>NC_053039.3:570952200-572182304 GCF_002575655.3 Aegilops tauschii subsp. strangulata
ATCCTAGGAGATACACTGTTTGCTTCCATTTTAGGTGCTGGTTTCGACGGAATCTACATAATGCGCTGAATGATGGACACAGAACGGTCATGGCCCTCTTTGAATGTGATTAGAACAACGTTCTTTTCAACAAAGGATGCATCTGATATGAAGTCTCTGAAAGAAGACTTTTCTATTACCATCCTGCCGTCGTTATTGGAGATGTAGTACGACGAAGGAGTGATGATATGGGTAGGTTCATCAGGAGCTTCAAGGGTCACCCTGCCATTGGTTGGCATGTCCACCCATCTCTTCAGTGTCGAGACAACGCTCCTCAGGATTTTCTAGAAGAAATAGAAATTGAATAGAAATTAAAACCGTTGATTTGTCACTTGGACAAATCAACAAAAGAATGGCTGAATACGGTGAGTGCGCAAACATTAAGAAATTCCTTATTGAAAGTAATATAATTCCTGGCATGTTCAGGTTTGTGTGTAAACAGATAAAACAACATATTAAGAGAACAACAAAAGTTTTGTTGTTTTAGGTTTGAATAAATAGGTTCTTTATAATTTTACATATAGGCAATATTACGCCAATATTGTTTATATTGCATATGAGCAAAATACGTTTGGTATTTTAACAAGGACAGTTGTAACCAACCATGACGCAGTCTTTGGTGTTAGTGGGAGTCAAGACGTGGACAAATGGACGGCAACGGATGAAAGTATCTCCGAAAAGGCGTTGTAGAAAGAATCGTGTCTAGTCGTAGGTAAGCTCAATATCCTTAGAGTAGACACAACAGTGAACATGGTCGAAATCGTCAAAAGAAAGATAGTCGAGAGCTAGAAAAAGAACAAGATTTTAAAGTTAGATAAAGTTATATCCAACACGGGGTTAATATTATTCAGTTCGATTCATGCATATAAAATTGCAGCGAAAGAAGATAAGTTTTTAATATTAAATACCTACCAACGTGAGGTAATGGAAGCAGCCTTTTGTCATCCCGATATGTTTGTAATTCGAGTTTGAGACCCTCGTCTGGTAGTTCAAATTCTATGCGGTCTCCAGCACGAAGTTCATAATCATCTGCAAAGATGTTCCACTCACCACCGCAGAACTTTGTGTAGTTCGCCCTATGCTTAAACAAAGCATTGTAAGACCTTCCTTCATGTGTAAGAAGGGCTGGCTCTACCTGCTCTTTACGCAATTTTCTTGCTTCTTTCTTCCTCTCTTCAATGTATTTAGCGAGAAAAGCTCTGACATTACAAGGTACATACTGGAAAAAATATTACAAATAACAACCTGTAAGTATAAATTTGAAATCACGTATTATTAATGTTAAAAGTTTTCTTAAATTGGATATGAACTTTTGATAAGAATTTACAGATTTTGGCAAACTACTGGAAAATAAAAACACAACACAGGTGCGAAGAAGTGACAGCAGGGGAACCTAGTGTAGGTGCAAGGGGCTATGAGTAACAACGACGATTTCTACTGTGTTGTAAGCAACTAATATGTTAGTAATGCTTACTAACCATGCGGCTCCAGCAATTTTCATCAAGAATAACTTCAAAGTGCTGGAGAATTTCGGGGTGTGGTTCGCAAGGGCCGCCTGGTTGGCGGCAGGTAGGGCAAATAATTCAGAACAACTATGTTAAGAAAACAAGAATATCAAAACAATTTAAAACAAGCTTCAACGTTGAAGGTAGAGAACGACTATCTTCAGCTACGTCAGCCATATTAAAAATACCCGTACGAAAGGCAGACAACAACTACAAATTTACCAGAAATCTTCTCATCTAGTCCTTCCAGAAAACCAGTATGACAGAGTTTAGATCACTTGTTTAGATTTTCAAATGGTTTTCTATTGTTTTAGAGAATGAAGTCGTTGTACCGGATCTGATGCTTCAATAACTATGAAATGAAAAAACTAAACATAAAACAGTAATAATTTAAATATCTTTTTCAAAACGTAAATACAGATCGGAGCATGCTGCTTACGCATGTGCTTTTTACCTGGGAGAGAAGAAGAACGGGCGTCGACGAACGGAGATTGGGGTATGGGAAGCTTAGGGCAAGCACCCACGGCCAGCAAATCTACGAGAGAAGCACGGCTTAGAAGTTAATCGAGAGACCCAATAAAACCTCTACAATAACTTGTTTGAAATGAGACTGTGTGCGAGGAAGAAGCACGAACCCTAGAAGTAGGCGGACAGATAAGGCAGATGGGTTGTGATGGGAAGCTTAGGGCAAGCACCCACGGCCAGCAATCTACGAGAGAAGCACGGCTTAGAAATTAATCGAGAGACCCAATAAAAACTCTACAATAACTTGTTTGAAATCAGATTGTGTGCGGGGAAGAAGCACGAACCCTAGAAGCAGGCGACGGAGAAGGCAAGTGAGTTGTGATGTGGCTGAGGGAGTCCGATCTTATTTAAATATAAAGCAGTCGCGAGAGAGCAAGAGTAGTAATGAGTGCTTCTTGTTTTATTTTTTATCCTGCGAAATGGAATGAATGCTGGTTTGTGGATGGTGTGCATGCATTCCGAGGTGTTATGGGGACACGAGATGTTTGACTCGTCCAGCTGCCTCCCTCTATAGTTGTCCAGCCGTGCTGCCTCCCAGCGGAGTCTTCTATGTGCCTATCGTGCGTCGTAGACTTGTGAGGCACGGTTATGCATGCTGAAAAGCATACTAGTTCTTCCGTGATTTAATTTTTTTTAATCACAAGTTTAATCAGATATGGTTGGGTGTGCCTTTAGGAGAGGAACGGTGATGATGTTATTAGATGCATGACCGTTGTAGCAGGAGAGGCATGGTCGATACATCGGCGGAGGCAAATTGATGGGAGGCATGATGGTTTCTAATGAGAGGCACTTTTGCATCTGAAATGGGGTCACGGTTCGTGACTCCGCGATTGCAATTTTTTTTCAGGCAGTCGTTGACCCAGAGAGCTACTGTGTTTATGTACGTTGGGTTCAGGCGGGTATATGTATGATAGCCCACGGTCATATGTATGTCAGAAGCATGGACGTGCTTTTGTTTTGGCAATGTTTTTGGTGGTACGCAGACATAGAGATGCAGGTCCGTTACATTTAAATACATAGCGTCAGGAATGTGCCTGTTGCATTAGTAACACAGTGCGAACTCGGCTTCACTTCCACGCACCTCACAGTGACTCGCCAGAGAAAATGCATGTAACACACGCGTGGACAAACGTGACTCTGGCTAATAAGAAGACTTCCCTCTGCCGGATTCACGTCCATTCCTCTCCAAGAGAACGAGTGAGCGGAATCATTAGGAAATACCAAAAGCATACACCCGTGGTAACGAGGCTCTGACCAATGCGTTAACATGCTTCCCTTGAGTTCATGTCCATGCCTCGCCGATTGAACTGGCGACCGCTATCCTTTGGAACACAAAGAACCATGAAACGTGACTCTCTCTAATATCAAACAGTGCCTCCCTAGAACGCACCACCGTGACTCTCCACAACAAAGCAACGAGTTGACAAGGAAAACATTTACATACACAGCGTCAGGAATGTGCCACTTGCATTAGTAACACAGTGCCAACTTGGCTTCACTTCCACACACCGCACAGTGAATGGCCAGAGAAAATGCACGTAACACACGCGTGGATAAACGTGACTCTGGCTAATAAGAAGACTTGCCTCCGCCGGATTCACGTCCATTCCTCTCCAAGAGAACGAGTGAGCGGAATCATTTGGAAATAGCAAAAGCATACACCCATGGTAACGAGACTCTGACCAATGCGTTAACATGCTTCCCTTGAGTTCATGTCCATGCCTCTCCGATTGAACAGGCGACCGGAATCACTTGGAACACAAAGAAGCATGAAATGTGACTCTCTCCAATATCAAACAATGCCTCCCTGGAACGCACCACCGTGACTCTCCACAACAAAGGAATGAGTTGACAAGGAAAACATTTATATACATAGCGTCAGGAATGTGCCTGTTGCATTAGTAACACAGTGCCAACTTGGCTTCACTTCCACGCACCTCACAGTGACTCGCCAGAGAAAATGCATGTAACACACGCGTGGACAAACGTGACTCTGGCTAATAAGAAGACTTGCCTCTGCCGGATTCACGTCCATTCCTCTCCAAGAGAACGAGTGAGCAGAATCATTTGGAAATACCAAAAGCATACACCCGTGGTCACGAGACTCTGACCAATGCGTTAACATGCTTACCTTGAGTTCATGCCCATGCCTCTCCGATTGAACTGGCGACCGGTATCCTTTGGTACACAAAGAACCATGAAACGTGACTCTCTCTAATATCAAACAGTGCCTCCCTGGAGCGCACCACCGTGACTCTCCACAACAAAGGAACGAGTTGACAAGGAAAACATTTACATACACAGCGTCAGGAATGTGCCAGTTGCATTAGTAACACAGTGCCAACTTGGCTTCACTTCCACAAACCTCACAGTGACTGGCCAGAGAAAATGCACGTAACACACGCGTGGATAAACGTGACTCTGGCTAATAAGAAGACTTGCCTCCGCCGGATTCACGTCCATTCCTCTCCAAGAGAACGAGTGAGTGGAATCATTTGGAAATAGCAAAAGCATACACCCATGGTAACGAGACTCTGACCAATGCGTTAACATGCTTCCCTTGAGTTCATGTGCATGCCTCTCCGATTGAACAGGCAACCGGAATCATTTGGAACACAAAGAACCATGAAATGTGACTCTCTCTAATATCAAACAATGCCTCCCTGGAACGCACCACCGTGACTCTCCACAACAAAGGAACGAGTTGACAAGGAAAACATTTACATACACAGCGTCAGGAATGTGCCTGTTGCATTAGTAACACAGTGCGAACTTGGCTTCACTTCCACGCACCTCACAGTGACTCGCCAGAGAAAATGCATGTAACACACGCGTGGACAAACGTGACTCTGGCTAATAAGAAGACTTCTCTCTGCCAGATTCACGTCCATTCCTCTCCAAGAGAACGAGTGAGCGGAATCATTTGGAAATACCAAAAGCATACACCCGTGGTAACGAGACTCTGACCAATGCGTTAACATGCTTCCCTTGAGTTCATGTCCATGCCTCTCCGATTGAACTGGCGACCGGTATCCTCTGGAACACAAAGAACCATGAAACGTGACTCTCTCTAATATCAAACAGTGCCTCCCTGGAACGCACCACCGTGACTCTCCACAACAAAGGAACAAGTTGACAAGGAAAACATTTACATACACAACGTCAGGAATGTGCCTGTTGCATTAGTAACACAGTGCCAACTCGGCTTCACTTCCACGCACCTCACAGTGACTCGCCAGAGAAAATGCATGTAACACACGCGTGGACAAATGTGACTCTGGCTAATAAGAAGACTTGCCTCTGCCGGATTCACGTCCATTCCTCTCCAAGAGAACGAGTGAGCGGAATCATTTGGAAATAGCAAAAGCATACACCCGTGGTAACGAGACTCTGACCAATGCGTTAACATGCTTCCCTTGAGTTCATGTCCATGCCTCTCCGATTGAACGGGCGACCGGAATCATTTGGAACACAAAGAACCATAAAACGTGACTCTCTCTAATATCAAACAATGCCTCCGTGGAACGCACCACCGTGACTCTCTACAACAAAGGAACGAGTTGACAAGGAAAACATTTACATACACAGCGTCAGGAATGTGCCTGTTGCATTAGTAACACAGTGCGAACTCGGCTTCACTTCCACGCACCTCACAGTGACTGGCCAGAGAAAATGCACGTAACACACGCGTGGATAAACGTGACTCTGGCTAATAAGAAGACTTGCCTCCGCCGGATTCACGTCCATTCCTCTCCAAGAGAACGAGTGAACGGAATCATTTGGAAATACCAAATGCATACACCCATGGTAACGAGACTCTGACCAATGCGTTAACATGCTTCCCTTGGGTTCATGTCCATGCCTCTCCGATTGAACTGGCATCCGGAATCATTTGGAACACAAAGAACCATGAAACGTGACTCTCTCTAATATCAAACAATGCCTCCCTGGAACGCACCACCGTGACTCTCCACAACAAAGGAACGAGTTGACAAGGAAAACATTTACATACACAGCGTCAGGAATGTGCCTCTTGCATTAGTAACACAGTGCCAACTCGGCATCACTTCCACGCACCTCACAGTGACTCGCGAGAGAAAATGCACGTAACACACGCGTGGACAAACGTGACTCTGGCTAATAAGAAGACTTGCCTCCTCCGGATTCACGTTCATTCCTCTCCAAGAGAACGAGTGAGCGGAATCATTTGGAAATACCAAAAGCATACACCTGTGGTAACGAGACTCTGACCAATGCGTTAACATGCTTCCCTTGAGTTCATGTCCATGCCTCTCCGATTGAACAGGCGACCGGAATCATTTGGAACACAAAGAACCATGAAACGCGACTCTCTCGAATATCAAACAGTGCCTCCCTTGAATGCACCACCATGACTCTCCACAAGAAAGGAACGAGTTGACAAGGAAAACATTTGCATACATAGCATCAGGAATGTGCCTGTTGCATTAGTAACACAGTGCGAACTCGACTTCACTTCCACGCACCTCACAGTGACTCGCCAGAGAAAATGCATGTAACACACACGTGGACAAGCGTGACTCTGGCTAATAAGAAGACTTCCCTCTGCCGGATTCACGTCCATTCCTCTCCAAGAGAACGAGTGAGCGGAATCATTTGGAAATACCAAAAGTATACACCCGTGGTAACGAGACTCTGACCAATGCGTTAACATGGTTCCCTTGAGTTCATGTCCATGCCTCTCCGATTGAACTGGCGACCGGTATCCTTTGGAATACAAAGAACCATGAAACGTGAGTCTCTCTAATATAAAACAGTGCCTCCCTGGAACGCACCACCGTGACTCTCCACAACAAAGGAACGAGTTGACAAGGAAAACATTTACATACACAGCGTCAGGAATGTGCCAGTTGCATTAGTAACACAGTGCGAACTCGGCTTCACTTCCACGCACCTCATAGTGACTCGCCAGAGAAAATGCATGTAACACACACGTGGACAAGCGTGACTCTGGCTAATAAGAAGACTTCCCTCTGCCGGATTCACGTCCATTCCTCTCCAAGAGAACGAGTGAGCGGAATCATTTGGAAATACCAAAAGAATACACCCGTGGTAACGAGACTCCGACCAATGCGTTAACATGCTTCCCTTGAGTTCATGTCCATGCCTCTCCGATTGAACTGGCGACCGGTATCCTTTGGAATACAAAGAACCATGAAACGTGACTCTCTCTAATATAAAACAGTGCCTCCCTGGAACGCACCACCGTGACTCTCCACAACAAAGGAACGAGTTGACAAGGAAAACATTTACATACACAGCGTCAGGAATGTGCCAGTTGCATTAGTAACACAGTGCCAACTTGGCTTCACTTCCACACACCTCAGAGTGACTGGCCAGAGAAAATGCACGTAACACACGCGTGGATAAACGTGAGTCTGGCTAATAAGAAGACTTGCCTCCGCCGGATTCACGTCCATTCCTCTCCAAGAGAACGAGTGAGCGGAATCATTTGGAAATAGCAAAAGCATACACCCATGGTAACGAGACTCTGACCAATGCGTTAACATGCTTCCCTTGAGTTCATGTCCATGCCTCTCCGATTGAACAGGCGACCGGAATCATTTGGAACACAAAGTACCATGAAATGTGACTCTCTCTAATATCAAACAATGCCTCCTTGGAACGCACCACCGTGACTCTCCACAACAAAGGAACGAGTTGACAAGGAAAACATTTACATACACAGCGTCAGGAATGTGCCTGTTGCATTAGTAACACAGTGCCAACTCGGCTTCACTTCCACGCACCTCACAGTGACTGGCCAGAGAAAATGCACTTAACACACGCGTGGATAAACGTGACTCTGGCTAATAAGAAGACTTGCCTCCGCCGGATTCACGTCCATTCCTCTCCAAGAGAACGAGTGAACGGAATCATTTGGAAATACCAAAAGCATACACCCATGGTAACGAGACTCTGACCAATGCGTTAACATGCTTCCCTTGGGTTCATGTCCATGCCTTTCCAATTGAACTGGCATCCGGAATCATTTGGAACACAAACAACCATGAAACGTGACTCTCTCTAATATCAATCAATGCCTCCATGGAACGCACCACCGTGACTCTCCACAACAAAGGAACGAGTTGACAAGGAAAACATTTACATACACAGCGTCAGGAATGTGCCTATTGCATTAGTAACACAGTGCCAACTCGGCATCACTTCCACGCACCTCACAGTGACTCGCCAGAGAAAATGCACGTAACACACGCGTGGACAAACGTGACTCTGGCTAATAAGAAGACTTCCCTCCTCCGGATTCACGTTCATTCCTCTCCAAGAGAACGAGTGAGCGGAATCATTTGGAAATACCAAAAGTATACACCCGTGGTAACGAGACTCTGACCAATGCGTTAACATGGTTCCCTTGAGTTCATGTCCATGCCTCTCCGATTGAACTGGCGACCGGTATCCTTTGGAATACAAAGAACCATGAAACGTGAGTCTCTCTAATATAAAACAGTGCCTCCCTGGAACGCACCACCGTGACTCTCCACAACAAAGGAACGAGTTGACAAGGAAAACATTTACATACACAGCGTCAGGAATGTGCCAGTTGCATTAGTAACACAGTGCGAACTCGGCTTCACTTCCACGCACCTCATAGTGACTCGCCAGAGAAAATGCATGTAACACACACGTGGACAAGCGTGACTCTGGCTAATAAGAAGACTTCCCTCTGCCGGATTCACGTCCATTCCTCTCCAAGAGAACGAGTGAGCGGAATCATTTGGAAATACCAAAAGAATACACCCGTGGTAACGAGACTCCGACCAATGCGTTAACATGCTTCCCTTGAGTTCATGTCCATGCCTCTCCGATTGAACTGGCGACCGGTATCCTTTGGAATACAAAGAACCATGAAACGTGACTCTCTCTAATATAAAACAGTGCCTCCCTGGAACGCACCACCGTGACTCTCCACAACAAAGGAACGAGTTGACAAGGAAAACATTTACATACACAGCGTCAGGAATGTGCCAGTTGCATTAGTAACACAGTGCCAACTTGGCTTCACTTCCACACACCTCAGAGTGACTGGCCAGAGAAAATGCACGTAACACACGCGTGGATAAACGTGAGTCTGGCTAATAAGAAGACTTGCCTCCGCCGGATTCACGTCCATTCCTCTCCAAGAGAACGAGTGAGCGGAATCATTTGGAAATAGCAAAAGCATACACCCATGGTAACGAGACTCTGACCAATGCGTTAACATGCTTCCCTTGAGTTCATGTCCATGCCTCTCCGATTGAACAGGCGACCGGAATCATTTGGAACACAAAGTACCATGAAATGTGACTCTCTCTAATATCAAACAATGCCTCCTTGGAACGCACCACCGTGACTCTCCACAACAAAGGAACGAGTTGACAAGGAAAACATTTACATACACAGCGTCAGGAATGTGCCTGTTGCATTAGTAACACAGTGCCAACTCGGCTTCACTTCCACGCACCTCACAGTGACTGGCCAGAGAAAATGCACTTAACACACGCGTGGATAAACGTGACTCTGGCTAATAAGAAGACTTGCCTCCGCCGGATTCACGTCCATTCCTCTCCAAGAGAACGAGTGAACGGAATCATTTGGAAATACCAAAAGCATACACCCATGGTAACGAGACTCTGACCAATGCGTTAACATGCTTCCCTTGGGTTCATGTCCATGCCTTTCCAATTGAACTGGCATCCGGAATCATTTGGAACACAAACAACCATGAAACGTGACTCTCTCTAATATCAATCAATGCCTCCATGGAACGCACCACCGTGACTCTCCACAACAAAGGAACGAGTTGACAAGGAAAACATTTACATACACAGCGTCAGGAATGTGCCTATTGCATTAGTAACACAGTGCCAACTCGGCATCACTTCCACGCACCTCACAGTGACTCGCCAGAGAAAATGCACGTAACACACGCGTGGACAAACGTGACTCTGGCTAATAAGAAGACTTGCCTCCTCCGGATTCACGTTCATTCCTCTCCAAGAGAACGAGTGAGCGGAATCATTTGGAAATACCAAAAGCATACACCTGTGGTAACGAGACTCTGACCAATGCGTTAACATGCTTCCCTTGAGTTCATGTCCATGCCTCTCCGATTGAACAGGCGACCGGAATCATTTGGAACACAAAGAACCATGAAACGCGACTCTCTCTAATATCAAACAGTGCCTCCCTTGAATGCACCACCATGACTCTCCACAAGAAAGGAACGAGTTGACAAGGAAAACATTTGCATACATAGCGTCAGGAATGTGCTTGTTGCGTTAGTAACACAGTGCGAACTCGGCTTCACTTCCACGCACCTCATAGTGACTCGCCAGAGAAAATGCATGTAACACACACGTGGACAAGCGTGACTCTGGCTAATAAGAAGACTTCCCTCTGCCGGATTCACGTCCATTCCTCTCCAAGAGAACGAGTGAGCGGAATCATTTGGAAATACCAAAAGAATACACCCGTGGTAACGAGACTCTGACCAATGCGTTAACATGCTTCCCTTGAGTTCATGTCCATGCCTCTCCGATTGAACTGGCGACCGGTATCCTTTGGAATACAAAGAACCATGAAACGTGACTCTCTCTAATATAAAACAGTGCCTCCCTGGAACGCACCACCGTGACTCTCCACAACAAAGGAACGAGTTGACAAGGAAAACATTTACATACACAGCGTCAGGAATGTGCCAGTTGCATTAGTAACACAGTGCCAACTTGGCTTCACTTCCACACACCTCAGAGTGACTGGCCAGAGAAAATGCACATAACACACGCGTGGATAAACGTGAGTCTGGCTAATAAGAAGACTTGCCTCCGCCGGATTCACGTCCATTCCTCTCCAAGAGAACGAGTGAGCGGAATCATTTGGAAATAGCAAAAGCATACACCCATGGTAACGAGACTCTGACCAATGCGTTAACATGCTTCCCTTGAGTTCATGTCCATGCCTCTCCGATTGAACAGGCGACCGGAATCATTTGGAACACAAAGTACCATGAAATGTGACTCTCTCTAATATCAAACAATGCCTCCTTGGAACGCACCACCGTGACTCTCCACAACAGAGGAACGAGTTGACAAGGAAAACATTTACATACACAGCGTCAGGAATGTGCCTGTTGCATTAGTAACACAGTGCCAACTCGGCTTCACTTCCACGCACCTCACAGTGACTGGCCAGAGAAAATGCACTTAACACACGCGTGGATAAACGTGACTCTGGCTAATAAGAAGACTTGCCTCCGCCAGATTCACGTCCATTCCTCTCCAAGAGAACGAGTGAACGGAATCATTTGGAAATACCAAAAGCATACACCCATGGTAACGAGACTCTGACCAATGCGTTAACATGCTTCCCTTGGGTTCATGTCCATGCCTCTCCAATTGAACTGGCATCCGGAATCATTTGGAACACAAAGAACCATGAAACGTGACTCTCTCTAATATCAATCAATGCCTCCATGGAACGCACCACCGTGACTCTCCACAACAAAGGAACGAGTTGACAAGGAAAACATTTACATACACAGCGTCAGGAATGTGCCTATTGCATTAGTAACACAGTGCCAACTCGGCATCACTTCCACGCACCTCACAGTGACTCGCCAGAGAAAATGCACGTAACACACGCGTGGACAAACGTGACTCTGGCTAATAAGAAGACTTGCCTCCTCCGGATTCACGTTCATTCCTCTCCAAGAGAACGAGTCAGCGGAATCATTTGGAAATACCAAAAGCATACACCTGTGGTAACGAGACTCTGACCAATGCGTTAACATGCTTCCCTTGAGTTCATGTCCATGCCTCTCCGATTGAACAGGCGACCGGAATCATTTGGAACACAAAGAACCATGAAACGCGACTCTCTCTAATATCAAACAGTGCCTCCCTTGAATGCACCACCATGACTTTCCACAAGAAAGGAACGAGTTGACAAGGAAAACATTTGCATACATTGCGTCAGGAATGTGCCTGTTGCGTTAGTAACACAGTGCGAACTCGGCTTCACTTCCACGCACCTCATAGTGACTCGCCAGAGAAAATGCATGTAACACACACGTGGACAAGCGTGACTCTGGCTAATAAGAAGACTTCCCTCTGCCGGATTCACGTCCATTCCTCTCCAAGAGAACGAGTGAGCGGAATCATTTGGAAATACCAAAAGAATACACCCGTGGTAACGAGACTCTGACCAATGCGTTAACATGCTTCCCTTGAGTTCATGTCCATGCCTCTCCGATTGAACTGGCGACCGGTATCCTTTGGAATACAAAGAACCATGAAACGTGACTCTCTCTAATATAAAACAGTGCCTCCCTGGAACGCACCACCGTGACTCTCCACAACAAAGGAACGAGTTGACAAGGAAAACATTTACATACACAGCGTCAGGAATGTGCCAGTTGCATTAGTAACACAGTGCCAACTTGGCTTCACTTCCACACACCTCAGAGTGACTGGCCAGAGAAAATGCACGTAACACACGCGTGGATAAACGTGAGTCTGGCTAATAAGAAGACTTGCCTCTGCCGGATTCATGTCCATTCCTCTCCAAGAGAACGAGTGAGCGGAATCATTTGGAAATAGCAAAAGCATACACCCATGGTAACGAGACTCTGACCAATGCGTTAACATGCTTCCCTTGAGTTCATGTCCATGCCTCTCCGATTGAACAGGCGACCGGAATCATTTGGAACACAAAGTACCATGAAATGTGACTCTCTCTAATATCAAACAATGCCTCCTTGGAACGCACCACCGTGACTCTCCACAACAAAGGAACGAGTTGACAAGGAAAACATTTACATACACAGCGTCAGGAATGTGCCTGTTGCATTAGTAACACAGTGCCAACTCGGCTTCACTTCCACGCACCTCACAGTGACTGGCCAGAGAAAATGCACGTAACACACGCGTGGATAAACGTGAGTCTGGCTAATAAGAAGACTTGCCTCCGCCGGATTCACGTCCATTCCTCTCCAAGAGAACGAGTGAACGGAATCATTTGGAAATACCAAAAGCATACACCCATGGTAACGAGACTCTGACCAATGCGTTAACATGCTTCCCTTGAGTTCATGTCCATGCCTCTCCGATTGAACTGGCGACCGGAATCATTTGGAACACAAAGAACCATGAAACGTGACTCTCTCTAATATCAAACAATGCCTCCCTGGAACGCACCACCGTGACTCTCTACAACAAAGGAACGAGTTGACAAGGAAAACATTTACATACACAGCGTCAGGAATGTGCCTATTGCATTAGTAACACAGTGCGAACTCGGCTTCACTTCCACGCACCTCACAGTGACTGGCCAGAGAAAATGCACGTAACACACGCGTGGATAAACGTGACTCTGGCTAATAAGAAGACTTGCCTCCGCCGGATTCACGTCCATTCCTCTCCAAGAGAACGAGTGAACGGAATCATTTGGAAATACCAAAAGCATACACCCATGGTAACGAGACTCTGACCAATGCGTTAACATGCTTCCCTTGGGTTCATGTCCATGCCTCTCCGATTGAACTGGCATCCGGAATCATTTGGAACACAAAGAACCATGAAACGTGACTCTCTCTAATATCAATCAATGCCTCCCTGGAACGCACCACCGTGACTCTCCACAACAAAGGAACGAGTTGACAAGGAAAACATTTACATACACAGCGTCCGGAATGTGCCTATTGCATTAGTAACACAGTGCCAACTCGGCATCACTTCCACGCACCTCATAGTGACTCGCGAGAGAAAATGCGCGTAACACACGCGTGGACAAACGTGACTCTGGCTAATAAGAAGACTTGCCTCCTCCGGATTCACGTTCATTCCTCTCCAAGAGAACGAGTGAGCGGAATCATTTGGAAATACCAAAAGCATACACCTGTGGTAACGAGACTCTGACCAATGCGTTAACATGCTTCCCTTGAGTTCATGTCCATGCCTCTCCGAATGAACAGGCGACCGGAATCATTTGGAACACAAAGAACCATGAAACGCGACTATCTCTAATATCAAACAGTGCCTCCCTTGAATGCACCACCATGACTCTCCACAAGAAAGGAACGAGTTGACAAGGAAAACATTTGCATACATAGCATCAGGAATGTGCCTGTTGCATTAGTAACATAGTGCGAACTCGGCTTCACTTCCACGCACCTCACAGTGACTCACCAAAGAAAATGCATGTAACACACACGTGGACAAGCGTGACTCTAGCTAATAAGAAGACTTCCCTCTGCCGGATTCACGTCCATTCCTCTCCAAGAGAACGAGTGAGCGGAATCATTTGGAAATACCAAAAGCATACACCCGTGGTAACGAGACTCTGACCAATGCGTTAACATGCTTCCCTTGAGTTCATGTCCATGCCTCTCCGATTGAACTGGCGACCGGTATCCTTTGGAATACAAAGAACCATGAAACGTGAGTCTCTCTAATATAAAACAGTGCCTCCCTAGAACGCACCACCGTGACTCTCCACAACAAAGGAACGAGTTGACAAGGAAAACATTTACATACACAGCGTCAGGAATGTGCCAGTTGCATTAGTAACACAGTGCCAACTTGGCTTCACTTCCACACACCTCAGAGTGACTGGCCAGAGAAAATGCACGTAACACACGCGTGGATAAACGTGAGTCTGGCTAATAAGAAGACTTGCCTCCGCCGGATTCACGTCCGTTCCTCTCCAAGAGAACGAGTGAGCGGAATCATTTGGAAATAGCAAAAGCATACACCCATGGTAACGAGACTCTGACCAATGCGTTAACATGCTTCCCTTGAGTTCATGTCCATGCCTCTCCGATTGAACAGGCGACCGGAATCATTTGGAACACAAAGAACCATGAAATGTGACTCTCTCTAATATCAAACAATGCCTCCCTGGAACGCACCACCGTGACTCTCCACAACAAAGGAACGAGTTGACAAGGAAAACATTTACATACACAGCGTCAGGAATGTGCCTGTTGCATTAGTAACACAGTGCCAACTCGGCTTCACTTCCACGCACCTCACAGTGACTGGCCAGAGAAAATGCACGTAACACACGCGTGGATAAACGTGACTCTGGCTAATAAGAAGACTTGCCTCCGCCGGATTCACGTCCATTCCTCTCCAAGAGAACGTGTGAACGGAATCATTTGGAAATACCAAAAGCAAACACCCATGGTAACGAGACTCTGACCAATGCGTTAACATGCTTCCCTTGGGTTCATGTCCATGCCTCTCCGATTGAACTGGCATCCGGAATCATTTGGAACACAAAGAACCATGAAACGTGACTCTCTCTAATATCAAACAATGCCTCCCTGGAACGCACCACCGTGACTCTCCACAACAAAGGAACGAGTTGACAAGGAAAACATTTACATACACAGCGTCAGGAATGTGCCTATTGCATTAGTAACACAGTGCCAACTCGGCATCACTTCCACGCACCTCACAGTGACTCGCGAGAGAAAATGCACGTAACACACGCGTGGACAAACGTGACTCTGGCTAATAAGAAGACTTGCCTCCTCCGGATTCACGTTCATTCCTCTCCAAGAGAACGAGTGAGCGGAATCATTTGGAAATACCAAAAGCATACACCTGTGGTAACGAGACTCTGACCAATGCGTTAACATGCTTCCCTTGAGTTCATGTCCATGCCTCTCCGATTGAACAGGCCACCCGAATCATTTTGAACACAAAGAACCATGAAACGCGACTGTCTCTAATATCAAAAAGTGCCTCCCTTGAATGGACCACCATGACTCTCCACAACAAAGGAACGAGTTGACAAGGAAAACATTTGCATACATAGCGTCAGGAATGTGCCTGTTGCGTTAGTAACACAGTACGAACTCGGCTTCACTTCCACGCACCTCACAGTGACTCGCCAGAGAAAATGCATGTAACACACGCGTGGACAAGCGTGACTCTGGCTAATAAGAAGACTTCCCTCTGCCGGATTCACGTCCATTCCTCTCCAAGAGAACGAGTGAGCGTAATCATTTGGAAATACGAAAAGCATACACCCGTGGTAACGAGACTCTGACCAATGCGTTAACATGCTTCCCTTGTGTTCATGTCCATGCCTCTCCGATTGAACTGGCGACCGGTATCCTTTGGAATAGAAAGAACCATGAAACGTGACTCTCTCTAATATAAAACAGTGCCTCCCTGGAACACACCACCGTGACTCTCCACAACAAAGGAACGAGTTGACAAGGAAAACATTTACATACACAGCGTCAGGAATGTGCCAGTTGCATTAGTAACACAGTGCCCACTTGGCTTCACTTCCACACACATCACAGTGACTGGCCAGAGAAAATGCACGTAACACACGCGTGGATAAACGTGACTCTGGCTAATAAGAAGACTTGCCTCCGCCGGATTCACGTCCATTCCTCTCCAAGAGAACGAGTGAGCGGAATCATTTGGAAATAGCAAAAGCATACACCCATGGTAACGAGACTCTGACCAATGCGTTAACATGCTTCCGTTGAGTTCATGTCCATGCCTCTCCGGTTGAACAGGCGACCGGAATCATTTGGAACACAAAGAACCATGAAATGTGACTCTCTCTAATATCAAACAATGCCTCCCTGGAATGCACCACCGTGACTCTCCACAACAAAGGAACGAGTTGACAAGGAAAACATTTACATACACAGCGTCAGGAATGTGCCTGTTGCATTAGTAACACAGTGCCAACTCGGCTTCACTTCCACGCACCTCACAGTGATTGGCCAGAGAAAATGCACGTAACACACGCCTGGATAAACGTGACTCTGTCTAATAAGAAGACTTGCCTCCGCCGGATTCACGTCCATTCCTCTCCAAGAGAACGAGTGAACGGAATCATTTGGAAATACCAAAAGCATACACCCATGGTAACGAGACTCTGACCAATGCGTTAACATGCTTCCCTTGAGTTCATGTCCATGCCTCTCCGATTGAACAGGCGACCAGAATCATTTGGAATACCAAAAGAACCATGAAACGTGACTCTCTCTAATATCAAACAATGCCTCCTTGGAACGCACCACCGTGACTCTCTACAACAAAGGAACGAGTTGACAAGGAAAACATTTACATACACAGCGTCAGGAATGTGCCTGTTGCATTAGTAACACAGTGCCAACTCGGCTTCACTTCCACGCACCTCACAGTGACTCGCCAGAGAAAATGCACGTAACACACGCGTGGACAAACGTGACTCTGGCTAATAAGAAGACTTGCCTCTGCCGGATTCACGTCCATTCCTCTCCAAGAGAACGAGTGAGCGGAATCATTTGGAAATACCAAAAGCATACACCCATGGTAACGAGACTCTGACCAATGCGTTAACATGCTTCCCTTAAGTTCATGTCCATGCCTCTCCGATTGAACTGGCGACCGAAATCATTTGGAACACAAAGAACCATGAAACGTGACTCTCTCTAATATCAAACAATGCCTCCCTGGAATGCACCACCGTGACTCTCCACAACAAAGGAACGAGTTGACAAGGAAAACATTTACATACATAGCGTCGGGAATGTGCCTGTTGCATTAGTATGTAGCGACCCGACCCGAATGGATCAAGTCTCTGTGCTTAAGTGTCATCCCTGGATCGGTATGCTGACACACACAGTACTCGAGGATTTATAACAGAGGTAAATCACATGTATAAAATAACGTAAATACTATTACCTCAATCCAAATAGCGGAAGTAACAAGGTTGTGGATTCCCATCAACACCAACGGCAAAGTTGAGTGTAGAAATCGTAACCCTAACGAATCACTTACTCGTCGTAAGATATCCTGCAACATGAAACGTTGCAGCTCGAAAACGGGTCAGTACATTGAATGTACTGGCAAATTCACACCATAGAGAAATGATGAACAAAGGCTATCACTACATGCATATATGGCTGGTGGAAAAGCTCTATGGTTATAATGTTTTTGCGAAAAGCCAGTTTTTCCCTACTTCAAAGGAATAAATTTTATTTAACTATCTTGGTGGTTGTGAAACATTGAGATGGTTGACAGCATCTCAATCCCAATTAAGTATCATCATTAACCCAACAAGATTAATTAAAGTAACATGATGAGATCAACGGGATAATCCAAGAACTAGATACTCAAGATGTCCATAACCGGGGACACGGCTAATCATGATCAGTTTGTACACTCTGCAGAGGTTTGTGCACTTTTCCCCACAAGACTCGATCTCCTCCGTTGGATTTCTCGCACTACAAGGTGTTTGAGAAACGGATGACCGAGACACAGTCTTTCAGAAGCGTTAGCACCTTACGATGGGTAGACCGGTACACCTACATCCCCTACATCTGCTAGTCTACCACTCTAAGAGTTCACACGACTTAATCAACTATGCTAGAGCCCATAATAGCTTGTGGTTGCACACGGAAGTTTCTAGCATGAATAATCTCATGATCCCTTTGAACCTGGGTGGCGGTCCAAAAGAAAAACAGGCAATCCTGGAATACCCAGGTACCTCAATCCACCCAGATGTGTGTTTAAGTTGCCACCTTAAGTAAACCATTAAATTAACAATCTCACATCTGTCATGGAAAATTCACTCAAACCCAAGCCACGTCTACGAGCATAGCATAGCAATATAAGCAAACGTAGAAGTAACTCCCAAAGGTTTGATAATAAAACAGGTAATAGGTACTACCTCAACTACTTCCCAATACCCACAATTTAATTAGGTCCTAACCATGCAATGTTTGAAGGTTGAATCTAATGCATAAAAACTGGGTATGAAAGGGATATGATCAAAGTGTGAACTTGCCTGCAATGTTGATGAAGATGATTCGCACTCAAAACTCTTGATAGATCTACTCGTCACACTCCGGTCAATCTATCGAGAGCAAGCAATAGTAACCACACATAAGCAATCACTCAAAAGATCGGGAAGAACGAAGAAGACAGTTCGGAAAACATCAATACAAAGCAAATAAATCTTGCAGCATAAAACAATTTCTAACAGTACCAAAATTATGTGAATTTGGCCTTATCAGAAAGTTTAAATCAAGAGCTTCGATTTGCAAAAAGAATCAACTCAAACGGGGTTACGAAACTCAAGTTTTGATCAAAAGAAGATTGAATACAAATCTGTTTGAAAGCAAATTTTAAATTTTTCAAAAACATGTTTAAGTTGTTTTACTGGATAGATGAGATCATAACGAAGAAGTGGGCATTGGTTTCGTTGGATTTGGACAAACGGGTGAAAAGTTATGATCGTTTGAAAACCAGGGGCTAATCTGTAAGTAAAAACATCACAAACGGGTCCCTGGCAGAAAACTAAAATAAAAGGAAAAGTCTAAATAGCGAACGCTCGCTAACTAGTTCTAAACAGAGAACGTCCACTAATTAACCTATCTAAAATATAAAACCGCAGAAAACCAAAAAAAATAACAATAAACCGGACCGGGGGGGGGGGGTTATACCGGGTCGGCGGTTCGGCTGAGAAAAACCGGCAGCGGCTCCGGCGAGGCGGCGGACTCCGGCGAGGCGGGGCAGTGGCGACGGTGAGCTCCGGCGGGGCGGGGTGGTGCGGCAGGCGGTGCGGTGGCGAGGAGCGGCGCGGGGTGGTGCAGCTGCGGCGGCGCGGCAGCGGCAGAAGTGCGGCGGCGCGGCAGATCTCGCCGGCGGCGGCGGCTATGCGGGAGCGGCGGCGGGGCAGAGAGAGAGAGAGAGGGGGCCCGGGGCGGCGCTATTTAAGGGGGGAAGGGGCGGCGCGGTGGCGTGGAGGAGGGGGCGACGGGCGCCGTGGGGGCGGCGGACTCCGGCGAGTCCCGCTGGGGCACGCGAGAGGAAGGCGGCGGCGCGCTGGCTGGGCTGGGCCGTGGCCTGTTGGGCCGGCTGGGCCGGCCCGGTCGGTCCAGAAGTTTTTTTTTGTTTTTTGTTTTTTTATCAGACAAACAATAAAACCAAAATAAATAATAAACTTATATAGACATATAATATATCAAAATTTTCAGAAAAAGATTTCCTACAACGTGGACATTTTTGTAAAGTCAAATAAAATTCACACAAATTTTAATAAATCAAACAGTGCTGCTGCCTTATTAAATTCCAATAAAAATCATTTTAAAAATACCAAAATGATTTCAAATTTGTTTTTCTCCAATTTTCTGATGTAGGGAATCATGTTACCCTATTTTCTGTATATTTTGTTTTTAGAGAAAAATAATTTGAATAAAACTCAAATAACTCCAATATTGAAAATAATTTCAATGGGACTTTGATTTTTAATCCTTTGAAACTCCCAACTCATATTTCATTTGTTTTGAAGAAGTCATTTTATCTTCTCTCGTGAAAATCATTGAGTTGCATAAAGTTTCAGAAATGAAAAATATTTTCAAATAAAATTCAAATATTTTCAACACCCCTTGTCATTTAAATAAATGGAAGAAGTCATGTCATCTTCTCTCCAGGGTTTTGTGGTGAAAAGAATTTGAATTCATGGAGATAGTAAAAGCAAAATGAAAGTTTGGGAAAGTCCTTTTATTCCCTCTCATTTAACTTTCAGAAGATTTCGAATTCCACTCACTTTCAGTCAATCAATCAAACAATCAATCCAATCTATCTGTTTATTATAACATTCCAAAATTTAGAATTTTGGGATGTTACACAGTAACACAGTGCCAACTCGGCTTCACTTCCACGCACCTCACAGTGACTCGCCAGAGAAAATGCATGTAACACACGCGTGGACAAACGTGACTCTGGCTAATAAGAAGACTTGCCTCCGCCGGATTCACGTCCATTCCTCTCCAAGAGAACGAGTGAGCGGAATCATTTGGAAATACCAAAAGCATACACCCGTGGTAACGAGACTCTGACCAATGCATTAACATGCTTCCCTTGAGTTCATGTCCATGCCTCTCCGATTGAACTGGCGACCGGTATCCTTTGGAACACAAAGAACCATGAAATGTGACTCTCTCTAATATCAAACAATGCCTCCCAGGAACGCCCCACCGTGACTCTCCACAACAAAGGAACGAGTTGACAAGGAAAACATTTACATACATAGCGTCAGGAATGTGCCTGTTGCATTAGTAACACAGTGCCAACTCGGCTTCACTTCCACGCACTTCACAGTGACTCGCTAGAGAAAATGCATGTAACACACGCGTGGACAAACGTGACTCTGGCTAATAAGAAGACTTGCCTCTGCCGGATTCACGTCCATTCCTCTCCAAGAGAACGAGTGAGCGGAATCATTTGGAAATACCAAAAGCATACACCCATGGTAACGAGACTCTGACCAATGCGTTAACATGCTTCCCTTGAGTTCATGTCCATGCCTCTCCAATTGAACTGGCGACCGGTATCCTTTGGAACACAAAGAACCATGAAACGTGACTCTATCTAATATAAAACAATGCCTCCCTGGAACGCACCACCATGACTCTCCACAACAAAGGAACGAGTTGACAAGGAAAACATTTACATACACAGCGTCAGGAATGTGCCAGTTGCATTAGTAACACAGTGCCAACTTGGCTTCACTTCAACACCTCACGGTGACTGGCCGGAGAAAATGCACGTAACACACGCGTGGATAAACGTGACTCTGGCTAATAAGAAGACTTGCCTCCTCCGTATTCACGTCCAATCCTCTCCAAGAGAACGAGTGAGCGGAATCATTTGGAAATAGCAAAAGCATACACCCATGGTAACGAGACTCTGACCAATGCGTTAACATGCTTCCCTTGAGTTCATGTCCATGCCTCTCCGATTGAACAGGCGACCGGAATCATTTGGAACGCAAAGAACCATGAAATGTGACTCTCTCTAATATCAAACAATGCCTCGTTGGAACGCACCACCGTGACTCTCCACAACAAAGGAACGAGTTGACAAGGAAAACATTTACATACATACCGTCAGGAATGTGCCTGTTGCATTAGTAACACAGTGCCAACTCGGCTTCACTTCCACGCACTTCACAGTGACTCGCTAGAGAAAATGCATGTAACACACGCGTGGACAAACGTGACTCTGGCTAATAAGAAGACTTGCCTCTGCCGGATTCACGTCTATTCCTCTCCAAGAGAACGAGTGAGCGGAATCATTTGGAAATACCAAAAGCATACACCCGTGGTAACGAGACTCTGACCAATGCGTTAACATGCTTCCCTTGAGTTCATGTCCATGCCTCTCCGATTGAACTGGCGACCGGTATCCTTTGGAACACAAAGAACCATGAAACGTGACTCTCTCTAATATCAAACAGTGACTCTCTGGAATGCACCACCGTGACTCCCCACAACAAAGGAACGAGTTGACAAGGAAAACATTTACATACACAGCGTCAGGAATGTGCCAGTTGCATTAGTAACATAGTGCCAACTTGGCTTCACTTCCACACACCTCACGGTGACTGGCCAGAGAAAATGCACGTAACACACGCGTGGATAAGCATGACTCTGGCTAAGAAGAAGACTTGCCTCCGCCGGATTCACGTCCATTCCTGTGCAAGAGAACGAGTGAGCGGAATCATTTGGAAATAGCAAAAGCATACACCCATGGTAACGAGACTCTGACCAATGTGTTAACATGCTTCCCTTGAGTTCATGTCCATGCCTCTCCGATTGAACAGGCGACCGGAATCATTTGGAACACAAAGAACCATGAAATGTGACTCTCTCTAATATCAAACAATGCCTCCCTGGAACGCCCCACCGTGACTCTCCACAACAAAGGAACGAGTTGACAAGGAAAACATTTACATACATAGCGTCAGGAATGTACCTGTTGCATTAGTAACACAGTGCCAACTCGGCACAGTTACTCGCTAGAGAAAATGCATGTAACACACGCGTGGACAAACGTGACTCTTGCTAATAAGAAGACTTGCCTCTGCCGGATTCACGTACATTCCTCTCCAAGAGCACGAGTGAGCGGAATCATTTGGAAATACCAAAAGCATACACCCGTGGTAACGAGACTCTGACCAATGCGTTAACATGCTTCCCTTGAGTTCATGTCCATGCCTCTCCGATTGAACTGGCGACCGGTATCCTTTGGAACACAAAGAACCATGAAACGTGACTCTCTCTAATATCAAACAATGCCTCCCTGGAACGCACCACCGTGACTCTCCACAACAAAGGAACGAGTTGACAAGGAAAACATTTACATACACAGCGTCAGGAATGTGCCAGTTGCATTAGTAACACAGTGCCAACTTGGCTTCACTTCCACACACCTCACAGTGACTGGCCAGAGAAAATGCACGTAACACACGCGTGGATAAACGTGACTGTGGCTAATAAGAAGACATGCCTCCGCCGGATTCACGTCCATTCCTCTCCAAGAGAACGAGTGAGCGGAATCATTTGGAAATAGCAAAAGAATACACCCATGGTAACGAGACTCTGACCAATGCGTTAACATGCTTCCCTTGAGTTCATGTCCATGCCTCTCCGATTGAATAGGCGACCGGAATCATTTGGAACACAAAGAACCATGAAATGTGACTCTCTCTAATATCAAACAATGCCTCCCTGGAACGCACCACCGTGACTCTCCACTACAAAGGAACGAGTTGACAAGGAAAACATTTACGTACACAGCGTCAGGAATGAGCCTGTTGCATTAGTAACACAGTGCCAACTCGGCTTCACTTCCACGCACCTCACAGTGACTCGCGAGAGAAAATGCACATAACACACGCGTGGACAAACGTGACTCTGGCTAATAAGAAGACTTGCCTCCTCCGGATTCACGTCCATTCCTCTCCAAGAGAACGAGTGAGCGGAACCATTTGGAAATACCAAAAGCATACACCCGTGCTAATGAGACTCTGACCAATGCGTTAACATGCTTCCCTTGAGTTCATGTCCATGCCTCTCCGATTGAACAGGCGACCGGAATCATTTGGAACAGAAAGAACCATGAAACGGGACTCTCTCTAATATCAAACAGTGCCTCCCTGGAACGCACCACCATGACTCTCCACAACAAAGGAACGAGTTGACAAGGAAAACATTTACATACATAGGGTCAGGAATGTGCCTGTTGTGTTAGTAACATAGTGCTAACTCGGCTTCACTTCCACGCAACTCACAGTGACTTGCCAGAGAAAATGCATGTAACACACGCGTGGAAAAACGTGACTCTGGCTAATAAGAAGACATGCCTCCGCCGGATTCACGTCCATTCCTCTCCAAGATAATGAGTGAGCGGAATCATTTGCAAAAACCAAAAGCATACACCCAGGGTAACGAGACTCTGACAAATGCGTTAACATGCTTCCCTTGAGTTCATGTCCATGCCTCTCCGATTTAACTGCCGACCGGTATCCTTTGGAACACAAAGAACCATGAAACGTGACACTCTCTAATATCAAACAATGCCCCCCTGGAACGCACCACCGTGACTCTCCACAACAAAGGAACGAGTTGACAAGGAAATCATTTACATACACAGCGTCAGGAATGTGCCAGTTGCATTAGTAACACAGTACCAACTCGGCTTCACTTCCACACACCTCACAGTGACTGGCCAGAGAAAATGCACGTAACACACGCGTGGATAAACGTGACTCTGGCTAATAAGAAGACTTGCCTCCGCCGGATTCACGTCCTTTCCTCTCCAAGAGAACGAGTGAGCGGAATCATTTGGAAATACCAAAAGCATACACCCATGGTAACGAGACTCTGACCAATGCGTTAACATGCTTCCCTTGAGTTCATGTCCATGCCTCTCCGATTGAACTGGCGACCGGAATCATTTGGAACACAAAGAACCATGAAATGTGACTCTCTCTAATATCAAACAATGCCTCCCTGGAACGCACCACCGTGACTCTCCACAACAAAGGAACGAGTTGACAAGGAAAACATTTACATACATAGCGGCAGGAATGTGCGTGTTGCATTAGTAACACAGTGCCAACTTGGCATCACTTCCACGCCCCTCACAGTGACTCGCGAGAGAAAATGCACGTAACACACGCGTGGACAAACGTGACTCTGGCTAATAAGAAGACTTGCCTCCGCCGGATTCACGTCCATTCCTCTCCAAGAGCACGAGTGAGCGGAATCATTTGGAAATACCAAAAGCATACACCCGTGGTAACGAGACTCTGACCAATGCGTTAACATGCTTCCCTTGAGTTCATGTCCATGCCTCTCCGATTGAACTGGCGACCGGAATCATTTGGAACACAAAGAACCATGAAACGTGACTCTCTCTAATATCAAACAATGCCTCCCTGGAACGCACCACCGTGACTCTCTACAACAAAGGAACGAGTTGACAAGGAAAACATTTACATACATAGCGTCAGGAATGTGCCTGTTGCATTAGTAACACAGTGCCAACTCGGCTTCACTTCCACGCACTTCACAGTGACTCGCTAGAGAAAATGCATGTAACACACGCGTGGACAAACGTGACTCTGGCTAATAAGAAGACTTGCCTCTGCCGGATTCACGTCCATTCCTCTCCAAGAGAACGAGTGAGCGGAATCATTTGGAAATACCAAAAGCATACACCCATGGTAACGACACTCTGACCAATGCGTTAACATGCTTCCCTTGAGTTCATGTCCATGCCTCTCCAATTGAACTGGCGACCGGTATCCTTTGGAACACAAAGAACCATGAAACGTGACTCTATCTAATATCAAACAATGCCTCCCTGGAACGCACCACCATGGCTCTCCACAACAAAGGAACGAGTTGACAAGGAAAACATTTACATACACAGCGTCAGGAATGTGCCAGTTGCATTAGTAACACAGTGCCAACTTGGCTTCACTTCCACACACCTCACGGTGACCGGCCGGAGAAAATGCACGTAACACACGCGTGGATAAACGTGACTCTGGCTAATAAGAAGACTTGCCTCCTCCGTATTCACGTCCAATCCTCTCCAAGAGAACGAGTGAGCGGAATCATTTGGAAATAGCAAAAGCATACACCCATGGTAACGAGACTCTGACCAATGCGTTAACATGCTTCCCTTGAGTTCATGTCCATGCCTCTCCGATTGAACAGGCGACCGGAATCATTTGGAACGCAAAGAACCATGAAATGTGACTCTCTCTAATATCAAACAATGCCTCGTTGGAACGCACCACCGTGACTCTCCACAACAAAGGAACGAGTTGACAAGGAAAACATTTACATACATACCGTCAGGAATGTGCCTGTTGCATTAGTAACACAGTGCCAACTCGGCTTCACTTCCACGCACCTCACAGTGACTAGCCAGAGAAAATGCATGTAACACACGCGTGGACAAACGTGACTCTGGGTAATAAGAAGACTTGCCTCTGCCGGATTCACGTCCATTCCTCTCCAAGAGAACGAGTGAGCGGAATCATTTGGAAATACCAAAAGCATACACCCGTGGTAACGAGACTCTGACCAATGCGTTAACATGCTTCCCTTGAGTTCATGTCCATGCCTCTCCGATTGAACTGGCGACCGGTATCCTTTGGAACACAAAGAACCATGAAACGTGACTCTCTCTAATATCAAACAGTGACTCTCTGGAATGCACCACCGTGACTCCCCACAACAAAGGAACGAGTTGACAAGGAAAACATTTACATACACAGCGTCAGGAATGTGCCAGTTGCATTAGTAACACAGTGCCAACTTGGCTTCACTTCCACACACCTCACGGTGACTGGCCAGAGAAAATGCACGTAACACACGCGTGGATAAGCGTGACTCTGGCTAAGAAGAAGACTTGCCTCCGCCGGATTCACGTCCATTCCTGTGCAAGAGAACGAGTGAGCGGAATCATTTGGAAATAGCAAAAGCATACACCCATGGTAACGAGACTCTGACCAATGTGTTAACATGCTTCCCTTGAGTTCATGTCCATGCCTCTCCGATTGAACAGGCGACCGGAATCATTTGGAACACAAAGAACCATGAAATGTGACTCTCTCTAATATCAAACAATGCCTCCCTGGAACGCCCCACCGTGACTCTCCACAACAAAGGAACGAGTTGACAAGGAAAACATTTACATACATAGCGTCAGGAATGTGCCTGTTGCATTAGTAACACAGTGCCAACTCGGCTTCACTTCTACGCACTTCACAGTGACTCGCTAGAGAAAATGCATGTAACACACGCGTGGACAAACGTGACTCTGGCTAATAAGAAGACTTGCCTCTGCCGGATTCACGTCCATTCCTCTCCAAGAGCACGAGTGAGCGGAATCATTTGGAAATACCAAAAGCATACACCCGTGGTAACGAGACTCTGACCAATGCGTTAACATGCTTCCCTTGAGTTCATGTCCATGCCTCTCCGATTGAACTGGCGACCGGTATCCTTTGGAACACAAAGAACCATGAAACGTGACTCTCTCTAATATCAAACAATGCCTCCCTGGAACGCACCACCGTGACTCTCCACAACAAAGGAACGAGTTGACAAGGAAAACATTTACATACACAGCGTCAGGAATGTGCCAGTTGCATTAGTAACACAGTGCCAACTTGGCTTCACTTCCACACACCTCACAGTGACTGGCCAGAGAAAATGCATGTAACACACGCGTGGATAAATGTGACTGTGGCTAATAAGAAGACTTGCCTCCGCCGGATTCACGTCCATTCCTCTCCAAGAGAACGAGTGAGCGGAATCATTTGGAAATAGCAAAAGAATACACCCATGGTAACGAGACTCTGACCAATGCGTTAACATGCTTCCCTTGAGTTCATGTCCATGCCTCTCCGATTGAATAGGCGACCGGAATCATTTGGAACACAAAGAACCATGAAATGTGACTCTCTCTAATATCAAACAATGCCTCCCTGGAACGCACCACCGTGACTCTCCACTACAAAGGAACGAGTTGACAAGGAAAACATTTACGTACACAGCGTCAGGAATGTGCCTGTTGCATTAGTAACACAGTACCAACTCGGCTTCACTTCCACACACCTCACAGTGACTGGCCAGAGAAAATGCACGTAACACACGCGTGGATAAACGTGACTCTGGCTAATAAGAAGACTTGCCTCCGCCGGATTCACGTCCTTTCCTCTCCAAGAGAACGAGTGAGCGGAATCATTTGGAAATACCAAAAGCATGCACCCATGGTAACGAGACTCTGACCAATGCGTTAACATGCTTCCCTTGAGTTCATGTCCATGCCTCTCCGATTGAACTGGCGACCGGAATCATTTGGAACACAAAGAACCATGAAATGTGACTCTCTCTAATATCAAACAATGCCTCCCTGGAACGCACCACCGTGACTCTCCACAACAAAGGAACGAGTTGACAAGGAAAACATTTACATACATAGCGGCAGGAATGTGCCTGTTGCATTAGTAACACAGTGCCAACTTGGCATCACTTCCACGCCCCTCACAGTGACTCGCGAGAGAAAATGCACGTAACACACGCGTGGACAAACGTGACTCTGGCTAATAAGAAGACTTGCCTCCGCCGGATTCACGTCCATTCCTCTCCAAGAGAACGAGTGAGCGGAATCATTTGGAAATAGCAAAAGAATACACCCATGGTAACGAGACTCTGACCAATGCGTTAACATGCTTCCCTTGAGTTCATGTCCATGCCTCTCCGATTGAATAGGCGACCGGAATCATTTGGAACACAAAGAACCATGAAATGTGACTCTCTCTAATATCAAACAATGCCTCCCTGGAACGCACCACCGTGACTCTCCACTACAAAGGAACGAGTTGACAAGGAAAACATTTACGTACACAGCGTCAGGAATGTGCCTGTTGCATTAGTAACACAGTGCCAACTCGGCTTTACTTCCACGCACCTCACAGTGACTCGCGAGAGAAAATGCACATAACACACGCGTGGACAAACGTGACTCTGGCTAATAAGAAGACTTGCCTCCTCCGGATTCACGTCCATTCCTCTCCAAGAGAACGAGTGAGCGGAACCATTTGGAAATACCAAAAGCATACACCCGTGCTAATGAGACTCTGACCAATGCGTTAACATGCTTCCCTTGAGTTCATGTCCATGCCTCTCCGATTGAACAGGCGACCGGAATCATTTGGAACAGAAAGAACCATGAAACGGGACTCTCTCTAATATCAAACAGTGCCTCCCTGGAACGCACCACCATGACTCTCCACAACAAAGGAACGAGTTGACAAGGAAAACATTTACATACATAGGGTCAGGAATGTGCCTATTGTGTTAGTAACATAGTGCTAACTCGGCTTCACTTCCACGCAACTCACAGTGACTTGCCAGAGAAAATGCATGTAACACACGCGTGGAAAAACGTGACTCTGGCTAATAAGAAGACATCCCTCCGCCGGATTCACGTCCATTCCTCTCCAAGATAATGAGTGAGCGGAATCATTTGCAAAAACCAAAAGCATACACCCATGGTAACGAGACTCTGACAAATGCGTTAACATGCTTCCCTTGAGTTCATGTCCATGCCTCTCCGATTTAACTGCCGACCGGTATCCTTTGGAACACAAAGAACCATGAAACGTGACACTCTCTAATATCAAACAATGCCCCCCTGGAACGCACCACCGTGACTCTCCACAACAAAGGAACGAGTTGACAAGGAAATCATTTACATACACAGCGTCAGGAATGTGCCAGTTGCATTAGTAACACAGTACCAACTCGGCTTCACTTCCACACACCGCACAGTGACTGGCCAGAGAAAATGCACGTAACACACGCGTGGATAATCGTGACTCTGGCTAATAAGAAGACTTGCCTCCGCCGGATTCACGTCCTTTCCTCTCCAAGAGAACGAGTGAGCGGAATCATTTGGAAATACCAAAAGCATACACCCATGGTAACGAGACTCTGACCAATGCGTTAACATGCTTCCCTTGAGTTCATGTCCATGCCTCTCCGATTGAACTGGCGACCGGAATCATTTGGAACACAAAGAACCATGAAATGTGACTCTCTCTAATATCAAACAATGCCTCCCTGGAACGCCCCACCGTGACTCTCCACAACAAAGGAACGAGTTGACAAGGAAAACATTTACATACACAGCGTCAGGAATGTGCCTGTTGCATTAGTAACACAGTGCCAACTCGGCTTCACTTCCACGCACCTCACAGTGACTGGCCAGAGAAAATGCACGTAACACACGCGTGGACAAACGTGACTCTGGCTAATAAGAAGACTTGCCTCCGCCAGATTCACGTCCATTCCTCTCCAAGAGAACGAGTGAGCGGAATCATTTGGAAATAGCAAAAGAATACACCCATGGTCACGAGACTCTGACCAATGCGTTAACATGCTTCCCTTGAGTTCATGTCCATGCCTCTCCGATTGAATAGGCGACCGGAATCATTTGGAACACAAAGAACCATGAAATGTGACTCTCTCTAATATCAAACAATGCCTCCCTGGAACGCACCACCGTGACTCTCCACTACAAAGGAACGAGTTGACAAGGAAAACATTTACGTACACAGCGTCAGGAATGTGCCTGTTGCATTAGTAACACAGTGCCAACTCGGCTTTACTTCCACGCACCTCACAGTGACTCGCGAGAGAAAATGCACATAACACACGCGTGGACAAACGTGACTCTGGCTAATAAGAAGACTTGCCTCCTCCGGATTCACGTCCATTCCTCTCCAAGAGAACGAGTGAGCGGAACCATTTGGAAATACCAAAAGCATACACCCGTGCTAATGAGACTCTGACCAATGCGTTAACATGCTTCCCTTGAGTTCATGTCCATGCCTCTCCGATTGAACAGGCGACCGGAATCATTTGGAACAGAAAGAACCATGAAACGGGACTCTCTCTAATATCAAACAGTGCCTCCCTGGAACGCACCACCATGACTCTCCACAACAAAGGAACGAGTTGACAAGGAAAACATTTACATACATAGGGTCAGGAATGTGCCTATTGTGTTAGTAACATAGTGCTAACTCGGCTTCACTTCCACGCAACTCACAGTGACTTGCCAGAGAAAATGCATGTAACACACGCGTGGAAAAACGTGACTCTGGCTAATAAGAAGACATCCCTCCGCCGGATTCACGTCCATTCCTCTCCAAGATAATGAGTGAGCGGAATCATTTGCAAAAACCAAAAGCATACACCCATGGTAACGAGACTCTGACAAATGCGTTAACATGCTTCCCTTGAGTTCATGTCCATGCCTCTCCGATTTAACTGCCGACCGGTATCCTTTGGAACACAAAGAACCATGAAACGTGACACTCTCTAATATCAAACAATGCCCCCCTGGAACGCACCACCGTGACTCTCCACAACAAAGGAACGAGTTGACAAGGAAATCATTTACATACACAGCGTCAGGAATGTGCCAGTTGCATTAGTAACACAGTACCAACTCGGCTTCACTTCCACACACCTCACAGTGACTGGCCAGAGAAAATGCACGTAACACACGCGTGGATAAACGTGACTCTGGCTAATAAGAAGACTTGCCTCCGCCGGATTCACGTCCTTTCCTCTCCAAGAGAACGAGTGAGCGGAATCATTTGGAAATACCAAAAGCATACACCCATGGTAACGAGACTCTGACCAATGCGTTAACATGCTTCCCTTGAGTTCATGTCCATGCCTCTCCGATTGAACTGGCGACCGGAATCATTTGGAACACAAAGAACCATGAAATGTGACTCTCTCTAATATCAAACAATGCCTCCCTGGAACGCACCACCGTGACTCTCCACAACAAAGGAACGAGTTGACAAGGAAAACATTTACATACATAGCGGCAGGAATGTGCCTGTTGCATTAGTAATACAGTGCCAACTTGGCATCACTTCCACGCCCCTCACAGTGACTCGCGAGAGAAAATGCACGTAACACACGCGTGGACAAACGTGACTCTGGCTAATAAGAAGACTTGCCTCCTCCGGATTCACGTTCATTCCTCTCCAAGAGAACGAGTGAGCGGAATCATTTGGAAATTCCAAAAGCTGTAACATCCCAAATTTTCAATTTGGAATGTTATACATAGATCATCATTGCATAGCATATTTTATTGCATTTTGGGAATTCCTCGATAAATCCTAAGCAACTCAAGGACCCTCGGAGAGAGTTGGGGATTTTCTCGATTTTTCATATTTGATTTTTATCAAATAATAAAACGAGGATTTTGGTTTTAATTATTTTTCTCTCCGAAAAATATTTCATATTAAAATAAACGAGAGGAGAAAAGATGACTTCTCCAAAATTATTGAAATATTGGAGGAAAATATTAAAATCAAATATTGGATTTTACTCGGATTTTATTTGCAATTTTAATTGTATTAAAAAATTGCACGTTTTCAAAACTGCATTTTTGGCCAAGAAAAATGTTCACCTTGTTCTAATTATTTTAATTAGATGGGGAAATTTTGTTTTATCATTTTGGATTTTTATTTATTTTCCTGCGTTTTTTTGATTCGGCGAAACTATCTTTAAAAAAAACATCCCCGCGCCCGAGTGGGCCGAGGCCCAGCCGAGCCAGGCCGCCGCCTCCCGTCGTCTCCCTCGCACGCACGACGCCGCCGCTGCCGAGTCCGGCTCGGACACGCCGCCCGCCGCCGCCTTGCCCCCTCCTCCACGCCAGCCCCCCTCTTATATACCCCCCCGCCGCCCATCTCCCTCACCCCGTCCCCGATGCCGTCGCCCGAGGAGCCCGTCGCCGACGCCGCCCCTCGCCGCCCCGAGCCCCGTCCGAGCCCCGCCGCCCTGCCGCCCTCGCCCGAGCCCCGCCGGAGCCCCGCCCGCCGCCGCCGGAGCCCGTCCCGACGAGGTAGCCGCGCCGCCGCCGCCTTGCCGGTTTTCTAAAAAAAAACCGTTCGTTTTTTTTCTAAACCCTAGTTTTCTTTTTTTCAGATCGGTTTATTTATTTTTTCGGTTTTATTACTTAGTGAACGTTCACCGACCCATTCGTTTTAACGAACGTGTTCGTTGGATTTTCGCTGTTAACGAACGTTCGTTCGTTTAACTGTTCGTCAGTTTTCTTTTTCATCGAATTTCCGCGATTTTTCCAGATATCGATTCCTGACCAGATCTTCGTTTTCGTTTAACTTTTCGCTCGTTTATCGGAATCAGGCGATTCAAGCGCCTAGAGTTTCGTCTCGAAATTCTCTTTCCGTTTAATCTACTCAAACAAGTTTTTGCTACTGTAAAATTTGATCTAGATCCACATTAGTAAACGAAGCTTGTTTCTTTCGCCGTTTGACTTTCGTTGCTTCGTTCGATTTGATTCTTTTTCCAAACCGGAGTTCTTAAGTTCAAATTTCTGGTTGGATCTTTTATTCGAGTTTTACCTGTGCATTAGATGAGTACTTATTGTTTCCTGGTTTGTTTGTGATAGAGTACCCAGAGTGCGCCGCTTGTTACTTCGAATCTCTAGGTTTCGCGGATCATCAGCAAGGCAAGTAACACTTTGATCATACTTTTCCATACCCAGTTTTTATTGCATTAGATCAATCCTCAAACATTGCATGGTTAGGATCTAATTAAACTGTGGGTATTGGGAAGTAGTTGAGGTAGAACCTATTACCTGCTTTATTATCAAACCCTTGGGAGTTACTTCTACGTTTGCTATTATATTGCTATGCTATGCTCGTAGACGTGGATTGGGTTTGAGAGATATTCATGACATATGTGAGATTGTTAATTAATGGTTTACTTAAGGTGGCAACTAAAACTCACATCTGGGTGGATTGAGGTACCTGGGTATTCCAGGATTGCCTGTTTTTCTTTTGGACCGCCACCCAGGTTCAAAGGGATCATGAGATTATTCATGCTAGAAACTTCCGTGTGCAGCCGCAAGCTATTATGGGCTCTAGCATAGTTGATTAAGTTGTGTGAACTCTTACAGTGGTAGACTAGCAGATGTAGGGGATATAGGTGGTACGGTCTATCACATCATAAGGTGCAAACACTTCTGAAAGACTGTGTCTCGGTCATCCGTTTCTCAAACATCATGTAGTGCGAGAATCAAGAGGAGGCGATCGAGTCTTGCGGGGAAAAGTGCACAAACCTCTGCAGAGTGTATAAACTAATCATGGTTAGCCGTGTCCCCGGTTATGGACAACTTGAGAATCTAGTACCTGGATTATCATGTGAATCTCATCACCACGTTACTTTAATTAATTTTGATGGGTTAATGATGATACTTAATTGGGATTGAGAATGCTGTCAACCATTCTCAATGTTTAACAACCACCATGATAGTTAAATAAAATTTATTCCTTTGCAGTAGGGAAAAATTGGCTTTTCGCAAAACTGTAACCATAGAGCTTTCCACCAGCCATATATGCATGTAGTATAGCATTATTATGTTCATTATTCTCTATGTGTTACATTGCCAGCATATTCCGCGTGCTGACCCGTTTTCGGGCTGCAACGTTTTATGTTGCAGACTTTTCAGACGATGAGTAAGGTGCCTTAGGTCGTGGTCTTATACTCAGTGATGCCGTTGGAGTTGATGGACTCACTTACCTTCCAAGCCTTCCGCTGTTATCGTATTTAGATGGCCTTAAGCCATATTTATCATACTTATTTCTCTTTTGAGATATCGTTGTAATAAGTGTGTGATTGCTACTCTGTTATAAATCCTCCATTTGTACTATGCGTGTCAGCATTACTAATCCAGGGATGACACTGGTGCACAGCAGCACAGACTGTTTGAGGTCTGGTCGCTACAAAGGTGGTATTAGAGCACACACTGACTGTAGGACACGACCACTAAGCTTAAACCCTAGAATAATTCTCTCTTCTCATTTCTGACCCCTCTCCACTTTCTACTCTTTTAGAAATGGCGGATGCAAGGAGCAAGTTCATGCAACCAGATGAAGACACGCCTTTTGGACGACACTTGAAGGAAGTCACTAAGTACTTGAACATAGGAATACCAAGCATCACCGGAACCTACAACGCCACATTACCTGAAGAGGAGAGCTGGAAGATTCAAGTTCAAGTTCCAGGAAGGACGTTTTCGCCAGTCACTGAGCCTATAAAATTGGCTTTTGAAGCACCAACCTGGAGTTTAGGGAAGAGCATGGAAGCCCACATCGCTATGGGATGCATTGGAGAAGTCTACCACAGGGAGCTTAGATACTATTTATCAGATTTGTGGACGCCGAGACGAGCAATGGGAGATGATCAGCACCAAGAAGGATGGATCAATTGCAGCTTTCACCCAGGAGCAAAACCAACACATTCGTCGCCAGGAGAACCAGATGTGCTCAGACAAGATAGATCTGAAGAAGGCATTGACGAAAATCAAGGAGCTGGAGGAAGAACTCAAGGCTACACGCGAGGATTATTTGGAGGAAATCGTCGCGCTAGTAGGAAAGAATGACGACCTGGAGAAGAAGATTGGAGTATTCATGGGAAATCCAGTGCCAAAAGCAGAAGATGATGAATGCGCTTGCCCGGATAACTACATCATCGTCGACGACACCGACTCGGACCCCAGTGAAGATGACTTTGTTGATGAAGCTGGAGCAGATATCATGGAGTATTCAACTGATCAGAATTTCTAGTAGACCACCATATCAGTAGTAGTTTTCCCCCATTTATATAGTATAGTTCGAGCACTTTTGTAACGCTAGATAGATCGATTGTATGCCTTGTTTGAATTGATTGAGTGATATTGATTGTATTTGTCTCATGAGCATATGGGTAGTGTTTTCTCTCTAGACCTCATTCTATTCTAAACTCTCATCTTTTCTAACCTATCAGATGCCTCCGAGACGCGACACCGGATTTGTTTTCCCACTGGAGATCACCCAGTTGATTCAGCAACAGAATGCCCTGATGCAAGTGTTAGTACAGAACCAAGACAACAACAACAACCCACCACCACCACATGTTGATCACCTAGCCCGTTTCTTGAGGCTAAACCCGCCGGTGTTTTCCAGCAGCACCGACCAATAGTTGCAGATGATTGGCTCCGCAGATGATTGGCTCCACTTCTCGATGTTGTCGGCGTCGGCTGCGCTTGTCGTCGGCTTGACTGGTGAAGACGACGTAGGCGGCGTGTTCTTCAGGGAACTCGTCTTGGACGGCTCCGACTGCCGGCCGAGCCGCCGGCTGCTGGGGGGCCGGAGGCGGCGGGCCGGGAGGCGGAGGCGGCAACAGCCCTTCGCCCTTGGAGATTCGCGTCAGCCAGTGGCATTTTCGGGTTGTGTGGTTAGACGGCTTCGCGCCGCTGTGGAACTTGCAGGGGGCATCGAGAGCCTGCTCGTAGGAGAAGGCCAGCTGCCAAGGTGGCCTACCACCCTTCTTCTTGGGAGCGGGCCGCTCTTCGGGCTGCTCATCTTCAACGGTGGCCACCTGCCGACTGGTGGAGGTCGGTATGGGGGCCTTGCGCTTGTGATCGTTCTGGTAGGGGCGCCGATTGGAGTCGCCAGCCGGCGTCTTTGGAGCCGGAGCGAGCACCTTCCCAGAGGCGTCCACTCGGAGCTCGGTCTTCATCGAGGGTTCGGCCGTGGCGTACTTGTCCGCAATGATCAGCATTTCGTCGAGGGTAGCCGGCTCGTCGCAGAGGAGTCGGTGCTTGAGGAGGGTGCCCTCTCGGCACCCGGCGGTGAAGTACTCGATAGCCTGGACCTCATGCACTCCCTCGCAGGAGTTGCGGAGCTCGGCCATCGCGTGAGGTAGTCGCGGGTCGACTCACTGGGCCCTTGGACGCAGAGAGAGAGAGAGCTGGCGAGGCTTGGGAGGCCACTTGTAGGTGCTGGTGAAGTTGCGGACGAAGACTTCTGTGAAGTCCAGCCAGCTGTTGATGCTGTAGGGCTTGAGGCTATTGAGCCATGTGCGCGCCGTGCCTTGCAGCATGAGGGGGACGTACTTCACGGAGACGCGCCGATTGCCGTTGGCTATGCTGACGGCTGTGGAGTAGTCGATGAGCCAATCTTCCGGCTTCACTGAGCCGTTGTACTTGGGCGTGTCTCTAGGGAGCGAGAACCCTTTGGGGAAGGGCTCGTCACGGATGCGGGGACCAAAGCATGGCGGGCCGACATCGTCCTTTTCTTCTAACACCAAGGATCGAGCAAGGCGGTCGATCCGGTGGCGGGCGTCGTTCTCGCCGACTCCTTCTCGGCGGCCGAGTCGGTCGCCAAGAGTCGCGTGCGTGACGGGCGGTGGAGTGAGACGTCTCTCTCTTCGAGGCGGGGGAGGAGGCAGGTTTCCTTGGCGCTCCACCGCTCGAGGGCGGCCTTCCGCGTCGCGCTCGATGGTGATACGAGTCCGGCTGCGGCTAGCAGCCGGCTCCTTGTCTTTCTTCAGGCGGGCGCCGCTCGCAGTCGGCGAGCGGGACATCGCTGCGTGCTCTCGGCGCGGGGGATGGCTATCAGCACGGGCACCGGCTTCGTGCCGTTCTGCAGCCGCGTCGATCAGCTGTTGGATCCGTCTTGTCATGTAAGGGAGCTCATCGGCTCCCAGCCCATTATGCTCTTCTGTAGCCGCCTGAGCGGCTCGCAGATTCTCGAGCGGGGTGGCGTAGACGGGGCGATCTGCCCCCAGCATGCTGGCGACAGCCGCGCCGTGCTTCTGGACGAAGCCGGCTCGGCTCGGGCTGCTAGGCGGCGGTGTAACGAAGGCAGCGCGGTCCACTTCGCGTTGGTGGGCCTCGGTGAGGCGTCTCATGGAGGCTATCTTCTGGCCCTCCGCGATGAGGGCGAGGCGGCGTGCCTCCAGGGTCTCGGCGTCGGCATCGGCCGGGATGGGGACGAAGAGGTCGTGCATCGCCGCGTGGAGGACGTCGTGGGCGTTCTCGCCCGAATTGGCGACGTGGCTGATGACCAGCACTTCGGTGACAGCGCTGCTGCCGCTGTCAGCTCGAGGGAGGGGATCGTCGAAGACCACCACGTCGGAGGGTAGGCGTCAAGTGATGCTGTGTCGGAGTCGACAAGCATCGGGTCGGTGGAGCCGAGAGACTCCACATCTGCAGCAGGCTCGCAGGCGACGTGAAGCTGGTCGAGGAGGCTGACGAGGCGGCTCTCGGGGTGGTCCATGCCTACGTCGGATGCAGGCTCGTCGGAGATGCGAGTCTCGCCGAGCAGATCGGCGAGGCAGCTCGCAGCGCAAGCGTCGTCGTCGCCTTGCAGCGCGTCGAGGGAAACGCCATCGGGCGCAGCAGGCTGGCTGCGCTCGCGGGGGAGGAAGAGGGCTCCCGTCCAGAACAGGTCTCCGGACGACGGTGCACCTGGCCCCACGGTGGGCGCCAAATGTCGGGTGGTTGGTGCGACATATGCCAACGGGTGGCTTATCATTGTGGGTGCCAATAAGACGTCGGCGGTGCCTGGAAACGGGATGAGGCGAAGACATGCACGCCGGCGGATCTTACCCAGGTTCGGGGCTCTCCGAGGAGATAACACCCCTAGTCCTGCTCTGCGGGGTCTCCGCATGATCAGTAGATCGGTAAAAGTGGCTACAATCGCTCCTAGAGCTGCGGGGTTCAAGGGAGAAGAAGAACAAGGCTAGCTCTCACTTCCCTATCTCTATGGTGGATGTGCTCTGCTTAGAAGCCAACCCTTTGCATGGGTGCTCCGGGGGGTTTATATAGGACTACCCCCCGGGGGTACAATCGTAATCCGGCTGGGCTCTGGCCCCAGCCCTCAGTGTCTACGCTCGCCGGCTTCTCCGCCCGCTGTTGGGTCCCGCCGACTGGTGGGTCCCGCCGGCTGCCGGCTTCTTGGTCGATAGGCCGGCCCCACCGCCTAGGGTCTTGTCGGGGGCTGCTTACTGTAGCCACGCCCCTGATGATGAGGGCTTCGTTGAAGTAAGCGTGGCTACAGTGGGCCGCCTCGGGGGCTCTCACTGTAGCCTTACCTCGTCTTGTCTCCTTAATGTGGCGCATGCTTTGAGGGAGGGGGTAGCCGGCCTCTGGGGGCCGGCTACGCCCTTGGCCGACTGGGAAAGGCCGGGCCGCCTTCGCGCCTCTCTCTGGCTGAAGGGGCCCGCCGCCCGTGGGCCGTACGGGAGTCCGTCGTGGATGACGTTGAGGCTAGCATGGCTACAGTGCCGAGCCGCACGGGAGATGGCCGTCCAGTACGGCCTCCTGTAGCCATGCCCGCCTCGGGCTTCGGGGGTAGTGGGCCGCACTGTGGCCACACCCCGTCTTGTCACCATTATGTGGGAGTAGCTTTGGTGGTTGTGGTCTCGGCCGGCTTCTTGGAGTCGGTGCCCTTTGAGGCCGGCTTCCTGGAGTCGGCCACCCCGCGGTTGTCTTGGGGAGGGAGGCTGCTTGAGGCTGGGCCGCCTTCCGTGAGTCGGCTTCAGAAGTAGCCGGCCAGGGAAGGGGGTCCAATGCTTGGTGCGCTTGGAGGCCCAAAGGCCCGATATTTTTTCTGAAGAGCCAGGGGTAGTTGGTTAGGCTACCCGTGGCCATTTACTCCGACAGTAGTCCCCGAAGCTGATTGGGCTTCGAGGTTGAGTAGGAGTTGAGAAGCTCGATCAGCTTCCCAACTTAGCAAGCCGGCAGCTGGGAACCGGCTCTGGTTAGGCGTGCCGCCTTGGTCGAAAACTTCCGGAGTCAGAGGGCGGGGCTCGCCAGTGCGTGCGCCGGGCCGCGGGCCGGCCGCTTGCCGTCTGCGAACCACGTGGCCCTTCTCGGCCAGAAAGCCTGCCAGCCCACGCGCGCGACAGGACGTCGCCGCAGGGCGGGGGCCCGCCACGTCCGCGCCCGGGCCTAGGCGCGGATTGTCTGCATCCCGAAACCGCCCGCACGTCTCATTGCGGCACTTTCGGCTCGCCTTTATGCGCAATAATCGCGAGGCGTGGGGGGAGTGGGTGCAGTGAATCCCACATCTCTTCCCACGTCCGGCCTCCCCGGCCTCACCTCGCGAGGCTATAAGTAGGGGGAGAGGGAGAGCGGCAGGCTCTCGCACGCTCCTCCTCCTTCCGCCATCTTCCTTCGCTCGCCATTCCTGCGACTGCGCCTCGCCGCCGCGCTCTTCCACCGTGCGTTCCTCCGCCGCCGCGTTCGTGTTCACCATGCCTCCCGCCACGGAGCAGTATGCCTGGGATTGGGACGGCTCCAACGTCCATGAAGATCACGTCGAGTTCCTTCGCAACACACGGCGGCTGCCCGGCGCGGACAAGGTGGAGGTCCGTCTTGCGCCGGCAAGGGAAATTATGCCGGAGCCGCAGGAGGGCGAGCGGGTGGTCTTCCGCTCGCATTTCTTGCGCGGCTTCGACCTGCCAGTGAGCGCCTTCTTCCGCTCCTGGCTCGATTTCTACCAGCTCTAGCCGCACCACCTCACCCCAAACGCGGTGGTGCTGGTGTCTGCCTTCGTCACCCTGTGCGAGGGATACCTCGGCGTCCTCCACACCCTCGAGCTCTAGGGGGAGTTCTTCCAGTCCAAGCTGGGCACGCGCATGCAGGGCGTGCCGACTCAGACTGGCGCCTTCATCTCGTCGCGGAGGTCGGTTGCCGACAACCCCTTCCCCGTCATCACGCTGATCCAATCGGTGAAGAAGTGGCAAAAATCGTACTTCTACGTGCGGAACATCGCCCCGCGGGGCGACTACATCAACCTGCCGGCTTACGTAGCCAGCCCACCGGCGGGCAGGCGGCCTCAGTGGTCCTACCGGGCCGTGTCGCTGTCGCCGGCTGGGAACGCGGCCATCGCCCGAGTACGAGTGATGATCCAGTTGGAAGGCTTGACGGGGCCCGACCTGCTGGCCGCATTCGTCACGCGCCGGCTTCTCCCGCTCCAGAGCCGGCCTCATCTGATCTGTCAGATGAGTGGCCAGCTCGATCCGAGCCGAATGTGTACCAAGGAGATGCCGCGCGAGGAGGTCGCCTATATGGTGAACTACCTTGCGAACTGCAAATTCTCCGAAGAGTGGCAGTTCGGCAAGGAGCCATACAGCCGAGCCAATCCACCGCCCACGGTATGCTTTCCTTGGCTATTCTTTTTCTTTCGACTTTGTTGCCGAGTTCCTCTTGGCCGACTCTAACTTAGTCGGCTCGTTTTTTCGACAGAGCCCTCTGCTTCGGCCGGCCGGTGAGTCGGACGCGGAGCGTCGATTCGTCCCCGACCGGACCGAACACGATCTGGAGGACCCCGACTTGGGGGCGGCCGGTATGGATGACAACATCGAGCCGGGTGGTGGCCAAACCGGCGGCGAAGTAGGCGGCTCCGGGCTCGGAGTCACCTTCGACGACTGGCCTGACGACGATGAGGCCGAAGTCGCCCCGTGCCGCCAGCCGGCATCTGGGCGCGGCGCGGGTTCCCCCGCCGCACCGCCTGCTCGAGGCGGAGGGCAAAAGCGTCGTGCTGCCCAGAGTTTGTTCGGGAGTCGGACGAAGAAGTCCAGGGGCAGGGCGGCAGCCACCAGGCGGGAGGAGGCGGCCGCGAAGGCGGCTCGCTTCCGCAGGACGGTGAAGCAACCGCAGACCGTGTCGGCGTAAGTTCACTTTCTTTTGTATACTCTTTTTTCTTTCTTTTCTCTGGTGTTTCCTGAGCCCTTGTCTTTTTCTCCGATGATCAGAGCTCTGCTGTCGCTTGAGCGGGCGGCCGCTGCCTCCGTCATCGAGTCACCGAGGGGTTCTGGGAGCGCCACCCGCCGTGTGGACCCCCGCGCCGAGCTTCAGGCGGCGATGGAACGGAACGCGCGGGAGGCGCGGGAGGAGCAGGAGGCCCGGGAGGCGGAGGCGCGGAAGGCGGCCGCCGCCCAGGCGGCACGGGAGGAGGAGGCGGCGAAGGCGCTTGCCGATGCCGCAGCCAGGGACCGAGCAGAGGCCGCAGCTGCAGAAGCAGCGGGGGAGGTCTTGATGGTCACCCCTCTACGCGTTGCGGCGCCGGGGTCCATGGAGCCCTCGCTAGAGGGAGCCAGCGGCGACCATCCAGGGCTGGGGACAAACGACGAATGCATCATCCTGGAGAGGGCGCCGGTGCCGACCCCGCCAACTGGGCGGCTCAAGGCGGCCGGCCTGATCAGCCGCCTACACAGTCGGCAGGGGGCGAGCCGGCCGCGAGGACTGAGATGGCGGTCCGGATGCCGCCGAGCCGGCGCGCGGGGAAGGCTGCGTCGGAGCCACAGCCGGCCGTGGGCTCCAGCTCATCGGCCCGGGATGCGGAGGCGGCCAGCGCAACCTCAGGGTGGACGCCAGGCGGAGGGACGGCCGTGATGAACGTGGCCTCGCAGGACGTCCGGACCCGGCTCCAGGGCCAAGCTGCGGCGCTGAGGCAGTTCACCGATGAGTTCCTTGCGACGCGGGCGGCCATCCGGGTCATTCTTCCCATCTTGCTTCTTCTTGGTCTTGATTTCTTCTTGATTTTGATTTCTTCTGTGGGGGCGCGTCAGCGCACCCACTGGGTGTAGTCCCCGAGATTCGGGCTGACTGCTGAGCAGTCGGGTCGAATCTTCCTTGACGACTTCCTCTTACTGTTCTTCCTTTTTCCACGGTCTCCTGCAGCGGCCAACGCCGGTCTCAGGGCACAGCTGGGGGAGTCTCAGACTGCCCTTCGTGCCAAAGATGCCGAGCTCGCCGCCTTGGTGCAGGAACGCGACCGGCTGGTCAAGAAGTTGGCCGACCAGGAGGAAAGCCACAAGGCGGCTCTGAAGGTGGTGCAGGACCGCGAAGCCGCCCTCCAAGCCGAGTACGAGACGGAGGCGGCTGGCTGGGCTGAGGCCAGGCAGACTCTGATTTCTGGCTATGGTCAGATCGAAGATCTGGTTGACGGTAAGCCGCCTGCCCCTTCGTCCTTTCTTGCGTCTGCCACTTTTGGCTCGTTTTCTGACTTGGTGTTCTTTTCTTCTTCTTTCTTGCACAGAGTATTTCCCTGGCTATTCTACCGTTGCCAACCAAACCATCGAGGCTCGCCACCAAGCGCGAAGGCAGGCTGGCTTCGAGATCTCGTCAACCGCCGGTCGTTCGCTGGAGGAGCAGCTCTTGGCGATCCAGGCCCGGATCCAGCCGGCTCACCGACTGCTTCACCGGCTTCAGCATGCCGGGGCACAAGTCTTGGCCGCCCTCTGGCCCGGCCAAGTGGTTCCTCGCACCCCCAGTCGGACTGCCGACTGGCTGGAGGTGGCAGTCGGCCGCTTCGAAGCTTGGAAGGCCTCGGCGGCTCGCTCCGGCGCCAGGCGGGCGCTGGAGTTCGTCAAGGCCCGGTATCCCGACCTGAGCCTGGATCAGCTGGCTACCTGGCGACAGCAAGTCGACACGGAGCTGGAGCCGGCGCGGCCGGCTATCATCCGGCGGGCTTCGGCGATCGCCGACTACACCGACACCAGCGTCTTCGCCCCCGAGGTAGACGACAATGGTGTCACCCAGCCGGAGGAGTGGTTCGGGCTGAACCCGGCGGACGGTGAAGACTCGGCGGAGGAGATCGGCTCCAGTGACGAGGGTGAAGAAGAGGAGGAGGAGGGTGAAGACGCCGAGCCGGCTGGTGGAGCAGCCGGTCAGCCTCAGCCTGACCGCACCTCTAGCACTACGTCGCGCGCGAGCGCGTCGCCTGCCGTTGGTGGTGATCAAGCCGAGACCCGCTAGGCGGCCACTCCTTTAGCCGGCGATGCCGCCTTGACCGACCAGCTCGGCCTCTGCACCACGCCTTAGTCTACCATCTTTTGTTTTCCTGTCTTGCTGCTTTTGGAACAATGTTTGGTTAAGTCTGCACAATTCCACCCACTGGGTGTATTCGAACTTACGTCTGTTGCCAGCCTGTCAAGGGCTTTATATGTATATATAACTTATGCATGCATTTGGCCTTTCCTTGTACTTTGCTTTTTATCCTTCCGCTGTTTCCTTTGCCGCCCTCCCTTGGTTGCTGCCTCCCAGTCCAACAGTTGCTCTGCAATCTGTAGCTAGAGGGGTGCTTGGCCAATTGGGGGGGAAGTACTTTATCTTTGCTGGACTAAAGCTAAGTGTTTAGGAAGTCGGCCAGCCGGCTGTTCTGACAGCCGGCAAGCATGTTTGTCGGCCGTCTCTTTGCTATATAGGTTCGTTGTTCCTTAGACATTTTTCGTGTGGGCATCCTTTCTGCCTTGCCTCTTGCTAGTCGGACAGTCGGTTCTTCGAGCTGCGACTTTCAACAAGAGAGGACTCGGGAGCCGGCACACTACTTTTCTGACTTCAGGTAGAACTTTCAATATAGCTCAAGGCGGCCAGTCCCCGGGCCGACTAGTCGAACCCGGTGCCAGACAAGAAATCAAATGTAATAATACATTCATGGATATGACACTTGCCATTCATAGATAAACGAAGGCAGTCCCCGAGTACTGTTCGGGGGGCCTATTGGTTTGTACTTAATACAAAAGGGTAGCATGATACATACTGCTTTCAGCTGTAAAATCGTCTCAGGAGGTTTGCGTTCCATGGTCGCTCCGACTCCTTGCCGGAGTCGTCCCTCTTGCGTGCTCTTGGTTTTTGCGTGTCGATCAAGTAGTAGGAGTCGTTGCCGAGTGCCTTGCTGACAACAAAGGGGCCTTCCCAAGGGGCCGAGAGCTTGTGCTGGCCGGCTGTTCGCTGGATCAGCCGGAGCACAAGGTCGCCTTCTTGGAAGGGTCTTGGCTTGACCTTGCGGTTGTAGTAGCGACGCAGCCTTTGCTGGTAGATGGCGGACCGGCTGAGTGCTAACAGCCGGCCTTCTTCCAGTAGGTCGACGCCGTCTTCTCTTGCTTCCTTGGCCTCCTCCTCCGTGTACATGGTGATCCGAGGTGAGTCGAACTCGATGTCTGTTGGGATGACAGCCTCGGCCCCATACACAAGGAAGAATGGAGTGAAGCCGGTTGACTTGTTGGGTGTAGTGCGCAGACTCCAGAGGACAGCCGGCAGCTCTTCGAGCCAGCAGCCGGCCGATCGCTCCAGTGGTACAACCAGTTGGGGCTTGATACTGGAGAGGATGAGTCCATTTGCTCGCTCGACCTAGCCGTTTGACTGTGGGTGGGCAACGGACGCTAAGTCCAGTCGGATGCCCTGCGTCGCACAGAAACGTGCCAGTGTTCCTTTGGCGAAGTTCGTGCCGTTGTCGGTGATGATGCTGTGCGGCACGCCGTACCGAGTAGTGATGTCGGTGATGAATGTCACGGCAGTCAGCCCGTTCAGCTTCTTGATCGGCTTTGCTTCGATCCACTTTGTGAACTTGTCCACGGCGACTAGTAGATGTGTCAAGCCGCCGCGGGCTGTCTTGAAAGGGCCCACCATGTCCAGTCCCAGACGGCAAAAGGCCAGGTGAGGGGAATGGTCTTGAGTGCAGAAGCCGGCAGGTGTTGCTTGGAACTAAAAGCTTGGCATCCTCTGCAGCTCTTGACTATTTCTTTAGCATCCTCCAAGGCAGTCGACCAGAAGAAACCGTGGCGGAAAGCCTTGGCCACAAGTGATCTTGAGGCTGTGTGGTGGCCGCATTCGCCTTGGTGGATGTCTTTGAGGATTGCCACTCCTTTTTCTGGCTCCAGTGACGCTGCGCTTCACAAGCTCTCTGTTGATTATTGTGTATGCTGCGGCTCGTCGTTGCACTAGTCTTGCTGAGATCTCATCAGCCGGCAGCTCTCTGCTGACTAGGAACTTGAGGATGGGCTGGGCCCATGACGGAGCTGTGACTTCTTCTTCTGTTAATGTGGCCACCATGACTCGGGTGGGTGGGTTGGGTGGCGTTAAATTGGAGTCGGCCACCACTTCTTGTGTCGTAGCAGTCCCCGGGCCGGCTGCTGCAGTCCCCGGGCCGGGTTTTGAAGTCCCCTGGCTGGGTGCGACTACGGTAGTCCCCGGGCCAGTTGTCGAAGTCCCCGTGCCGCCTGCGGGGTTTCTCTAGTCGGGTCCGGCTGTATCTGGCGCAGGCGGTACGAAGATGGAATCCGACTCTGGAGACGGCTTGATGGCTGGCTTCAGGAGGCGCTGGAGGGAGACGCCAGTCGGTATGGTTTGTCGGATGGAGCCGATCCGTGCTAGGGCATCTGCTTGGTCGTTGTCGGCCCTTGGCACGTGGAGGAACTCACACCCTTCGAAGTATCCGCTGATCTGCTGGACGAGGAATCGATAGCTCGCCATGTTCGCGTCCTTGGCGTCCCAGTCGCCAGACGACTGCTGGACCACCAAGGCTGAGTCGCCGTAGCACAGGATCCGGCGTATGCCGAGTTCTTTGGCTAGCCGGAGCCCATGTACGAGCGCCTCGTACTCGGCCACGTTGTTGGAGGCGGCGAAGTGGATCTGCAGCGTGTACTTGAGCTTGTCGCCTTTGGACGAGGTGAGGACGATGCCGGCTCCGAAGCCGGTGTGCATCTTGGACCCGTCAAAGTGCATCCGCCAATGGGTAGAGTAGGGAGCCGGCGGTAGGTACTGGGTCTCGGCCCAATCGACGAGGAAGTCGGCCAATGCTTGCGACTTGATGGCGGTGCGGGGTTGGTAGAAGATTGTGTAGGGCGCCAATGCAATGGCCCATTTAGCCACCCGGCCGGATGCGTCCGGGCTGCCTATGATCTCGGCGAGCGGGGCAGTGCACACGACCGTGATGGGGTGCTCTTGTAAGTAGGGCTTTAGTTTCTTGGCGACGAAGTACACCCCATAGCACATCTTCTGGTAGTGCGGGTAGTTTTGCTTAGAGCTGGATAGCACTTCGCTGAGATAGTACACCGGCCTCTGGACTAGCTGGGCTCGGCCTTCCTCCGGGCGCTGGACCACAACAACAGTGCTGACGACTCGGCTAGTCGCGACGATGTAGAGGAGCATGGGCTCCTTCTCAGTCGGCTGTGCCAGGACAGGCGGAGTGGTCAGCATTTTCTTCAACTCATGGAAGGCTTGGTCGGCTTGGTCGTTCCACTCGAAGTGAGTGGACTTCTTCATGACTCGGTACAGGGGGAGAGCCTTCTCTCCTAGTCGGAATCAGGGAGGCTAAGCAGCCAGCGAACTTTTGCACATCTTGCAGTTTGGTGGGAATCTCCATCCTCTCGATGGCCTTGATCTTGACGGGGTTGCATTCGATGCCGCGCTCGGAGACCAGGAAGCCCAGCAGCTGGCCGGCCGGCACTCCGAACACGCACTTCTCAGGATTGAGCTTGATTTGGAATCGGCGCAAGTTGGCGAATGTTTCTTTCAGGTCTTCCAGCAAGGTACCGCGCTTCTCTGTCTTCACCACAATGTCGTCTACATAGACGTGGGCATTTCTGTCGAGTTGTTTCAAGAGGCATTTCTGCATGCAACGCTGAAAAGTGGCACCGGCATTCCTCAGGCCGAATGTCATAGTCAGGTAGCAGAAAGCTCCAAAGGGTGCGATGAAGGCAGTTTTCAGGCGGTCAGCTGGGTCCAACTTGATCTGATGGTACCCTGAGTACGCATCCAAAAAACTTAACAGCTCGCATCCGGCTGTGGAGTCTATTACTTGGTCAATCCGTGGCAGAGCAAACGGATCCTTTGGGCAGGCCTTGTTCAAGCTGGTGTAGTCTATACACATACGCCACTTGTTATTCTTCTTCAGAACCAGAACTGGGTTGGCAAGCCATTCTGGAAAGAACACTTCCATGATAAAGCCTGCGGCAAGGAGCCGGGCTATCTCTTCTCCCACAATTCTTCGCTTCTCTTCGGACAGTCGGCGGAGGGGTTGCCTGTCCGGCTTCGCGTCAGCTCGGACATGTAATTTGTGCTCGGCGAAATCCTTCGGGACACCCGGCATGTCCTTTGGGGACCATGCAAAGATGTCTCGATTCTCACGGAGGAAGTCGACGAGCTCGCCTTCCTATTTACTGTCCAAGTTCGCCCCAATGACTGCGAACCTCTCCGGGTTCTCCAGGTCCAGAGGTATCTTTTTTGTCTCTTTGGCAGGCCGGAAGGAGCCCTGCGCATCACAATCTTTGGGGTTGGGGGACAGGGCCGGCTGCTTGCCGGCCATGGCCACAACCCGTTCGAGCATCTTCTTCTCTTCTGCCACCACGAGGGACTCGGCCAGCCGGCTGCTAGCGCCATCTATCAGGACGCGGGAGAATCGGGCGGCTCGCCTCTCCGTCGCGAGGGTGACATCCAAGACCATTGCATAGGAGCCAGGAGAGGGCATCACCTCTGGGTGGTCGGCCTGGCTCCAGCTGATTGGCCTCTCTGACCAGTGCATGAACTCGGGGGCGCTAGTAGCGATTGCATTCACTTCTTGATGCTGTCGGCGTCGGCTGCGCTTGTCGTCGGCTTGACTGGTGAAGACGACGTAGGCGGCGTGTTCTTCAGGGAACTCGTCTTGGACGGCTCCGACTGCCGGCCGAGCCGCCGGCTGCTGGGGGGCCGGAGGCGGCGGGCCGGGAGGCGGAGGCGGCAACAGCCCTTCGCCCTTGGAGATTCGCGTCAGCCAGTGGCATTTTCGGGTTGTGTGGTTAGACGGCTTCGCGCCGCTGTGGAACTTGCAGGGGGCATCGAGAGCCTGCTCGTAGGAGAAGGCCGGCTGCCAAGGCGGCCTACCACCCTTCTTCTTGGGAGCGGGCCGCTCTTCGGGCTGCTCATCTTCAACGGTGGCCACCTGCCGACTGGTGGAGGTCGGTATGGGGGCCTTGCGCTTGTGATCGTTCTGGTAGGGGCGCCGATTGGAGTCGCCAGCCGGCGTCTTTGGAGCCGGAGCGAGCACCTTCCCAGAGGCGTCCACTCGGAGCTCGGTCTTCATCAAGGAGTCGGCCGTGGCGTACTTGTCCGCAATGATCAGCAGTTCGTCGAGGGTAGCCGGCTCGTCGCAGAGGAGTCGGTGCTTGAGGAGGGTGCCCTCTCGGCACCCGGCGGTGAAGTACTCGATAGCCTGGACCTCATGCACTCCCTCGCAGGAGTTGCGGAGCTCGGCCCACCACGTGAGGTAGTCGCGGGTCGACTCACTGGGCCCTTGGACGCAGAGAGAGAGCTGGCGAGGCTTGGGAGGCCGCTTGTAGGTGCTGGTGAACTTGCGGACGAAGACTTCTGTGAAGTCCAGCCAGCTGTTGATGCTGTAGGGCTTGAGGCTGTTGAGCCATGTGCGCGCCGTGCCTTGCAGCATGAGGGGGACGTACTTCCCGGCGACGCGCCGATTGCCGTTGGCTATGCTGACGGCCGTGGAGTAGTCGATGAGCCAATCTTCCGGCTTCACTCAGCCGTTGTACTTGGGCGTGTCTCTGGGGAGCGAGAACCCTTTGGGGAAGGGCTCGTCACGGATGCGGGGACGAAAGCATGGCGGGCCGACATCGTCCTCTTCTTCTAACGCCAAGGATCGAGCAAGGCGGTCGATCCGGTGGCGGGCGTCGTTCTCGCCGACTCCTTCTCGGCGGCCGAGTCGGTCGCCAAGAGTCGGGTGCGTGACGGGCGGTGGAGTGAGACGTCTCTCTCTTCGAGGCGGGGGAGGAGGCAGGTTTCCTTGGCGCTCCACCACTCGAGGGCGGCCTTCCGCATCGCGCTCGATGGTGATACGAGTCCGGCTGCGGCTAGCAGCCGGCTCCTTGTCTTTCTTCAGGCGGGCGCCGCTCGCAGTCGGCGAGCGGGACATCGCTGCGTGCTCTCGGCGCGGGGGATGGCTATCAGCACGGGCGCCGGCTTCGTGCCGTTCTGCAGCCGCGTCGATCAGCTGTTGGATCCGTCTTGTCATGTAAGGGAGCTCATAGGCTCCCAGCCCATTGAGCTCTTCTGTAGCCACCTGAGCGGCTCGCAGATTCTCAAGCGGGGTGGCGTAGACGCGGCGATCTGCCCCCAGCATGCTGGCGACGGCCGCGCCGCGCTTCTGGACGAAGCCGGCTCGGCTCGGGCCGCTAGGCGGCGGTGTACCGAAGGCAGCGCGGTCGACTTCGCGCTGGTGGGCCTCGGTGATGCGTCTCATGGAGGCTATCTTCTGGCCCTCCGCGATGAGGGCGAGGCGGCATGCCTCCAGGGTCTCGGCGTCGGCATCGGCCGGGATGGGGACGGAGAGGTCGTGCATCGCCGCGTGCAGGACGTCGTGGGCGTTCTCGCCCGAATTGGCGACGTGGCTGATGACCAGCACTTCGGTGACAGCGCTGCTGCCGCTGTCAGCTCGAGGGAGGGGATCGTCGAAGACAAACACGTCGGAGGGGTAGGCGTCAAGTGATGCTGTGTCGGAGTCGACAAGCATCGGGTCGGTGGAGCCGAGAGACTCCACATCTGCAGCAGGCTCGCAGGCGACGTGAAGCTGGTCGAGGAGGCTGACGAGGCGGCTCTCGGGGTGGTCCATGCCTGCGTCGGACGCAGGCTCGTCGGAGATGTGAGTCTCGCCGAGCAGATCGGTGAGGCAGCTCGCAGCGCAAGCGTCGTCGACGCCTTGCAGCGCGTCGAGGGAAACGCCATCGGGTGCAGCAGGCTGGCTGCGCTCGCGGGGGAGGAAGAGGGTTCCCGTCAGAACAGGTCTCCGGACGACGGTGCACCTGGCCCCACGGTGGGCGCCAAATGTCGGGTGGTTGGTGCGACATATGCCAACGGGTGGATTATCATTGTGGGTGCCAATAAGACGTCGGCGGTGCCTGGAAACGGAATGAGGCGAAGACATGCACGCCGGCGGATCTTACCCAGGTTCGGGGCTCTCCGAGGAGATAACACCCCTAGTCCTGCTCTGCGGGGTCTCCGCATTATCACTAGATCGGTAAAAGTGGCTACAATCGCTCCTAGAGCTGCGGGGTTCAAGGGAGAAGAAGAACAAGGCTAGCTCTCACTTCCCTCTCTCTATGGTGGATGTGCTCTGCTTAGAAGCCAACCCTTTGCATGGGTGCTCCGGGGGGTTTATATAGGCCTACCCCCCGGGGGTACAATCGTAATCCGGCTGGGCTCTGGCCCCAGCCGTCAGTGTCTACGCTCGCCGGCTTCTCCGCCGGCTGTTGGGTCCCGCCGACTGGTGGGTCCCGCCGGCTGCCGGCTTCTTGGTCGATAGGCCGGCCCCACCGCCTAGGGTCTTGTCGGCAGTTGCTTACTGTAGCCTCGCCCCTGATGATGAGGGCTTCGTTGAAGTAAGCGTGGCTACAGTGGGCCGCCTCGGGGGCTCTCACTGTAGCCTTACTTCGTCTTGTCTCCTTAATGTGGCGCATGCTTTGAGGGAGGGGGTAGCCGGCCTCTGGGGGCCGGCTACGCCCTTGGCCGACCTGGAAAGGCCGGGCCGCCTTCGCGCCTCTCTCTGGCTGAAGGGGCCCGCCGCCCGTGGGCCGTACGGGAGTCCGTCGTGGATGACGTTGAGGCTAGCATGGCTACAGTGCCGAGCCGCACAGGAGATGGCCGTCCAGTACGGCCTCCTGTAGCCATGCCCGCCTCGGGCTTCGGGGGTAGTGGGCCGCACTGTGGCCACACCCCGTCTTGTCACCGTTATGTGGGAGTAGCTTTGGTGGTTGTGGTCTCGGCCGGCTTCTTGGAGTCGGTGCCCTTTGAGGCCGGCTTCCTGGAGTCGGCCACCCCGCGGTTGTCTTGGGGAGGGAGGCTGCTTGAGGCTGGGCCGCCTTCGTGAGTCGGCTTCAGAAGTAGCCGGCCAGGGAAGGGGGTCCAATGCTTGGAGCGCTTGGAGGCCCAAAGGCCTGATAATTTTTCTGAAGAGCCAGGGGTAGTTGGTTAGGCTACCCGTGGCCATTTACTCCGACAATGGGTTGTAGTCGACCGTTTGACGAAAGTAGCTAATTTCATCCCAGTGAAGACCACTTACACCAGTGCTAAGTTGGCAAAGATATACATGACCAGGATCGTATGTTTGCACGGAGTTCCGAGGACCATTGTATCAGATAGAGGAACCCAGTTTACTTCGATGTTTTGGAATCAGTTACATGAAACATTGGGAACCAGGCTAGAATTCAGTACAGCCTTTCACCCACAGACAGATGAACAGACCGAGAGAGTCAATCAGATTTTGGAAGATATGTTGAGAGCTTGTGCGCTAGATTATGGATCTAGTTGGGAAGACAAGTTGCCATATGCAGAGTTTTCTTACAACAACAGTTATCAGACTAGTTTGAAGATGGCCCCTTTCGAAGCTGGAGACCGTCAGTTGTTTGGACCAGATTTGATTAAGGAGTCTGAACAGAAAGTGAGGTTGATTCGCGATAGGCTCAAGGTAGCCCAGTCCAGGCAGAAGAGTTATGCAGATTCTAAACATAAGGAGACAGTTCACGAAGTCGGAGACAGAGTTTATCTTCGAGTATCACCACTTCGAGGAGTGAAGCGCTTTGGAGTTAAGGGAAAGTTAGCGTCCCGTTTTATCGGACCATACAGAGTTTTGGAACGTATGGGAGAAGTTGCCTACAAGCTGGAATTGCCTGAAGCATTGTCAGGAGTTCATGATGTATTTCACGTTTCCCAGTTGAAGAAGTGCCACGCAGAGATGGCTGAGATACCACTAAGAGATACGGTGCCACTGGAAGCAATTCAGCTGGAAAGTGATTTGACCTATGAGGAGAAACCAGTTAAGATTCTTGAGTATGCCAGCCGAGTTACCCGCAGTAAGGTTATCAAGTTTTGCAAAGTCCAGTGGAGTCACCATACGGAAGATGAAGCCACATGGAGCGAGAGGAAGATCTACGGAAGAACCACTCTCACCTATTTTCTAGCCAACCCGAATCTCGAGGGCGAGATTCATCTTAAGGGGGTAGGTTTATAACATCCCAAATTTTTAATTTGGAATGTTATACATAGATCATCATTGCATAACATATTTTATTGCATTTTGGCAAATCCTCGATAAATCCTAAGCAACTCAAGGACCCTCGGAGAGAGTTGGGGATTTTCCCGATTTTTTATATTTGATTTTTATCAAATAATAAAACGAGGATTTTGGTTTTAATTATTTTTCTCTCCGAAAAATATTTCATATTAAAATAAACGAGAGGAGAAAATATGACTTCTCCAAAATAATTGACATATTGGAGGAAAATATTAAAATCAAATATTGGATTTTATTCGGATTTTATTTGCAATTTTAATTGCATTAAAAAAATTGCATGTTTTCAAAACTGCATTTTTGGCCAAGAAAAATGTTCACCTTGTTCTAATTATTTTAATTAGACGGGGAAATTTTGTTTTATCATATTTGGATTCTTATTTATTCTTCTGCGATTTTTTTGATTCGGCGAAACTATCTTTAAAAAAAATCCCCGCGCCCGACTGGGCCGAGGCCCAGCCGAGCCAGGCCGCCGCCTCCCGTCGTCTCCCTCGCGCGCACGACGCCGCCGCCGAGTCCGGCTCGGACACGCCGCCCGCCGCCGCCTTGCCCCCTCCTCCACGCCAGCCCCCCTCTTATATACCCCGTCGCCGCCCCTCTCCCTCACCCCGTCCCCGCCCCAAGCCGCCGCCGCCGAAGCCCAACGCCGCCGCCCGAGGAGCCCGCCGCCCCGACGCCGTACGCCACCCCCGACGCCGCCCCGAGCCCCGCCCGAGCCCCGCCGCCCTGCCGCCCTCTCCCAAGCCCCGCCGGAGCCCGTCCCGACGAGGTAGACGCGCCGCCGCCGCCTTGCCGGTTTTCTAAAAAAACCGTTCGTTTTTTTTCTAAACCCTAGTTTTCGTTTTTTTCAGATCGGTTTATTTATTTTTTTGGTTTTATTACTTAGTGAACGTTCACCGACCCGTTCGTTTTAACGAACGTGTTCGTCGGATTTTCGCTGTTAACGAACGTTCGTTTGTTTAACTGTTCGTCAGTTTTCTTTTTCATCGATTTTTCACGATTTTTCCAGATCTCGATTCCTGATCAGATCTTCATTTTCGTTTAACTTTTCGCTCGTTTATCGGAATCAGGCGATTCAAGCGCCTAGAGTTTCGTCTCAAAATTCTCTTTCCGTTTAAGCTACTCAAACAAGTTTTTGCTACTGTAAAATTTGATCTAGATCCAGATTAGTAAACGAAGCTTCTTTCTTTCGCCGTTTGACTTTCGTTGCTTCGTTCGATTTGATTCTTTTTGCAAACCCGAGTTCTTAAGTTCAACTTTCTGGTTGGATCTTTTATTCGAGTTTTACCTGTGCATTAGATGAGTACTTATTGTTTGCTGGTTTGTTTGCGATAGAGTACTCGGAGTGCGCCGCTTGTTACTTCGAATCTCTAGGTTTCGCGGATCATCAGCAAGGCAAGTAACACTTAGATCATACTTTTTCATACCCAGTTTTTATTGCATTAGATCAATCCTCAAACATTGCATGGTTAGGATCTAATTAAACTGTGGGTATTGGGAAGTAGTTGAGGTAGAACCTATTACCTGCTTTATTATCAAACCCTTGGGAGTTACTTCTACGTTTGCTATTATATTGCTATGCTATGCACGTAGACGTGGATTGGGTTTGAGAGATATTCATGACAGATGTGAGATTGTTAATTAATGGTTTACTTAAGGTGGCAACTAAAACCCACATCTGGGTGGATTGAGGTACCTGGGTATTCCATGATTGCCTGGTTTTCTTTTGGACCGCCACCCAGGTTCAAAGGGATCATGAGATTATTCATGCTAGAAACTTCCGTGTGCAGCCGCAAGCTATTATGGGCTCTAGCATAGTTGATTAAGTTGTGTGAACTCTTACAGTGGTAGACTAGCAGATGTAGGGGATGTAGGTGGTACGGTCTATCACATCATAAGGTGCAAACACTTCTGAAAGACTGTGTCTCGGTCATCCGTTTCTCAAACATCATGTAGTGCGAGAATCAAGCGGAGGCGATCGAGTCTTGTGGGGAAAAGTGCACAAACCTTTGCAGAGTGTATAAACTAATCATGGTTAGCAGTGTCCCCGGTTATGGACAACTTGAGTATCTAGTACCTGGATTATCATGTGAATCTCATCACCATGTTACTTTAATTAAATTTGATGGGTTAATGATGATACTTAATTGGGATTGAGAATGCTGTCAACCATTCTCAATGTTTAACAACCACCATGATAGTTAAATAAAATTTATTCCTTTGCAGTAGGGAAAAATTGGCTTTTCGCAAAACTGTAACCATAGAGCTTTGCACCAGCCATATATGCATGTAGTATAGCATTATTATGTTCATTATTCTCTATGTGTTACATTGCCAGCATATTCCATGTGCTGACCCGTTTTCGGGCTGCAACGTTTTATGTTGCAGACTTTTCAGACGACGAGTAAGGTGCCTTAGGTCGTGGTCTTATACTCAGTGATGCCGTTGGAGTTGATGGACTCACTTATCTTCCAAGCCTTCCGCTGTTATCGTATTTAGATGGCCTTAAGCCATATTTATCATACTTATTTCTCTTTTGAGATATCGTTGTAATAAGTGTGTGATTGCTACTCTGTTATAAATCCTCCATTTGTACTGTGCGTGTCGGCATTACTGATCCAGGGATGACACTGGTGCACAGCAGCACACACTGTTTGAGGTCTGGTCGCTACAAAAGCATACACCCGTGGTAACGAGACTTTGACCAATGCGTTAACATGCTTCCCTTGAGTTCATGTCCATGCCTCTCCGATTGAACTGGCGACCGGAATCATTTGGAACACAAATAACCATGAAACGTGACTCTCTCTAATAGCAAACAGTGCCTCCCTGGAACGCACCACCGTGACTCTCCACAACAAAGGAATGAGTTGAGAACGAAAACATTTACATACACAGCGTCAGGAATGTGCCTGTTGCATTAGTAACACAGTGCCAACTCGGCTTCACTTCCACGCACCTCACAATGACTCGCCAGAGAAAATGCACGTACCACACGCGTGGACAAACGTGACTCTGGCTAATAAGAAGACTTGCTTCCGCCGGATTCACTTCCATTCCTCTCCAAGATAACGAGTGAGGGGAATCATTTGGAAATACCAAAAGCATACACCCGTGGTAACGAGACTTTGAGCAATGTGTTAACATGCTTCCCTTGAGTTCATGTCAATGCCTCTCCGATTGAACTGGCGACCGGAATCATTTGGAACACAAAGAACCGTGAAACATGACTCTCTCTAATATCAAACAGTGCCTCCCTGGAACGCACCACCGTGACTCTCCACAACAAAGGAATGAGTTGACAAGGAAAACATTTACATACACAGTGTCAGGAATGTGCCTGTTGTGTTAGTAACATAGTGCCAACTCGGCTTCACTTCCACGCACCTCAAAGTGACTCGCCAGAGAAAATGCATGTAACACATGCGTAGACAAACGTGACTCTGGCTAATAAGAAGACTTGCCTCCGCCGGATTCACGTCCATTCCTCTCCAAGAGAACGAGTGAGCCGAATCATTTGGAAATACCAAAAGCATACACCCATGGTAACGAGACTCTGACCAATGCGTTAACATGCTTCCCTTGAGTTCATGTCCATGCCTCTCCGATTGAACAGGCGACCGGAATCATTTGGAACACAAAGAACCATGAAACGTGACTCTCTCTAATATCAAACAGTGCCTCCCTGGAATGCACCACCGTGACTCTCCACAACAAAGGAACGAGTTGACAAGGAAAACATTTACATACACAGCGTCAGGAATGTGCCTGTTGCATTAGTAACACAGTGCCAACTCGGCTTCACTTCCACGCACCTCACAGTGACTCGCGAGAGAAAATGCACGTAACACACGCGTGGATAAACGTGACTCTGGCTAATAAGAAGACTTGCCTCCGCCGGATTCACGTCCATTCCTCTCCAAGAGAACGAGTGAGCGGAATCATTTGGAAATACCGAAAGCATACACCCTTGGTAACGAGACTCTGACCAATGCGTTAACATGCTTCCCATGAGTTCATGTCCATGCCTCTCCGATTGAACAGGTGACCGGAATCATTTGGAACACAAACAACCATGAAATGTGACTCTCTCTAATATCAAACAATGCCTCCCTGGAACGCACCACCGTGACTCTCCACAACAAAGGAACGAGTTGACAAGGAAAACATTTACATACACAGCGTCAGGAATGTGCCTGTTGCATTAGTAACACAGTGCCAACTCGGCATCACTTCCACGCACCTCACAGTGACTCGCGAGAGAAAATGCACGTAACACACGCGTGGACAAACGTGACTCTGGCATATAAGAAGACTTGCCTCCTCCGGATTCACGTTCATTCCTCTCCAAGAGAACGAGTGAGCGGAATCATTTGGAAATACCAAAAGCATACACCCGTGGTAACGACACTCTGACCAATGCCTTAACATGCTTCCCTTGAGTTCATGTCCATGCCTCTCCGATTGAACTGGCGACCGGAATCATTTGGAACACAAAGAACCATGAAACGTGACTCTCTCTAATATCAAACAGTGCCTCCCTGGAGCGCACCACCGTGACTCTCCATAACAAAGGAACGAGTTGACAAGGAAAACTTTTACATACACAGCGTCAGGAATGTGCCTGTTGCATTAGTAACACAGTGCCAACTCGGCTTCACTTCCACGCACCTCACAGTGACTCGCCAGAGAAAGTGCACGTACCACACGCGTGGACAAACGTGACTCTGGCTAATAAGAAGATTTGCCTCCGCCGGATTCACGTCCATTCCTCTCCAAGAGAACGAGTGAGGGGAATCATTTGGAAATACCAAAAGCATACATCCGTGGTAACGAGACTCTGACCAATGTGTTAACATGCTTCCCTTGAGTTCATGTCCATTCCTCTCCGATTGAACTGGCGACCGGAATCATTTGGAACACAAAGAACCATGAAACATGACTCTCTCTAATATCAAACAGTGCCTCCCTGGAACGCACCACCGTGACTCTCCACAACAAAGGAACGAGTTGACAAGAAAACATTTACATACACAGCGTCAGGAATGTGCCTGTTGCATTAGTAACACAGTGCCAACTCGGCTTCACTTCCACGCACCTCACAGTGACTCGCGAGAGAAAGTGCACGTAACACACGCGTGGACAAACTTGACTCTAGCTAATAAGAAGACTTGCCTCCTCCGGATTCACGTCCATTCCTATCCAAGAGAACGAGTGAGAGGAACCATTTGGAAATACCAAAAGCATACACCCGTGGTAACGAGAGACTGACCAATGCGTTAACATGCTTTCCTTGAGTTAATGTCCATGCCTCTCTAATTGAACAGGCGACCGGAATCATTTGGAACACAAAGAACCATGAAACGTGACTCTCTCTAATATCAAACAGTCTCTCCCTTGAATGCACCACCGTGACTCTCCACAACAAAGGAACGATTTGACAAGGAAAACATTTACATACGTAGGGTCAGGAATGTGCCTGTTGTGTTAGTAACATAGTGCTAACTCGGCTTCACTTCCACGCACCTCACAGTGACGCGCCAGAGAAAATGCATGTAACACACGCGTGGACAAACGTGACTCTGGCTAATAAGAAGACTTGCCTCCGCCGGATTCACGTCCACTTCTCTCCAAGATACCGAGTGAGCGGAATCATTTGCAAAAACCAAAAGCATACACCCATGGTAAGGAGACTAAGACCAATGCGTTAACATGCTTCCCTTGAGTTCATGTCCATGCCTCTCCGATTGAACTGGCGGCCGGTATCCTTTGGAACACAAAGAACCATGAAACGTGACTCTCTCTAATATCAAACAGTGCCTCCCTGGAACGCACCACCGTGACTCTCCACAACAAAGGAACGAGTTGACAAGGAAAACATTTACGTACACAGCGTCAGGAATGTGCCAGTTGCATTAGTAACACAGTGCCAACTCGGCTTCACTTCCAGACACCTCACAGTGACTGGCCAGAGAAAATGCACGTAACACACGCGTGGATAAACGTGACTCTGGCTAATAAGAAGACTTGCCTCCGCCGGATTCACGTCCATTCCTCTCCAAGAGAACGAGTGAGCGGAATCATTTGGAATTACCAAAAGCATACACCCATGGTAACGAGACTCTAATCAATGCGTTAACATGCTTCCCTTGAGTTCATGTCCATGCCTCTCCGATTGAACTGGCGACCCGAATCATTTGGAACACAAAGAACCGTGAAACATGACTCTCTCTAATATCAAACAGTGCCTCCCTCGAACGCACCACCGTGACTCTCCACAACAAAGGAACGAGTTGACAAGGAAAACATTTACATACACAGCGTCAGGAATGTGCCTGTTGCATTACTACAACAGTGCCAACTCGGCTTCACTTCCACGCACCTCACAGTGACTCGCGAGAGAAAATGCACGTAACACACGCGTGGACAAACGTGACTCTGGCTAATAAGAAGACTTGCCTCCGCCGGATTCACGTCCATTCCTCTCCAAGAGAACGAGTGAGCGGAACAATTTGGAAATACCAAAAGCATACACCCGTGGTAACGAGACTCTGACCAATGTGTTAACATGCTTCCCTTGAGTTCATGTCCATGCCTCTCCGATGGAACTGGCGACCGGAATCAATTGGAACACAAAGAACCGTGAAACATGACTCTCTCTAATATCAAACAGTGCCTCCCTCGAACGCACCACCGTGACTCTCCACAACAAAGGAACGAGTTGACAAGGAAAACATTTACATACACAGCGTCAGGAATGTGCCTGTTGCATTACTACAACAGTGCCAACTCGGCTTCACTTCCACGCACCTCACAGTGACTCGCGAGAGAAAATGCACGTAACACACGCGTGGACAAACGTGACTCTGGCTAATAAGAAGACTTGCCTCCGCCGGATTCACGTCCATTCCTCTCCAAGAGAACGAGTGAGCGGAACAATTTGGAAATACCAAAAGCATACACCCGTGCTAACGAGACTCTGACCAATGCGTTAACATGCTTCCCTTGAGTTCATGTCCATGCCTCTCCGATTGAATAGGCGACCGGAATCATTTGGAACAGAAAGAACCATGAAACGTGACTCTCTCTAATATCAAACAGTGCCTCCCTGGAACGCACCACCGTGACTCTCCACAACAAAGGAACGAGTTGACAAGGAAAACATTTACATACACAGCGTCAGGAATGTGCCTGTTGCATTAGTAACACAGTGCCAACTCGGCTTCACTTCCACGCACCTCACAGTGACTCGCGAGAGAAAATGCACGTAACACATGCGTGGACAAACGTGACTCTGGCTAATAAGAAGGCTTGCCTCCTCCGGATTCACGTCCATTCCTCTCCAAGAGAACGAGTGAGCGGAACCATTTGGAAATACCAAAAGCATACACATGGTAACGAGACTCTGACCAATGCGTTAACATGCTTCCCTTGAGTTCATGTCCATGCCTCTCCGATTGAACAGGCGACCGGAATCATTTGGAACACAAAGAACCATGAAACGTGACTCTCTCTAATATCAAACAGTGCCTCCCTGGAACGCACCACCGTGACTCTCCACAAGAAAGGAACGAGTTGACAAGGAAACCATTTACATACACAGCGTCAGGAATCTGCCTGTTGCATTAGTAACACAGTGCCAACTCGGCTTCACTTCCACGCACCTCAGAGTGACTCGCCAGAGAAAATGCACGTACCACACGCGTGGACAAACGTGACTCTGGCTAATAAGAAGACTTCCTCCGCCGGATTCATGGCCATTCCTCTCCAAGAGAACGAGTGAGCGGAATCATTTGGAAATATCAAAAGGATACTCCCGAGGTAACGAGACTCTGAGCAATGTGTTAACATGCTTCCCTTGAGTTCATGTCCATGCCTCTCCGATTGAACTGGCGACCGGAATCATTTGGAACACAAAGAACCATGAAACGTGACTCTCTCTAATATCAAACAGTGCCTTCCTGGAACGCACCACCGTGACTCTCCACAACAAAGGAACGAGTTGACAACGAAAACATTTACATACACAGCGTCAGGAAAGTGCCTGTTGCATTAGTAACACAGTGCCAACTCGGCTTCACTTCCACACACCTCACAGTGACTCGCCAGAGAAAATGCACGTACCACACACGTGGACAAACGTGACTCTGGCTAATAAGAAGACTTGCCTCGGCCGGATTCACGTCCATTCCTCTCCAAGAGAACGAGTGAGGGGAATCATTTGGAAATACCAAAAGCATACACCCGTGGTAACGAGACTCTGACCAATGTGTTAACATGCTTCCCTTGAGTTCATGTCCATGCCTCTCCGATTGAACTGGCGACCGGAATCATTTGGAACACAAAGAACCGTGAAACATGACTCTCTCTAATATCAAACAGTGCCTCCCTGGAACGCACCACCATGACTCTCCACAACGAAGGAACGAGTTGACAAGGAAAACATTTACATACACAGCGTCAGGAATGTGCCTGTTGCATTACTAACAAAGTGCCAACTCGGCTTCACTTCCACACACCTCACAGTGACTCGCGAGAGAAAATGCACGTAACACACGCGTGGACAAACGTGACTCTGGCTAATAAGAAGACTTGCCTCCGCCGGATTCACGTCCATTCCTCTCCAAGAGAACGAGTGAGCGGAACCATTTGGAAATACCAAAAGCATACACCCGTGCTAACGAGACTCTGACCAATGCGTTAACATGCTTCCCTTGAGTTCATGTCCATGCCTCTCCGATTAAACAGGCGACCGGAATCATTTGGAACACAAAGAACCATGAAACGTGACTCTCTCTAATATCAAACAGTGCCTCCCTGGAACGCACCACCGTGACTCTCCACAACAAAGGAACGAGTTGACAAGGAAAACATTTACATACATAGCGTCAGGAATGTGCCTGTTGCATTAGTAACACAGTGCCAACTCGGCTTCACTTCCACGCACCTCACAGTGACTCGCGAGAGAAAATGCACGTAACACACGCGTGGACAAACGTGACTCTGGCTAATAAGAAGGCTTGCCTCCTCCGGATTCACGTCCATTCCTCTCCAAGAGAACGAGTGAGCGGAACCATTTGGAAATACCAAAAGCATACACCCGTGGTAACGAGACTCTGACCAATGCGTTAACATGCTTCCCTTGAGTTCATGTCCATGCCTCTCCGATTGAACAGGCGACCGGAATCATTTGGAACACAAAGAACCATGAAACGTGACTCTCTCTAATATCAAACAGTGCCTCCCTGGAACGCACGACCGTGACTCTCCACAACAAAGGAACGAGTTGACAAGGAAACCATTTACATACACAGCGTCAGGAATGTGCCAGTTGCATTAGTAACACAGTGCCAACTCGGCTTCACTTCCAGACACCTCACAGTGACTGGCCAGAGAAAATGCACGTAACACACGCGTGGATAAACGTGACTCTGGCTAATAAGAAGACTTGCCTCCGCCGGATTCACGTCCATTCCTCTCCAAGAGAACGAGTGAGCGGAATCATTTGGAAATACCAAAAGCATACACCCATGGTAACGAGACTCTAATCAATGCGTTAACATGCTTCCCTTGAGTTCATGTCCATGCCTCTCCGATTGAACTGGCGACCCGAATCATTTGGAACACAAAGAACCGTGAAACATGACTCTCTCTAATATCAAACAGTGCCTCCCTCGAACGCACCACCGTGACTCTCCACAACAAAGGAACGAGTTGACAAGGAAAACATTTACATACACAGCGTCAGGAATGTGCCTGTTGCATTACTACAACAGTGCCAACTCGGCTTCACTTCCACGCACCTCACAGTGACTCGCGAGAGAAAATGCACGTAACACACGCGTGGACAAACGTGACTCTGGCTAATAAGAAGACTTGCCTCCGCCGGATTCACGTCCATTCCTCTCCAAGAGAACGAGTGAGCGGAACAATTTGGAAATACCAAAAGCATACACCCGTGGTAACGAGACTCTGACCAATGTGTTAACATGCTTCCCTTGAGTTCATGTCCATGCCTCTCCGATGGAACTGGCGACCGGAATCAATTGGAACACAAAGAACCGTGAAACATGACTCTCTCTAATATCAAACAGTGCCTCCCTCGAACGCACCACCGTGACTCTCCACAACAAAGGAACGAGTTGACAAGGAAAACATTTACATACACAGCGTCAGGAATGTGCCTGTTGCATTACTACAACAGTGCCAACTCGGCTTCACTTCCACGCACCTAACAGTGACTCGCGAGAGAAAATGCACGTAACACACGCGTGGACAAACGTGACTCTGGCTAATAAGAAGACTTGCCTCCGTCGGATTCACGTCCATTCCTCTCCAAGAGAACGAGTGAGCGGAACAATTTGGAAATACCAAAAGCATACACCCGTGCTAACGAGACTCTGACCAATGCGTTAACATGCTTCCCTTGAGTTCATGTCCATGCCTCTCCGATTGAATAGGCGACCGGAATCATTTGGAACAGAAAGAACCATGAAACGTGACTCTCTCTAATATCAAACAGTGCCTCCCTGGAACGCACCACCGTGACTCTCCACAACAAAGGAACGAGTTGACAAGGAAAACATTTACATACACAGCGTCAGGAATGTGCCTGTTGCATTAGTAACACAGTGCCAACTCGGCTTCACTTCCACGCACCTCACAGTGACTCGCGAGAGAAAATGCACGTAACACATGCGTGGACAAACGTGACTCTGGCTAATAAGAAGGCTTGCCTCCTCCGGATTCACGTCCATTCCTCTCCAAGAGAACGAGTGAGCGGAACCATTTGGAAATACCAAAAGCATACACATGGTAACGAGACTCTGACCAATGCGTTAACATGCTTCCCTTGAGTTCATGTCCATGCCTCTCCGATTGAACAGGCGACCGGAATCATTTGGAACACAAAGAACCATGAAACGTGACTCTCTCTAATATCAAACAGTGCCTCCCTGGAACGCACCACCGTGACTCTCCACAAGAAAGGAACGAGTTGACAAGGAAACCATTTACATACACAGCGTCAGGAATCTGCCTGTTGCATTAGTAACACAGTGCCAACTCGGCTTCACTTCCACGCACCTCAGAGTGACTCGCCAGAGAAAATGCACGTACCACACGCGTGGACAAACGTGACTCTGGCTAATAAGAAGACTTCCTCCGCCGGATTCATGTCCATTCCTCTCCAAGAGAACGAGTGAGCGGAATCATTTGGAAATACCAAAAGGATACTCCCGAGGTAACGAGACTCTGAGCAATGTGTTAACATGCTTCCCTTGAGTTCATGTCCATGCCTCTCCGATTGAACTGGCGACCGGAATCATTTGGAACACAAAGAACCATGAAACGTGACTCTCTCTAATATCAAACAGTGCCTTCCTGGAACGCACCACCGTGACTCTCCACAACAAAGGAACAAGTTGACAACGAAAACATTTACATACACAGCGTCAGGAAAGTGCCTGTTGCATTAGTAACACAGTGCCAACTCGGCTTCACTTCCACACACCTCACAGTGACTCGCCAGAGAAAATGCACGTACCACACACGTGGACAAACGTGACTCTGGCTAATAAGAAGACTTGCCTCGGCCGGATTCACGTCCATTCCTCTCCAAGAGAACGAGTGAGGGGAATCATTTGGAAATACCAAAAGCATACACCCGTGGTAACGAGACTCTGACCAATGTGTTAACATGCTTCCCTTGAGTTCATGTCCATGCCTCTCCGATTGAACTGGCGACCGGAATCATTTGGAACACAAAGAACCGTGAAACATGACTCTCTCTAATATCAAACAGTGCCTCCCTGGAACGCACCACCATGACTCTCCACAACGAAGGAACGAGTTGACAAGGAAAACATTTACATACACAGCGTCAGGAATGTGCCTGTTGCATTACTAACAAAGTGCCAACTCGGCTTCACTTCCACACACCCCACAGTGACTCGCGAGAGAAAATGCACGTAACACACGCGTGGACAAACGTGACTCTGGCTAATAAGAAGACTTGCCTCCGCCGGATTCACGTCCATTCCTCTCCAAGAGAACGAGTGAGCGGAACCATTTGGAAATACCAAAAGCATACACCCGTGCTAACGAGACTCTGACCAATGCGTTAACATGCTTCCCTTGAGTTCATGTCCATGCCTCTCCGATTAAACAGGCGACCGGAATCATTTGGAACACAAAGAACCATGAAACGTGACTCTCTCTAATATCAAACAGTGCCTCCCTGGAACGCACCACCGTGACTCTCCACAACAAAGGAACGAGTTGACAAGGAAAACATTTACATACATAGCGTCAGGAATGTGCCTGTTGCATTAGTAACACAGTGCCAACTCGGCTTCACTTCCACGCACCTCACAGTGACTCGCGAGAGAAAATGCACGTAACACACGCGTGGACAAACGTGACTCTGGCTAATAAGAAGGCTTGCCTCCTCCGGATTCACGTCCATTCCTCTCCAAGAGAACGAGTGAGCGGAACCATTTGGAAATACCAAAAGCATACACCCGTGGTAACGAGACTCTGACCAATGCGTTAACATGCTTCCCTTGAGTTCATGTCCATGCCTCTCCGATTGAACAGGCGACCGGAATCATTTGGAACACAAAGAACCATGAAACGTGACTCTCTCTAATATCAAACAGTGCCTCCCTGGAACGCACGACCGTGACTCTCCACAACAAAGGAACGAGTTGACAAGGAAACCATTTACATACACAGCGTCAGGAATGTGCCTGTTGCATTAGTAACACAGTGCCAACTCGGCTTCACTTCCACGCACCTCACAGTGACTCGCCAGAGAAAATGTATGGAACACACGCGTGGACAAATGTGACTCTGGCTAATAAGAAGACTTGCCTCCGCCAGATTCACGTCCATTCCTCTCCAAGAGAACGAGTGAGCGGAATCATTTGGAAATACCAAAAGCATACACCCATGGTAACGAGACTCTGACCAATGCGTTAACATGCTTCCCTTGAGTTCATGTCCATGCCTCTCCGATTGAACGGGCGACCGGAATCATTTGGAACACAAAGAATCATGAAATGTGACTCTCTCTCTAATATCAGGCAATGCCTCCCTGGAACGCACCACCGTGACTCTCCACAACAAAGGAACGAGTTGACAAGGAAAACATTTACATACACAGCGTCAGGAATGTGCCTGTTGCATTAGTAACACAGTTCAAACTCGGCTTCACTTCCACGCACCTCACAGTGACTCGCGAGAGAAAATGCACGTAACACACGCGTGGACAAACGTGACTCTGGCTAATAAGAGGACTTGCCTCCTCCGGATTCACGTCCATTCCTCTCCAAGAGAACGAGTGAGCGGAATCATTTGGAAATATCGAAAGCATACACCCTTGGTAACGAGACTCTGACCAATGCGTTAACATGCTTCCCATGAGTTCATGTCCATGCCTCTCCGATTGAACAGGCGACCGGAATCATTTGGAACACAAAGAACCATGAAACGTGACTCTCTCTAACATCAAACAGTCCCTCCCTTGAACGCACCACCGTGACTCTCCACAACAAAGGAACGAGTTGACAAGGAAAACATTTACATACATAGGGTCAGGAATGTGCCTGTTGTGTTAGTAACATTGTGCCAACTCGGCTTCACTTCCACGCACCTCACAGTGACTCGCGAAAGAAAATGCACGTAACACACGCGTGGACAAACGTGACTCCGGCTAATAAGAAGACTTGCCTCCTCCGGATTCATGTCCATTCCTCTCCAAGAGAACGAGTGAGCGGAATCATTTGGAAATACCAAAAGCATACCCCCGTGGTGACGAGACTCTGACCAAGGCGTTAACATGCTTCCATTGGGTTCATGTCCATGCCTCTCCGATTGAACAGGCGACCAGAATCATTTGGAACACAAAGAACCATGAAACGTGACTCTCTCTAATATCAAACAGTCCCTCCCTTGAATGCACCACCGTGACCCTCCACCACAAAGGAACGAGTTGACAAGGAAAACATTTACATACATAGGGTCAGGAATGTGCCAACTCGGCTTCACTTCCACACACCTCACAGTGACTCGCGAGAGAAAATGCACGTAACACACGCGTGGACAAACGTGACTCTGGCTAATAAGAAGACTTGCCTTCGCCGGATTCACGTCCATTCCTCTCCAAGAGAACGAGTGAGCGGAATCATTTGGAAATACCAAAAGCATACACCCGTGGTAACGAGACTCTGACCAATGCGTTAACATGCTTCCCTTGAGTTCATGTCCATGCCTCTCCGATTGAACTGGCGACCGGAATTATTTGGAACACAAAGAACCGTGAAACATGACTCTCTCTAATATCAAACAGTGCCTCCCTGGAACGCACCACCGTGACTCTCCACTACGAAGGAACGAGTTGACAAGGAAAACATTTACATACACAGCGTCAGGAATGTGCCTGTTGCATTAGTAACACGGTGCCAACTCGGCTTCACTTCCACGCACCTCACAGTGACTCGCCAGAGAAAATCTATGGAACACACGCGTGGACAAATGTGACTCTGGCTAATAAGAAGACTTGCCTCCGCCAAATTCACGTCCATTCCTCTCCAAGAGAACGAGTGAGCGGAATCATTTGGAAATACCAAAAGCATACACCCATGGTAACGAGACTCTGACCAATGCGTTAACATGCTTCCCTTGAGTTCATGTCCATCCCTCTCCGATTGAACGGGCGACCGGAATCATTTGGAACACAAAGAATCATGAAATGTGACTCTCTCTCTAATATCAAACAATGCCTCCCTGGAACACACGCGTGGACAAATGTGACTCTGGCTAATAAGAGGACTTGCCTCCTCCGGATTCACGACCATTCCTCTCCAAGAGAACGAGTGAGCGGAATCATTTGGAAATACCGAAAGCATACACCCTTGGTAACGAGACTCTGACCAATGCGTTAACATGCTTCCCATGAGTTCATGTCCATGCCTCTCCGATTGAACAGGCGACCGGAATCATTTGGAACACAAAGAACAAAGAAACGTGAATCTCTCTAACATCAAACAGTCCTTCCCTTGAACGCACCACCGTGACTCTCCACAACAAAGGAACGAGTTGACAAGGAAAACATTTACATACATAGGGTCAGGAATGTGCCAGTTGTGTTAGTAACATAGTGCCAACTCGGCTTCACTTCCACGCACCTCACAGTGACTCGCGAGAGAAAATGCACGTAACACACGCGTGGACAAACGTGACTCCGGCTAATAAGAAGACTTGCCTCCTCCGGATTCATGTCCATTCCTCTCCAAGAGAACGAGTGAGCGGAATCATTTGGAAATACCAAAAGCATACACCCGTGGTGACGAGACTCTGACCAATGCGATAACATGCTTCCCTTGGGTTCATGTCCATGCCTCTCCGATTGAACAGGTGACCGGAATCATTTGGAACACAAAGAACCATGAAACATGACTCTCTCTAATATCAAACAGTCCCTCCCTTGAATGCACCACCGTGACCCTCCACCACAAAGGAACGAGTTGACAAGGAAAACATTTACATACATAGGGTCAGGAATGTGCCAACTCGGCTTGACTTCCACACACCTCACAGTGACTCGCCAGAGAAAATGCACGTAACACACGCGTGGACAAACGTGACTCTGGCTAATAAGAAGAGTTGCCTCCGCCGGATACACGTCCATTCCTCTCCAAGAGAACGAGTGAGCGGAATCATTTCGAAATACCAAAAGCATACACCCGTGGTAACGAGACTCTGACCAATGCGTTAACATGCTTCCCTTGAGTTCATGTCCATGCCTCTCCGATTGAACTGGCGACCGGAATCATTTGGAACACAAAGAACCATGAAACGTGACTCTCTCTAATATCAAACAATGCCTCCCTGGAATGCACCACCGTGACTCTCCACAACAAAGGAACGAGTTGACAAGGAAAACATTTATATACACAGCGTCAGGAATGTGCCTGTTGCATTAGTAACACAGTGCCAACTCGGCTTCACTTCCACGCACCTTAGAGTGACTCGCCAGAGAAAATGCACGTACCACACGTGTGGACAAACGTGACTCTGGCTAATAAGAAGACTTGCCTCCGCCGGATTCACGTCTATTCCTCTCCAAGAGAACGAGTGAGCGGAATCATTTGGAAATACCGAAAGGTACTCCCGTGGTAACGAGACTCTGAGCAATGTGTTAACATGCTTCCCTTGAGTTCATGTCCATGCCTCTCCGATTGAACTGGCGACCGGAATCATTTGGAACACAAAGAACCATGAAACATGACTCTCTCTAATATCAAACAGTGCCTCCCTGGAATGCACCACCGTGACTCTCGACAACAAAGGAACGAGTTGACAAGGAAAACATTTATATACACAGCGTCAAGAATGTGCCTGTTGCATTAGTAACACAGTGCCAACTTGGCTTCACTTCCACGCACCACAGAGTGACTCGCCAGAGAAAATGCACGTACCACACGCGTGGACAAACGTGACTCTGGCTAATAAGAAGACTTGCCTCTGCCGGATTCACGTCCATTCCTCTCCAAGAGAACGAGTGAGCGGAATCATTTGGAAATACCAAAAGCATACTCCCGTGGTAACGAGACTCTGAGCAATGTGTTAACATGCTTCCCTTGAGTTCATGTCCATGCCTCTCCGACTGAACTGGCGACCGGAATCATTTGGAACACAAAGAACCATGAAACATGACTCTCTCTAATATCAAACAGTGCCTCCCTACAACACACCACCGTGACACTCCGCATCAAAGGAACGAGTTGACAAGGAAAACATTTACATACACAGCGACAGGATTGTGCCTGTTGCATTAGTAACACTGTGCCAACTCGGCTTCACTTCCACGCACCTCACAGTGACTCGCTAGAGAAAATGCATGTAACTCACACGTGGACAAACGTTACTCTGGCTAATAAGAAGACTTGCCTCCGCCAGATTCACGTCCATTCCTCTCCAAGAGAACGAGTGAGCGGAATCTTTGGAAATACCAAAAGCATACACCCGTGGTAACGAGACTCTTACCAATGCGTTAACATGCTTTCCTTGAGTTCATGCCCATGCCTCTCCGATTGAACAGGTGACCGGAATCATTTGGAACACAAAGAACCATGAAACGTGACTCTCCACAACAAAGGAACGAGTTGACAAGGAAAACATTTACATACACAGCATCAGGAATGTGCCCGTTGCATTAGTAACACAGTGCCAACTCGGCTTCACTTCCACGCACCTCACAGTTACTCGCCAGAGAAAATGCACATAACACACGAGTGGACAAACGTGACTCTGGCTAATAAGAAGACTTGCCTCTGCCGGATTCACGTCCATTCCTCTCCAAGAGAACGAGTGAGCGGAATCATTTGGAAATACCAAAAGCATACACCCGTGGTAACGAGACTCTGACCAATGTGTTAACATGCTTCCCTTGAGTTCATGTCCATGCCTCTCCGATTGAACTGGCGACCGGAATCATTTGGAACACAAAGAATCGTGAAACATGACTCTCTCTAATATCAAACAGTGCCTCCCTGGAACGCACCACCGTGTCTCTCCACAACAAAGGAACGAGTTGACAAGGAAAACATTTACATACACAGCGTCAGGAATGTGCCTGTTGCATTACTAACACAGTGCCAACTCGGCTTCACTTCCACGCACCTCACAGTGACTTGCCAGAGAAAATGCACATAACACACGAGTGGACAAACGTGACTCTGGCTAATAAGAAGACTTGCCTCCGCCGGATTCACGTCCATTCCTCTCCAAGAGAACGAGTGAGGGGAATCATTTGGAAATACCAAAAGCATACTCCCGTGGTAACGAGACTCTGACCAATGTGTTAACATGCTTCCCTTGAGTTCATGTCCATGCCTCTCCGATTGAACTGGCGACCGGAATTATTTGGAACACAAAGAACCATGAAACATGACTCTCTCTAATATCAAACAGTGCCTCCCTGGAACGCACCACCGTGACTCTCCACATCAAAGGAACGAGTTGACAAGGAAAACATTTACATACATACGGTCAGGAATGTGCCTGTTGCATTAGTAACACTGTGCCAACTCGGCTTCACTTCCACGCACCTCACAGTGACTCGCCAGTGAAAATGCATGTAACACACGCGTGGACAAACGTGACACTCGCAAGAGAAAATGCTTCCCTTGAGTTCATGTCCATGCCTCTCCGATTGAACTGGCGACCGGAATCAACACAAAGAACCATGAAACGTGACTCTCTCTAATATCAAACAGTGCCTCCCTGGAACACACCACCGTGACTCTCCACAACAAAGGAACGAGTTGAAAAGGAAAACATTTACATACACAGCGTCAGGAATGTGCCTGTTGCATTAGTAACACAGTGCCAACTCAGCTTCACTTCCACGCACCTCACAGTGACTCGCCAGAGAAAATGGACGTAACACACGAGTGGAGAAACGTGACTCTGGCTAATAAGAAGACTTGCCTCCGCCGGATTCACGTCCATTCCTCTCCAAGAGAACGAGTGAGGGGAATCATTTGGAAATACCAAAAGCATACACCCGTGGTAACGAGACTCTGACCAATGTGTTAACATGCTTCCCTTGAGTTCATGTCCATGCCTCTCCGATTGAACTGGCGACCGGAATCATTTGGAACACAAAGAATCGTGAAACATGACTCTCTCTAATATCAAACAGTGCCTCCCTGGAACGCACCACCGTGACTCTCCACAACAAAGGAACGAGTTGACAAGGAAAACATTTACATACACAGCGTCAGGAATGTGCCCGTTGCTTTAGTAACACAGTGCCAACTCGGCTTCACTTCCACGCACCTCACAGTGACTCGGCAGAGAAAATGCACGTAACACACGAGTGGACAAACGTGACTCTGGCTAATAAGAAGACTTGCCTCCGGCGGATTCACGTCCATTCGTCTCCAAGAGAACGAGTGAGCGGAATCATTTGGAAATACCAAAAGCATACACCCGTGGTAACGAGACTCTGACCAATGTGTTAACATGCTTCCCTTGAGTTCATGTCCATGCCTCTCCGATTGAACTGGCGACCGGAATCATTTGGAACACAAAGAACCATGAAACATGACTCTCTCTAATATCAAACAGTGCCTCCCTGGAACGCACCACCGTGACTCTCCACATCAAAGGAACGAGTTGACAAGGAAAACATTTACATACACAGCGTCAGGAATGTGCCTGTTGCATTACTAACACAGTGCCAACTCGGCTTCACTTCCACGCACCTGACAGTGACTTGCCAGAGAAAATGCATATAACACACGAGTGGACAAACGTGACTCTGGCTAATAAGAAGACTTGCCTCCGCTGGATTCACGTCCATTCCTCTCCAAGAGAACGAGTGAGGGGAATCATTTGGAAATACCAAAAGCATACTCCCGTGGTAACGAGACTCTGACCAATGTGTTAACATGCTTCCCTTGAGTTCATGTCCATGCCTCTCCGATTGAACTGGCGACCGGAATTATTTGGAACACAAAGAACCATGAAACATGACTCTCTCTAATATCAAACAGTGCCTCCCTGGAACGCACCACCGTGACTCTCCACATCAAAGGAACGAGTTGACAAGGAAAACATTTACATACATACGGTCAGGAATGTGCCTGTTGCATTAGTAACACTGTGCCAACTCGGCTTCACTTCCACGCACCTCACAGTGACTCGCCAGTGAAAATGCATGTAACACACGCGTGGACAAACCTAACAATCGCAAGAGAAAATGCTTCCCTTGAGTTCATGTCCATGCCTCTCCGATTGAACTGGCGACCGGAATCATTTGGAACACAAAGAACCATGAAACGTGACTCTCTCTAATATCAAACAGTCCCTCCCTGGAACACACCACCGTGACTCTCCACAACAAAGGAACGAGTTGAAAAGGAAAACATTTACATACACAGCGTCAGGAATGTGCCTGTTGCATTAGTAACACAGTGCCAACTCAGCTTCACTTCCACGCACCTCACAGTGACTCGCCAGAGAAAATGCACGTAACACACGAGTGGAGAAACGTGACTCTGGCTAATAAGAAGACTTGCCTCCGCCGGATTCACGTCCATTCCTCTCCAAGAGAACGAGTGAGCGGAATCATTTGGAAATACCAAAAGCATACACCCGTGGTAACGAGACTCTGACCAATTTGTTAACATGCTTCCCTTGAGTTCATGTCCATGCCTCTCCGATTGAACTGGCGACCGGAATCATTTGGAACACAAAGAATCGTGAAACATGACTCTCTCTAATATCAAACAGTGCCTCCCTGGAACGCACCACCGTGACTCTCCACAACAAAGGAACGAGTTGACAAGGAAAACATTTACATACACAGCGTCAGGAATGTGCCCGTTGCTTTAGTAACACAGTGCCAACTCGGCTTCACTTCCACGCACCTCACAGTGACTCGGCAGAGAAAATGCACGTAACACACGAGTGGACAAACGTGACTCTGGCTAATAAGAAGACTTGCCTCCGCCGGATTCACGTCCATTCGTCTCCAGGAGAACGAGGGAGCGGAATCATTTGGAAATACCAAAAGCATACACCCGTGGTAACGAGACTCTGACCAATGTGTTAACATGCTTCCCTTGAGTTCATGTCCATGCCTCTCCGATTGAACTGGCGACCGGAATCATTTGGAACACAAAGAACCATGAAACATGACTCTCTCTAATATCAACCAGTGCCTCCCTGGAACGCACCACCGTGACTCTCCACATCAAAGGAACGACTTGACAAGGAAAACATTTACATACATAGGGTCAGGAATGTGCCTGTTGCATTAGTAACACAGTGCCAACTCGGCTTCACTTCCACGCACCTCACAGTGACTCGGCAGAGAAAATGCACGTAACACACGCGTGGACAAACGTGACTCTGGCTAATAAGAAGACTTGCCTCCGCCGGATTCACGTCCATTCCTCTCCAAGAGAACGAGTGAGCGGAATCATTTGGAAATACCAAAAGCATACACCCGTGGTAACGAGACTCTGACCAATGCGTTAACGTGCTTCCCTTGAGTTCATGTCCATGCCTCTCCGACTGAACTGGCGACCGGAATCATTTGGAACACAAAGAACCATGAAACGTGACTCTCTCTAATATCAAATAATGCCTCCCTGGAATGCACCACCGCGACTCTCCACAACAAAGGAACGAGTTGACAAGGAAAACATTTACATACATAGTGTCAGGAATGTGCCTGTTGCATTAGTAACACAGTGCCAACTCGTCTTCACTTCCGCGCACCTCACAGTTAGTCGCGAGAGAAAATTCACGTAACACACGCGTGGTCAAGCGTGACTCTGGCTAATAAGAAGACTTGCCTCCTCTGGATTCACGTCCATTCCTCTCCAAGAGAACGAGTGAGCGGAATCATTTGGAAATACCAAAAGCATACGCCCGTGGTAACGAGACTCTGACCAATAAGTTAACATGCTTCCCTTGAGTTCATGTCCATGCCTCTCCGATTGAACAGGCGACCGGAATCATTTGGAACACAAAGAACCATGAAACGTGACTCTCTCTCTAATATCAAACAGTGCCTCCCTTGAACGCACCACCGTGACTCTCCACAACAAAGGAGCGAGTTGACAAGGAAAACATTTACATAGATAGTGTCAGGAATGTGCCTGTTGTGTTAGTAACACAGTGCCAACTCGGCTTCACTTCCACGCACCGCACAGTGACTCGCCAGAGAAAATGCAGGTAACACACGCGTGGACAAATGTGACTCTCGCTAATAAGAAGACTTGCCTCCGCCGGATTCACGTCCATTCCTCTCCAATAGAACAAGTGAGCGGAATTATTTGGAAATACCAAAAGCATACACCCGTGGTAACGAGACTCTGACCAATGCGTTAACATCCTTCCCTTGAGTTCATGTCCATGCCTCTCCGATTGAACTGGCGACCGGAATCCTTTGGAACACAAAGAAACATGAAACGTGACTCTCTCTAATATCAAACAGTGCCTCCCTGGAAAGCACCACCGTGACTCTCCAGAACAAAGGAACGAGTTGACAAGGAAAACATTTACATACACAACGTCAGGAATGTGCCTGTTGCATTAGTAACACAGTGCCAACTCGGCTTCATTTCCACGCACCTCACAGTGACTCGCCAGAGAAAATGCACGTAACACACGCGTGGACAAACGTGACTCTGGCTAATAAGAAGACTTGCCTCCGCTGGATTCACGTCCATTCCTCTCCAAGAGAACGAGTGAGCGGAATCATTTGGAAATACCAAAAGCATACACCCGTGGCAACGAGACTCTGACCAATGTGTTAACATGCTTTTCTTGAGTTCATGTCCATGCCTGTCCGATTGAACTGGCGACCGGAATCATTTGGAACACAAAGAACCGTGAAACATGACTCTCTCTAAATCAAACAGTGCCTCGCTGGAACGCACCACCGTGACTCTCCACAACAAAGGAACGAGTTGACATGGAAAACATTTACATACATAGCGTCAGGAATGTGCCTGTTGCATTAGTAACACTGTGCCAACTCGGCTTCACTTCCACGCTCCTCACAGTGACTCGCCAGAGAAAATGCATGTAACACACGCGTGGACAAATGTGACTCTGGTTAATAAGAAGACTTGCCTCCGCCGGATTCACGTCCATTCCTCTCCAAGAGAACGAGTGAGCGGAATCTTTGGAAATACCAAAAGCATACACCCGTGGTAACGAGACTCTTACCAATGTGTTAACATGCATTCCTTGAGTTCATGTCCATGCCTCTCCGATTGAACAGGCGACCGGAATCATTTGGAACACAAAGAACCATGAAACGTGACTCTCTCTAATATCAAACAGTGCCTCCCTGGAACGCACCACCGTGACTCTCCACAACAAAGGAACGAGTTGACAAGGAAAAAATTTACATACACAGCGTCAGGAATGTGCCCGTTGCTTTAGTAACACAGTGCCAACTCGGCTTCACTTCCACGCACCTCACAGTGACTCGGCAGAGAAAATGCACATAACACACGCGTGGACAAATGTGACTCTAGCTAATAAGAAGACTTGCCTCCGCCGGATTCACGTCCATTCCTCTCCAAGAGAACGAGTGAGGGGAATCATTTGGAAATACCAAAAGCATACTCCCATGGTATCGAGACTCTGACCAATGTGTTAACATGCTTCCCTTGAGTTCATGTCCATGCCTCTCCGATTGAACTGGCGACCGGAATTATTTGGAACACAAAGAACCATGAAACATGACTCTCTCTAATATCAAACAGTGCCTCCCTGGAACGCACCACCGTGACTCTCCACATCAAAGGAACGAGTTGACAAGGAAAACATTTACATACATACGGTCAGGAATGTGCCTGTTGCATTAGTAACACTGTGCCAACTCGGCTTCACTTCCACGCACCTCACAGTGACTCGCCAGTGAAAATGCATGTAACACACGCGTGGACAAACGTGACACTCGCAAGAGAAAATGCTTCCCTTGAGTTCATGTCCTTGCCTCTCCGATTGAACTGGCGACCGGAATCATTTGGAACACAAAGAACCATGAAACGTGACTCTCTCTAATATCAAACAGTCCCTCCCTGGAACACACCACCGTGACTCTCCACAACAAAGGAACGAGTTGAAAAGGAAAACATTTACATACACAGCGTCAGGAATGTGCCTGTTGCATTAGTAACACAGTGCCAACTCAGCTTCACTTCCACGCACCTCACAGTGACTCGCCAGAGAAAATGCACGTAACACACGAGTGGAGAAACGTGACTCTGGCTAATAAGAAGACTTGCCTCCGCCGGATTCACGTCCATTCCTCTCCAAGAGAACGAGTGAGCGGAATCATTTGGAAATACCAAAAGCATACACCCGTGGTAACGAGACTCTGACCAATTTGTTAACATGCTTCCCTTGAGTTCATGTCCATGCCTCTCCGATTGAACTGGCGACCGGAATCATTTGGAACACAAAGAATCGTGAAACATGACTCTCTCTAATATCAAACAGTGCCTCCCTGGAACGCACCACCGTGACTCTCCACAACAAAGGAACGAGTTGACAAGGAAAACATTTACATACACAGCGTCAGGAATGTGCCCGTTGCTTTAGTAACACAGTGCCAACTCGGCTTCACTTCCACGCACCTCACAGTGACTCGGCAGAGAAAATGCACGTAACACACGAGTGGACAAACGTGACTCTGGCTAATAAGAAGACTTGCCTCCGCCGGATTCACGTCCATTCGTCTCCAAGAGAACGAGTGAGCGGAATCATTTGGAAATACCAAAAGCATACACCCGTGGTAACGAGACTCTGACCAATGTGTTAACATGCTTCCCTTGAGTTCATGTCCATGCCTCTCCGATTGAACTGGCGACCGGAATCATTTGGAACACAAAGAACCATGAAACATGACTCTCTCTAATATCAAACAGTGCCTCCCTGGAACGCACCACCGTGACTCTCCACATCAAAGGAACGAGTTGACAAGGAAAACATTTACATACATAGGGTCAGGAATGTGCCTGTTGCATTAGTAACACAGTGCCAACTCGGCTTCACTTCCACGCACCTCACAGTGACTCGGCAGAGAAAATGCATGTAACACACGCGTGGACAAACGTGACTCTGGCTAATAAGAAGACTTGCCTCTGCCGGATTCACGTCCATTCCTCTCCAAGAGAACGAGTGAGAGGAATCATTTGGAAATACCAAAAGCATACACCCGTGGTAACGAGACTCTGACCAATGCGTTAACATGCTTCCCTTGAGTTCATGTCCATGCCTCTCCGACTGAACTGGCGACCGGAATCATTTGGAACACAAAGAACCATGAAACGTGACTCTCTCTAATATCAAATAATGCCTCCCTGGAATGCACCACCGCGACTCTCCACAACAAAGGAACGAGTTGACAAGGAAAACATTTACATACATAGTGTCAGGAATGTGCCTGTTGCATTAGTAACACAGTGCCAACTCGTCTTCACTTCCGCGCACCTCACAGTGAGTCGCGAGAGAAAATTCACGTAACAGACGCGTGGTCAAGCGTGACTCTGGCTAATAAGAAGACTTCCCTCCTCTGGATTCACGTCCATTCCTCTCCAAGAGAACGAGTGAGCGGAATCATTTGGAAATACCAAAAGCATACGCCCGTGGTAACGAGACTCTGACCAATAAGTTAACATGCTTCCCTTGAGTTCATGTCCATGCCTCTCCGATTGAACAGGCGACCGGAATCATTTGGAACACAAAGAACCATGAAACGTGACTCTCTCTCTAATATCAAACAGTGCCTCCCTTGAACGCACCACCGTGACTCTCCACAACAAAGGAGCGAGTTGACAAGGAAAACATTTACATAGATAGTGTCAGGAATGTGCCTGTTGTGTTAGTAACACAGTGCCAACTCGGCTTCACTTCCACGCACCGCATAGTGACTCGCCAGAGAAAATGCAGGTAACACACGCGTGGACAAATGTGACTCTCGCTAATAAGAAGACTTGCCTCCGCCGGATTCACGTCCATTCCTCTCCAATAGAACAAGTGAGCGGAATTATTTGGAAATACCAAAAGCATACACCCGTGGTAACGAGACTCTGACCAATGCGTTAACATCCTTCCCTTGAGTTCATGTCCATGCCTCTCCGATTGAACTGGCGACCGGAATCCTTTGGAACACAAAGAAACATGAAACGTGACTCTCTCTAATATCAAACAGTGCCTCCCTGGAAGGCACCACCGTGACTCTCCAGAACAAAGGAACGAGTTGACAAGGAAAACATTTACATACACAACGTCAGGAATGTGCCTGTTGCATTAGTAACACAGTGCCAACTCGGCTTCATTTCCACGCACCTCACAGTGACTCGCCAGAGAAAATGCACGTAACACACGCGTGGACAAACGTGACTCTGGCTAATAAGAAGACTTGCCTCCGCTGGATTCACGTCCATTCCTCTCCAAGAGAACGAGTGAGCGGAATCATTTGGAAATACCAAAAGCATACACCCGTGGCAACGAGACTCTGACCAATGTGTTAACATGCTTCCCTTGAGTTCATGTCCTTGCCTGTCCGATTGAACTGGAGACCGGAATCATTTGGAACACAAAGAACCGTGAAACATGACTCTCTCTAAATCAAACAGTGCCTCGCTGGAACGCACCACCGTGACTCTCCACAACAAAGGAACGAGTTGACATGGAAAACATTTACATACATAGCGTCAGGAATGTGCCTGTTGCATTAGTAACACTGTGCCAACTCGGCTTCACTTCCACGCTCCTCACAGTGACTCGCCAGAGAAAATGCATGTAACACACGCGTGGACAAACGTGACTCTGGCTAATAAGAAGACTTGCCTCCGCCGGATTCACGTCCATTCCTCTCCAAGAGAACGAGTGAGCGGAATCATTTGGAAATACCAAAAGCATACCCCCGTGGTAACGAGACTCTGACCAATGTGTTAACATACTTCCCTTGAGTTCATGTCCATGCCTCTCCAATTGAACTGGCGACCGGAATCATTTGGAACACAAAGAACCATGAAACATGACTCTCTCTAATATCAAACAGTGCCTCCCTAGAACGCACCACCGTGACTCTCCACATCAAAGGAACGAGTTGACAAGGAAAAAAGTTACATACATAGGGTCAGGAATGTGCCTGTTGCATTAGTAACACCGTGCCAACTCGGCTTCACTTCCACGCACCTCACAGTGACTCGCCAGAGAAAATGCATGTAACACACGCGTGGACAAACGTGACTCTGGCTAATTAGAAGACTTGCCTCCGCCGGATTCACGTCCATTCCTCTCCAAGAGAACGAGTGAGCGGAATCATTTGGAAATACCAAAAGCATACACCCATGGTAACGAGACTCTGACCAATGCGTTAACATGCTTCCCTTGAGTTCATGTCCATGCCTCTCCGATTAAACTGGCGACCGGAATCATTTGGAACACAAAGAACCATGAAACGTGACTCTCTCTAATATCAAACAGTGCCTCCCTGGAACGCACCACCGTGACTCTCCACAACAAAGGAACGAGTTGACAAGGAAAACATTTACATACACCGCGTCAGGAATGTGCCTGTTGCATTAGTAACACAGTGCCAACTCAGCTTCACTTTCACGCACCTCAGAGTGACTCGCCAGAGAAAATGCACGTAACACACGAGTGGAGAAACGTGACTCTGGCTAATAAGAAGACTTGCCTCCACCGGATTCACGTCCATTCCTCTCCAAGAGAACGAGTGAGCGGAATCATTTGGAAATACCAAAAGCATACACCCGTGGTAACGAGACTCTGACCAATGTGTTAACATGCTTCCCTTGAGTTCATGTCCATGCCTCTCTGATTGAACTGGCGACCAGAATCATTTGGAACACAAAGAACCATGAAACATGACTCTCCCTAATATCAAAAAGTGCCTCCCTGGAACGCACCACCGTGACTCTCCACATCAAAGGATCGAGTTGACAAGGAAAACATTTACATACACAACGTCAGGAATGTGCCTATTGCATTAGTAACACAGTGCCAACTCGGCTTCACTTCCACACACCTCACAGTGACTCGCCAGAGAAAATGCACGTAACACACGCGTGGACAAACGTGACTCTGGCTAATAAGAAGACTTGCCTCCGCCGGATTCACGTCCATTCCTCTCCAAGAGAACGAGTGAGCGGAATCATTTGGAAATACCAAAAGCATACACCCGTGGTAACGAGACTCTGATCAATGTGTTAACATGATTCCCTTTAGTTCTTGTCCATGCCTCTCCGATTGAACTGGCGACCGGAATCATTTGGAACACAAAGAACCGTGAAACATGACTCTCTCTAAATCAAACAGTGCCTCCCTGGAACGCACCACCATGACTCTCCACAACAAAGGAACGAGTTGACAAGGAAAACATTTACATACACAGCGTCAGGAATGTGCCTGTTGCATTAGTAACACAGTGCCAACTCGGCTTCACTTCCACACACCTCACAGTGACTCGCCAGAGAAAATGCTCGTAACACACGCGTGGACAAATGTGACTCTTGCTAATAAGAAGACTTGCCTCCACCGGATTCACGTCCATTCCTCTCCAAGAGAACGAGTGAGCGGAATCATTTGGAAATACCAAAAGCATACACCCGTGGTAACGAGACTCTGACTAATGCGTTAACATGCTTCCCTTGAGTTCATGTCCATGCCTCTCCGATTGAACTGGCGACCGGTATCATTTGGAACACAAAGAACCATGAAACGTGACTCTCTCTAATATCAAACAGTGCCTCCCTGGAACGCACCACCATGACTCTCCACAACAAAGGAACGAGTTGACAAGGAAAACATTTACATACACAGCGTCAGGAATGTGCCTGTTGCATTAGTAACACAGTGCCAACTCGGCTTCACTTCCACACACCTCACAGGACTCGCCAGAGAAAATGCTCGTAACACACGCGTGGACAAATGTGACTCTGGCTAATAAGAAGACTTGCCTCCGCCGGTTTCTCGTCCATTCCTCTCCAAGAGAACGAGTGAGCGGAATCATTTGGAAATACCAAAAGCATACACCCGTGGTAACGAGACTCTGACCAATGTGTTAACATGCTTCCCTTGAGTTCATGTCCATGCCTCTCCGATTGAACTGGCGACCGGAATCATTTGGAACACAAAGAACCGTGAAACATGACTCTCTCTAATATCAAACAGTGCCTCCCTGGAACGCACCACCGTGACTCTCCACAACAAAGGAACGAGTTGACAAGGAAAACATTTACATACAAAGCGACAGGAATGTGCCTGTTGCATTAGTAACACTGTGCCAACTCGGCTTCACTTCCAGGCACCTCACAGTGACTCGCCGAAGAAAATGCATCTAACACACGCGTGGACAAACGTGACTCTGGCTAATAAGAAGACTTGCCTCCGCCGGATTCACGTCCATTCCTCTCCAAGAGAACGAGTGAGCGGAATCATTTGGAAATACTAAAAGCATACACCTGTGGTAACGAGACTCTGACCAATGTGTTAACATGCTTCCCTTGAGTTCATGTCCATGCCTCTCCGATTGAACTGGCGACCGGAATCATTTGGAACACAAAGAACCGTGAAACATGACTCTCTCCAAATCAAACAGTGCCTCCCTGGAACGCACCACCATGACTCTCCACAACAAAGGAACGAGTTGACAAGGAAAACATTTACATACACAGCGTCAGGAATGTGCCTGTTGCATTAGTAACACAGTGCCAACTCGGCTTCACTTCCACACACCTCACAGTGACTCGCCAGAGAAAATGCTCGTAACACACGCGTGGACAAATGTGACTCTAGCTAATAAGAAGACTTGCCTCCACCGGATTCACGTCCATTCCTCTCCAAGAGAACGAGTGAGCGGAATCATTTGGAAATACCAAAAGCATACACCCGTGGTAACGGGACTCTGACTAATGCGTTAACATGCCTCTCCGATTGAACTGGCGACCGGTATCATTTGGAACACAAAGAACCATGAAACGTGACTCTCTCTAATATCAAACAGTGCCGCCCTTGAACGCACCACCGTGACTCTCCACAACAAAGGAACGAGTTGACAAGGAAAACATTTACATAGATAGTGTCAGGAATGTGCCTGTTGTGTTAGTAACACAGTGCCAACTCGGCTTCACTTCCACGCACCGCACAGTGACTCGCCAGAGAAAATGGAGGTAACACACGCGTGGACAAATGTGACTCTGGCTAATAAGAAGACTTGCCTCCGCCGGATTCACGTCCATTCCTCTCCAAGAGAACAAGTGAGCGGAATTATTTGGAAATACCAAAAGCATACACACGTGGTAACGAGACTCTGACCAATGCGTTAACATCCTTCCCTTGAGTTCATGTCCATGCCTCTCCGATTAAACTGGCAACCGGAATCCTTTGGAACACAAAGAACCATGAAACGTGACTCTCTCTAATATCAAACAGTGCCTCCCTGGAACGCACCACCGTGACTCTCCACAACAAAGGAACGAGTTGACAAGGAAAACATTTACATACACAGCATCAGGAATGTGCCTGTTGCATTAGTAACACAGTGCCAACTCGGCTTCATTTCCACGCACCTCACAGTGACTCGCCAGAGAAAATGCACGTAACACACGCGTGGACAAACGTGACTCTGGCTAATAAGAAGACTTGCCTCCGCTGGATTCACGTCCATTCCTCTCCAAGAGAACAAGTGAGCGGAATCATTTGGAAATACCAAAAGCATACACCCGTGGTAACGAGACTCTGACCAATGTGTTAACATGCTTCCCTTGAGTTCATGTCCATGCCTCTCGGATTGAACTGGCGACCGGAATCATTTGTAACACAAAGAACCGTGAAACATGACTCTCTCTAAATCAAACAGTGCCTCCCTGGAACGCACCACCGTGACTCTCCACAACAAAGGAACGAGTTGACATGGAAAACATATACATACACAGCGTCAGGAATGTGTCTGTTGCATTAGTAACACTGTGCCAACTCGGCTTCACTTCCACGCTCCTCACAGTGACTCGCCAGAGAAAATGCATGTAACACACGCGTGGACAAACGTGACTGTGGCTAATAAGAAGACTTGCCTCCGCCGGATTCATGTCCATTCCTCTCCAAGAGAACGAGTGAGCGGAATCTTTGGAAATACCAAAAGCATACACCCGTGGTAACGAGACTCTTACCAATGCGTTAACTTGCATTCCTTGAGTTCAAGTCCATGCCTCTCAGATTGAACAGGCGACCGGAATCATTTGGAACACAAAGAACAATGAAACGTGACTCTCTCTAATATCAAACAGTGCCTCCCTGGAACGCACCACCGTGACTCTCCACAACAAAGGAACGAGTTGACAAGGAAAACATTTACATACACAGCGTCAGGAATGTGCCCGTTGCTTTAGTAACACAGTGCCAACTCGGCTTCACTTCCACGCACCTCACAGTGACTCGCCAGAGAAAAAGCACGTAACACACGCGTGGACAAACGTGACTGTGGCTAATAAGAAGACTTGCCTCCGCCGGATTCATGTCCATTCCTCTCCAAGACAACGAGTGAGCGGAATCTTTGGAAATACCAAAAGCATACACCCGTGGTAACGAGACTCTTACCAATGCGTTAACATGCATTCCTTGAGTTCATGTCCATGCCTCTCCGATTGAACATGCTACCGGAATCATTTGGAACACAAAGAACCATGAAACGTGACTCTCTCTAATATCAAACAGTGCCTCCCTGGAACGCACCACCGTGACTCTCCACAACAAAGGAACGAGTTGACAAGGAAAACATTTACATACAAAGCGTCAGGAATGTGCCCGTTGCTTTAGTAACACAGTGCCAACTCGGCTTCACTTCCACGCACCTCACAGTGACTCGCCAGAGAAAATGCAGGTAACACACGCATGGATAAACGTGACTCTGGCTAATAAGAAGACTTGCCTCCGCCGGATTCACGTCCATTCCTCTCCAAGAGAATGAGTGATCGGAATCATTTGCAAAAACAAAAAGCATACACCCCAGGAAACGAGACTCTGACCAATGCGTTAACATACTTCACTTGAGTTCATGTGCATGCCTCTCCAATTGAACTGGCGACCGGAATCATTTGGAACACAAAGAACCATGAAACGTGACTCTCTCTAATATCAAATAATGCCTCCCTAGAATGCACCACCGCGACTCTCCACAACAAAGGAACGAGTTGACAAGGAAAACATTTACATACATAGTGTCAGGAATGTGCCTGTTGCATTAGTAACACAGTGCCAACTCGGCTTCACTTCCGCGCACCTCACAGTGACTCGCGAGAAAAAATGCACGTAACACACGCGTGGACAAGCGTGACTCTGGCTAATAAGAAGACTTGCCTCCTCTGGATTCACGTCCATTCCTCTCCAAGAGAACAAGTGAGCGGAATCATTTGGAAATACCAAAAGCATACACCCGTGGTAACGAGACTCTGACCAATAAGTTAACATGCGCCCCTTAAGTTCATGTCCATGCCTCTCCGATTGACAGGGGACCGGAATCATTCGGAACACAAAGAACCATGAAATGTGACTCTCTCTAATATCAAACAGTGCCTCCCTTGAACGCACCACCGTGACTCTCCACAACAAAGGAACGAGTTGACAAGGAAAACATTTTCATAGATAGTGTCAGGAATGTGCCTGTTGCATTAGTAACACAGTGCCAACTCGGCTTCACTTCCGCGCACCTCACAGTGTCTCGCGAGAGAAAATGCACGTAACACACGCGTGGACAAGCGTGACTCTGGCTAATAAGAAGACTTGCCTCCTCTGGATTCATGTCCATTCCTCTCCAAGAGAACAAGTGAGCGGAATTATTTGGAAATACCAAAAGCATACACCCGTGGTTACGAGACTCTGACCAATGCGTTAACATCCTTCCCTTGAGTTCATGTCCATGCCTCTCCGATTGAACTGGCGACCGGAATCCTTTGGAACACAAAGAACCATGAAACGTGACTCTCTCTAATATCAAACAGTGCCTCCCTAGAACGCACCACCGTGACTCTACACAACAAAGGAACGAGTTGACAAGGAAAACATTTACATACACAGCGTCAGGAATGTGCCTGTTGCATTAGTAACACAGTGCCAACTCGGCTTCATTTCCACGCACCTCACAGTGACTCGCCAGAGAAAATGCGCGTAACACACGTGTGGACAAACGTGACTCGGGCTAATAAGAAGACTTGCCTCCGCTGGATTCACGTCCATTCCTCTCCAAGAGAACGAGTGAGCGGAATCATTTGGAAATACCAAAAGCATACACCCGTGGTAACGAGACTCTGACCAATGTGTTAACATGCTTCCCTTGAGTTCATGTCCATGCCTCTCGGATTGAACTGGCGATCGGAATAATTTGGAACACAAAGAAGCGTGAAACATGACTCTCTCTAAATCAAACAGTGCCTCCCTGGAACGCACCACCGTGACTCTCCACAACAAAGGAACGAGTTGACATGGAAAACATTTACATACACAGCGTCAGGAATGTGCCTGTTGCATTAGTAACACTGTGCCAACTCGGCTTCACTTCCACGCTCCTCACAGTGACTCGCCAGAGAAAATGCATGTAACACACGCGTGGACAAACGTGACTCTGGCTAATAAGAAGACTTGCCTCCGCCGGATTCATGTCCATTCCTCTCCAAGAGAACGAGTGAGCGGAATCTTTGGAAATACCAAAAGCATACACCCGTGGTAACGAGACTCTTACCAATGCGTTAACTTGCATTCCTTGAGTTCAAGTCCATGCCTCTCCGATTGAACAGGCGACCGGAATCATTTGGAACACAAAGAACCATGAAACGTGACTCTCTCTAATATCAAACAGTGCCTCCCTGGAACGCACCACCGTGACTCTCCACAACAAAGGAACGAGTTGACAAGGAAAACATTTACATACACAGCGTCAGGAATGTGCCCGTTGCTTTAGTAACACAGTGCCAACTCGGCTTCACTTCCACGCACCTCACAGTGACTCGCCAGAGAAAATGCACGTAACACACGCGTGGACAAATGTGACTCTGGCTAATAAGAAGACTTGCCTCCGCCGGATTCACGTCCATTCCTCTCCAAGAGAACGAGTGAGCGGAATCATTTGGAAATACCAAAAGCATACACCCGTGGTAACGAGACTGTGACCAATGCGTTAACATGCTTCCCTTGAGTTCATGTCCATGCTTCTCCGATTTAACTGGCGACCGGAATCAATTGGATCACAAAGAACCATGAAACATGACTCTCTCTAATATCAAACAGTGCCTCCCTGGAACGCACCACCGTGACTCTCCACAACAAAGGAACGAGTTGACAAGGAAAACATTTACATACACAGCATCAGGAATGTGCCTGTTGCATTAGTAACACAGTGCCAACTCGGCTTCACTTCCGCGCACGTCACAGTGACTCACGAGAGAAAATGCACGTAACACACGCGTGGTCAAGCGTGACTCTGGCTAATAAGAAGACTTGCCTCCTCTAGATTCACGTCCATTCCTCTCCAAGAGAACGAGTGAGCGGAATCATTTGGAAATACCAAAAGCATACACCCGTGGTAACGAGATTCTGACCAATAAGTTAACATGCTTCCCTTGAGTTCATGTCCATGCCTCTCCGATTGAACTGGCGACCGGAATCATTTGGAACACAAAGAACCATGAAACGTGACTCTCTCTAATATCAAACAATGCCTCCCTTGAACGCACCACCGTGACTCTCGACAACAAAGGAACGAGTTGACAAGGAAAACATTTTCATAGATAGTGTCAGGAATGTGCCTGTTGCATTAGTAACACAGTGCCAACTCGGCTTCACTTCCGCGCACCTCACAGTGTCTCGCGAGAGAAAATGCACGTAACACACGCGTGGACAAGCGTGACACTGGCTAATAAGAAGACTTGCCTCTCTGGATTCATGTCCATTCCTCTCCAAGAGAACAAGTGAGCGGAATTATTTGGAAATACCAAAAGCATACACCCGTGGTTACGAGACTCTGACCAATGCGTTAACATCCTTCCCTTGAGTTCATGTCCATGCCTCTCCGATTGAACTTTAGACCGGAATCCTTTGGAACACAAAGAACCATGAAACGTGACTCTCTCTAATATCAAACAGTGCCTCCCTGGAACGCACCACCGTGACTCTCCACAACAAAGGAACGAGTTGACAAGGAAAACATTTACATACACAGCGTCAGGAATGTGCCTGTTGCATTAGTAACACAGTGCCAACTCGGCTTCATTTCCACGCACCTCACAGTGACTCGCCAGAGAAAATGCACGTAACACACGCGTGGACAAACGTGACTCGGGCTAATAAGAAGACTTGCCTCCGCTGGATTCACGTCCATTCCTCTCCAAGAGAACGAGTGAGCGGAATCATTTGGAAATACCAAAAGCATACACCCGTGGTAACGAGACTCTGACCAATGTGTTAACATGCTTCCCTTGAGTTCATGTCCATGCCTCTCGGATTGAACTGGCGATCGGAATCATTTCGAACACAAAGAAGCGTGAAACATGACTCTCTCTAAATCAAACAGTGCCTCCCTGGAACGCACCACCGTGACTCTCCACAACAAAGGAACGAGTTGACATGGAAAACATTTACATACACAGCGTCAGGAATGTGCCTGTTGCATTAGTAACACTGTGCCAACTCGGCTTCACTTCCACGCTCCTCACAGTGACTCGCCATAGAAAATGCATGTAACACACGCGTGGACAAACATGACTCTGGCTAATAAGAAGACTTGCCTCCGCCGGATTCATGTCCATTCCTCTCCAAGAGAACGAGTCAGCGGAATCTTTGGAAATACCAAAAGCATACACCCGTGGTAACGAGACTCTTACCAATGCGTTAACTTGCATTCCTTGAGTTCAAGTCCATGCCTCTCCGATTGAACAGGCGACCGGAATCATTTGGAACACAAAGAACCATGAAACGTGACTCTCTCTAATATCAAACAGTGCCTCCCTGGAACGCACCACCGTGACTCTCCACAACAAAGGAACGAGTTGACAAGGAAAACATTTACATACACAGCGTCAGGAATGTGCCCGTTGCTTTAGTAACACAGTGCCAACTCGGCTTCACTTCCACGCACCTCACAGTGACTCGCCAGAGAAAATGCACGTAACACACGCGTGGACAAATGTGACTCTGGCTAATAAGAAGACTTGCCTCCGCCGGATTCACGTCCATTCCTCTCCAAGAGAACGAGTGAGCGGAATCATTTGGAAATACCAAAAGCATACACCCGTGGTAACGAGACTCTGACCAATGCGTTAACATGCTTCCCTTGAGTTCATGTCCATGCCTCTCCGATTTAACTGGCGACCGGAATCAATTGGATCACAAAGAACCATGAAACATGACTCTCTCTAATATCAAACAGTGCCTCCCTGGAACGCACCACCGTGACTCTCCACAACAAAGGAACGAGTTGACAAGGAAAACATTTACATACACAGCATCAGGAATGTGCCTGTTGCATTAGTAACACAGTGCCAACTCGGCTTCACTTCCGCGCACGTCACAGTGACTCACGAGAGAAAATGCACGTAACACACGCGTGGTCAAGCGTGACTCTGGCTAATAAGAAGACTTGCCTCCTCTAGATTCACGTCCATTCCTCTCCAAGAGAACGAGTGAGCGGAATCATTTGGAAATACCAAAAGCATACACCCGTGGTAACGAGACTCTGACCAATAAGTTAACATGCTTCCCTTGAGTTCATGTCCATGCCTCTCCGATTGAACAGGCGACCGGAATCATTTGGAACACAAAGAACCATGAAACGTGACTCTCTCTAATATCAAACAGTGCCTCCCTTGAACACACCACCGTGACTCTCCACAACAAAGGAACAAGTTGACAAGGAAAACATTTACATAGATAGTGTCAGGAATGTGCCTGTTGCGTTAGTAACACAGTGCCAACTCGGCTTCACTTCCACGCATCGCACAGTGACTCGCCAGAGAAAATGCAGGTAACACACGCGTGGACAAATGTGACTCTGGCTAATAAGAAGACTTGCCTCCTCTGGATTCACGTCCATTCCTCTCTAAGAGAACAAGTGAGCGGAATCATTTGGAAATACCAAAAGCATACACCCGTGGTAACGAGACTCTGACCAATAAGTTAACATGCTTCCCTTGAGTTCATGTCCATGCCTCTCCGATTGAACAGGCGACCGGAATCATTTGGAACACAAAGAACCATGAAACGTGACTCTCTCTAATATCAAACAGTGCCTCCCTTGAACGCACCACCGTGACTCTCCACAACAAAGGAACGAGTTGACAAGGAAAACATTTACATAGATAGTGTCAGGAATGTGCCTGTTGCGTTAGTAACACAGTGCCAACTCGGCTTCACTTCCACGCACCGCACAGTGACTCGCCAGAGAAAATGCAGGTAACACACGCGTGGACAAATGTGACTCTGGCTAATAAGAAGACTTGCCTCCGCCGGATTCACGTCCATTCCTCTCCAAGAGAACAAGTGAGCGGAATTATTTGGAAATTCCAAAAGCATACACCCGTGGTAACGAGACTCTGACCAATGCGTTAACATACTTCCTTTGAGTTCATGTCCATGCCTCTCCGATTGAACTGGCGACCGGAATCCTTTGGAACACAAAGAACCATGAAACGTGACTCTTTCTAATATCAAACAGTGCCTCCCTGGAATGCACCACCGTGACTCTCCACAACAAAGGAACGAGTTGACAAGGAAAACATTTACATACACAGCGTCAGGAATGTGCCTGTTGCATTAGTAACACAGTGCCAACTCGGCTTCATTTTCCACGCACCTCACAGTGACTCGCCAGAGAAAATGCACGTAACACACGCGTGGACAAACGTGACTCTGGCTAATAAGAAGAGTTTCCTCCGCTGGATTCTGTAACATCCCAAATTTTCAATTTGGAATTTTATACATTAGATCATAATTGCATAGCATATTTATTTGCAATTTTTGCAAATCCTCGATAAATCCTAAGCAACTCAAGGACCCTCGGAGAGAGTTGGGGATTTTCCCGGTTTTTCATATTTGATTTTTATCGAATAATAAAATGAGGATTTTTGGTTTTAATTATTTTTCTCTCCGAAAAATATTTTATATTAAAATAAATGAGAGGAGAAAATATGACTTCTCCAAAATAATTGAAATATTGGAGGAAAAATATTAAAATCAAATATTGGATTTTATTTGGATTTTATTTGCAATTTTAATTGCATTAAAAAAATTGCACGTCTTCAAAACTGCATTTTTGGGTCAAGAAAATGTTCATCTTGTTCTAATTATTTTAATTAGACGGGAAAAATTTGTTTTAGCATTTCTGGATTTTTATTTATTTTTCTGCGATTTTTTTAGGTTCGGCGAAAATAAAAAAAAAATCCCGCGCCCGACCCGGCCGAGGCCCAGCCGAGCCAGGCCGGCCCACCCCCGCGTCGTCTCCCTCCCGAGCACGCTCGCGCGCCGCCGCCGAGTCCGGCTCGAGCATGCCGCCCCGCCACCGCCATGCCCCCTCCTCCACGCCACCCCTCCCCCTCCTTAAATACCCCCTGCCCCACCACCTCTCCTCACCCCGCCGCCCCAACCCGCACCCGCCGCCGCCGCCTGCAGCGCCCGCGCCGCCGCCCGCCGCCTCCCGTCGAGCCCCGTCGCCGCCCGAGCCAACCGCCCCTCACCCGCCCCGCCGGAGCTGCCCGCCGAGGTAGCCGAAGCCGCCGCCGCCGAGTCCGGTTTTTAAAAAAAAAACCGATTCGGTTTATTTTTTTTCTTCTAAACCCTAGTTTTTTTAGATCGGTTATGTTTTTCTTTTCGGTTTTATTACTTAGTGAACGTTCACCGACCCGTTCGTTTTAACGAACTTGTTCGTCGGATTGTCGCTGTTAACGAACGTCCATTCGTTTAACTGTTCGTCAGTTTTTTTTGTTTTCGTCGGATTTTCCGCGATTATTCCAGATCTTGATTCCTGATCAGATCTTCGTTTTCGTTTAACTTTTCGCTCGTTTATCGGAATCAGGCGATTCAAGCGCCTAGAGTTTCATCTCAAAATTATCTTTCCGTTTAACCTACTCAAACAAGTTTTTGCTACTGTAAAATTTGACCTAGATCCAGATTAGTAAACGAAGCTTGTTTCTTTCGCCGTTTGACTTTCGTTGCTTCGTTTGAGTTGAATCTTTTTGCAAACCGGAGTTCTTAAGTTGAACTTTCTGGTTGGATCTTTATTTGAGTTTTACCTGTGCATTAGATGAGTACTTATTGTTTGCTTGTTTGTTTGCGATAGAGTACCCGGAGTGCGTCGCTTGCTACTTCGAATCTCTAGGTTTCACGGATCATCAGCAAGGCAAGTAACACTTTGATCATACTCTTCCATACCCAGTTTTTATTGCATTAGATCAATCCTCAAACATTGCATGGTTAGGATCTAATTAAATTGTGGGTATTGGGAAGTAGATGGGGTAGTACCTATTACCTGTTTTATTATCAAACCCTTGGGAGTTACTTCTACGTTGCTTATATTGCCATGCTATGCTCGTAGACGTGGATTGGGTTTGAGAGATATTCATGACAGATGTGAGATTGTTAATTAATGGTATACTTAAGGTGGCAACTAAAACTCACATCTGGGTGGATTGAGGCACCTGGAGAACCCAGTGCTGCCTGTATTTTTGGATATCCCGAAGTACCCGTGTGATCATCCTATGGACCGCCACCCACGCTCAAAGGGATCATGAGATTATTCATGCTAGAAACTTCCGTGTGCAGCCACAAGCTATTATGGGCTCTAGCATAGTTGATTAAGTTGTGTGAGCTCTTGAAGAGGTAGACTAGCAGATGTAGGGGATGTAGGTGGTACTGTCTCCCCGGAGTAGAGAGTTTACGCTTCTGAAAGACTGTGTCTCGGTCATCCGTTTCTCAAACACCATGAAGTGCGAGAATTCCAACGGAGGAGATCGAGTCTTGTGGGGAAAAGTGCACAAACCTCTACAGAGTGTATAAACTAATCAGGGTTAGCCGTGTCCCCGGTTATGGACATCTTGAGTATCTAGTACCTGGATTATCATATGAATCTCATCACCATGTTACTTTTAATTAATTTTGTTGGGTTAATGATGATACTTAATTGGGATTGAGTTGGAGGTACCTTCTCAATGTTTCACAACCACCATGATAGTTAAATAAAATTTATTCCTTTGAAGTAGGGAAAAATTGGCTTTTCGCAAAACTGTAACCATAGAGCTTTCTACCAGCCATATATGCATGTAGTATATCATTATTTTGTTCATTACTCTCTATGTGTTCAATTGCCAGCATATTCCATGTGCTGACCCGTTTTCGGGCTGCAACGTTTCATGTTGCAGACTTTTCAGACGACGAGTAAGGTGCCTTAGGTCGTGGTCTTATACTCAGTGATGCCGTTGGAGTTGATGGACTCACTTATCATCCAAGCCTTCCGCTGTTATCGTATTTAGATGGCCTTAAGCCATATTTATCATACTTATTCTCTCTTGAGATATTCGTTGTAATAAGTGTGTGATTGCTACTCTGTTATAAATCCTCCATTTGTACTGTGCGTGTCAGCATTACTGATCCAGGGATGACACTGGTGCACAGCAGCACAGACTGTTTGAGGTCTGGTCGCTACAGATTCACGTCCATTCCTCTCCAAGAGAACGAGTGAGCGGAAACATTTGGAAATACCAAAAGCATACGCCCGTGGTAACGAGACTCTGACCAATGTGCTAACATGCTTCCCTTGAGTTCATGTCCATGCCTCTCCGATTGAACTGGCGACCGGAATCATTTGGAAGACAAAGAACCATGAAACATGACTCTCTCTAATATCAAACAGTGCGTCCCTGGAACGAACCACCGTGACTCTCCACAACAAAGGAATGAGTTGACAAGGAAAACATTTACATACGCAGCGTCAGGAATGTGCCTGTTGCATTAGTAACACAGTGCCAACTCGGCTTCACTTCCACGCACCTCACAGTGACTCGGCAGAGAAAATGCATGTAACACACGCGTGGACAAACGTGACTCTGGCAAATAAGAAGACTTGCCTCCGCCGGATTCACGTCAAAGTGGGTCACTTCATCTATGGTCTCAAGGACAGAATTTGGCCTGATTTTATCTGCCATTTTCATCTTTTCAATGGGCGTTTCTCTCGGTTCTCTAATGATCACCATTGGCATGCTGATGAAGAACTAACAGATCTTTCCTCTCGGAGACCCTTGGCGGTAAAATCTAATTTGGGTTTTCTTCATAAAAATGATAATTTTGATCGGGCCTCTAAGAGTGAGCTCAGCAAGTTTCATATTGCTCCTATCAGTCACATGCATTTCTCCAATGCGAATCATGCTGAAGCCTCTACCTCCTTGGTGATTTCAGATAATTCTCGGATGAACAGCATGATTCTGGCCCCACAGGAACTTCAAAATTTCCACCCAAATTCGCACAAATCTGGGGCGGCCGACACGGCTAATCAGCCATTATTGCCACTCATTAATACGGCCCATTCTTTGGTGGATTTTTATTTGCACCAGGAGAAATTGGAGGAGACACAAATGGCCAACTACCTCATTCTGGGAGGTTTTCAATGCTTGATTGATATACCATATCCTTCCCCCCGCAGTGTTTTCTGAGTTCAGCTTACAAATATGCTCCCACACATTCCAGTTGGCCTCCGGTCCTCAAGAATAAACACAAGGAGGATCTGGCCCAGGCCCATTATTCAGGAGATGAGATTGCCACAATAGCCTCTAATTGGGCCGTGCTCTGTGCGAAATGCTTACAATGGGGGCACCCAAAGATTTCTTGCCCAGCGAGACTCATTTGCATTCAGTGCTCGGCTCCTGACCATAAGTCCAATCGAATCAATTACACCTGCTCTTTCCCTGACCCCTCCCGGATCGAGTGTACCTACCAATTCCATACACAAACCACTCCAATCCAGGATAAAACGCACCGCTGTCCGATGCGAGAGCTGCGGCCACTATGGACACATGTCATCATCTTGCCTATCACGCCGCAGGGCTCAAAGATGGCAGTGGATTCCCAAGCGGCAAAAGGTTTCCATTCCTACCCCTCACGGTCCACCTTCCGCCTCGGCTTCACCACCTCCTCAGCCTATCGCTGTCACTCCACTGCCCTCCTCCATCGTTTCTCTCCAAGCCGCAACAATGGCGAACTACCCTCTGAACCCCGTCCCCTTCCTGTCTCCGAGCTGGGCGATCGAACCTGGACCTGCTAACAGGGTAGTCCGCAGTGGCATGGTGGTCTCTCCATTCCCGCCGCTGAATCATGACTTCCTCGCCATTGCGGAGGCTAGCCACTTTATTCCTCTGCATCGTCGTCAGGCCATCTGGGATGCGGTTGAAGGTATGCTACACGAATCTCAGTTATTCACTACAGAGACAAGCGATCATCCTTTCGGCATTGGCATCTTCGGATTTGTTGACTCCTTTGCGAGAGATACGGCTGTAGCTACTCCTTTAGAGCTTGAAGAGGAAGACCTCCTGATCACTTTTGTACCACACAATGCTGCACTGAATAGGCGCACCACCACTTTTGGTCCACAAGTTTGGTTGATGTACTTTGGATTTCCATATGACTATCAGACAAAGTTTTATATCAACAAATCTGTTGGGGGTTTTGGTGGACTGATTTCGTGGTATAATCCAAGGCAAGACCGCAGATATGTGATGGTTCACGTCTAGTTGATTCACATGAGACTAATCCCTAAGAGTTTTGTTGTTCGTCAGTTAGGAGGGGCATGTGATTGTTGGACCGTTCAAGTTACTATTCTCCGCAGCAACGATTGGAATGCACATCTACCAGAAGTACATCCTGCTGGAGAAGAACCTCCGCCCCCCAATGGTGATCCACATCCCCTGTTCGGCCCTGAGATGACTGCAGAACAGCTCTACCAGCAGCAAGTGCATAACTGGTTTGCGCAGAATGGGGCGCCACCTGCAATGGATCATCCAGACAGCAATGAGGGTGATTCCGAGTCTGAAGAGGTTCAGATTGATGCTGGATGGGGTGAGTGGCCGGCCCCTCCTGCCCCGCAGCCTCAACTGCCACCATACCTTATGAACTTTAATTCATGGCTAGCGGCGCAGGGCCTGACTATCCAGGATGGCATTGTTCCTGAGAACAATATCTTTGATAATCCTGACCAAGCCTGGAATGACTCCATCACGGTCTCTGACGATTCTAGCAGCAATCACACTGACTTGGCTCTGATTGTTTTTGAGAACCATGAGGTTTTCGACCCTCTTAATGCCATGGAAGCAGTACAAGACCATACGGCTGAAAATATTTTCCTGTCTGTCCAAGTCCATAACACTGGGATTCAGTTCAGTTTGTCTGCATAAGGAAATGAGGTGATGAATTTTCTGCTGGCCCATCCTGCCCCCCGTTTGCAGCTCAACACCTTCCTCACAGCTGCCATTCGCCCCATCCTGGCAACATTTGGACCTTGGCGCCATGGCTATGGCATACGGAACCAGCATGAGCAGCTAGAGCTCCAAATTTCCATCAGGACGGAAGAGCTTTGTATCCTGCAACTCCCCACCACCAATAATGCTCCACACTCTTCTAGGCAGTCTACTGTTGTCATTCAGGACATCTCTGAGTCCCCTGAAGCCCAAACTCCTGCTATTCAGAACACGGAGACACAAGTACAGCGGTTTTAGAGCTTGAGACAAATACTTCTGAAGTTCAGAACCATGAAATTCAGATTGCTGAGGTTCACAGCCAAGAAGTTCAGGTTTTTGCTGCTGATCTGAATGACCTACCCGGTGGGTCTGCTGTTGCATTGCCCGGTGTTCTCCCCATCCTGGTGCCTCAACCCTCTCCTAACAAAAATTCAGTGGCTGCCAGCATCACTCCACCATCACTGCTGAATATCCTCGAGCCGGTCCACATTGATGCTAGCAACTCTGAAGATTCTGGGTCGACCATGTATTCACTTTCTGATGACACTTCTTCTGACTCCACAGCTTTGTCTGTTGACCTGATGCGCAAGGACAGGAAGAAGAAACCTGTGGTGGTTGATGAATCCACTCTGCGTCGCAGCACTCCCTCCAATAAATATGATGGCTTCAAAGCCCCGTCAATGGCTGATGGAAGGTCCACCAAGGGTAAGGTTAAGAAGCGTCAGGTGCCCGAGGCCCCCAATCTGAGCACCACCACCTCTGCTGTGCAGAGTTCAGTGCCTCCCCCAACACCTATCCCCATGCTCCAGATGATTGGCACTGTCAAATGAGGCGTCCCGGCGACTGAGCTCTCCGAAGATAACCTTATGGCTGACAAGGAGAGCTCGACCTCGTCCTCCACTTAAAAACCCAGCTCCATGCCCCTTAAGAAGCAGTGGAACATTCTGGTCTGGAACGTTAGAGGAATAAATTCTGATGACAAGCTCCTAGCTATTAGAAATGCTATCGATATCGGTGGGTGTGATGTAATATACCTGCAAGAAACTAAGCGCATGCATTTTGATTTGGCTTTCCTTAAAACCTTCTGCCCCAAACGTTTCGATCAATTTGCTTTTGTTCCCTCACGGGGAGCTTCTGGGGGAATTATTACCATCTGGAATGGCTCTGCATTTGATGGATCTATCTGTTATTCTGAAATTCACGCTCTTGGGGTTTCACTTACCTCCAAAGTTTCTGGCAATGTTTGGTCATTATATAACATATATGGGCCTTGCCAAGGCAATGATCGCCTTCTTTTCACTGACTGGCTATATGATCTGGATATACCAGACTCTGAAAATTGGCTGCTCGTAGGGGATTACAACTTTATACGATCTTCTGAAAATAGAAATAAGGCTGGAGGTGATCCAAATGACATCTTAATGTTTAATGACATTATTCGGGCGCAAGCACTAATTGAAATACCTCTCAAAGGTCGTTCTTACACCTGGAGCAATATGCAGGATGATCCGCTCCTCGAACAACTTGATTGGTTCTTCTCATCTTGCCACTGGACTCAATCCTTCCCAAACACCATAGTTACTACTTTGGGGAAACCAATCTCTCATCACACACCCTGTGTGGTTCACATTGAAACAAGCATACCCAAAAGCAAGATCTTTCGATTTGAAAACTACTGGACTAACCACTCCAACTTCCTCCAAGTTGTGTCTACCTCCTGGAACAAACAGTGCTATGCCACCAACGCTGCTGTTGCCATTTGCAAAAAAAATGAAGAACCTTAGATATGACCTCAAAGTTTGGAGCAGACACATTTCCAAACTGTCTATACTCATCCAGAACTGCAACCAGACCCTCCTTCTGCTCGATGGGTTGGAAGATCAACGACCCCTATCCCGCTCGGAGACCAATTTCTGACGCATTCTTAAAGCACACCTACTCAAACTGCTACAATTTTAGAACCAATACTGGAAGAAGAGGTGCACCATCAGATATATCAAGTTTGGATCTAAAAATACTAAGTTATTTCATGCGCTTGCCACTGAAAGGTACAGACAAAACTCCATAGCCACATCAAAAACACCCGATGGGCAAACTGTCAGTGACCACACGTCCAAGGAGGCACTCCTGTTCATAACCTACAAGCAAAGATTGGGTGAATCGTCGCCACATGAAATGAAATTTAACCTACCCAACATCATCAAATGAATTGAAAGGCTCCATACCTTATCCATCCCCTTTACACACAAAGAGATCGACGAGGTTGTGAGCACCATGCCCAATGACCGAGCACCTGGCCCCGACGGATTCAATGGCATTTCTTGAAATCTTGCTGGCATATCATCAAACATGACTTCTACAAACTTTGTGAGGAATTTTACCACGGCAATTTAAACCTCACCAGCATTAACTCAAGATACATCACCCTCATCCCTAAGATTAGCTCCCCTGAGATACCCAATGACTTTAGACCGATAACGCTCCTCAACTGTTGCCTGAAACTCATAACAAAGTTATTGGCCAATAGGCTGCAGGTAATCGTGCTCAAAATTGTACACAAAAACCAATACGGCTTTCTCCGCACCCGTACCATACAAGACTGTCTCGCCTGGGCCTTTGAGTATATATATCAATGCAAGCAATTAGGTGCACCCACCATTCTGCTCAAGCTCGATTTCGCAAAGGCGTTTGACACCATTGACCACTCTGCCATGCTTGCTATCATGAAACAAATGGGATTTGATGATAAATGGCTGAGCTGGATCAAGAGCATATTTGAGTCTGGCACCTCCTCGGTCCTTTTAAATGGTGTCCCGGGCCGACAGTTTCACCGCAGATGCGGAGTTCGACAGGGAGACCCACTTTCTCCCCTAATTTTTGTCCTGGCTGCTGACCTCCTACAAGATGCAATCAATGATGCTTATAGACAGCACAAGATCCGACTTCCAATCCCATCCAATCAACAATCTGATTACCCTGTGATCCAATAAGCCAATGATACCATCCTGCTGATGCCTGCATGTCAAGAGCAAGTCAAATTCATGAAGCAACTGTTAGTGGACTATGTTGATTCCATTGGCCTCAAACTCAACTTCCAAACATCTCTGCTCATACCAATCAATGTAGATGACGACATGGTCAACCAACTTGCTCATCTGTGGGAATGCACTATAGGTAAAATGCCATTCACGTACCTTGGATTGCCAATGGGTACCACCAAACCAAGCGTGACGGATCTGATGCCACTGGTGGAGCGAACTGAACGCAAATTATCCTCCTCTCTATGGATGCCGGATCATGGTTCTAAACTGACGCTTCTGAACTCGCTCATTACATCCATGATGATATACCCGATGTGCACGCTAAAGTTCCCTCCCAAGTTGATTGAACACCTTGACAAAATCAGAAGACGCTGCCTGTGGCGCAAGAAAACGGACCAAGGGGAAAAAGCCAACTCCCTCGCTGCATGGAATCTTGTTTGCCGCCCAAAAAAGAACGGAGGCCTAGGCATTCTCGATATCAAAACCCAGAACACAGCTCTCCTCCTCAAGTTCCTGCACAGATTTTACAACAAGCAGGACATTCCCTGGGGTACATCTGATTTGGAACACGTACTACAACAACAAGGTACCCCATGCCACAGATGCTTGCGGGTCTTTTTGGTGGAAAGATGTCATGAACCTGAGTGATCTCTACTGTGGAATCACTATGGTTCAAATTGGTAAGGGTGACACCGTGTTATTTTGGAAAGATCTCTGGACTGCGAAGCTGAATGAGGAAGCTTTCCCACGGGCTTTTTCATTCACCAAACTTGAGGATGCCTCGGTTGCAGAGTTCCTGGCGATCACCAACATCCACACTGGCTTTCATCTGCCTCTGACACCACAGGCACGACAAGAATTGCAACAATGGCAAGCACAAACTGCAGACACAATCCCTGACAACAACACACTTGACCATTGGACCTATTCCTGGGGAGCCAAATATACTTCGGCCAGATACTATAAATTCTTCTTCAGAAACGTCTTGGCCGATCCGGCCTTCTCTTGGATATGGGATTCCAAATGCACGACCAAAATCAAAGTGTTTGCATGGCTGCTCCTAGGAGATAGAGTCAACACAAGAAACATGCTGAAAAGAAGACACTACAACGTCGGTAATAGCATACAATGTGCACTTTGTGACAGCAATGAGGAGGAAACCGTGGAACACCTTTTCTTCATTTGCCCTTTTAGCCAACGCTGCTGGACTGCGCTTGGTATCTCCTGGCCCGACAGTGGAAACAGATTGCAACTTCTCCAGGGGGGAAAACTTCGTTGGCATTCGTCGTTATTCATGGAGATTTTCATGCTATCTGCTTGGAGCATTTGGAAAGAACGCAATGGGATCATCTTCCAACGAATTCCCCCCACCTTTAGTTCTTGTAGGGCTAGATTACGAATAGATCTTGACCTCCTACGCCATAGGGTCAAGCCCCCCTCAGCTGAGCTTATCTCTGCTTTCCTTGTAACCAACTTGTAACTTATTTGTAACCTAACACCACACCCCCCACCTCTGAGGTGCCTACACACCTCTACCCATATACTGAGCACCCATATTGTAACCATGTAAAGTTAACACCTTGACGTAAGTAATGAAATATATGTGTCAGTAGGATCCTTTCCTACTGTCTTTGACCCCTCAAAAAAAATATATGAGCACAGGAAATGCAGGTACTCCTCCAGCACACCACCACATGTGGTCATATCTAAGATAACAGTCGACTGAAAATAAATAGGTCAGTCAATTTTTTTAATGAACCGTCCGATCTATAAGGAACGGGAAGATGGCCTTCGTCTACCTCCCGCCAGTCACTGTTGACGATTTTTCTCGAACCGCCAGCGACCACCGGCCCAGACCCCTGCCTCCGCCGCTCCGCCCTCCCCTCGACCTCACACCACCGCCGTGCTTGGCAGCGCCCCCAGGCCATCCCTTTAATCTCGGCCGACCTCCAGATCGGGCGCTGGTACCTCTAGGCCGCACACGCCCCTAAGATAAACTCCAAGGCGCTGCTTCCCCTGCATAATAGGCGTACTAGCGCCTGTTATGCCAGGGAATGCTTCCATTAATTGGGAATCAACTGGCCAGAAATTGAAATTCAGGGGGGTGACGGACCTCTAGCTAAGGTGAAATAGTATATGAGGAGAAACCTTGTGCATCGTGAGTTACTAGGAACATCTAGTATCAAGAAGAAGCGGTTAACTAGTCTCTTCTATGGGATGAATAACATGCAAGCAGAGACGTAAGATTTGCACGAATAAGGGAAGAGGAGTACCATTTTCGGTTGCCGGTGTGGTCACCTCCACATGTTGCGCCGATCTTCTTCTTTTTACCGGGGAAACCGATGTTCTGGAGGGTGCAGGCTTTGACGAACCCATCGCCAAATTGTTGACTGTGTTGCCGTGGCCGTATGTCGGCGGAGGGAAGCAGATCCGAGGCGGCGAAGGACGGCGTAGCAGGAACAACTCTGGTGCGGTGGAGGGTGGCGAAGGTGGAGCGGCAGCGGTGAGGCGCAGGACGGCGTGGTTGAACTAGCTCGGGTACGGACGGCTCGGCCTCGGCTTCAACTACTAGCCATGGAGGGCGTTGCAGTTGAGGTTGCGGTGGGCGACGACGTCGGGGTATCGGCTCCGGCGTGATGGAGGAGGGTGGCGGTTAATGGGTGGGATGGGGTGGCGGACGGAGGACGCCGGGGTTTCGCGGCTGGTGGAGAGGTAGTTTTGGCGCCCACGGAGTACGAATGGGGAATCGGACGGGTGGGGGGAACCATGTTTCGTTCTGGGACGCGCTTGTTTTTGGCTTTTTTGAACAGAAGATGGGACGCGCTTGTTTGAAATTTGGGGAAAGTACAAACTTTGCCCCCCTCTTAAATTTCGGACCTACTGCGGGTCGGGGGTAGGATGGTAAACCCAGGTGTCCCAAATAGTGGGCGGGAGCGATTTTGGCCGCGCGCATGTGTGCTTAGGCGGCCATTGTGTATGAATGTTTTCCGGAGGCGGTTGAGTGGCGTCTAGATGAAGCTACAAACCTACCCCGGTTTAGACGGCCGCTGCTTCAGTGCCTTAAAGGCACCTGCCTTTGGGTCACTGACATGTGGGCCAGCCACCTGTTGGGCCCACATGTGATGGACACAAAGGCAGGTGCCTTAAGGCACCGAAGCATTGTCCGGTTTAGACCTTTGGACGTCGGGCCGGTAGGTTTCACGGGTCGGAGTTATTAGAAAAGTAATTTCCTTGTACTACAAAACATTGGTCTCACGCGGTTTTGGGCGAGTCGAGGCTCTTTTGGCGCTTCGTTCGAAATTTTGAAACACAAGCATTCACGTTTAGAGTACTCTTGAACTATGAGGATTGACCTAAATAGACAATGTTATATTTGACCTTGTATGTTTGAAAACCTCATTAAATTATCCGCTTCTTTTTGAAATTTTGACACTTGAAAATCCTATAACTACGATTATTTTGGAATGACGGAGCTAAATTTGAATCTATTTTGTACACGACTACATATGCTATTATGTACAAAATCAGAGCAAAGATTGGTGCCCCCATAATTTAGGTATGGTTTACAAATGCCATGATGTCAAATTCAAATAATTGAATGGACTTCATGTTGAATTCAATTTTTTTAAACTACCTTAAGTTGAATTCAAATGTATGGTAGTTCATATGTAGCTATTTATAATGTTCATTGTGTAACTTTCGTATGTATAATGTGCTTTACACACACAACATTAACTATACTCACGTTTATATTCGATTGCTAAAGCGATGCATTGTCTGGAGTTCAAAATACTAACTATGTGGATCAATTGTGTCAAATAATAACATAGACATGCTCAAATTCGATAGAATCTAGATGTCTGATGGATCAATGACCGCTCCTTACGCGAATTGCAAATATCATGAGCCCATCCTAATATTTGGATACAACTTATATCTTTAATCAATGTGTACAGCAGTCTTTTATTTGTAGTTTCACTCTCCATCGGTGGTCTCTCACACATGCTCACACACTCTCTCCCGAGGTGCCTTTCTCCCAGACATGCTCTAGATATAAACCTCCCTCCCTCTCGTAACCATTTACAACTGTTTTCACTAACCTTTATCACAAGCACTCTTCGTCTCACAAACATACACACGCACAACACCCATCGACCCTTTCTATATAGATGGACCTACCTACGTGTCTCATGTACGCACATTATCTTTAGGCCTGTCTCTCACGCATTGTCTCACACATCTCTTCCTAATCGACGAGTATGATTCTAGCAGAGCATTCTGTAAGATGCCCCTTAAAGTTAGGTTGGATGAATAGTAATATCAGAGATAAAGGGCTTACCTTAGTCCGAGAACCTAGGGTTACAAATCCTAGTTGGCTTTGTCAGTGGACACAGAGTCCTTCACAATTCTGCTATCTTTGTCTTGTACGACTAGTCATCCATGGGTCTTCCTAAATGCGTTACGGGCCGACCAATGTGGCGCAGGATGGAACCGAACGAAGGGCCTCACCTCGACCCACCGGACCTCACGCGGTGACACACCTTCTGCCCCCACGTCTCATTATCTTCTCACACCCACACATACCAACACAAACACCACACACAAATTGTTTTTCTCCTGGTGCCTCTATTCCCTCCCACCTTCCATATACACACTCAAGGGAATGGAATCTCTCGTTATGACGTCATATTCGTCTCTCTATCTCTCTAGACCACTCTCATTTCTCATGTTATCTCTCCCACTCCCCTCCCCCGTCGGCCCCTCTATCCATGCCTCTCTCGAATACGTAATACACACACATACCTCTCTAGGCCCCGCCAAATGCATCAACTACACATTCACACATGTTACATCACGTACCCCATTGATCTAAAAAGCCCTCTCTTCAAGTTTATTTCGCATACAACATTCCTTTTGAATAAAGTGTGGCGAAAAAATTATTTTAGAGTTTCTACATATATACAACATTACAAAGTTATATGGAGGAGTACGAACGCTAATTTGCATTGCATGGTGCCCACAATGATATTTATTCCGCACTGTGAATTTGTATATTTTTATACTATATACAAAGTTAGTCATAATAAAGAGAAACGAAGAGCATCTCTCTCTCCATCGCATACCCCCTGTACGCCCCTTTCACGTATGCACACAAAACTATCTCCAGGTTCTCTAAAAGTAAGCCCCCAGCAAATTCACGCATGTTTCATCTTTCTCTCGCGATATATGCAATGACGATCATTGTATTTGAAACGAAAGCACGATACGTACATTAGACTTCAGAATCCACTCATTACGGTCACCATTTACATTTAGTGGTTACTATACAGTCACGGGCTCACCGTACAACTCTGTATTTGCTCATGACATGACTAGTTGACCAGTTAAATGCTCCACGTGGCACCTCTAGTGTTGCATCACATTATCTCACTACCATCGTGCCCACTTATCAACTTGTATCTACTCTACATCTACACTCCTATAAAATACATAAAATACACTCTTATAAAAACAGAGTTGGTGATGATGGTGTGCCTGCCATCCTGCAATATAGGCCGTCCGATTTATATCTGACGGATAGGAAAGAAACTATGGCAATTTTGCAAAAAGGTACCCACACACCTCTCCACATTATCAAATAAGGCCTTCCCTCGTTCATCCTTTTCTCTCACAAGATAAACTAGTCATACAAATGCATCTTGAGGTTACGTGCAACGCACGGGCATCTTGCTAGTAAGAATGAAAACAAACGACAAAACAATATTTGGACAGTGGTTCGAAGTCATGACCGCGGGCACAGCCAACAAGGTGGACTTGTATTGGTATGTTGAGCCGTCTGTTTTAACACACAAGAGCTGGTGTGGTGATTATACACACACGCACGCATGCACACGAACTGCATCCACGCAACACTCACACAAACACATGCACCCACGCACGCACGCAACACTCACACGTACACACGCAGCCACGCACGCACGCAACACTCACATGCACACACGCACGCATGCATGCACACACCAGTACACCACACGACCAACACACACTCTCACGCTCAAGTGCTCAACCTACACGTGCATGCGCACACATCAGGACCTGACAGACACATACACAACCAGGTGATTCCCGCGCACGGGTTGGAGTCTTGTCGCGCCTGCGTAAATTTGTGTTTATCTGACCTTTTCCCTATGTGAACTGACAGGTGGGACCCACAAGGAACGTGGTTAATTTAACTAGTAAACATGGCGCCACACAGACTATTTGGCCGGTCAACAGAGTGCAATCCGATGCTGAACCGTGAGCAAGTGACCGTATAATCACCGCAAAATGTATATAGTGACCGTAATCAGCTTATTCTGAAGTTCGGTGACCGTATTACGCTTTTCTCTCTGTAGTCCCTCCAAAACTACATCTCTACATGTTCTCGCATGTTACATCTAACAACTATGCAATACAGCACTACTACTACACTCTAACACAATAAATCATATGTGTTTTTAGTTTTACTAGATATCATATTGTTACTTATAATTATTCAGTTTGCATACATTAAAATTGCCTTTGAAATGTATGGCCAATATCATCTACCGCGCGGGAAAAATCCCGCCCTTTCCTGTTTAATCGGGTTTGTATCGATGGATCGTGCGAAACAGCAAAACTATAGTACTATACAGTACAAGTGACAGTTCACAGGGCCGTCGTGTCGTGTACTCCTCCGTCGTAAGAGTGGAGCGCTCGCTTTCATAAATCTTCTAGTCCCTTTCGCCGACATGTGGCACATCAAGCTACCGGGTCCACGTGCCATACCGGAATACAGTGCAGAGCAGCCGGGGTGAAGCACCCCAGTTATGGCGCCGGCGTAGTAATGAGCAATGAGGCATCAAATCAGAAAGCTGCACCTTTCCCGCAGTTAAGTTGGAGGGACGAAGTAATAATGCTAAAAAAAGAAGTTGGAGGGACGAAGCAACCATCATTTCACTCGTTGCTGAATCCGCTTCTCCCTCATCTTCTTCAACTTAACCACGTGTTGCTTCTGCCGTTGTTCTGCCTCATGTGGGACGCGGATCGGCTTGGTAAAGCACTGACACGTGGGACTGCATGTTAGCAAACCGCCAGGACAACGTCCTCTGAAAGTAAGAATCCTCCCCCGCCATCCGCGTGGCAAAATCACCTCCTTTTTACTAATCTTGATTCTATAATTTTTTAGATCAATATAATTGAGATTTGTACAGATAGCACACAGGAGCAAAACCAAGTGCTACGGTTAAGGGCATCCACAATGTGTAGCCAAATGTGAAAATATCTTTTGGCATCGTGGGAACCATTGTGGACGGTGTTGCCAAAGCCAAAAAGATGGAACCGAAGCTCCCTGATTGATTGATTGATTGAAGGAATAGAAAAATGCAACGTCTCTCCTCTTTCTCCCATGCTTGGACGCATGTAGTACAGTATAGAGCACAGAGTCTGCTCCCCTGTCCCTTCTATCACAAATCACAAAGCAGTGAGGCGTCAAATCACAAAAGCATGGACGAAGCAACCATCATTTCACTCTTCGCTGACTCCGCTTCTCCATCGTCTTCTTTGAGAAACCATCTCACCGCACTAAGCTGGACGGACGACGCTATTGTGTACTCCTAGTAGTACCAGTCCTTTGGTTCAACGAACTTCCTGGATGCAAATAAGGCGGTTGTTTCGGCTTGTAGGCGGCACTTGCGAACGACTTACCGTGGTCTCCCTCAATGGTGTTCTCCCTCGAACGCACTTCGCCAAACCACGAAAAAAAGATATCGTCGACGTCACCGCAATGGGGAAGGAAGTCAAATATAGTTACTACCTCCATTTTTTTGTACACTAGGCCAGTATATCAAAATTACAATTTGCAAAGGGCCACTAACACTAATCAAGCCAAAATTGATGGGGTTTGCCACTACTAGCAACCAAGGACAATAATATCCCATGCATGCGGAAGTGAGAAGGTTGGTTTGCATGGCGCTGCATTAATCAAGCGATGATGAGTCAGATGGTTAGCTCTTTGGTCTTTGGAGAAAAAAATACGCATTAATTGACACGTGAAACGAGGATTAGTATCGATTAAATCCCGTGAAGGAAAACCCCGCCTTTCTTTTTTAACACTAGTACTCCTAGTACGTACGTACTTGTCCTGTTTGGGTCTAGGCCTTGCATTGCCAAACTTTGCCACACATTTTTGCCAAGCTTGCTTAAAGTTTTCAAAATGAGAAGGAGGTACACTTGCGCACGGCTGTCGCGGTCACACCGCACCCTCACACGGTCGCTCCTGCACGCCGCGGTCGCACCGCACCCTCACATAGTCGCTCTTGCACGCCGCAAACCCAACCAAGGGAACACACCCTCACTGACACGTGCTGTCACATGTGAACAAACCAAGCTCAGCCATCCTATCGCTGACACATAATTTTCGTTCATAGAGTATGTTTATCCAACCGCATGTTGGGGAGTATCCGTACGGCCCGTGCGGTGGTCTGTTGGGGAAGAAGAAGAGGTGAGGAAGAAGGAAAGAAGGGTTAGGAGACGTAGGATATTCATCCAACCGCCTGAAATGGTAGACTGACCCAAGTCAGGCGACTTGCATAACAAATATATGTTTTTACACAGCAAAAGATCCATAAAAACAACAACATAAAGAAAAAACTATCACTGCTCGGGGAAAGAGACGGCCTCATCGTCTTTGGTTGCCGGCGTGAACCAGCCGTAGCTGCCGACGTGTGTCTCCGCACTGTGGTTGTCCTCGGCCTCCAGCTACTCGTTCAAGCGGAGCGTGTGGGCGCTCTGCACGGACGAGAGCACAGCCCGGTTCATGTCGAGGACGTCCGGTTCCGCCTGCAGGAGGGCCTCGATGGCAGCGGCATCCGCGCGCACCGCGTCGAGTCGAGCCTTCGCCGCCCGGTTCAAGTCTAGGACGTCCGGTTCCGCCTGCAGGAGGGCGTCGATGAGAGCGGCATCTGCGCGCTCTGCGTCGAGTCGAGCCTCTGCCGCCTGGTTCAAGTCCAGGACGTCCGGTTCCGCCTGCAGGAGGGCCTCGATGGCAGCGGCATCCGCGCACTCCGCCTAAAGTTGAGCCTCCGCCGCCGGGTTCACATCCACGACATCTGGTTCCGCATACAGGAGAGCCTCGATGGCAGCGGCATGCACGCGCTCCGCGTCGAGTTGAGCCTCTGCCTCCCGGTCCTCCTTTAGTATCGCCATGTTGAACCACTGGTCCGCCAGCACCATGGGGGACTCGGACGCCGGCACGAAGTCGACGTCCATCATCTCATACCCATCGGGGGCCTTCTGCGCTGCGACCTCCGCCATGAACATTGGATCGGCTTCCTCCTCCTCTTAGCTTGGCTCCAGAGAACTCGGGGATTGGCCCGCCGCAAAGCGAGCTTGGGAACGGAGGTCTGTGATGCCGACCGCCGCCACGATTTCTGCGCGGTGCTCCGGCGTCAGCATCTTGTAGTAAGTGCTCTTGCGGCGCACCATGGCTTTCCGGCGAACTTGGGGACGCTTGATGCAGGCTAGGGGATCGAAAGGTGGGGGAATGGGCTGGAGATTAGGTGTGGTTTTAGGGCAGTGGCTGGCGTAGGCCGAGCAGCGAAGGTTCTGGTGTGAATAGTGGTTCCGGTGACGACCGGTCAATCGGTTTTGATTGTACATCGCTCTTGTCGCGTTTGCGTTGCAGCCTGGCACGCTGCACCCTCCACGTTGCTCACCGAATGGAACGCGCTTCGTCTTGCGTTTTCGCTCGCTTGTGGGACCGCAGTTGAGAGCAAACCGACGTCCCTCCCCCTCCCCCGCCCGCGTCATTTATTATACTATCACTCCCTCCGTTTTATGCGGAGTAAATAAAAACAGAGGGAGTATACTACGGATGAGGTTCCCCTGACATGGCCGAACCCATTGAGTAACTGACATGCGGGGCCTAGCAAGCATGGGGTCCGCCAGTAAGTGACCGAAAGGGAGGGTAAGGCAGGGATACCTACGTCAGAGGATCCACTTCCACTACTACTCCCTCCTTCCATTTACAACTACTATACAGGGCCTAATGCGTTTTTCGAGGCTAACTTTGACCAAATGTCAAAGTAATAATATATGACATGCAACTTACACAAAGCATACAGTCAAATTCGTATGTGAAAGGAGTTTCCAATGATATAATTTTCACATTATACATCTCATGTACTATTAATCTTGTCAATAGTCAAATGCGGTTTTAAAAACGCATTAGAGGATGTTTAATAATATAGCCAGTCGATGGCTATGAGGGACTGCCATGTCATCTATAGCCATCATCTATTATATGCACTCATACGGTAGTGTGGGCTATAAGGTTGGCTATTGTATTAGTACTTTTTTCCATCTCCTCTTTACTCCCTCCTTTCCGGTTTATAGTGCTCAATTCAAAAATCTCACCAATCAAGGTAGATGGCCAGTGGTGGAGTACTTTTTGTAGTTTTGCAAAAGCACCTAATTAATGCTCTTGTTATCCTCAAAAAATTACGTTTATCAATGCATTAATTGCAATGCATGCATGCATAAAGTACATGCATTGGTCAATTTTCTCTTAATACTTGCATGCAATGATTTAATGCACCTTGGAATCTGAACATGTGATGGAAACAACCAAATTGAGCCTTATAAAATGGAAAAACTAAAATTTTGAGATAAGCCCTATAAACCGGAAAGGAGGGAGTATCTCTTTCTTCATATTTATTGTACTAATATTTAACTAGGAGTGCGTATATAGCTAAGGCTCTTGCATGAGAGCTCACTCCCCTTACTTTTTCACATCTCTCTCCTCCACATAGGCCCTATACAAATGGAAGGAGGGAGTTCAGATGTTGTCAGTACTCCACGTGTACTATTGGACAGGGAGCTTAAAAAAGTTACTATTGGACTGGCTATACGTGGCGAAATCCTAGTAGGAAGAGCATGTGCGAGAACAAGCACATTCACGTGGTTGAAAACAAATTGGAAACCATCTCGAGTACAAACCTAGGAGTACGTACGAATCTAACAACATTGATTGGGCGTGTTGTTGAATGTTGATACCTTTTTGATCAAACTAGAGATACTTTGACTACACATAAAACTTATATGTAAACTAGAAAGGATAGGAGGGAGTATATTGTACGTTAAAAAACGAAACGAACATTGAATACCCTTTATATATGATTTGCGGATGCTATGATCACCGGTTCAAAATTTTGAATCCGCCTTCGGTATCACGTGCCCCCACTCATTCTCTCTCAATTTCATCTCGGGGTCCGGAGATCGATTGAAAGAGGACTAGGGTGGGTACATGCGAATGATACTCAGCGGAATGTTCAAATGAGGCATGCGGAGGATGGACTCGACTGGAGGGCGACATGATCGATGGAGAAGAGGGTTGGAGAGGAATGAGAAATAAGCAAACGCCACATGATTATACTTGAATGGCACAAATAAACAATAAGTTGTCTCGCTTGGCCTACATAGTGAAAGGCCTAATGCGCAACGCGGAGCACTGACACTTGAATATGGCCGGGAAAATAGGGAAACTGACATGTGGGGCACACCCGTCGGGACGACGTAGTGCAGACTAGTCCAATGGAGGCGCTGGACCACGACCTCCTCGCCACCGACAACCGTTCATGTGGGCCGTTGGGGCCAACAACGGGGCGCAGCTCCAGCACCGCCTCTGGACACGGCGACCACGGTGAGCGACACGCTCATATCGTCGCTAGACACGGTCGGTTTCAGTGTGTCGAGGGTGGCGTTAGTGCTGTGGCACGACCAACAATATGTTTGGTTTGTGCCCAACGTTGCCCCATCAAAGCATTGGGTAGCCAAAATTTTGGTTGAGGTATTGGTTGCCCATGATTTGGCCGACATTGGCAAGAAAAATGAACTAGAGTTGGCTAGAGTTCATTGGCATGCCAAAAAAACGGCAACCATCCAGACAAAGACCAATCTTTGGGTCATGACCAAAATTTTGGTAAGGTGCACTTTGGCCACAATCCAAACACACCCCAACACCCGGCTCGTTGAGGATGCACGGTGCGCCACGACGCGTCCGCGGAGTGGTGTAGCGCGGCCAACTGCATCCTCAGGACCTGAGACCATGCCGGGTCGTCTCGCTTTTTCAATGACATCCGGGGATCGCATGTGAGAAAAGGTTGCCACAACCGCAGCTGACTACCCTGGCACACCAAAACCCTCGTCCCTCGCGCCGTCGCGCGGTGCGTTCCTAGCCGGCGCCAGCTGCCCGCATTCATGCCGTCCGTTCCTATGTCATCGTTAAGAGGATCGGTGCCCGAGGAACCAACTCCGGCGACTTAATGACGCACCCGGACGCTCGGCCTCACCGGAATGCCCTACTTAAAGCGGAAATGCCCAGCTAACCTCCACACCATAGCCCATTGTCCTCCTACCTGGCACCACATCCGCCATGACCGCAAGTGCGAACGCTCTGCGGGAGAGCTTCTCTTCAAGGATGAAGCTCTAGGTCGCTGTCCTCGCTCAAGTTGCCTCCCGCGATGCAATAGCGGCGTAGCCGGACGCGGACGCGACCGCACAAGCGATGGCCACGCTGGCGGCCGACGACGGGAGCACCGTCAGCCATGCGTCCTACTTGCCGCCGTCCAACGTCCGGCACCGCCGAGGTCGGGGACTCCTCCGAGGATGAGTAGGGCATGGGAGGCGGAAGGGCATGGTGTTCCAACTGGCCGGTCCGTATCCCGTGTTCTACTCTTCCTCGCCAGAGACCGCACCTTCACTTCACAGGTCTTGAAGCCCGCCCCCGTACATAGAGATTGCAGATGGAGGACGTCGGTCGCCACCGTAGAATAGGTTTAGGGTCGGGTTTCTTCTATTTTTCTGTCCTATAAAAGTTCGAAATGTAATGAAAATCTGCCGTGTTTGCATTAATCTCGGCCGGTGTATATGAACTCTCACAATAATATACATATTGTAGGAGTACTAGCAAGATGCCCGTGCGTTGCACGAAAGATCAAGATCTTGTGGGAGAAAAGGATGAACGAGGGAAAGCCTTATCTGCAAATGTGGAGAGGAGTGCGGGTAAATTGTCATAGTTTCCTTCCTATTCGTTAGATATAGATCGAACGGCCTATATTGCAGGATGACAGGCAAACCATCATCACCAACTCTGCCTTTTATTGAACCGAGACAAATCTAACATGCGAAGTAAAATAAACACATAGGGTCTATACATACACAATTTATCTTTGGCACTCCAATAGTGCGTCCACTACACATTCACGCATTTCACATTTTTCTACATCTACGGGAACCTACGAAAGGGTTAACGTAAATTGCCTCTCTCTCTCCTCCCCTGATTTTCATGGTGGTGGGCCCCTCCCTCCCCCAATCTACAATCAATAGCTCACATGTTTCACATTACGTTAATTACGTAACTGGGATTACGTAGGTGTAGCATTACTCGTCCTAAAAAACTCAACTAAGCCAACCTCCTAGCATATCGCGCGAGAAAAGACCCGGCCGCGCCGTTTTAGTCGGGATTACCGGATTACTAGTAAGTAGTATCGATGGATCGCGTGAAGCAACAATTTTTTTTGAGGGGGCGAAGCACCTAGTTTAAAAGGAAAAAAGGGGGTACACTCACAGCACTCCTGTCGTGGTCGCATTGCACCCCACACACGTTCGGTCCAGCACACGGCTCACGCAAACGGAACGCGCTTCGGCTTGCCTCTTCACTGACACGTGGGACTGCACTTGGAGAAACCGAGCATGCGCCAAACTCCCCCCGCCCACCGCGCGAAAATCCACCCCCCCCCCCCCCACACACAAATATTCCCCCCCCAAATCCGATTCAACCGCCCTTCGGCCAACTAGCCAATAATATTCCCCAAACCCCCCCTCCCCCCCGACCGCTCCACTCCATTCGCTCCGCCAAACCCGCCCTCCCCGCCGCGCCGATACGTCGGCGCCGCGGTTCGTCGAGGGGACGCACGGCGATCCTCTCACTCCCATGGTACGCTCTCGTAGACTGCCGTCCTCTAGCCGCGCGGCCACCTCTGGCTACGTTCTTGTGGAGGCGCACGGCAGACTGCGCCGCCACCACTGGCGATGTTCGTGTGGAGAGGCACGGCGGTCAGCTTCTCCCACGGTACCCATATTCTAGACTGTGGCCCCGTTCATGCCGGTGTAGCGCTGAGTGTTAGCTGATATACACTGTTAATCTCACTGTTTGCCGAAGTAGTTTACTGTCAATATGCTCTGCTTAAGAAGCTTCCTTGCCCTGTTCTGCACTCAATCTGCTTAGCTGAGATGGCATGCCAAGGCCGATTAGTTGCTAAAATATCCTGCCATATATTTATTGTGACGTAGATTGCCATGGTCTAGTAGCCAATCTGTTAGGTGAAATAGGTCTACACCGTTTTATACTCGATCTTTGTTGCAGCGATGGCCTTCGATAGTTCGATGGCTGTGTGCTCGGCCTCATTGACTGCTGAAACAGCCTGCCATAATTTAGCACTCAAATCTGTTTGCTGAATTAGCTTTACATATATTTCGTTACTTAGATCTGCTCATCCAAATATCTTGCCATAGCTTTAAACAACATAATTTAGCACTCAAATCTATTTTTTCTGGACTTCATAAAAAAGCATATATGTTTTTCCTGTAATATCTAGTAGAAGAACTAATTTGTATGTCTAACAGATGGACAGGACTTGGATAACTTCTGCTCGAAGATTCTCCGCTGCATATGTCGAGGGGGTTGAAAACTTCATGAACTTTATTAGAGCTGAGTACGGTGGTCCGAAATCAGATGTGATCTGCCCGTGTAGCAGTTGTATGAATTCAGTTACAAGACCCCAATCAACTGTGCAAAATCATCTACACTTGTATGGGATGTCGGTCACATATACTAGGTGGGTTTATCATGGTGAAACTGTCAACGTCAATGTTATTGACTATGTTGAAGCAGCAGATCACCATCTTGATCTGCCTGATGCTCAGGTGGAAGAGGAGGAGGAGGTGGTGGTGGCGGAGCCAGTGAGTTTGACCAACATTGAAAAAATGCTACGAAATGCTCGTGCATTCCCTGAACTTTCACCTGTAGAAGAAAAACGGTGGGCCCGCATGTTGGAACAATACAACGTGGCTGTCACTCCAGGAAATAAGCTGTCAGTATTCTCAGCTATGGTCACCTTTCTTCAGGTGAAGACATCTGAGCGGATGACCAACAAATCATTCGATGCGATGTTGGCTGCTTTCCGCAAATCTTTCCCAGATGCGTCTGAGCTGCCACACACCTACAGTAAAATGAAGAATTTCCTTCGTGCAGTTGGTATTGGATATGATATGATCCATTTTTGTAAGAATAATTGTTTTCTGTTCCATAAGGATTATGCCAACTTAAGTGAATGCCCGAAATGCAAATCATCAAGATGGAAAGATGGTGATGCTGTGAAGAGGATTCCACATAATGTTCTGAGACATTTTCCAATTACACCAAGATTGCAGAGGTTGTTTCATGATGCTGAAACAAGAGAGGATGTACTGTGGTAGGAACCAGGAGTACAGAGATCAGAATGTAATGAGCCATCCATCTCATGGTAGTGAGTGGAAAAGCTTCAATGATAAACAGAAAAAGTTTGTTGCTGACCCGAGAAACATTAGACTTGGCTTAGCTTCAGATGGATTTAACCCATTTGGCCACCAGAGCGCCACATATAGCATGTGACCAGTGCTTGTTATCCCTTACAACATGCCTCCAAATGTCTGCACCAAAGAATCAAACTACATGATGGCCTTGCTCATCCCAGGTCCAAAAAGTCCTGGAAAGGATTTTGATTTGTTCATGGAGCCTCTTGTGGAGGAACGTCAACAGCTATGGAGAGGTTTTCTCACTCGAGACCTATATAGCAGCCCACCAGCTGATTTCTTGCTGCATGCTGTTATAATTTGGTGCATCCATGATTATCCGGCTTTGGGCACTATGTCAGGGCGATCGACACATGGTTACAGTGCATGTGTTCGCTGTGACAGGAATCCGCTGTCATACGCAATACTTAGCAAGATCTGTTACATTGGACACCGCCGTTTCCTTGCCAAGGACAAGCCGCATCCTAGAAAATACAGAAGACATGTGTTCAATGCAAAGCATGAAAACCGTGATGCGCCAAAGAGGCTCACCGCTGATGAGTTGCAAGTGGAATTAGAGAAGGTCGGGCATATTACACCAGGAAACCATCCTGGTAATGGTAGCGGGAAAAGGAAGCGTGGCAGGGCAGAAGAGAGATTATTGTTTACCTGCAGGTCCACTTTGTGGGACTTGGAGTATTGGAAAGATTTGGATCTGCGGCATAATCTTGATGTGATGCACATCGAGAAAAATATATGTGACAACATTATCCGCACACTTCTTAATATTGAAGGCAAGATGAAAGATACCTTAAAATCTAGGATTGATTTAACACACCTGGGTATCAGAAAGGATTTGCAGGTGCAAGATGAAGGTAAACCATGGGATATGGCACCAGCTGTGTACGTCTTGGACAAGGTAAAAAGAAAAGAATTCTGCAAGGTCCTGTCACGTGTGAGATTCCCACATGGATTTGCTTCCAACCCTGAAAGGAGAGTCAGTGCAGATGGAAACAAGGTACAAGGGTTGAAAACTCATGACTGCCACGTCCTACTTCAAAGGGTTTTACCTGTTATCCTTAGAGGATTGGGCCGCCCTAACTTATACAGAGCAGTTGCAGAGTTGGGACAATTCTTCAGGGAACTCTGCAGTACAAATATCAGGATAGATGCTTTGGAGCGTCTTAGAGACAAGATACCAACTATCCTATGCGACCTTGAGAAGATATATCATCCAGCCTTCTTTGATGTGATGGTGCATTTGGCTGTTCATCTACCTGATGAGGCACTACTTAGAGGTCCAGTACAGTATGGCTGGATGTACCCTATTGAAAGGCGGCTAGGCACTTTCAAGGGCTATGTTAGGAACAGAGCTAGACCCGAGAGTTCCATTGCAGAGGCCTACATTGCTACAGAAGCGTTGACATTCTGCTCAAAATACATTGAAACAGCTGATCAGCTTAGCAAAGAGGTGGATGAAGACAATCCCGGGCTCAATGTTTTCGATTATTCTATTCGAGTTACAGGGAAGAGTCGACAAGAGGACAAACCTAAAGATTTGGACAAAATGGTTTGGTATGTGTTGAATAACTGTCCTGAGATACTACCTTATATCAAGTAAGTGCAGTAGTACAGCTTATACATCGTAATCTACTAAACTTGCAGCACATTCTTATATATTTAGATGTTTGATGCGATCACTATGTTGTGCAGCACCTACAAAAAGGAGTTACTACCGCAAAATCCAAGAAGCATTGACAAACTGGTTATTGCAGGATTTGCAAAATGGTTCAAGAACCATGTAAGTTTTTGATTTGCACTGTCAGTTTTTTAAATATATTGAGTACATAAGATGATCAGCTTGTCTATTTTCTAACCATAGGTTAAGAAGATGCGGGAGGATGGGCAGGCAGTTGATGATGCCCTTTACTCACTAGCAATGGGTCCTGATACTCGGGTAAGACATTATGAATCTTGCGTTGTTGGAGATGTGCGCTACAACACCCTTGCACGAGACGAAGGCAGGAAAACACAAAACAGTGCCATCATGAGCATGGATACGTATGACAAAGAGACAACTGAAATGTATGCTAACATAACAGACATTGTTCAGTTGTAGTATTCTCGAGTTTCGAGGATCATCGGTGTGTGGTTCTGTTGTGCTGTCGTTGGTATAACGTGTTTTCCAGGATCGCAAAACCCAGAGCTGATGATTATTTCAAATCCATCAAGGTCAAGGCGGCGTACCAGACCAACGAGCCTTTTACTTTGGCAAATCAAGCAACACAGATATTTTTCTGGGAAGACACATTTGCACATAGCGATGACTGGAGAGTATTGCAAAGGTTTGAGCAGAGGAATTCGTTTAATGAAGTTGCACAACAAGATGATGCTTACACTGCTCCTGATGTACAAGATAACACAGATGTTCCTAATATCTTTGAGAACCATCATGTCAATGATGCCAGTGAAAAGATTGCCTGTCGTGCTGTGGACATACAACAGTTGATCAAGAAGAAGCCAACGTTCGAGGACGTTGAGGACGAAGAAGAGGATGACACCATGGGGAATTACGATTCAGACTGATACACATGGCGAAGATGTTGACGCTGCTACTGCGGATGATGATTACATTGCTTTTGTCGTATTTGCCTGTCAGAAGACGTTTTTTTTATCTACTATGTGAAATTGTGTTTTCTATGACAACTGAAACCTGGTGAACATGTTGTTTAGTATTTTGCTGTGAGAACATCACTTGTTATGTATGCTGATTTGTGTTTGGTGATTCTATGACAACTAAAACATGATGACATTGTTGTTTAGTTGTACTCATATTTGGCTGTGAAACTTGAATTTGATGACATAGTTTGCTGTTGGACTGCAATTTGCTCGACGTCTTCGAATGAGAACAAAGCTGACCCGACAGGGCCTCTGCTATTTATTTATTTATGAGCAAAAGGGAATACCCCCTGATTTCCGTTAATAGAAATCATTAGATGTTCACAACACTACGCCCAGCCTGCTACACAGGTTTCATTCATTACTAGTTTCAGCAAAGTGCTCATGTCATAGCCATTGAATACATCACCAGTGCTACATACACTACAAATAAAGAGACAATCATCCTACAGAGCACATCGATTTTTCCAATTATCTTCACAAGCTCTTTCATCTCCTCATTGCTGTCAAGGCCGTTCAGCAGCTGTTGCTTGGCCATGATCAGAGGAACTGCATCTTTACCCTTCTGCTCTGCATCTTCCTCTTCTGCCGTTCCTTCAGTTACTTGTCCAACACCCCAACCTGCTGGTATTGGGATTCCTCGGCTAACCAAATAATCAGCGTAGTCGCATTCCTCCACATCAGCAACTTTCCAGAAATACTAATCACACGAATCTTCCCTTTTCTGCACGAATCAAATTGGAAGATCATCAACCAAACTATTAAAAAAATCAGCAACTGAAAGCAGCAGAACAACACTTAAACATATTATTACCCCATGATTCGGGCATTTGTAGAAGACTCGGCCAGGGTTGATGATTGTGGTTGATATGCGACGGATGACTCTACGTGATTTGCAGCAGTGGCACCACACCAACAGCAGCGGGTTGCGGTGAGCAATCGTCTGCGGTGCGCGTGCCGGCGGGGGTGTGATGAGACCCACAGGCGATGGTACGGGTGGCGACTTGGCGCATATCTGGTTGTTGCCTGCTGAAGAGCAGGTGGACGAGCAGCCAGCGGACATGGTTGCTGCAGCCAGAGCTTCGGATGCTATGCAGAGTAAGTAGAGAAGAGGAGAATCGAAAGTTGGATATCTCAGTTTCATTACTTGCAGAGTAGCATAGCACCATATAGTCATAGTCTAGGTTTGGATTCGAACCAGCTACAGGAGCACGTCTCTCTTTTTTCTAAAACTCGGCAACGTCTCTTTACTGGTACACTAGCTTGTCCGGTACGCCTTCCCAAGTCTTTGATTTTCTTTCCCTTTTTTTGCGAGGAAGGAAGGAGGACAAAATTGGGAGTTCGTGGGACTCGAACCCAAGACCTCTTGGTTGAAAACCAAGGGTGCTAGTCACTTATGTGGCGAATGTTCCCTGTGAGGAGGACGGCAGACGAACGCATTTTCCTCGCAGTTTTCCTCCTATATATAAAAAAGTATGCTACTTGGTGTCCGCTTAGTCAACAAACGATGACCAACCTTGACCGTTGGATTGACATTCAACGTTTGTCGCATTTCTTCAGTCTCTTCTTCCTCGAGCCACAAAAGCCAAACCAGCGCCGGCGGGACCGCCTGCTCCCGCCTCCCACGGCTGGCTGTGCTGCCGCGCACGCATCGTGGCCACATCGCACCCTAAAACCCTGCGCATCTTTCCCGGCTCCTGTTCGTTCCCGTCCGAGGCCTCACCATCGTCCTCCGCCTTGGTTCGCTCGCCATGGCGCCACCCTCCGGTGTTGTCAACATGGTCAACAACCAAGAGGAATAAGGAGATGAGTGTACATGGTGAGGATGACAGTAGGGACCCAGCAGCGCGCAGTAATATTGTTTTTTCGGGACGGAGAAGGGTATCAACTGGGTTGTGCGGGACCCGTGGCCCGTCTAGCCCAGGCTTTTATTTCATATGTTTAGCACATGACCAGCCCAGCTTGTTTTTTTCCTTTCTAAAAATGGCTAGCCAGCTATTTTGTTTTTTGCAGAATAACCAACATAGGCCTACTTGCTTTTCTACGCCCTGCTGGGCCGGAAATCTTTCAAGGCGAGGAGGGATGCATTTTGCCCAAAAAATGGGCAATAAGTAATAAGAAATGGGCTATAAGTAATAAGAAATGGGCTATAAGTAATAATAAATTGGCTGTAAAATAAAAAATATAGCAAACAGGCAATTTGTTCCAAAATACTGTTTTCTTTCGGATTTTGATATTTCAAATTTCATTGTTTTTGTGCGGGTAACATTTCATTGAATTTAAATTAAGGTATATTTAGATTTAAAATTAATTTGAATCTGGCTGGAAATTTCGGGTTGTATGCTGTTTGGGACAGATTTGGAGGCTGACTTGTGGGTCTACTAGGTTGACGTGTACTTTGGCTTTGTCAACTTAGTCCACAAACGATTCTAGCAGCAGTGACCGTTGGATGTTAATCCAACGGCCGTGCTGCTTCTTCAATATCTGATCTTCTTGCTCTAGCCGCCCAAACCAGCTCCGGTGGGACTGCCTGCTCCCGCCTCTCGTGGCCGGCTGTGCTGCCGCACAGGCCGCACCACCCCACCCTACTTCATTGCTGGCCAGGCCATTCCTCTACTCACCCTCACCTCCTGTTATTTTCCGGCGACGGTAGCCGGACCAGTAAACCCTCCTACTCCCCACCGCGTGGGCAACCATTGCCGAGTCTTCCCCGGCTCCATGTCGTTCCCTTCCTAGGCCTCGCCGTGTCCACCGCCATGGTGCTCTCGGCGTGGCTTCGTCAACGTGGTCAACGAACGACATCCATCGGACGTGGACTTTACGTGGAGAGGCTGACAGCTGGGTCCACGGCCGCACACAAGGAAATGCCTCCTTATTACGCGCAAAATAATGATTCCTCCACCTGACAGCTGGGACCCACCGGAAGGGCCTCTGTATTTCGCAAAAAACGTTCCCCCCGCTGACATGTCGGACCCACCAACTATATCTTCGCACGCAAGGAAGTGCCTCCTTATTACGCACAAAAAAATGAATACCCCCCTGCTAGCTGGGACCCACCATAGTGGGAGGATGACTTGTGGGCCAACTAAGTTGACGGGGACGGAGGGCTTTGTCAACTTAGTCAATATGAACGATTCTAGCTCCAGTGACCGTACGATGTCCATCCAACAGCCGTAGTGCTTCTTCAACCTCTGGTCTTCTTGCTCCAGCCGCCAAAAGCAGCACCGGTCGTGCCGCATGCTCCTGCCTCCCGTGGCCGGCTGTGCTGCCGCGGAGGCCTCACCGCCCCCTACTATTCCCACCGCTGGCCAGGGCCTACGGCGACGGCAGCCTCACACCGCAGCCGAACTAGTGAACCCTCATACTCCTCTCCGCGTGGGCTTCCACTGCCGCGTCTTCCCCTTCCTAGTCCTCGCCGTCGTCCACCGCCGTGGTGCTCTCGGCGCGGCGTGGTCAACATGGTCAAGGAACGACTTCCATCGGACGTGGACTGTACGTGGAGAGGCTGACAGCTGGGTCCACGGCCGCAGCAAGGAAGTGTCTCCTTATTACGCCGAAAATAGTGATTCCTCCACCTGACAGCTGGGACCCACCGGACGGGCCATTGTATTTTGTGAAAAAAATGTTTCTCCCCGACTGGTGGGACCCACCAGCTACATCTTCGCACGCAAGGAAGTGCGTTCGGGCAAAAAAATTGATTCGCCCCCCTGACTGTTGGGACCCACCAGCTACACCTTCGCACGCAAGGAAGTGCGTCCGGAAAAAAAAAGATTTGCCCCCCTGACTGCTGGGACCCACCAACTACATCTTCGCACGCAAGGAAGTGCGTCCGAAAAAAATTGATTCGCCCCCCTGACTGCTGGGACCCACCAGCTACATTTTCGCACGCAAGGAAGTGCCTGACAGTCGGGAGCCACCTGGTCGAAGCGTACGTAGCATTGTCATTCTGGTTGCGAACGTGTACGTACATACAGGTGGATGTAGAGGCACGCACGTGTCGTAGTAGAGGCGCGCATGTAGCATGTACACGTACGTACAACGGCCAGGGTGCAAGAAAGAAAATACGGCCACGTACGTACATATGGGTGGGGTCTCGAACGCCTACTTGCGCATACGTACGGCCAGGGCTCATGTACATGGCTGGGTCGGAACGGAGAAGCAGCGTCATCGTCATGTTCATGGGGAGCCAACCGGCTGGGTCGGAACGGAATGCGTCGTCGTGTTCATCAGGAGGGCTTGGACGGAACAGGCGATGGAGACGAGGCCTGGCGTACCGCAGAACGGAGGAAACGGCCTTGTGTTCGATCGGCCACGTTCGAAACGGGATCCTGTTCATCGGGAGGGGTCTGGCGTACCGCAAAACAAAGGAAACAGACCTCCTACGGTCGAAACGGGGGTCCTGTTAATCGGGAGGGGTGTGGCGTACCACAAAACGGACAAAACGGACTTGTGTTGGAGCGCTACGGTCGAAACGGGGTCCTGTTGATCGGGAGGGGTGTGGCGTACCGCAAAACGGACGAAACAGACTTGTGTTGGAGCGCTACGGTCGAAACGGGGGTCCTGTTCATCGGGAGGGGTGTGGCCTACCGCAAAACGGGACTCCACGGGATACTGTTCATCTCCACCGTCGACCTCCTCTAGCCTCCACGGGCTACCGTCGACCTCCTCCAACCTCCACGGGCTCCTGTTCATCCAGCCTCCACCGCGCGCTACTCCACCGGCTACTGTTCAACCACCCCTCCACGGGCACCCCTCTACTGTCTACTGTTCATCCAGCCCTCCATGGGGTCGTCATGTTCATCCAGCCCTCCACACCACGGGGTCCTGTTCATCCAGAGGCAACGCCACCGCTCACTATTCATCCAACCCCCCCCCCCCCCCCCCCGCAACGCTCACTGTTCATCCAGTTAGCAGCAGTAGCGAAGGAATCGCTCGATCGGGTTCAGTTAACAGCCATCGATCAATCGCTCGGGTTCAGTAACGCGTAGCTTGCAGTGCAATCGCTCGGGTTCAGTTAGAGCCCAACGCCTCGGTCGGGTTCAGTTAGAGCCAATGCCTCGCACACACACGCGTACGTGTACGAGAGAAATGCGCATCGCTCGGCCCCGACCTTCCACCGTAACCGGGAACTCCCCGAAATTTTCCTCGCCCTCGCTTCTACCACGGTTTTTTCCATCATGGACGGCCCAAAGAATGTCATGCAGCTGCGTCTCCGGCCCGCCCAGGACGAAAAGCCCATTTTCTGTCATGATTTTTTGTCATAGAAGTAGGAGCCCACCACATCTATGATGATACCGGGTTTTGTCACAATTATCGTCATAGAAGTGTCATATGTATGACAGAAAAAAATCGTTCGGCCCAAAATGTCACGGATGTGTCTTTTTTTTTTGTAGTGCTAGGGACTACCTCCAAAACTTCATGGTACAGAATAAGGACCAGGAAATTGTCCTCCTGCCTTATCATCCAAAGTAAGTCAGTTCCGGACAACCCTTTCATACATTTCAATCATTCCTTCTCGCTCATATGGAGAATAATTTGAGGTGTCTTTTCCCCGCAGCAACGGGTGCGCCGCCCTTATCGTTCTTTACCCGCAAGTCTCCCACGCCGTGTATTTTGACCCTTCCAGAGATTAGAGAAAAAGGACTACATCCACATAATGAATATTCTAGATGATGCTCTCCAGGGCTTCAACATTAGAGGTGGCCACATGCAGATCAGGAAATAAAGGAACAAGAAGATGGGTTTCGTGCATAAAACTAACTTCTCCTGCATCCATGTCCCAAAACCAAGCAAGAAGGATGGATTCTACATCGTCCATCTCATGATTGAGTTCAGCACGGATCACCTAAAGCTTCGCATGACAAGCAGAAATGATGATCATATCCACAAGTGGCTAGAATCTCATGGAGAAGTGGATTATAAACTTAGAGATGACTTCTTTCGCATCCAAAGGCACATTGCGACGATCATCATGAAAGAAGTCATCGATGAGAAGGGGATGTTCCACCACGGCCCTATATCGCGAGCTGACGTCCGAACTCGCATAGGCATGCAACAGCTAGACCTCACGTCGTTCAAGAAGCTAGGGTCCATCCTTGATGATATGGAAGGATGGAACTTCTAGTGATTTACGATGCCGATGATGATGATATGTGTCGGTTGAACTTGTATACTTTCTGTAGCGATGAAACTTTGTGATGTCCATGGTCCCTGCCGAACTTGCGTAACGCTACTTTGTTAGTTTGCGTACGATGACCTGCGTACCTCTAGTTAATTAGTTTGCGTACTGTATGTTGCACCAAGTTGCTAACCCTTTCTTTTTCGTGTTGCTCTAGTATATTTTGTTGCATATGATTGTACATCCTCTTCATGAAGATGCATCTCTAATAGGTACCTAGTTTCTTGATGGCGAAGTGCTATGTCGTGTACGAAGGGAAGGTTCCGGGAGTGTATGATGAGTGGCATGAGTGTCAGGCGCAAGTGCAAGGGGTCTCGGGCGCCCGCACAAAAAGGCTTCAAAAGCAGACAAGAAGCACAAGCTAGTTACTTGAGGTTCAGGCGAGCGCGAGAGAGGACTCATGACCGTCGCCTCATGTATTGCATAGTTCCACTATCACTCATAGTGATAGCACTTCTCGCGTATATCATTGTTTAGATGGATGACGTTGTAGTTGCAAGTATACGAGACTTGCATGTATCGCTATTTTTTAGATGATTACGAGATACCACTTTGTGTTGGATGATGATTATGATGAGACTATTTGTATGTATATGCTATGATTACATTTGTGGTCTCGCAGCGACTTGTATGTGTATGATGATGATATTTGTATGTGCTAAAGATTCTTATATAAATCCTGTTCAAATACAAAACAAATATGCAGAAAAAATTAAAAAACTACTAAAGTTAGTAGTAGCGAGTGGAGGAAAGTTAGCAGCAGCGTCACTATAGAAGTAGCGCGTACGGCCAAAGCGCTCTAGAGCTATTAGCAGTAGCGAGCTTCCACGCAGCACGCTGCTGCTATAGTTGTATAGCAGTAGCGCGGGCGCGCACGCGCTGCTGCTATGGGTTACCTGTAGCGCTGTCACATCCCTAGCCTTGCTATGCACTTGGACTAGCTTGGTTTTTGCATCATCTCTAAATTTATTTGAAAGTTTAAATGGGGATTGCTCAAACCCTAGCACCAGATCAAATCAACTAGGTTCAAATAAAAAATATTCTCAATGAACCGAAAATGCCCTTCAGAAAAGTTCATCATTTTTGGATTGGTTTAAAACCTCTGCCAAAAATGGTGCACATAATTCTAGGTCCATTTTGGATTTTTGAATTAAATCATATTGTATTTGACTTTGGGCATTTAAACACTATAAATAATTTAAATGCTCAAATAATGTTGGAATTATTTGTGGGACACTGAAATAATTCAAAAAGTGCTCATGAATATTTTCAGGATTTATAAAATTGATTTGGTTTTTAAAACTGGATCAAAAACAAACTGCAAAATTAGAAAACAGAAACAAAAAAATAGAAAAGAGAGAGAAAGCTCACCAGACCTTACCTGGCGCTTACCTACAGCCCACAGGCCCAGCACTGTGCAGCCCAGGAGCTGGCCCAGCCCACCACCGCTGCTAGTCGTCTCCCACCTCACGCCAAAAGGACGCGAGGCGTGTGTTCGCCGCACGCCGGCACACGCCGGCCACCTCCTGCCTCTCTGCCTGTCTCCCCGTTGCCCTGAGGATGCCACGCACCCCCTGGACCGCTCTCACTCTCTCCCGTACTTCTCCCCTTCTCTGCTCTCTCTCCCTCTCGCGCCCGAGAGTGCCGTCGCCGCCGCTTGCTGCCACCGCGCTCCCCGCCATCCCCTCGACCGCCCGTCGTGTTTGAGAGCTCCGCCACGTTGTCTTCTTCATCCTCGACGAGCCACGTGAGCCGGGAGGGCCTGGAACATCGCCACCGCCGTCGTCTTCATCGTCGGACGCCCGAGATCGCCGCCGTCGTTTCCTCGTCACCAAGCCGTCCCCGAGCCCACTCAGACTGCCTTCGACGCCACCGTGAGCTCCTCTTCGATTCCCCACTCTCCCCGTGTGTTTTTGCTCGCTCTAACCACGCCAATCGCCGGAGCCGTGAGCTTCCGGCCGCCGTCCATGTCGCCGCCGCAGCCACAGTCGCTGGTGCTCGCATTCGAGCATTTCACCAAACTCACCGTACTCCCAGGAGCCGAGAACGCCCACCAGCTCGCCCTCCCGTGCATCGTAGCACTAACCCCGCAAACACCCGAACTCCGGCGCCACTGCGAGCCCCGTTCTGGCGAGCTCCGACCACCCCGCGTCGATCAATCGTGTCCCCTGGATGCGGCCGAGCCTGGGCTTCGTCCTGGTGGTCTCCGCACATCCATCTGCCGCCTGTAGCGTAGGTCCGGCGAATTGCCGCCGCGGTTTTGGTCACCGCCGGCCGAACTCCGGCGAGGCTGACGTGGCAGCCTCATTAGCGCCTAATGACCTTGCTAAATAGCCCCTCTCACACTGACAGTGGGCCCCTGCCTTCTAAGTGCTTAGTTAGTTAGGATTTAACTAAATCCTGTTAGCCACTATGCAGCTGACATATGGGTCCCACGCATCAGGTTTGACCGTGGCTGACCGTGTTGACCTGCTGAGGTTAGCATGACGTAGTGCTGACGCCATAAAGCTTTTTTGGATTTTAAATAAATCAGAAATGATTTATTTATTTCAGAAAATGCCCAAAACATTGAAAAAATCATAGAAATTCAACCGTAACTCCAAATGAAATAAGTTATATGTGAAAAATGATCAGAAAAATATGAAGAATCTGAATATGGCATTTTCATGCATGTTAGAACAACTTATGGCTACTGTTTAGGACAAAACAAATGAATAGCATTTGAATAACCACATGTGGAGTTTGAATTTGAACCTTGGCTTCAAACCAACTTCATTTAATTGTGTTGCTACTTGCATTAGCTCAATGAACATCATATTGCCATGTCATGATCATGCATCATACTGTTGCATTGCATTGATTGTGTTTTCTCTCTGTTGCCGGTAATTGTCCCCTCTCAGTAGACGTTGCTTCGATGATGAGTTCGATGACACCGATGAAGGGATATACTATCTTCGGAAGTGTCAGTCAAGCAAAACCCCCTTGTCCATTCTGATACAATCCCACTCTCTCGCTCTTGCTCTCTTTTACTACATTAGGACAACAACGATTCAACTGTTACATGTTGCGGTAGTTGAACCCCTTTCCTTTGCATGACCTGTCATTGCCACAGTAAATAGATGAAACCCACCAGCATGAGGAGAGTTGTTTGAGCCCTGATGTGCCTACTCATTCGTGCTTGTTTGTCATGCCTGCTATTGCTTAGAGTTGAGTCAGGTCTGATTCATCGGGGATGAATTGGAAAGTTGTGAACATGTCCTACTATTGAGAGCTAAGTGTGTGAACATGATTTGGTAAAGGTAGCGGTGAGAGGCCATGTAGGAGTACATGGTGGGTTGTCTGATTGGAGCCGTCCTCAGGAACTGAGTTCTGTGTTTGTGATCCATGAATAGTTACTACCACACATTGGGTTCCGGTAACTCGACCCCTCTCGGCTTATTAACCGCCTCGATCTCTGTCCAGGAGTTGCAACTAGTTTCTGGTGTTTGTAGGTTGTGTTAGTAGTCTACCAAGTAGCACCCGATACAGGTGGGCTTGGGACAGACTAGGCACCGTGGCACGGTGTACCAATCATAGATTCATCCGTCGAGGTGGGCTTGGGAACCCTGCACACATAGTTTGGGGCCGTGTGCGACACCCCGGCCGGATCTCCTTGAGGATGGAACCCGAATAGGCGATAAACCTGGACTAGAGACTTGCGTGGTTAGTCAGGTCGTGGCCGACTCCCTCGCCAGGCTTCCGCTTGAAGGTTGCCGAGATACACGTCGTGTACATGGTGGTAAGTGGCGAGAGCGTGTGTGAAGAAGTACACCATTGCAGGGTGAACATCATCTATTCGAATAGCCGTGTCCGCGGAAAAGGACTTCTTGGTCGCCTGTACAGTTCATAGACAAGTGAAAGTGGATACTCTAAAATGCGCAAGATAAGCGTGAGTGCTATTGATGGCACTCTCGTAGGGAGACGGGAGCGGATCCATAGTGGTGTATTGATATGGTGAATATGTGGACTCGTGTGTGCCACCTCAAAAGAGTTACTTGTAGTCGTAGTTTAGGATAGCCACCGAGTCAAAGCTGGCTGGCTGCAGTTAAACTCCACCACCCCCTTTGTTGATACCGATGCATATGTAGTTAGTTCTGATGTAAGTCTTGCTGGGTACATTTGTACTCACATTTGATTAATTTATGTTTTTGCAGAGAGACTTCAATCTCGCTAGTAGTTTCGCATGGACTTCAACGTTTAGCTTCTTACCTCAGCTACGATCTTGTGCCATCTGCAGGGTCTTGTAGATAGTCAGGCTTCTCGGCCTTTTTCATTTGTAGATGTCTGTACCCAGACAAGTTAAGCTTCCGCATGTGCTTGTTGCTTGTATGCTCTGTATGTTGGGGTCATGAGACCCATGCTTGTAATATCTCGCTCCTCGGAGCCTAATGAATAAATACTCTGAGTCATAGAGTCTTGTTGTGATGCCATGTTGTATTTGCACATATCGAGCATATTGTGTGTATGATTGAAATGCTTGGTATGTGTGGGATCCGAAAATCTAGTTGTTTATCCTTGGTAGCCTCTCTTATGCGGAAATGTAGTCTTGTGCTTCCATGAGCCATAGTAGTCCGCTACAGCCCGGTTCATCGGAGTCCTGCTAGCCCAGCACTACTGCTCCGGAACACTTAGACTGGCCGGCATGTGTTTCACTTTGTTCCTGTGTCTGTCCCTTTGGGGAAATGTCATGCGGTGACATTCGGAGTCCTTCCTAGCCTGCTACAGCCCGGGTTCCCGGAGTCCTGTTAGCCCAGTGCTACAGCCCGGATTCGCACGCTACTGACCGACATGCTCGATGTTGATTCATGTATGCCTGTCCCCGTAAGTTAGTGCCACTTTGGGTTCACGACTAGTCATGTCGGCCCGGGTTCTCTGTCATATGGATGCTAGCGACACTATCATATACGTGATCCAAAAGGCGCATACGGTCCCGGGCCATGGTAAGGCGACACCCGTGGGAATACCGTGCGTGAGGCCGCAAAGTCATATGAGGTGTTACAGGCTAGATCGGTGTGACTTAGAATCGGGGTCCTGACAGCTTTTGGTATCAGAGCCTGACTGCCTGTAGGTTTACCAAGCCAAACTGGTCGAAGTCGAGTCTAGAAATGCTTTACTTATATAAGGGAATTGATTGTGGAAGGGAACGTAAGGCTCTTTTTACTTCTTTATCTTATGCCCTTCTGATCTGAGTCATCCTCTTCTCTTCTACGGGGATTAAGAACTAGGCTTTCTATTCTTTCTATTAGGTTCACGTGTTACTAATCTGTAGACTCTTAGGATTGTTGGTCTCAAGCCTCAGTTCTGTTCCTACTACTTCGGTGTGTTGATAGTTTATCTCAGAACCTTGATATTGTGATATTAAGTGGTTATGCCACCAATTTGCAGGATGTCTCAAATATTTTTGAGCATTTACAGCCGTTATGCTATCCGACTTATCCTAGGTTTCTAAACAATCTGATGCATTTGCAAATTCCTTCTTACTGCTCCGAAGTTCCTTTGTGTCAGATTAACCACACTAACCAGTGTGCTGAGGTACTTCATTGCGTCGGTATATAGGTTGGAGCCATTATTATGGCCCTAGGTGTCTTATGAAACCATCTAGTAATCCAGCCATGTTTATATTCCTAGTGTGATGATTCTGGCCATCATTCTCGAAAGCATCCTATGATGCCACTTAGTAATAGGTATTCTACTCCTAGGGTTTTGACCCGAGATTCATCCTACTTACTTCGTGTTGATAGAGTTTGCTAGTCCCTTTAGGATATTAGTAACCTTTGCGATACTCCTCGAGGTTCGTGGTATATCATTCTTCCAATTACCATGAACCATTCTTGGCAGAAGTTCTTTTGAACCAAAAGATCACAACAAGAGTGCTTTTGACGAGTTCTCCATTCTATTGTGACTCTGCCAATTCTACCTTCTGCATGGGTTATCCGGAAGAAACAGGTTGAACTTTGTTTGACATACTAACCCATGCGTCCACAACTCAGAAAATTATATGTTCTTTGAGTTGTCCCCCTTTAGTTGTATTCCGACCTTAGCCTATCAATTGATAGTCAAGAGTATGCGTGCACTCGTTCATCGATGCCTATCATTCGTGTGGTCCATTAAGCCATTCTATTCTGGAATGACTAGGAGAAACAAACTCCAGTACCTCATCCATATCTAGGATTGGGTCAAAGTAGTTGTATTCCGCAGATCAAAATGCCAATCCGGCTTTTGTTCTACCCTGGAGTGTTACCATCCTTATGTCAAGAGTGTCATGAGAATTGCACCACCTCTTATGAATTCTTGACACAGTAATACTTCTTGCCATCATTGTTAATTCCTCGGTTCCCGTGTTACTGTAACCGGAATGCCGACAAGTGAATCGTGATGTGTGAAATCAATACTGCTAGCAACCCTGTTGCTTGGTAGTTAATGGACAATAATCTCATTCTTAGCGTGTTGGTATTGATTTATCATTCTAAGATTGATCATGCTACCTAGTCCATTTTCCCTGGTGCACGCTTCGATCAAGAGTTAGGGTTGTGTCAATCCTTGCTTAATTGATCACATCATCTTGCCTCGAAAGCAAGATTGTTCTTGAGCTTACTAGCTTATCGGCGGTTCATGATTTTCCGGATATCTTCCCGGAAGAATCATCAGGTTGTTCCCTGACCGTTATGTTGAGCTCGTGATCAAGTTGGTTTTCCTCTAAACCACCCCTTCTCCAAGAATCGGTGTTGGATACCCCTGAGCTAGTTGGTCAAGCTAAACAACAACTTGGAGAGTTGGAAGATAAAAGCTTGTCTAACTTAGTTCATTTCCAAAGGGATATCTTGTGTTGTGTGTTTGTTGTAGAAAGATGATTTCTTCATCGATTGGTCCTCGTGATCAGTTGTTGAACCTATCGCCTTGCCCAAACCTTGATTTGAATGTGGGCCATCGTCAAATCAAGTTAGAACCAATGATATTCGTAACATTGTCTTACTCGTGGTTGATTCCTCGAGCATACACCATTACATCTTTTGGTCTAACCAATACTATCACATTGTTCACATAATGGTGGAAGTCCAGTGATATGGAAATTCCGATGAGTTGCTGTTGAGCCCATCAGCGGCATTTTGTCTCCTCCATGATTCGTGTTGAACATCCAGCTGGTGTTGGAAACTTGTGTAAGCATGTTCTTCATGCCCCGTTCATGAAGTATATGTTTGGATGAAAGAAGTGACTTCCTCTCATTCATGTGCATTCGATGCAAGATGCTGCCGTGAATTTGAGAAAGTTAGTTTTGCTTCCTCTGGAATCTCCCCACGTCAGTTATGCATGTGCGAATGTATACTTTGGTTTGGTAGATTAATTACCTCCACTCCATATGTATTCCCTAGCACACCAAGCCACTGATTGATTTGTTCGAGGAAAAGGAGTTGTTGTGTTAATTCTAGATCATGCACAAGACTCTGATATCCTCGATGATCGTTCCCAACCAGAACTCGGTAGTGTTTTGTTGTAAGACTACCATCTGGTCATGCTTGTCTGGGACAGTGTGTTCACATGTGTGTAGCAGAACCAGCTCATGTTTTGGAGCTTGCTACCGCAGTCCATTTCCTAAGAATCTCGCAACGTCATCTCGTCGGTTTGTGTTGCAAACTTTCATTTTTTTCTAGACTTGATGAGTCTGGAATGTCCTGACCCCAACCAGATCTGAATCTCAGGCAAGTATGATGGTTGGAACATTTCCCAAGAACTATAATTATGGTCTCTTTGTAACCCGGTAAAGTGGATGTCGTGGCCAACACACCCAGCCGGAAGACCTATTATTGTAGTATCCTGATTGAGGAAGCTGGCCACCTCCCCATAAGGATTTCGTGGGATTTACTTCGGTAATTGTTCCTTATGGATTCTTGTGCTTCCGAAGTCGGACCTTTTACTTGATGTTCTAGATACCAAACCATATCAATAAATGGGTTACGCTAGCACATCAAGGAGAACATTAGAAGCGGGGTGCTAAATGTCTCTCCGTCGATCATCCAGTTTTTTTCCTTGGCCTCGCTAAGGTGAAATCTGAGAAGGTGTTATCTTCCTTTGCATCTGCATCGTCCATCACTATTAATCATGGTAGTATGATGTGTCGCCAGGATCCTCGGCATGGATGTTGGTAAGACCATGATGAATATGGAAATGCTCAAGTTCTTGAGAGCATGCTCAGACACTAGGTTATATCCTTGGTATCAATTGGAATGTGCCTTTCATTTGCCGAGTTGTCTTATAACTCTAGTTTCCTTTGCAAACTGAGTATGCCATTCTTTCGAATTCGTTCAAACGATCAATTGTGATTTGCCTTAGGCTGGTTTAAGGAGTTTCAATGATCTAGGTGTCAAAAGTAATTCTTTTTGCCACTTAAGGGAATAATTCTACGAGTCACCTTCTCTAAGGTGCCCTGTTATGGAATCATGGCAATTAATCCATCGCTATCTTGAAACCATTCACCATCTCCTCAAGCGTGGAATTGTTGCCTACCAAATTGAACCCCCGCCATCTGTTCTTCCATCCCTCGCGAAGTGTGTTTGAACATATCAGCTCAAGAGGTGTTCTATGCCTCATTCCGTGAGTTGATCATCAGTTGCTCGATCCTCGAGAAGATCGATTCTTCTAGAGTTTCCATTTCTGCTCGTGGTCATGTTGAATGGAGTTCTCAAAGCAATATGTCAAGATCAAGATGATGCAATGAATCAACACCTTCGAGAAGAGCAATTGGATCATGAAGATTGTGTTAGTTTGTGTCCCCTTTGTCCTCTTACCTCACGTCTTAAATCTCGGGACGAAATTCTTGTTTAGTGGGGGTGAGTTGTCACATCCCTAGCCTTGCTATGCACTTGGACGAGCTTGGTTGTTGCATCATGTCTAAATTTATTTGAAAGTTGAAATGGGGATTGCTCAAACCCTAGCACCAGATCAAATCAACTAGGTTCAAATAAAAAAATATTCTCAATGAACCCAAAATGCCCTTCAGAAAAGTTCATCATTTTTGGATTGGTTTAAAACCTCTGCCAAAAATGGTGCACATAATTCTAGGTCCATTTTGGATTTTTGAATTAAATCATATTGTATTTGACTTTGGGCATTTAAACACTATAAATAATTTAAATGCTCAAATAATGTTGGAATTATTTGTGGGACACTGAAATAATTCAGAAAGTGCTCATGAATATTTTCAGGTTTTATAAAATTGATTTGGTTTTTAAAACTGCGTCAAAAACAAACTTCAAAATTATAGAAAAGAGAGAGAAAGCTCACCAGACCTTAGCTGGCGCTTACCTACAGCCCACAGGCCCAGCACTGTGCAGCCCAGGAGCTGGCCCAACCCACCACCGCTGCCAGTCGTCTCCCACCTCGCGCCGAAGGACGCGAGGCGTGTGTTCGCCGCACGCCGGCACGCGCCGGCCACCTCCTGCCTCTCTGCCTGTCTCCCCATTGCCCTGAGGATGCCACGCACCCCACTGGACCGCTCTCACTCTCTCCCATACTTCTCCCCTTCTCTGCTCTCTCTCCCTCTCGCACCCGAGAGTTGCCGTCGCCGCCGCTTGCTGCCACCGCGCTCCCCGCCGTCCCCTCGACCGCCCGTCGTGTTTGAGAGCTCCACCACGTTGTCTTCTTCATTCTCGACGAGCCACGCGAGCCGGGAGGGCATGGAATGTCGCCACGCCGTCGTCTTCATCGTCGGACGCCCGAGATCGCCGCCATCGTTTCGTCGTCACCAAGCCGTCCCCGAGCCCACTGAGACTGCCTTCGACGCCACCGTGAGCTGCTCTTCGATTCCCCTCTCTCCCCGCGCGTTTTTGCTCGCAATAACCACGCCAATCGCCGGAGCCGTGAGCTTTCGGCCGCCGTCCATGTCGCCGCCGCAGCCACAGTCGCTGGTGCTCGCATTCGAGTGTGTCACCAAACTCACCGTGCTCCCAGGAGCCGAGAACGCCCACCAGCTCGCCCTCCCGTGCACCGTAGCACTAACCCCGCAAACACCCGAACTCCGGCGCCGCCGCGAGCCCCGTTACGGCGAGCTCCTACCACCCCGCATCGATCCATCGCCTCCCCTGGATGCCGCCGAGCCTGGTGGTCTCCGCACATCCATCCGCCGCCTGTAGCGTAGGTCTGGCGAATTGCCGCCGCGGTTTTGGTCACCGCCGGCCGAACTCCGGCGAGGCTGACGTGGCTGCCTCATTAGCGCCTAATGACCTTGCTAAATAGCCCCTCTCACACTGACAGTGGGCCCCTGCCTTCTAATTGCTTAGTTAGTTAGGATTTAACTAAATCCTGTTAGCCACTTTGCAGCTGACATATGGGTCCCACGCGTCAGGTTTGACCGTGGCTGACTGTGTTGACCTGCTAAGGTCAGCATGACGTAGTGCTGACGTCATAAAGATTTTCTGGATTTTAAATAAATCAGAAATGATTTAGTTATTTCAGAAAATGCCCAAAATTTGGAAAAAATCATAGAAATTCAACCGTAATTCCAAATGAAATAAGTTATATATGAAAAATGATCAGAAAAATCCAAAGAATCTGAATATGGCATTTTCATGCATGTTAGAACAACTTATGGCTACTGTTTAGGACAAAGCAAATGAATAGCATTTGAATAACCACATGTGGAGTTTGAATTTGAAACTTGGGTTCAAACCAACTTCATTTAATTGTGTTGCTAGTTGCATTAGCTCAATGAACATCATATTGCCATGTCATGATCATGCATCATACTGTTGCATTGCATTGATTGTGTTTTCTCTCTGTTGCCGGTAATTGTCCCCTCTCAATAGACGTTGCTTCGACGATGAGTTCGATGACACCGATGAAGAGATATACTATCTTCGGAAGTGTCAGTCAAGCAAAACCCCCTTGTTCATTCTGATACAAACCCACTCTCTCGCTCTTGCTCTCTTTTACTGCATTAGGACAACAACGATTCAACTGTTACATGCTGCGGTAGGTGAACCCCTTTCCTCTGCATGACCTGTCATTGCCACAGTAAATAGATGAAACCCACCAGCATGAGTAGAGTTGTTTGAGCCCTGATGTGCCTACTCATTCGTGCTTGTTTGTCATGCCTGCTATTGCTTAGAGTTGTGTCAGGTCTGATTCATCGGGGATGAATTGGAAAGTTGTGAACATGTCCTACTGTTGAGAGCTAAGTGTGTGAACACGATTTGGTAAAGGTAGCGGTGAGAGGCCATGTAGGAGTACATGGTGGGTTGTCTCATTGGAGCCGTCCTCAGGAACTGAGTTCTGTGTTTGTGATCCATGAATAGTTACTACCACACATTGGGTTCCGGTAACTCGACCCCTCTCAGCTTATTAACCGCCTCGATCTCTGTCGAGGAGTTACAACTAGTTTCTGGTGTTTGTAGGTTGTGTTAGTAGTCTACCAAGTGGCACCCGGTACAGGTGGGCTTGGGACAGACTAGGCACCATGGCACGGTGTACCAAGCGTAGATCCATCCGTCGAGGTGGGCTTGGGAACCCTGCACACATCTATTGGGGCCGTGAGCGACACCCCGTCCGGATCTCCTTGCGGATGGAACCCGAATAGGCGATAAACCTGGACTAGAGACTTGCGTGGTTAGTCAGGTCGTGGCCGACTCCCTCACCAGGCTTTCGCTTGAAGGTTGCCGAGATACACATCGTGTACATGGTGGTAAGTGGCGAGAGCGTGTGTGAAGAAGTACACCCGTGCAGGGTTAACATCATCTATCTGGGTCGCCTGTACAGTTCATAGACAAGTGAAAGTGGATACTCTAAAATGTGCAAGATAAGCGTGAGTGCTATGGATGGCGCTCTCGTAGGGAGATGGGAGCGGATCCATAGTGCTGTATTGATATGGTGAATATGTGGACTCGTGTGCGCCACCTCAAAAGAGTTACTTGCAGTCGTAGTTTAGGATAGCGACCGAGTCAAAGCTGGCTTGCTGCAGTTAAACTCCACCCCCCCTTTGTTGATACCGATGCATATGTAGTTAGTTCTCATGTAAGTCTTGCTGGGTACATTTGTACTCACGTTTGCTTAATTTATGTTTTTGCAGAGAGACTTCAGTCTCGCTAGTAGTTCCGCATGGACTTCGACGTTTAGCTTGTTACCTCAGCTACGATCTTGTGCCCTCGGCAGGGTCTTGTAGATAGTCAGGCTTCTCAGCCTTTTTCATTTGTAGATGTCTGTACCCAGACAAGTTAAGCTTCCGCATGTGCTTGTTGCTTGTATGCTCTGTATGTTGGGGTCATGAGACCCATGTTTGTAATATCTCGCTCCTCGGAGCCTAATGAATAAATACTCTGAGTCGTAGATTCTTGTTGTTATGCCATGTTGTATTTGCACATATCGAGCATATTGTGTGTATGATTGAAATGCTGGGTATGTGTGGGATCCGACAATCTAGTTGTTTATCCTTGGTAGCCTCTCTTATGGGGAAATGTAGTCTTGTGCTTCCATGAGCCATAGTAGTCCGCTATAGTCCGGTTCACCGGAGTCCTGCTAGCCCAGCACTACTGCTCCGGAACACTTAGACTGGTCGTCATGTGTTTCACTTCGTTCCTGTGTCTGTCCCTTCGGGGAAATGTCACGCGGTGACATCCGGAGTCCTGTCTAGCCTGCTACAGCCCGGGTTCCCGGAGTCCTGTTAGCCCAGTGCTACAGCCCGGATTCGCACGCTGCTGACGGACATGCTCGATGTTGATTCATGTATGTCTGTCCCCGTAAGTTAGTGCCACTTTGGCTTCACGACTAGTCATGTCGGCCCGGGTTCTCTGTCATATGGATGCTAGCGACACTATCATATACGTGAGCCAAAAGGCGCAAACGGTCCCGGGCCATGGTAAGGCGACACCCGTGGGAATACCGTGCGTGAGGCCGCAAAGTGATATGAGGTGTTACAGGCTAGATCAGTGTGACTTAGAATCGGGGTCCTGACAAGCGCCCTATTAGTAGCGCTGGTGCCCGCACTACTGGTAGGCCAAAAACCCGCACTGCTGCTAGGCCCTCCCCTAGTAGTGTACGTCCACAGGGTTGATACACGTGCCTCGAAAAGTAGCATGTCCGTGCCTGTATTGCCATCATTTCCATGCCTCCGATGCTTACATCCACGTGCATCATGCGACTCTTGCCTGTCGCGTGGTTCTCTAACTACTTGTAGAACCTACACTTCCGTGCCTCCTGTGCCTGCATCTACGTGCCTGTAGAACCTGCACTTCCGTGCCTAACACCAAAAAAACGGATCTTGATGCTCAAACGGACGATTGAAGATTAGAGACGGTTCGATGGTTTCCATCTCTCCCTCCCTCTTCTACTAGTTTGCTTCCCATTCCGCGAAGTAAATCTCGAAACCTTCATCATTCCCGCACGCTCTCCTCCTTCCTTCTGCACACAAACACAAATTCGAAATCGAGTTCGCATCACCGGACAAACCGCCACCGCGTTGGCCAACCTCCCTCCAATCTGACATACACACAGCCAGACACTGCCCGCGTCAACACCAATAACCCCGCCGGTTGCAGTGACTCACGGCGAGGACTTCAACAACGGCGGCGGAAATCGCAACAAAAAAAGAGCAACGACACAATAAGCGGATGGAACCGAAGAACACGACACAACTAATTGAAGGTAATTATCATTCTATCCCACTCCATTCCACCGGGTAGATTGTAGTGATTTTTCCACTTCCAGGAACAGCGACCCTAGCCACCGCTACCAAGGAGTTTTCCAATAACCTAAATCAATTTGTCTAACAAATTGAACTACCACAGAGATAAGATTTAATAGAAATGCTACATCTCCACGCCCTGGAATTTTCACCATACGATATGTGCTCAAATGTACTAAACCTGAAACGTCACTAACTAGAATACGTCGATAGATCCAAACCCCGCAAGCATCCTGAGAGGCCAAACATGATAACCATACGAGATTTTCTACATCCCTTGTCCCTTCAATGTAACCATTTTCAAATTAAGTGCCTCTGGTCTGAAAAACTGTTAACAAAGAATATATGTACCATGTGCTTCTAGGGTAAAACAACCCGTGCCTCTCTATCCATACAAAAAAAATTTGCACCACGCAGGTTTTTTTTCTGTGACAATCGACTCTGCTTCTAACACCTGCCCATTTTTTATGCAGCAATGAGAAATCCTCATGAAGAAGCTAAAACCCAGCAAAATACTGACGAAGACCCTGCTGAAGAGCATGCAATCCAGCAAGCTCCTGTCAAAGGTTTTACCAAAAGAGTCCACTGTCTATCTACAAAAAACTATATTGAGACATTAATAACTTAACTGCTATCCTTGACAACAATAACTTAACTATGTCTACAAATAAAACTACCTGCCACTTTTTATACATTTCTTTATAGAAAACATTAAAAATGTTCGCACACTATCTTATTTTTAATTAAAAAACAGTTTAACTTACCCAATAAATCTTCAACTCTCATTGATGATATTCCTCCCATTATGAAATGTCACCTGCAGAGTGCATTTTTGTCTCAGAAAATGCTTCACCCTAACTTCACTTCCCTAGCTCCACTCATAACCATAATTAATATTTTTTTCCATCCCCTGATTAGCTCAATCGGTAACAGTAGTAATAACCTTTCTTAACCCAAAAAAGAAAACTAAAAATCCCCTTTGGTAGTTTCACATTCCTTATGCATAATCATGGAAGATATATATTTTAAATGTGTATCAATTATTTTCGGACAAAAGAATATCCTTTTTTGTTACCTGGTCATTATGCAGGACACGAAGACGGTGATATTGAAAGCACACAAACACACAACATGTCTCCTCATTCATCAGAAAAGGACACAGAACAAAACATGACGAACAAACCACCTGCGGCAGAAATGGTAACTTACACGAGGCTCAACAGGATTAAACATCTAGCAACAAGCAAAAAAAAGAGAAAATCAGATACCAGCACTGTTTTTACTCCTAGAGCAAAAAGGCAAAAGCAAAAGGACAATGCTGAAAATATCGTCGACAATAGTACCTTGCAGCATCAGCCGTTACCTCTAATGGTACTCCCGCCAACAGAACCAACCGGCACGAAGAAACAAGGTGAACGCAAGAAGAAAAACAAACTACAAAGGGTAGAAAAAGAACAAGACGATACCAACAGCAAAGGTTCAGATACCAATGATGACGACGAGGACAGACAACATGATGTAGATTTCATTCCTACAGACGGCGATGATGCCGAAGAGCACGACAGCGACGCACAACATGACGACGATGTAAAAACACACTTATACACTAATTTTGAATACCACTATTTAGCACTCGGGATCTAACGTTCCTTTCTAACAAAACCCTTTCTTTTTTTCTTCTGAAACAGCCCAAATCAGGCAAGAAGGACATAAACAGGAGAAAGACAAGCGGAAAAGAATTGGCAGCACCTACAGTTGACGAAGAACAGCATGAAACAAACGAAGAGAAATGCCAAATCAAGGCAGGGGCAGCATTCACTCATGTCAAGAAAGCATGGAATTTACTTAAAGACCGTCACAAGCAAGATATTAGGACGACAGGATTTGGCAGCATAGAGAACTGCAAAATAATGGGCTCCATCTGCAGACCGCTTGCAGCACACATCTATGACAACCTCGACACAGAAAGCATGACAATAACCTTCAGTGATGGTACCGAAGACAAAAAAATCAAGATTACCAAGGAAGCTATCCACAAGGTGTTTGGATACCCAAACGGCACGCTAAGGTCAGCACCAAGGCCAGCGACTAGCCCAACTTCAATGAAAGAACTGATGTCAGACCTTGGCTTCAAACATACAAATTTCGCGCCAAAAGAACTGTTCAAGAAGCTAGAAATATTGGTGGAACTAGATGACGAACAGTCAAACAGGAAATCAGTTAAAATATTTTTCCTTATTTTTCCACAATGTTGTCTGCGGGTCAAGCGCTGCTATCTTCGCCCGACAAGCTATAATGCTCAAGGACATGGACTATCCAGAAATGGCAAAGATGAATTTCTGCAAGGTAATCGTCGAAAGTATTAAGGAAGGAGCCAAAACATGGCAGAAGCACAAGATGTTGCCTCGGGAAGAAAAGAACAAAAAGCATGTCAATGGTTTGGCATAGGGACCAGTAATCATGTACCTTGACTCCCTGCTGCTGCCAACCGACACAAGAGAAATGCGGAAGATTGCAAAGACAATGGACAAGACCTCATTACCACGAGCAAACCATCTCAAAGAGAGTGACGTAGCGAAAATAGCTAGAGCAGACATGAAAAGGGACGGAAAAGCACAACCAGATGACTATGAATTTGGTAAGATACAGGTATAGCTGTGTTGTACATAAATCAGTCCTTCCCTTTTTGAAAACAGTTTCCATTCTAATCAACTCCATTCAACCGAAACGATGCAGACATGGAAAGGAACACCAGAGAGGATCTTCTATACCAGCACAGCATCAACTTCGTCTTCAATTCACGAGATAGCAGGAGAACATCGTAAAGAACAGCAACACCAGCACACGACCAAACTGCTATCACCTCCACCCAAACGCCGGCGCAAACCACGTATCGGCACCAGTGGAAGCACGGAACCAAACAAAAGCATCAACACAGGGCCAGAAGAAAGATTCCAAAGGATAAACAAATTGTTGGAAAAAGTGCTCCATGAAGCAGAACAGTTACCCGCAATAACCACCAGGGCTAAACACCAATGCAACGAAAAAGAAGAGAGATTGGATGAAAAAACAAGGACTCAGTCGTGCAACAAACAATGGCCCAGATGGATTCTCTAGAACAACTCAGACAATTTCAGGACATAGTTTTCACCAGGTACCTGATAGACAACGCGACCCTGCAGACACTAGAGCAAGCAGATCCAGCAGCATCAAGTAGACTAGTCGATGCCAACCGCAGAACAAAGAGAAAGGAGAAAAAGAAAGAAAGAAGAAGAAGACGAAGAGAGGAAGAGAAGAACAAAATCAAGGGACGTGGGCATTGACAAGAAGAAGATAAAGCGGAAAAAATAGGTAAATAAATAGTAATGCATGGTGCCATCCGCACCCTAAAAAGCAAACCCCTGTTTTCATACATCAACTGAAAAGAACTGTCTCAATGCTTTCAGGAACGTACCAATAGCACACCAGGCCAAGATGAACTCCAACAGCAGGATGGTGTCAACAACCCCAAAAACAATAATGAACGCAACAAATAAAGCAACCTCACAACAGACAGTGCTACAACAACAACTACCCCAACACAAGCACAAGATACGATCGACGTCAGAACCAGTGAAGAGGTCAGTATGAACATCCATTTTTCCTTTCAAAACTAGATAGAGTTATAAGTTAACTGACAAACCTCCAACAAAATATAGGCTCAGCTGGAGAACAATCAAGTCAGTAGTCCCGTCAACCAAAAGCAAGAGGCTGACCCACAATCAACCGTTAGCATAACAAACGACAAAGAAGAAGAAAGCAACGAAGAGGAGGTAAACTTCCACAACCCACTACACCCCACACCGGAAACTCATAATGGCAGGAAAGAAAGTGAACCGCAAACTCATATTGTTTGATCTCCAAGTATCACAATCACTGCAAGACCAAGAGACAACCCGTGTTGAAATTGAACCCCATATTGAACCTCAAACAGAGGAAGGAGTCACAGAACAGGAAGTTTGTGCACAAGAGATTTCCAGTGCCACAACATTGCAGATCACCATCACGAGTACAAAGGAGAAAACCCAAGACATCCCAGCCGATGAGGAACTAGAGACTGTTATACCTGACATAGAAACAGTCGATGCAGGCACGAATAACCCAGTCATCAACACAGAGGTAAGAATTCAACAACAAACCCTTTTCAAACCATTTATGATGTCTGAACTACCTAATACACCCCGCCACCGCAATACAAGGATTATAAGGGATGTCTCACCCTTTTCTTTGAACAAATGCAGGAAACAAACAAGTACGTAGATCTCGAAGATGAAGAAGCAGCACAACCAAAGGAAACTCAAAAACACACAGAACTTCAAACAACAACATCTGAGGAGGTGAGGTTACAAAGCTCAGACACAAATGAAGTTCGATCTATAATTTCAATTTTTATTAAACAGGAAGAGGAAGCAAGCAAAAGCACTGGCATAGACATTGAACAGGAAAAATAAGAGGACAACACGAGACAAGGACAAGCCGTAGTTCCAGCAGTAGACAGTCCTGCAAATCCAGAGAAAGAGGTCTTATAAAAAAATGTAACTAAGCAGTCAAAGATGCACCCATTTCTTAAATACATTTTGTGTTGGTGCAGGCACAAGAAGCTTAAGAGAGCACCAACAATCAAGACCATCAAACACAACCAGAGGAGCCCAATGAACAACCTGAACATGTTCTTCAAACGGTAGATAATAATGCCACTGAAGACCAAGCCACAAAAAATTCACTCACCAAACAACAGGTACCAGAGACAGCGGCAGCGTCAACGATTGAAAAGGTAAAGTTACGAAACCTACAACTATGAAATTATAAAATTGCTGCGTGCACAATCAAATAAACTCCAACCTACTACACATGTATTCACTCCAATGCACCCTCACTTTGCCACCTCTATATTTGAACAGCTGCAAGAAAAAAACAAGGTCAGTGACGATGAACAACAAAATAAAGAGCAAGAGAAGGACCCAAAACCACCGCTCAACGAAGAACATGTAGAACAATCAGCAGTAAGAAGTACAGAGGTGAAAACACAGAATACCTCTGAACGATCTTATAGTTCAAAAATACGCATTTGACATTTCACTACTTTCCTCCATCCCAGAGAAAGGAGACAAATGAGCAAAAGGAGGCCACTGAAGAAGGGTAACATGTTCTTCAAATGGCACACATCAACGTCATAGAAGAACAAGCCCCAAAATATTCACTCACCGAAAGACACGCAGCAGAGACGGCAGCAGCGACAATGACTGAAAAGGTAGAGTTACATAAGTTGATCCTCTGAAAGTATAAAATAGCTCTGTGGAACCTCAAATGCACTGCCACTTAGCCACCTGTGTGTTTCAAAACCTACAGGACAAAAACGACGGCAGCGGCGATGAACGCCAAACGAAAGAACAAGAAGATGCCCAAAAACCTCCACTCAACAAAGAACAAGCACAACAGTCAGCAGCAGCAACGAGAACAGAAGCAGAGACAACAAAAGCAGCAACGACTAAGGAGGTAAAGTTACATAAGCTGATTGTACGAAAATATAAAGTAGTTCCATGAGAACTCAAATGCACTCCAACTTACCACCTTTATGATTGAACAACTGCAAGACAAAAACCATGACAGTGACGATGAACACCAAAAGAAAGAACAAGGCGATACCCAACGAACCACACTCAAGGAAGAACGGGTAGAACAGTCAGCATCACCAACGACAGCTCAACAGGTGAAGTTGCACAAAATGTTTCCACAAAATGACAACTTAATCACAATCAAAATAGCTCAAAGCACGCACCGGACGCTTTGCTATTTTCCCATAACAGCTGGTATAATTAAAATAAAGTAGCAAGTTAAATTATTTCAATGCTTTTTCAATGATAACGCAGACACACGAAGAAGGCAACCATGGAGATACAACCAATGAAGCAAACACACAAATTGTTCCAGAGAAAGAAACAGAAACTATTGGAGAAAACCCTACACCGTCGTATGATGCCAATTCCCCTGGCGGAGAGGTCAGTGCCAGCAGGTCGAGACTGAAAAACAAGACGGAAAAGACCACCAGCAAGACATGACGGTTGACAAGGAAAAACTTGATGCTAAGAAAAGCACAGACGACTCAAATAAGGATGGAGCAGAAACTGAACAAAAGGGTAGTATGCAAAAAGAAGAACAAAACATGCCGCAAGAAGCAGAAGGAGAACAAGAAAGGAACAACACTGGACAGGACATATCTTCCAGCGTCGAAGCAGGCAAGACAATAGAAACTTAATTGCTCTCTTGTGATCTTGTGACTTGGAATTATTTACATTAAATTCAAAATCATCGCAGGCACAATGGAGAAAGGGGGCAACGATAGTGATTCCGTCAACAAAGCCATCGAGGACCTGTACAACGCTGTATGCAAGCCATGGACAAAGAGAGAAATGTAAGTTCATGCAACTAACACAGAAAACATTCTTACACACGATCATTTTGACTGTATCATGTGTAAACTAAAACATTTTTCTAAATATACTTTGCAGGGATGAGATTTTCATTACAACAGACAAGTTTGCTGTCAATCTAGGCCATGTCGCCGAAAGCATCAAGGTCGGTAAATCAGTACACACCGAAGCAATCGAGCCCATGCTAACAATCTTGAGAAAACAACTCAATGGCACACGGAGAAAGATTCTGTCGTTAAGCAACACTGTAAGTAAATATCACGGCAAAAGAATCACGTTTAAAACAATACATATGACTTTATAAATAGATAAACTTCCCCTATAACTGAACTGACAAATTCCCTTTGTGTATCTATGACGAAACAAGCAGCACTCAATAAAGGAAGCCGACGAAGAAGATCCAATGTGCTACAAAAATAATGATCAACAACACATTAGAAAAAAATTACTACCTGCAAGGCTTAGATCATTTTTCAACATGCAAGAAGAAGAAAAAGTACAAGATTATAACATGGTAAGCAGATCAGCTGTTTCAAAAACAAAACACAAATTGCGTATATATTATGCAAAGCTCTCTTTTTATTTTATGTTTCTAAATATAAGAATATTTCCAAATGTTTTCTTTTTATTTTCTGTTTTGCAGTTCCTTCTACCATGTGTTGGGGATCGTAGCAGAAATTTAAAATTTTCTACGCATCACCAAGATCCATCTATGGAGTTTACTAGCAACGAGTGGGAAGGAGTGCATCTACATACCCTTGTAGATCGCGAGCGGAAGCGTTCAAGTGAACGGGGTTGATGGAGTCGTACTCGTCGTGATACAAATCACCGATGACCGAGCGCCGAACGGACGGCACCTCCGCGTTCAACACACGTACGGAGCAGCGACGTCTCCTCCTTCTTGATCCAGCAAGGGGGAAGGAGAGGTTGATGGAGATCCAGCAGCACGACGGTGTGGTGGTGGAAGTAGCGGGATCCCGGCAGGGCTTCGCCAAGCGCAAGCGGGGAGGAAGAGGTGTCACGGGAGGGAGGGAGGCGCCAGGGCTTGTGGTGCGGCTGCTCTCCCTCCCCTCCACTATATATAGGGGCCCTTGGGGGGCGCCGGCCCTGGGAGATGCAATCTCCATGGGGGGCGGCGGCCAAGGGGGTGGCTTCCCCCCAAGCCAAGTGGGGGGCGCCCCCACCCCTAGGGTTTCCAACCCTAGGCGCAGGGAAGACCCAAGGGGGGCGCACCAGCCCACCAGGGGCTGGTTCCCCTCCCACTTCAGCCCATGGGGTCCTCCGGGATAGGTGGCCCCACCCGGTGGACCCCCGGGACCCTTCCGGTGGTCCCGGTACAATACCGGTGACCCCCGAAACTTTCCCGGTGGCCGAAACTGGACTTCCTATATATAATTCTTCACCTCCGGACCATTTCGGAACTCCTCGTGACGTCCGGGATCTCATTCGGGACTCCGAACAACTTTCAGGTTACCGCATACTAATATCTCTACAACCCTAGCGTCACCGAACCTTAAGTGTGTAGACCCTACGGGTTCGGGAGACATGCAGACATGACCGAGACGACTCTCCGGTCAATAACCAACAGCGGGATCTGGATACCCATGTTGGCTCCCACATGTTCCACAATGATCTCATCGGATGAACCATGATGTCGAGGATTCAATCAATCCCGTATACAATTGCCTTTGTCAATCGGTACGTTACTTGCCCGAGATTCGATCGTCGGTATCCCAATACCTCGTTCAATCTCGTTACCGGCAAGTCACTTTACTCGTACCGTAATGCATGATCCCGTGACCAACCACTTGGTCACTTTGAGCTCATTATGATGATGCATCACCGAGTGGGCCCAGAGATACCTCTCCGTCATACGGAGTGACAAATCCCAGTCTCGATCCGTGTCAACCCAACAGACACTTTCAGAGATACCTGTAGTGTACCTTTATAGTCACCCAGTTACGTTGTGACGTTTGGTACACCCAAAGCACTCCTACGGCATCCGGGAGTTACACGACCTCATGGTCTAAGGAAATGATAATTGACATTGGAAAGGCTCTAGCAAACGAACTACACGATCTTTGTGCTATGCTTAGGAATGGGTCTTGTCCATCACATCATTCTCCTAATGATGTGATCCCGTTATCGATGACATCCAATGTCCATAGTCAGGAAACCATGACTATCTGTTGATCAACGAGCTAGTCAACTAGAGGCTCACTAGGGACATGTTGTGGTCTATGTATTCACACATGTATTAGGATTTCCGGATAACACAATTATAGAATGAACAATAGACAATTATCATGAACAAGGAAATATAATAATAACCATTTTATTATTGCCTCTAGGGCATATTTCCAACAGTCTCCCACTTCCACTAGAGTAAATAATCTAGTTACATTGTGATGAATCGAACACCCATAGAGTTCTGGTGTTGATCATGTTTTGCTCTAGGGAGAGGTTTAGTCAACGGATCTGCTACATTCAGGTCCGTATGTACTTTACAAATATCTATGTCTCCATTTTGAACATTTTCACGAATGGAGTTGAAGCGACGCTTGATATGCCTGGTCTTCCTGTGAAACCTGGGCTCCTTAGATGGGGCGATAGCTCCAGTGTTGTCACAGAAGAGAGTCATCGGGCCCGACGCATTGGGAATCACCCCTAGGTCGGTGATGAACTCCTTTATCCAGATTGCTTCTTGTGCTGCCTCTGAGGCCGCCATGTACTCCGCTTCACATGTAGATCCCCCCACGACGGTTTGCTTGCAACTGCACCAGCTTACTGCCCCACCATTCAAAATATACACGTATCCAGTTTGTGACTTAGAATTATCCAGATCTGTGTCGAAGCTAGCGTCGACGTAACCCTTTACGACGAGCTCTTCGTCACCTCCATAAATGAGAAACATATCCTTAGTCCTTTTCAGGTACTTCAGGATATTCTTGACCGCTGTCCAGTGTTCCATGCCGGGATTACTTTGGTACCTTCCTACCAAACTTACGGCAAGGTTTACATCAGGTCTGGTACACAGCATGGCATACATAATAGACCCTATGGCCGAGGCATAGGGGACGACACTCATCTTTTCTCTATCTTCTGCCGTGGTCGGGCATTGAGCCGTGCTCAATTGCACACCTTGCAATACAGGCAAGAACCCCTTCTTGGACTGATCCATATTGAACTTCTTCAATATCTTGTCAAGGTACGTACTCTGCGGAAGACCAATAAGGCGTCTCGATCTATCTCTATAGATCTTGATGCCTAATATATAAGCAGCTTCTTCAAGGTCCTTCATTGAAAAACACTTATTCAAATAGGCCTTTATACTTTCCAAGAATTCTATATCATTTCCCATCAACAGTATGTCATCCACATATAATATGAGAAATGCTACAGAGCTCCCACTCACTTTCTTGTAAACACAGGCTTCTCCATAATTCTGTGTAAACCCAAACGCTTTGATCATCTCATCAAATCTAATGTTCCAACTCCGAGATGCTTGCACCAGCCCATAGATGGAGCGCTGGAGCTTGCATACCTTGTTAGCATTCTTAGGATCGACAAAACCTTCCGGCTGCATCATATACAATTCTTCCTTAAGAAAGCCGTTAAGGAATGCCGTTTTGACGTCCATTTGCCATATCTCATAATCATAGAATGCGGCAACTGCTAACATGATTCGGACGGACTTCAGCTTCGCTACGGGTGAGAAAGTCTCATCGTAGTCAACCCCTTGAACTTGTCGATAACCCTTAGCGACAAGTCGAGCCTTATAGATGGTCACATTACCATCCGCGTCCGTCTTCTTCTTAAAGATCCATTTATTTTCTATGGCTCGCCGATCATCGGGCAAGTCAGTCAAAGTTCATACTTCGTTTTCATACATGGATCCTATCTTGGATTTCATGGCTTCTAGCCATTTGTCGGAATCTGGGCCCGCCATTGCTTCTTCATAGTTCGAAGGTTCACCGTTGTCTAACAACATGATTTCCAAGACAGGGTTGCCGTACCACTCTGGCGCGGAACGTGTCCTTGTGGACCTACGAAGTTCAGTAGGAGCTTGATCCGAAGTACCTTGATCATCATCATCATCATTAACGTCCTCTCTAGTCGGTACATGCACCACAGGAACATTTTCCTGAGCTGTGCTACTTTCCGGTTCAAGAGGTAGTACTTCATCAAGTTCCACTTTCCTCCCACTTATTTCTTTCGAGAGAAACTCTTTCTCCAGAAAGGACCCGTTCTTGGCAACTAAGATCTTGCCTTCGGATCTGAGGTAGAAGGTATACCCAATGGTTTCCTTAGGGTATCCTATGAAGACGCATTTCTCCGACTTGGGTTCGAGCTTTTCAGGTTGAAGTTTCTTGACATAAGCATCGCATCCCCAAACTTTTAGAAATGACAGCTTAGGTTTCTTCCCAAACCATAATTCATACGGTGTCGTCTCAACGGATTTAGACGGTGCCCTATTTAAAGTGAATGCGGCAGTCTCTAAAGCATAGCCCCAAAATGAGAGCGGTAGATCGATAAGAGACATCATAGATCGCACCATATCCAATAGAGTGCAATTACGACGTTCGGACACACCGTTACGCTGAGGTGTTCCAGGCGGCGTGAGTTGTGAAACGATTCCACATTTCCTTAAGTGCGTACCAAATTCGTGACTTAAATATTCTCCCCCACGATCTGATCGTAAGAACTTTATCTTTCGGTCACGTTGATTCTCCACCTCATTCTGAAATTCCTTGAACTTTTCAAAGGTCTCAGACTTGTGTTTCATCAAGTAGACATACCCATATCTACTCAAGTCATCAGTGAGAGTGAGAACATAACGATAGCCACCGCGAGCCTCAACACTCATTGGACCGCACACATCAGTATGTATGATTTCCAACAAGTTGGTTGCTCGCTCCATTGTTCCGAAGAACGGAGTCTTGGTCATTTTGCCCATGAGGCATGGTTCGCATGTGTCAAATGATTCATAATCGAGAGACTCTAAAAGTCCATCAGCATGGAGCTTCTTCATGCGCTTGACACCAATGTGACCAAGGCGGCAGTGCCACAAGTATGTGGGACTATCGTTATCAACTTTACATCTTTTGGCATTCACACTATGAATATGTGTAACATCACGCTCGAGATTCATTAAGAATAAACCATTAACCAGCAAGGCATGACCATAAAACATATCTCTCATATAAATAGAACAACCATTATTCTCGGATTTAAATGAGTAGCCATCTCGCATTAAACGAGATCCAGATACAATGTTCATGCTCAAAGCTGGCACTAAATAACAATTATTGAGGTTTAAAACTAATCCCGTAGGTAAATGTAGAGGTAGCGTGCCGACGGCGATCACATCGACCTTGGAACCATTCCAGGCGCGTATTGTCACCTCGTCCTTTGCCAGTCTCCGCTTATTCCGCAGCTCCTGTTTTGAGTTACAAATATGAGCAACCGCACCGGTATCAAATACCCAGGAGCTACTACGAGTACTGGTAAGGTACACATCAATTACATGTATATCACATATACCTTTGGTGTTGCCGGCCTTCTTGTCCGCTAAGTATTTGGGGCAGTTCCGCTTCTAGTGACCACTTCCCTTGCAATAAAAGCACTCAGTCTCAGGCTTGGGTCCATTCTTTGGCTTCTTCCCGGTAACTGGCTTACCGGGCGCGGAAACTCCCTTGCCGTCCTTCTTGAAGTTCTTCTTACCCTTGCCTTTCTTGAACTTAGTGGTTTTATTCACCATCAACACTTGATGTTCCTTTCTGATCTCCACCTCTGCTGATTTCAGCATTGAATATACCTCAGGAATGGTCTTTTCCATCCCCTGCATATTGAAGTTCATCAAAAAGCTCTTGTAGCTCGGTGGAAGCCACTGAAGGATTCTGTCAATGACCGCGTCATCTGGGAGATTAACTCCCAGCTGAGTCAAGCGGTTGTGTAACCCAGACATTTTGAGTATGTGCTCACTGACAGAACTGTTTTCCTCCATCTTACAACTGAAGAACTTGTCAGAGACTTCATATCTCTCGACCCGGGCATGAGCTTGGAAAACCATTTTCAGCTCTTCGAACATCTCGTATGCTCCGTGTTGCTCAAAACGCTTTTGGAGCCCCGGTTCTAAGCTGTAAAGCATGCCGCACTGAACGAGGGAATAATCATCAGCACGCTGCTGCCAAGCGTTCATAACGTCTTGGTTCTCTGGGATGGGTGCGTCACCTAGCGGTGCTTCTAGGACATAATCTTTCTTGGTAGCTATGAGGATGATCCTCAGGTTCCGGACCCAGTCCGTATAGTTGCTGCCATCATCTTTCAGCTTGGTTTTCTCTAGGAACGCGTTGAAGTTGAGGGCAACATTAGCGTGGGCCATTGTATCTACAAGACATATTGTAAAGATTTTAGACTAAGTTCATGATAATTAAGTTCATCTAATCAAATTATTAAATGAACTCCCACTCAGATAGACATCCCTCTAGTCCTCTAAGTGAAACATGATCCGAGTCAACTAGGCCGTGTCCGATCATCACGTGAGACGGACTAGTCAACATCGGATAACATCTTCATGTTGATCGTATCTTCTATACGACTCATGCTCGACCTTTCGGTCTTCCGTGTTCCGAGGCCATGTCTGTACATGCTAGGCCCGTCAAGTCAACCTAAGTGTATTGCGTGTGTAAATCTGGCTTACACCCGTTGTATTCGAACGTTAGAATCTATCACACCCGATCATCACGTGGTGCTTCGAAACAACGAACCTTCGCAATGGTGCACAGTTAGGGGGGACACTTTCTTGAAATTATTATAAGGGATCATCTTACTTACTACCGTCGTACTAAGCAAATAAGAAGCCAAACATGATAAACATCACATGCAATCAAATAGTGACATGATATGGCCAATATCATTTGCTCCTTTTGATCTCCATCTTCGAGGCGCCATGATCATCTTCGTCACCGGCATGACACCATGATCTCCATCATCATGATCTCCATCATCGTATCTTCATGAAGTTGTCACACCAACAATTACTTCTACTTCTACGGCTAACGTGTTTAGCAATAAAGTAAAGTAATTTACATGGCGTTATTCAATGACACGCAGGTCATACAAAAAATAAAGACAACTCCTATGGCTCCTGCCGGTTGTCATACTCATTGACATGCAAGTCGTGATTCCTATTACAAGAACATGATCAATCTCATACATCACATATATCATTCATCACATCTTCTGGCCATATCACATCACAAGGCATATGCTTCAAAAACAAGTTAGACGTCCTCTAATTGTTGTTGCATGTTTTTACGTGGCTTCTATAGGTTTCTAGCAAGAACGTTCCTTACCTACGTAAAACCACAACGTGATATGCCAATTACTATTTACCCTTCATAAGGACCCTTTTCATCGAATCCGATCCGACTAAAGTGGGAGAGACAGACACCCGCTAGCCACCTTATGCAACTAGTGCATGTCAGTCGGTGGAACCTGTCTCACGTAAGCGTACGTGTAAGGTCGGTCCGGGCCGCTTCATCCCACGATGCCGCCGAATCAAGATAAGACTAGTAGCGGCAAGTAAATTGACATGATCTACGCCCACAAAAATCTTGTGTTCTACTCGTGCATAGTAACTACGCATAAACCTGGCTCATGATGCCACTGTTGGGGATCGTAGCAGAAATTTAAAATTTTCTACGCATCACCAAGATCCATCTATGGAGTTTACTAGCAACGGGAGGGAAGGAGTGCATCTACATACCCTTGTAGATCACGAGCGGAAGCGTTCAAGTGAACGGGGTTGATGGAGTCGTACTCGTCGTGATCCAAACCACCGACGACCGAGCGCCGAACGGACGGCACCTCCGCGTTCAACACACGTACGGAGCAGCGACGTCTCCTCCTTCTTGATCCAGCAAGGGGGGAGGAGAGGTTGATGGAGATCCAGCAGCACGACGGCGTGGTGGTGGAATTAGCGGGATCCCGGCAGGGCTTTGCCAAGCGCAAGCAGGGAGGAAGAGGTGTCACGGGAGGGAGGGAGGAGCCAGGGCTTGTGGTGCGGCTGCCCTCCCTCCTCTCCACTATATATAGGAGCCCTTGGGGTGGGGCCGGCCCTGGGAGATGCAATCTCCAAGGGGGGCGGCGGCCAAGGGGTGGCTTCCCCCACAAGCCAAGTGGGGGGCGCCCCCACCCCTAGGGTTTCCAACCCTAGGCGCAGGGGAGGCCCAAGGGGGGCGCACCAGCCCACCAGGGGCTGGTTCCCCTCCCACTTCGGCCCATGGGGCCCTCCGGGATAGGTGGCCCCACCCGGTGGACCCCCGGGACCATTCCGGTGGTCCCGGTACAATACCGGTGACCCCCGAAACTTTCCCGGTGGCCGAAACTGGACTTCCTATATATAATTCTTCACCTCCGGACCATTCCGGAACTCCTCGTGACGTCCGGGATCTCATCCAGGACTCCGAACAACTTTCGGGTTACCGCATACTAATATCTCTACAACCCTAGCGTCACCGAATCTTAAGTGTGTAGACCCTACGGGTTCGGGAGACATGCAGACATGACCGAGACGACTCTCCGGTCAATAACTAACAGCGGGATCTGGATACCCATGTTGGCTCCCACATGTTCCACGATGATCTCATCGGATGAACCATGATGTCGAGGATTCAATCAATCCCGTATACAATTCCCTTTGTCAATCGGTACGTTACTTGCCCGAGATTCGATCGTCGGTATCCCAATACCTCGTTCAATTTCGTTACCGGCAAGTCATTTTACTCGTATCGTAAGGCATGATACCGTGACCAACCACTTGGTCACTTTGAGCTCATTATGATGATGCATCACCGAGTGGGCCCAGATATACCTCTCCGTCATACGGAGTGACAAATCCCAGTCTCGATCCGTGTCAACCCAACAGACACTTTCAGAGATACCTGTAGTGTACCTTTATAGTCACCCAGTTACGTTGTGACGTTTGGTACACCCAAAGCACTCCTACGACATCCGGGAGTTACACGACCTCATGGTCTAAGGAAATGATACTTGACATTGGAAAAGCTCTAGCAAACGAACTACACGATCTTTGTGCTATGCTTAGGAGTGGGTCTTGTCCATCACATCATTCTCCTAATGATGTGATCCCGTTATCAATGACATCCAATGTCCATAGTCAGGAAACCATGACTATTTGTTGATCAACGAGCTAGTCAACTAGAGGCTCACTAGGGACATGTTGTGGTCTATGTATTCACACATGTATTAGGATTTCCGGATAACACAATTATAGCATGAACATTAGACAATTATCAAAGAAAGGGTTCTTGCCTGTGTTACAAGGTGTGAAGTTGAGTCAGACTCAATGCCCGACCACTCCAGAAGATAGAGGGAAAATGAAAGATGTTCCCTATGCTTCAGCCATAGGCTCTATCATGTATGCAATGCTGTGTACCAGACCTGATGTGTGCCTTGCTATTAGTTTAGCAGGGAGGTACCAAAGTAATCCAGGAGTGGATCACTGGACAGCGGTCAAGAACATCCTGAAATACCTGAAAAGGACTAAGGATATGCTTCTCGTTTATGGAGGTGACAAAGAGCTCGTCGTAAATGGTTACGTCGATGCATGCTTTGACACTGATCCGGATGACTCTAAGTCACAAACCGGATACGTATTTTTATTGAACGGTGGAGCTGTAAGTTGGTGCAGTTCTAAGCAAAGCATCGTGGCGGGATCTACGTGTGAAGCGGAGTACATAGTTGCTTAGGAAGCAGCAAATGAAGGAGTCTGGATGAAGGAGTTCATATCCGATCTAGGTGTCATACCTACTGACAATACTGGAGCCATTGCCTTGGTGAAGGAATCCAGATTTCACAAGAGAACCAAGCACATCAAGAGACGCTTCAATTCCATCCGTCATCAAGTGTCGGAAGGGGACATAGAGATTTTCAAGATACATACGGATCTGAATGTTGCAGACCCATTGACTAAACCTCTCTCACGAGCAAAACATGATGAGCACCTAGACTCCATGGGTGTTAGAATCATCACAATGTAATCTAGATTATTGACTCTAGTGCAAGTGGGAGACTTAAGGAAATATGTCCTAGAGGCAATAATAAAGTTGTTATTTCTATATTTCCTTATATCATGATAAATGTTTATTATTCATGCTAGAATTGTATTAACCGGAAACTTAGCACATCTATGAATACATAGACAAACAGAGTGTCACTAGTATGCCTCTACTTTACTAGCTCGTTAATCAAAGATGGTTAAGATTCCTAACCATAGACATGAGTTGTCATTTCATAAATGGGATCACATCATTAGAGAATGATCTGATTGACTTGACCCATTCCGTTAGCTTAGCACTTGATCGTTTAGTATGTTGCTATTGCTTTCTTCATGACTTATACATGTTCCTATGACTATGAGATTATGCAACTCCCGAATACCGGAGGAACACTTTGTGTGCTACCAAACGTCACAACGTAACTGGGTGATTATAAAGGTGCTCTACAGGTGTCTCCAATGGTGTTTGTTGAGTTGGCATAGATCGAGATTAGGATTTGTCACTACGCATATCACTATAAGCCTTGCAAGCAATGTGACTAATGAGTTAGTTATGGGATGATCCATTATGGAACGAGTAAAGAGACTTGCCGGTAACGAGATTGAACTAGGTATTGAGATACCGACGATCAAATCTCGGGCAAGTAACATACCGATGACAAAGGGAACAACGTATGTTGTATGCGGTTTGACTGAGAAAGATCTTCGTAGAATTTGTGGGAGCCAATATGAGCACCCAGGTACCGCTATTGGTTATTGGCCGGAGACATGTCTGAGTCATGTCTACATATTTCTCAAACCCGTAGGGTCCGCACGCTTAACGTTCGGTGATGATCGGTATTATGAGTTTATGTGTTTTGATGTACCGAAGGTAGTTCGGAGTCCCGGATATGATCATAGACATGACGAGGAGTCTCGAAATGGTTGAGATATAAAGATCGATATATTGGATGGCTATGTTTGGACATCGGAATGGTTCCGGGTGAGTTCGGGCATTTACCAGAGTACCGGGAGGTTGTCGGAACCCCCCGGGGAGTCAATGGGCCTTATTGGGCCTTAGTGGAAAGGAGGAGGAGGTGGCCAAGGTGGGGGCGCCCCCCCCCCCCCCAAGCCCAATCTGAATTGGGAGGGGGGCCGGCCCCCCTTTCCTTCTCCCCCTTCCTTCCCTCTCCCACTCCAACTAGGGAAGGGGGAATCCTACTCCCACCGGGAGTAGGACTCCCCCCTTGGGCGCGCCTAGGAGGCCGGCCCTCTCCCCCTCCTCCACTCCTTTATATATGGGGGAGTGGGGCACCCCATGGACACACAAGTTGATCATTGATCTCTTAGCCGTGTGCGGTGCCCCCCTCCACCATAATCCACCTCGGTCATATCGTCGTAGTGCTTAGGCAAAGCCTTGTGCCGATAGCTTCATCATCACCGTCATCACGCCGTCGTGCTGACGAAACTCTCCTTCGACACTCTGCTGGATCGGAGTTCGTGGGATGTCACCGAGCTGAACGTGTGCAGATCGCGGAGGTGTCGTACGTTCGGTACTAGGATCGGTCGATCGTGAAGACGTATGACTACATCAACCGCGTTGTCATAATGCTTCCGCTTTCGGTCTACGAGGGTACGTGGACAACACTCTCCCCTCTTGTTGCTATGCATCACCATGATTTGCGTGTGCGTAGGAAATTTTGAAATTACCACGTTCCCCAACAATATGTAAGTAGGAATCCAGGTATTGCATTTGCACTTATACAGGATAATAATAAAGTAAGAAACATTAATTTTGATAAAATAAAAACACAATGAAGCTCAAGATCATCATCAGATTATAAGGCATGATCAAATTCGGTATGTTCATACGACCACGAATGATAGCCATTCGACATAAAGTTCTAAATAGAAGCGAGAAGACATAAGAGGAGGTAATAAGAGAAGGAACACAATACAGGAGAGGCAACTACGGAGGCATAATCACTAAGCATACTAATAAGTGACGCAATTCATCTGCCTTGTCGATGTACTTCATAGGGACCGTCTCACATGAACCTGATACAAACAAACAGTGAGATATATGGATTACAATGATTTCTGTAGTCAAGCATCAACCCTAATATCTTGAACTTTAACAGTAGGCCAATAAGAATCAATATGGTCCAAGTAAGCAATCGCCCTTATCTAATACATCAATCAAGTCCAAGGAAATTTATCTTTGTATCCATCATTCCATCAACCATGAATAAAACAAGAGTCTAATGAAGAGTCACTCGAAAACAAAGTTTGTTTGGATACACAAATTCAGAAGCCACCAAACAATATATGAACATAAAACTATATTTCACGATTGGTTTAGCAGCTTAAGAAAGCGATCAAATCGTCTCTCTGAACTATATCATCATTGCCACTCAAATGCACATTCAACATTGTCGACGAAAAATAGAATACACAACCCTTGTTGATAGCTAACCGTGGATTTAATATTCTGCAACCTAGACCTCGTGTTATCAATGCACAGAATAAAAAATGAACATATATGCAACTTCATCAAAAAATACATGAACGTATAACTACAACTCGGCATAGACAACTAAAGTCTCAGGCATAACGTAGACCAACAGGAATGATGACAGGATGCATCGAGAAGAAAGTGCATTATATGTACAATAAGACAAAATTACCTTGATAGGCCTAGTAGCAGTTATGAAATAGGAGAGGTGGCATCTAACAGGGCGCCCTGCGCCCTTTTTTCCAGATGTCCTTCCAAGCGGCTGCTTGTGTCTTCCATTATGCTCAGTAGAAAATCATCGACCACCGACGCTTTAAATAAGCATCAAGATGTGAGTCCACAAGTGATAGTTGGGTAAGTAACACACATGCGTGTTATCAAGCCATCTACAGGTCAGTTACAAATCGATCCATATACATAGGGACCTCAGAATCTGTAACAATAGTTGCTCCATCAATAGACAATAAGGAAGCACAGATGGCCAATGTTTTTCCTACCAAGCCATATGGATCTTCTGACAGCACAAGAAAAGATATCATCTTACAGTATTGCTAGTTAACAGCATAAAAAAAGGGATTATAAACCAGCCAGATCATATACATCTTCTCATCCAGGGCTTTGTTTAAAAGGGTTTAAAAGGGCAAATCGTCGACATTCTTGTTTGTCTTTTCGTTTGTGATGTACATCTGCTCATCCAGGGCTTTGTTGTTGTTTAGGGATCTGTCTAGGGTTTGCTCTCGTGCTTTTCCCCAACACGCCAGGCTCCTTCGACACAGGTCTACCTTTTGCTTTCCTTGGCGTTCGTCTTCTTGATGGATTTTATCCTTTGGTTTACCGAAGTAGATTATGTTGTCGCGAACGGCTGTATTTCAAGATATATTATCCGAGGATGATGGCATAGGTATATGATCTGGCTGGTTTATAATCCCTTTTATTAAGATCAGATAAGGTTTGGTATATCCGATCTTTACAAAGGGTCAGAATGTGTATAATTTGTGTTTTTTTATTGGTGCAGTGCTAACTAAAATGATAAAACATGCTGCTTTAGATGATACAACAAATTATGAAACCTTAGGACACCTAAAAAATGAAGTAGCATATTCTACTGTGAAGCATTTGGCGGTATCGATGAAGTGCTTTTGAATAGAATATAAATTTCCCAAATGCACCGCCTACCCTGATTTGCAACGTTCTAAAGCAAATAATATAAGGTATTTTGTATGAACTTTAATACTGGTGATATAGAGAGAAAATGAACATGTGCAAGGTTACTGAATAACCGTCAAGAATTGATATTTGTACCGAACTATGGATTGAGAAATCTAACACCTGAACCATGCGTTATCATGTCAAATAAATAAGAAGAAAGCACCTCGACAAACATACACTTATTGCCATTTCCTCAAACATCTTGCATTTTACTTAAAAGCGTCACATATGTGCAGCAACAAAGTGATATGTTCTCTCAGAGCAATCACAAAAAAATGAATCTAAATTAGGGGAGAAGATGATTACTGGCATGGAGAAAAATCAACTTGGAGAGAGAGACCTGAGATCATGTAATTAACCGCGAGGACGACAATGAAAGTAACATGCATCATTTCTTTCTTCTGTTGTCAGACTTGAGATCCTGTAACCACCATTAGCAAATCAGACATGAGATCATGTCAAACATTCAGTCATAAGTATTGTCTTTATCAGGTTTTGAGTATCACAATAGGCTAATAATTAATCATGATGTTATTGCATGGTACTGCATGACTTTCTTTTGCTTCATATGAACATATTTCTCTATGAAACACTCGCGACTCGTATTAGTCTCCTGCCTTCAAAGTGAAATGTTTCAGTTCTAGGATTTGTAATGAAGGAACTGCTTATCCAATGAACATAATGTCTCTAAATACATGAAGCGCAGCTCTAAGTTTTGTAAAAAGCACCAAAAGAGAGAAAGGTGAACAATGAAATTTATGAAGCGGCAGGGTAAATGACTAAATAAATAAAAGTTTAAGAATATAGAGGAATAGTATTGTGCCTGTATTAACCATTCATGGATGCTATTAGGAATGCATGACAGCATCAATGGCCAGTAAGTATAAATTTAAGATAAAGATTAGATAATTTCTTCAGCTCCATTCAAAGTCTAAGCGATCTATAATTTTACACTTTACACATCCCCAAAATCCAGGAAAAATGGATGGCAAGATCTCTTAAACTACAAGCCTAATGCTATGAAATCACACTTTATTTTCAATGGAGGTGACATTACCTTGTGAATCACTGGCTCTATTCTCACTAAAACGATAGGAGCACAGGGCCCTGAGCAAAAGAAGAAGAAAACACAAAGATTTAGTTAGCGGCCACAGGAGGACAAAGAAAGTAAATTGTACTCTATATAGGTAGCTACAACAATGTCCTAAATCAAATTAAAATATAATGATCAGATCCACTTATACATGTTTGGGCCCAACGGATCAGAGAACATATAGTGCAGTTGATCTTGTGTTTTGTACGGGAGTCTAGTACTTATATGAATAAAAACTAACTAAAACCGCTACATGGAATATCCGGGCAAACCGGTACATACATCAACTGTGTGAAAACTCTGTTTGGGATACAAGTGAGATAAAAAAGAAAGCTCAAGCAATCATCTCCACTCCCCACGAGAAACCTGCTCGCTTACAGCAACACAACTAGAATAAAAAAATTAATCTAAACGAAGAGTAGACATGTTATAGAGATTGAAGTCAAAAAGAAGTGGCTATATCTTTTGGAACTAACAATAAAAACAGAACCAAGATACAAAGTTACAGACATGTGAATGTATCTTTTGTTTCACACCCACTAACTGAACTGAAGTTACCAAGAGCAGAGGAAACATAGTAGTAAAGCACTGGAGAGAAGTAATGCGTTTTTGTTTGATGCAGCTTTAATTTACTTCCGTTTTGTTCTTAACTGGTGCAACAAGTATGTGAATCACAGAGACAGACACGTTCACTAATACAAATCTTAGCCAGTGAGTGCATTAGTTGAGCAGAAATAATCGCCAATGCAAGTAGAGCTTTCACAAGTGACCAATCGATTTATGCACTCACTCATTTCGTAGGATTTTATCAGTGAATGTGAAGAAAACAAACAGGGTAAAAATTAGCTGGTTTGTGAATGCACACAGATCTCGGCTACTATTTTTTTTTGCATGGCAATACGTGTCTCATTCATATCATAAGGATTAAAGTACAAGTCACGTAAAGGCCGACATGACAAAACTGAAAAGATAGCAGAACATCTCTGAGTATGACACCAAAGCCCATCACGCGCCTCCGATACCACGACAGCAGCCACCGAAAAAAAGAATGATGGATCACCTCCTCACCCGAGGTCGACGCGGCTCCATCGCTGATATGCATCTTTGCGGACCTCCAAGGTGGCTCACCAAAAGTGAAGCCCTTACCGTTGAACAAATCAGACCGGGGCAACACCCCGGACACGCCATCGAACTCCAGATCTGGCACCCCACCGCGACTAAGACGTCGCAGAAGGAAACCATACCTGCCATCCACGAACCACGAACCACGAACCCAACACATGTTCCGTCTTCCAGATGTCGTCGATGCAGACCACAATCTGCATCCGCTCCTAGACTACCTCCCAAGCTTCGCGCCGATGCTGGAGCAAACACCATCGCAACGGCGGAGCCCGAGGACACAGGTCCACCATGAGGATGCTGCCGCCGCCACGCCATTCTTGCTTGAACAGACTTGTTTCCAAATCTATCCACAACCATAGGACCGATGGCCTTATCAAGGAAGGATCTGAAGAATCTTTATTCAACACTGTCATCGTCGCCCCCGAAAAAAAGACGATGAACAACCTAAAAATCCAGACTACGAAGGAGTAAAATCGATCCGCATGCTTGCATCCGGCGACCCCCCTCACCACCGACGACCGAGGTCGCCGGTGGAGGGGAGCCGCCGGAGGACCGCGCTGGAAGATTAGGCTCTCCTGGCGGAGGCTAGGGTTCCAACCGCCAGGGATAGGAGGAAAACGATTAGGTACGCTTAACTAGCAAGGCACGATCTCAGCTACTAACTGTGGCTGAATATATGCTTCATAACAGTCCAACACAAGTATGTACATACGTACGGCGTCATTTAACTTGGAACAATTAAGCACAACAAATTCGTTCCCTGCCATTTTTCACCTAAAAAACGTGTGAAGGGTATGTGACAAGTAATTCAACAAAGCTTTTGTCCCCATCCATTTCAGAACAAAACTGACGAGGAATAATAACACACAGGCCATGCATGATCGAGTTGATCTGATCACTGTACAGTAATTCAACAAAGCTTTAAATTTCAGGGACAAGGGAAACCCAACCACATTTTTCATAAATTTTATGAAACATACAGAAATCAAGTATTCAGCAGAAATATTTCTGAATGCAAATAGAGTTTATTTCCTACCAAATGCATAAAAGCTTCTAGGGACAGAGTATGAGCGAATAAAGTACATCATATGTTTTCAGACTACAATGCCTGATAGTGGGAAGCATAACCTGCAGGTCCTTGGACATGGACGAAGACTTGAATTCCGCCATGGATCCAACGACCAACCGACAAGGGGATCAACCAAAATAAGGAGCACCTGCAAAGAATGGATCAGTTGAAAACGAAACAAATGTCAACATGGGCTCAGCTGAAGCAGATGATGAAAACCGGGTCAAAATGAAGGTTTACCCACAGATCGATGAGTGTGGTAACAGATATGGACCAGCGACGGGAAGAACTACGGATCTACAGGCAAAAGAGACCCAAAATCAATCATAAATGACCAATCCAACGGCGAGAAAGCACAAGTGACAGTGGGAATCACCTTAACCAGCATCACGGTGGGACGATTCCATCACAGATCACAGGGGACCAACCCCAAGGGTGATTCACGGATCAGGCAGCAGAACAACAACACCCGATTTGGGGGAAGGGCAGCGGAGCGAAAGAAGAGAGGAGGAGCGGCGCCACCTTGCCCCGCGGCGCCACCAATTTGAATTGACAAACATTTGTTAGTTTACTTCCTTTTTGGGGCAGACGACAAATGGAAGCATATGTTGTGTAGCAAGAGATATTGTAGTACCCTTAATGCTATCTCCATATTCTACACAAAGGAGAACCACTTTGGATAATATTCACCGATCTAGATACTACATAGCCGCTTCAACATTAAAGAATATAGAAGATAAAAGTATAGTTCCTAGGAATGGAAGAACACATGAATTATTACAAATAAATAAATGAAGCATCACATGAATGCAGCCAGATGAGTATTTTCCAGATTTTATTAGAAGAATAAATTAGGGAGAACCTTTCAGCCATGTAATGTAAATACTATTTACGCATTTCAGAATTAAACTGAGCTGAAAGCTAACATTACAATTGAGATAAGATACAATGTATGATAAAGGCTGGAAGATACAAAAGGACAACAAATTTAAATAGAGCCTTTGTTTCTATCATTTTTCCACCTGGAGAAGACACGACTACACCCATTAGATCTAAAATCTTACATGCCAATTACTCGACACACAAAACCTTTAGAGTCATAGTACCTAACCATGGTACCACAATGGTTGGAATGGCATCGACAGAAGCTTGGTATTATTTTAGACCAATTATTTCTGATAGAAATTCACAAAGATGCATATACAGAGAAGTATATTAGAGAGAACACAGTACTATATATTGAGCTGATGCTTCAAACTAAACTCCCACGATTCAGCAGTGTAGTTCTCAAAACAGTATACAGAATGGCGGATTATGCCGAATCAGTGATATAGATTAACTAATTACAGATAGAACCATTTGATTAGGCATAATAATGAAATCATTTGTTTCCACTGCACACAAAAGTATTTCTCATTATAAAAGACACAGGACATATGTCCACTATTGTTTATCTCGGGATCAAATTACAAATATGAAATCTCTATAACTATATCAGCACCTTGTGGCTCTAAAGCCAAGATTGCTTTTTTTCTCCTCACACCTGTATTCTTGCTAGCAAATCTAAATCCACGTGTCCCTTATCATACTGCAATGTACAGTTTACTGCAATTGTAGATGGAGAATCTCCAACAGCTCACTTATGAAATGAGAAATCAAATGTTTTTAGAAGTTCTACTACCATCTATGAAGCCGTTCGAGAACAAACAATTATCAAGATTGCATCAAACATAAGTAAAAAAATAGAGGGGTGGGGGAGGTAAAATAAGCTACCTGAACACCCAAGAAATCTGCATCCACTGCCAGCTAAAAGGCGAGTCGGCAATCAACACCATGATCTATACTTAAGAAAGCATACAAACAAATTAGTGTCAATCAGGTGAAGAAAAAGGAAAGAAAAATGAAAGATGGAAGAAGAAAAAGAAACTGGAATTTCTAGGGTCCGGGAGCCCGCGGCGCACCCTCCGCATGGTCAAACAAAATAATGACTAATTTACCGTATTACTTTTCAGCAACGTTGTACCATACTGAAGTACCGAGGTAGCAGGAAAGTGTCCTTAGTATCATGATATGCAGCAGATACATATATGCAAGTACACATCAAATATAGCTGATGTTGAGTAGATGAGGTGCTGACAACCCAACTAAAAACTGCAATAACCAAGCCCTACATAACTTACAATTTACATGACACATGACATCTCATTGCACTCATATAATGATTCAAATCCTGCTGGTTGGCTAATAGCGATGCAAAAACTATGAACAACAGGAAGGCCAAAGAAGTAGACTTCACTATATATATAGTCAGGTACCTTGTTATCGACAATGTGAATCTCAATTCCAGACTGATGCACATTCATCTTGGTTGCAGTAGACTAAACTGGCCTTGCAACCTGCATTAGTAACAACAGAAGGCAAGATTGAACACTATGTCAATGCAATCTGGATAAGCAAAGTTAACTAGCACAAAGAATTGTAAATTTCTCCAAAGGTAAGTCTTCATAATTAATGGCTTAGTGCAAGATCTGGAAAGACATTTTACTTATAGGAAGGAAGGAATAGTTGTAAGATAATATCATTTATGCCAACCAGACCCAAAAATCATGGGAAATAATCCATAGTATAGAGCTAATAACATTTATCTACTTCAAATTACCATATCCATTGAAAAAGATTATTTGCATATGATCTCTAATCTAGACATAAATACTAAAGGTCACATGGCATGATCTTTTTAACTGAACTAAACCTCCAAGATCATGTCACCGAATAAATCTAGCATTAACCAAACCATATGTCACACAGCAGCTATGTACGATTGATGATGCATGTACCTGGGAAAGAGCTACTGGCAGTATGATCTCTAGAAGACCGATTTCGACACATTTCACGACCTACATAGCATACATACTGTTATGTTATTATTATCCCCACTGCTGTCAACTACAGCCAGATAGAATTCAGAAGTGCAGATTTATGTATGCACAAGATAAAAAGTCTTACACTTGGGAATCAAAGCTTGTAGAGCCTGAATCCGACGAGCACGATGAGCATCCCGGTGACTACAACATGGCTAATGGAATCAGTAACACACGCGCGCATACACGCAGTGAACTCGGGGGAGAGGGAAGCACGACCTCGAGGCAGACAGCAGTGAGCTGACACACCTAGGTCAGGGCTGAAGAGGGTGCCGCGTTAGACGATATTGGGCGCCTTCTCGTGAGAGAGAGAGAGAGAGAGAGAGAGAGAGAGAGAGAGGTGAACCTGCAGCGGCGGCTTGGGTGGAGTTGCATTTCACGTAGGTGCAGATGCGTGCGAGGGTGCAGACCGTGTGAGGGTACAGACCGTACCTGGAGGGCCATGGAGTCGTGGGCGAGCTTGTAGTCCTTGTAGAGGAAGTAGCCGCCGCCGCCGCCGCGCGAAGTAGGCCAGCCACACCCGCAGCATGAACCCCATCCTCCTCCTACTCGCTGCTCGTCCACGGCGTTGAGGTCCCACACGAACCGTACACTACAAGAAATACGGTCAATTATGACTCCCCATTTTGGTCGTTGATTCGTCATATTTATCGGTTATTGACCTTTTTTGACCAAATTCAGAAGGTCGACAGTTGGCCATCAAGAACGAACAAACTTGACCTTTTTGGAATTTTTGTCATAGCTAGACCAAGGACCCATTTGCCTGAGCCATGTAGGATCTGACGTGCCAGAGCTGACGTGGCATTGTTAGTGACCAAATGGAATCATCATAAATTTCATAGCCTAGTCCACCAATCTAGCCTACATGGGCCTGGCCCAATCATCGTAAATTTCACAGCCCAATCCACCAATCTAGCCGACATGGGCCCAGCCCAATATCTATTTTCTTAATTGAATTGGTTTGATTTATTTGGGATGATGCATTATTTTGTCAAAAGCATGCACATTTAAGGATAGGCCCATTAGAAAACAAATACAACATAATACAATATTTCATATATTTCATTTCAGTAACACATCACATGAAATACAATACATCATCAATCGACTCCTCTACACAGCAAGGTTCAAGGCCCAACAAGTGCACAAGCGCACATCCACATAAATTGGACGAGAAGCACAAATTTTAGCTGATCACACATAACATCAATGAGAAGCACGAATATCATGTACCATCACTAGTACACATACTTTGTCCCATCACCCAAGCACCAATGTTGTGTCAATTAATCTACTGGATTTGCCACATGGTGATGTTACTGCATTAGGGTTGTCCTAGCTTCTCCCTGCCATCTGCTGATCGATGTACTGCTCCAGCATCACCTTCCGCTACCACTGGTGGAAGAAGATCAGCTCATCAGTCATCTGCACGTGAACAAACCAAGAAGATTAACCTAAGCCTACTTTAATTTGTTTCTAAACATGGGCATCAAATCAACGCCAACACTGAATTAAAATGCACAAAAGAATGGAGCATAGCCGTATGTACAGCCTAAGAACTTCAGGTTTGAGCCATTGTCCATACTATAATAAATACATAACAGCCAAAATTTTGATCCATGGACACCAGATGATAGAAAAGGTACTAAGGCACTACTTGCTACTGAAAACCAAAGCAAGGTATGAAGCACAACCAGGACAACAATAAACTGGTACAAAATCTAGAAATAACCATCTGATGCAATATAGCACTAGTTTCACTTTAGCATATGTGCCTAATTATGCAGGTATGCAGGATGACTTCAAGAAAAAATGGAACTGCAGGGGAATGGAGGATGGAGAGGGACAAGGAGGTGCTACTTTCAGGAAGGCATTGACGGTTCCAAAGATGGCGTCGAAGTGTTCCACAGGCTGGGCGTAGAGGGGAGGGTCGCTGGTGGAAGAAGTGGCATTCGTGCACCCTACACAAGAGACAGGATGAGTTACATTACAGCTTATGACCAAAGAAGTTACAAGAATATGAGATTGTGTCTGCAAGATAGATGTACAGAGTCATGAATCAACATTGTCAAAGCAATTTTTACTTTCATCATCTATCCAATGTGAAAAGATACACCTTGCAAGTGATCAAGGTTGGTACCTCAGGAAAGCTCCACAAGATGCCCCATGTAAGAAACAATCTTGATCCTATTTGCGGAAGAGTGGCAGAGACCGGAGACCTCACCAACCCTACAAGCCCATGAAGAATCTGCACCACCACCACCAGCAGCAGCATCAGCATCAGCGCCAGGGCCAGGCAAACACAAGATTGTCAGTACCTCTCAAACTCAGACAAGACTCAGAAAGAACCAGGACACCATAGTAAATTCAGAACAAAATTGTAATAAGGACAGAAATAACAATGGAGTCGAATCATCATCGCGGTGTTTTCACAAGTCCCTTTTAGCGGTTCTCTGTTGGTTTGCGGTTCTACATTCAGACTGTGTTTAGCTTCAACTCCATTTTGTGTCGGCCTTAACTCAGTACACAGCAGTAATCCTACTTGATCAATATGTCCAACCCCCACTTTAAAAAGAAGCTAAATGTGACTACATAGTTTGACCAAAATTTATGTTTTCAGCAAGAAGAATTCTGAAGCTAAGAGTCGAAGAGGTGGGAGAGGGGGGAGAAGAGAAGAGAAGAGAAGCGGACCTCCATGACGGCGGCGGTCTACGCGAGCTGCAGCGGGCGCTCGACGGCGGCGTAGATGCCCTCATGGCCGCCCCCCAGCAGCGCCGTCACCACGTAGTACAGCACCTCCGCCCTGCCAACCAAAGAGATCCGAACTGGTCAGACGAAGCAAGAAACCAGAGATCCATCCATCCATCCAAGGAAAGGAGAGCGGGCATGGGAAGGGGCGCACCATCCATAGAAGACGACCCAGTTGTAGACGGAGAGGTAGAGCCGCCGCACCGCCGACCCGACGCCGGCCATTCTAGACTAGAAGACGTCGCAAATATCCATCAAAATTGCATCAAAATATCACCTAACTAATCCATCAAAACTGCATTCAAATAACATTGCAGACTAGTGTAATGTACAGATGCTAACTGACGAACATGTGAATGTACAGAAGATGGGTGGAGGGAGGCGGGGAGGGGAATAGAGAACAAATTGGCCCGGTCGTCGCTGGAGGGGCTGAGCACCTTGCGTCCAGGTCAAGTTTCCGCGTGCTTCTCCTCGCCGAGCACCTTGCCGCCGGAGGAGCTGAACCTGGTGCAGAGAACACTGCCGGTCAGACAGAGAGAGAGAGAGAGAGACGTGCCTACCAGCGGAGGGACGGTGGGGCAGCAGAGATGGCCCGACGACGGCCGGTGGGAGGGCCTGCTCGGGAGATCTCAGGCTCGGCGGGGGTGGGGTCCGTGGAGAACGACGACGAGGACGCCGCAGAGATTCTCTGGCTGCCGCGGACGACGACGAGGACGCTGTGGAGATCCCCTAGCCGCCGCGGACGGTGATATGTCTCCAACGTATCTATAATTTTTTAGGTTCCATGCTATTATATTATCTATTATAGATATTTAAGGATCTACTATACACTTTTATATCATTTTTGGAACTAACCTATTAACAGGAGGCCCAGCTTGAATTGCAAGTCTCTTCGAATTATCAGATGATGAAAGATCCAAAGGGCACACTCTGAAATGTGACTAAATTTACATGCATCTTTCGCTTGATGGTAGTTTACTTGAAACTTGTCAAACTAATGTGTTTTTTTAATCTTTTCTGGAAGTTGAGAAGTTGGTCCTAAAGCTAGAGAGCTATTTTGGTAACTCTATTTATAAAATTTAAATAAGTGATTTTATAATTTCATGAAACTGGTACGTCTTGCACTCTTCAATTTTTAATGTAAGTACTATATGTAATATTGTACTCCATCTGGTTCATATCAATTGATGTTGGTAACTTCGTACTAAACCAGCGTCAATTAATATGGATCGGTACTTTTGAAATTAATATGGCTCGGAGTGAGTATCATATCTCTATTTGTTACAATGACTTTACCCAATCCTCACAACGAGCTAACAAGTGAATCCATTGGCCAAATTTTCTGGCTCCGCCCCTGTTTGACTGATGACTCAATGCACAAGTCTTTGTCGATTCTTTCTTTCTGAAATGCCCTCTAATCCTCTGTCATGGAACATCTAGTCATTCTTGTCGGCATTCATCTGAAAAAAAGGCATTCATCTGAGAATTGAAGGGCCAAGTGGCCAAGCGTGCGGACCCACTTCCGAGCCCGAGTACGTACATGCGGTCGGACGGTCGGTCAAAAAGGAAGTCAAGCCTCAAGTATGTAAAACGCATGCAAGAGCTCGTGCTGATTAAGGGCATCTACAGCCGGACGCCTTAAACCATCTCTCATATGCCCGTGGACGCGCCGATCAGTGACCGAACAGGAGGAAGGAAGAAAAACGTGCCCCAACCGGATTCCTCATATCATCCCTATACGCTCAGGCTGTCAGCAAACCCTCATATCCATCTCAAATATGCAGAGGATATTACGGCTCGTGGACGCGCCCGAGCATTCCGCCACGTAGGACGCGGCCTCACCTCGGACCACATTTTCTCTTTCTTTATTCATTCTTTTATTTCTCTCTTTTCATCTTCATCAATCACGTGCAAATGATTGGACATATGAAAAGAAAAATAAGAAATGTGGCTGCGCGGACGGATAAACAGAGGCTCAAAACGGACACGCCCAATTACTGATGGACACGTCCGCGGGCATTTAAGAGGTTATATTTGTTGCGTCCGGCTGTAGATGCTCTAATTCAAAGGATGGAAGTTGGCACCTGGAGGCGGCTTAGCTGACGCGGTCACGGAGGCCCTGACCACACATCCACATGGCTGAATATATTTTTTGCGGGTCACACCTAATGGCTGATGCAACAACTAAGTACCTCTGATCACAGCAAGAAGCATAAACAATGGAAATGGTGTCTCTAAATCTGTCCAAGGGAACATTCAGAAGGGCCCCGCGTCGCCCTCCCCATGGAGACTCAGGCGGCGGCGCGTCACGCCGCCACAGTGGCATCCTCCACCCCTCTCCTCTTCCCCTCCCCTCACCGCCACCCGATAGTCTGCGAGCGGGCCAGGGCTCATGTGGCGATGGCGGTCCGACGCTCCTCCGCGCGGGCCGTTGGTCCTCTGGGGCGGTGGGAGGTCGGCGGTGCCCGTGGTAGGGAGGTGGTGTGCCTCGTGCTCCGGCCATCAATGGTACGCACATTGCACATCGCCTCCCAGTCCGACGGGTTGGCCGCGACCTACGGTACCTCCATGGCACGTGTTGCAGGCGGTCAGTCCCTGGCCATGAGGGCGGCGTCGGGTTGCGGTGGAGTCATCTGCCTTGGCTTTGACGGCCGACCGAGCATGGGCGTGTGCTCTCATTGGTGGCGAATATGACGGTCTCTGCTCTTTCTGGCGAGCCGGACCACGGAATGGGTGTGGTGCTATCCATGAGGTGTGCGGTGGACCCGGCGTGAAGCAGGTGTGAATCTCGCTCACGCCTATATCGAGCTTTGCTCGCTATCCCGATCTGGAGGCTTCGCATGGCACACTAGCCTGTGTTCGTGGGCAGGCCGCGACTACTCCATCTGCTATGTTGGTTTGGCTCTAGGTGGACTAGCAGGTTACAGGTTTTGGGCCGCGACACTGCCAGTGTAAAGCATGGCTCCAACTTTGGTCGAAGCCAATGACGACGGTACCTGTGGACAACGTATCCGTGTTGAAGGCGTCATGTTGCGGTGCTCATCTTCCCCCTTGATTGATCCGGAGGAAACTTGGATCCCGGGTTTCTCGAATCAGGCAATGGTGGTGCTCAAACGTCACATTCCCACTTGGGGATTCATCTTTGAGCTGGCCATGGCTAGGGGTGACCGGTGGCTCGATGTGGTTCCGTTGGTGGTTCGTGTGGGTGATGGCAGTAGGAAGGTGGTGCTCTGTCTACGTGATCTTGGCTCAGCCATGACCTGAATTGGGTTTGATATTTTCATCCGATGACGGCTTAGCGAGGCATGATTGTCGGTGCTAAAACCGGTAGATCTCGAGTAGGGGGTCCCAAGCTTGGTGATTTGATCTAGATGGTAATAGGAAGAGTAGGGACACAATGTTTTACCCAGGTTCGGACCCTCTTGATAAGGTAAAACCATATGGCCTGCTTCTTATATGTTGATTGTGATGGGGCACAATGTACAATGTGATCTACCTCGAGATGGTATGAAGATGTTCTGAGCTGTAGACTTGCGAATGCGTGTATGCATGTCTCTACAGACTAAACCCCACGGCTTATATAGGCACCGGGGGGTATCTAGGATTTATAAATGGTTGGTTGTGATCTAGGGATAGGCACGCCGATCCTTCAGATACATCATGAAGTGTATGCCAAGTCTTCGGGAGATCTTCATTTGGATGACGGTGAGGTTATCAACCCAGCCAGGACCAATTCAACTACTGGTGGGTCGTCGGCCAGGCACATGAGGGATGGGCCAACGTGATACGCACCCCCTAATCCGGGACAACGTCAATGATCCTCTACTAGATCCCCTTGTTCCCACTTCTCCCTTTTAGGTGTATGATTGAGTTGTTCAAGGCGCTTAACCTTGCTTGGTCAGATGAAGATGTAAGCTGACATCCTCCTTCGTTTTGGTTGCGCTGATGAGTTTGTGGTGGTGGTGCGGCCGGTTCGGGGTTGATGGTGGTTTGAGCCCTTCTTCGACAGTTGTTCGTCTCATGTTCATGCTCCTGCTCTCCTTGGTGTGTCTCTGCTAGGCGGTGCCAAAGGACTACGTCGGTGGCACGCGGATGCCATGGTGTCGTCTCACCCTCACGTGACCTTTCGAATGCGCCCCGCGGCACATGTGGTGTCGCGGTGTTGTGCAGTCTCGGATGCACAGGGCCTATCGATTGCGTCGACGGTGCAATGTCGTGGTTTTTCTGCTACGCACTACCCTTTGACTTTGCATGTGGCACACGCGCCGAGGCGTCATCTTGGCTTCACATGACCTTTCGAATGTACCCCGCAACAAAGGTGGTGTCGCGGCGTTCTGCAGTCTCAGATGCAATGAGCCTTTCGATTGCGTCGATGTTGAAGTGTCATGGTTTGATCTCGGCCGGCCAATGCCGTTCGATCTCACTGGTGGTGCTTTGTGTTGTGTCGGGTTGTGTTTCCCCTCTTTATTTCTCCACTGTTTTATATGTTTTGGTGTGTGTCGTTTTTTCTTTGTCTCTTCCCCTCTCTCGCCCCTGTATTTCTAAATACTTGAACCTATCTTGCAAGGCAAATGAATATAATTCAGGTGGGGGAGCCCCCCCACCCCCCCCCCCCCAATTTAAAAAAAAACAGATGTTGCCCTGCACACCCGGCGTTGCATTTGGCGGAGCTGCGTGTTTCCTTGGAGTCCGATGCGATCTACATTTGACGTTCCGCTGGGGGCTCAGGCTGATGCAGGGTGTGCCGATGCTAGGATGACTCAAGTTGAGGCTCCTCCACTCTCGGTGGAGGAGTTTCCTAGTATATTCACTCGACCATTGTTGTCTCCCCCTGCTTGGGACCCCGACACCATTGCATGTGGTGGCTGATGATGCCTATCAATCTGGACGGTGAAGTGGGCGTCTTGAAAAGAAGAATGGTTTCTGCAATATCCCGACAGCGAAGCGAGAAGAATTCAGATTGATGGTCTTTGAAGAGTTGCCGGAGATGAACAAAGACGAGTTTGCAGAGAACAAGATGAAAGCTTGCCTTGATATGTACAACAAGCCGCTTTCTTCGCAGGTGATCGCAACAATCCAAACTTTGGCGGGTGTCGACAGAATGGCGAAGTTGGAACTTGCCAAGATGGGATATTCCGAGGGACTAGGTTGTGCTTCACTTGATAATGTCTAGGTGGATGAGATTCTTGTTGATGGCGAGGGTCGTTTTTCTTGCCCATGACTTGTCACTCGTGGTTTTGGGCCTTGCGGTTGTATCTGGCTCAGATGGCGTTCCTTGAGGTTGTTGTTTGTCTAAACCCTACACCTAAGGTTTACTTTTCCTTTTTGTGTCTTTCTTTTTCTATGATTTTCGGTCGGTTTTCCTCAATTAATTGGGCAACTCTCTTCCCCTTATATGAAACTAGATCGGGATCGTGCCTTGGCGCGAGGGTGCCGGTCCCAACGTTTTGCTGAAGCATGAAACAACTGAAGGAAATATGCCCTACAGGCAATAATAAAGTTTTTATTTATATATTTCCTTATATCATGATAAATGTTTATTATTCATGCTAGAATTGTATTAACCGGAAACTTAGTACATGTGTGAATACATAGACAAATAGAGTGTCACCAGTCTACCACTTCTTATGCTATCTTGAGAGAAGCCACTAGTGAAACCTATGGCCCCCGGGTCTATTCTCTATCATATAAGTTTCCAATCTACTTTATTTTGCAATCTTTACTTTTCCAATCTATATCATAAAAATACCAAAAATATTTATCTTATCATATTATCTCTATCAGATCTCAGTTTCGCAAGTGGCCGTGAAGGGATTGACAACCCCTTTATCGCGTTGGTTGCAAGGTTTTTGTTTGTTTGTGTAGGTACGAGGGACTTGCGTGGAGTCTCCTACTGGATTGATACCTTGGTTCTCAAAAACAGAGGGAAATACTTACGCTACTTTGCTGCATCACCCTTTCCTCTTCAAGGGAAAAACCAACGCATGCTCAAGAGGTAGCAAAAAGGATTTCTGGTGCCGTTGCCGGGGAGATCTTCGCTCAAGTCAAGACATACCAAGTACCCATCACAAACTCATCTCCCTCGCATTACATTATTTGCCATTTGCCTCTCGTTTTCCTCTCCCCCACTTCATCCTTGCCATTTTATTCGCCCTCTCTTTTCCGTTCGCCTCTTTCCGCTTGCCTCTTGTGTGCTTGTGTGTTGGATTTCTTGGCATGATGGCTCAAGATAATACTAAACTGTGTGATTTTTCCAATACCAATAATAATGATTTCCTTAGCACTCTGATTGCTCCTCTTAATGATGTTGAATCTTGTGAAATCAATGTTGCTTTGTTGAATCTTGTTATGAAAGATCAATTCTCCGGCCTTCCTAGTGAAGATGCCGCTACTCATCTAAACAACTTTGTTGATTTGTGCGATATGCAAAAGAAGAAAGATATGGATAATGATATTGTTAAATTGAAGTGAACTTGGTTTTCATCTTTGCCTAAAAAAAGTATTGATTCATGGAATAAGTGCAAAGATGCTTTTATCTCTAAGTATTTTCCTCCTGCTAAAATCATGTCTCTTAGAAACGATATTATGAATTTTAAGCAACTTGAGCATGAGCATGTTGCACAATCTTGGGAGAGGATGAAATTAATGATACGTAATTGTCCTACCCATGGTTTGAATTTATGGATGATCATACAAAAATTTTATGCCGGTTTGAATTTTGCTTCTAGAAATCTTTTAGATTCGGCCGCGGGAGGCACTTTTATGGAAATCACTTTAGGAGAAGCTACTAAACTCCTAGATAATATTATGGTTAATTATTCTCAATGGCACACCGAAAGATCTACTAGTAAGAAGGTTCATGCGATAGAAGAAATTAATGTTTTCAGTGGAAAGATGGATGAACTCATGAAATTGTTTGCTACTAAGAGTGCTCCTATTGATCCTAATGATATGCCTTTGTCTACTTTGATTGAGAATAATAATGAATCTATGGATGTGAATTTTGTTGGTAGGAATAATTTTGGTAACAATGCGTATAGAGAAAATTTCAATCCTAGGCCGTTTCCTAGTAATTCCTCTAATAATTATGGTAATTCCTACAACAACTCTTATGGAAATTTTAATAAGATGCCCTCTGATTTTGAGATTAGTGTTAAAGAATTTATGAATTCCCAAAATAATTTCAATGCTTTGCTTGAAGAAAAATTCCTTCAAGTTGATGAATTGGCTAGGAACGTGGATAGAATTTCTCTTGATGTTGATTCTTTGAAACTTATATTTATTCCACCTAAGCATGATATCAATGAGTCTCTCAAAGCCATGAGAATTTCCATTGATGAGTGCAAAGAGAGAACCGCTAGAATGCGTGCTAAGAAAGATTGCTTTGTAAGAGCGTGTTCTTCTAATTTTCATGATAATAATGATGAAGATCTAAAAGTTATTGATGTGTCTCCTATTAAATCCTTGTTTTGCAATATGAATCTTAATAATGATGGGACTGGAGATGAGTCAACTTTAGTTAAAAAGTGTCCCAATGATTTGGAGTCTTTTGATCTTGATGCTAAAATTGGTAAAAGTGGTATTGGAGAGATCAAAACTTTACATAGCAGTGAACCTACTACTTCGGATTTCAAGGAATTTAATTATGATAATTGTTCTTTAATAGATTGTATTTCCTTGTTGCAATCCGTGTTGAATTCTCCTCATGCTTATAGTCAAAATAAAGCTTTTACTAAACATATCATTGATGCTTTAATGAAATCTTATGAAGAAAACTTTAATTAGAGGTTTCTATCCCTAGAAAACTTTATGATGAGTGGGAACCTACTATTAAAATTAAAATAAAAGATCATGAATGCTATGCTTTATGTGATTTGGGTGCTAGTGTTTCTATGATTCCAAAAACTTTATGTGATGTGCTTGGTTTCCGTGAATTTGATGATTGCTCTTTAAACTTGCACCTTGCGGATTCCACTATTAAGAAACATATGGGAAGGATTAATGATGTTCTTATTGTTGCAAATAGGAATTATGTTCCCGTAGACTTCATCGTTCTTGATATAGATTGCAATCTTTCATGTCCAATTATTCTTGGTAGACCTTTCCTTAGAACGATTGGTGCAATTATTGATATGAAGGAAGGAAATATTAGATTCCAATTTCCATTAAGGAAAGGCATGGAACACTTTCCTAGAAAGAAAATCAAATTACCTTATGAATCTATTATGAGAGCCACTTATGAATTAAATACCAAAGATGGCAATACTTAGTTCCATTCTTGCTTTTATGCCTAACTACGGGCGTTAAACAATAGCGCTTGTTGGGAGGCAACCCAATTTTATTTTTGTTCCTTGCTTTTTGCTCCTGTTTAGTAATAAATAATTCATATAGCCTCTGTTTAGATGTGATTTTATGTTCTAATTAGTGTTTGTGCCAAGTAGAACCTATAGGATCATCTTGGGTGAAAGTTAATTTGATTCTGCTGAAAACAGAAACTTTTGCGCTCACGAGAAAAAAATCTAATAAATCACAGAAACGTGCTTTTGATTGATTCTTTTTGCAGTAGATCAATAGACACACTTCGTAGGACATCCTATTTTGGTACGATTTTTAGAGTTCCAGAAGTATTCGAAAGTTACAGATTTCTAGGACTATTCTGTTTTTGACAGATTCTGTTTTTCGTGTGTTACTTGCTTATTTTGATGCATCTATGGCTAGTATCGGGGGGCATGAACCATAGAGAAGTTGGAATACAGTAGGTTTAACACCAATATAAATAAAGAATGAGTTCATTACAGTACCTTAAGTGGTGGTTTTTCTTTGTTGCACTAACGGAGCTCATGAGATTTCCTGTTGAGTTTTGTGTTGTGAAGTTTTCAAGTTTTGGGGAAACATTTGATGGACTATGGAATAAGGAGTGGCAAGAACCTAAGCTTGGGGATGCCCATGGGAACCCAAGATAACTCAAGGACAACCAAAAGCCTAAGCTTGGGGATGCCCCGGAAGGCATCCCCTCTTTCGTCTTCGTCTATCGGTAACTTTACTTGGAGCTATATTTTTATTTACCACATGATATGTGTTTTGCTTGGAGCATCTTGTATGATTTGAGTCTTTGCTTTTTAGTTTACCACAATCATCCTTGCTGTACACACCTTTTGGGAGAGACACACATGATTCGTAATTTACTAGAATACTCTATGTGCTTCACTTATATCTTTTGAGCTAAATAGTTTTTGCTCTAGTGCTTCACTTATATTTTTTTGAGCACGGCGGTGGTTTTATTTTGTAGAAATTATTGATCTCTCATGCTTCACTTATATTATTTCGAGAGTCTTTTAGAACAGCATGGTATTTGCTATGGCTAAAAATTGGTCCTAGAATGATGGGCATCCAAGTTGGGTATAATAAAAACTATCATAGGAAGTGAATTGGATGCTATGATCAATTTGATGCTTGATAATTGTTTTGAGATATAAAGGTGGTAATATTAGAGTCATGCTGGTTGGGTAAATATGAAATTGAAGAATACTTGTGTTGAAGTTGGCAAGTCCCGTAGCATGCACGTATGGTAAAAGTTGTGTAACAAATTTATTGCATAGGGTGCTCTTTTGATTGCCTTCCTTATGTGTGGAGGTCGGGGGCGCGCGATGGTTAACTCCTACCAACCTCCCCTAGGAGCATGCCTAGTAGTACTTTGCTTCGAGGGCTAATAAATTTTTTGCAATAAGTATATGAGTTCTTTATGACTAATGCGAGTCCATGGATTATACGGACTCTTACCCTTCCATCATTGCTAGCCTCTTCGGTACTGTGCATTGCCCTTTCTCACCTTCAGAGTAGGTGCAAACTTTGCCGGTGCATCCAAACCCCGTGATACGATACACTCTAGCACACATAAACCTCCTTATATCTTCCTCAAAACAGCCACCATACCTACCTATTATGGCATTTCCATAGCCATTCCGAGATATATTGCCATGCAACTTTCCACCGTTCCGTTCATCATGACACGTATCATCATTGTCATATTGCCTTGCATGATCATGTAGTTGACATCGTATTTGTGGCAAAGCCACCTAGCATAATTTTTCATAAATGTCACTCTTGAGTCATTGCCCATCCCAGTACACCGCCGGAGGCATTCATATAGAGTCATATCTTGTTATAGTTTCAAGTTGTAATTCATGAGTTGTAAATAAATAGAAGTGTGATGATCATCATTATTAGAACATTGTCCCCAATAAAAAAATGAAAGGCCAAATAAAAAAAGGAAAGGCCAATAAAAAAATGCCAAAAAAAGAAAGGCCCCAAAAAAGGGGGGACAATGTTATTATCCTTTTCCACACTTGTGCTTCAAAGTAGCACCTTGTTCTTCATATAGAGAGTCTCTTATGTTGTCATTTTCATATACTAGTGGGAATTTTTCATTATAGAACTTGGCTTGTATATTCCAACGATGGGCTTCCTCAAAATGCCCTAGGTCTTCGTGAGCAAGCAAGTTGGATGCACACCCACTTAGTTTCTTTTGTTGAGCTTTCATACATTTATAGCTCTAGTGCATCCGTTGCATGGCAATCCCTACTCCTCATGTTGACATCAATTGATGGGCATCTCCATAGCCCGTTGATTAGCCTCGTCAATGTGAGACTTTCTCCTTTTTTGTCTTCTCCACACAACCTCCATCCTCATATTCTATTCCACCCATAGTGCTATATCCATGGCTCGCGCTCATGTATTGCGTGAGAGTTAAAAAAGCTGAGGCGCGTTAAAAAGTATGAACCAATTGCTTGGCTGAAACCGGGGTTGTGCGTGATGGGAGTATTTTGTGTGATAAAAATGAAGCATAGCCTAACTATATGATTTTGTAGGGATAAACTTTCTTTAGCCATGTTATTTTGAGAAGACATGATTGCTTTGTTAGTATGCTTGAAGTATTACTATTTCTTATGTCAATATGAACTTTTATTTTGAATCATTTGGATCTGAACATTCATGCCACAATAAAGAAAATTACATTAAGGAATATGCTAGGTAGCATTCCGCATCAAAAATTCTGTTTTTATCATTTACCTACTCGAGGACAAGAAGGCATTAAGCTTGGGGATGCTTGACACGTCTCCAACGTATCTATAATTTTTTTATTGTTCCATGCTATTATATTACCTATTTTGGATGTTTATGGGCTTTACTATACAATTTTATATCATTTTTGGGACTAACCTACTAACCGGAGGCCCATCCCGAATTGCTGTTTTTTGCCTATTTCAGTGTTTCGCAGAAAAGGAATATCAAACCGAGTCCAAACGGAATGAAACCTTCGGGAGCGATCTTTTTGGAACAAACGGAATCCAGGAGACTTGGAATGGACGTCAAGCAGCAAACGAGGCGGCCACGAGGGTGCTCGGTGCGCCCCCCTACCTCGTGGCCCCCTCGTGGCTCCACCGACCTACTTCTTCCTCCTATATATATCTACGTACCCCAAGAACATCCAGGAGCACCACGAAAAACTATTTCCACCGCCGCAACCTTCTGTATCCGCGAGATCCCATCTTGGAGCCTTTGTCGGCGCTCCGCCGGAGGGGGAATCGATCACGGAGGGCCTCTACATCATCACCAAGGCCTCTCCGATGAGTTGTGAGTAGTTTACCACAAACCTTCGGGTCCAAAGTTATTAGCTAGATGGCTTCTTCTCTCTCTTTGAATCTCAATACAAAGTTCTCCTCGATCTTCTTGCAGATCCATTCGATGTAACTCTTTTTGCGGTGTGTTTGTCGAGATCCGATGAATTGTGGGTTTATGATCAAGTTTATCTATGAGAAGTATTTGAATCTCCTCTGAATTCTTTTATGTATGATTGGTTATCTTTGCAAGTCTCTTTGAATTATTAGTTTGGTTTGGCCTACTAGATTGATCTTTCTTGCAATGGGAGAAGTGCTTAGCTTTGGGTTCAATCCTGCGGTGTCCTTTCCCAGTGACAGCAGGGGCAGCAAGGCACATATTGTATTGTTGCCATCGAGGATAAAAAGATGGGGTTTATATCATATTGCTTGAGTTTATCCCTCTACATCATGTCATCTTGCTTAATGCGTTACTCTGTTCTTATGAACTTAATACTCTAGATGCAGGCAGGAGTCGGTCGACGTGTGGAGTAATAGTAGTAGATGCAGAACCGATCTACTTGTTGTGGACTTGATGCCTATATACATGATCATGCCTAGATATTCTCATAACTATGCACTTTTCTATCAATTGCTCGATAGTAATTTGTTCACCCACTGTAGTACTTATGCTATCTTGAGAGAAGCCACTAGTGAAACCTATGGCGCCCGGGTCTATTCTCTATCATATAAGTTTCCAATCTAATTTATTTTGCAATCTTTACTTTTCAATCTATATCATAAAAATACCAAAAATATTTATCTTATCATATTATCTCTATCAGACCTCACTTTCGCAAGTGGCCGTGAAGGGATTGACAACCCCTTTATCACATTGGTTGCGAGGTTCTTGTTTGTTTGTGTAGGTACGAGAGACTTGCGTGGAGTCTCCTACTTGATTGATTCACTGGTTCTCAAAAACTGAGGGAAATACTTACGCTACTTTGCTGCATCACCCTTTTCTCTTCAAGGGAAAAAACCAACGCATGTCAAGAGGTAGCAGACAGCGACGAGGAGTACGTGAACTCGGATGGCGCTGGGTCCGTGGTGAAGGGGGAGCCCTATCCGGGGCGTTGGCGGGGGACGGGACGGACAAGGCCCGCGCCGGGCCCCGCTGGACTATCCCGCCGTTGTCGTCGCAGTAGAATGAGAAGGCGGCCTTGGATGAGGTAAGGAGGGTGGCGAGCGGGAAGGAGGCTGTTGCGCCCTGAGTGCGGCCACGGCGACGGACGTGGTGGCGGCAAGCGTGCGCGAGCGGGAGAGGATGGAGTGCCGGCGAGACCTGGGGGCGGCGACAATGGAGTGGGAGGGGATAGGGTTTGGGTGGTTGGGTAGCGGCGGCTGGAGTGGGAGGGGATCTGAGTTAGGGTCTGGGTGGTTGGGCTGTGGGTGGGACGAGGGGTGAGAGGGTGAGGGGGTGTCGGCCATTGGATCTGGGAATATCCGACGGTCTCTGATGCTTGATCTGCGTGACATGTCCATAGACCAATCAGAAGGCAGTATAGGCTTTGATGATATTATGACCATGTAAATTGGTCTTAATCGATTAACAATAACCAAAGAACTACGAGCCAGCCAGATGATTTTTTTCTAGAAATCATCCGCCTAGCTAGCCGCCCGATCTGCGCATTGGATGTCGTTCGATCACATTAATATGTCACAACAACATCGAGCGTGAAAAAGCTTCAACGCAGCACCGATGACATCCCCACGAAGCTCCATTACAGCTCTCAACGGCGTGCTATGAGCTCCAATGCAACACCACGACGCCCGTTGGTAAGTTCCCTTCTCTTTATATGACAATGTTTAAGTATGGTTCCTCAAATAACTAGAGGTAGTTTCATACTAGGTCGGATTTTCGTCGATTCACTACAAAGCGGGTCAAATTTTAACTACAACTGCCTCATAGTTTGTTCAAATGATTCCATATTTCGCACAAGTTTGCATCTTGCAATTACAAACAATGTTGCCGGGATTTCTATTTTATTTTCACGAAAAATCAATTTTCCATTTTTTCTGTGCCCAAAATAAGTTTTTTTGTAAAGGACCTACCATATATTTGTTCTAAATTGGACCAAATCATGTGAAAAATAATAAACTTGGATTACGACAATTGTTTTAAAAAAGTATTCTCAAAAAAGAGCTATCATGCATGAAGATGCATGGCTTTCAAGCCAAATGATCAATCTTATGGCCACATTCACGGCATAGTTTTTTCAAATGATCTCATATAGTGCACAAGGGTGCATCTTGGAATGGCAAACAATGTTGCCTAAGGAAGTTTTCATTTTCTTTGGACGAAAAATTCATTTTGCATTTTTTGAGTGCCCGAAATGAGTTTTTTTGTGAAGGACCTACCCTATATTTGTTGCAATATTGGACCAAATCATTTTTATAAAATATTAGGACATATTTAATGCACAATTGACCAAATGGTTGGATGTCAAAAGCCTTGATCCACCTCTGGTGAAAAAGACAAATTTCTGCCAATTCAGGAGGAAGCGGGTCAAATTTGAACTGCAGCTGCCTCATAGTTTGCTCTTTATTTTTTCTAAAAATCATTTCTATGTACATAAGTATCTATTTAATCAGACAAACACAAAAAAAATTCCAAGATTCAATCACTAGCTCGAAACGGTCATCCCCGCCGTTTTGACCGCATTTTGAAACGGGCATAAAAAATTCAAAAAAATCAAAAAATTGGAAAGCCTTCGCATTGTGTCATTATATGTGACCAAGTTACCAGCAAAAATAATAAACTTGTAATACGACAATTATTTTAAAAAAGTGTTCTCAGAAACGAGCTATCAAGTGTGAAGATGAATGGCTTTCAACCCAAATGATCAATCTTCTGGCCACATTCATGGCATAGTTTGTTCAAATGATCTCATATTATGCACAAGGGTGCATATTGGAATGACAAACAATGTTGCCTAAGGAAGTTTTCATTTTCTTTGGACGAAAGTTTCATTTTCCATTTTTCGAGTGCCCAAAATGAGTTTTTCTGTGAAGAACCTACCATATATTTGTTGCAAAATTGTACCAAATAAATTTTCTAAAATACTAGGACATATTTAATGCACAATTGACCAAATGGTTGGGCGTCAAAAGTTTTGATCCACCTCTCGTGAAAAAGACAAATTTCCGCCAATTCAGTTGGAAGCGAGTCAAATTTGAACTGTAGCTACCTCGTAGTTTGCTCTTAATTTTTTTTAAAATCATTTATAGGTACATAAGTATCTATTTAATCAGAGAAACACAAAAAAATTCCATGATTCAACCACTAGCTAGGAACGGTCATTGCTACCTCTTGAGCATGCGTTGGTTTTTCCCTTGAAGAGGAAAGGGTGATGCAGCAAAGTAGCGTAAGTATTTCCCTCAGTTTTTGAGAACCAAGGTATCAATCGAGTAGGAGACTCCACGCCAGTCCCTTGTACCTACACAAACAAACAAGAACCTCGCAATCAACGCGATAAAGGGGTTGTCAATCCCTTCACGGCCACTTGTGAAAGTGAGATCTGATAGAGATAATATAATAAGATAAATATTTTTGGGATTTTTATGATATAGATTGAAAAGTAAAGATTGCAAAATAAAGTAGATTGGAAACTTATATGATATAGAATAGACCCGGGGGCCATAGGTTTCACTAGTGGCTTCTCTCAAGATAGCATAAGTGTTACGGTGGGTGAACAAATTACTGTCGAGCAATTGATAGAAAAGTGCATAGTTATGAGAATATCTAGGCATGATCATGTATATAGGCATCACGTCCACAACAAGTAGATCGAAACAATTCTGCATCTACTACTATTACTCCACACATCGACCGACTCTTGCCTGCATCTAGAGTATTAAGTTCATAAGAACAGAGTAGCGCATTAAGCAAGATGACATGATGTAGAGGGATAAACTCAAGCAATATGATATAAACCCCATCTTTTTATCCTCGATGGCAACAATACAATATGTGCCTTGCTGCCCCTGCTGTCACTGGAAAAGGACACCGCAAGATTGAACCCAAAGCTAAGCACTTCTCCCATTGCAAGAAAGATCAATCTAGTAGGCCAGACCAAACTGATAATTCGAAGAGACTTGGAAAGATAACCAATCATACATAAAAGAATTCAGAGGAGATTCAAATACTTCTCATAGATAAACATGATCATAAACCCACAATTCATCGGATCTCGACAAACACACCGCAAAAAGAGTTACATCGAATAGATCTCCAAGAAGATCGAGAAGAACTTTGTATTGAGATTCAAAGAGAGAGAAGAAGCCATCTAGCTAATAACTATGGACCTGAAGGTCTGTGGTAAACTACTCACAACTCATCGGAGAGGCCTTGGTGATGATGTAGAGGCCCTCCGTGATTGATTCCCCCTCCGGCGGAGCGCCGACGAAGGCTGCAAGATGGAATCTCACGGATACAGAAGGTTGCGGCGGTGGAAATAGTTTTTTGTGGTGCTCTTGTATGTTCCCAGGGTACCTTCTAGGGTTTATCCTCTACGATCTCGTGGTAGATCAACTGTTGTAATACTCATATCATCAAGATCAATCAAGCAGGAAGTAGGGTATTACCTTCATCGAGAGGGCCCAAACCTGGGTAAACATTGTGTCCCCCGCCTCCTGTTACCATTAGCCTTTGACGCACAGTTTGGGATCCCCTACCCGAGATCCGCCGGTTTTGACATTGACAGCTGCCTCGTTTGCTTCTTGACGTCCACTCCAGTCTCCTGGATTCAGTTTGTTCCAAAAAGATCGCTCGCGAAGGTTTCATTCCGTTTGATATTCCTTTTCTGCGAAACACTGAAATAAGCAAAAAAACAACAATTCGGGTTGGGCCTCCGGTTAGTAGGTTAGTCCTAAAAATGATATAAAAGTGTATACTAAAGACCATAAACATCCAAAATAGGTAATATAATAGCATGGAACAATCAAATGTTATAGGTACGTTGGAGACGTATCAGTCATTCCCGCCGTTTTGACCGCATCTTGAAATAGGCATAAAAAATTCAAAAAAAATCAAAAAATTGGAAAACCTTCGCATTGTGTCATTATATGTGACCAAGTTACCAGCAAAAATTATAACTTGTAATACGGCAATTATTTAAAAAAAGTGTTCTCAGAAACGAGCTATCAAGTGTGAAGATGAATGGCTTTCAACCCAAATGCTCAATCTTATGGCCACATTCATGGTATAGTTTGTTCAAATGATCTTATATTGTGCATAAGGGTGCATCTTGGAATGGCAAACAATGTTGCCTAAGGAAGTTTTCATTTTCTTTGGACTAAAAATTCATTTTCCATTTTCTGAGTGCCCAAAATGAGTTTTTTTGAAGGACCTACCATATATTTGTTGCAAAATTGGACCAAATCAATTTTCTAAAATACTAGGACATATTTAATGCACAATTGACAAAATGGTTGGGTGTCAAAAGGTTTGATCCACCTCTCGTGAAAAAGACAAATTTCCGGCGACTCAGCTGGAAGCGGGTCAAATTTGAACTGCAGCTGGCTTATCATTTGCTATTTATTTTTCCAAAAATCATTTCTAGTTACATAAGTACCTAATTAATCAGAAATACATGGTTTTGTGGCGATACATCGAGGTTTGGATGGTGGCTGAGGGCCCCAACTCTAGAGTGCGTATACTCGCATGCCCGCCGCGTGACCGTGGCGTTGCCATGCGTTCTGGGCGGCCTAGTCATGTCTAGTGGGTTGGGCACTCCCTAGGTAGGTGCTAGGAAGAAGATTACAACATAAGATTCTCACGAGGAGACCGATCTATGCTCAAACATGAATTAGCAGCCAAGAGTTTGATTAACGGTACGAGAAATGCACATGTCTAATGGGCATGAGTTTTGGCTGAGGATGATCAGTTATTAAGAAGACTGTCTTCACAAATTTTCAGCTCAAAAGGAGGAGCCTAGGTGGTACTTGCTTTGCAAAGTACCACACTGGACATAAATACGAATGTTGAAGCTGGGCTCAGAATAATGAATGGATGGAGCTGCAATTTGGTGGAGGATGGTTATTTGGGCATAGGAAAGCACTGTAGAAAATTGATACCATTTGGACATGCCAAAGTGGTACTTCCTTCACAATGCTCTTCTCTGGACAGAAACTTCAGAAAATTGGTGAGAGAAATTGGCTAAATGAAATGAGCTCAAATTTGGTGTAGGTAAGTTACATAGGCATAAAGAATATGTGGAAAAAATTCAACTCATTAGGATATGCATAGCTAGTACTTCTTTCACAAAGGTTCTGGGTGGACAAAAACTTTGGAAATTTGCCGAGGAAGATTTACTAAGCAAATGGAGCTGAATTTTGTCATGAGGCAAATGATTTGGATAGGAAAGAGTGCCCAAAAAAATTGAGGGCAACCAAGAATATATAAATAGCACTTGCTTCACAATGCTCTTCTCGGGACAAAAACTTCGGAAAATTAGTGAGAGAACTTGGCTAAATGAACTGAGCTCAAATTTGGTGTAGGTAAGTTACATAGGAATATAGAATATGTGGCAAGAATTCAACTCATTAGGATATGCATAGCTAGTACTTCTTTCACAAAGGTTCTAGGTGGACAAAAACTTTGGAAATTTGCCGAGGGAGATTTACTGGGCAAATGGAGCTGAATTTTGTCATGAGGCAATGATTTGGATAGGAAATAGTGCCCAAAAATGTTGAGGGCAATCAAGAATATATAAATAGCACTTCCTGCACAAAGTGTTGTTCTGAACAGAATAGAAAAATAAATATTGTTGAATTATTTTTGAACTAGGCAAGGAAGGTTTTTTACATGTTTGACGAAGATATGTGATACGTCTCCAACGTTTCTATAATTTTTGATTGTTCCATGCTATTATATTACCCGTTTTGGATGTTTATGGGATTTACTTTACACTTTTATATCATTTTTGGGACTAACCTACTAACCGGAGGCCCAGCCCGAATTGCTGTTTTTTTGCCTATTTCGGTGTTTCGAAGAAAAGGAATATCAAACGGAGTCCCAATGGATTGAAACCTTCGGGAGCGATCTTTTTGGACCAAACGTGATCCAGGGGACTTGGAGTGGACATCAAGCAACAGAGGAGGCGGCCACGAGGGTGCCCGGCGCGCCCCCTATATGTGGGCGCCCCCCACCCTCGTGGGCCCCTCGAGCGTCCACCGACCTACTTCTTCCTCCTATATATACCCACGTACCCTGAAAACATCAGAAGCGACCACGAAAAACTATTTCCACCGCGGTAACCTCATGTATCCGCGAGATCCCATCTTGGAGCCTTCGCCGGCGCTCCGCCGGAGGGGGAATCGACCACGGAGGGCCTCTACATCATTTCCAAGGCCCTTTCGATGAGTTGTAAGTAGTTTACCATAGACCTTCGGGTCCATAGTTATTAGCTAGATGCTTATTCTCTCTCTTTGAATCTCAATACAAAGTTCTCCTCGATCTTCTTCGAGATTTATTCGATGTAACTCTTTTTGCGGTGTGTTTGTCGAGATCCGATGAATTGTGGGTTTATGATCAAGTTTATCAATGAGAAATATTTGAATCTCCTCTGAATTCTTTTATGTGTGATTAAGTTATCTTTGCAAGTCTCTTCGAATTATCAGTTTGGTTTGGCCTACTAGATTGATCTTTCTTGCAATGGGAGAAGTGCTTAGCTTTGGGTTCAATCTTGCGGTGTCGTTTCCCAGTGACAGCAGGGGAAGCAAGGCATGTATTGTATTGTTGTCATCGAGGAGAAAAAGATGGGGTTTATATCATATTGCATGAGTTTATCCCTCTACATCATGTCATCTTTCTTAATGCGTCACTCTGTTCTTTATGAACTTAATACTCTAGATGCATGCTGGATAGCGGTCGATGTGTGGAGTAATAGTAGTAGATGCAGAATCGTTTCGATCTACTTGTCACGGACGTGATGCCTATACACATGACCATGCCTAGATAATCTCATAATTATTCGCTTTTCTATCAATTGCTCGACAGTAATTTGTTCACCCATCGTAATACTTATGCTATCTTGAGAGAAGCCACTAGTGAAACCTATGGCCCCCGGGTCTATCTTTTATCATATAAGCTTTCAATCTACTTTTATTTGAATTTTTACTTTTCCAATCTATATGATAAAATACCAAAAATATATTTATCTTTTCATGTTATCTCTTTTAAATCTCACATTCGTAAGTGGCCGTGAAGGGATTGACAACCCCTTTATTGCGTTGGTTGTGAGTTCTTGTTTGTTTGTGTAGGTGCGTGGGACTTTTGAGGAGCCTCCTACTGGATTGATACCTTGGTTCTCAAAAACTGAGGGAAATACTTACGCTACTTTACCGCATCACCCTTTCCTCTTCAAGGAAAACCAACGCATTGCTCAAGAGGTAGCAATATGACCCAAAGAATTTATGAGATTTTTTTCGGAATTTTGGGAATGACAGAAATATTGGTTGCTTCACAACATAGGGCAAAAATTGACACATAGGCAAAAATGATGAGGTGGCACCTAGTCGTAGCAACCCACCACAATTTACAAGGTTATGACCATCTATATTGGTCATGATCAGCTAGAAATAAGGCAGCGGACCAGTGCTATCTGCTTTATGACCATTTCGTATAAATAAATTATGACCTTTCTGACCAAAATGGTCGTTATTGTTTAGCGTTTGGAGCCCCCTGAACATCTTTTGACCAATTGGTCTCAGATGGTCATAGATTTATGACTAATTCACCCATGGTCACTACGAGAAGGTCATAAATGAGCATATTTCTTGTAGTGCGTCAAGCGCCGCCGCGCTCCGCCTGGCCACCTACCATGGACGACAGCGACGACGCTGCGGACGGCCATCTCAGGCAGCACACGCTCCTCACCAAGACATCTAGGACCTCTCCGATGTGGCCTGATAGGGCGCTCTCTCGCGTGGTGCGGCGGCCGCCCGTGCTACCTCTGTCGACGACCATGGAGATGAGAGAGGGACGGGATACCGTGGAGAGGAGAAGGGGACAGGAGGGGCGGCGACTAGGGTGGAAGGGGAGGGGGGCGGCGGCGGCTCTCCCTCGCGTGAGAGGAAGCCGATTAGGGAGAGGAGAGGAAGCCGATTGGGGACAAACCCTGGCGTTGGGCTTTTATACCATGTAGCGAAATTCCAAAAATGCCCTCAGTGGGGTGCTGTATTAACAGGCGGTGGCACGAGATCTTTACAGCGGACGGTAACTATTCATTCCTACAGGAGCTCATCTTCGATCCGACGGCCCAGCTCCTTCCACCTCTCAATCCAACGCCCAAAATCGCATCAAGCAAACCGATTCGACCGCCGAGAGTGCCTGATCGCTGTGAGAGCTTGGTGGAACACTCCTCTCTTATTTCTGGATGGCGGAGCTCCTGCCCTTGCCTCGGCAAGTTACTCCAAATAAACATACGTTGCCTTTACTCCCACATGCATGTTTTTTCGACACTTTTATAGTCATACTATTTCATATATATGTACCGTGAATATTATTTTAGCATTTATATTAAGGGGCTCAGCTAGTGAAGCTGAACACTGAAAAGAAACTCAGATGCACATTACAGATTGAACATATAAACCTTCCTAGACTATCCGCGTAACTGGATCGCGTTACTCGCTTAACAACAGTGTTTATTTTGGCTGCTGGTGTCTGTTCAGCCGTCCATTCTTTTCCACGTTTTTGGCGACTTCAGCAGAGGATGACGGGTGGGGTCGTAAGCCCGTGGGGCCAGCAAACAGAGGCTGGGTTTCTCTGGACGCTACGTGAAGATTGGCAGAGCGTGGGCTGTTTTTGATTGGCCAAGGGCGATGTCAGGAGATGGATTCCCGCTGGTCTACTCGTCCGATCTCTACCCTGCTGCATTCGGTGGACCCGGTCGCAGTCTGAGCGCACATCTCAGTGTACTGAGTACGATGGGAGGGGTGAGGAGAGCCAGGATGAACCCTCTCCCGTAAACCTAGCGCACCAGGCCCAATCCACTCCGTCCTCGAGCCCCACGCCATTCTTCTTCCTCTTCGCGCCGTCCGGCCTCCCCTGCTCCACGACCATCCGCCACAGGGCCTCCCGCGCCCCCGCCTTCTCTTCCGGGCCTCTTCTCTGGCGCTCGAGATGCAGCCGGGGCGACCTCCTCCTCTTCCTCTCCTCCTTCCCTTCCTCCGGATCCAGACCAATGAAATCCGGAGGGAAGACGAGTAAAGGGCAACGGCGGCGGCGCTCGAGCAAATGAGAGGGAGAGAGAAGGAAGAAGTGGCGGCGCTCGAGCAGACGAGAGAGAGAGAGAGGTAGGTGCAGCAAGGTGATGGATGGGAGAGGGGCGAGGTCGAGCTCCAGCGCGAGCGCGCGGACCTGTCACCCACGCCGGCGAGGTCCTCGGCCCCGAGCTGCGCCTCTACCACCGCGAAGGCGACTTCTGCGACCATGCTCGGTACGCCCACGCCTCCATCAGAGATTGTTCATTTTTAGAATTATAGGAGGGCCAACGCCCCCATCAGAGATTGTGGCTGACCGGATAGCAAATGCTCTGCTTTACGGTTAGGTTTTGTTCAGGGCGCACACACACTGTGCCGTCTCCACGTGCCAGTTGAAGTTATTGCCGGGCTTTATTGCCCTCCTCTGATTTGGTGTTGTGGGAGAAAGAAGGAGATCAGGCATGTTCTCTGTTTCTACATCCAGCGTCCACATGGCTAGATCGACGGGTCTAAACTCTTGGTGGGCTCCTCCACTACCTAATTAATTCCTCTTCTGCTCTATCTTTTTTCCTTCCAATTCATCTAAGAAACTTTAAATCATTCAACTATCTAATGCCTAACATCCATGGAAAGAAGTGGTGTTGAAGTGTGAAACTCAAGCCGGCAACTGGATATCAATTTGCCTACTTATTTATACCTTCAAATATTAGTTAAAGACTAATTAAGTCACTGTTTCTTTTTTTTCTATTCCTTATTTATACCTCCAAACAGTACACAATGTCAGGAGTTGAACTATAAATGCATGCTTATGATTAATGGATCACCCAAAAAAATGGAGAATTTATTCATTTGCATTTTCATGTTCTATCTCAGATGTAGCACATTGTGTGTATGAATCATGGTGAATGTCAAGCCTACTTAGGTCATACCCAAGTAAGGTCAGTATAGATGTATAGTGCTTATAAAATGTGGTGCTCCAATATAACTTTGTTACTCAATTGGGAATTATGTTTTTCTATAGTTAAAGTGCATGTGTGTTGCTGTGATGTATACAAGTGAAGGGGACCTTCTTGCTTTTCTTTTTCCCTTTTGTTTCTGTTTGATGATTACCCATCCATCCTGATGCTTGAGTATTTTCTAACCTCCCCTGTTTTATTCTTTTGGTGCTACTTGGACGTTCCTAATGTCAGTTTTTTTTGTTTTCTTTCAGAATACAGAAAGAATAAGCTACTAGCATTCCTAATGTGCAAGTAAACCTACTGGGATTACGACTGCAAAAACAAATCATGACATGTGAGCAATTCTCAATTTAGATACTGTGAGCTTAAACAACAAGAGCTAAACTGTTGTGCCATGTTCAGAATTGGTAATAGAAAAGATAATCTCAACACACATTCTGAAATTATCGAGGCTCCTGCCTTTGGGGAATTAGGTTGCTAAGCATTACTTTGTAAATAAATGACATGCTAACTTCCTGGTTCAGTTTAAAGCTATAGGCAGGGGCTTGCGGTAGGGGGGATATCATTGTGGCAGTTGAAAACCAAAACCTTTATTCATGAGTGTATGATCTGGACTGCGCTTTTTCTGAAAGTATGTTACGATCCTCCTCTTGGGAGATTAAGCTATTGTGGTTTTGCTTGGTAAATAATTGGCATGCTAAAACGTTGGTTGTTGTTTCAGTGGTGGGGACCAATAATAGAAAGAAGTTGCTTCCTTAGATGGTTGGTTAGGTCGTGGGTGCAGCAAGGAAAGGGCCACCTGATGACGGTTCTGGACTTGAGGTCTAAGAAAAAGTATTGTTCAGTGTAGTGTTTTTCTGGTTTCTTGATCAGTGTGTCAGAGGCCATGAATTCTTTTCATGCTTGCAAAGTTTTTTTTGGATTTTATTTGAAAAGTATACCCCGGTTGAGAGGCTAGGAGGGATCTTGCTGAACAAATATACCTGACTTCATGAATGTCTGTACAGTTAGTCAGAGATGAAATGACAAGCAGCTCTCCTGCGTCGTTCGAGAAGAAAAGAAAACAAAAGATGAGGATTATATAATCCCACTTTATGCTTACAGTTAGTCCGAGATTAAGTGATTTTTTGTGCCGCGGTCGCTACATCAAATCATCTAAAATAAGCTACTAGCGTTTTTTCGATCCAAGCTTTCTTGCTTAGAATTAGATAATATACACCTGCTTCATAAATATTATTGTTTCTGAGAGTGGCATGATCATCATGAAATCAACAAATTATATACGCATATGTGCTTTACTAAATATTATTCTCTCTGTATACCTTCTTTATTTTTATTAGAGAAACAGTTGAGGTAGTATACTCAGACTAATGCATTGCATGTCTTTTTGTGCTTAAACCAGAAGCAAAAGCACTTCAAAATATGTTCTGAGCTCTAAATCTACCATACATGTGAATAAGTTTGTTTAAATCATTTGCATACTTATCTTGTTTTTTATTTCACGTAGATGTTGAAGTATGGCCTTGAAAGGTAAGTTGGATGGCTGGAGATGCTCAAAAGATGTAACAAAGAGAGAAGATAAGAGGGAGAGAGAGAAGGAGAAGAGGGAGTGCTCGATTCGATCTGCAAGAGAGAGAGAAGGAAGGAGATGAGGTAGAACTCTGTTGCCGCCGCGTGCCGTACTTCTGGATCGAGCACTGCCTGACCAAGGGATAAGAGTAGGAGGTAAAAACCCTAGCCACCATGCTACCGTGCGGGCTGCATCCCTGCATCTCCCTTTTCATTATTTCACCATCGCTGCCTATTCTCCTCTTCGTTGCTCTGCTTCTTCCCCTGATTCCTCTTTTTCTTTTTTTCTCTTTGTGGCGCCGCCGAGGATGAGTGGAGCAGCTGCTGAAGCAGAGGCGCTGGTACGCTGCTAGCGAAGCGGTGGTCAACGGTGCCGTCGACGTCGTCCTTGGCAGAAGGTAAGCCAAGATCAATCTCTCACAATATTCCTTTGTCATCTGTGTTCTTATGAAACTTAGTGATTGGACTTTCTCTGTTATGTTTCACAAATTGCTACTTTTAGTTATCCCCATTGGCTTGCGGATATGCTCCTGCTGGGTTGTTCTTGTTTATTTTCTCTATCCAACATCATTGCAGGTTGGTGTTTCCTCTCTTTCTCACTGCAGCTACCTATGCCTCTATTATTCTAGGATTTTGCAAGTTAAATACTCATGTGTGCTGAACTGAAAAGTTCTCTATGCAACATCTATTGCAGGTTGGTGTTTCCTACCTATGCCTCTATTATTCTAGGATTTTGAAAGTTAATTGCTCATGTGTGCTGAATTGAAAAGCTCAATGAAAGGCACTTATTTCTATGCACAAATGCTTTTGTTGCTATAAGAATCTGTAGAGAAGAAATATATATGTCTCCTCCGTTCATTGCCCTTTTTTTGCGGGTAGTTCATTGCCATTTTGGATTCATATGTGAAGTCTATTGTTGTTAATTACAGTTAACTAATTTATTAATTCTTGGTTGTTTTAGTTGCTGACCATATGATTGGTAGCCTTGGACAGAAGAGGGCCAGCAACAAACAGAAGCAACCACTGTCCTGTCCAGACATGTATATCTTCAGTTTTGGTTGCCTTCCCTTTACTTGCCAACAAGCGACACTGAGCTCATATATTTATTGTTTGCTTTGTTATATACTTAATCTACTAGAAAAAGTGTAAAATGGAAATTCATGCTCGACAATTTTGTATATTTATAAACCTAGATGCTACTTTAATTGGTTTTACTTCTTCCATATATTTTCTCCTCTCGGTGTGTATAAAAAGTGCACAAAGTTAATTTCTTTTCCTTCTCGACCGCATCTAATTTTAAAGAAAATAGAGAGGAATCTAAGAGATAGACAACCAGAAGAACTTTGTTTCTTTGACTTTTCGGCCGTGTCTAACTTTTGGTAAAAGAGAGAGGAATTTGAGATAGATAGACAACCTGAAGAGCTTTGAACAGCTTTGAACGTTCAAGTATTGTGGGATGATTAACCATTTTTTTTTCTGTTTCCCATACTATCTTCTCATATTATAATTTTGGTGTCATGGTAGGCAGGGATCAGCTTTGGTGGCATCCGATGCTGGCAGGCCACGGGGTTAGAGCAAAGGAAGCTGACATGGTGTTCGAAATTCAGATGGTCATTGTGATCGACCAGATGCTGCGCCTCATGTCACCCCGAGCCTCGAGGGCTTGTTAGCATCATAAAGTAAGAATATGCTTGCAAGTGCTCGTTTCCCATATGCTTGCCCACTCCTGTCTCGCATCAAGCTTTCGTTTATTTCCCTAAAATTCCTCTAATTTTGTTGTGTGCATGTCTGAGAAAGAAATAAGAGGAATAAGGTATGGTACGTCTTGGCAAAGTACACTATTTCCCTGGCTTGTGAAATTAATGCGCCCAAATTCGCGTACGGTCTGGTTTCGGACTACAATGGCTCGTTGTGTTGTATTGCAACTAAAAAAAGATATGGACACAATAAAGAAGCTTGGTGAACAAATATATATCTGAACCCTCTACACGGTATAGATGCTATAATTTTTGTTAAATGGAAGTTAGTTTCAGATTCTAAAAAATATTATCCTTCAGTCCTATACATACAAGGTATTGTCCTGGCATGGATATAGCCTGCAACCTGCATCTCTAAACAATGGAACCTATCCACAATCATAAACGTGTGTATTGATCCTTTCAGATTTCGTATTAGCTCATTCTGGCCTGTGTGAATTTTTTGCGTTTGCTTTACAATGGCCCAATGCATTTCGGTCGATATATATGTGATGCCATTGGTTGGCCTGGGTTGGATAGCTAGGTTTGATCGATTAGGTTAATATATGTTTATGTTTCTGTTTAGGTTTCAGCACCTTTTGATGTGTGTGCGTGTCGCCATTGAGTAACTTGACCTGTTTCCTAGCTATTCTATGTGCATTTACATGTATAGGATAGTCATTTTGATTCAGTTAAGATATGTTCAGATTTCTTTTTAGATTTCGGCACCTTTTAAATGTGCTACCATGGGGTAACCTGAGTCTATTTTAATGGCAACAGGACCTGCAAGTGCATCGCCCACTGCTAATAGTCCTACAAGCGACCGGAATTGTTGCTGTTTTGACTTTGTCTGCTACATGGTCTCTATGTTTTCCCGTTGCTTCATTAAGTATGTCCACGTCAAACCAGAAATTACATGCATTTGAATGATGATAGCTTAGCACTCGATTAATGTGATGTTGTTTTATGTTAATGTGAAACCCGATCTATCGGTTGTTAGTTTGAATCAGTACCCAAGCCATCCTCCTCACTGCCCTCCTCTCAGCTATTCAGGTAGTTCTTCCTTCTTGGTAACAATGAGAAAACGATTAGGTTGGTTACACAGTATACTTCATGATGCTTTCTATTATCAAGCTCTAAGTGTATATTGAGATGCCTTTGTACGATGAAAGATCCATGGGGTTGTAGGTTTGTTTGCTTGTAGATTTTTGTGCAGGTATTTGAATTGTGCAAATATTTAATTCGAGTTATAAGCTCTTGTCTCTCGATGTCACAAATTTCATCATGTTCTTTCTATTTTTTATAGACAATGTTTTCTTTCTAATATTTAGTTTTATTCCAAGATTAATGATGCTTTCACTCTGTTTTCAGATTGACAATTTCTGCCGACCCTTGTTGCACTCAATGATGGTTGATGCCAACGTGGTCCATTAGCTTTTATTATGTTAAAAATTGGTTCACTCAGTCATCTCTGCTTTTGACAGCCACAGAAACATGTGACAACTAATTTATGCTTGATTATTTGCTCATTTTTATTCCTTATACATTTAGCTCTTGTCCTTGATTAGTTCTTTTGCAAGGAGAGTATTTGTGTTCAACATAATATTCCATTTCTAGGTTTGCACTAAAACTTACTGCAATAGAAGAAAGTGCATAAAGAATGAACAAGGAAAAGCTACAGATTGATATGTCCAGGTTACAAATTTTTCTACCTCCACCCCATATTCCCACTTATAGTTTAGTGAAGAGTATGGTTTCTCGCTTGGGAGGATGCCATGCACAAGATATGCATTTGTTTCCAATGCATTTTCATTATAGTTGCTTTTGTTTAAGTTATAAAGCAACCTTCTAGAGCAGATCATTTTTGATGGATATATGACAACAGGTCTGCGATTGCATTGTCAAAAGCAAACCTGGGGTATTTGATGTTTCCATGTAGTTTTAAAACAACCTCCTAGCACTGTTCATTTTAGACAGATATATAATGGTATGAGATTGACTATGTCCCCTCCATTGATGTGCTTCTCCAGATTTGAGGAATCGTTTGGGTTTTATCTACTTGTCCATGAAGGATGCTTCATGACGAAAATTCCTCGTATAATGTTTTTTGAGAGGAAGAGTTTAGGGACTACTATACCTCTGAAGATATGCCAGAGAATTGAATATGAACTCACATAAAAGAATCGAGATTACAAACGTAGAGGCTTCAATAGAAGAGAGGCCCTTGCTGTAGATCACAAGAGCCATGTTTTTTCTAGGTACAAGAACCATATTTCTATTTACGATTATCTCCCAGCAATGAAAGTCGTATGTGACAAACATGAATAAGCTAGGGGAAAAGTCAACTGCTCTCTTCCTTTTTGTTTGAGTGTTAACTTCTGTTTTCAATTTCCAACTTTGTGCAACTATTTTCTATATATGTATAGGTGCTTGCTATGTTAGAGATAAAAAAGGATCTTCGTTACAGTAAGCTACGTGGGGGTTACAGCAAGTCACGTGAGCATAGGGTATGGAGAATGCCAGTATTCTTGAAATCCCTTGTTGCATTTGTTCTTTGTCCTCCTGGGATGTTACTAAGACATCCTTTTCTTAGATATTGAGTAGGATTTTATATGCACAACTTGTTGAAAAAAAATCAATGTTTAACTTGACGATAAGGTGATGTTTGGCCTTGGCCTTTTGTTCTAATCATTTGTTGTTATTATAACATATCATTTCATCATTTGTTTGGCCTTGGCCTTCAAATGCACTTTCAAAGGACTGATCGTCTACTCAATATAAGCAAGTTGCAAGAGCCCTTTGTTATATAACTTAGCATTAGTATAGATGCCTATAACTTAGCATTAGTATAGATGCCTACTAAGACTTCTATGTTTATCATCCTTTTCGATCTTATGTAATCCCTTAAGACCATCCAGTGCATTTAACTGTCCGTTATTTTCTGCTTAGACTGCTGTGTGATATACTTTTGAAACAGTCATGATGAAAAAAAATATGCTTCCGTTTACATATTTTAGTGCACACTCTTACAATATTTGGCTTGCATTCGGTCTTCACGCCATTGACGCAACGGGTCATCTAGTAGCTATAACAATATTTGGATCATGTGAAACGGGTCCCAGAAGTCACACACAAAAGGATCTAATAATTCCAAAAATAGTCAAGAAATTCTTAGTCCACGACCCCATTCAGTACCTTTTAACAAGACATGCGCCAACTTATACTCGTAGATGGCTCTGAGCCTCTGAACAGTATTTAATGTATGGAGGCCGTCTTATTTATATGTAAACCAGGTCACAGTACAAACATATCAATAAGAACAAACATCACACACCGACACCTCAAGAACAGTACCTTTTTTTATGGCCACATGCATCTTTTTTTTTGCGAGTACCGCATGCATCTTTTTGATGCAGAGGCAAGGGAATAACCTTCTTTTCGAAAAGAAACCGACACCTCAAAAACATGTATATTACTACTAGATCCTACGCATGCCAACACAAGATCCTACTGAATCCTGCTGCGCGGAAATGGTCCATCTAGTGTTTATGAGCCGCCATTACTAATCGGCGGGCAGTTTCGCCCTCCGTTCCTAAATATTTGTCTTTTTGGAGATTTTAAATAGACTATCATATACGGATGTACACAGACATATTTTAGAGTGTAGATTCAATTATTTTGCTCCATATGTAGTTACTTATTGAAATCTCTAGAAAAACAAATATTTAGGAACACCGAGGGAGTACAAAGGAAGGAATAATTCATGCATGGAAACAGGAACCGTGGTAGCTAGCTTACGGTTGCTGCAGGTGGACGGCCCACCTTGTCCAAGGATGCCCCAAGGAAAACCAGCAGAACGGGTGCTGGAATTTAGTTTATTTTGGGACAACCCAATAACTATTTCAGAAATTCCTAAATGAATCCTAGAGGCCCACTTAGCCCATTTGTGTAAAGCAAGGGATACTACTAAAGTTTAATCCCACATTTGCTAGTTTAGTGGGAGCTGGACCTCCTTATAAGGGAGGTTCTTTCCCCATTTGTATGAGCATGAGAACAAGAGGGACATCCACACGCGCTCCTCCTCCGCTGCCCGCCTCGCCACGCCTCGCCACGACGCGTCGCGGGTTGCGGGAATGAGCCGATGTCAAATTTTTGCCACGCACTACGGGTATACGAAAGGTCACTCAGGAGCTGGAAAGTTTTGCTGTAGTGGATACTGAATACGAAAGCTGCACCCTTCGGCTGCTACTTGTTCGTTTCATCTCCCTTGTTCCCTTCAGCTCCCGGCGCCACCGGTTCCAATCTCTGAGCTGCTGCTATCTTCCTCATCCCGGCTTGCGGCGTGCACCGCGAGTCGGACAGTAGGCCTCAGAAACCGCACCACTTTGAGTCATGTACGGGAGAAGGGTGATAAGGTTTTTGGGGAGCGCTCTGCGCGCCTACTGACTTCTTCATCACGGACTCCGATGACTACTTCCCCGACGACGACTTCTTCCCCGACGTTGACAACCTCATCGACGACATGGCTGGAGAGGATGTCGACCCCAAGTCCAGTGCTTCTGCTGCTGCTGTCCCGTACCTGTTCTTGTTCTTTCTGTTAGGAGTCTTGCTACAGTTCTTGGCTCTAGTTTCTGCCCTACATATGTTAGGTTCTATTTCGTATATGCAACTTCATCTAGTGTCTGTTCGAGATGTGTTTAGTTCAAGTTCATATATGCAGACGTTGTTTACCTTCTCTCTTTCAGATTGCATGACTTGTTTTATATTTGCTATATTAGTCATGCTTTATCTAGTATTTCCGTTAGCAAACTTATTTGGTAAATTTCTCATTTTTCCAACAACGAGGAGGATCAGCATGGAATAAATTTAGTCATGCTTTATCTAGTATTTCCGTTAGTCATGCTTGTCTTTGAGTCGAATAAATTTACAATATCCAAGTATGGAACCTTTGTTGGTAAAGGCTATGAGTCAGGAGGCCAGTTTGTTTATCCTTATCAGACGTTTGCAATAAAGTTGTTAATCACGTTTGCAACAATAGTGAATCAAATGTGTGGCATTCACGTCTTTGTCATGTTAACTTTGGTTGCATGTCGCGACTAGCGAAGTTGTACTTAATCCCTAGTTTCACCACTATCAAGGGATCTAAATGTCAAGTTTGTGTGCAAGCTAAGCAACCTCGTAAGTCTCACATGACTGCGGAAACGAGAAATCTTGCACCACTAGAGCTCATACATTCAGATCTATGTGAAATGAATGGTGTTTTGACAAAAGGTGGAAAGAAATATTTCATGACGTTAATTGACGACTCCACTAGATACTGCCGTGTGTATCTTCTGAAATCTATGGATGAGCCTTTGAACTTTTTCAAGATCTATAAAGCTGAAGTGGAAAACTAACTTGATCGAAAAATCAAGAGGCTTAGGTCCGACCGTGGTGGAGAGTATTTTTCCAATGAATTTGATGCTTTTTGTGCGGAACATGGTATAATCCATGAGATGACGTCTCCCTATTCACCTCAGTCAAATGGGGTAGCCGAAAGAAGGACCCGTACTCTAACTGATTTGGTTAACGCCATGTTAGACACATCGGGTCTCTCCAAGGCATGGTGGGGGGAGGCGATATTGACTGCATGTCATGTCCTAAACCGAGTTCCCACAAAGAATAAAGAGATAACTCCATTCAAGGAATGGGAGAAGAAAAGATTAAAGCTCTCTTATCTACGAACCTGGGGTCGTTTGGCGAAAGTCAATGTGCCAATTCCAAAGAAGCGCAAGCTTGGACCAAAGACCGTGGATTGTGTTTTCCTGGGATATGCTTTTCATAGCATTGGTTATAGATTCTTGGTTGTAAAATCTGAGGTATCTGACATGCATGTCGGTACGATCATGGAGTCGAATGATGCGACTTTCTTTGAAGATATCTTTCCCATGAAGGATATGACTACCTCATCTAATAAGGAGATGCCTAGTTCATCGAATCAGGAACCAGTTACAATTACCGAACCTGCCATTTCGATGGAACACTTTGAAAGTCCCGTGGAGGAGAACAATGAAGTTCCTGCTAGGAGCAAGAGACAGAGGACTGCAAAGTCCTTTGGTGATGATTTTCTTGTGTATCTCATAGATGACACTCCCAGTTCTATTTCAGAGGCCTATGCATCTAAAGATGCTGACTACTGGAAGGAAGCGGTTCGTAGCGAGATGGATTCTATCTTGACGAATGAAACTTGGGAGATAACTGATCGTCCTTATGGGTGCAAACCTATAGGATGCAAGTTGCTAAAGTCTTTGTATGGACTCAAGCAAGCACCCAAACAGTGGCATGAGAAGTTCGAAAGAACTTTAACAGCTGCAGGCTTTGTTGTGAACGAAGCTGACAAATGTGTGTACTATCGCCATGGTGGGGGCAAGGGAGTTATGCTTTGCTTGTATGTTGCGACATACTGATTTTCGGAACAAATCTGAATGTTATTAAGGAGGTCAAGGATTTCCTATCTCGTTGTTTTGAGATGAAGGATTTAGGAGTGGCTGATGTCATTCTGAACATCAAGTTGTTGAGAGACGATGATGGTGGGATTACATTGCTTCAATCTCACTATGTAGAAAAGATCTTGAGTCTCTTTGGCTATAGTGACTGCAAGCCCTCTTCAACACCATATGATGCGAGTGTGTTACTTCGAAAGAATCGAAGAATTGCTAGAGATCAATTGAAATATTCTCAGATTATTGGCTCGCTTATGTACTTAGCCAGTGCTACAAGACCTGACATCTCTTTTGTTGTTAGCAAACTGAGTCGGTTTCTCTCAAAACCAGGAGATGTGCATTGGAAAGCTCTAGAGAGAGTTTTGCGTTATTTGAAAGGCACTGCGAATTATGGAATTCACTACACCGGGCACCCAAAGGTGCTTGAAGGGTATAGTGACTCAAACTGGATCTCAGATGCTGATGAGACAGGCCACGAGCGGTTATGTATTCACTCATGGAGGTGGCGTTGTTTCTTGGAAGTCTTGCAAGCAGACCATCTTAACGAGGTCAACAATGGAAGCAGAACTCACAGCACTAGATACAGCTACGGTCGAAGCAGATTGGCTTCGTCGGCTCTTGAATGACTTGCCGCTTGTTGAGAAACATGTACCAGGTATCCTTATGAACTGCGAAAATCAAACTGTAATCACGAAAGTGAGCAGCTCAAAGGATAACATGAAGTCATCAAGACACGTTCAGAGAAGGTTAAAGTCTGTCAGGATAATGAGAAACTCCGGAGTTATTGCATTGGATTATATCCAAACATCTAAAAATCTGGCAGATCCTTTTACTAAGGGTCTATCACGTAATGTGATAGATAATGCATCGAGGGAGATGGGTATGAGACCCACAATATGAGTTGTTCACAGTGGTAACCTATTCTTTGTGATCGGATATCCCGTGAATTAGATGTGGAAGACAAGCTGTTGATCAACTGAGAGAAGAGTATCCTTACTATTAACAATACCACTCCATGAAGATGCAATACTCTCCTAATCTGCATGGCAGGTTGATGTATATCTTAATGTGTTCTAAGTGGCTCTATTAAGCAGAGATGTTGTCCTGCAGAACATCTTTTGAAGAACACACCTATATGAGTTTGATTGTTAAACATCGCAATCTATGAGAGTAGAGTTCTCTCTAGTAAACTCATGAAAGGTCACGGAGTATGACGCATAAGCTCCACCCGCGGGGAAGACCCACGGTAGCCTAGTATCGGTCAAGGCTTTGTGTGAAGCTAGATTCGCAGAAAACTTGCAGTTCAAGGCCCAGTCCACTGTTCAAGTTGCTTACTAGTGTAGCATAGAGTCCTAGGTGGAAGTTCAACTTAACAGTCTCCACTGCAATACCGGTATATAAAACAGTGTTTTGGAATCAAAGGCAAATTTCTGTGTGCCTTTGGGATCTGGTGGGGTATTGCTGGAATTTAGTCTATTTTGGGACAACCCAATAACTATTTCAGAAATTCCTAAATAAATTCTAGAGGCCCACTTAGCCCATTTGTGCAAGCCAAGGGATACTACTAAAGTTTAGTCCCACATTGCTAGTTTAGTGGGAGCTGGACCTCCTTATAAGGGAGGTTCTTTCCCCACTTGTATGAACATGAGAACAAGAGGGACATCCACGCGCGTTCCTCCTCCGCCGCCCGCCTCGCCACGCCACGCCACGCCTCGCCACGACGCGCTGCGCTGCGCTGCGGGTTGCGGGAATGAGCCGAGCCGATGTCAAATTTTTGCCACGCACTACGGGTATACGAAAGGTCACTCGGGAGCTGGAAAGTTTTGCTGTGGTGGATATTGAATACGAACGCTGCACCCTTCGGCTGCTGCCTGTTCATTTCATCTCCCTTCTTCCCTTCAGATCCCGGTGCAGCCTCTCGCCTCCTTCTCTTGCGCCTATAAAAGGAAGGTCGCTCCTCTCAGAGAGATGCACCAGAACTTCTTCTTCCTCTCGCCACCGGTTCCAATCTCTGAGCTGCTGTTGTCTTCCTCATCCCGGCTTGCGGCGTGCACCTCGAGTCGGGACAGTAGGCCTCCGAAACCGCACCACTTTGAGTCCTGTACGGGAGAAGGGTGATAAGGTTTTTGGGGAGCGCTCCGCGCGACTACCGACTTCTTCATCACGGACTCCGACGACTACTTCCCCGACGACGACTTCTTCCCCGACGTCGACAACCTCATCGACGACATGGCTGGAGAGGATGTCGACCCCAAGTCCAGTGCTTCTGCTGCTGTTGTCCCGTACGTGTTCTTGTTCTTTCTGTTAGGAGTCTTGCTACAGTTATTGGCTCTAGTTTCTACCCTACATATGTTAGGTTCTATTTCGTATATGCAACTTCATCTAGTGTCTGTTCGAGATGTGTTTAGTTCAAGTTCATATATGCAGACGTTGTTTACCTTCTCTCTGTCAGATTGCATGACTTGTTTTATATTTGCTATATTAGTCATGCTTTATCTAGTATTTCCGTTAGCAAAATTATTTGGTAAATTGCTCATTTTTCCAACAACGAGGAGGATCAGCATCAGCCTAGCCGAGGTCGCGAGGAGTTGTTCTTTGCCATATGCTCGTTCGGTTGACGAGATGTATGTTAATTTTGCTTCGTTCCTGTATTTCTATTTGGAGCGGCAAACTAAAAATATGTGCAATGGGTGCTCAACTCGAGCACTTATATAGAGTACTTAGGTAGAGTTTCCATGTGAAAGTAGGTTACGTGCAGATGCGGGAGAAGAAGAAAAATGTTATGGTGCTTTTGGGGGTTGGTGGAAGGACGTATGCAATGCATCACTACTGGGAGCAGGAAGGAGTGTTATAGTACTCTCTTCGTTTTTATTTACTCTTTGACTGAAGTCAAAGTTTGGTTTGAACAATTTTGTAGAAAACAATATGAACATTTACGGCAACAAATTTATATTGATATGAAAATATATGCAATGAAGAATCCAACGGTATATATTTGGTAGTGTATATGTTAATATATTTTTCTATAAACCTGTTGAAAGTATATAAAGTTTGACTTTAGACAAAACTAATATGCGGAGTAAATAAAAACAGTGAGACCAGTACAAGTTAGAACGTCTTTTTTGAGTAAGAACGCACGTTGATATACATTGACTGATGAACCCTTTGTGGAGTCTTTTTTGAAGTCTTTCTTTGCAAATGCGCTCTATGGTGGAACGTCTAGTTATTTTTGTAGCAGGCATTCGTCTGACTGATGAGAAGGCAAGTGTGCGGACCCAAACAGTTGCACATGCAGTCAAATAAAATAGAATCTTGGATCGAAATGATGATTGAGGATCGCAACGTACGCATGGCTGGTGGAAATAATTTAGTCAAGCCTCAGCCTCTGGTATGCATGCATGCATGCATGCAAGAACTGGTGCTGATTCAAAGGGTGGAAGCCTCAGGTAGGCGGCGGCTACCTGATGGTTGTTGGGTACCTGGGTGCTCTATATACTGATGAGGCCCTGAGCGAGTAGCACATCTGGTGCAGCAAACGCACAAACAACCGTTTAATCAGTGCAAGGAGCACAAACAAAACAACGGAAATCTGGGCGTTCGATCTTCTTTCGAAAATTCCAAAAATGAAATTCAGAGTTCTAGAGATAATAGCACGCATGTTTATATGTACCTGTTATGTAATACCTTATCAAAATATAAGATGTCTCTGTGGAAAACGCATTGCAGCTCTCGGGTGCCCCATACCCCTATATGAAAATAGCATTAAAAAAGTATCAGGAAATTTTGAAAAATTCTGAAATTTTGGGATATGAAACATGAGTGCCCGTTGTACACCCATGTTCATTTTCATGGGGGATGGGTGCCCCTGGTATCCGCGGCGTAGGAATTACGGTCCGACATACGTTACATTAAGTTTTCTTTCTACACATACGTTTCTTTTGTCTTTTTACTGGCATTACCACGGGCACCCATTCCCCACGAAACTGAACACGTGTGTACAACGGAATTTCATATCCTAAAATTTCAGAATTTTTTAAATTTTCCTAATATGTTTTTTAATGCTATTTTCATATAGGGATGTGTGGCACCCGAGAGTCACAAATCTTCATTCATGTCTCTCTAGGCTAAACTAGTCTGCAAAAACATCTGATTTTTAATTAAGGGGAAGTACTTATTAATTTTCTGTAGCTTAATCAGGACTACTTTGATCATACGGTGCAACTATGAGCAAATGTCAGGACGCATATGACTGCGTTCCGACCTCCGAAGCTGTTGGTCAAGCTGCTAAACTTACTTGGAAGTGTGAAGATAAGTTGCCATGTGCGACTCAACACCAGAAGAGAATCTAAACCACGAACACCAAACAAAAGGTTACAACATCTTTACATAGGAAGCACTATGAACGAAGAACCATTAAATCTATTAAAAAAAGCAGCTTCATGACAAGATCATCATCACTATCTTATCTGTAACTTGATGATGGTGACTAGAGAACTCTATCAATCACTATCTTATCTTGAAGATTAACTCTCACTTGATTCAAGCGATTGTAATATCCAGACATTCTGAGCACATGCTCACTAGCTGAGCAATTCTCCTCCATTTTTTAGGCGAAATACTTGTCAGGGGTCTCATATCTCTCGACACGGGCATGAGTCTGAAATACCAATTTCAGCTCTTTGAAACATCTCATATGCTCCGTGGTGTTCAATACGTTTTTGAAGTCCCGGTTCTAAGCCGCAAAGAATGGTGCACTAAACTATCATGTAGTCATCATATTGAGCTAGCCAAACGTTCATAACGTCTGCATCTGCTCCTGCAATAGGTTTGTCACCTAGCCGTGCATCAAGGACATAATTCTTCTCTGCAGCAATGAGGCTAAACCTCAGATCACGGACCCAGTCCGCATCATTACTACTATCATATTTCAACTTAGTTTTCTCTAGGAACGTATAAGAAACATAAGGAAGTTACAACGCGAGCTATTGATCTACAACATAATTTGCAAAATACCATCAGGACTAAGTTCATGATAAATTAAAGTTTAATTAATCATATTACTTAAGAACTCCCACTTAGATAGACATCCCTCTAGTCATCTAAATGATCACGTGATGCATATCAACTAAAACATGTCTGATCATCACGCGAGATGGAATAGTTTCCAATGGTGAACATCTCTATGTTGATCATATCTATTATATGATTCACGCTCGACCTTTCGGTCTCCAGTGTTCCGAGGCCATATCTGCATATGCTAGGCTCGTCAAGATTAACCCGAGTATTCTGCACGTGCAAAACTGGCTTGCACCCGTTGTATGTGAACGTAGAGCTTATCACACTCGATCATCACGTGGTGTCTCGGCACGACGAACTGTAGCAACGGTGCATACTCAGGGAGAACACTTATACCTTGAAATTTAGTGAGGGATCATCTTATAATGCTACCGCCGTACTAAGCAAAATAAGATGCATAAAAGATAAACATCACATGCAATCAAAATATGTGACATGATATGGCCATGATCATCTTGTGCCTTTGATCACCAAAGCACCATCATGATCTCCATCGTCACCGGCTTGACACCTTGATCTCCATCGTAGCATCATTGTCGTCTCGCCAATTATTGCTACTACGACTATCGCTACCGCATAGTGATAAAGTAAAGCAATTACATGGCGATTGCAATTCATACAATAAAGCGACAACCATATGGCTCCTGCCAGTTGCCGATAACTCTGTTACAAAACATGATCATCTCATACAACAATTTATATCACATCATGTCTTGACCATATCACATCACAACAAGCCCTGCAAAAACAAGTTAGACGTCCTCTACTTTGTTTTTGCAAGTTTTACGTGGGTGCTATGGGTTTCTAGCAAGAACCGTTCTTACCTATGCATCAAAACCACAATGATTTTTCGTCAAGTGTGCTGTTTTAACCTTCAACAAGGACCGGCCGTAGTCAAACTCGATTCAACTAAAGTTGGAGAAACAGACTCCCGCCAGCCACCTATGTGCAAAGCACGTCGGTAGAACCAGTCTCATGAACGCGGTCATGTAATGTCGGTCCGGACCGCTTCATCCAACAATACCGCCGAATCAAACTAAGACGTTGGTAGTAAGCAATATGACTATTATCGCCCACAACTCTTTGTGTTCTACTCGTGCATATAACATCTACTCATAGACCTGGCTCAGATGCCACTCTTGCGGAACGTAGTAATTCATAAAATTTCCTACGATCACGCAAGATCTATCTAGGACATGCATAGCAACGAGAGGGCAAGAGTGTGTCCACGTACCCTCGTAGACCGAAGTGGAAGCGTTTAGTAGCGCGGTTGATGTAGTCGAACGTCTTCACGGTCCTACCGATCCAAGTACCGAACGTACGGCACCTCTGTGTTCAGCACACGTTCAGCATAATGACGTCCCTCGAGCTCTTGATCCAGTTGAGGGCGAGGGAGAGTTCCTTCAGCATGACGGCGTGGCGACGGTGTTGATGATGTTACCGGCGCAGGGCTTCGCATAAGCACTACCATGATATGACCGATGTGTTAAATTGTGGAGGGGGGCACCGCACACGGCTAAGAGAATAACTGTTGTCTTTGGGGTGCCCCTTGCCCCCGTATATAAAGGAGGGAGGAGGAGGAGGCCGGCCAAGGAGGGGCGCGCCTATAGGGGGAGTCGAACTAGGATTCCCATTCCTAGTTGGAGTCCCCTTCCTTTTCCAAGAGGGGGAGAGAGGGAAAGAGGTGGAGGAGAAAGAGGAAAGGGGGGGGCACGCCCCCTCCCGTAGTCCAATTCGGTTTAGGCTAGTGGGGGGCGCCTCTGTTGGGGAACGTAGCAGAAATTCAAAATTTTCTACGCATCACCAAGATCAATCTATGGAGTAACTTGCAACAAGAGAGAGAGAGGGAAGTGCATCTTCATACCCTTGAAGATCGCGATGCAGAAGCGTTGCAAGAACGCGGTCGGTGGAGTCGTACACGAAGCAATTCAGATCGCGGCCGAATCCGATCTAAGCACCGAACAACGGTGCCTCCGTGTTCAACACACATGCAGCCCGGTGACGTCTCCCGTGCCTTGATCCAGCAAGGAGAGAGGGAGAGGTTGGGGAAGACTCCGTCCAGCAGCAACACAACGTCATGGTGGTGATGGAGGAGCGTGGCACTCCAGCAGGGCTTCGCCAAGCACTGCGAGAGACGAGGAGGGAGAGGGGTAGGGCTGCGCCTAGAGAGAGGGAGACTCGTGTCTCTGGCAGCCCCAAAACCCCCAGTATATATAGGGGAAGGGGAGGGGGCGCCGGCCCCCTAGATCCATCTAGAGGGGGGCGGCGGCCCCTCGGGGGGGCAGCGCCCCCCCGGGAGGCAACGGCCCCCCTAGGGTTTCCAACCCTAGGTGCCTTGGGCCCTTGGGGGGGCGCACCAGCCCACTAAGGGGCTGGTTGCCACCCAACTACAGCCCATTAGGTCCTTCGGGGCAGGTGGACCCCCGGAACCCCTTCGGTGGTCCCGGTACAATACCGATAAACCCCGAAACCTTTCCGGTGACTGAAACTGGACTTCCCATATATAAATCTTCACCTCTTGACCATTCCGGAACTCCTCGTGACGTCCGAGATCTCATCCGGGACTCCGAACAACATTCGGTAACCACGTACATCTATTCCCTATAACCCTAGTGTCATCGAACCTTAAGTGTGTAGACCCTATGGGTTCGGGAACTATGCAGACATGACCGAGACATCTCTCCGGCCAATAACCAACAACGGGATCTGGATACCCATGTTGGCTCCCACATGTTCCACGATGATCTCATCGGATGAACCACGATGTCGGGGATTCAATCAATCCCCTATACAATTCCCTTTGTCAATCTGTATGTTACTTGCCCGAGATTCGATCGTCGGTATCCCAATACCTCGTTCAATCTCGTTACCGGCAAGTCACTTTACTCGTTCCGTAATGGATGATCCCTTCACTAACTACTTAGTCACATTGAGCTCATTATGATGATGCATTACCGAGTGGGCCCAGAGATACCTCTCCGTCATACAGAGTGACAAATCCTAGTCTCGATTCGTGCCAACCCAACAGACACTTTCGGAGATACCCGTAGTGTGCCTTTATAACCACCCAGTTACGTTGTGACGTTTGGCACACCCAAAGCATTCCTACGACATCCGGGAGTTGCACAATCTCATGGTCTAAGGAAATGATACTTGACATTAGAAAAGCTTTAGCAAACGAACTACATGATCTTGTGCTATGCTTAGGATTGGGTCTTGTCCATCACATCATTCTCCTAATGATGTGATCCCGTTATCAATGACATCCAATGTCCTTGGTCAGGAAACCATAACCATATATTGATCAACGAGCTAGTCAACTAGAGGCTCACTAGGGACATGTTGTGGTCTATGCATTCACACATGTATTACGGTTTCCAGTTAACACAATTATAGCATGAACAATAGACAGTTGTCATGAACAAGGAAATATAATAATAACCATTTTATTATTGCCTCTAGGGCATATTTCCAACAGTCTCCCACTTGCACTAGAGTCAATAATCTAGTTCACATCACTATGTGATTGTAATGAATTCAACACCCATGGGGTTTGATCATATCTCGCTTGTGAGAGAGGTTATTAGTCAACGGGTCTGAACCTTTCAGATCCGTGTGCTTTACAAATCTCTATGTCATCTTGTAGATGCAGATACCACGCTCTATTTGGAGCTATTCCAAATAACTGTTCTACTATACGAATCCGGTTTACTACTCAGAATCATCTGGATTAGTGTCAAAGTTTGCATCGACGTAACCCTTTACGACGAACTCTTTTAACACCTCCATAATCGAGAAAATTCCTTAGTCCACTAGTTACTAAGGACAACTTTGACTGCTGTCTTGTGATCCATTCCTGGATCACTCTTGTACCCCTTGATTGACTCATGGCAAGGCACACTTCAGGTGCGGTACACAGCATAGCATACTGTAGAGCCTACGTCCAAAGCATAGGGGACGACCTTCGTCCTTTCTCTCTCTTCTGTCGTGGTCAGATCTCGAGCCTCACTCAATGCTCACACCTTATAACACAGCTAAGAACTCCTTCTTTGCTGATCTTATTTGAATTCCGTCAAAATCTTGTCACGGTATGTATTCATTTGAAAGTACTATTAAGCGTTTTTGATCTATCCTTATAGATCTTGATGCTCAATGTTCAAGTAGCTTAATCCAGGTTTTCCATTGAAAAACACTTTTCAAATAACCCTATATGCTTTCCAGAAATTCTACATCATTTCTGATCAACAATATGTTAATAACATATACTCATCAGAAATTCTATAGTGCTCCCACTCACTTCTTTGGAAATACAAGTTTCTCATAAACTTTGTATAAACCCAAAATCTTTGATCATCTCATCAAAGCGTATATTCCAACTCCGAGATGCTTAATCCAGTCCTTAGAAGGATCGCTGGAGCTTTGCTTACTTGTTAGTATCTTTTAGGATTGACAAAACCTTCTGGTTGTATCACATACAACCTTTCCTCAAGAAAATCGTCGAGGAAACAATGTTTTGACATCCTATCTGCAAGATTTCATAAATAATGCAGTAACTGCTAATATAATTCCAAGAGACTCTTAGCATCGCTACGAGCGAGAAAGTCTCATCGTAGTCAACTCCTTGAACTTGTCGGAAAACATCTTAACGACAAGTCGAGCTTTCTTAATGGTGACACTTACCATCATTGTCCGTCTTCCTTTTAAAATCCATATGTACCCAACAGCCTTATGACCATCAAGTAGTTCTTCCAAAGTATATACTTTGTTTTCATACATGGATCCTCTCTCGGATTTTATGGCCTCGAGCCATTCGTCGGAATCCGGGCCCACCATCACTTCTCCATAGCTCCTAGGTTCATTGTTGTCTAGCAACATGACCTCCAAGACAGGATTATGTACCACTCTGAAGTAGTACGTATCCTTGTCGACCTACGAGTTTTGGTAGTGACTTGATCTGAAGTTTCATGATCACTATCATTAGCTTCCACTTCAATTGGTGTAGGCGCCACATGAACAACTTCCTGTGCCCTGCTACACACTGGTTGAAGTGACGGTTCAATAACCTCATGATGTCTCCACCATCCTCCCACTCAATTCTTTCGAGAGAAACTTTTCCTCGAGAAAGGACCCGATACTAGAAACAATCCCTTTTGCTTCCGGGTATGATTCAGGAGGTATACCCAACCGATTTTGGGTGTCCTATGAAGATCCATTTATCCGTTTTGGGTTCGAGCTTATCAGCCTGAAACTTTTTCACATAAGCGTCGCAACCCCAAACTTTTAGGAAACGACAACTTAGGTTTCTCTAAACCATAGTTCATACGGTGTCGTCTCAACGGAATTGCATGGTGCCCTATTTAAAGTGAATGCGGTTGTCTCTAATGCCTAACCCATAAACGATAGTGGTAATTCGATAAGAGACATCATGGTATGCACCATATCCAATAGGGTGCATTTATGATGTTTGGACACACCATCACACTATGGTGTTCCAGGCGGTATTAGTCGTGAAAAAATTTCCGAAATGTCTTACTTGTGTACCAAACTCGTAACTCAGATATTTATTTCTATGATCATATCATAGACATTTTATCCTCTTGTCACGATGATCTTCAACTTCACTCTGAAATTACTTGAACCTTTCAATATTTCAGACTTGTGTTTCATCAAGTAAATATACTTAGAATCTACTCAAATCATCTGTGAAGTAAGAGCGTAATGATATTCACTGCGTGCCTCAGCACTCATTGGATTGCACACATCAAATGTATTACTTCCAACAAGTTGCTCTTTTGTTCCATCTCACTGAAAACGAGGCCTTTCAGTCATCTTGCCCATGTGGTATGATTTGCATGTCTCAAGTGATTCAGAATCAAGTGAGTCCAAACGATCCATCTGCATGGAGTTTCTTCATGCATATATATACCAATAGACATGGTTCGCATGTCTCAATATTTTCGAAAACGAGTGAGTCCAAAGATCCATCTACATGGAGCTTCTTCATGCGTTTTATACCAATATGACTCAAATGGCAGTGCCACAAGTATGTGGTACTATCATTACTATCTTATATCTTTTGGCATGAACATGTGTATCACTACGATCGAGATTCAATAAACCATTCATTTTAGGTGCAAGACCATTGAAGGTATTATTCAAATAAACAGAGTAACCATTATTCTCCTTAAATGAATAACCATATTACGATAAACATAATCCAATCATGTCTATGCTCAATGCAAACACCAAATAACAATTATTTAGGTTTAACACCAATCTCGATGGTAGAGGGAGCATGCGATGCTTGATCACATCAACCTTGGAATCACTTCCAACACATATCGTCATCTCACCTTTAGCTAGTCTCCGTTTATTTAGTAGCTTTTATTTCGAGTTACTAACACTTAGCAACCGAACCGGTATCTAATACCCTGGTGCTACTAGGAGTACTAGCAAAGTACACATTAATATAATGTATATCCAATATACTTCTGTCGACCTTGCCTGCCTTCTTATCTATGAAGTATCTAGGGTAGTTCTGCTTCAGTGACCGTTCCCCTCATTTCAGAAGCACTTAGTCTCGGGTTTGGGTTCAACCTTGGGTTTCTTCACTAGAGCAGCAACTAATTTGCCGTTTCATGAAGTATCCCTTCTTCCCCTTGCCCTTCTTGAAACTAGTGGTTTTACTAACCATCAACAATTGATGCTCCTACTTGATTTCTACTTTCGTGGTGTCAAACATCGCGAATAGCTCAAGGATCGTCATATCTATCCCAGATTTGTTATAGTTCATAACGAAGCTCTAGTAGCTTGGTGGCAGTGACTTTGGAGAACCATCACTATCTCATCTGGAAGACAACTCCCACTCGATTCAAGCGATTGTAGTACTCAGACAATCTGAGCACATGCTCGTCGGAGGTCTCATACCTCTTGACGTGGGCACGAGCCTGAAATCCCAATTTCAGCCCTTGAAACATCTCATATGTTCCGCGATGTTTCAAAAACGTCTTTGGTGCCTCAATTCTTTACCGTTTTAACATTACGCACTGAACTATCACGTACTCATCAAAACGTGTATGTCATATGTTCGCAACATCCACAAACGACGCTCGAGGTTCAGCACACCGAGCGGTGCATTAAGGACATAAGCCTTCTGTGCAGCAATGAGGACAATCCTCAGTTTACGGACCCAGTCCGCATAATTGCTACTATCAACTTTCAACTAAATTTTCTCTAGGAACATATCTTAAACAGTAGAACTAAAGCGTAAGCTACGGCATAATTTGCAAAGACCTTTTGACTATGTTCATGATAATTAAGTTCATCTAATCAAATTATTTAATGAACTCCCACTCAGATAGACATCCCTCTAGTCATCTAAGTGATACATGATCCGAGTCAACTAGGCCGTGTCCGATCATCACGTGAGACGGACTAGTCATCATCGGTGAACATCTCCATGTTGATCGTATCTTCTATACGACTCATGTTCGACCTTTCGGTCTTCCGTGTTCCGAGGCCATGTCTGTACATGCTAGGCTCGTCAAGTCAACCTAAGTGTATTGCGTGTGTAAATCTGGCTTACACCCGTTGTATGCGAACGTTAGAACCTATCAAACCCGATCATCACGTGGTGCTTCGGAACAACGAACCTTCGCAACGGTGCAGAGTTAGGGGGAACACTTTCTTGAAATTTTAGCGAGGGATCATCTTATTTATGCTACCGTTGTTCTAAGCAAATAAGATGTAAAAACATGATAAACATCACATGCAATCAAATAGTGACATGATATGGCCAATATCATTTTGCTCCTTTTCATCTCCATCTTCGGGGAGCCATGATCATCATCATCACCGGCATGACACCATGATCTCCATCATCGTGTCTTCATGAAGTTGTCTCGCCAACTATTACTTCTACTACTATGGCTAACAGTTTAGCAATAAAGTAAAGTAATTACATGGCGTTATTCAATGACACGCAGGTCATACAATAAATTAAGACAACTCCTATGGCTCCTGCCGGTTGTCATACTCATCGACATGCAAGTCGTGATCAATCTCATACATCACATATATTTCATTCATCACATCCTTTGGCCATATCACACCACACGGCACATGCTGCAAGAATAAGTTAGACGTCCTCTAATTGTTGTTGCAAATTTTTACGTGGCTGCTATAGGTTTCTAGCAAGAACGTTTCTTACCTACGCCAAAACCACAACGTGATATGCCAATTTCTATTTACCCTTCATAAGGACCCTTTTCATCGAATCCGATACGACTAAAGTGGGAGAGACAGACACCTGCTAGCCACCTTATGCAACTAGTGCATGTCAGTCGGTGGAACCTGTCTCACGTAAGCGTACGTGTAAGGTCGGGCCGGGCCACTTCATCCCACGATGCCGCCGAATCAAGATAAGACTAGTAACGGCAAATAAATTGACAAAATCGACGCCCACAACAACTTGTGTTCTACTCGTGCATAGAAACTACGCATAGACCTTGCTCATGATGCCACAGTTGGGGAACGTAGCAGAAATTCAAAATTTTCTACGCATCACCAAGATCAATCTATGGAGTAACTAGCAACGAGAGAGAGGGGAGTGCATCTTCATACCCTTGAAGATCGCGATGCGGAAGCGTTGCAAGAACGTGGTCGGTGGAGTCGTACATGAAGCGATTCAGATCACGGCCGAATCCGACCTAAGCACCGAACAACGGTGCCTCCGCGTTCAACACACATGCAGCCCGGTGACGTCTCCCGTGCCTTGATCCAGCAAGGAGAGAGGGAGAGGTTGGGGAAGACTCCGTCCAGCAGCAGCACAACGGCATGGTGGTGATGGAGGAGCGTGGCACTCCAGCAGGGCTTCGCCAAGCACTGCGAGAGACGAGGAGGGAGAGAGAGGGAGACTCGTGTCTCTGGCAGCCCCCAAACCCCCACTATATATAGGGGAAGGGGAGGGGGTGCCGGCCCCCTAGATCCATGTCGGAGTAAATGGCCACGGGTAGCCTAACCGACTACCTCTGGCTCTTCAAAAATTATCAGGCCATTCGAGCCTTCAAGCATTCGAAGCAATGGGCCGCCTTCCCCGGCCGGCTACCCCAGGAGCCGACTCTCAGAAGGCGACCCAGTCTCAGAAATCTCCCCCAAGATAACTACGAGATGGCCGACTCCAGGAAGCCGGCGCCAAGAGGACCGACTCCCAAAAGCCGACCATGGAGAACGCCGACTCCCAAAAGCCGCCATGAAGAATGCCGACTCCAAGAAGCCGGCCAAGACCGCACCCACCAAAACTACGCCCACATAACGGTGACAAGACGGGGTGTGGCCACAGTATGGCCCACTACCCCCGAATCCCGAGGCAGGCATGGCCACAGGACGCCGTACGGGTAAGCCATCTCCCGTCCGGCTCGGCACTATAGCCATGCTGGCCTCAACGTCATCCACAACAGACGCCAGTACGGCCCACGGGCGGCGGGCCCCTTTAGCCAGAGAGAGGCACGAAGGCGGCCCCCCCCCCCAGTCGGCCAGGAGCGTCGCCGGCCCCCAGAAGCCGGCTACCCCCTCCCTCGAAACATGTGCCACATTAAGGAGACAAGACGAGGTAAGGCTACAGTGAGAGCCTTGGAGGCGGCACACTGTAGCCACGCTTACCTCAACAAAGCCCTCGTCATCAGAGGCGAGGCTACAGTAAATAGCCGCCGACAAGACCCCCAGGCGGTGGGGCCGGCCTGTCGACCAAGAGGCCGGCAGCCGGCGGGACCCACCAGTCGGCGGGCCCCAATGGTCGGCGGAGAAGCCGGCGAGCACAGACACCGACGGCTGGGACCCGCGCCCAGCCGGATTACAATTGTACCCCCGGGGGGTAAGCCTATATAAACCCCCCGGGGCACCCATGCAAAGGGTTGGTCTCTTAGAGTTACACACACACCATATGGAGAGGAAAGTGAGAGCTAGCCTTGCTCTTCTTCTCCCTTGAACCCGATAGCTCAAGGAGCATCTGTAGCTACTGGTTCTGATCTAGTGATCATGCGGAGACCCCGCAGAGCAGGACTAGGGGTGTTATCTCCACAGAGAGCCCCGAACCTGGGTAAGATTCGCCGGCGTGCATGTCTTCGCCTCATCCCGTTTCCAGGCACCGGCGACGTCTTACTGGCTCCTACAATGATAAGCCACCCGTTGGCATATGTCGCACCTACCACCCGACATTTGGCGCCCACCGTGGGGCCAGGTGCACCGTCGTCCGGAGACCTGTTCTGGACGGGAACCCTTTTTCTCCCCCGCGAGCGCAACCAGCCTGCTGCGCCCGATGGCATTTGCCCCGACGCGCTGCAAGGCGTCAACGACGCCTGCGCGGCGAGCTGCCTCGCCGATCTACTTGGCGAGACTCGCATCTCCGATGAGCCCGCGTCCGACGCGGGCATGGACTACTCCGAGAGCCGCCTCGTCAGCCTCCTCGACCAACTTCACGTCTCCAGCGAGCCTGCTGCAGACATGGAGTCGGTCGGCTCCACCAACCCGATGCTTGTCGATTCCGACACGGCATCGCTCGACGCCTACCCCTCCGACGTGGTGGTCTTCGACGACCCTCTCCCTCGAGCTGACAGCGGCAGCAGCGCTGTCACCGAAGTGTTGGTCATCAGCCACGTCGCCAACTCGGGCGAGAACGCCCGCGACGCCCTGCAAGCGGCGATGCACGACTTATCCGTCCCCATCCCGGCCGACGCCGACGCCGAGACCTTGGAGGCACGCCACCTCGCCCTCATCGCGGAAGGCCAGAAGATAGCCTCCATGAAATGCCTCACCGAGGCCCACCAGCGCGAAGTCGACCGTGCCGCCTTCGGTACGCCGCTGCATAGCGGGCCGAGCCGAGCCGGCTTCGTCCAGAAGTGCGGCGCGGCCATCGCCAGCATGCTGGGGGCAAATCGCCCCGTCTATGCCACCCCGCTCGAGAATTTGCGAGCCGCTCAGGCGGCCGCTGAAGAGCTAAATGGGCTGGGAGCTGATGAGCGCCCCTATATGACAAGGCGGATCCAGCAGCTGATCGACGCGGCCGCAGAACGGCACGATGCCGGCGCCCGCGCTGATAGTCCTCCCCCGCGCCGCGAGCACGCCGCGACATCCCGGTCGCCGACTGCGAGCGGCGCCCGCGAGAGAAAAGACAAGGAGCCGGCTGCTAGCCGCAGCCGGACTCGTATCACCATCGAGCACGACGCGGAAGGCCGCCCTCGAGCGGTGGAGCGCCAAGGAAATCCGCCTCTTTCCCCACCTCGAGGGGAGAGACGTCCCACCCCGCCGCCTGTCACGCATCCGACTCTTGGTGGCCAACTAGGCCGCCGCAAAGGAGTCGGCGAGAACGACGCCCGCCATCGGATCGACCGCCTAGCTCGATCCCTGGCGCTAGAAGAAGAAGACGATGTCGGCCCGCCATGCTTTGGCCCCCGCATCCGCGACGAGCCCTTCCCCAAAGGGTTCTCGCTCCCCAGAGACACGCCCAAGTACAACGGCTCTGTGAAGCCGGAAGATTGGCTCATCGACTATTCTACTGCGGTCAGCATAGCCAACGGCAACAGACGCGTAGCCGTGAAATACGTCCCCCTCATGCTGCAAGGCACGGCGCGCACCTGGCTCAACAGCCTCAAGCCCTACAGCGTCAACAGCTGGCTGGACTTCACGGAAGTCTTCGTCCGCAACTTCACCAGCACGTACAAGCGGCCTCCCAAGCCTCGCCATCTCTCCCTATGTGTCCAAGGGCCCAACGAGTCGACCCGCGATTACCTCACGCGGTGGGCCGAGCTCTGCAACTCCTGCGAGGGGGTGCACGAGGTTCAGGCCATCGAGTACTTCACCGCCGGGTGCCGAGAGGGCACCCTCCTCAAGCACCGGCTCCTCTGCGACGAGCCGGCTACCCTCGACGAACTGCTGATCATCGCGGACAAGTACGCCACAGCCGACTCCTCGATGAAGACCGAGCTTCGAGTGGACGCCTCTGGGAAGGTGATCGCTCCGGCTCCCAAGACGCCGGCTAGCGACTCCAATCGGCGCCCCTACCAGAACGATCATAAGCGCAAAGCCCCTATGCCGCCTTCCACCAGTCGGCAGGTGGCCACAGTTGAAGATGAGCAACCCGAAGAACGGCCCGCTCCCAAGAAGAAGGGTGGCAGGCCGGCTTGGCAGCCGGCCTTCTCCTACGAGCAGACTCTCGACGCCCCCTGCAAGTTTCACAGCAGCGCGAAGCCGTCCAACCACACAACCCGAAAGTGCCACTGGCTCACGCGAATCTCCAAGGGCGAGGGGCTGGTGCCGCCTCCGCCTCCCGGCCCGCCGCCTCCAGCCCCCCAGCAGCCGGCGGCTCGGCCAACAGTCGGAGCCATTCAAGATGAGTTCCCTGAAGAGCACGCCGCCTACGTCGTCTTCACAAGCCAAGTCGAAGACAAGCGTAGTCGGCGCCGTCAGCATCAAGAGGTCAACGCAGTCGCCTCTAGCGCCCCCGAGTTCATGCACTGGTCCGAGAAGCCCATCAACTGGAGCCAGGCCGACCACCCAGAGGTGATGCCATCCCCTGGCTCCTATGCCCTAGTCTTGGATGTCACCCTCGCAACGGAGAGACGAGCTGCCATGGAGAAGCTGCACATCAAGGCGAAGCAGCTCATGATGGCGGAAGCAGTATCAATATACTGTACCGCGATACCATGGAGAAGCTGAACATCAAGGCGAAGCAGCTCATGCCGAGTCGGACCGTGTTCCATGGCATCATGCCCGGCTTGTCTTGTTCCCCGATCGGCAAGATCAAGATGGATGTTCTCTTCGGAGACAAGGATCATTTTCGCCGAGAAGCGATCTGGTTTGAGGTAGTGGATCTGGAGAGCCCCTACCATGCTTTGCTTGGCCGACCTGCTCTGGCCAAGTTCATGGCTGTGCCCCACTACGCCTACCTGAAGATGAAGATGCCGAGCTCGAAGGGGATCATCACTATAGCCGGCGACTACAAGAGGTCCATCGAGTGCGCTATGGCCAGCAGTCGGCTGGCCGAGTCCCTCGTAGTGGCAGAAGAGAGGAAGATGTTGGAACGGGTTGTGGCCATGGCCGGCAAGCAGCCGGCCTTGTCCCCCAACCCCAAAGATTATGATGCGCAGGGCTCCTTCCAGCCGGCCAAGGAGACAAAAAAGATACCTCTGGACCCGGAGAATCCAGAAAGGTTTGCTATCATTGGGGCAAACCTGGACAGTAAATAGGAAGGGGAGCTCGTCGACTTCCTCCGTGAGAATCGAGACATCTTTGCATGGTCCCCAAAGGACATGCCGGGTGTCCCGAAGGATTTCGCCGAGCAGAAATTGCACGTCCGAGCCGACGCAAAGCCGGTCAAGCAGCCCCTCCGCCGACTGTCAGAAGAGAAGCGAAGAATCGTAGGAGAAGAGATAGCCCGGCTCCTCGCCGCTGGCTTTATTATGGAAGTATTTTTTTCCAGAGTGGCCTGCCAACCCAGTCTTTGTTTTGAAAAAGAATAACAAGTGGCGCATGTGAATAGACTACACCAGCCTCAACAAGGCCTGCCCCAAGGATCTGTTTGCTTTGCCACGGATTGACCAAGTGATAGACTCCACAGCCGGATGCGAGCTGTTGAGTTTTTTGGATGCCTACTCAGGGTACCATCAGATCAAGTTGGACCCGGCAGACCGCCTGAAGACTGCCTTCATCACACCATTCGGAGCTTTCTGTTACCTGACTATGACATTCGGCTTAAGGAATGCCGGTGCCACTTTTCAGCGTTGCATGCAGAAATGCCTCCTCAAGCAACTCGGCAGAAATGCCCACGTCTACGTAGACGACATTGTGGTGAAGACAGAGAAGCGCGGCACCCTGCTGGAGGACCTCAAAGAAACATTCGCCAACTTGCGCCGATTCCAAATCAAGCTCAACCCCGAGAAATCCGTGTTCGGAGTACCAGCCGGGCAGCTGCTAGGCTTTCTGGTCTCCGAACGCGGCATCGAGTGCGACCCTGTGAAGATCAAGGCGATCGAGAGGATGGAGATTCCCACCAAATTGCGAGATGTGCAGAAGTTCACCGGGTGCTTGGCCTCCCTAAACCGCTTTATCAGCTGGCTAGGAGAGAAGGCTCTCCCCCTGTACCGACTCATGAAGAAGTCCACTCACTTCGAGTGGAATGACCAAGCCGACCAAGCCTTCCATGAGCTGAAGAAGATGCTGACCACTCTGCCTATCCTGGCGGCACCGACTGAGAAGGAGCCCATGCTCCTCTACATTGCCGCGACCAGCCGAGTGGTCAGTACAGTTGTCGTGGTCCAACGCCCGGAAGAAGGCCGAGCCCAGCTAGTTCGAAGGCCGGTGTATTATCTAAGCGAAGTGCTATCCAGCTCAAAGCAAAACTACCCGCACTACCAGAAGATGTGCTATGGGGTGTACTTCGCCGCCAAGAAGCTGAAGCCCTACTTCCAAGAGCATCCATCACGGTCGTGTGCACCGCCCCGCTTGCCGAGATCATAGGCAGCCGGGATGCATCCGGCCGGGTGGCTAAATGGGCCATTGCATTGGCACCGTACACAATCTTCTACCAACCGCCGGCGCCCGACTCTACCCATTGGCGGATGCACTTCGACGGGTCCAAGATGCGCACCGGCTTGGGAGCCGGCATCGTCCTCACCTCTCCCAAAGGCGACAAACTCAGATACACGCTGCAAATCCACTTCGCCGCCTCCAACAACGTGGCCGAGTACGAGGCTCTCATACATGGGCTCCGGCTAGCCAAAGAGCTCGGCATACGCTGGATCCTGTGTTATGGCAACTCTGACTTGGTGGTCCAACAGTCGTCTGGTGACTGGGACGCCAAGGATGCAAACATGGCAAGCTATCGATTCCTCGTCCAACGGATCAGCGGGTACTTCGAAGGGTGCGAGTTCCTTCACGTACCAAGGGCCGACAACGACCAAGCAGATGCCCTCGCATGGATCGGCTCCACCCGACAGGCTATACCGACCGGCGTCTCCCTCTAGCGCCTCCTCAACCCGTCCATCAAGCCGTCTCCAGAATCGGACTCTATCTTCGTACCACATGTCCCCGATGCAGCCGGATCCGACTGGAGGAACCCCGCAGGCGGCATGGGGACTTCGACAACCGGCCCGGGGACTGCCGTAGTCGCACCCGGCCCGGGGACTTCAGAACCCGGCCCGGGGACTGCAGCAGTCGGCCCGGGGACTGCAGCAACACAAGAAGCGGTGGCCGACTCCAATTCCATGCCACCCGACCCACCCACCCGAGTCATGGTGGCCGCACTAACAGAAGAAGAAGTCACAGCTCCATCATGGGCCCAGCCCATCCTCAAATTCCTAGTCAACAGAGAGCTGCCGGCTGATGAGATCTCAGCAAGACTAGTGCAACGACGAGCCGGAGCATATGCAATAATCAACAGAGAGCTTGTCAAGCGCAGCGTCACTGGAGTCTTCCAGCGCTGTGTTGAGCCGGAAAAAGGAGTGGCAATCCTCAAGGATATCCATCAAGGTGAATGCGGCCACCACACAGCCTCACGATCACTTGTGTCCAAAGCTTTCCGCCACGGTTTCTTTTGGCCGACTGCTTTGGAAGATGCCAAAGAGATAGTCAAGAGCTGCAGAGGATGCCAAGTCTTCAGTTCCAAGCAACACCTGCCGGCTTCTGCACTCAAGACCATTCCCCTCACCTGGCCCTTCGCCGTCTGGGGACTAGACATGGTGGGCCCTTTCAAGACGGCCCGCGGCGGCTTGACACATCTGCTTGTCGCCGTGGACAAGTTCACCAAGTGGATCGAAGCGAAGCCGATCAAGAAGCTGAACGGGCCGACTGTCGTGACGTTCATCACCGACATCACTACTCGGTACGGCGTACCACACAGCATCATCACCGACAACGGCACAAACTTTGCCAAAGGAGCACTGGCACGTTTCTGCGCGGCGCAGGGTATCCCACTGGACTTAGCGTCCGTTGCCCACCCGCAGTCAAACGGCCAGGTCGAGCGAGCAAATGGACTCATCCTCTCCGGCATCAAGCCCCGACTGGTTGTACCACTGGAGCGATCGGCCGGCTGCTGGCTCGATGAGCTGCCGGCTGTCCTCTGGAGTCTGCGTACTACCCCTAACAAGTCAACCGGCTCCACTCCGTTCTTCCTTGTATATGGTGCCGAGGCTGTCATCCCAACCGACATCGAGTTCGACTCGCCTCGGGTCACCATGTACACGGAGGCGGAGGCCAAGGAAGCGCGAGAAGACGGCGTCAACCTGCTGGAAGAAGGCCGGCTGTTGGCACTCAGCCGGTCCGCCATCTACCAGCAGGGGTTGCGTCGTTACCACAACCGCAAGGTCAAGCCAAGATCTTTCCAAGAGGGCGACCTTGTGCTCCGGCTGATCCAGCGAACAGCCGGCCAGCACAAGCTCTCGGCCCCTTGGGAAGGCCCTTTCGTCATCAGCAAGGAACTAGGCAACGACTCCTACTACCTGATCGACGCGCAAAAACCAAGAGCACGCAAGAGGGACGACTCCGGCAAGGAGGCAGAGCGACCATGGAACGCGAACCTCTTGAGAAGATTTTACAGTTGAAAGCAGTATGTATCATGCTACCCTTTTGTATTAAGTACGAAACAACAGGCCCCCCGAGGAGCACTCGGGGACTGCCTTCATTTATCTATGAGTGACGAGTGTCATATCCATGAATGTATCATTACATTTGATTTTCTGTGTGGCACCGGGTTCGACTAGTCGGCCCGGGGACTGGCCGCCTCAAGCTATAATAAAGTTCTACCTGAAGTCAGACAAGCAGTGTGCCGGCTCCCGAGTCCTCTCTTGTTGAAAGTCGCAGCTCGAAGAACCGACTGTCCGACTAGAAAGAGCCAAGGCAGAAAGGATGCCCACAGAAAAACGGCTAAGGAATAATGAACTTTAGCGAAAAGACGGCCTCCAACCACGCTTGCCGGCTGTCAGAACAGCCGGCTGGCCGGCTTCCCAAACACTTCGCTATAATCCAACAAAGCTAGAGTACTTGCCCTCCCAATTGGCCAAGCACTTCTCCAGCCACAGATTGCAGAGCAACTGTCTGACTGGGGAGGCGGCAACCAAGGGAGGGCGGCAAAGGAAACAACAGAAGGATGAAAAGCAAAGAACAAGGAAAAGCCAAACACATGCTTAGTCATATATACATATAAAGCCCCCAACAGGCCGGCAATCGACATAGTTCGAATACACCCCCAGTGGGTGGAATTGTGCAAACTTAACAAAATATTGTTCCAAAAGTGATAAGACAGGAAAATAAAAGATAGCAGACTAGACTAAAGGCGTGGTGTGGGAGCCGGGTTGGTCAGTGGAGACGGCCACCGGCTGAAGGAGTGGCCGGCTGGCGGGTCTCGGCTTGATCACCGCCGGTGGCAGGCGGCGCACCCGCGCGTGCCGTCTTGCTGGAGGCACGGTCAAGCTGAGGCTGGCTGGCCGCTCCACCATCCGGCCCGGCGTCTTCACCCTCCTCCTCCTCCTCTTCTCCCTCGTCGCTGGAGTCGATCTCCTCCGCCGAGTCTTCGCCGTCTACCGGGTTCAGCCCGAACCATTCCTCCGGCTGGGCAACACCGTTGTCATCTACCTCAGGGGCGAAGGCGCTGGTGTCGGTGTAGTCGGCGATCGCCGAAGCCCGCCGGATGATAGCTGGCCGCGCCGGCTCCAGCTCCGTGTGGGCCTGCTGCCGCCAGGTAGCCAGCTGGTCCAGACTCAGCCCGGGATACCAGGCCTTGACGAACTCCAGTGCCCGCCTGGCGCCGGACCGAGCCGCCGAAGCCTTCCAAGCCTCGAAGCGGCCGACCGCCACCTCCAGCCAGTCGGCGGTTCGACTGGGGGTGCGGGGAACCACTTCGCCAAGCCAGAGGGTGGCCAACATCTGCGCTCCGGCACGCTGAAGCCGGTGGAGCAGGCGATGAGCCGGCTGGAGGCGGGCCTGGATCGCCAAGAGCTGCTCCTCCAGCGACCGGCTAGCGTTTGGCGCAATCTCGGTGCCAGCCTGCCTCCGTGCCTCGCGGCGGGCCTCGATGATCTGGTTGGCGGCGGTAGAGTAGACAGGTAAGTACTCTATGCAAGAAAGAAAGAGAAAGAAGAGAAAACACCAAGTCAGAAAACGAGCCAAAAGCGGCAAGCGGCAAGAAAGGACGAAGAAGAAGGCGGCTCACCGTCAACCAAATCTTCGATCTGACCATAGCCATTGATCAGCGTCTGCCTCGCTTCGGCCCAGCCAGCCGCCTCTGTCTCATACTCGGCCTGGAGGGCGGCTTCGCTATCCTGCACCGCCTTCAGAGCCGCCTTGTGGCTCTCCTCCTGGTCGGCCAACCTCTTGGCCAGGCGGTCACGCTCCTGCACCACGGCAGCAAACTCGGCCTCCTTAGCATGAAGGGCGGCCTGAGACCCTCCCAGCTGCTCCCTTAGACTGGCGTTGGCCACTGCAGGGATGGCAGAGAAAGAAGAAGCAATAAGAAGGAGTCGTCAAGGAAGATCTGACCCGACTGCTCAGCAGTCGGCCCGAATCTCGGGGACTACACCCAGTGGGTGCGCTGATGCGCCCCCACATGAGATAAAGGACGAAGCACTTACCCCGGCTCTCAGATAGGTCAGTGGTCTTCTGGGTCAGCTCCCGAGCCTGGGAGTTGAAGGCAGCCGCGCGAAGATTGTGGTAGTCCTGCAAGACAGGCAGAAGAGCGAAGTAAGAGCAGGAACAGCAAAACTAGATCCGCTAAGAAGTTCCAGGCCGCCTGCTCAGCAGCCGACTCGGAACTCGGGGACTACACCCAGTGGGTGCGCTGACGCGCCCCCACGGAAGAAACCAAGATCAAAAAAGCAAGAAAAGAAGACTAACCCGGATGGCCGCCCGCGTCGCAAGGAACTCGTCGTTGTACTTCCTCAACGCCGTAGCCTGGGCTTGGAGCCGGGTCCGAACGTCCTGCGCGACCACGTTCATCACAGCCGTCCCTCCGCCCGGCGTCCACTCTGAGCTGGCGCTGGCCGCCTCCATATCCTGGGCCGATGAGCTGGAGCCCGCGGCCGGCTGCGGCTTCGATGCAACCTTCTGCGGCTCTGACGCGGCCTTCCCCGCGCGCTGGCGGGACGACGTCCGGACCACCAGATCAGCCCTCGCAGCCGGCTCGCCCCCGGCCGATTGCACAGGCGGCAAATCAGGCCGACCGCCTTGAGTCGCCCCAGTCGGCGGGACCGGTGCCGCCGCCCTCTCCAGGATGACGACGTCGTCCTCCCTCTCCAGCCCCGGCCGGTCACCGCCGGCTTCTTCGGGCGGGGGCTCTGGGGCCCCAGGCGCCGCAACACGCAGTGGGGTGACCAGCAAGGGCCCCTTCGCCATCGCCGAAGCCGCAGCCTCTGCTTGGGCCTTGGCCGCGGTGTCAGTGCGCGCCTTCGCCGCCTCCTCCTCCTGCGCCGCCTTGGCGGCGGCCACCCTCAATGCCTCCGCCTCCCGCGCCTCTCGCTCCTCCCGCGCCTCCCGGGCGTTCCGCTCCATCGCCGCCAGAAGATTGGCACGGGGGTCCACGCGGCGAGTAGTGCTCCCAAATCCTCCCGGCGACCCAACGACGGAGGCGGCAGTAGCCCGCTCGAGCGACAATGGAGCCCTGGTTTTTTGGAGAAAAGACAAGGACTCAGGAGCCACCAGAGAAAAGAAAAAAGAATACACGAAGGAGTATATACTTACGCCGACACCGTCTGCGGGTGCTTCACCGCCTTGCGGAAGCGGGACGCCTTCGCGGCCGCCTCCTCCCGCCTGGTCGCCGCTGCCCCGCCTCTGGGCTTCTTCGGCCGACTGCCGAACAAGCCCGGCGCGGCACGACGATTTTGCCCGCCGCCTCGAGTAGGCGGCGCGGCGGTGGAACCCGCGCCGTGGCCAGGCGCCGGCTGGCTGCGTGGGACGACTTCAGCCTCGTCATCGTCCGGCCAGTCGTCGAAGCTGACTCCAAGCCCGGAGCCGCCTGCCTCGCCGCCAGCTTGGCCACCGCCCACCTCGGTGTTGTCGTCCATAGCGGCCGCCCCCAAGTCGGGGTCCTCCAGATCGTGCTCCATCCAGTCGGGGACGAATAGGCGCTCCGCGTCCGACCCGCCCGCAGGCCGAAGAAGAGGGCTCTGTCGAGACAAGCCGACTAGTCAGAGTCGGCCAAAAGGAACTCGGCGACAAAACTGAGAAGAGGAGAAAGAGAAAAAGAGAACATACCGTGGGCGGCGGGTGAGCTCGGCAATATGGCTCCTTGCCGAACTGCCACTCTGCGGAGAGCTTGCAGTTCGCGAGGTAGTTCACCATATGGGCCACCTCGTCGTGCGGCATGTCTTTGGTGCACATCCGACTCGGATCAAGCTGGCCGCTCATCTGACATATCAGATGAGGGCGGCTCTGGAGCGGGAGCACCCGGCGCGTGACGAAGGCGGCCAGCAGGTCGGGCCCCGATAAGCCCTCCGACTGGATCATCACCCGCAGTCGGGCGACAGCTGCAGCTCCGGCGGCGTCAGTGTCACGGCCCGATAGGACCACTGGGGCCGCCTACCTGCCGGCGGGCCGGCTTTGTAAGCCGGCAAATTGACGTAGTTGCCCTGCGGGGCGACGTTCTTCACGTAGAAGTATGACTTCTGCCATAGCTTCACCGACTGGATCAGCGCGATGACGGGGAAGGGGTTGTCGGCAGTCACCCTCCGCATCGCGATGAAGGCGCCACTCTGAGCCGGCACGCCCTGCATGCGCGTGCCCAGCTTGGACTGGAAGAACTCCCCCCAGAGCTCAAGGGTGGGGAGGACGCCGAGGTAGCCTTCGCACAAGGTGACGAAGGCGGACAGCAGCACCACCGCGTTCGGGGTGAGGTGGTGCGGCTGGAGTTGGTAGAACTCGAGAAAGGAGCGGAAGAAGGCGCTCGCGGGCAAGCCGATGCCGCGCGAGAAATGCGAGCGGAAGACTACCCGCTCGCCTTCCTCACGCTCCGGCGTAATCTCCTTCGCCGGCGCAAGACGCACCTGCACCTTGTCCGCGCCGGGCAGCTGCTGCGTCTTGCGGAGGAACTCGACGTGATCCTCATGGACGTTGGAGCCGTCCAAATCCCCGCCGTACTGCATCGTGGCGTAGGGCTGGCGAGAATGAGCGCGGTGGCGGAGAATCGAGTGGTAGAGCGGTGCGGCAGCGAGGCGCTGTTGCGAGAAAGAGCAGAAGGAAGAGGATGGCGGAGAGGGGAGGGGCGTGTGAGCGCCTGCCGCTCTCCCCCCTCCCCCTACTTATAGCTTCGCACGGTGAAGCCGAGGAGGCAGGGCGTGTGGCGAGACGTGGGATTAACTGCACCCACTCCCCCCACGCCCCGCGATTATTACGCCCTAAAGGCGTGCCGAAACCGCCGCAGGAAGACGTGCGGGCGGCTTTGGGCCACAGAGAATCCCCGCCTGGGCCGGGGCGTAGGCGTGGCGGGCCCCCGACCTGCGGCGACGTCCCGTCACGCGCGTGGGCTGGCAGGCTTTTTAGCCAAGGGATGCCACATGGTTCGCAGGCGGCAAGTGTCCGGCCCGCGGCCCGGTGCGCGCGCTGGCATGCTCCCGCCCTCCGACTTCAAAATCTTTCGCCGAGACGGCGCGCCCAACCAAGGCCGGCTCCCAGCTGCCGGCTCGTCAAGATAGGAAGCTGACCGAGCTTCTCGACTCCCACCCAACCTCGAAGCTCAATCAGCTTCGGGGACTACTGTCGGAGTAAATGGCCACGGGTAGCCTAACTGACTACCTCTGGCTCTTCAAAAATTATCAGGCCATTCGAGCCTTCAAGCATTCGAAGCAATGGGCCGCCTTCCCCGGCCGGCTACCCCAGGAGCCGACTCTCAGAAGGCGACCCAGTCTCAGAAATCTCCCCCAAGATAACTACGAGATGGCCGACTCCAGGAAGCCGGCGCCAAGAGGACCGACTCCCAAAAGCCGACCATGGAGAACGCCGACTCCCAAAAGCCGGCCATGAAGAATGCCGACTCCAAGAAGCCGGCCAAGACTGCACCCACCAAAACTACGCCCACATAACGGTGACAAGATGGGGTGTGGCCACAGTACGGCCCACTACCCCCGAATCCTGAGGCAGGCATGGCCACAGGACGCCGTACGGGTCAGCCATCTCCCGTCCGGCTCGGCACTGTAGCCATGCTGGGCTCAACGTCATCCACAACAGACGCCAGTACGGCCCACGGGCGGCGGGCCCCTTTAGCCAGAGAGAGGCACGAAGGCGGCCCGGCCTCCCCCAGTCGGCCAGGAGCGTCGCCGGCCTCCAGAAGCCGGCTACCCCCTCCCTCGAAACATGTGCCACATTAAGGAGACAAGACGAGGTAAGGCTACAGCGAGAGCCCTCGAGGCGGCACACTGTAGCCACGCTTAACTCAACAAAGCCCTCGTCATCAGAGGCGAGGCTACAGTAAACAGCCGCCGACAAGACCCCCAGGCGGTGGGGCCGGCCTGTCGACCAAGAGGCCGGCAGCCGGCGGGACCCACCAGTCGGCGGGCCCCAATGGCCGGCGGAGAAGCCGGCGAGCACAGAGACCGACGGCTGGGACCCGCGCCCAGCCGGATTACAATTGTACCCCCGGGGGGTAAGCCTATATAAACCCCCCGGGGCACCCATGCAAAGGGTTGGTCTCTTAGAGTTACACACACACCATATAGAGAGGAAAGTGAGAGCTAGCCTTGCTCTTCTTCTCCCTTGAACCCGACAGCTCAAGGAGCATTTGTAGCTACTGGTTCTGATCTAGTGATCATGCGGAGACCCCACAGAGCAGGACTAGGGGTGTTATCTCCACGGAGAGCCCCGAACCTGGGTAAGATTCGCCGGCGTGCATGTCTTCGCCTCATCCCGTTTCCAGGCACCGGCGACGTCTTACTGGCTCCCACAATGATAAGCCAACCGTTGGCATATGTCGCACCTACCACCCGACAATCCATCTAGAGGGGGGGGCAGCGGCCCCCTTAGGGTATCCAACTAGGGGGGCGCCCGCCCCGGGGGGGCAACGGCCCCCCTAGGGTTTCCAACCCTAGTTTCCTTGGGCCCTTGGGGGGCGCACCAGCCCACTAAGGGGCTGGTTCCCACCCAACTACAGCCCATTAGGTCCTTCGGGGCAGGTGGACCCCCGGAACCCCTTCAGTTGTCCCGGTACAATACCGATAAACCCCGAAACCTTTCCGGTGACTGAAAGTGGACTTCCCATATATAAATCTTCACCTCCGGACCATTCCGGAACTCCTCGTGACATCCGGGATCTCATCCGGGACTCCAAACAACATTCGGTAACCACATACATCTATTCCCTATAACCCTAGCGTCATCGAACCTTAAGTGTGTAGACCCTACGGGTTCAGGAACTATGCAGACATGACCGAGACATCTCTCTGGCCAATAACCAATAGCGGGATCTGGATACCCATGTTGGCTCCCACATGTTCCACGATGATCTCATCCGATGAACCACGATGTCGGGGATTCAATCAATCCCGTGTACAATTCCCTTTGTCAATCGGTATGTTACTTGCCCAAGATTTGATCGTCGGTATCCCAATACCTCATTCAATCATGTTACCGGCAAGTCACTTTACTCGTTCCCTAATGCATGATCCCGTCACTAACTACTTAGTCACATTGAGCTCATTATGATGATGCATTACCGAGTGGGCCCAAAGATACCTCTCCGTCATACGGAGTGAGAAATCCCAGTCTCGATTCGTGCCAACCCAAAAGACACTTTCGGAGATACCCGTAGTGTGCCTTTATAGCCACCCAGTTACGTTGTGACGTTTGGCACACCCAAAGCATTCCTACAACATCTGGGAATTGCACAATCGCATGGTCTAAGGAAATGATACTTGACATTAGAAAAGCTTTAGCAAACGAACTACACGATCTTGTGCTATGCTTAGGATTGGGTCTTGTCCATCACATCATTCTCCTAATGATGTGATCCCGTTATCAATGACATCCAATGTCCATGGTCAGGAAACCATAACCATCTATTGATCAACGAGCTAGTCAACTAGAGGTTCACTAGGGACATGTTGTGGTCTATGCATTCACACATGTATTACGGTTTCCAGTTAACATCATTATATCATGAACAATAGACAATTGTCATGAACAAGGAAATATAATAATAACCATTCTATTATTGCCTCTAGGGCATATTTCCAACAGCCTCCTCCGTGCCGCTACCTCCTCTGTTCCACCAAGGCCCATGAAGGCCCATTAATCCCCCGGGGGATTCCGGTAACCTCCCGGTACTCCGAAAAATTCCCGAACCTTTCCGAAACCTTTCCGTTGTCCGAACATAACCTTCCAATATATCAATCTTTATGTCTCGACCATTTCGAGACTCCTCATCAGGTCCGTGATCTCATCCGGGACTCCTAACAAACTTCGGTCATCAAAAACACATAACTCATAATATAAATCACCATCGACGTTAAGCGTGCGAACCCTTCGGGTTTGAGAACTATGTAGACATGATAGAGAGACATCTCCGATCAATAACCAATAACGGAACCTGGATGCTCATATTGGCTCCTACATATTCTACAAAGATCTTTATCGGTCAAACCGCATAACAACATACGTTGTTCCCTTTGTCATCGGTATGTTACTTGCCCGAGATTCGATCGTCGGTATCATCATAACTAGTGCAATCTCATTACCGGCAAGTCTCTTTACTCGTTCCGTAATGCTTCATCCCACAACTAACTCATTAGTCACATTGCTTGCAAGGCTTATAGTGATGAGCATTACCGAGAGGGCCCAGAGATACCTCTCCGATACACGGAGTGACAAATTCTAATTTTGATCCATGCCAACCCAACAAACACCTTTGGAGACACCTGTAGAGCATCTTTATAATCACCCAGTTATGTTGTGACGTTTGATAGCACACAAGGTGTTCCTCCGGTATTCGGGAGTTGGATAATCTCATAGTCTGAGGAACATGTATAAGTCATGAAAAAAGCAGTAGCAATGATACTGTAACGATCATAATGCTAAGCTAACGGATGGGTCTTGTCCATCACATCATTCTCTAATGACGTGATCCCGTTCATCAAATGACAACACATGTCTATTGTTAGGAAACATAATCATTTTTTATTAACGAGCTAGTCAAGTAGAGGCATACGAGGGACACTATGTTTTGTCTATGTATTCACACATGTATCAAGTTTCCGGTTAATACAATTCTAGCATGAATAATAAGTAGTTATCATGATAGAAGGAAATATAAAAAACAACTTTATTATTGCCTCTAGGGCATATTTCCTTCAGTCTCCCACTTGCACTAGAGTCAATAATCTAGTTCACATCGCCATGTGATTTAACACCAATAGTTCACATATGTATGTGATTAACACCCATAGTTCACATCGCTATGTGACCAACAACCAAAGGGTTTACTAGAGTCAACAATCTAGTTCACATCGCTACGTGATCAACACCCAAAGAGTACTAAGGTGTGATCATGTTTTGCTTGTGAGAAAAGTTCAGTAAGCGGGCCTACTAAATTAAGAGTCGTATGTATTTTGTAAATTTTCTATTTCTACAATGCTCTGCATGGAGCTACTCTAGCTAATTGCTCCCACTTTCAATATGTATCCAGATTGAGACTCAGAGTCATCTGGATTGGTGTAAAGTTTACATCGACATAACTCTTTACGATGAACTCTTTATCACCTCCATAACTGAGAAATGCTTCCTAAGTCCTCTTAGGTAACTAAGGATAACTTTGACCGCTATACAGTGATCTACTCCTGGATCACTATCGCACCCCCTTGCCAAACTCATAGCAAGGCACACAACTGGTCTGGTACATAGCATGTCATACTTTATAGAACCTATGACTGAGGCATAGGGAATGACTTTCATTCTCTTTCTATCTTCTGCCGTGGTCAGGCTTTGAGTCTTACTCAACTTTACACCTTGTAATACAGGCAAGAACTCCTTCTTTGACTGATCCATTTTGAACTCTTTCAAAATCTTGTCAAGGTATGTACTCATTGAAAACTCTTATCAAGCATCTTGATCTATCTCTATAGATCTTGATGCCCAATATGTAAGCAGCTTCACCAAGGTCTTTATTTGAAAATCTCCTTTCAAACTCTCCTTTATGCTTTCCAGAAAATTGTACATCATTTCCGATCAACAATATGTCATTCACATATACTTATTAGAAAGGATGTAGTGCTCCCACTCACTTTCTTGTAAATACAGGCTTCACCGCAAGTCTGTATAAAACTATATGTTTTGATCAACTCATCAAAGCGTATATTCCAACTCCGAGATGCTTGCACCAGTCCATAGATGGATCGCTGGAGCTTGCACACCTTGTTAGTACCTTTAGGATCGACAAAACCTTCTTGTTGCATCATATACACCTCTCCTTAGATATATCTATTTAAAGAATACAGTTTTGACATCCATTTACCAGATTTCATAAAATATGGCAATTGCTAACATGATTCAGACACACTGAAGCATCGCTACGGTTGAGAAAATCTCATTGTAGTCAACACCTTGAACTTGTCGAAAACCTTTCACAACAAGTCGAGCTTTGTAGACAGTAACATTACCGTCAGCGTCAGTCTTCTTCTTGAAGATCCATTTATTTTCTATGGCTTGCCGATCATCGGGCAAGTCCATCGAAGGCCATACTTTGTTCTCATACATTGATCCCATCTCAGATTTCATGGCCTCAAGCCATTTTGCGAAATCTAGGCTCATCGTCGCTTCCTCATAGTTCATAGGTTCATCATGGTCTAGTAACATGACTTCCAGAATAGGATTACCGTACCACTCTGGTGCGTACGGTACTCTGGTTGACCTACGAGGTTTGGTAGTAACTTGATCTAAAGTTTCATGATCATCTATTAGCTTCCTCACTAATTGGTGTAGGAATCACTGGAACTGATTTCTGTGATGAACAACTTTCCAATTCGGGAGAAGGTACAATTACCTCATCAAGTTCTACTTTCCTCCCACTCACTTCTTTCGAGAGAAAATCCTTCTCTAGAAAGATTTTGTTCTTAGCAAAAAAAATCTTGCCTTCGGACTTGTGGTAGAAGGTGTACCCAATTGTTTCCTTAGGGTATCCTATGAAAACACATTTCTCCGATTTGGGTTCGAGCTTATCGGGCTGAAGCCTTTTGACATAAGCATCACATCCCCAAACTTTAATAAACGACAACTTCGGTTTGTTGCCAAACCACAGTTCATATGGTGTCGTCTCAACGGACTTTGATGGTGCCCTGTTTAAAGTGAATGCAGCTATCTCTAATGCATAACCCCAAAATGATAGTGGTAAATCGGTAAGAGGTATCATAGATCGCACCATATCTAATAAAGTGCGGTTATGACGATCAGGCACACCATTACGCTGTGGTGTTCCAGGTGGCGTGAGCTGTGAAACTATTCCACATTGTTTTAAATGAAGGCCAAACTCGTAACTCAAATATTCACCTCCATGATCAGATCGTAGAAACTTTATTTTCTTTTTACAATGATTCTCCACTTCACTCTGAAATTCTTTGAACTTTTCAAATGTTTCAGACTTGTGTTTCATTAAGTAGATATACCCATATCTGCTCAAATCATCTGTGAAGGTCAGAAAATAATGATACCTCCCACGAGCCTCAACACTCATCGGACCGCATACATCGGTACGTATTATTTCCAATAAGTCATTAGCTCGTTCCATTGTTCCGGAGAACGGAGTTTTAGTCATCTTGCCCATAAGGCACGGTTCGCAAGTATCAAATGATTCATAATCAAGTGATTCCAAAAGCCAACCAGCATGGAGTTTCTTCATGCGCTTTACACCAATATGACCTAAACGGCAGTGCCACAAGTATGTTGCACTATCATTATCAACTTTGCATCTTTTGGCATCAATATTATGAATATGTGTATCACTACGATCGAGATTCAATAAACCATCAACATTGGGTGTATGACCATAGAAGGTTTTATTCATGTAAATAGAATAACAATTATTCTCTGTCTTAAATGAATAACTGTATTGCAATAAACATGATCTAATCATATTCATTCTTTAAGGGAAACACCAAATAACATTTATTTAGGTTCAAATCTAATCCCAAAAGTATATGGGGTGTGCGATGATCATATCAATCTTGGAACCACTTCCAACATACATTGTCACTTCACCCTGAACCAGTCTCTATTTATTCTGCAACTCCTGTTTCGAGTTACTAATCTTAGCAACTAAACAAGTATCAAATACCTAGGGGTTACTACGAGCACTAGTAAGGTACACATCAATAGCATGTATATCAAATATATCCTTGTTCACTTTGGCATCCTTCTTATCCACCAAATATTTGGGGTAACTCCGCTTCCAGTGACCATTTCCTTTGCAGTAGAAACACTTAGTTTCAGGCTTAGGTCCAGCTTTGGGCTTTTTCACGGGAGTGACAACTTGCTTGCCATTCTTCTTGAAGTTCCCTTTCTTTCCCTTTGCCCTTTTCTTGAAACTAGTGATCTTGTTTAATCATCAACACTTGATGCTTTTTCTTGATTTCTACCTTCGTTTATTTCAGCATCACGAAGAGCTCGGGAATCGCTTTTGTCATCCCTTACATATTATAGTTCATCACGAAGTTCCAGTAACTTGGTGATGGTGACTAGAGAACCCTGTCAATCACTATCTTATCTGGAAGATTAACTCCCACTTGATTCAAGCGATTGTAGTACCCCAGACATTCTGAGCACATGCTCACTAGATGAGAAATTCTCGTCCATTTTTAGGCGAAGTACTTGTCAGAGGTCTCATACCTCTCGACACGGGCATGAGTCTGAAATACCAATTTCATCTCTTTGGAACATCTCATATGCTCCATGGTGTTCAAAACGTTTTTGAAGTCCCGGTTCTAAGCCGTAAAGCATGGTGCACTAAACTATCAAGTAGTCATCATATTGAGCTAGCCAAACGTTCATAGCGTCTGCATCTGCTCCTGCAATAGGTTTGTAACCTAGGGGTGCATCAAAGACATAATTCTTCTGTGCAGCAAAGAGGATAAACCTCAGATCACGGACCCAGTCCGCATCATTGCTACTATCATCTTTCAACTTAGTTTTCTCTAGGAACATATAAAAAACATAGGGAAGCTACAACGCGAGCTATTGATCTACAACATAATTTGCAAAATACTATCAGGACTAAGTTCATGTTAAATTAAAGTTCAATTAATCATATTACTTAAGAATTCCCACTTAGATAGACCATGTCCGATCATCACATGATCAATATCAACTAAACCATGTCCGATCATCACGTGAGATGGAATAGTTTTCAATGGTGAACATCTCTATGTTGATCATATCTACTATATGATTCACGCTCGACCTTTTGGGCTCCAGTGTTCCGAGGCCATATCTGCATATGCTAGACTCATCAAGGTTAACCCGAGTATTCTGCACGTGCAAAACTGGCTTGCACCCATTGTATGTGAACGTAGAGCTTATCACACCCGATCATCACATGGTGTCTCGGCACGACGAACTGTAGCAACGGTGCATACTTAGGGAGAACACTTATACCTTGAAATTTAGTGAGGGACCATCTTATAATGCCACCGCCGTACTAAGCAAAATAAGATTCATAAAAGATAAACATCACATGCAATCAAAATATGTGAGATGATATGGCCATCATCATCTGGTGCCTTTGATCACCATCTCCAAAGCACCGTCATGATCTCCATCGTCACCGGCTTAACACCTTGATCTCCATCATAGCATCGTTGTCGTCTCGCCAACTATTGCTACGACGACAACCGCTACCGCTTAGTGATAAAGTAAAGCAATTACATGGCGATTGCAATTCATACAATAAAGCGACAACCATATGGCTCCTACCAGTTGCTGATAACTCTGTTACAAAACATGATCATCTCATACAACAATTTATATCACACCATGTCTTGAACATATCACATCACAACAAGCCCTGCAAAAACAAGTTAGACGTCCTCTACTTTGTTGTTGCAAGTTTTACGTGGCTGCTACGGGCTTCTAGTAAGAACCGTTCTTACCTATGCATCAAAACCACAACGAATTTTCGCCAAGTGTGTTGTTTTAACCTTCAATAAGGACCGGCCATAGTCAAACTCGATTCAACTAAAGTTGGAGAAACAGACCCCCGCCAGCCACCTATGTGCAAAGCACGTCGGTAGAACCAGTCTCATGAACGCGGTCATGTAATGTCGGTCCGGACCGCTTCATCCAGCAATACTGCCAAATCAAAGTAAGATGTTCGTGGTAACCTGTGTGACTATTATCGCCCACAAATCTTTGTGTTCTACTCGTGCATATAACATCTACGCACAGATCTGGCTCGTATGCGACTGTTGGGGAACGTAGTAATTCAAAAAAATTCCTACGATCACGCAAGATCTATCTAGGAGATGCATATCAACGAGAGGGGAAGAATGTGTCAACGTACCCTCGTAGAACGAAAGCAGAAGCGTTTAGTAACGCGGTTGATGTAGTCGAACGTCTGCATGATCCAACCGATCCAAGTACCGAATGTACGGCACCTCCGTGTTCAACACACGTTCAGCACAATGACGTCCCTCGAGCTCTTGATCCAGTTGAGGGCGAGGGAGAGTTTCTTCAGCACGACGGCGTGACGACGGTGTTGATGATGTTACCGGCCCAGGGCTTCACCTAAGCACTATGACGATATGACCGAGGTGTTAAACTGTGGAGGGGGGCACCGCACACGGCTAAGAGAATAACTGTTGTCTTTGAGGTGTCCCCTGCCCCCGTATATAAAGGAGGGAGGAGGAGGAGGCCGGCCAAGAAGGGGCGCGCCGATAGGGGGAGTCCAACTAGGATTCCCAATCCTAGTTGGAGTCCCCTTCCCTTTCCAAGAGGGGGCACTACACCACAACACTGAATTGGCGGCAATTAACTGCCGGGAGAAATACGAGAACGAGGGCAAACCATCTGCCGGGAACCTTGTTGCTGCTGGTAGAAGTGCATAAGGGCGGGTGAACTGTCGGTAGAAGTTAAGCAGCAGGGGCACAAGCACTGCCAGCAATGAAGTCCACATCTTAGGTCATAAAATCTGCCGGGAGAACTGATCTACGACACACTATCTGCTGGGTCTGTCTGTGGCGCGAGCCCAAACATAATTTGGCCCAACCGCGCGACAGACCAAAAAATTTCGCTCAAAAAGAATTGCAGCCGCCACCCGACCGGTTCTCTTCCCCTAAATCGGACCCTCCCCCAAATCGAACCTCCCTATAGACCTCCTCAACTGCCGTCACTGCTTCCGCTGCCGTTGACCACGCCCTCCACCATCATTCCCTTGGCTGAACTGTGCAACCCCATCGGGATCTATGGCGCTGGTGCGTGGAGGCCGGTGTCGCCTCCCTCCAGACACCTCTGTGTGCGAGGTCGGCGTCGCACCCCCACCAGATCTGGTCGACGATGCCGGCACTCCCATCGCGCTCTTCTCCACAGCCCATCACGCCGGCGAGCATGGGCGAGATCCCCGCAACGGCTTCCTCCCTGCCAACGGCGAGCGCGGTGCCTCCTCTCCACTATGTTGGTACAACACACTGCTTAGATCCATCCCGGGGAAACCCGGTGCAGGTGAGATTTTCATTACCAAGGTTGTGAAACTCTCCTCTGCTCGATGAGAACTTGCGGTGGATGTTGTCCAGTTGTCCGTCCGAAACCTAATTGATGCAGGTGCTATTAGTGAGAGGATTGGAGACTAGTTCTTGCAGTGGTAGGTTTTGTGGAATTCCCAGTGCTCATGATTTTGTTATTTTAATTCTCAATATGAAGGTATATGTGCCTATGATTTGTAAAGTTTCATTTACTTGTATCCACCCTTTTTAGGTACATGGATGTGTCTTTATTTATTCAGTTTCAGACATTACAAAACTGAAGACAAGTGTTATACAGCTTGAGAATCGATACTCACTAATTGTTGACTGTGTATTGAGCACTCTACAAGAAATAAATTTATAGATATGAATGTAGATTTAATATTAACATTGCTCTACAGAAGTAGCTACTTTTCCTGCCCTGATTTATCATCTAGATAATTGTTTCATAGCAGTTCACTACTGAGGTAACTTTTGTTTTTCTCAAACTTGTGCTTGCATGTACCAATGAAGATGCTCTTCCCAACTAAAATAATTGGGAGGATTTTGAAAAGGAGTTTGTGCCTATAATTGGGAGGATGTAGTGAAATATTTAGTTGGGTTCTCCTTGCCTTCCTTGTATATAATAGATGGTGCCGCACTGATTATTCACAATTCTGTAAAAAAAATTGAGGGACACAGTTCTGTAATATTAAATATGCAGTATATGGAGAGTATGATCAGACAGAAACATATTCAGAAGAACTAGCAAGAGCAATTGCAAATAAAAAATGGACCGGACAAAAAAATCAAAAGCTTGTAGACATAAACACAAACAGTTGGTGCCCAGACTTTCACATCAGAAATGACATAGATATTTTTGCCTTAGATTACGAAGTATCAGATCATTAGGTGATTTAGTATTTAGTCTGCTTTTAGAATCATATGTTACTAGAATGTCTTCAATTTCTATAGCCTTGTAAATTTTTATCTTTCAGGAAGGGGAAATTGATAAGCCAGTGGTATGTGCTTTTTCTAGGGTGCATCGTGTAGGGCCTCGGAAGGAAATATACTACGAACCAGAGGAAGTAAAAGCGGCAATTGTTACATGTGGAGGGCTCTGCCTCGGTTTAAATGATGTTATTAGACAGGTATTGTCCTTTCAATATCGTTCAAGTAAAATGGCTTCTTCTTTACACACCCGAAGTTTAAATAAGTGGTGTGCCTACAAAGATTTTTTTTTCTGTCTAAATCTTGCTTCCACAGCCTTTTGACAATATTGAACAAATGTAAATTTTATTTCCAGATAGTATTTTCCCTGGAGATCTATGGGGTAAAGAATATTATTGGAATTCAGTTTGGTTATCGTGGACTTTTCTAAAAAGGATAAAAAGAAATGATGGTAAGATGCGTCCCCCAATCGCCTAACGTTATTAAGTTCATTGTGTTGTGGAATTACATTTTGGTTTCAACCTTCAGCTTTCACATGATGTGGTCGAAAACATAAATCTTGCTAGTGGAAGCTTCCTAGGTGTCTCACGTGGAGGAGCTAAAACTAGTGAAATTGTAGATAGCATACAGGTAAGCAGTGTGAATAAAAGATTGGGATATTCTGTGTTGACGCTTCATTATTGATGTACTTTTGTACATGATTGGATAAGGAGCATTTACTAGTATTTCCAATATATAGCACAGTAATCTGATTCTTACAAACCCAATGCAATGGTATAGGTTATATCAATTACCTGAGAATACAAGGCCCGTTGCTTAGAGAAAAAATGAAACGGTATTGAGAAAACATAGTAATGCCTTTTCTCTAATCAGCACATAGTACTTGTGTGGTTGTGCCTAATGAATTTCCTTTATTATTTACTTCACTGTTGTGTTGTCTGGTTCGATTTGAAGCTTGTTCACCCTCAATGAATTTCTGGAGAGTTCATTTGCCTAAATCTGCTTACTCCGATCCTGTAAAAGACAATGATTAGCTTATGTATAAACAGATAATCCTACAATAGTGGGTATATAAACGGATAATCCTACAATAGTGAGAACTGGACTGAAAGTTATTGTAATATCTTATATTAGAAAAAGGTTTATGTTGCCAGTTAGAGTTACACAGGACCATTCCATGATTTAGATTTCAAATGTTACTGATGGAAAATAGTTGAACTGATAGTGTTTTGCATATCTGAGCCATATACATAGTCCAGAAGATATAGGATAGCAAGTCCAAATTACAAGTGAGCTGCAGCCATCGTCTCCTGTTTGTGTGTACTTTCCGTACTTCGTTTAATCTTTGCAAAGACGAGCATGAGTGATATTGGTGTGCAAATTTCTTAATCCGGCACTTGTGTGAAGGTGAATAACTTCGGAAAAAGAATGACCCAGGGTGGATAAAGTGACATGGATGACTGATTAGAAGATGCAATGGCAGTGGGCGTGATGGAAGGAAAAGAGCAGAGAGTGTTAGAAGAAATAATGAGGTGATAAGGTCTAGAAATGTTCATTATCTCATGGAAGTTATTAATGTGCTATGGAGCCAAAAGGTTAACAAATATATATGTGCATGTACTCTAGGTTGGCCATTAGAAACATGTTCAAGAACATGTTAGTTGGTAATAAGTACAGTTCATTGTTTTTAATAAATTTCATTGCTTCAGTGTACTCTGATAGTGATTATTGCCTTTCCACGTACATATCATTTTAGGGCTTCAGAATTTGGACAAGACCAATGTTGGATCTGCTGTCACAGATGTACATACAGTGTGGTCAATTTTTTTATGCTCTATTATTGTTTAGCTCTTGCACATAGATGAAATATTGTTTAAGTTTTGATTTTGGTTGATGGACGACAAGTGAATGACCTAAATCAAAAAATCATGGACATGAGTTTCTTGAAACATATCTGAATTTTGGTTCCGAGTTCTATGCATGTTACACACTTAGGGAAGTATAAGAAAAATTGCTTATATAATGTGTTAGGGGATGTTCCATCTAGCTATTCCTAAATTAGTCCAAGAGTTCATTTTCTTCAAGCATGAATTAGAAGAAACAATTAAAATGGGAGTGGAGAGACTGATGCTGTGTTGCTGCTGATGCTACTCCTTTTCCTGTCTGCTTTGCTGATCCTCCTCTACACGCTGTGCTGATGGTGCTGCTGCTGCTGCCGAGCTGCCCCTCCTCTTCTCCTAAGAGTTGTTCTTTTGCTGATAGATAGAAGCACTAGATTGTGCCTTTATTAGTCTCATATTTATAGTTAGCAAGTGATTATTTAGCATGCAGATGCACTTTCGACTAACCTCAAATTTCACTTCACTTTTTTCAGCTCAACATTATAGGCTCATAGCTTAGGCCTTGAACACATCCCGTGAAGGTTTGACAAGATTCTGAAGGTGTTGGAGGTTTGGCAAAATCTGCAAGGCGTCCATACTTAGTTTTTTCTGCTCATTTTGGTGGTTGTTTTAGCACATAAGCCGATGTATACTCGTTTTGGCTGTGTAGCACATCTAGAAACATGTAAGTTTTTCCTTTTGCGGCACAACATCCTTAATGTGTTTAGAAACATGTGTTTGGTTGCTTACAAAATGAAGCTTACGGTTTTGGATATGGCTTATATGTAACTTTGATTGAAAAGTATGTATGAGCTATGAGATTTGTCCTGATTGTCTGAACATACTGAATGTATATTAAATTAGGGATAAGCTGGGTAGAGTTCTGTTAGTGAAATCCATGTGATGGCATGTTAACTGCCGGGTGAACATGTTTCTGCCGGCAGTTCTATTGCCGGTGGCTGTAGTTCCCATGCCATGATCAATCTGCCGAGAAAAAAAGAATTGCCGGCAAATAAAACAGACAAGGCAGACAAACTGCCGGGAATACTTTATCTGCCGGGACAAGTAATCCCCGGCAGCCGTTCTTGTGGCAGTTCTATCAGCTGGGAGAAACACCCTCCTGGCAATATATCTGCCGTCTTAAGTGCATTCTCCTCGCAGATTACATGCCGTTGCATCCGTGTTGTGGTGTAGTGGGGAGAGAGGGAAAGAGGTGGAGGAGAAAGAGGAAAAGGGGGGGGGGCGCCCCCTCCCCTAGTCCAATTCGGTTTAGGCTAGGGGGGCGTGCGCCTCCTCCTGGCCGCTGCCTCCTCTCTCCCACTAAGGCCCACGAAGGCCCATTAATCCCCCGGGGGCCGGGTCCGGTAACCTCCCGGTACTCCGAAAAATGCCCGAACCTTTCCAAAACCTTTCCGGTGTCCGAATAACCTTCCAATATATCAATCTTTATGTCTCGACCATTTCGAGACTCCTCGTCATGTCCGTGATCTCATTCGGGACTCCGAACAAACTTCGGTCATCAAAAACACATAACTCATAATACAAATCGTCATCGAACGTTAAGCGTGCGGACCCTATGGGTTCGAGAACTATGTAGACATGATTGAGACACATCTCCGATCAATAACCAATAGCGGAACCTGGATGCTCATATTGGCTCCTACATATTCTACAAAATCTTTATCAGTCAAACCGCATAACAACATACGTTGTTCCCTTTGTCATCGGTATGTTACTTGCCCGAGATTCAATCGTCGGTATCGTCATACCTAGTTCAATCTCGTTGCCAACAAGTCTCTTTACTCGTTCCAGGATGCTTCATCCCGCAACTAACTCATTAATCACATTGCTTGCAAGGCTTATAGTGATGAGCATTACCGAGAGGGCCCCGAGATACCTCTCCGATACACGGAGTGACAAATCCTAATTTCAATCTATGCCAACCCAACAAACACCTTTGGAGACACCAATAGAGCATCTTTATAATCACTCAGTTACTTGTGACGTTTGATAGCACACAAGGTGTTCCTCCGGTATTCTAGAGTTGTATAATCTCATAGTCTGAGGAACATGTATAAGTCATGAAGAAAGCAGTAGCAATGAAACTGTAATGATGATAATGCTAAGCTAACGGATGGGTCTTGTCCATCACGTCATTCTCTAATGATGTGACCCCATTCATCAAATACAACACATGTCTATGGTTAGGAAACATAACCTTCTTTGATTAACGATTTAGTCAAGTAGAGGCATACTAGGGACACTATGTTCTGTCTATGTATTCACACATGTATCAAGTTTCCGGTTAATACAATTCTAACATGAATAAGAAACATTTATCATGATATAAGGAAATATATATTATTGCCTCTAGGGCATATTTCCTTCAGCGAGTCGTCTTGTTTATCGTCTTGTTTATACTAAATTACTGACCCTAAACCCTAAAGGAAGCGGCAGCAACAATTAAAGTATGACAACACAGAAGAAAGGAACTACATATCAACAAACTCGAAACACAACTAGATAGAACAAAGTAGCCAAACACAACTATACATACTTTTTAACAAAAAGAATAGAATTTGTATAAAATTTATAAGTTTTGATTACCCTTGACAACTGTATTTTCATCCTAAATTTTCGCATGTCTCGTATGAAAAAGAACTTTGTGTTGTAAAAAAATCACATAAATAATTTTATTTCTGAAATAGTTCACTTATCTCCTGTGAACATAAATTTCAATACTAAGCCTTTTGTGTTGAAACAGAAGGCATGGTCAATAAGTACATATGTGATAAGCACCATGCCAAAGTCGATCAATTCAATGGTGATTATGTGATACATCCACAGTTTACACGATCTTTCATTATTTATACTGAACTTCTAGAATTTAATATTCATTTTATCAAATCAAAATCATGATTAGAAAAACATGTCAAATACCATAGGGTGTTAAAAACTTATATTATAATGTTTTTTATGATACATTATACATCATAAATTATTTAAGCCAAAATTATGTTGATTGTTAAAAAAATTACAAGTTTTCCCGGATTAATTTTTGGATCTTGCATGAATATATTGTATATGTTGTGTGTGCATCCTTAGGTACCTTCATAGAAATCTCTGAATTGTATGATATATGAAATATCTTGATAATTGTTTCTAGTTTATGATCGCATATAGGAAAATAGAAAAATCTTGAATGTACCAAAATATTAGGATATTGCTTTATTCTTTATTTTGGGTCAACTGGGTCCTACATATTATATAGTGAGTTCGATATTTGTTGGTGACATGCATTCACTGTGTTTTGGTGCTGAAATAGTATTGCTTAGATGACATAATATTCAGTACAACCGAACTAGACATCCCTGATCATGTGGGCTCGTTTGTACAAGGTCTACTCAACTTGCTTTCTTTCCCTACCACACACTGGCACATGTCCTCTGTTTCTACCTAGTACACACTGTGGTCGACCAAGGGGGCTCATTTATGCAAATTCGTGTTATACTGCTCTATTTCTACATGGAACACACTATTGCATTATTATGTGCATTTATATATGCAAATTGAGTGTTTATTTGCTCTACATCCCCTCCCGTAGGCCAATATGTTATGGCCATGTTGGTGCCACCTTGGAGTACGAAGATTATTATGTACTCTCTCGCCACCTAGCGGTGATGTCCTATCCTCCTTCGCCCGACACCTCACTGATAAGGGCATGGAGTTCTCCATGTCTCCACGGAACCGTTCTACCCTAGTCATGATCCATTAGATGACCATGTTATTCGCCGCCCCACCCTCCCCTCTACATCCCCCCACCGCCGTGCTGGCCACCACCCCGGCCATCTATCTAAGCCCCACAGCACTGGAAAACAACATATGCGGTCCCCTGCACCCCCACCCCTAAGATAGATAATGGGGCCATGGCTTCCCCCTAAGATAGATAGTGGTGTTGTCTTCTCCGACGAGGTCCAGTGTGAAGGAAGAAGGTGACTCACAGGACAAAAATTTCAGGTACACGAGGAATAGTAAAATCGAAAAGATCGGACATTGTCGTCTGTTTGCCGGCGGCCGCTTGGTTGTGCGATCTCCATGGACGATGTCGTGCTTCCTGTTCGGCGGTGCGCTGCTTCATCCTTTCCCCGACAGGAGTGCCGCCCTGTGATGACCCACTATCCTGAGCTCCGCCCCTTCCATGATGGGATCCCCCCCTCGAGACCCTTCGTTCTCATCTCTAGGCACACCCCCTTCATGTTGCATTGGGCGACCGGCCGTTTTCCTCAGGATCCGACTAGTTGCTATGCTCATTCTTCCTCTGTTAGATTCAGGCCCCTTATCCTCTGATATGGTATGTTCTGCTGATGTCGTCTCGTCCTTGGCTGGATTTGGTCGTTCATGTCGTCGTGAACGTCTGCGGTGCTCGGTGCGGTGCCTGCAATTTGCCCCTTGTCTCCTATTTGTTGTCTTGGTCGTGAAATTGGTCATCATTGGGCTGATCTGGTTGTGGCTCCATATAATATGGTCCATCCGCCCGCTCATCTCTAACCAATTTGCGATTTTTGTCATGGTCGTCTAGTGGTTTGTTGTTGGCTGATCATGGATTCACATGCTGCTCGGGGTACGTCTCTGGCCTCTTTGGTCATGATTGGCTTCATCCTCAATGCTCACATGCGCCCTTTTTGCTCCCCCTGGTTTGTGCCTGTCCACCCCAATGCTCCCAATCTATGGACTGGGTGGAGATAGACCCTATGGCGTCTAGCAGGTGGCCTTGGATGTTCAGTGACGTTGTGTCTATACTCGTGCAAATGATTTGGCTCATTGTGGTCACCGTCATCATTATATGTGGTAGTCGAGATTGGGTTGTGTTTTATGTGGTTGTGTTTCAAGCTTTGCAGTGGACCAGTCTAGCTCTAATGCTTTGTGTCTTATCTTTTGCTCTAGTCTAGGTTGATGTCGGTCGTCCCTCTACTTGTGGATGTCCTCCTTTTGTGCTTGGGGTGGTGCTTTGCTTTGCTATATGATCCATGTTCTCTACACACAAACTCAACGATAATCTGTAACTTGGTCGTAGAGGCATTCAACCGCAAAGCTGAGAATTCCATCATGTAGATCACTACATGTGTAGGCTTTTAACATTTGTTTCTTTGTCTTCTTGGGCATGATGCAATACCATCAACCCTCTTCATCATACAAATGAAACCTTATGATATCTAATTTCTGCTTAACCGTCCAATGGCCCTTTTGGGTGGTGCTTTGATTGAACTGAATTTAGTAGAGAAAGTGTTCTTCCACGGTAGAGAAAAGCTCGTAAATGGTTCGATTTTTTTTCAAATGAATGAAAATAACTTATGCAAAAGAAGAAACATCTAAATACCTCATGAAAATCATCCGAGAAATAATCTAGGGGTGCAAGGAGCCGAACAAAGTATCCAGATATTTCAAAACATGTGTTGAAAGGATGGCAATGGATAGGCTATGGTGCGGGTACAATAATACCATACCCATACCCATGTTTCTTATGGGTATGAAATCATACCCTTACCCTACCCATCAGGTAAATATCCATGCCCATGCCCATACCCTATCGGTACCCATGCTCGATGGGTATCCATTGGGCAAATCAATACAACATCGAAAAGTGGTGTCATAATTGCCAGTTCCATGTGTGGTGGAGGTGCCAGCCACCGAGAGGTTTCTATGGCTAGAGTTTTTTTTATTGGGAGGAGGATGTTGGTGAAGGTATAGATCTTACATACAATGAATTGTCAGTTTACGGTTTAGGACACATGTGACCCAGTAGTAAGATAAACGGGTAGGTTATGGGCGTACCATGGACATAAAATGGTACCCAGGACTAGTCGGGTAGGGTTTGGATACTATCCATGGACACAAAATGTTCTCATACCCTACCTATGCTAGTCAGGTACCCACAGGTATCCATGCATGCCCATGGGCAAAATTGCCATCCTTCACTGAAATCTTCAAAAAAAACATGATAACAGAAAAGGTCACAATTAATTTCTGCAAGTTACTACATGTGGTCTGTGACACAAATACTTTGTTGAATTATAAATCAGGTCACATTACAAGCATCAATCAGTACGAACATACACATGCCAATAGACGCCTTAAGAACATATTATTTGGTTCACAAATAAATGGCACACGCGTCCTCATCTACCACCATGGATTGGTGGGCAGCCTTGCTAAAACGAGCTGCCACAAACGAAGAGTAGAAAAAAGTTAGCTACTCCCTCCGTCCCATAATATAAGAGCGCATCGCTCTTATATTATAGGAAGGGTGAGGGGTGAATAGAAAGGCATAGATGCATAATTTAACTTACTTGATTCACATGGAAACATCAGCAGCCGTAGCTTAATTTTGGTTGTTGACAAAGGTGGATTGTCCACGCGAGAGGATGCCGTCAACGAAAACTAGCAGAACGAGTATGATTAACATCAGCCGAACCGAGGAGGATGAGTAGTTGTTCTTTGCCATTGTATTAGTTGAGGAGATGGAGCTGTTTTGCGTCCTTCCTGTCTGTATTTGGAGTGGCACTAGCTGGGGGCCCTTGCAATTTGTGACCCAACGCAAGCACTTATATAGAGTAGTCCTTAGGTGCAAATGGGGGTTGGTGGAAGGAGGTATGCATGCATGACTGTGTCGGACAAGGAAAGAGTATGAACACACGTGCTATGAAATTGGCAGACAGAGGTGCCGGACAGGATTTCAGGATCCAACATACATTTGACTGACATTAGCTATTCTTCATTTCACTTTCCTGGACTGTCTTTGTTGTTCTTTCTAAATGGCCATATATTGTCTCCTCTAGTCATTTTTATCAGCATTCATCTGACAAGGATCAAGTGGACAAGTGGGAGTGATGATTGGAATCATAGAATGAATCGAGGGTTGAGGCCGGTGGGGAAATGGAAGTCAAGTCTCCAGTAGCATGCAAAATTAAACGGATGAAAATTGAAACCCAAATCAAAACTTTGTACTGAGAAAAAAAAAATACCAAATTCATTCGTGAATAGTGTCTTTTGTGCCTTTTAATCTTTTTGACGCTACTGCACTTCGGAGTGTTGTTGCACATGCGGCGGGCATGAAGCCGGTACATGTAGGTCCTCGCAGAGCGGTGCCAATGATGGCTTGTGAATGTCTTGCCATTACTATCTCGACGTGGGCTCATGCATGATATCAACACATGTCCGAATTGGCGATGCGGTGCGCGTGCCTAGGGGCCTGATCTGGCCAATCAATGGGGCAAGGGTGTCGGACGTCGGAGCAGCGGCCTCCAACCCCTAGGATGTGGTCATCCATGACCTGATATCGCTTTAAGAATTCATTGTCGACCCCTCTCTCATCGAGGGGGGGGGGGGTCAAAGGCGGTGCGGCAGTGTCGGGAAGAGGGATGGCAAGGTCGTCAACCTGCTTCTAGCGTTTGCTATGGCGGCATCAAACTCTCTCATCGCCAGAGTTCAGCTAACTAGTTATTCTCATCAGGTAGAAATGTTTCTAGAAGTGACAAATTCGACAACAAGTATGCATGGACTCCAGGTGAAACCGAGGATCTTGCCACTTCGGCTTGATCAAGCAATGTCAACGTGCAAATGTTGTGCCCTTGTAGAAGACGTTGGCTCAAAGCTTGGCTTCGAGGATGAGAATCCCCTGTTTGAAAATTGGTTAAACAAGTCAACACTAGCGAATGTGCCACGACCTCTTCTTGTAACCTTTGTCTGGGGTTACCACACTTGTCATTGTTTGGTCACATGTTATAGATTGTGTAGTGCGATAGTGGAGATAATATCCTTTTTTGGATGGCCTCTAGGTGTTTTTTGTAAGCTAATATGTTTTGCATCATTCAATAATTATAATATATGGTTGTGTGCATCAACCAGTACATAGCCCCGGGGTTATCATCCATTTCAAAAATAAGGTTTTTTTAAAGAAAAACACTCATAAACAATTTGATAAATTCAATAAAGAACTATTTCAAATACCTCAGGAAAATCTCCAAAAAATAATTTGGGGTGCAAGGGATCGGATTTCTACGAAGTAAAGATCATATACCCATAGGGCAACACAAATAATTCATTAATGAAACATACACCGAGCACTGAAAAGATCATACACCGAGCACTATTGGTGAAGCATTTCGAAAATAAGGGTTTATTAAAAGAAAAACACTCATAAACAATTTGATAAATACAATAAGAATTATTTCAAATACCCTAAAAAGGAATTATTTCAAATACCCCGGGAAAACCTCCAAAAAGTTATTCGGAGTGCAAGGAATCGGATCCCTATGAAGTAAAGATCATATACTCAAAGGGCGATACAAATACTTAGTGGAACATACACTGAGTCACCGGCATATAGTTACATACTGTTAAAAAATACACCGATATATACCCATGGATGGCTCTGCATATTTTTATTTATTTTTGGCCACCAGATCCAATAATCAAAGTCCAGCATGAGCAGGAGAACTCCGCCACTCATTGTATTTATTAATCAGCCCACAATACAAAGAAGAATACGGGGAACATACAAACACCAATCGACGCCTCAAGAACATACAATATTATCCGGTTCACATCGAAATCGACGCCGGCAAACGCGAGAGCCGGCCTACTAAAGTCCGTGCTTCATGCGTAGAAATGGTCCATATTTCGTGCTTATTATGAGTCGCCACCAGGGATCGGCGGGCAATTTCGCTGAGCAGCGGCTGCCAGAAACGACGAAAAAAAAACAAGTTAATCAGCTAGAAAGAAGGGAGTACGTAGGGAAATACACTTTGGTTCCTGGTTGTATATGCACCCTATATGGGATTTTTTTAATATTTTAATAAAAAGTCAAAATAGGTAAGAACTATTTTGACAAAACACTAGACTTACTTTTGCACTAGTATATAAATCTCGACGAAAAAAAACAAAAGTTGACCTCACAGCAAAAAAACAAAATTTATTTGCTATTATAGGTCACTATTCACACTATTTTAGCCAAAATTTTGTCTTTTTTGAAAAGAGGTCAAAGGGATATTTTTTTTCTGGATTTTATTTCTCACGAGTACAATAGAAGGTCAAGTTTATTTCAAAAATATTTTCAGCAATTATCGACTTTTTGTTGAATTAATAATATTTTTTTCATATAGGATGCATATGTCCCCATGGACCAAAAATTCCCCTCCGGAGTACGTAGTACTACATGATTAAATATGTTTGGTTCACATGCATGCATGTACATGGAATCAGCAGCTGTGGTAGCTTGCTTACGGTTGCTGCAGGTGGCCGGCCCACCTTGCACGAGGATGCCGCCAATGAAAACCAGGAGGAGGAGGAGGATGAGCATCAACCGGACCGAGGTCGCAGAGGAGTTCTTCTTTGCCATCCTCGTGCCGCTCTTTGTTGCTTCGTTCCTGTATTTCTACTTGGATTGCAAGCTAACGAGCTGTTCAATGGATGCTCGACTAGAGCACTTATAATTTATAAATAGTGCGTATGTATAGTTTCCAAGTGAAAGTAGGTTAGGTGCAACTGCGGAAGCAGAAGAAATGGTGTGGTGCTTTCGGAGGTTGGTGGAAGGAAGGAGGTATGCAGTGCCGGCGAAGGAGAAAGGAGTATTGTAGCACAGGACAAGTTAGTCAAAGCCTCAAAGGATACTCCATTGCGAGTAAGAATGCAAGTTGCTATACATTGAATCACTAGTCTTTATCGAATTCTTCCTTTGCAAACGGCACACCCAGTGCAAAGTTGCGTGGGCCAAGGTGTGCAAGCTCAGGGCACGAGGCCCGCTGAGACTGGCCGACATGCCCCTGCAGAACTCTTGCCTCCTCATGGTTGGTCCAGAGCCAACGGTCGTGGCGACTCCGACCGCATGGACATGACTACTTGCAAATCCCTTCAGGCGATCCTACCGCGTTTCCGTGAATGCACCGCCTGTGCTTTTTTTAGAAAAAGATGACGTACCCCCGGCCTCTGCATCTGAACGATGCATGCACCGCCTGCATGGTGGGCGAAGTGCGGAGTACCGCGTTTTGGCGCGACCTGTAGTGCGGGGATGGCATGCTGGAGGTGCATCCTCACCCTCTCCCCCATTCCATCTGGGCCAACGCCTATGTCTCGGCTGTTCTTCATTGCCCAACACTTTGGCATGTCATTTGCATTAACATTGAAAGGAATAATGTACATAAAACAATACAAGGCATTAAACACAGATGATCAACAACCACCTCTATGCGCACACTCTTACATATTCCTCGCTCTCTCTATTTTTCACAACCTCCGGTGATTGGAGAACGGGAGGAATGGGTGATACATGTGCAGGCATGTGATGACATTGGCCATGCGACTAGTCGATTGAGAAGACTTCGTGATGTGAGGGTAAAGCAGGCCGCGAGGGAGTATTGGAACGACTAATCTCAAGAAGAAAAGCAGAATAGATTATGAACATGGTGAGCACGGTTTCCTTTTCAATTGTGTTTAATGGGAAGAAGCTGGATGAGTTCAAACCTTCAAGATGTATCCGTCAGGGAGATCCTCTTTCACCCTGTCTCTTCTTACTGAAAGCAGAGGGCCTTTTGTGCCTCTTAAAATCTAATGGCAGCCATCGCAACTCAGTGGTATTCAAGTGGTTCAAACGGCACCCCGGTGAACTATTTACCTTTTTCTGATGACAACCTGCTATTTTTTTGAAGTAGAGTGGTGTCCGAAGAAGTTTCAAACCTACTAGATACATATTGCAAGGCATGTGGACAGGAGGTTAACCTGGATAAATCTTCTGTAATTTTTTAATAAGGGTTGCCCTCAAAATATTAAAGATTCAGTTAAGCAACTGTTGAATGTCCATAATGAGGCTCTAAGTGACAGATGCCTTGGCATGCCAACTAATATGGGCAGGGCCAAGAATGGCACCTTCAAGTACTTAAAGGATAGGATATGGAACAAGATCGTGGGATGGCTTGAGATTATTCTCGGTTGGGGGAAAAGACGTTCTAATCAACTCAGTAGTACAAGCTATTCTGGTGTACTATATGGGTTAATTTAAACTTCCTCTTGGACTGTCTGAACATCTTAACTCTATGATCAGGAAGCTCTAGTGGGGGGGGGGGCAAGAAAGATCAAAGGAAGCCTGCTTGGGTGTCTTGGAATTTTATGACTTGGTTAAAACAATGGGAGGGTTGGGGTTTAGAGACTTGTACCTCTTTAACGTAGCCCTACTAGTTCGTTACGCTTCAAGATTGCCACATGAGCCAAATTATTTGAGCGGAAAAATTCTAGAAGTGCTAATTCATGTATCCTTGATGGCATTATCAAACACTGTATCTCCGCTTTCACATGAAATATAAACCACCATGATGGCATTCCCTAAAAAAAAGCGAGCAACTATTGGCGCGTTGGTTGTCTTCGCAGTGCGGTGCCCCCACAATGGCGTGTGAAGCCCTTTCCTATGCCACCCCACCCAGCGCACGTGCGGGGACCCGTTGCTGATCACATTAGGCAACCACATTTGCTTGCCGATCTAGTTATTTAGTGTTTATTCTTCTAGGAGTGTGTCCCGACTCCACCGTATTTCCATCCCAACCTGTAAGGAAATGACACAAGCACACCAGTTTGAGGAGCAAACCAAGACTCGATAAGGTCCCACCACCACCCTGGCGCTTAGAGCATCCACTTGGCTAGGATGACCTCCTAAAACTTCTCTACATGGAACCACCTAGTTTCAAAGTACAAATGTTTGATATGCTGCAATTGACCATGCTACCTTGCCCCATTCCGGCAATCAAAGACGGCCCCTCATTGGAAGCTCACTTGGAAGCACTTACCCCTCACAAGCATCAAATTCTTCTTGTGGTTGTCTGGGCTCAGCCGATGTTGGACCGTGGCGCGACTCACCCGCCGAGATTTCCCAGACGCGCTCACCCGTTTCCTCTGGGACCAAGATCCCAAGAGCATGCCCTAACTCCTGGTTGCTGCGTGCTCTCCCGCATCATTTGGCATGATCTCGTCTCCTGGCCACGTCTCACCGTCACCCCAACGGTTGCCACCAAGACTTCTACGACTGATCGTCATCGGCCATGCAGGCCTCCTCAGTGAGTCTTTAGAAGGGTTTAGACTCGCTGATTGCACTCTCGGTGTCGAATATCTGGAATCATCACAATGCTTGCGTCTTCAAGGGCGCTCAACCATGACCCACCCACCTGGTTACCCCTGCCTAGGAGGAAGCTCCCACCTGGCCAAGGCTGAGGATTGAACATGATCTTGCTTGTAATCTTATTATATGACACTTGGGACTAAGTAGAGTGGGGGAGGGGGACTAGTATATGATCTGACTTATGTGAGATCAATGAGATCAATCTTTTTGGAGATATAAAACATGTTCAAAAATTGTAAAAAAATATTTGAAGACACACATTCATGTTTGATGTACAACCTCAAAAGGTTTTAGCTCCTAATTCAAACTACACTTAGAGAAAGAAAAAAGAGAAAATTAGATGTGAATAGTGTCAAATACTATTCACCTAAAGATGATACTATTCATAGTTGAATTTGGCTTTCTCGAATCTCTAACTGTACATAGATTTTTTAACTTTTTTTAGAGCTGTAGACATACCATGCAGGTATGTTGTAAAAAAATCAAAAATTTTGGATTGGCTAAATATGAAATTTTGGGGTTGATCCTATAACCTCACCTAAAGGGAAGATCCTACTAGTCTCCCCCAGACTGAGCATACTCATATCTTCTCGTAAGCCATATCCATGTCTGCTTCTTGTAGTGTATGCAGCTTGAGGAACGCGACTCTACTCGGCTGGATCGAGGTGGCCATGTATGGCGCGGGGGCTGGTAGCGGCGGTGTGTACGCGCCTCACTTGGGTCGGACCTCTCCGGCTGCGACCTGGTGGATGCCGGGGGGTGTGGGATGGCATCTCTGGGGCTCCTCCTCGGGGGCTGGTGGCGGCGGCTCCGGCTCTGCACTCGGTGGGCGAGTGGCGGCTGGTGGTCCCGCATTGATCCGCGGCGGCGACCACGGTGGGGCGACACATGAGCTGCCGGTCAGGGGCATGTCAGAAGGGATGACTGGCTAGTGGTGGCCCTCCGTCACCAGCAGGGGTGCCGGTCATGGACTCGATTCGCTCCTACTCCTCCCCCTTTTCCCTGGCCTAGTGCTGCCTTGTCTTCGATCTGGCATTCTTCGGGACAAGGCGGTCGCTGGTGGCTCCGCCGGTGGTTGGGGTGTCGGTAAGGCCAAAGCCGGCCTCTTGGTTGGTCGTGGGGAAATCGAATTGTAGGGCGGTGACCCTGACGGTGGGAGGTTTGACATTTGTGGATGGAGCGTGCGTCTCAGGTGTAGGCGGGCAACCATGGGCACACGGGTGGTTGACGGAGCTAGGGTGCGACGGAGGGTAAGAGCACCTGGGTCACCACTTGGCCAGTCCTTACATTGGCCGACCGTGCCGGCGGTCGGTGATGTCGTACCTTTCCTGAAGGATCCGTCACGGCGTTCCCACTCATGTCGTCTTACTCCGGGTGAAAATCTGATCTTCGGGATCAGGCAGTGGCGGCTATCCATGGTCATACCCTTCTGGGGCATCGTCTTGGAGTCCTGGCATTTTGTTGTCCGTCTCACCTCTCTATTGTGGCTGGTCATGGTGGAGGTCTCCGTCGGCTGCAAGTGGTCTTTCTCACTCATCTGTAGTTTGCTTAATTGTCGCTGGGGTGGTCTGTCGGTTCCCGGCACTTCTGTATCTTAGCTTGGGTGTGTCTGTTGTGTGCGGTCGTGATCTGTGTTTGTATCAGTCTCTCAGTTGTAATCGGTGTTGGCTTTATAATAAATGGGGGAACCTTTTCTCGTCAAATGAGCACCCACTCGCTGGATCTCCCTAAAGAGACATTGCTGCTATGTCATCATTCAATTAATCGGTTAACCCTAGCATAGCAAATATTCTCATTATCCAGATTTTTTTAACTAGACAATTCATATGGCAAGAACATTACTCACCTAGGTACGCAAAAAAAAAACAACATGTTAAAACAATTTCAGAGAAATCTAATCTTGAAAGAAGAGAAATCATGGTGGCTATTAGACTGGATTGGCAAGGATGTCTTCATCGTGTCGCCACAGGACTAGTATCCATTTGTGGCCCTCTCCTATGATTATACTCTATCTCAAGCGTAGCGTTGTTCTGCCTCAGATCAGTGCACCGGTTAGTGCTAGCGTTGTAACCCATGTTTGGGTCCATGCCAACACTACTACTGCCGGTGTAGAATTCATCATCACGTCCTGTGCAGACCTCCTCGAGATCAAGGCACTCCTGTATCTGCATCACAACTTCAGCCATGGAGGGCCGCTGTAGGGGCACTTGCTCGGTGCACTTGAGCGCAATCTCTGTAGCTTTCCAAACAGCATTGATGTCATGATCACCTTGCATGCGCGTGTCCACCACGCCCTCAATGTCACCCCGCGCAAGCCGCTGTCGTGCCCAATTGATGATGCTGATGGGCTCGGTGTCGGGCAGGATGGCCGGCTTCCCCGTGACTAGCTCTAGCAGCACAACACCAAAACTGTACACATCACTCTTGGTTGACGCCTGCCCTGTTCTACTATACCTACAGACACGTATGTTTACTCAGAAACATTGCATGTATAGAGTTTATTATTTTGAAGAGCATGGAAGAAATTAACTTACTCTGGATCTTTATATCCGTGTGTGCCGGCAATCGTGTTGGTGGATATATGGGTGTCATCGTGGCAGTTGAAAGCCTTAGACAATCCAAAGTCGGCAATCTTGGCCTCTAGTCTCTCGTTTAACAAGATGTTGGCAGTTTTGACATCCATATGAATTAGAGGTGGGTTGCAGCCCTTGTGTAGGTACTCTAGCCCTACACATCAGTAGTCCAGTCAATGCTCAAAGTTCTTTACATTAAGCACAACATGGTCATCAATAACTGACTGCATTTTCAATGGTGTACCTTGGGCAGATTCAAGTGCGACTCGGAGTCTTTGTCTCCAGGGTAAAGCTCGTCTGATGTTGTCTTTTCCTCAAATATTTATAGGCATTGTAAATTTCAGACCAGTGGACACTTTGAATGGTCATATATAGATAATAACAGAAATAACACATGCTTCATCATTTTAGACTTGGACGTGCTCAAGGCTCAAGCTAGATTGAACATATCTCATTGCAGATACTAATCAAATTCTAAATCTGTAAAGTACAATTTACAACTTGCATACCTGCAATGTGCTCTTGTAGGGTTCCTTCAGGCATGTACTCATAGACAAGTGCCATTTGCTCCCCATCCTTGCAGTAACCAATCATGGACACAAGATTCTTGTGATGAATACGTGATAAAACTTGAGCCTGGACAGGTGATCAAGGCTTAAGAAGTGAATTTCTGGATGCAAATTCCTGTTTAGCAACAAGTTCTACCTCTGCAAGGAACTGTCTGACACCCTGGTTTGAAGAATGAGACCTCAGCTTTACTGCTACCTGAGTGCCATCTTCCAGGGAGCCGTGGAAGACACACCCAAATCCTCCTCGACCAAGCACTCGCTGGAAGTTGTTCGTTATCGTCTCCAGTTCCCTGTACGTGAACCGATGGCTCTCAAGTCCAAGTGAACTATTCCCGTCACCATCATTTTTTAGCTTTACTGAGTTTTTAATTGATCCTGTGTAGTCAACAGAGGCCAACAAACATCAATGTTGGGTTTTCACAGATAGGAAGCGGACCAGAGCATGTTTGTGCTCATTCCAAAGACTCACCTTGCTTTCTTTTCCTTTGCAAGCAAAAGTATAGCATTGCCACTAGTAGTAACACCACAATCACAACTACAGGAACAACTATGTAGATGGCTAGGTTACTGCCCCTTTCAGGCTGACATGAGGAGCCATTAGTACAAATATCAGGATTGTTGTCATATCTACAAGAAAATCAAACGAATTTGATTAGTCGAATTTATCTAGTACCAGTTACTAAGTAGGATGTAATTGAAAAAACAAAGAGGAAACTGACTTCAGATCCAAGGAGCGATCTTGAACTTTCTTGAGAAGTCCTGAAGGAATTGGTCCATTCAGTTTGTTGTTCGAGAGATCTCTATAGAAAGTAAAATACCGTTGACATGAGTGAAAAAAAAAACGCATGGAAACATGCACATTTTCTTGATCTCAATATTGGCAATACTTACAAAAATTTTAATGACTCCAATTGCGAAAGGGCTTCTGGAATTGATCCTGTCAAGTTATTGTTTGACAGATCCCTGCAACATATTGACATATACTTTCTTTCACAGGTTTAAGAATATACTATATCCTTTCACCACTTTTGTCAAAAAGAATACGTACGTACTACAAAGAATGGTAAAACTGATGTAGACCAACAGAACAGAACGTACATGGATTGAAGGTTCTTGAGAGCTGCGAAGTCAGGAGATATACCACCTTGGAGATCATTGAAGGACATGTTTCTACACACAGAGCAAAGCGGCTCAGTTTTATGGCACCACAACATATATAAGCACAGTATAGCTATGAACTACTTACACTATTCTAATTATTGGAGGTCTGGAACTGTTATAGCTGCAGGTCAAGTTATCCCAGCTCAGTGTCTCGGGAAGGCACGGGTCACCCATCCAATTCTTCTGCACCTGATACATCTTCTTGACGGCTCTTATGGCAAATACTGTTAACATAAAACCAAAAGATAATTTTCAGTAACACGCAGCGTGAACCATAATGGCTAGCGAGCCAGCATGCATGTATGTGTAACCGCACCGTCCTGTGAGTTGGTGCCCACGGTGGTGGTTGAGATGACGGAGAATAGCTCGATGGCATTTATGATGGGCGGCAGCGTCGATTTAGCAGTGGCGTTGAGGGAGATCTTGTACTGGCTGGCTTGAAAGGGCTTAAGTGAGTTCACAAAATCGCCGGCAAGGTATGGCGGAGTGTAGACTTGAAGGTACGTTAGCACGCCATTCCGGTAGATGTAGAACTGCCGTAGTGCATTACTGCTGGGGTATTCTTGAAGTTCACAGAAGTACACCGTATGGACGTACCCCAGCGAATGGTCCCTGGGGAAACTCTCGAGGTCCAAGGTGAACTCTATGTTCTCCGAGACGTCCCGCGGCGTGATGGCCGTCTGCATCACTTCTTGGGGCGGCTGGAAGAGCTCGTCCAAAATGTTTACCTTCTCCCCCGCTGTTATGTCCACCCAGTTTTCCACGTCGACAAAAGGGAACCATATCCGGTCGTGCGGATCATCAGGGTACCTGTTTCAAGAATAAGTTGTGTTTTCTCATGCTGGAAGTTTTGTGTTTTGTTTTTTATGCTCACCGGGCCTGGGGAGAGATTCCCCACCTGATTTTTTATATATCGATCTGATGGTAGAAGTAATTAAGTGACTCAAGATTTTTCTCTCACCTGATAATGGTGTGGCTATCAGTGGGTCCAAAGTTGAACCTGTGTAGCAGGACCAGGGCCTGTGTCTCGTTGGCCAGTGGGTAGAGCTTGTTCTTCAGTGGCCTCAGATCCAGCCCAGAGATGAACGGCATCCCGCCGCCAGTGTTTATCAAGCAAACCTGCACAAAATCGTCCGGCGCGACCATGATGGCCTCCGCATAGACCTCTACGTCAGAGGCTGAGATATTCACTGTCGTCCAGAAGTTAACCCCGATGTAGAGGTCGAACATGGGTAGCATGTTGAGGCCATCGTAGTTGGCGTACAAGAACTTGCCCCGGAGGAGGTACTTGAGCCCGGACACGAGTGAGCCCAGAGTGTAGCAGTTGCGCTCACCGCTGGGGAAGCTGCGCACACTGTGCAAGCTCGTGGGCGTCGAGGGAGTAATGTATTCAGCGGAGATGTTGTGGTTTACGCCGGCATCGGTGTCGATGAAGCCGGCGTCCGTGGTGTAGGATAGCGTGGTGGTCTTATCCACGTAGCCTGTTTGCCCTGGAAGACCGCAGTCTATGCTTATAAAACCTGCAGTTGTACACATCCGAGATTTGTTAAATCATAGGTCCATCAATTTCACAATGAATATGATAGCAAGCATTTTATTCCCGAAAATATATGCTATTGAGTAGTTAGTAGTGACCATACCATTGCTCTCGAGCTGGGCATGAGCTTGCAGTGCCCCGCTGGTGGCAGCAGCAGTGATGCAGAGAAGCAGCAACCATGGCACCATCATCGCCGTTGTTCCCGTCGTTGGTTCCTCCATTGATCAGCAAGCGGCACCAGGAGCTAGCGTGATTTATGAGTTATGACCACCACTAGGCGCGCGCGGGTCTTTGTTTGGCGAGGGCAAGAATAGACCAGCCGGCCCCTTCTTTTGCTGCAGCGAATGGTAGACGGAAGAGTCGTTGGTGGAATTGCCGGGAAGAGATGGTTGTGGTCGGGGCAAGAAAACGAGGACTTGAACTCTTGTCAGGAGTCACATGGTGTATGCGCGTGAAGCTTTAGGCGGACACGGGTTCAAAAGAATCATGCATCACGCCAGAGAATCTCTGTCCCCTCTCTCCTTTATGTCACCTTTTTCGTCTTTCCGGAAAATACAAAAAAAAAAACACTAAGGTGCAGGTTTCCTCTCATATTTTTTTGAATTTACAATGCATAGCAGAAATATCCGTAGTACAAAGTAAACAATGGTGTTATCACTTCAATCATAAGTGTCTAAATAGAAGTACAAAACTACACTACATACTACTCGTTGTCATTTGGAGATGTCCACTATCTCCATTTCGGGCTCCGGGTACATGGGCTGCAGACGCACCTCTGGTTTGTGGCGGCCTCCGCCTCCATCTCCGCTTTCACCTTGTCGAAAAGCGTGTCGATCTCCGCCTGTTGTTGCAGGATGAAGCGCTGGTTGGACTTCACGTATGCCACATCTTGGATAAACTCGAGGATGGTGGTCTGCTCTGCCATCTCCACCGCTTGGGCGACCTCGAACTCCGCCATGGCGTCCCCCATGGCAAAGCACACAACCGGCACCGACTCCTCCTCTTCCTCCTCTAGATCCGCTTCCTCCATAGGCTCCGGCTGCTGCTCCCCCTCCTCTTCCTCATCCGGCTCCGGCGAGTCTGGAGGCAGGCTGACTGCGATCCAGGTGGCGTGCCTCGTCGGATCTTCTCCTTAATCTGGAACCGGAGCTCCAACGTTAGCATCGCATACGTGGTCTTCTTCTGTCGGTCCATGGCAGAGGCGGATGATGAGGAAAGAGAGAGACGGAGAGATATGGATGGACTCGGGCTAGCGGCGCGGAGAGGGAGGAAGAGGATGTGGCTAGGGCTGAGGGACATCGCCTGATTTAAATAGCCAGACTTTGGCCTTGGGCAGCGAGCCAGAGCGCCGCCACGCGGCGTTCATACCCCCACCGGAGGAGATGCCCGTCGGACCGGTGAGTTTCTGGACGATTTCGTGTGCGACCCATCCGTCAGTCCGATGTGGCGGACGCGCCCGGTTGGGCCCGGACCTCCGCATATCTGCCCCAGATTTGGGCTCGTATGAAGGGTGCCGGTTAGCCTGGGCGTTTAAGGTCTGTTTGAGGCGCCCGCCTAGGTCCTATTTATTTTATTTTGACCGGGCCGTCCGCCCGGGGCGTTTGAGGGGGGTTTCACGCGCCCGGCTGTAGATGCTCGAACCGTGATGAAATTCTGAAAAAAAAAAATGAAAACAAGAAGAAGGGTAGAGAAATGTTTGAGCAATACATCATGAATACACATCGGCTTTGCCTCACATGCAAAGGTTCAATAGATCATTAAAATAAAACAAACATGCATAAAAGCATCTAGAGGATGACAATGCACAAATAAAAGAGCCACTATAATATGGCCAGGCTAAAGATAGGCGGGTGGCTAATAGACAAGATGCAAGTACAGTCGATCAATATTTAGATTCATTTTCTGATAGGAAATTTCTCAATATGTTATTGATTAAAACATGTAAACTAATTATGGGATAAGGATAGTGAATGAGAAGTTACGTATTAGCACTGATCACCAACATAGTCCTTACTTCATATGAAAAAACTGTTATATTATTCAGTATCTTTTTTTTGCCAATTCCAATTAAACTAAACATCACATAACATTGGTGCAAATAGCAGATAGAGAGACAAAAATCAGATAAGTTTTCACATGATTTATAATTGTCTATAGGTTTTGCTCGGCTCCGGCAAGGGAGGGACGATGAAGGCGACGCGCCTTCGGCTCGATTCAGTACTTGTAGTCGCTGCTAGGTGGTGTACGAATATGGATGTAATTTTTATTATTTCTAATGTTTGTTGTACTACTATGATTGAAGATGAATATATCATAAGTTTTCTCGAAAAAAATAGCACCCATGCCCCAATGTCAATGTAAAAAAAATCAAAAGGGAGGCAAAATATTTGCCTCATCTATTAATTAAAAGGGAATAGAGTGTGAATTACAACCTCAAGTTATAAAAAGATTACTCTCCCGTTATAATCGACCTCATATTTCTTTTCGTCTGCGGCTATCCAAAGACGATCTTCGTCTTTGATGGTGCTGAGCAATATCAGCGGTGGAGTGCACTTGTGGCAGAACACCCGGACCGCTTGATCCACCAACCCTTGGTGGGTCTCTCAAGGTGCCAAGTGGAGGTATTAATACTCGATAGGTGAAGCAATGTCAATGTAACACATATGAAAAATCATGAATGCAACGATGCGTAACAATAATTTATTGTGCAAATATATGCATGGGTCACCCAGTTGCTGGTTTCAGAGTAACCTGCTATTGTTGACATATACCTGCCCCAAAAACCTGGTTGATATATGCTATAACCAGAATACTGATAGGTGGCATCCTATATAACTAAAAGAGTAATCCACAATAACTTATTTGTCTCAACATGTAAGCATGCCATCTCACTGTGCAATTAAGAATGGGATAAGACCCACCTCACCACACAATCATGCATGAGAAAATACCCTCAACAACATTCAACCACGCACAGGAAAAGGTTTTCCATTAAATTATTCTACTTATATTCAATAAATATTGTTACAACTATACTCATATGTATTTTTTATTTTGTTTCTCATGTTATCAACCCAAATTTTCATCAACCAATTCCCGCAGCAATGCCTGGGTATCGTCTAGTGAACTCTAACACTCATGCCATTAAGCCCAGAGAACTTATCAAATCATTTTAAGTAACCATGTCACCTTAGCAAATCACGTATGCAGTACTAAGTTATACTCGTACATTTTTATCCATTTCTCCGACAAGTATTTCCGGACAGAGGGAGCACATTTTTATTACTCTAGCCATAATGCCACGCCACTTCAACAAGTCATGCATGCAAGTTATACGTTGTTTTTTGCATTAATTTCCATATTGTCATGGACCGGCTATGTGTTGAAAAACTTGAGCAAATCTATATAGTTCATACAACACAATAATTGTTTGTTGAAAAAAAACCTCGTCATAGGGTGACGAGCTCCCGCGTTGCCCAAAGAAGAGCATTGGTCTAGTTAATAAGGAAAACCGAACCCAAAAACCATACATGACACGTTTAAGTAAGAAAAACCAGCGAAAACTTCACACACCTCTAGCTATGAAGGCACTTCGTCTGAGCCGGATTTAGGGACGTCTAGGCCCAAGACCACTGAAAGAACCTCATATCTAACCAAATTGACCTTCGCAATCTAGAAACACTCATGCAATAGGAGATTGGCAAGTACCTAACCTCTTGAAAAGGGTAGTCAATCATTAACCTCCACTAAGGCCCGGATTGCCTGGTGGATATGCCTTCATCTTCTCTTGCACATACTCCTCGGTTACTTTCAGCGCCATGCCTCCACTACGTCGTCGATGCGCCGGAGCTTTGAGGAAAGAACCGAGCGATGCGCAAGAAAAGCTGTTGAGGAACTCAGTCACCAAGGTAAAGAAGCAAGTCTCATGGGCCGCCAACATCAGTAGGCAACTCCTAAAGCTTTGAAGTCCTTGTGATCTCCACAGCCGCCGGATCCATCTCTGTGCCATTTCCCAATAAGACCACCATAGAGCCCGGTTGACAGAATGGCATAATCACATCAGCCTTAGCTTGCTCATCCACATCTTGCCATAAGATCTCAGCAGGAATTGAGACCGGAACATGAGTCTCATCCACAGGCTGTGTCACCGTAGTTAGGAACTCATACGAGCAACCGGCCACATCAACCTCGATGACATCCTCGGCACCAGCAACATTCTCATCAACACCTATAGCGGGCATCTTGGATGACAGGAGCGAGGCTGCCGAAGAAGCTAGTTGGCCGGCGACTAATAGGTCCCAAACGCATCTACTTTTCCAAACACCTTTTTTCGTGTTTTGGCCTCTAATTTGCATCATTTAAACGAAACTAACCTGGACTAATGATGTTTTCAGCAGAACTAGACGCGACTATTCTAATCACGAGCTCATGTGATCTCGGGTCAACAGTAAAATGAAAAATGGAAACAAATTCAAAAAATGAATATATTTTGTGTGAAACATTGACAAAATGTTTGTTTGCTTACCAAATTTCATCACCATATGACATTTGTAAATAGTAGCAAAAAAAACAAAATTGATGCTCCAAAAAATTATTTTCAAACACATTTTGGAGCATCAATTTTTTTCTATATTTTCCAAGAATGTCATTTAATGATGAAATTTTGCAAGCTATGAAAACATTACTCACTGTTTCACACAAAAAAAACTAGAACTTTTTTACTGTTCACAGCTCGGTCTTAGAACAACACTTTTGACTACCTTGGTGTATTTTTATGCAGAAATAAAAGTTCTCAAAATTGGACGGAAACTTTTTTTGAGGACCATTTTAGAATATTTACGGAAGTATGGAGCAAAAACGGACTAAAGGAGAGTCACGACGAGGTGGCATGTGCCAAGTGGCCCCAGGGTTCACAAACGGGGCGTGTGGGCCGACCTAGTACCGCCTTACGATGATTTCACCGCCATAAATCCCATATATACCAAAAAAGTTCAAGAAAAACATGGAAGCTTTTTGCGATACGGAGACCCGCCACCTCCAGTTCCTCCTTTGGAGATCCGATCTGCGGTCTGTATCTAGCCCCAAAGAGATAAATTCATCATCACGAACCCTTCTCCAACAACAATTCTATGCTGCTTCCATCCATGTGTGAGTAATTCCCCTGCGGGCACATGGAGTTAGATGTGAGTTGGATGATCTTTCTTATGTAATCAGCGTTAGATTTGTTACAACTTCATCCCCAGTATCCACTATGTTCAGAGATTGATCTTGTTGTGACTTTACTAGGTTAATGCTTGTCACTAGGGTCCGAGTGCCATGATTCTAGATTTGAACTCTCTATGTTTTTCTGAATATAGTTGTGTACTTGATCTTACACTACAGGAAATAGCTGATTTGTCGTCTGCCATGGCAGACGAGAAAGGACCAGAAAGCTTACGGCAAAGGTCTTTGCCGTCATCCGCGGACGGCAAACATGCCTGACAAAGTAAGTTATGGTAAACAACCTCTTTGTCGTCTGTTTTCTGCCAGCTGACAGCAAAGACCCCGTTGTCGTCGGTGGCAAACGGCAAAAAAGGTGGATGGCAAAGAGGGGACGTTAGCCACGTTAGGTGGCTAACAGGAGGCTTTGCCGTCTTCTAGCTAACGGAAAACATCGACCCCTCGGCGACCCTCGACCCCTAGGCGACCCTCGACCCCTCGGCGATCCTCAACCCCTCGGTGACCATCGACCCCTCGCCCTCGACCCCCCGACCCTCGACCTAATTTTCCTTCTTTTCTTTCTTTTTCTACTTTTCCACTTCTTTTTTTCATCTTCTTCTTCCTTCTTTTTCATCATCTTCTTCCACTTCTTCTTTTTTTCATCTTCTTCTTCCTTCTTTTCTTCTTCTTCTACATCTTTTTTTCATCTTCTTCTTTCTTCTTAAAAAACAGAAAAAACCTAAACTGAATCTAAACTAAACTAAATCTAAACCTAAACCTAAACTAAAATAAACTAAATTAAACTAAACTAAACTAAATCTAAAAAAAGAGGACAACAACTCACCTAGCTCTGGCGAGGTTGGCCGGTGGAGGTAGGCCATGGGGAGGGGGCGGTGGAGGAAGGTCACGAGGAGGGGCGGCACGGGGCGGTGCGGCTCCGGTGGCGGGGCGGGGCGACATGGCGCGATCCGGCGATGGGGCGAGGCAGGGTGGTCGCCACAGCCTGGGTCCGCTGCGCGGGGCGGGCGGGCGTGCTTGCGGCCGGGGGCTCCGGGGGCGGGGCTGGTCGGCGGCGGCTCGGCCTCCAGAGGTGGCGCGGGCCGGCGGCGGATTGGGCTACAGGGGAGGCGCATGGGTGAGGTGAGGGGAGAGAGAGAGAGGGGGGTGGGGCGGCGCTGACCGTTAGCTAGGTGGAATGGGGCCGGGGGGAACAGACGTTAGCTAGGTTCCTCTTTGTCGTCAGCCAGTTCTTTGTCATCCTTTTTTGTAAGCAGACGGCAAAGACCTTCTTTGTCATCAGCTAGCAGACGGCAAAACACTGGCTGATGGCAAATTCCCTGATTCCAGCAGTGTTACCTGCAATTTGTATGCACCTTTTATCATTTTGAACCCTGGATCCTAAGGTGAAAATAATTGGGATATCGATGGGAATAATTCTAACTTGAGAATTATCACTGGTAGAAAAAAGCCCTTTAGTCCCGGTTCGCAACAGCCTTTAGTAAATATGCGCGACTAAAGACCCCCCCCCTTTAGTCGCACCTCTTACGGACCGCGACTAAAGGCTTTAGTCCCGGTTCTTGTGGCTGACCGGGACTAAAGGCCCGTCCACGTGGGCGCCCGTGGTCCGTCGGGGCGGAGGACCTTTAGTCCCGGTTCTCGTGGCCAACCGGGACTAAAGGGCTCCTCCGCAGGTTTAAACCTGGTTTTTTGCGAATTTATTTAATTTTTTTTTATTTTCAAATTTCTGAATTATTTTAACCTCTAATCTCTAATCACCACCCCTCATCACTGCTCAATTTATCCCCTAATCTCTAATCACCCCTCATCATTCCAAATCATCTAACTTCCCGGACGGTCACCCATCCTCTCACTACTCCAGCCTGAGCACGCTTAACTTCCGGGTTCTATTCTCCCTTGTTTCCAACTCTGCACTTGTTGTTTTCCTGACAATAGTAGGATGTCAATTCTATTAACCCTCAGGAATTTAGATTGTGCATGAAGTGACACATTTCACTGTTTGAGTTTGAAACTATTGTTGTAAAAAACAATAATTATTTAGTAACACTAATATTTCTGGAATAATTAGTTTGACCATTGTTTGACCACTGTTTGACCACAGTTTGACCAGATTTGACCAAAATTTAAAAAAACTGAAATAATTATTTAATAACACTAATATTCTAGAATAATTAGTTTCACCATTGTTTGACCACAATTTGAATTTTTTTGAATTTTTTTGCCTCTCCAGATCTTAAAAGTCCCGTATCTTTTTTTCTATTAGGTTTTTGAGGATTTTGAAAATGTTTAACGGGGTAACTTTTCGAGTAGATGATTTTTCATATAAAAAACTTTTTCATCTGAGTTCGTATGCAAAAGTTATGCCCATTTTAAGAAATTCCAGAGAGATTTTGCAAATAAAGTCGAAATTCATATTTGTTAATTTTCCCAACAACTAGACCACATATCACATGGGAAACTTATTTTATTTTATTTTTTGGACATTTCCATTATTTTCTTTTGTTTTTTCTAAAACTGAAAAGGCGATCCACGGGGGGGGGGGGGTAGAGTTTAAAAATGAGGCCTCAAATCCCTTTAGTCGCGGTTGGCCAGACCAACCGGGAGTAAAGGTCTAACCTTTAGTCCCGGTTGGTCTGGCCAACCGCGACTAAAGGTTCGGGCCTTTAGTCGCGGTTGGCCAGACCAACCGGGACTAAAGGTCTAACCTTTAATCCCGGTTGGTCTGGCCAACCGCGACTAAAGGCCTTCGGGCCAGCCTGAGGACCTTTAGTCCCGGTTGGCCAGGCCAACCGGGACTAAAGCCCCTCCCGTCCGCCAGCTCGCGCTGGGCCCACATAGTTGGTCGCGGGTCTCCTCCCGAACCGCGACTAAAGACCCCTTTGGTCGTGGTCCGATTATTTTGGGGACTAATGGGGGCGTATGAAAGCCTCTTTTTCTACTAGTGTATGTGAATTCACTATGTGTTAATGTTTTGGTCCGGTTCTCTATTAAAAGGAGAAACTTAATTATCCTTAATTTTCATTAAGACCTCGCTGCCATGGCATGGCAGGATTAAAGATATTGTGCAAGTTTCTATCGCAAGCACGTACAAGAATATATGGAATGCATGCCTACGTATGATTGATTAATTGGAACTAGTTTTCTATGGCTCTTGGTTATGACCATTGCATATTGAATCTCATCTAAATAAACCCATCGCTTACTCCATGCCTACGCTTCCATTACTATCGCTTCTGTTGCAATCACCACTATCGCACTTTGCTACTATTTTCAATCTTGTTACTATTTCTGTTACTATCACTACTGCTGTCATATTACTTTGGTACTAATAAATTTCCGCAAGTAAGTTATCTCTGCAGGTGTGGCTGAATTGACAACACAACTGCTAAGGCTTATAAATATTCTTTGGCTCCCCTTGTTTCCAATTAATAAATTTGGGTTGAATTCCTTGCCTCAAAGACCGTCACAATCCCTATACTAGTGTGTCATCAGGACTGTTTTCTTGCGCCCTTGCCAGAGAGCATAGCTCTCCTTATTAAGTTCACTTGGGAGTCGTTTATCTGCTGTAATTTATCTTTCACTATGAACAAGCTCAAGGATTCTAAAACCAAGATCATGCCCTCTAAGAAAAAAAGGGGGTAAGGACTTTTTGACTAGCTCTATTCTTGATTCACCTACTATTTTGAGTCAACTTTTGACACCACCACTACATACTTCACATACTGCTATGTCACACACAGTAGGTACTCCTTCTGCTATTGATGATACTAGTGATGAGGCTTCTACTCTGTTTATACAACTGTTTCACTAGGAGAATTATTGGATGCTCATATTGCTAAAGCTAAAGAAGCTAGAAATTATGAATCACCTGCTACACCCTGTTCTCCTATTATAAGAAGAAAACGTAATTTTCCTAATCACCCGCTGAACAAGCTCAGTTTTATGGCACCACGACATATATAAGCACAGTATAGCTATGAACTACTTACACTATTCTAATTATTGGAGGTCTGGAACCGTTATAGCTGCAGGTCAAGCCATCCCAGCTCAGTGTCTCGGGAAGGCCCGGGTCGCCCATCCAATTCTTCTGCACCTGATACATCTTCTTGACGGCTCTTATGGCAAATACTGTTAACAGAAAACCAAAAGATAATTTTCAGTAACACGCAGCGTGAGCCTTAATAGCCAGCGAGCCAGCATGCATGTATGTGTTGTTGAGTATATGTGTTATGTGCATATTGTGTATTGGACCCGCCTTCTAGTTTTTTGTATAGTTGAGGTCCGTGACCCATCTTTGTACATCATATATACGTGCCTATGCACCAAGAGCGATACATCGTGCAATCATACCCTCACACATGATATCAGTTTTTTAGGTTTCTTTCCTTGCTTCCGCTCCGCCGCCGCCGCCGCCACCGCGCGTCTACCCGTGCCGCCGCCGCTACAAGGCGCTGCCGCCCGCGCCCTCCTGTTGCGACCTGCCGCCGCCGCTTCATACCTGCAGCCGTCCGCGCCGAGCCGCTGCTGCCGCTTTTCCCCTCCAAAGCCGCTCCACCCGCTGCTGCATCCTCCCGCGTCCCGATCGCAATCGCAGCGCATCGCCTTGCTAGCCGCAGCGCCCGATCGCCAGCGCATTGCCTTGCTAGCCGCAGCGCCCCATCGCACTTGGTATTTCGTATGTGTATGTACTAAGTCTACGTGAGAATCAATCGAGCTGCTTGCTGATTGAGAGCGTAACTAATTTTGTACGCGTGTCTTCCAGCCGAACTTGTGTACTAGCGCGTCTCGCCGGAAAATAATCGGCCGCAGCTAGTTTGTATGAGCGCACCGTACGGAAACTACTCGGCGGCGGCCTCGCCAAGGTCGGGCCTGGGGCATGCAGCCCGCGATGCAACCAGGCGCGTCGCCAACCGGCCCGTCCGCCGCAGCCTCTGCCGTCCCGCCGCTGGCGCCTTCTGACACGGCTCCGCCGCCGGCGCCCTCTGGCCAGTCCGTCGTCGTCCGGCCGCCGGCGCCGTCCAGCGCAGCTCCCCACGCGCCCGTTCCCACGTACGGGGCGTATGGAGCTCCGCCCACGTACGGGTCTTCCGGGTACTGGTGGGGTCATCAGCGGGTCAGTACTCGCTCGCTGGACAGCAGCCAGACGGCACCCAGCACCTGCAGCATCTGTCAGCGGGCCAGCAGATTTTTCGGATGGACCATCCGGCCTACCCGGCACCGCAGTTGCCGCTGGGGCTGCTATCTATACCTTACGGGCCTCCCGCCCCTCCCGCGCCTCATGCGTTCTACGCAGCTCCGCGGCCGTATGGAGAGTACCCACCGCCACAGCTGAGCGGTGGTTACGACCTTCCCATGGCGTCTCTGTACCCCTCGCCGACCTTGTTGCCGGCACCCTGGGACCCGGTGCTCCTCACTGGGCTGCATGCCGCTCCTACGCCGAATAACTACACTGGAGGTGGTGATTGGTACATGGACACCGGTGCTACGGTTCATATGTATGCTCATCCTGGTAACCTTGCCTCCTTCACTCCTGTCTCCACCGACCGGCGCATCATTGTCGGCGACGGTTCCACACTTTCTATCACACATGTTGGTTCTTTTCCTTCTACTTCTACGCCTTTATCTTTGTCTAACATACTTGTGTCTCCTCATCTTATTAAGAATCTTATCTCCGTTCGTTATTTTACTCGTGAAAATCCTGTCACTGTTAAATTTGACGAGTTTGGTTTTAGTGTTAAGGACGCTCGAACCAGGATGGTATTTCCCCGATGTGACAGCCCTGACGAGTTTTATCCGGTGCATTCGCCCTCATCCACCACCACTGCACCGGTCGCTCCCTCCGCTGGAGTTGATCTCTGGCACGCTCGCTTGGGTCACCCCAACCCCGTCACACTTCGTCATATTCTTAGGAGTTTCGGTTTCACTTGCAATAAGATCGAGGATCACACTTGTCATGACTGTCGAGTCGGCAAACACGTTCACCTGCCATTTAATAATTCCACCACCATTGCTTCTTTTCCTTTTCAGTTGATTCATAGCGATGTGTGGACCTCTCCGGTTCCTAGTAACTCAGGCTATTTATATTATCTGGTCATTCTTGATGATTATTCTTATTATGTGTGGACCTTTCCTTTGCACAGAAAGTTGGATGCACTCTCTACCTTGACGGCTTTTTACTCTTATGTCCGCACGCAGTTTGGGCGTCACATCCTTGCGCTTCAGACGGACAATGGAAAAGAGTTTGACAACCTCGCTTTCCGCACTTTTTTGGCGCGTCACGGCACCGTTTCCCCCCTCACATGTCCGTACACTTCACAGCAGAACGGTCGAGCCGAGCGCGTCCTTCGCACTCTGAATGACTGCGTTCGCACGCTCCTGTTTCATGCCAACGTGCCGCCTCGTTTCTGGCCGGATGCACTCGCCACTGCATCACTTCTTCTTAACCTTAGACCATGCCGCCCACGGTGGAACTATGCACCTCACCATCTTCTCTTTGGTACGCCCCCGTCTTATGACGACTTGCGTATTTTTGGGTGCCTTTGCTATCCCAACACTGCCGACACTGCTTCTCACAAGCTTGCACCTCGATCCGTCGCTTGCATCTTCATCGGCTACCCCTCTAACTCCAAGGGACATCGATGCAATGATCCCGTCTCCCACCGTGTGTTCACCTCCCGGCACGTTTACTTTGATGACCATGTGTTTCCGTTTCAGCAGGTAACCCCGGCTATTCCTCCCGCCACCGGTGACGCGGGCTCCTCGACGCCTCTCCCAGGGCCATCGCGTGCCTCTCTTGGCCCGCCCCCTGCTGGCTTTGAGGCGAGCCCCCCCGCATGCGACGCCTCCTACAGCCGCCGCCCGCCGCCGGCGCCAAGCGGCCCCCTCGGCGCCGCCAGCGCCCCCGGCCTCCTCGGCGTCCTCGGTGCTCCTGGCGTCCTCGGCCTCCTCGGGGCCCTCGCCCTCCCCCCCCCCCCCCGGCGCCCGCGGCCCTTGGCGCCTGTGGCTGGTCCAGTCACCCGCGCCCGTACGGGCGTTTTTCACCCGAGCTCGCGCTACGCCTCGGATGACTATGTCCATGCGGCGTTCACCTCTGAGCCGTCGCCGTTGCTGTCCTTCGTACGAGGCGCTCTTCGTAGCCCACTCTGGATGGCTGCGATGCAAGAGGAGTTTGAAGCCCTGTTGCGCAACTGGACGTGTCAGCTTGTTCCTCATCCCCGGCACGTCAACGTGATTACTGGGAAGTGGGTCTTTAAACACAAGCTCCGTCCTGATGGTACCCTTGATCGCTACAAAGCGCGCTGGGTCGTTCGTGGCTTTCCACAGCGTGCTGGCATCGACTTCACCGACACCTTCGCTCCGGTCGTCAAGCCCGGCACGATACGCACGGTTCTCCATCTTGCGGTCTCCCGTGCTTGGCCGGTGCAGCAGATGGACGTCCCCAACGCCTTCCTCCATGGTCACCTCGAGGAACAGGTCTTCTGCCAGCAGCCCACCGGGTTTGTTGACCCAGCGCTTCCCGACCACGTTTGCCTGGTTTCGCGGTCCTTGTACGGACTCAAGCAGGCTCCGCGCGCTTGGTACCAGCGCATCGCGGCGTTTCTCTACCAGCTTGGGTTCCTCTCTACCCGCTCGGATGCCTCGCTCTTCGTCTACCGTCATGGCTCTGAGACGGCCTACTTGCTGCTCTATGTCGACGACATCATCCTGACGGCATGTACGGCTGGTCTCCTCAGTCAACTCATGGCCCATCTTCGCGCTGAGTTCGCCATCAAGGACTTGGGTCCTTTGCACTACTTCCTCGGTGTCGAGGTGGTGCGCCGTCCGGATGGCTTCTTCCTTCATCAGCGGAAGTACGCTCACGAGATCCTGGAGCGCGCCGGCATGCTTAACTGCAAGCCCGCCGCTACGCCTGTTGATACGACGGCCAAGCTTTCTGCCACGGATGGTTCTCCTGCTTCGGATGCTGCTTTCTATCGGTCTATCATTGGTGCTCTCCAGTACCTCACTTTGACTCGACCGGAGATCCAGTATGCCGTGCAACAGGTGTGTCTTCATATGCATGCTCCTCGAGACGTTCACTGGGCTGCCGTCAAGCGGATTCTCCGCTATATCTGTGGCACTATGGATCTTGGCGTCACGCTTCACGCCTCCGCCGACACCGCCCTCACCGCTTACTCCGATGCAGACTGGGCGGGCTGCCCTGACACTCGTCGCTCCACTTCGGGCTATTGTGTCTACCTTGGACCCTCAATTATCTCGTGGTCGTCCAAACGGCAGCCTACAGTCTCTCGTTCCAGTGCTGAGGCTGAGTATCGTGCGGTGGCCAACGCCGTCGCCGAGTGTTCGTGGCTTCGCCAGCTGCTTCAGGAGCTCTCTTGCCCTGTTGACCGTGCCACGGTGGTCTACTGCGACAACGTCTCAGCGGTCTACCTCTCCGCTAACCCGGTGCAATATCAACGGACCAAGCATATTGAGTTGGATATTCATTTTGTTCGGGAATAGGTGGCTCTTGGCCATATTCGTGTTTTACACGTTCCTACTTTCCAACAATTTGCCGATATCATGACAAGGGCTTGCCTACGGCGTCATTTGAGGAGTTCCAGTCCAGTCTTTGCGTCAGCTGCGGTGCCGTTTCGACTGCGGGGGGTGTTGAGTATATGTGTTATGTGCATATTGTGTATTGGGCCCGCCTCCTAGTTCCTTGTATAGTTGAGGTCCGTGGCCCATCTTTGTACATCATATATACGTGCCTATGCACGAAGAGCAATACATCGTGCAATCATACTCTCACACATGTGTAACCACACCGTCCTGTGAGTTGGTGCCCACGGTGGTGGTTGAGATGACGGAGAATAGCTCGATGGCATTTATGATGGGCGGCAGCGTCGATTTAGCAGTGGCGTTGAGGGAGATCTTGTAGTGGCTGGCTTGAAAGGGCTTAGCTGAGTTCACAAAACCGCCGGCAAGGTATGGCGGAGTGTAGACTTGAAGGTACGTTAGCACGCCATTCCTGTAGATGTAGAACTGCCGTAGTGCATTACTACTGGGGTATTCTTGAAGTTCACAGAAGTACACCGTATGGACCTGTGTAGAAGTAATTAAGTGACTCAAGATTTTTCAATCTCCTGATAATGGTGTGACTATCAGTGGGTCCGAAGTTGAACCTGTGTAGCAGGACCAGGGCCTGTGTCTCGTTGGCCAATGGGTAGAGCTTGTTCTTCAGCGGCCTCAGATCCAGGCCTGAGATGAAGGGCGTCCCGCCGCCAGTGTTTATCAAGCAAACCTCCATGGAATCATCCGGCACGAGCATGATGGCCTCCGTATATACAGCTGCGTCCGCTTTTGAGATCTTCACCGCTGTCCAGAAGTTTTTTTTTCCGAAACGGAGGCAAAATTTTTGTCTTATCGATTAATTAAGAAGAAGAGAATTACCCAGTTAATTTACGGAAAACCGGGCGAAAACCAATACAAACGAAGCACATACTAAGAGCATCTCCACCCGTTCGGCCCCCCAGGGCGCTGAAAAAGAGCGGCCTGGGGGCGAACCAGCGCTAGATTGACCCCTGTGGTTCGTTTCTCCCCATCCACGCCCCCAGGTGCCGCCCCCCAAAGCGCCCCATATTCGAACTCGATCGTTCCCGCTCAAAAAAACCACAAACCGGCGATCATACCAATAGTTCGGCGATTCGGTGCCACAGTTCGGCGATCAAATGAAAGGACACGCAGTAGTTCGGCGTACGAAAAAGGAAGGACGCGGAAGGAATATACCAAACGTCGTGCTCAACCTCCGGCTTTGTCGTCGGCGCACGCGGGCTGGGAGGACTCGGCGCCGCTTCCGGGCTGGTCGGCGCGGCATCTGTGCTGCTGGGCGCGGTGGAGGCATCGTCGGTGGGGCTTGGCGTCGCGGAGGCATCATCATCAGCGGGCTGGGCGGCGGCGTAGAGGAGGAGAAACTGATGGGGGGGAAGCGGGAGGAAACGGCGGGAAAAGGGCTTCCTGTCGACGACAGAGCGGCCCCACGCCGCTTTTCGCTTCTGTCGGCGCGCCCAGGCGACACCCGGTCGCTTGGGTTCGGGGCGGGATCGCCGGCTCTGGATTTCTCCCAAACCGGCGCTAAACGAGATCCTGAGGGCGCTACTGGGCCGATTTTCGGCCACCGGCGCTAAAAATTCGCCTGTGGGAGGCCTGTTGGGGGCGCGGGTGGATATACTCTAACTACTCACACAGCAAGAAACCCCACAACCGCACAGGTGACCCCGCCAGTCTCTTCAAAAACTCAACATCCGATCTCGAGAACAACAGAGGCTCGCCCCGCAGCTCCGCGCTCGCGGCTCCAGCGCTAGGGTTTCCCTCCGCCGCCGCCGGACCCTCCCGTCGTCGCCGGCCACCGGGCGCGCGCCTTTGGGCCCCTCCTGTGCCCCCTTCTCGTCCCCCCTCCTGGTCCCGCCCCTGCGCCGCCTCCCTGGGAGGTGGCCGGGGCGGCGCACTCCCTGCTCTCCCTCTCGGCCGTCCTCGTCCTTCAGCTCCTCCCCACCGCCGCTGGCTCGGGTGGTGTCGGCGGCGGCTGGACCTCCTGTCCCCCCGCGTGCGGCTCCCTTTCCCGGGGCAGGGGACGGCGGCGGTGCTGCTCGGCTAGGCGGCGGCCCGGCGACCCAGCGGCAGTCGCCGATGGCGGGCGAGGTGGTGGTGTTGCCCCTTGGCGGCGTTGCGGCGTGGTGACGTCCGGTGGCCAGCAGCGTGCCCCCGGCCCAGATCTGGCCCCTCCCGGCCCCTTCTGGGCCATTGGCGTGGCTTTGACGTCCTCTGCATGGCACGGAGGAGCAGCTCGGACTCGCTGTGGTGGGGCCGACGGCGTGCCTTTTGCAGCGTGACGGCGGGAGCTTTACGAGCATTGCGGTCCTGGCCGGGCCTGTGGGCCCATTGGCCTGGTATGCTCCTGCTGTCGCGTCCGGTCGGTTACCTTCGTTGACGGTGGAGGTTGGGCCCTCCCGTGTCCCGACGATGTTGTTGTCCCGAGTCCCGGCTCCTCTTCTTTGTTGAGCAGGCCCCTTTCGCGGTGCCGTGGTGAGACGGCACGGAAGCTTCAAGACTGTTTTGGCGCAGAGTGGTGGTTTGTTTGGTGGCGTACTCAGGAGCACCCGAGGTGAAGGTTGGGATCGGGAGAAATCCCTGTCGGCTGAGCCGACACCGACGTGGTGGTGCCTGAGGGTGCCACCGGACCTTCCTGGAGGGCGTCAGGGGTACCCTTCCTCTCTCCTCATCGCGTATTGGGGGAAACCCTTGGCAGGAGCGTCGTCATCATCACATCCATTCTTGGAGGTGTTGATTGGTACCGGCGCTTCGGAGTATAGGAGCTTATTGGAGGATCCCCGGTGGGCGCGGCGGTCGCGAAGCTTCTTCGTTTTTGTTGATCCGCCGGTGTCGGCATTTGTTTTTTTTCTCTTTTCTTTTCTTTTGGGCGTGTCTGTGCTGCTTCCGCCCCAGCACCTATCTGGTTGTATCAGTGATGTTTGCTTTGTAATACAAAGTGGGGGGAAACCCTATTTCGTCAAAACTCAACATCCACAGAACCTAACATTGCTACTACACCAAGAGACAGCTGACAAGAACACCTAGACAAAGGGATCTGACACCTCTCGAGGATAGGCCAAGAGATCGAAGGTCATCCATGAAGCAGTCAGAGACGCCTTGCCTGTGGCGCCACTCTTTCCTTTGCCCACCTTCTTTTGCTTGCCCCTTATTGGCGTCCCAGTCAAGAGGCAATCGGCCTACCCAAACCAGGTATAGCAGTCTCCACACTGGCGAGCAAGTCACAAAGTTCCTTCGCGAAGAAAGCATTTGGGTTTGGAGTAGGTGGCAACACACTTGGCTCAATGGCCGTGTCACTCACAGGCATCACGTGCTCGATGGTCGCAGACGAGGGAAGGGCAACAACATCTGAAAGACCAGGCTCCATGACACTGAGAGGTAGGCTGCCTGACGCTTGACACTCAATGGACTTAGGCGAGCGAGAGACAACAACATCCAAATCACCACACTCCTCGGCATCAAGTATTTGGCTGGACTCCCGAGGTGATGCAGGCAATAAATCCGCAATAGAGATCGCCGGGGGGCCACCTTCAGTTGTTCGACGGACAGAGGCAAAACCGGAGCCCCACACAGGTCCCGAAGCTCAGGCATGATCTACAGCACCGGAGTAATAGCCACATCAGTGTCCGGTCCCTCAAAGGATGGCAACGACGAGCTGGTACTTGCACGAGGGGAGAAACAGCAATGAAGCCCGGCTCCCCTCTCGAGCTCAAAGCTGACATCAAGCACAACCAAAGGGCACGACACATGAGCAGTCTGCAACACAGGTGGCGCCACGAAGAGACAGTTCAATGCAGCCTCAGCTCGCTCCAAGAAGCTCCCCATCCGCAGCATCCAACCCTGCATGGAGTCAACGACATCGCGCAGAAGCTGAATCGTCTTCTCAAGCCGGGAGGAAGCCATGCCAAGGAGCTCAGAGTGCAGCAGCTCGACCTGCCCCTCCAAGGCAGATCGCACTAGCGTATCCGTCGATGCCACAAAGCCAGCAAGAGCAGAAACAATCGATGCCCAAGAATCATGACAAGACGTCTTCGAGGGGAGCCAGGCTTCTATCTGGATCTTGCGAGGAGCTGGAGCTTGATGGTGCCCGGCGGGGAGGCGGGGCAACATCGACGCAGTAGCGCTTCCCAATAAGCTGAGGGGACGCCAGACATTGCAACACCCACGCGCTTGATGACCATTTTGCAGGCACCAAGAACACCTAAACGAACCTCTACAATCCGTCGCACGGTGTCCAGGATAGAGGCATCTGCAACATCTACCGTGAAGCCAAGCCTGGACCGGACGGGGAGCCCATGCAGGGGCCGGCGACATCGGGCGTCGCATGCTGCCCCTCGAGAGCACCTTCTGCCAACCTCCGCACGTATCCACCTCAGACGCCAGGCCCAACTGAGCAACTGAAATGGAGGATTTGGTAGCCGAACGTGGCATCCACGGGGCCAGCTCATTGTCATCCTCATCTTCTTCATTGTCGGCAAGGGAGCTCCACAAAATAGGTGGCTCCGTGTCCAAACCCGATGCAGTGCATGTAGGAGTCGGAGATGATGCGGCTTTAGCAGGAGTGGAGGACGACGAAGAGGCACCGGTAGGAGACGGGGGCTGCATGAGGACAACAGCAGTCGAGCACGACAGCGTGGCGCCAACAGGAGTCGTGGACGGTGCGGCGCTAACAGGAGTCGTGGACGAGGGACGCCCAAGCAATGGTGGCGGCTGGCCCCAAAGCCCACCATCCATCTGGGCAGGGTCACACGGGGTTGGTGCAGCGCACACAGCGTGAAGGCTGGACCTCGCGGCGACGTCGGCCGGGGGAGGCCGGGAGCTCGATGCAGCCCCAACGGGCCTTGGGGGACATCCAGCGCGGGCCAAAAGGCCACCAGCGGTTGGGGCTGCCTTGCGGGAGGCAAGAGCAGCCGCGGCGAGCGCGGCGGTAGCAGCCGAGGCGGTCGACGGATCCGGAGTTGACGGCGCGGACGCGAGCGCTGTTAGACAAATAAACCGTGGCTCGGCCAGGGCGAGTCAGGCGCGCGTGCGTGCGGGTGCCAGACGAGCCGGGCATAGTCAGGGCCGTAGCTGCGTGTGTGTAGCAGCACGTGTACGTGCGCGTGTGTGAGCTTGTTGCCGATGGAGCCGGAGGAGAACGCGTCCAGGGCTGTTGGTGGCCGCGTCGTCCGCGTACGGGCGCGACGGGAGCGCAGGCCAGGTATGGCGTGGGACGCGGGATGTGGGCGACTGGGAGCGCCGTATGGAGCGGCGTGGCGTGCGTACGAGCGCATGTATAAAGGCTCGCTAGCCTCTGTGTATCGGCAGGTGGTTTTTTTTGCAGCTGAGTTCGTGCTCAGGAAAGAAACTAAGTGGCCGTTCGTGCGGCCGGCGGCATTCGTGCGCCGGGCAAAATCCTGCTGTGTCCTTCTCGTTCTTCTTTCTTCTACCTCCGTCCAGCTGTGAGAGAGAGCTAGCTAGGGCTGCGCCAACAATTGGTATCAGAGCTTCGGTTCGGGCGATCACCGGCGACCTTGGCGCTCGTCCCACATGGCGGAGGCGCGGGCGGATCGGCGTCGATGGCGATGCCGATGCTCACGGTGGACAACTACACCGTCTGGGCGATCAAGGCGCAGGCCATCCTCGACATGCACACCGTGTGGGAGGCGGTGGCGCCGGGCGATGCGGCGGTGAACGCGCGGAAGGACAAGACGGCGCGCGCGTTGCTGCTCGGAGCGCTACCGGAGGACGTGTTGCTGCAGGTGTCGACGAAGCTCACCGCCAAGGAGGTATGGGACTCCTTGAAGGTGAGGTTCGTCGGCGCCGATCGGGTCCGCGCGGCGAGGCTAGCGACGCTGCGCGGCGAATTCGACCGCCTGAAGATGGCGGATGGCGAGGAGCTCGACGTGTACGGCGGGAGGCTCGCGGCGATGGCGGCGAGGTACGCCAACCTCGGGGAGACGCTGGGCGACGCAGCACTTGTCAAGAAGTTGCTGGATACGGTGCCAGATCGCCTCTTCCCCGTCGTCGCCGGCATCGAGCAATTCCACGACGTGACGACGATGGCGTTCGACGAGGCGCTCGGGCGGCTGCGCGCGTTCGACGAGCGTGTTCGGCGCCGTGGACAAGACGGCGGCGAGCGCGGCGGGGAGAAGCTTCTCATGACGGCGGCGCAGTGGGCAGCGCGGGAGCGTCGGCACGGCGGAGCTCGGGACGACGACGACATGCGGAGCCAGGCGTCGGGCTTCAGCGGCAATCGGCGCGGGCGCTGTTACAAGTGCGGCGAGCGCGGGCACTTCAAGCGCGACTGCCCCCAGCTGCGGAGGGAACCGGCGGCGGAGCGCGCGCTGCTGGCGGACGTCGTCGGGGTCGAAGACGGCGGACTCCTCTAAGCCACGGCTTAGGGGGTGAATGTTAGACAAATAAACCGTGGCTCGGCCAGGGCGAGTCAGGCGCGCGTGCGTGCGGGTGCCAGACGAGCCGGGCATAGTCAGGGCCGTAGCTGCGTGTGTGTAGCAGCACGTGTACGTGCGCGTGTGTGAGCTTGTTGCCGATGGAGCCGGAGGAGAACGCGTCCAGGGCTGTTGGTGGCCGCGTCGTCCGCGTACGGGCGCGACGGGAGCGCAGGCCAGGTATGGCGTGGGACGTGGGATGTGGGCGACTGGGAGCGCCGTATGGAGTGGCGTGGCGTGCGTACGAGCGCACGTATAAAGGCTCGCTAGCCTCTGTGTATCGGCAGGTGGTTTTTTTTGCAGCTGAGTTCGTGCTCAGGAAAGAAACTAAGTGGCCGTTCGTGCGGCCGGCGGCGTTCGTGCGCCGGGCAAAATCCTGCTGTGCCTTCTCGTTCTTCTTTCTTCTACCTCCGTCCAGCTGTGAGAGAGAGCTAGCTAGGGCCGCGCCAACAAGCGCCATGGGCAGCACAGCGAGAGCTCCGAAGGGAGAAGAAGTGCAGCCGAGAGAGGATGCGGAGAGCACCCCGTATCTGGTCTTGGCGGAAGAAATGGCTGCCGGAGGGAGTAGAGCAGTGTGGAGCCGCCGGCCGGGGGCGCAGGGTCGCGAGAGCCATGGGGGAAGCAGGAGTGAGCTCAACGGAAATTCACTGTTGTCCAGAAGTTAACGCCCATGTAGAGGTCGTTGATGGGCAGCCTGTTGAGGTCATCGTAGTTGGCGTACAAGAACTTGTTGCGGATAAGGTACTTGATTCCGAACACAAGTGAGCTAAGAGTGTAGCAGTTGCGCCTGCCACTGGGGAAGTTGTGCACGCTGTACCTGCTCTTGGGCGTCGAGGGTGTTAAAATATATTGCCCGCCTTCCTCAATTAGTTCGGATTTTTGGATGAGTTGACTGGTGCATGAATTCAATATGGTATCCGAGCCAAGAGGTCTTGAGTTCAAGACCCTGCCAACGCAGTATTAAATAAAATGATTCTGCGGCCTACATCGATCCGACGTCTAAGGAATAAAATAGTCTAGACGTGAGGGGGGGTGTTGAAATATATTGCCTGCCTCCCTCCATCAGTTCGGACTTTTACACGTCCTGATATTTCCTACTCTGTGAACAAAGTATGTCAGTATTTACATGCTCCTACTACAGCTCATTGGACTTTTACACGTCCTGATATTTACATGCTCCTACTACAGCTCATTGAACAAAGTATGTCAGTATTTATATGCTCCTACTACAACTCGTTGAAATACATTGTCTGCTTCCCTCCATCAGTTCGGACTTTTACACGTCCTGATATTTCCTACTCTGTGAACAAAGTATGTCAGTATTTACATGCTCCTACTACAGCTTATTGTGAAACCTAATATCAAGCAATTTATGTGCCACTCTTTCTCTGACAAAATGGAAGTTGACCTCAATGTGCTTTGTACGTGCATGAAAAATAGGATTAGCTGAGAGATAGGTTGCACCAATGTTGTCTCACCATAATCTTGCAGCTTGTGGGACTTTGATCCCAAGTTCATGAAGCAACGTCTGGATCCACATCACTTCAGCTGTAGCATTTGCTAAAGCTTTATACTCTGCCTCAGTACTTGACCTTGAGACTGTAGCATGTTTTCTTGCACTCCACGACACAAGATTTGTTCCCAGAAACACAACGAAGCCACCTGTGGACCTCCTGTCATCAGCACACCCTGCCCAGTCTGCATCAGAATAGGCAGATACAAGAAGAGATGGAGACTTGACAATCTGAAGTCCAAGTCACTCTGTAATTTGAGATACCTTAGAATCCTTTTTACCGTAGTCCAATGAGCTGTAGTAGGAGCATGTAAATACTGACATACTTTGTTCACAGAGTAGGAAAAATCAGGACATGTAAGGGTCAGATACTGTAATGCACCTACAACACTTCTATAATTTATTGCATCCTCTGATCCAAGTACTTCTCCGGTTTGAATAGTAAGTTTTTCTGAAGTAGAGATGGGTGTACTAACAGACTTACACTTTTCCATACCTACCCTTCTGAGAATATCCGTGGTATATTTTTTCGTGTAAGAAGTATGCCATCTTTTACCTTCTTGACCTTGATTCCAAGAAAGTAATGAAGATCTCCCAAGTCCTTAAGGGCAAACTCTAGTTCAGATCCTTGAGTAGACAAGTAGTGGCATCTGTATTTGAGCTAGAAACAATTATATCATCAACATAAACAAGAACAAACATGGTAATATTGTTCTTACTATAAAAGAATAATGAGGTATCTGCCTTTGATGGTGTAAACCCAAGCTTCTGTAACTGTGTGTTCAACCTTGAGTACCAGGCTCTTGGGGCCTGTTTCAACCCATACAAAGCTTTATCCAACTTGTACACATAATGTGGTGTGCTTTTGTTTTCATATCCTCATGGCTGCTGCATGAACACTTCTTCCTCAAGAACACCATGAAGAAACGCGTTCTGAACATCTAGCTGTCGCAAAATCCATCCTCTAGAAATGGCAATAGACAGAACAAGTTGAATAGTAGATGCTTTAATAACAGGACTAAAAGTATCCTCATAGTCAATGCCAAACCTTTGCAACTAGTCTAGCCTTATATCTGTCTATGCTTCCATCAGCCTTTCTTTTGATTTTATAAACCCACTTACAATCAATCACATTGTCACCCTTTTTTAGTGGTACTAAATGCCAAGTTCTATTTTTAACAAGTGCATCATATTCGCTATCCATAGCCTTCTTCCAGTCTTTATGAGCAAGGGCATCATGCAAATGAGTTGGCTCACCGGTGCTAGTAAAGAATGCATGCTTGATTTTATCATACCTGACCGTACCATCGGTGTACCTTTTTTCCTTTATAATGCTTGACTGAGATCTTGTATGTCGAAGAGGAAGCACAGGTGCTGCTGTTCGTGCTGCTATAGACCTCATCACAGAAGATCCAGGGGAGGCAGATTCTATAGCTGGAGATCCCTCCATAGAGGAACCGGGCGAATCAGTTGCAGCATCCAGCGCTGGATCTAATTCCGTAGGTGGAATCAGCCTCGGGCTCCCCCGTCCAAGAGCATCGCTCCGAGTGGCGCCTGAGACGCGATCGGGCGTGCACGCCCCGCTACGGGCTCCGCTGGGCCCATCAGGCGGACTCGTGGCGCCGGACGAGTCGACCCCGCCCGCATCGTTTCGGCTGGTGGGCTCTGCACTTGGTGGGCTGTCGGTCACCCATCCGTCTGGAATGAATGCAGCGACAGACTGCGCCTGGGATCCCGCACCTGCATGCAGATCCTCCTCGGATCACGTCGATCGGCTGACAGGGCTGCAGCTAGCATCTTCCTGGGATCCAGCGCCTGATTTGGCAATATCTGCGTACATAAAATCATGCCCTGCTTCTGCACAAGTATCACCAGAATCAAAATTTTCCATGGATTTTTGCACATGATCAGTTCTAGTTAATTTACACCCATGATCAGGATTTGACATAGAATCTGGAAGAAGGGAAATTTCAGCACGTAATAAAGCTCCAGCATTGGGGTGAAGTTTGGAAAAAGGAAAAAGTGTTTCATCAAAAACGACATCCCGAGAAATATAGATACGACCCATTGCAATCTCTAGACACTTATATCCTCTATGAAGATTACTATATCGGAGAAAAACACACTGAGTGGAGCGAAACTCGAGTTTGTGGCGATTGTATGGATGCAAGTTTAGGTAACATGCACACCCAAAGATTTTGAGAGAGTTGTAGTCTGGTTTTTGATGAAACTATCTTTCTAATGGAGTGGTGTTGCCAATGACTCTACTAGGGAGACAGTTGATGTGCATGGGACAAGACACATGATGAACAATGCCTACGTTCCGAAAGAAAGAGTTGAGTTTCTCATACTCTCCTCCCCAGTCACTTTGGACTGCAAGAATTTTTCTGTCGAACTATCTCTCAACAAGTTTTTGAAATTCTTGGAAAATAGAGAAAACTTCAGATTTGAATTTAAACAAATATATCCAAGTAATCTTTCTATAATCATCGATAAAACTGACATAGTATTTTTTGTTTCTTCCAAAAGAATCTCTTGCATGACCCCATACATCACTAAAAATAATCTCCAAAGGAGCATGAGACACACTATTTGAAATAGGATAGGGAAGTTGGTGACTCTTGGCACATTGACAAGCTTCACACACAGACTCATAATTTGAACTACTTGACAATGAAAGATTGTCTTTATTGACTATTTGCTTGACTACTATTGACGAGGGATATCCTAATCTTTGATGCCACCTCGCTAGTGAGGGCTTGATGGCGGAATAAGCTTGACGATGATGCTTGCGACTAAAGACTCTTGATGTGATGGGGTAAAGTCCTCAATGCATCTACCGTGATGAATGAGCTCCCTTGTTGCCCGATCCTTTATAAAAAAATTTGTGGGATGAGTCTCAAAGAAAACATTATTGTCGGAAGTTAAACGAGACATAGATGCTAGATTTTTGTCGGCTTGAGGAACATGAAGCACATCTTTTAAAAGTAGATCATGTTTAAGGCTAGGGGAATTAATAGAAGCTTGACCAATGTGACGAATTTCCATACCTCCACCGCTTGCGGTGTGAATCTGATCATTGCCATGATATCTTTCGTGAAGAGCAAGCTTTTTTAGCTCGTTTGTGACATGGTCCGTAGCACCGGAGATCGCATACCAGACCATATCACCATCACCTCCTCCTTGCTCCCGGATGGCAGCGGCTGCATGATGTGCATCAAGCACGTGGTCCTCGTCATACCGGTGCCAACAGTCAATGATTTCGTGGCCCGGTTTCTTGCAAAGCTGGCACCTGGTTCGACGAGAGTTGGAGGAGCCGTGGATGTTGTTGTTGTTGTAGCCACCCCCATGTTCACCACCACCAGAGCGGGGTGGACCCTGGTTGTTGTTGCGCCCGACATGACCGCCGCCACGACCACGGCCTTGGTGACTGCTACGTCTTCAGCTTGCGTTGGTTTTCCTTGAAGAGGAAAGGGTGATGCAGCAATAGTAGCGTAAGTATTTCCCTCAGTTTTTGAGAACCAAGGTATCAATCCAGTAGGAGGCTCCTCAAAAGTCCCACGCACCTACACAAACAAACAAGAACTCGCTACCAACGCAATAAAGGGTTGTCAATCCCTTCAAGGCCACTTGCGAAAGTGAGATCTGATGGAGATAATATGATAAGATAAATATATTTTTGGTATTTAATGGTATAGACCGGAAAAGTAAAGATGCAAATAAAAGTAGATTTAAAGCGTATATAATAAGAGATAGACCCGGGGGCCATAGGTTTCACTAGTGGCTTCTCTCAAGATAGTATAAGTATTACGATGGGTGAACAAATTACTGTCGAGCAATTGATAGAAAAGCGAATAATTATGAGATTATCTAGGCATGATCATGTATATAGGCACCATGTCCGTGACAAGTAGACCGACTCCTGCCTGCATCTACTACTATTACTCCACACATCGACCGCTATCCAGCATGCATCTAGAGTATTAAGTTCAGAAAGAACAGAGTAACGCATTAAGAAAGATGACATGATGTAGAGGGATAAACTCATGCAATATGATATAAACCCCATCTTTTTATCCTTGATGGCAACAATATAATACGTGCCTTGCTGCCCCTACTGTCACTGGGAAAGGACACCGCAAGATTGAACCCAAAGCTAAGCACTTCTCCCATTGCAAGAAAGATCAATCTAGTAGGCCAAAGAAAACTTATAATTCGAAGAGACTTGCAAAGATAACTTAATCACACATACAAGAATTCAGAGGAGATTCAAATATTTCTCATAGATAAACTTGATCATAAACCCACAATTCATCAGATCTCGACCAACACACCGCAAAAGGAGTTACATCGAATAGATCTCCAAGAAGATCGAGGAGAACTTTGTATTGAGATTCAAAGAGAGAGAAGAAGCCATCTAGCTAATAACTATGGACCCGAAGGTCTGTGGTAAACTACTCACAACTCATCGGAGAGGCCTAGGAGACGATGTAGAGGCCCTCCGTGATCGATTGCCCCTCCGGCGGAGCGCCGGCGAAGGCTCCAAGATGGGATCTCGCGGATACAGAAGGTTACGGCGGTGGAGATAGTTTTTCGTGGTCGCTTCTGATGTTTTCGGGGTACATGGGTATATATAGGAGGAAGAAGTAGGTCGGTGGACGCCCGGGGGGCCCACGAGGGTGGGGGGCGCGCCGGGCACCCTCGTGGCTGCCTCGGTTGTTTCTTGACTTCCACTCCAAGTCCTCTGGATCACGTTTGTTCCAAAAAGATCGCTCCCAAAGGTTTCATTCCGTTTGGACTCCGTTTGATATTCCTTTTCTTCGAAACACTGAAATTGGCACAAAAAAACAGCAATACGGGCTTGGCCTCCGGTTAGTAGGTTAGTCCCAAAAATGATATAAATGTGTAAAGTAAAGCCCATAAACATCCAAAACGGGTAATATAATAACATGGAACAATAAAAAATTATAGATACGTTGGAGACGTATCAAGCATCCCCAAGCTTAATTCCTGCTCGTCCTCGAGTAGGTAAATGATAAAAACAGAATTTTTGATGTGGAATGCTACCTAGCATAATTCTCAATGTAATTTTCTTTATTGTGGCATGAATGTTCAGATCCAAATGATTCAAAATAAAAGTTCATATTGACATAAGAAATAGTAATACTTCAAGCATACTAATCATAGTAATCATGTCTTCTCAAAATAACATGGCCAAAGAAAGTTATCCCTACAAAATCATATAGTCTGGCTGTTGCTCTATCTTCATCACACAAAGTATTTAATCATGCACAACCCCGATGACAAGCCAAGCAATTGTTTCATACTTTAGTAATCTCAAACTTTTTCAACTTTCACGCAATACATGAGCGTGAGCCATGGACATAGCACTATATGTGGAATAGAATGGTGGTTGTGGAGAAGACAAAAAGGAGAAGATAGTCTCACATCAACTAGGCGTATCAATGGGCTATGGAGATGCCCATTAATAGATATCAATGTGAGTGAGTAGGGATTGCCATGCAACGGATGCACTAGAGCTATAAATGTATGAAAGCTCAATAAAAGAAACTAAGTGGGTGTGCATCCAACTCGCTTGCTCACGAAGACCTAGGGCACTTTGAGGAAGCCCATCATTGGAATATACAAGCCAAGTTCTATAATGAAAAATTCCCACTAGTAAATAAAAGTGACAACATAGGAGACTCTCTATCATGAAGTCTCATCCCGACTTGTGGGGGAATCATAGTCTCCATCATCCTTTCCTCACTGGGACAATGCTCTAATAATGAAGATCATCACACTTTTATTTACTTACAACTCAATACTTAAACAAAATATGACTCTATATGAATGCCTCCGGCGGTGTACCGGGATATGCAATGAATCAAGAGTGACATGTATGAAAAATATGAAGGTGGCCTTGCCACAAATACGATGTCAACTACATGATCATGCAAAGAGCAGTATGACAGTGATGGAGCGTGTCATAGTAAACGGAACGATGGAAAGTTGCATGGCAATATATCTCGGAATGGCTATGGAAATGCCATAATAGGTAGGTATGGTGGCTGTTTTGAGGAAGGTATATGGTGGGTGTATGGTACCGGCGAAAGTTGCGCGACACAAGAGAGGCTAGCAATGGTGGAAGGGTGAGAGTGCGTATAATCCATGGACTCAACATTAGTCATAAAGAACTCATATACTTATTGCAAAAATCTACAAGTTATCAAAAACAAAGTACTACACGCATGCTCCTAGGGGGATAGATTGGTAGGAAAAGACCATCTCTCGTCCCCGACCGCCACTCATAAGGAAGACAATCAATAAATAAAATTGTGCTCCAACTTCATCACAAAGCGGTTCACCATACGTGCATGCTACGGGAATCACAAACTTCAACACAAGTATTCTTTAAATGCATAATCACCCAACTAGCATGACTCTAATATCACCATCCTAATATCTCAAAACAATTATCAAGCATCAAATTGATCATAGCATCCAATTCACTTTCTATGATAGTTTTTATTATACCCAACTTGGATGCCCATCATTCTAGGACCAATTTTATAACCATAGCAATTACCATGCTGTTCTAAGAGACTCCCAAAATAATATAAGTGAAGCATGAGAGGTAAAAAATTTCTTCAAAATTAAGCCACCGCCGTGCTCTAAAAGATATAAGTGAAGCACTAGAGCAAAAACTATCTAGCTCAAAAGATATAAGTGAAGCACATAGCGTATTCTAATAAATTCTAATCAAGTGGGCTTCTCCCAAAAGTGGTGTACAGCAAGGATGATTGTGGTAAAATAAAAAACAAAGACTAATATCATACAAGATGCTCCAAGCAAAACACATATCATGTGGCGAATAAAAATATAGCTCCAAGTAAAGTTACCGATAGACGAAGACGAAAGAGGGGATGCCTTCCGGGGCATCCCCAAGCTTAGGCTTTTGGTTATCCTTGAATATATTGGGGTTCCATGGGCATCCCCAAGCTTAGGCTCTTGCCACTCCTTATTCCATAGTCCATCAAATCTTTACCCAAAACTTGAAAACTTCACAACACAAAACTCAACAGGAAATCTCATAAGCTCCATTCGTGCAAGAAAGAAAAACCACCACATAAGATACTGTAATGAACTCATTCTTTATTTATATTGGTATTAAATCTACTGTATTCCAACTTCTCTATGGTTCATACCCCTACATACTAGCCACAGATGCATCAAAATAAGCAAACAACACACGAAAAGCAGAATCTGTCAAAAACAGAACAGTCTGTAGAAATCTGTAAATCTTGAATACTTCTGGAACTCTAAAAATCCTACCAAAATAGGAAGTTCTGGGAAATTTGTCTATTGATTTACAGCAAAAAGAATCAATGAAGAAACACGTTTCTGTGAATTACTAAAATTATTTTCGTGCGCGCAAAGTTTCTGTTTTTCAGCAGAATCAAATTAACTATCACCATAGGTTATCCTATAGGTTCTACTTGGCACAAACACTAATGAAAACATGAAAACACATATAAACAGAAGATAGATGAAAAATTTATTACTAAACAGAAGCAAAAATAAAAAAACATAAATAAAATTGGGTTGCCTCCCAACTAGCGCTATTGTTTAACGCCCCAAGCTAGGCATAAAAGCGAGGATAGATCTAAGTAGTGCCATCTTTGGCATCTAATTCCTCAATAGAGCACTTATAATCTTTAGGGGTTTCTCCCTTTTTAGCAATGATTAAGCCCTTAGGCAAAAATTCAAGAAATTCATTTGTAGCAAAAGGTTCCTTAATGATAGAGAGACAATTGGGATGAACACTTATTGATTTGAGATCCGCATTTCCCTTAAAAGAAGATTCACCCTTATTTTTAGGAATATAAATAAATTTGGTAGTTTTGTTAGGAGGATTTGGAGTATTTTTCACGGATGAAAAGGCCGACCCTAAGTTGGTAATAATATCCTCAAGTTTACCGATTCTCGTAGAATCTAAATCTATTCTTTCATTAACTATAGGTTCTTTCTCTTTAAAAAAATTCAAAGTAACTCCAACCCTAGATCCATATTGGGTAATTTGGTTATGAATCTTTTTATCTAGATTTTCAATTAACTCAACAGTGGCAACTTTATTTTCAAGCCTTTGAATCACATGTTCTAGAGTCAAAATAGTCCCATTTACCAAGAGAGGAGGAGGACCAAACAAATCTAACATAGCATTATAAGCATCAAAGGTGTGGCTATCCAAAAAATTCCCTCCGGTAATTGTATCAAGAATGCATCTATTCCAAGGAGTAATGCCTACATAAAAATTGCGAAGAAGAACGGAAGTAGATAGCTTCCTAGTAGATCTATTTTGAGCATTGCAAATTCTATGCCAAGCATCTTTTAGGTTTTCTCCCTCCCTTTGCTTAAAATTAATAATTTCATGTTCGGGAGTAATAACGAGGATAGGAGGACTAGCCATAATGATGAGCAAATAAAAGACAAGCGAAAGAGAGAGGAGATTGGGAAAGAGAGGGCGAATAAAACGGCAAGGGTGAAGTGGGGGAGAGGAAAACGAGAGGCAAATGGCAAATAATGTAAGTGCGAGGGAGTTGAGTTTGTGATGGGTACTTGGTATTTTTTGACTTGAGCGAAGACCTCCCCGGCAACGGCGCCAGAAATACTTCTTGCTACATCTTGAGCTTGCGTTGGTTTTCCTTGAAGAGGAAAGGGTGATGCAGCAATAGTAGCGTAAGTATTTCCCTCAGTTTTTGAGAACCAAGGTATCAATCCAGTAGGAGGCTCCTCAAAAGTCCCACGCACCTACACAAACAAACAAGAACTCGCAACCAACGCAATAAAGGGGTTGTCAATCCCTTCAAGGCCACTTGCGAAAGTGAGATCTGATAGAGATAATATTATAAGATAAATATATTTTTGGTATTTTATGATATAGATTGGAAAAGTAAAGATGCAAATAAAAGTAGATTGAAAGCTTATATGATAAGAGATAGACCCGGGGGCCATAGGTTTCACTAGTGGCTTCTCTCAAGATAGCATAAGTATTACGGTGGGTGAACAAATTACTGTCGAGCAATTGATAAAAAAAGCGAATAATTATGAGATTATCTAGGCATGATCATGTATATAGGCATCACGTCCGTGACAAGTAGACCGACTCCTGCCTGCATCTACTACTATTACTCCACACATCGACCGCTATCCAGCATGCATCTAGAGTATTAAGTTCATAAACAACAGAGTAATGCATTGAGAAAGATGACATGATGTAGAGGGATAAACTCATGCAATATGATATAAACCCCATCTTTTTATCCTCGATGGCAACAATACAATACGTTCCTTGCTTCCCCTGCTGTCACTGGGAAAGGACACCGGAAGATTGAACCCAAAGCTAAGCACTTCTCCCATTGCAAGAAAGATCAATCTAGTAGGCCAAACCAAACTGATAATTCGAAGAGACTTGCAAAGATAACTTAATCACACATAAAAGAATTCAGAGGAGATTCAAATATTTCTCATAGATAAACTTGATCATAAAACCACAATTCATCGGATCTCGACAAACACACCGCAAAAGGAGTTATATTGAATAGATCTCCAAGAAGATCGAGGAGAACTTTGTATTGAGATTCAAAGAGAGAGAAGAAGCCATCTAGCTAATAACTATGGACCTGAAGGTCTGTGGTAAACTACTCACAACTCATCCGAGAGGCCTAGGAGATGATGTAGAGGCCCTCCATGATCAATTCCCCCTCCGGCGGAGCGCCGACGAAGGCTCCAAGATGGGATCTCGCAGATACAAAAGGTTATGGTGGTGGAAATAGTTTTTCGTGGTCGCTTCTGATGTTTTCGGGGTACATGGGTATATATAGGAGGAAGAAGTAGGTCGGTGGACGCCCGAGGGGCCCACGAGGGTGGGGGTGCGCCCAGCCCTAGGGGGCGCGCCGGGCACCCTCGTGGTTGCCTCGGTTGTTTCTTGACTTCCACTCCAAGTCCTCTGGATTACGTTTGTTCCAAAAATATCGCTCCCAAAGGTTTCATTCCGTTTGGACTCCGTTTGATATTCCTTTTATTCGAAACACTGAAATAGGCAAAAAAAACAGCAATACGGGCTGGGCCTCCGGTTAGTAGGTTAGTCCCAAAAATGATATAAACGTGTAAAGTAAAGCCCATAAACATCCAAAACGGGTAATATAATAGCATGGAACAATCAAAAATTATAGATACGTTGGAGACGTATCAGTGACCACGGCCGCGACCACCATTGCCGCGCCCATGAGAAGCGTTGTTCACAGATGACTGGCGGTGGTGCATACCTTGCAGAAGATTGACGCGTGCCTCGAAGCTAAGGAGCTGGCTGTGGAGTTCCGGGGTGGTGATGGCCTTGACGCGGGCTTGAAGGGCTAACACCACGGAGTTGTACTCGAGGTCCAGTCCCTTTAAGACATAGGAGGTCATCTCCCGATCGGTGAGCGGTGCACTGATGGTGGTGATATCATCCGCCAGCGCCTTGATCTTGGTTAGATACTCCGCCATAGTGGAGTTCCCCTTATGGAGATTAGCAAGCTCAATCCTGTTGTTGATTTCTTGCGCTTGTGTTTGAGCAGCGAAGGTGGCGTGGATCACCGCCCATACTTCGGCCAGCGTCTGGAGAGTCATCACCTGGGCAAGAACCTCATGAGAGAGAGAGGCCATTAGATAACCTTGTAGTTGCTGTTGTTGTGCGTACCAGATCGTGCGGGCATAGTTGAAGATCTGTTCCTCTTTCCCATCTTTGGTGACGGTGAGGGTAGGAGGAGGCGCCAGGCTTGCGGCGTCCAGGAAGTGGTCCATCTGTGCTCCCTTAATTTGGGGTAGCATGATGGCCTTCCAGAGGGGGAAGTTCGTCCTCGTGGGCTCCTCTGATGGAGGTTGGCCGAGAGAGATATTGCTGCTAGAAGTGGAACAGGATCCATAGGTGAGTTCGGCTGATTGGGTGGAGAGGGCACGCATGGTGGAGTTAACTAAGGAGTTGGCGGTTGAGGGGGAGGTTTATGCAGCGGTGTTGGCGGCGGTGCCTGCCATGGCTTTTCTCTCGGCGACTTCTCTCCTTTTCTCTCTCTCTCTCGGTCAACTAGATCGATCTATCTCGGGTTAGGCTAGATGTACAAGAGGAAGGGCTCTGATGACTATTAGATTATATGTTAGACATGTAATACAAGTTGATAAAAGCGGCTCAGTTTAGGAAACCTAGGCTAAGTCAGTTTGTGACTTAGGCCTTTATATATCTCTTGTACCCCCAATTATCAATATACACAAGTTTCATTATTATTGTTCATGGTATCAGATTAGTCGTTCCTAGGGCATGGCTGCGCCTCCCACGCCGCCGCCGCTGCCGCCGCCCGGCTTCTTCGAACGCCGGGCTGCTCTCGTCGCCGCCAAAGCAAAGGCCGCCTCTATTGCGACCAATGCCTCCTCTTCCACCCTCTCTCTAGCTCCAACCCTACCCACCACCATCAACTCTGCCGACACCATCTCCGATGTTAGCCCGTTCATCCCCATTACTTTAGATCTTCCAAAGCACAACTATTATCATTGGCATCATCTTTTTAAGTTCACCTCGGCCACTGCAATCTTCTGGATCACGTCACCCCCGGCTCCATTGCCCGGCCCTTTGATCCTCGATGGGTCAAGGACGACCTCGCCATCATCCACTGGATTTATCAGCGTGTCTCCACGGAGATCTTCAACCTCGTCTTTCGTGATGCCACTAACACCGCCGACCTTTGGGTGGCTCTACGTCAACTCTTCCAGGACAACATCGACGCCCGCGTCAACACCATCCACACCGAGCTCCTCAACACCGTTCAAGGCGATTCTCTAGTCAGCGTCTACTGCCAGTGTCTCAAGTCCACTGTGGACGAACTCCGTGAGCTTGGGGACCCCATCGACGACTGGCAACTCATTAACGTTCTCCTCGTCGGCCTCGGCGAACGCTTCAAAAAACAGGCGTCATTTATCCCCAATGCGGCCGGCCCCGTCCTTCGCCGAGGTGCGCTCCATGCTTCAATGGGCCGATCGCGCCGTCAACAACAAGGAGTCGCGTCCTCAAGTCTTCGTCGCCACTCCACGGCACCCGCCTCCTGCACCTGCCACGCCGCCGACGCCTCCAATCCAGCCGCCTCCCGGCTGGCGCCCATGTCCGAACTATGAGGCAAAAATCCAATCTATAGGCCGCCATCGCCGTCGCCGTCGCGGCCCCCGACTCCACCAGCGCCTCCTCCCAACATTGCACCGCCACCAGCGCCCCCAGCATGGCGTCCTCCACATGACCCTTGGACAGGACTCGTCCAGGCCTGGCCGATGCCCTGGACTGCCCCCTCTCCAATCGGTGCCCCTCTTGCGTACTCCGGCTCCTAGATGCCGGGCATGCGCCCACACATGGGATCTCCTGGCCTCCTGGGCTCCCGTCCTCCGACGCAGGTGTATCATGCTACTCCAACGCACTACTACAGCACCCCGGAGCCCTACTTCATCGACAACAGCGGCCTCAACCATCCGCAGCCTCTGCTGTAGCCGTCCTCGATCACGCCGCACCAGCTGCATGGACCGCCACCGCCATCGACTGCACCACCCCTACTGGCTTCATCGACCACTCATTGGGACCAAGCTGCTTTTTTGCGAGCCATGAACCACTTCGCTGCTCAAGGAACCTCAGTTATGGACTGGATCTTTGATTCTGGAGCCTCTAGCCACATGTCTAATTCGAGTACTATGCTGTCAAATTGCACCTCCTCTCCTTTTTCTTCTATAACTCTCGGCAATGGCTCCACCATCCCCATCTATAGCACCGGTCACACTGAGTTACCATCCACTCTAAAACCTCTTTTACTTCGAGATGTCCTTGTTGCTCCTGCTCTCATCAAAAACTTAATATCTGTGCGCAAATTCACTTATGATAATCTTGTATCAATAGAATTTGATCCCTTTAGTTTATCTGTGAAGGATCTTCAAACCAAGGAGGAGATCGCTCGCTTCAATACCTCCAGAGACCTCTATTCTATCAATGGAGCCCCTTCCGCAAGTCCACCCTCATCCATGATGGCCTCCGTCCACCTTTGGCACCAGCGACTCGGCCGCCCCAATGCATCCACCACGTCATCTCTACTTACTGAATGTGCTCTTCCATGTAATAAAGATCATCATGCTCCCTCGATGTGTGAGTCATGTCAGCAAGGCAAACATGTGCGCCTTCCCTTTAGCTTCTCTAGTTCTTCTAGCACTTTTCCTTTCAATCTATTACATTGTGATATATGGACGTCTCCTCATACTAGTATTTCGGGTTTTCAATACTATCTTGTTATATTAGATGATTATTCTCATTTTGTTTGGACTTTCCCTCTACGCAACAAATCCGATGTTCATACTATTTTTCTTAACTTTAAACAATATGTTTCTACCCACTTCCTTCTACCGATTCGGTTTCTTCAATGTGATAATGGCCGCGAATTCGACAATTTTAAAAATAGAAATTTCTTTCTTCAACATGGAATTCTTCTTTGTTTCTCCTGTCCCTACACATCTCAAAATGGCAAGGCCGACCGTTCTCTCCGCACACCCAATGACATTATTCGCAATCTCCTCATACAGTCATCAATGCCACCAAAGTTTTGGGCAGAGACCCTCCGCACAGCCACCTATCTTCTCAACATCCGACCTTCTTCTGTCATTCCAAAAACCACTCCTTTTTACTCTCTTTTTCTCAGCCATCCAAACTACACCGAGTTCCGCGTGTTTGCTGTCTCTGTGTTCCAAACATCCACGCCACCTCTCCTCACAAATTGCCCCCCCCAATCTATTCCCTGCGTTTTTCTCGGATACTCCGATGAACACAAAGGATATCGTTGTCTTGATCTCACTACTGGTCATGTCCACATCTCCCGCCATGTCACTTACGACGAAACTGTGTTTCCCTTCTCTTCTAGATCATCTACCCAACCTGCAACACCAGTCACTCCTCCCTCTCCCTCTCACACGCTAAATCCTCTCCTATACAGCCCCATTGTCGCCACACCTTCTGTAACAGCCTGGATTTTGGCCCTTTCGTTTTCTTTTGATTTATTTGGTTTTTGCTCTGTTTTTCTTTTTGGAGTGGTTCTGTGGCCTTGCCACCTGGGAAATAATCCTCATTCCCCCCTCCCAAGTGGCTGCTCATTCTCAAAATACCTTGCCAAGATCATGTCACTTCACTCCTTGGCCAAACCCTAAAATTCTTTTCTAGGTAATATTCCTTTTTCTATTAAAGGAATAACCCTATCTGCCCTAGGTTGTGAAGCAACCTATATTTTTGTCCATCCAACAATTCCCAAAATAATACTCATAATTCCTTTGGGTCATATATAGCTCAAATATGCCCAAACATTTCCTTGGCCAGTTGAAAAATAATTCCCCAATATTCCTTTTTCTATTCTGCCCTAAATGGCACTTTGTGAAGGAAGTGTCATTTATATTTCTCCTAGTGGCTCCCAACCTTTTTGGGCATTCTTATATGTTCAAATAATTGCCCCATGCACAAGTTCAACTTTATTTGCCTAACCAATCTTCCTCAGTGAATTTTCAAAGTTTCTGTCAAACAGAAGGCTTTGTGAAGGAAGTACTAGCTAGGAGTATCCAAATGAGTTGAACTTTTGCACACGCCTTAATGTGCACATATTAACCCCCTCCACCCATTTGCAGCCCCATCCAATCATCTATGTGAGCACAGGAGCAAATCTTTGATTCTGGCAATATTTTCAGGTTGTGAAGCAAGTGTATTTTATATTGCTTCAAAAATCCTGATAAATTACCAGATCATTCTTATAGCCATAAAACATCTCTCCACCCAATTTGGCATCATTTCATTGATCCATTTGATCACCAAAATTATTCCAAGTTTCTGGACAGAAAAGATGTTTGTGAAGCAAGTGTCATTTTGGCTTGTCCATTTGACATGAGCTTTTTACAGCATCTTCATATGTCCAAATAATAATATTTGCCCAATATTAGCCCAAGTTGCTTCTCCAGGTGAGTGCATCATCCAAATTTAGTTTCTGACTAGATTTGACAGGTGCAAAGCAACTATATTAAATCTTGGTTTAAATCCCCTCAAAACCTCCAGGACTGTAGTCCTTCGATAGATAAACCTCCCAGACAACTAAAAAAATTGACCCCAATCAAGTTCCTGTTGATCAGCAGTGCTCGGCCAAGTTTACTGCAGTAAACTTTAGAGCTTAGTTACCATTTAACCATAGCACCCCAGATCGAGCCAATGCCTCATAAATGATCCACCCTGGAAGGACTAGCTCCCAGACATAGTTTCCCATCCTCTACAGCCCTCCCCGTGCCATGTCGTGTGGTGACCGCGCTGCTGGCATGCACGTTTACGCGCTCTGTGCATTGTGGCATGTCCAGAGCACCGTTTGTGCTTTGGCACCACTTCCCCTTGTCGTCTTAGAGCTTGTGAGCATGTCCAGTGGCTGCATCTCATCGTCACCGTTCCCATGGACCCCTCTTCCCCTCCGGCAGCTTCCTCACCGACGCAAACCGCCGCGTGCCCGCGGACGTACAGTGGCGTTTTGGCTCGGTTCGTCGCCGTCGTCTTCCTCCCTGCGCTCCCTTGGCCCTCTCTGCCCCCGTGAGACTCCCCCTGTGCATCCTCCGTCGCCTACCTTCGAGCTCGCGAGCGGGGGCACGCGTCTGCGGCGCCGGACATGCGTCCGCGATGGTGCCAGCGCGGCACCCCCTCCCCCGCCTATATAAGGCCTTCCCCGATCCCTCCGAGCTCACCATTGGCCTCCTGCACCTCCTCTAGTCCTCCCCAATGCCTTGCCCGAGCCCTGGAGCCTCTCCTCGCCGTGATTGACCACCATGGCCGCCGCGGCCACGCTCCTCGATTTTCTCAAGCCCGAGTCCCTCTCCCACTTCCTCCTCCACCAAGGCACGTATACCTGCCCCTGGCGGAGCTCCCTCGCTGTTCCCCTTCTCCGCTCGAGCCCCGTAGCACCAAGTTCACCGGCGTCCGAAGCAGCCGGCTTCCCGTGCTCTCCCAAGCTCTTCGGGGGCCGTGATCTACCTGAAGGGGACCGCCTCGTCCTGCTGATCATGCCAGTAGGTCGGGCGCCCCGAATGGTGGACCGTGCCGCCGCCTATCGTCGTCGGGGTGGCCGGCCTCGCCTCTGCCTCAACGCGTCGTCGGAGAAGAAGGAGCGGCGCGGGAGGAGGGAGGTGACCAGCAGCATGGACCCCGCGGGCCCCAGGCATCAGCGACCCAAGCCACGACCCCCTCCCTGCCCGCTGGGCCGCGGGCCCCGCGTGTCAGCGAGACTAGGCCCGCGCTCGCCCCCTGCTGACATGGATAAGTGGACACGGTTTTGCCTGTGTACGCTTTCATCCATCGAAAGCGTATTTCCTCGAGTGCGCGTTCTGTGTTTCTGTCCAGGCCCTGTTTGAAAATATTTTAATTGCAGATGGGTCCCTGGCAGTCAAACGTTCATATCTTTTTACCCGTAGCTCCAAATCAGGTGAATCCAAAGCCCACTTCTTCGTTTCGTCGAGCCCGTTCTGATGGAATCATTTTCACCATGTTTTGACATTCTGAAAATGACCATTTTGCCATTACCTTTAATCAGCCCCCGCCGAGAGAGAACGATTTTCGGCGTTTCTTTCCGCGAGCTTCTCGCACTTTCTCCCGGTGATTTTTTCCACCCCAGGCAAGCCACATCCTCCATTTGCATCACTGTAATGCAGTGACACGGTTTAATCTATTTGAACCTGTTTAAAATATTGCTTAGCTACATGACTTTGTGCATGGCATTTTCTCGGAGTATTACTTTGATCATGCTGTTGCCATGCTATTGTTTGGATTACTAGGAGTTATACTTGAAGTTGATGAGTACCATGTTGCTATTGGAGTATTAGTGGCTGGTATTATGATTACTTTCATGTTGATATCTGTTATTATATTTTGGAGTATTACTTTGGATGTCATGCTGCCTTTGGATTATTAGTGGTTAGTATGATCATTTTCATGATGCTAGTTGATGTTCTGTTGCTTGGAGTATTATTTTCGGAGATGATGTTTACATGTGGATCTTAGCCGAATAGCTTTATTCTTGTTATTGGAGTAGTAGGATTATTGTTTTCCGATTCATCATGACAGTAGTGTTGTGCTACCCTTGGAGTATTTTGAGATGATGATATTATGCTCGGATTATTTGTGGGATATTGATATGACTTGGTTATAGTTTGATAGTTGATATCGGAGTAATAGTTATCACAGTTATATTTTGGCGGGTTAAATTCCGTCATTAAGTTGGTCAGGTGCCACCGAACCGGGCTTTTCCAGTGCAACCAAATTTGCCTTTTATGGGAAGGCCCTAATGCGATGCTATTGTCGTGCCTCTCGCCGGTGCCTCCAATGAGGGAAGGTTATGGGCGCGCGGTACCCTGGCCCGGTAAGCAGACATAACCTTGTGTGCCCGTAGTTGGTATTGAGATCTCTTGTCCCCATTTGGGACCGTTTTGCCACGAGGTGGCCGTTTTGCCACGAGGTGTCCGTTTTGCCACGACGGTGGTCGTTGGTGTCTGGGGTAGACACGGGGCCACCCTTGACTTAGCCCAGTGGGGAGTTAGTCGGAGTGGCCGGGAGAGTGTCATGGCAGTAGATCGGTTTTGTCGGGCCTCCGTTGGTCCACCTGAATGGGAGTGCGAGGCCATGGGTTCTATGGTGTGCATAAAGTGCGCTACCTCTGCAGAGTGTGTGTGTTTAATCTATCGATAGCCGCGTCCTCGTTCATGAGCATAAGTTCGTACTAGGTCACACCGTTTGATCAACACTCACATGACGGAATGACTTATAGGTGATGTATATGTTGATATTGTGAGTTGTAACAGTTTGGCAGGATGATGATGATGATGTTGGGATGATCTTGAGAAGGATCATTCAGTTTGTGATGTGGACACGAGGTGATCATGTGGATGTTCCGTTTGTGATCTGTGAATGATCACCGTTCGGTTACGAGGTAACCCGTTGAACTCGGTGTGGTTCCGTTTGTGATCCGTGAGTGATCACCGTTCGGTTACGAGGTAACCCGTTGAACCCGGTGTGGTTCCATTTGTGATCCGTGAGTGATCACCGTTTTATTTTGATCACGAGGTGATCGAGATGGTATATTGCTTGGCCGGTTAGCCAAGTGTGAGATGGTTCATGTGGTACTTGAGATCTGAGATGATGGCTTATCAGTATTCTAGTAGTTCATATTGTGGTTATTAGTTGCTTCATTATGGTAGCTGTTAATTTAATTAACCTGCTTAATGCTATGTTGTTGTCTTGCCTTGATGTTTTTCGTTGTTGTGAGCTTGCAAGTACATTCAATGTACTGACCTGGCGTGTCATGCCAGATTGCAGGTGATGTCATGATTGCTTGATTGCTTATCGTGGTTCGGTTCATGCGAGCTAGATCGTGTCCCAACCAGAGTCCCTGCGGAGTGGAGTTCACTACCTTCGTCGTTGTTCCGCTGCTAGAAGATTTCCGTTGCTACGAGTTGTTCCGCTGCTAGCATAGAGCAACTGTGGTATCGCAGGCGTAGTGTCGCCGTGCTGATATGAACCTTTGTAACATCAGACCTTTGTATTATTATTCTTGTAATAAGAGCTGATTTGTTCTATGTCAAGCAGTGTCGTATTCCAGAGACTTTTCCTCGATCTCTGGGCTGGAATACAGAGCGTTCCGGTTTCTCTGAGCCGGGGTGCCACACCTTCCCCTGCCAACTCGCACCAGCACCCAACCCATCTCCTACCGCGACACATGAAATAACAAAAAACGCTGCCACGGCTGACTTTTCTGAAAACACTGCCACGGCAGACTTCCCTGAAAACGCTGCCACGGCAGACTTTTCTGAAAACGCTGCCACGGTAGATTTTTCTGAAAACGCTGCCACGGGAGCAAACTTCCCCGTGTCCGATTCTTCCGCTGCGCCGGGCACCTCCACACATTGTTTACCCCCACATACTGTTCCTACTCCAACCCCCACAAACGGCCATGTCATGCATACTCGTGCTAAGTCGGGTTTTCGTCTCCAACCCAAAGATCGTCTTAGTCTTCTTGCTACATCTCCTATCTCTCCTATTCCCAAATCCTACAAACCGCCCTACTTGATCCTCAATGGACTGCTGCCATGAAAGATGAATTTACATCTTTACTTCAAAATAACACATGGCAACTTGTTCCTCGTCCCCATGGTGCAAACATAGTTCTGGTAAATGGGTTTTTCGCCAAAAATTTCACTCCGACGGCTCGTTACAAAGCAAGGTGGGTTTGTCGTGGTTTTTCTCAGCAACATGGCATCGACTACAATGAAACTTTTTCTCCTGTTGTAAAACCTAGCGCTATTCACACCGTTCTTAGCATTGATGTTCCTTCCTCTTGGCCCATTCATCAACTTGATGTAAAAAATGCTTTTCTTCATAGCAGTCTCAATGAATCTGTTTACTGTCAGCAACCTCTTGGCTTTGTGGATCCCAGTCTTCCCAATCATGTCTGTCTTCTTCAAAAATCCCTATATGGTCTTAAACAAGCCCCTCGGGCATTGTTTCAACGATTCTCAAGTTTTATTCAAACCATCGGTTTTGTTCCCTCTCTCTCCGATTCCTCTCTCTTTGTCTTTCACCAAAATTCTCACACTTCATATTTACTTTTATATGTTGGTGACATTGTTCTTACAGCCTCTTCAGAGCCTTTTCTCCATCACATCATTACTCTTCTCAACAAAGAATTTTCTATGACTGACCTTGGTATTCTCCATCATTTTCTTGGCATTTCTATCACACGTGATTCTAAAGGATTATTTCTCTCTCAACGTCAGTATATTCTTGATCTCCTCTCCAAGCCGGGCATGCAAGATTGCCAACCTTCTCGCACACCCGTTGACACCACCTTCAAACTATCTTCTGATGGTGAGCACTTTTCCGATCCCACACTTTATCGCAGTCTCACTGGAGCTCTCCAGTATATCTCACCCTCACACGCCCTGAACTTTCCTATGCTGTCCAACAAGCTTGCCTTTACATGCATGATCCTCGTGTTCCTCATCACAATCATATCAAACGGATCCTTCGTTGTCTTAAAGGTACTCTCGACCATGGTCTTCACATCAATTCTTCCTCTCCAACTACTTTGACAACATACTCCGATGCCGACTGGGCTGGTTGCCCAGACACTCGTCGATCCACGTCCGGATACTGTGTTTTTCTTGATAATAATTTGGTTTCTTGGTCTTCAAAACGACAGGTTACAGTCTCAAGATCGTCTGCTGAAGCTGAGTATCGGGCGGTCGCTCACACCGTTGCTGAAACAGTTTGGCTACGCCAATTGCTCTCGGAGCTGCATCGTCCCATTCATCAAGCAACCATTATTTATTGTGATAATGTTTCGGCTATCTACATGTCCAGCAGTCCCGTGCAACACTGGCGTACCAAGCACATTGAAATTGACATCCACTTCGTTTGAGAAAAAGTTGCTTTGGGGCAAGTCCGTGTTCTTCATGTTCCCACTACAGCACAATTTGTTGATATCTTCACCAAGGCTCTCGGGACTGCGCCATTTATCGACATTCGTTTCAGTCTCAACGTTGTTGAACCCCAAGTTGAGACTGCGGGGGGATGTTAGATTATATGTTAGACTTGTAATACAAGTTGATAAAAGCGGCTCGGTTTAGGAAACCCAGGCTAAGTCGGTTTGTGACTTAGGCCTTTATATATCTCTTGTACCCCCAATTATCAATATATAGAAGTTTCATTATTATTCTTCAATGACCATGTAAGATATAGTGGAAGCGTGTCTACCCCGTATGGCTGCGGGTGGTTTATAATGATAGAGGGCAAAGCCTGCCGTGGCGTACAAGCATCGAACTATCGCAAGGATTCGTCCAGGTACATGAGATCGAGAGAGAAAGAGTATTTAGGAAGAAAGGAGTTTAAACAGATAATTATCTCTACCTTGTCTAATAGAGGGAGTAATGTATTAAGCGGAAATGTTGTGGTTTACGCCGGCATCGGTGTCGATGAATCCGGCGTTCGTGGTGTAGGATAGCGTACGTGGTGGTGTTATCCACGTAGCCTGTTTGCCCTGGAAGACCGCAGTCTATGCTTATAAAACCTGCAGTTGTACACATCCGAGATTTGTTAAATCATAGGTCTATCAATTTCACAATGAATACGATACCAAGCATTTTATTCCCGAAAATATATGATATTGAGTAGTTAGTAGTGACCACACCATTGCTCTCGAGCTGGGCATGAGCTTGCAGTGCCCCGCTGGTGGCAGCAGCAGTGATGCAGAGAAGCAGCAACCATGCCACCATCACCACCGTTGTTCCCGTTGTTCGTTCCTCCATTGATCAGCAAGCGGCACCTGGAGCTAGCGTGATTTATGAGTTATGACCACCACTAGGCGCGCGCGGGTATTCGTTTGGCGACGGCAAGAATAGACCAGTCGGCCCCTTCTTTTGCTGCAGCGAATGGTGGCAAACTTCAATTTTGACCTGTGGACGTAATGAATTCACGAAATGAACTGGCCATAAAACTATTTCACGCGCCTGACCTTTTTGTGTAGCGTCCGACACGCGGGCGCTACACCCTACGATGCAGTGCCCACCTCTGGGGCGTTGCACACCTGTCCACCATGGCTGCCCTGGGCCCGCACCCAAGTAGTGCAGCGCCTCCGAGCTAGGCGCCACAGGTGTAATGTGCAGCGCCTAGCCCTTAGGCGCTGCACTGTCTGTTACTAGTTGGCCGGGCCCCCCTCCCCCACTCCCCCCCACACACCCCCACCCCACACATAGCTCACCCGAGATCTGCCCCCTCTCCCCCTCTCTCCCCCTCTCAAATCCTTCCCCAAATCCTACAAATTTGAAGATTTTGTCCGTGGATTTCGAACTCAAACCCTCCCTCAAGGTAATCTTCTCCGATCCCCTTCTTTTGATCCAAGTAATGTTAACAAATTGCTCATTTGTTGCTAGTTTGGGGAAACCCTAGTTTTGTATGGATCTAGAGATTTGCATTGATATGTGAGATGCTTGTTTGCCAATTTCCTATGATTAGGCTTGTTAGTATGTCAGGGTTATGGTTAGAGTTAGGGTTAGGGTTATGGTTAGGGTTATGGTTAGGGTTATGGTTGTTGTTTCATATATATGTTGGTCCTAGGGTTAGGGTTAGGGTTATGGTTGTTGTTTCATATATATGTTAGGGTTTCTATTCCGTGTTAATCTTTGGATTAGTACTCATGGAAGAAATGTTACGTTGTGTTGTTTGAATGCTTATAGGGATGGGAAGAACATGTGTGTTTGTTCATCATGGGGACAAAGATGCCTTCTTGAAAGGCAATGTTGAACCGGACCCGGATGTGGTTGACATGGTGTTTGATAACAGTCCTAGCTATGCGGAGCTCTTGCAACAAGTGAGGAAAGATTTGAATTGGATGGACCCTAGTGATATTGTTGAGCTGGAGGGAAGGCATAATGTAGGTTTTGGAATGCACATCCGTTGGAAGACAATGGGTGTCAACTCGGAGCAACGTTGGGTTGCATACATGGAGACGGTGGCCGAATCACTAGACAAGGCTCTTGAGTTATTTGCAACGAAGAAGGTTGATTCAAGTTTGCATTTGGACTTGAACCGGAACCCCTCCCCTTTGGTTGCTAGTAGCCCCCCACGCATTAACCGAGATGAAATTGTTGAACCTCATATGACCCAAGAAGTGAGGCCAACATTGGCCCTTTTCTAAACAATTAAAATGAAGCTTTGCAAGAGGAGAATGATGAGTATGCGGAAGATGACAATGAAGTTGATCTCCATGACAAAAAATGTGGGTGATCTCGACAAATATCATTTGCAAGAGACAATGGACCATTCCATCCCTTATTCCCGTGGCTATGCATCGGATTCGGATGACGAAGGTCCCGATGAACAAGTTGATGAGGAAGGGTTCACGGCGAAGGAGGCCGAAGGTTTCGAAAAGGTATTCGGTCGGGTTCATCGGACTACATTGTTCAAGGATGTTAGTCTCGCGGATGAAGTAGTGGTAGATGGTGGCCAAGGTATATCTCTTGGGGTTAGGCCAAGCTCTCACCGTGATTTGAATGATGGAAAGAACGGGATTGCTAAAGGGTCTAAGTTCCAAACCTTGTTGGAGTTGAAGATGTGGCTCGACAACTACTCGGTTACGCATTATCGTCCACATACGGTGGTGCACTCGGACGTCAATGTGCGCTACACGGTTGCATGTGCATGTGAAGATGATGAAAAATGTCCGTGGATTGTGCATGCAAGACCATGGAAAGGAGGTCCCACTTGGCACGTAGTGAGTTGTGTGGCAACTCACATGTGCCAAAGCAAAAGGGTGGATGGCAAGGTTGTGTCCCAAGACCATAGACAACTCACATCCGAGTTCATCGCTTACAAGCTCTCCAACTCAATTTCCACACTTCCAACAATGAGCATCCAACACATCATTGACCTTGTGAAATCCATCTTTCATTACAAGGTGAAGTACTGGAAGGCATGGAAGGCGAAGCAAGCCACATTTAAGATGTTGTATGGTAGTTGGGAGGAAGCATACAACTGAATCCCTAGATTGTTGTTAGCCATGGCCGCCACAAACCCGGGCATGGTTCATGTGGTCGAGCCTCATGGGGAAAAACAACGGATCATGACGGAAGGAAACTCCGAGTATTTGGCCATGCATTTTGGGCGTTCGAGCAATGCATGAGGGCTTTCGAACACTGTAGGCCGGTCATCACCATTGATGGCACGTTCTTGACCGGACAATACAAGGGGACCTTGTTGGTTGCGATAGCAAGTGATGCCAATAACCGGTTGTTGGCATTGGCATTTGCTTTGGTTGAGGTGGAGAACAATGACAGCTGGGAGTGGTTTTTGCGTCTTTTGAGGTCGAAGGTGTTACCCACTGAGAGGGAAATTTGTGTCATAATCGGCATCAAGGAATTATTAACGTGGTGGAGATTGACATTCCTGGGCATGCTCCGTTGCACCATCGATGGTGCATGAGGCACTTTTGTTCGAACTTCTATAGGGCATGTGGCCTTAAGGAGTTGGCCGATGATCTTCAAGATTGTTGTCTCGCTTTCTCGGACAAACGGTTCGCCACTTTGTACAACAAATTGTTGGCACACAAAAAACTTGATCCCGGAGGTCAAGACTTTTTCAATAGGCACACTGAACATCGGCACAAGTGGGCACGTGTTTTGATGAAGATGGCCGGAGATACGGTCAAATGGCAAGCAATATGGCAGAATGTTTCAATAAGGTGCTCAAAGGTGCACGTGGATTACCTGTGACGGCAATAGTTCAATACACATTTGCCAAGATGAATGCATACTTTCTAAAGTACTCGATGGAAACAGATGCACAGATAGCGGGTGAGAACAAGCGCAAGTACAAGTACAAGTTTCCACCCAAGGTTGGTGAATGGTTGGAATTTCAATAGCGGAAGGCAGACTCAGAAGAAGCTATACTATATGACAACGAAGAGTGGAAGTACGAAGTGAAAGAGCCAGGAGGAACCACAAACGATGGCCACCAACATGGAGGTCAGGCTTTCAAGGTCTCCTTAACACGGTGTGATTGCTCTTGCGGGAGGCCATTGTTGCTTCATCTCCCATGCTCACACTTGTATACCGCCGGTCGTGTTAGGAATGTGGATGTCAATCACCCCCGCACCGTGAGGGAGTAGGAGTTCTCAATCCAGACGGTTAAGAAAACATGGGCTCCCCACTTTCACCCATACTTTGAGCAATCACAATGGCCAGAGTACCATGGAGTTCAACTATGGCCGGATCCGGTGTTGAAGGTTGTTAAACGTGGTAGACGTAAGACAAAGCGTCTTAGAGGCTACATGGACGGATGGGGTCATGGTGGCTGCCACGAAGCGGGCAACGACCAATTCCAAGAGCCTCGTGAGAGCTCCCGTTGTGGGAATGCAATGGTCATGGCCACAACAAAATAAAATGTACGAAACCATGAAAAAGGTCCAAGAAAAATGATGCAAGCATAAGCCAACAAGGAGCTACACAAGGTAGCCAACAAGTGCCAAGCCAACCAAGTGGTAGCCAACCAAGTGGTAGCCAACAAGTGCCAAGCCAACCAAATGGTAGCCACCCAAGTGGTAGCCAACAAGTGCCAAGGCAACCAAATGGTAGCCAAAGAGGATCTAGGCAACAAAGAGGGAGGCAACTAGGACTTACAAGAGGCCGTGGTGGTGATAGAGCTCATGGTGGTGGTCTAGGCCGTGATGGTGGTAGAGGTCGTGGTGGTGGACTTGGTCGTGGTGATGGTCTTGGCCTTGGTGGTGGACTTGGCCTTGGTGGTGGACTTGGCCGTGGGGATGGTTTTGGTCGTGGTGATGGTCTTCGCCTTGGTGGTGGTCAAGGGCAAAGTCGTTATAGAGGAATGTTTGGATACCTCGATAGACCATTTCCGTATGTTGCTTACTAATTACAATGTTTCATATGTTCTTGTTTTTCATGTCTTCATGTTGCAATGTACACGTTGTTCCATTTGTTCTTATTGTCATTACTAACTATTCTGTTTCCCTCCTTGTAGGTATGGCGGCTTCTCAACCCAACAAGCCAACAATGAAGGAGGATGGCGACGATGAGATGGCGAGGTGGTGGGAGAAGGCTGCGAAGAAGCTGAGAGAGGAAGACGAAGCCGCACTAAAGAAGAAGAAGGAGGAGGAGCTCGAAAAGGAGAGGGAGCAAAGAATTAGAGCAGGTTTTGAGTGTCGCGCTAGGGAGCTAGCGTTGCACAAGAAATGTGAGGACGCACAAATGAAGCGTCTCAAGGATTTTGAAGAAAGAACCATGAAAGTTTGGGCATTCGCAGCTGAAAAAGAGGAGAGGAAGAATAAGATATTCATTGAGAGGGTGGTTAAGGAGGCTCGCCTCATAATGAAAAGGGAGGAGGAAGAGGAAGAAGAGAGGAAGAAGAAGAAGGGAAAGGGCCTTGCTCTACGCAATAGAGCTATGTCATCTCCATAAGGATTGTGGAGTATGAACTACTATGTGTCATGAACTACTATGTCTTTTGGACTCCTCCTCGATTTGGTTGTGAACTACTATGTGTCGTGAACTACTATGTATTATGAAGTACTATGTGTCGTGAAGTACTATGTATTCCCTCCTCGATTTGGTTGTATGAGCTACTCTTCAAGTTCAAGTGGTATGTGTTATGAACTACTATGTATCGTCAAGTACTTTGTGCATATGTTGTCTGTTTGCTATCAATCCTACTCTAAATCATCATACCATGTGTGCATATGCTACCGTCAGACTTCTCTGTTTGTCAAAAATGTCCAAGTACAAGTGCAACGCCTAGCGCAGAGGTGTTGCACTGTTCGGTGTGGCGCCTCCTGGGTAGGCGCTACACTGGCTGTAAGATTCCAGAGAAGAACAGAAGATACAGCCAGATACAGGAAGGCGCCACACTGTATAGTGCAATGCTTCCGAGCTAGCCGTTGCATAATACAGTGCGACGCCTCCCAGCTGGGCGCTGCACCACACTGTATCTAGCTTTGCTCTCTGGAAACTTTGCAGCCAGTTTCGAAGGGAAAAAATGGCTAAGTGTTGCTTCGGCGCCTAGCCTGGAGGCGCCACATTGTATAGTGCAACACCTCCGAGCTAGGCGTTGCACAATACAGTGCGACGCCTACCAGCTGGGCACTGCACCATGCTGTATCTGGCTTTGCTCTCTGGAAACTTTGCTGCCAGTTTCGAAGGAAAAAATGGCTAAGTGTTGGTGCAGCGCCTAGCCTGGAGGCGCCACACTGTATAGTGCAATGCCTCCAAGCTAGTCATTGCACAATACAGTGCGACGCCTACCAGCTGGGCGCTGCACCATGCTGTATCTGGCTTTGCTCTCTGTAAACTTTGCAGCCAGTTTCGAAGGGAAAAAATTGCTAAGTGTTGGTGCGGCGCCTAGCCTGGAGGCGCCACACTGTATAGTGCAACGCCTCCGAGCTAGGCGTTGCACAATACAGTGCGACGCCTACCAGCTGGGCGCTGCACCACGCTGTATCTGGCTTTGCTCTCTAGAAACTTTGCAGCCAGTTTCGAAGGAAAAAAATGGCTAAGTGTTGGTGTGGCGCCTAGCTTGGAGGCGCCACACTTTAGAGTGCAACGCCTCCGAGCTAGGCGTTGCACGATACAGTGTGACGCCTCCCAGCTGGGCGCTGCACCATGTTGTATCTGGCTTTACTCTCTGGAAACTTTGCAGGCACTTTCGAAGGGAAAAAATGGCTAAGTGTTGGTGTGGCGCCTACCCTTCGGGCGTCACACTGTATAGTGCAACGCCTTCCAGCTGGGCATTGCACTATACAGTGTGGCGCCTCTTGCCTGGGCGCTGCACAAGCACTTTGTGTTTTTTTAACAAATAAACTTGGTCATTTCAGACACACGGTAAGGCACATTTTGAGGCACATATACTTATGTCACAGAATAAATAGTAATGATCATGATGAAATTTTCAATAGCACTTTAACTAGAACAAAGACAACATTTCTTAGAGTGACCATAACAAGTTCAACACTACTAAGAGCTACCACCACTTCAAGGTCAACTACATAACAAGTTCGACAAACGCCCACTAGGCGAGTTACATAACAAATAGAGTACGAAGACTAGTTCCTTGAGCACTTTTTGGCTCCTCCCCCTTCCTTTTCGCTATCTTCTTCGCCTTCGCCTTCCTAGGAAGAGGCACCCGCTCCAGCTCCGGCTCCATCTCCTCATCCACCTGATCCACATAGTCATCCAAAGCTGCCATCCGCGAGGTGCCGACCGTCCTATTGCCTGTTTCGGTGAAGTCTTCGGGTGTGTATTTATTGATTCCCTGCCTAGTCTTTAACATGTATGCTGACCGAACTTGAAAGGTCCCCAAGGTCATGTCATCATCAGCCTATTACAAAACAAAAGATATGGAAAAGACCGTTTGTTAGGGTATAATTAGCAATGCATCACTAATTGATTATATGCTATTTGCTTACCTCTTGGGTGACCACACCCACATCCTCATCCTCCAAAGGATCACTATGGCCAGAATTGGGATTTGATGGTGTTGCCGACCTAGACCGTTGAGGTGATACATACTCAGGGTCACGACAACCGACAAGGTTGGATAGCCGCCTTAACCTTTGTCCTTGACGCTGCAACATGTACAAGTGAATGAGATATCGAACGTAGCAACAAATGTTACATGGAAAATTGAACGAGGTGTGAACCTTAATGAATGCTCGAAGGGCACCTTCCCCATCGCTTTTCCCTGCTCGGGTTGTCTCCAGAATAGTCTCGGTCTCATCAGCTGCTTTCTTGTTCTGGGCACGCTATGAACAGATACGGCATTAACGTGTTAGGCAAGCGAAGATGTGAATAGTGCGAATGGGAAAGCAGAAAGAGGAAATACCACAAAGTTCATCATTGGAGCTGAAGGGACTGAGGTGCCTTCCCTGACTAATTTGTTGTACTGGTGCTGGGTTAGCTCATCGAAGACGGTGGGATCTTCCAAAATCTCCTCAGCATACGCCAGCTTGCATACCTCCACACGGGTACTTGCAAGAAACCATGTGAGATAGTTGTTGAACGCGATCGGGCAGTGCTAACGAAGCTGGGCTCGTTTTCCAGCCTTAGCTTTCTCCACACTAAGTGCAAACTGTATGATATACTTGATGTGATGCTTGTCCCAATGCTTGACCTTCCGTTGCTTTTTCCTATCCAACCTGCAGGTTAGAAACAGAATGTTAGCACCATCGAAACCGCCGAGAACCTGCTAAGTGCTCAAGGATGATTATATCTTACTCGTGGAGACACTGTTGTCCGTGTCCTCCCACTCCGGCGGGTGTGGTTGGAACAAACCGAACTGGCGGTAGACCCGATGTGGCTGGTGAAGCTCAAACGCCCAGTTGCATATGAGTGGGCACCGCATATGCCAAAGATCCCTATCCCTAAAGCACATCGGATTCAGCACAAAGTATCTAATGATACCAAGACTATCCCCTTTTCGATACGGCTCCCATTCCACTTGCATAGCATACATTGCAAAATTAATTATGAGATACGATAGAAGCATGAGAATCACTTATACAATGTCGAGTCACCTACTCAGTCGTGATCGTGTCCAGCTCGCTCTTGTACAACTTGTACATGACCGAGGGATCATCCGTCGTCTCATTTACTACATCCCACTTGTAAGCCCAAGTGGAGTACCGTAGCGGGTCGTCATGGTCGTTCCAATCCTCGTACTTGACGGTCTTCGGTCATCCAACCGGCAATCGCTCCCAGCTCCATATAGAAAGTGCGAGCATACAACCACCAATACCTCCTGATTTCCTACAAGAGGCTTCATCCAACTGCACATAAAAGAAAACATGGTTGAATTAACAAGAAGATCGCATTGATAATGTAACAATGAAGTGAAAAAGAAACAACTTTATACTTGTCTATACAAGTAAGCCAGTGTCGCCAAACCCCAACTCCATTTGCTATCGAAGACTGTCAACGCCTTCAGCCACATCCATGGAGCATTCTTGCCTGTGCCATCGGCAAACATAGTCCTGGATATAACGTACCACATGTACACACGAGCATATGTCTTGACCTCATCCTCATTAGCCTCCTCGGGGCAATTGCCAAAGTTCCATGCAATCCAGACATAAGGAGCACCGGTTGCGACTCTTTCCTTCTTCTTATCTTCTCCTTCTGGTTGCCGAGGCTCCGGAGGAACCATACCGATAAGGGCATTCATCTGCTAGCGCCACCCATCAGAATCGGTGCTCATACATAGAGGATTACCCTCGATAGGAAGCCCGGTGATCATAGCAATATCCTGGAGCGTCACGGTCATCTCCTCGGTCCGAAGATGGAAAGTGTGTGTCTCCGGCCTCCAATGATCAACAAGCGCGGTGATTGCTGCAGCATTGAGGGGTGGCGTCGACCGGCTGACCAACTGAATGAAAGGGAGGAGTCCTGTCTCCCTTACATAAGGTGTGTATCGCTCATCATACCGCATCCCCGAGACCCCGTGAGACCGAAGCTTCAGAGGTTGAAGATCCTACAAACAAGCAAATCAGAAAATTACATATGGGGCATTTGTCTTTGAAATAAACACAAATTCATAATTACCTCCTGGTGCACCGACAACGCGTACGGCCGGTGTTTCTAGTCCCAGTGATCATCGAGAAGCCAAACCATCCTAACAATTTCAACAAAGCATTCTTGTCAACACGATTATCTTTTCAATTAAAAAATACTAAAGTAGGCCTACTAGATGCAAGATTCAAAGCATATGTATCCAAAGCATTCTTCTCAATACGAGTATAATTTCAAAACTAAACTAGGCCTACTTCATTCAAATAACTTTTCCATAGAAATAACATGTCAATCTATGTATCCAACCATATCTTTTCAATAAAATAAACTAAACTAGGGTTCCACAAATCGAACAAACAAGGGTTGTAATACATGCAAAATTCTAATACATGCAAGATTCAAATCTAATCAAATCAAACAAGGGTTCTCCAAATCTTCAAAATACCATATTTTCTATGGATAAAAAGAAGGGGATCGGAGGAGAGTACCTTCTAGGATGGATTGGTGAAGAAATTCACGGACCAAATCGTCGGATATGAAGGAATTGGGAGAGGGGATTGAGAGGGGAAGAGGAGGAAGGCGCCGGTGCACCTGTTCTGTAACCCCTCCTGGAACGAATGGGTGGGGTGGGGGAGGGGGAGCGGGCAGCTGGCATCTAAGTCACAGTGCGGCGCCTAAGGGCTAGGCGCTGCACATTACACGTGTGGCGCCCAGCTCGGAGGCGCTGCACTGCTTGGGTACGGGCCCAGGGCTGCCACGGTGGATAGGTGTGCAACGCCCCAGAGGTGGGTGCTGCACCGTAGGGTGTGGCGCCTGCGTGTCGGGCGCTACACAAAAGGTCAGGCGTGTAAAATAGTTTTAGGGCCAGTGTATTTTGTGAATTCATTGCGTTCACAGGTTAAAATTGTCAATTTTACCGCGAATGGTAGACGGAAGAGTCGTCGGTGGAATTGCCGGGAAGAGATGCTTGTGGTCGGGGCAAGGAAACGAGGACTTGAACTCTTGTCAGGAGTCACATGGTGTATGCGCGTGAAGCTTTAGGCGGACACGGGTTCAAAAGAATCATGCATCACGCCAGAGAATCTCTGTCCCCTATCTCATTTATGTCACCTTTTTCGTCTTTCCGGAAAATACAAAGAAAAACACTAAGGTGCATGTTTCCTCTCATATTGTAGTAGTTTGTTTGAATTTACAATGCATAGCAGAAATATCCGTAGTACAAAGTAAAGAATGGTGTTATCACTTCAATCATAAGTGTCTAAATAGAAGTACAATACATAGGGAGTAAGGGCAACTACAGCCTGATATACCAAATCCGGCCTCTCAAATGTTCGGGGACGCACCCAGGCACGTCCACTGATAGTAACCGGGCAACCCTTAAATTTTACTTCTCTGCATCTAAATACCTCATACTTGAACTCTTAAAACCATACAAACCATGCAAAATAAACATGTACATCGTACGTAGATCAACTAAAACTACACTACACACTACTCGTTGTCATCGAAGATGTCCACTATCTCCATTTCGGGCTCCGGGTACATGGGCTGCAGACGCAACTCCGGCTCCGTGGCGGCCTCCGCCTCCATCTCCGCTTTCACCTTGTCGAAAAGCGTGTCGATCTCCGCCTGTTGTTGCAGGATGAAGCGCCGGTTGGACTTCACGTATGCCACATCTTGGATAGACTCGAGGATGGTGGTCTGCTCTGCCATCTCCACCGGTTGGGCGACCTCGACCTCCGCCATGGCGTCCCCCATGGAAAACCACACAACTGGCACCGAGTCGTCCTCTTCCTCCTCTAGATCCGCTCCCTTCATAGGCTCCGGCTGCTGCTCCCCCTCCTCTTCCTCATCCGGCTCCGGCGAGTCTGGAGGCAGGCTGACTGCGATCCAGGTGGCGTGCCTCATCCGGATCTTCTCCTGAATCTAGAACCGGAGCTCCATCGTTAGCATCACATACGTGGTCTTCTTCTGTCGGGCCATGGTAGAGGCGGATGATGAGGGAAGAGGGAGACGGAGAGATATGGATGGACTCGGGCTGGCGGCACGGAGAGGGAGGAAGAGGATGTGGCTAGGGCTTAGGGACGTCGCCTGACTTAAATAGCCGGACTTTGGCCATGGGCAGCGAGCCGGAGCGGCGCCACGCGGCGTTCATACCCCCACTGGAGGAGATGCCCGTCGGACCGATGAGTTTCTGGGCGATTTCGTGTGGGACCCAGCCGTCAGTCCGATGTGGCGGACGCGCCCGATTGGGCCCGGACCTCCCCATATCCGCCCCAGATTTGGGCTCGTATGAGGGTTGCCGGTTAGCCTGGGCGTTTAAGGCCTGTTTGAGGCACCCGTCTGGGTCCTAATTTATTTTAACCGGGCCGTCCTCCCGGGACGTTTGAGGGGGGTTTCAGGCGCCCGGCTATAGATGCTCGAACCGTGATGACATTCTGAAAAAAAAAAGATGAAGACAAGAAGAAGGGGAGAGAAATGTTTGAGCAATACTTCATGAATACACATCGGCTTTGCCTCAGATGCAAAGGTTCGATAGATCATTAAAATAAAACAAACATGCATAAAAGCATCTAGAGGATGACAATGTACAAATAAAAGAGCCACTATAATATGGCCAGGCTAAAGATAGGCGGGTGGCAAATAGACAAGATGCAAGTACAGTCGATCAATATTTAGATTCATTTTCTGATAGGAAATTTCTCAATATGTTATTGATTAAAACATGTAAACTAATTATGGGATAAGGATAGTGAATGAGAAGTTACGTATTAGCACTGGTCACCAACATAGTCCTTACTTCATATGAAAAAACTGTTATATTATTCAGTATCTTTTTTTTGCCAATTCCAATTAAACTAAACATCATATAACATTGGTGCAAATAGCAGATAGAAAGACAAAAATCAGATAAGTTTTCACTTGATTTATAATTCTCTATAGGTTTTGCTCGGCTCCGGCGAGGGAGAGGTGATGAAGGCGGCGCGCCTTCAGCTCGCTTCAGTACTTGTAGTCGTTGCTAGGAGGTGTACGAATATGGATGTAATTTTTATTATTTCTAATGTTCGTTGTACTGCTATGAATGAAGATGAATATATCAGAAGTTTTCTCGAAAAAATAGCACCCATGCCCCAATGTCAATGTAAAACAAAATCAGAACGGAGGCACATCTATTAATTAAAAGGGAATAGAGTGTGAATTACAACCTCAAGTTACAAAAAGATTACTCTCCTGTTATAATCGACCTCATATTTCTTTTCGCCTGCAGCTATCCAAGGACGATCTTCGCCTTTGATGGTGCTGAGCAATATCGGCGGTGGAGTGCTCTTGTGGCAGAACACCCGGACCGCTTGATCCACCAACCCTTGATGGGTCTCTCAAGGTGCCAAGTGGAGGTATTGATACTCGATAGGTGAAGCAATGTCAATGTAACACATATGAAAAATCATAAATGCAACGATGCGTAACAATAATTTATTGTGCAAATATATGCATGGGTCACCCAGTTGCTGGTTTCGGAGTAACCTGCTATTGTTGGCATATACCTGTCCCAAAAACCTGGTTGATATATGCTATAACCAGAATACTGGTGGCATCCTATATAACTAAAAGAGTAATCCACAATAACTTATTTGTCTCAACATGTAAGCATGCCATCTCACCGTGCAATTAAGAATGGGATAAGACCCACCTCAACACACAATCATGCATGAGAAAATACCCTCAACAACATTCAACCACGCACAGGAAAAGGTTTTCCATTAAATTATTCTACTTATATTCAATAAACATTGTTACAACTATACTCATATGTATTTTTAATTTTGTTTCTCATGTTATCAACCCAAAATTTCACCAACCAATTCCCGCAGCAATGCCTGGGTATCGTCTAGTGAACTCTAACACTCATGCCACTAAGCCCAGAGAACTTATCAAATCATTTTAAGTAACCATGTCACCTTAGCAAATCACGTATGCAGTACTAAGTTATACTCGTACATTTTTAACCATTTTTCCGACAAGTATTTCCGGACAGAGGGAGTACATTTTTATTACTCTAGCCATAATACCACGCCACTTCAACAAGTCATGCATGCAAGTTATATGTTGTTTTTTGCATTAATTTCCGTATTGTCATGGACCGGCTATGTGTTGAAAAACTTGAGCAAATCTATATAGTTCATACGACACAATAATGTTTTGTTGAAAAAAACCTCGTCAGAGGGCGACGAGCTCCCGCATTGCCCAAAGAAAAGCATTGGTCTAGTTAATAAGGAAAACCGAACCCAAAAACCATACATGACACGTTTAAGGAAGGAAAACCAGCGAAAACTTCACACATCTCTAGCTATCAAGGCACTTCGTCTGAGCCGGATTTAAGGACGTCTAGGCCCAAGACCACTGAAAGAACTTCATATCTAACCAAATTGACCTTCGCAATCTAGAAAGACTCATGCAATAGGAGATTGGCAAGTACCTAACCTCTTGAAAAGGCCCGGATTGCCTGGATCGCCGTTGGCATGAGAAGCTTCTTGTACATGTGTAGATATGCCTTCATCTTATCTTGCACATACTCCTCGGTTACTTTCAGCGCCATGCCTCCACTACGTCGTCGATGCACCAGAGCTTTGAGGAAAGAACCGAGCGATGGGCAAGTAAATCTTTTGAGGAACTCAGTCACCAAGGTAAAAGAAGCAAGTCTCATGGGCCGCCAACATCAGTAGGCAACTCCTAAAGCTTTGAAGTCCTTGTGATCTCCACAGCCGCCGGATCCATCTCTGTGCCATTTCCCAATAAGACCACCATATAGCCCGGTTGACAGAATGACATAATCACATCAGCCTTAGCTTGCTCATCCACATCTTGCCATAAGATCTCAACAGGAATTGAGACCGGAACATGAGTCTCATCCACAGGCTGTGTCACCGTAGCTAGGAACTCATACGAGCAACCGGCCACATCAACCTCGATGACATCCTCGGCACCAGCAACATTCTCATCAACACCTATAGCGGGCATCTCGGATGACAGGAGCGAGGCTGCCGAAGAAGCTAGTTGGCCGGCGACTAATACGTCCCAAACGCATCTACTTTTCCAAACACTTTTGCTCATGTTTTGGCCTCTAATTTGCATCGTTTGAATGAAACTAACCCCGACTAATGATGTTTTCAGCAGAACTACCTTGGGACGCGACTATTCTAATCACGAGCTCGTGTGATCTCGGGTCAACAGTAAAATGAAAAATGGAAACAAATTCAAAAAAACATGAATATATTTTGTGTGAAACATTCACTAGTAGAAAAAGAGGCTTCCATACGCCCCCATTAGTCCCCAAAACAATCGAACCGCGACAAAAGGGGCCTTTAGTCGCGGTTCGGGAGGAGACCCGCGACCAACTATCTGGGCCCAGCGCGCTCGGTCGACAGCTGGCGGACGGGAGAGGCTTTAGTCCCGGTTGGCCTGGCCAACCGGGACTAAAGGTCCCCGAAGGCCTTCAGTCGCGGTTGGCCAGGCCAACCGGGGCTAAAGGCCCATCCAGCTGGCGGACGGGAGGGGCTTTAGTCCCGGTTGGCCAGGCCAACCGGGACTAAAGGCCCATCCCTATATATAGGACTCAGCTCACTTCACTTCACTCAGCTCAATTCACAATTTTCGGAAGGGGGTGGTGGGTTTGCTTTTGGTTCCTCCTATGCACACAAGGTGTTCGATGAAATGCCCGAGAGCCTGAAACAAACATGATATGAAGTGTCCGAGCCACACTTGAGCTTTCTCATTTATTTTTCCTCCGCGATCGCGGTTAGCAACTTGAACCTTTCATGTGTCATTGATAAAATATGCATGTGTGTAGTTCATTGTTTAATTTGTATTATTTCTAGCTAGTTAGTTTAGCAAATGCATGATGGTTAATTATATACTTTATATAATAATAATGCAGATGAATCGGCAATGGATGTACGGTCCCCGACTCTCCGGCGAGTTCACTACGGGTTTGAAAGATTTCCTCGTAGTGGCAAATGCGAACAAGCAGCGAGGTTTTATTATCTGTCCATGTGTTGTCTGTAAGAATCAGAAGGGTTACTCCTCCTCAAGAGAGGTTCACATGCACCTGCTTCAGCGTGGTTTCATGCGAAGCTATAATTGTTGGACCAAGCATGGAGAAAGAGGGGTTAGAATGGAAGAAGATGAAGAAGGGGATGATATCGATGACAACTATCATGATCATTTCGGTGATACTTTCATGGAGGATGATGCTGAAGGTGGGGAAGGGTTAGGTGAAGGTGAAGAAGAGGCACATGATGAGCCCGCTGATGATCTTGGTCGGACCATTGCTGATGCACGGAGACGCTGCGAAACTGACAAGGATAGGGAGAATTTGGATCGCATGTTAGAGGATCACAAAAAGTCGTTGTATCCAGGATGCGATAATAGTCTGAAAAAGCTAGGCTGCACACTGGATTTGCTAAAATGGAAGGCACAGGAAGGTGTAGGTGACTCATCATTTGAAAATTTGCTGAAAATGTTGAAGAATATGTTTCCGAAGAATAACGAGTTGCCCGCCAGTACGTACGAAGCAAAGAAGGTTGTCTGCCCTCTAGGTTTAGAGGTTCTGAAGATACATGCATGCATTAACGACTGTATCCTCTACCGCGGTGAATACGAGAATTTGAATGAATGCCCTGTATGCACTGCATTGCGTTATAAGATCAGAGGCGATGACCCTGGTGACGATGTTGAGGGCGAGAAACCCAGGAAGAGGGTTCCCGCCAAGGTGATGCGGTATGCTCCTATAATACCACGGTTGAAACGTCTGTTCATGAACAAAAAGCATGCCAAGTCGTTGCGATGGCACAAAGAGGACCGTAAGTCCGACGGGGAGTTGAGACACCCCGCTGATGGAACGCAATGGAGAAAGATCGATAGAGTGTTCAAAGATTTTGCAGCTGACGCAAGGAACATAAGATTTGGTCTAAGTACTGATGGCATGAATCCTTTTGGCGAGCAGAGCTCCAGCCATAGCACCTGGCCCGTGACTCTATGCATCTACAACCTTCCTCCTTGGTTGTGCATGAAGCGGAAGTTCATTATGATGCCAGTGCTCATCCAAGGTCCAAAGCAACCCGGGAACGACATCGATGTGTACCTAAGGCCATTAGTTGATGAACTTTTATAGTTGTGGGCCAGACCTGGTGTACGTGTCTGGGATGAGCACAAAGGAGAGGAATTTGACCTACGAGCGTTGCTTTTTGTAACCATCAACGATTGGCCTGCTCTCAGTAACCTTTCGGGACAGACAAATAAGGGATACAATGCATGCACGCACTGCTTACATGAGACTGAAAGTGTGCGTTTGGTTAATTGTAAGAAGAACGTGTACCTGGGTCATCGTCGATTTCTTCCCCGAAATCATAACGTAAGAAAGAAAGGCAAGCATTTCAACGGCAAGGCAGATCACCGGCCGAAGCCTGCGGAACGTACTGGTGCTGAGATATTTGATATGGTCAAGGATTTGAAAGTCATCTTTGGAAAGGGTCCTCGCGGACAATTAGTTCCGCGGGGAGTTGACGGGCACGCACCCATGTGGAAGAAGAAATCTATATTTTGGGAGCTAGAATATTGGAAAGTCCTAGATGTCCGCTCTGCAATCGACGTGATGCATGTTACGAAGAATATTTGCGTGAACCTGCTAAGCTTCTTGGGCGTGTATGGGAAGACAAATGATACAAAGGAAGCACGGCAGGACCAGCAACTTTTGAAAGACCCAGATGACCGGCATCCGGAATGGTTTCAAGGTCGTGCCAGCTACGCTCTTACCAAAGAAGAGAAGGTCATTTTTTTGAATGCCTGAGCAGTATGAAGGTTTCGTCTGGCTTCTCGTCGAATATAAAGGGAATAATAAACATGGCGGAGAAAAAGTTCCAAAACCTGAAGTCTCACGACTGCCACGTGATTATGACGCAATTGCTTCCGATTGCTTTGAGGGGGCTCCTACCGGAAAATGTTCGAGTAGCCATTGTGAAGCTATGTGCATTCCTTAATGCAATCTCTCAGAAGGTAATCAATCCAGAAGATCTACCACGGTTACAGAACGATGTGGTCCAATGCCTTGTCAGTTTCGAGTTGGTGTTCCCACCATCCTTCTTCGATATTATGACGCACCTCCTGCTCCACCTAGTCGAAGAGATTTCCATTCTCGGTCTTGTATTTCTACACAATATGTTCCCCTTTGAGAGGTTCATGGGAGTATTAAAGAAATATGTTCGTAACCGTGCTAGGCCAGAAGGAAGCATCGTCAAGGGCTATGGAAATGAGGAGGTAATTGAGTTCTGTATTGACTATGTTCCTGACCTTAAGCCGATTGGTATTCCTCAATCGCGGCACGAGGGGAGACTAAGTGGAAAAGGCAAGATCGGAAGGAAATCCACGATATGTATGGACGGTCATTCTATGACTGAAGCACACCACACAGTTCTGCAAAATTCCAGCTTTGTGGCTCCGTACTTCGAGCAACACAAGAATATTTTACGCTCGGACAACCCGGGGAAGCCTGAATCCTGGATTAGAAAGGCCCACATGGAGACTTTCGGCAGTTGGTTGCAAAAACATTTAATGAATGACAATGATGTTGGAGATCAGCTGTACATGTTGGCCAAGAAACCATCTTCGACTATAACGATTTTCCAAGAGTACGAGATAAATGGGAATACATTTTACACCATCGCCCAAGATAAAAAGAGCACCAACCAAAACAGTGGTGTCCGCTTTGATGCAGCAACCGAGAATGGGCGAAAGGTCACATATTATGGTTACATAGAGGAGATATGGGAACTTGACTATGGACCCTCCTTTAAGGTCCCTTTGTTCCGGTGCAAATGGTTCAAGCTAACAGGAGGTGGGGTAAAGGTGGACGAGCAATACGGAATGACAATGGTGGATTTCAACAATCTTGGTTACCTTGACGAACCATTCGTCCTTGCCAAAGATGTCGCTCAGGTTTTTTATTTGAAGGACATGAGTAGCAAACCGAGGAAACGGAAAGATAAGAAAACGATCAGTACATCATGCGATGATCCAAAGCGCCACATTGTTCTTTCAGGGAAAAGAAACATCGTGGGAGTGGAGGATAAGACAGACATGTCAGAAGATTATAATATGTTTGGTGAAATTCCGCCCTTCAAAGTGAACACTGACCCAAGCATTAAGTTAAATGATGAGGATGCTCCATGGATACGGCACAATCGTAAGCAAGCAGGGACACAAGGGAAGAATTGATGTGTAATAATTTATTGTACCAAACTTTGTATTTGGTCGATGAACTGAATGATGTATCAAACCTTTTGTCAAACCTTCAAGGGATTTTAAAATGAATTAGTTTTATTTTTCTGATTTTTTTATATATAATTGTATTTTTAAGATTTTAAAATGAATTAGTTTTATTTTTCTGATTTTAAAAGGAAAAAGGAAGAAGAAGAAAGAAGGAAAAAGGAAGAAAAAAACAGAAGAAAAAAACAGAAGAAAAAAGGAAAAATAGAAGAAAAAAACAAACAGAAAAAAACAGAAGAAAAAAGGAAAAAGGAAAAAAGGAAGAAAAAAAAGAAGAAAAACAAGAAAAAGGAAGAAACAAACAGAAGAAAAAACAGAAGAAAAACAAGAATTTAAAATGAATTAGTTTTATTTTCTGATTTTTTTGATATATAATTGTATTTTTAAGATTTTAAAATGAATTAGAAACAAAATAATATAAACTTTAATAAAATATATAAGTACAAACAAAATAAAAAATATGCCTCCTACTAGGCCAGCACGGCCTGAATACGACTAGAAACCCATCAATGGGCCAGGATTCAGGCCCGCAGAAGGCCCAGTAGGCCCACAAGCACATAGTGACAAAATAGGCCCGTAAGCCTGCATTTGAGAGGAGCTCGAAGTGGTGAGCGCAGCCGCGCTTATAAACCACTGTCGAAGCCTCTCGGCTAGCGAGGTGGGACTAAACATCCCACCGCACCGCGCCAGTTCCAGCACAACGCCTTTAGTCGCGGTTGGGGAGGCGGACCGCGACTAAAGGTTACCCTTTAGTCGCGGTTGTTGTCCCCAACCGCGACTAAAGGGTCTTTCTGCGCGGGAACGTAGGCGGCGCCAAAACCCTTTAGTCCCGGTTGGGGAGGCGGACCGCGACTAAAGGTACCCTTTAGTCGCGGTTGGTGTGGCCAACCGCGACTAAAGGGTACCTTTAGTCGCGGTCCGCCTCCCCAACCGGGACTAAAGGTCCGTCTATAAATACTGCACTTACAGTTTCGCCACTTCCCATTCTCCTCTCTCTCGATGCCGAAGCCCTGCCCCGACGCCGATCGACGCCGACGCCGACGCCGAAGCCCTGCCCCGACGCCGACGCCGAAGCCCTGCGCGCCGCCGCCCCCGTCCCCAGTGAGCGCCGCCGCCGCCCGTGCCCTGCCCTTGCCCGCCGCCCGACGCCCGACGCCCTGCCGCCCGCCGCCCGACGCCCTGCCGCCCGTCGCCCGCCGCCCGCTGGCCCTGCCTGCCATCCTCCGCGCGCCGGCAGAAGAAGAAGAAGGAAGAAGAAAAAGGAAGAAGAAGAAGAAGAAAGAAAAAGGAAGAAGGAAGAAGAAGAAAGAAGAAAAAAAAGGAAAACAAAAGAAAAACAAACTGAAGAAAAAAAAAGAAAACAAAAAAACAGAAGAAAAACAAAGGAAGAAGAAAAAAACAAAAGAAAACAAAAAAACAAACAGAAGAAAAAAACAAAAAAAAGGAAAACACAAGAAAAAGGAAAAAGGAAAAAGAAAGAAAAAAGAAAACAAAAGAAAACACAAGAAAAACAAACAGAAGAAAAAAACAGAAGAAAAAAGGAAAAAGGATAAAAGGAAGAAAAAACAGAAGAAAAACAAAGGAAGAAGAAAAAAAGAAAGAAGAAAAAAAAGGAAGAAGAAAAAAAGGAAGAAGAAAAAAAGAAAGAAGAAAAACAAAGGAGGAAGGAAAAAAAAGGAAGAAGAAAAACAAAGGAAGAAGAAAAAAAAGGAAGAAGAAAAACAAAGGAGGAAGAAAAAAAAGGAAGAAGAAAAACAAAGGAAGAAGAAAAAAAGGAAGAAGAAAAACAAAGGAAGAAGAAAAACAAAGGAAGAAGAAAAAAAGGAAGAAAGAAAAAAAGAAAGAAGAAAAACAAAGGAGGAAGAAAAAAAAAGGAAGAAAGAAAAAAAGAAAGAAGAAAAACAAAGGAGGAAGAAAAAAAAGGAAGAAGAAAAACAAAGGAAGAAGAAAAACAAAGGAAGAAGAAAAAAAGAAAGAAGAAAAACAAAGGAGGAAGAAAAACAAAGGAAGAAGAAAAACAAAGGAAGAAGAAAAAAAGAAAGAAGAAAGAAAGAAGAAAAAGGAAGAAGAAAAAAAGAAAGAAGAAACAAAGAAGAAAGAAAAAGGAAGAAGAAAAAAAGAAGAAAGAAAAAGGAAGAAGAAAAAAATGAAAACCAAATGAAAACCAAAAGAAAGAAGAAAGAAAAAGGAAGAAGAAGAAAGAAAGAAGAAAGGAAGAAGAAGAAAGAAAGAAAAAAGAAAAAGGAAGAAGAAGAAAGAAAGAAGAAAGAGGAAGAAGAAAGGAAGAAGAAGAATTTTTACTTAAAGAATCTTATTTTTTAATTCCTCCTCCTGTATGTCCCCTTAATCTTATTTTTTAATTCCTTTATACTTAAAGAATTTTTACTACATGCAGGAGTGAAATATGGCGGACGATAGAGCCGAGCCGCTTAGGGATCCGGAGGCTGAACGTTATCTAATGGGCATCATCAACAACGAGATTCCTTATGTGCCGGGCTCAGAATATGAGCAAGAAGAGGATGTAGTCTCTTCTTTTCTGAACCTTGAAGGTGGAACAGAGATTGTCGATGATCAAGAAGGTGAAGGAACGGACATTGTCGACGGAGGTCAACCGTCAACAAACGACGATCTCGAATTGCAAGTAGCAACCACCTCCGGCGAGGTATATATATACATTGAGCCTCTCGTGATACAAACTTACTGAAATGTGAATACATATGTATTAACGCGCGCGACTCTCTTTCTTTTTTTAGCCCTCCGGATCGAGTACGACAAAGCGTGGCAAATCCAAGGCGATGAAAACAGGAGAAACATATGCCATTGAGTTTGTCAGTGAAACCGGCAAGCCCCTACAGCACACCTCAAAGTTTATCAACCAATGCGGAGTCGTTGTTAGAGACAACGTCCCGATCACCGTCCAGGAATGGAAGGAGCCAAAGAAGGCACGTATTGGTTTCAGTTTTGTCGACAAGAGAACGAAAAAGGATTGCTGGAGAAAGCTTATGGAACATTTCATTCTACCTCCGGAATACAACAAAGTCGATGAATTCGGTAACGAGGTTCCGGGTGGACGTCAGAGGAGGAGGCTAGTTAAAGAGTTCGCTCTTCAGAAGATGGGCGAAGCATTCCAGAACTTCAAGAAAAATTTAACCCGTGACTATGTCAACAAGGGCAAGACTCCGGATTTCAATGGACAACATGAGAAACTGAAAGATGATTGGCCAGAATTTGTGAGGCAAAAGCAATCGGAGCATTTCAAGGAAATATCAAAAAAAAATAAGGATAATGCGAGTAAGAAAAAGTTCCATCATATTATGGGGCCAGGAGGATACCGCCTTTCGGAGCCTAGGTGGCAGAAGATGGAGGAGGACCTGAGGGTGCAAGGAATCCCTCTAGGTACAGAGGGATGGGACCCAAGGGCCAAAAGCTGGTGGTACGGGCATGGGGGATCGCTAGACCCGGAGACAGGGGTGTGTGTTCACCGGCAGAGACAGTTTGCTCCCACCCAAGCCCTTATTGACGCAATGACCCAAGCTCAAGAGGGCTTGATCAAGTTCAACAGAGCGAAAGACGCATTGACAATAGCCCTCGGGAATGATGAACACGGAGGACGTGTACGAGGCAAAGGCAAAGTTCCGTGGAAAGTAGGGTTTTCCCAGGACAATGACCCGTACTGTTACAGAAGCCGTAAGAGAAAGACGGACCGGGATGCAGATCTTATGACGAAGTTTGCATCGGAACTCCATGAGTTGAAGCAGACCGTGCATGAACTAGTAAAAGAAAAATCGGCTGCAGGGCCGCATGAAGATCATGAAGCGGATCGCGGAAGCCAGCAGCGGAGAAGCAGCGTGGCTTCCACGGATGCCCCGCCTGGTGCTAGTGCACCGATGATCGAGATTCGTGCACCGGAGCCTCACTACCCCGTGGATGATGTAAAGGAGATGAAAGAATGTGATCTGCATTATCCCGTGGGGAACGTTTCCACGAAGGTAGCTAGCGGCAGTGCTTTACCCTGTACACCTGGAGCACTCCACCACAACAACCCCATTGCATATGGCTATGCTCGTGTCACGGTGGAAGACATAGTCCAAGGGTTTGAGGACCTGGAGATTGACAAACCTACACCCGAAGGGGAGAGCAGACTTGGAGATGTCAAGCGCCAGTTCATTCTATGGAAAAAGAAGTACATAGTGTTTCCAGGCGAGGCACCAAGGCTAGCAAGTCCACCCCCCTCCGATGGTGGTGGTGGTGGTGGTGGCGGTGGTGGTCGTGGTGGTTCACCTACACCTCCTTCACGCCATTCGACGCCGTCCCCCGATCCACAACCTCCGGCGGGTACGACGCCCCCCAATCCTCCTCCGGCGGGTACGACGCCCCCCAATCCACCTCCGGCGAAGAAGCAGAAGCAGGCGGACAGCAAGGAAACCCGCTCCTGGACTATTAACCCGGACCCTTATGTACCTAAGACCACAAGGGTACCGGAGCCATCACTGAAGCCTCTCCTCCCAAGGCCTGGGGAACTTAGTGAAGCTGAAACCAAATTGGCCGCGTCTGCTGATTATGAGAAATGGAAGGCGGATATGAAGGCGATAAAAGAGCCTGAGCCCAAGCAAGTATTCACTGAGAAGCAAAAGAAGTGGGCTAAGGATTTTTTGACGACACCGTCCCAAGCCGAGCTGAATATGCCTGACGACTATGGACATGAACTTCGTAGGCAAGCAAAAATATTGAAGGAGGAGAAAGAAGAAAGTAAAAAAAGCGGGAAACAAGTTGACCAGCTCGGGATGCAGAAGAAACAATCGATCCCCCCGCTCATAGTGAAAGCCGGTCCGGAAGAGGACCCCGAGATCATAGCAGCTGCGGCAGCACTTGGATTGACTGTAGCGAGTGCCATGAAACAAGCGTCCGAGATGGGTTTGACTCTTCGTGCCTTCTTAGGCCTTGAGGATGCGCCAGTATGTGAGATAGCATTACAATATGTGCGGAATGGGCCTCTCGTCGAGCCTGCGCGGGAGAAGAGTCTACCGCCACAAATGCGAAATCTGCTACGTTGGTACAAGCAATTCATAACATGGGCCGACAAAGAATATATTTATGCGGATGTTACAGAGGAGCATCACACCAAACGGTACTCTGTACAAGTTCATATGAGTGAATTGTTCCAGCTGTTCAATCTGCGCGACCTCGACAAATCTATGCTGAGTTGCTACGTTCTGTAAGTGATTTATTTCTACCTCATCTCGTTCTTCATTGCCTGCACTATATATATATATATATATATATATATATATATATATATATATATATATATATATATATATATATATATATATATATATATTGTCCTAACTATATTGTTGCGTACGCTATTATGCAGATTAAAGATTTGAGAATGCAAAATAAGAAACATCCATGATGTTGGGTTCATTGACCCACATATCGTTAATGGACATGTGTTACAATATCACCCCGAAGACGTGGAGAAAGACTTGTATAAGTTTCTTAGAAAGCATCAACTCAAAAGTCATATTCTATTTCCTTACCATTTTGGGTGAGTTTTTCTCTCTTGTGCCCATTCTCTTTTGTTTACTCCATGCATGGTATGTCTAATCGATGAGTTATGCATGACTGTGCATGTAACGTGCCCGCAGGTTCCACTGGATTCTGCTAAATATTGAACTTCACACCTCCAGAGTTCTAATCATGGACTCTATGGATTCGGATCCAAAGCGTTGGGCCGACATGAGAAAAATGCTGCAAAAGTAATTATTTTCAATCATTTGAGCTCTATATCGATCGGTCTCTTTTGTTCATTTCCTAATATCAAGTAACTAATAACTCCCTTGTTCATTTAATTTTCTTTGCCCTGTAGGGTTTGGAGACGGTTCTCAGAAGAAATTGTCGGTGAATTCAAACATGAGCTAGATTTCAGAAGGTTAGTTAATGTGGATAAGCAGCCACCGGGGACCAATCTATGTGGATACTATGTTTGTGAGAACATCCGGAGACTAACCTCTGAGCGGAAGGCATCGGATAGCATGCGGAACGCGACGGATAACTTGCGGAGGAGGCTTAGTCCAGAAGCTCGCTTCCGACCAATTCAAGATGAATTAGCAGGATTTTTCTTGAGGGAAGTCATCAATCCTAAAGGACAACACTATACCGAGGACGCAGACATTTATATGCATACCCGAGATTGAAACTTGTTTGAAGTTGTATATGGTCCTCCATCCTAATTGTGTATGGAAACTTGTTCGAAGTTGTATATGGTCACCCCAGATTGAATATATATTATATATTCCTCTTGAATTCTTCTTGTTTGAAATTTCATATGCATGTATATATATAGTATCGTAGAATATGGGTACTGAAACTTCATCAAAATTAAAACAAAACACAAAATAAAATATAAAAGAAATAAAACACTACAAATTAAAAAGAAACCAGGTTTAGGGGGGCTAAAACCCTAAACCTGCGGACGAGGCCTTTAGTCCCGGTTAGCCACAAGAACCGGGACTAAAGGTCCTCCGCCATGACGGACCCCTGGCGGCCACGTGGACGGGCCTTTAGTCCCGGTCAGCCACGAGAACCGGGACTAAAGCCTTTAGTTGCGGTTCGTAAGTGGCGGGACTAAGGGGGGGGGGGGTCTTTAGTCGCGCATATTTAGTCCCGGTTGCACAGCCGGGACTAAAGGCTGTTGCGAACCGGGACTAAAGGGCTTTTTTCTACCAGTGATTGACCAAATTTCATCACCATATGACATTTGTAAATAGTAGCAAAAAAACAAAATTGATGCTCCAAAATATTATTTTCAAACACTAAACCAAATTTCATCACCATATCAAATTTTTTTACATTTTCCAAGAATGTCATTTAATGATGAAATTTTGCAAGCTATGAAAACATTACTCAATGTTTCACAGACAAAAAATTAGAACTTTTTTTACTGTTCACATCTCGGGCTTAGAACAACACTTTTGACTACCTTGATGTATTTTTATGCAGAAATAAAAGTTCTCGAAATTGGACGGCAACTTTTTCTGAGGACCATTTTAGAATATTTACAGAAGTGTGGAGCAAAAACGGACTAAAGGAGAGTCACGACGAGGTGACATGTACCAAGTGCCCAGTATCCACTCTGTTCTGAGATCGATGTTGTTGTGACTTTACTACGTTAATGCTTGTCACTAGGGTCCGAGTGCCATGATTCTAGATTTGAACTCTCTATGTTTTTATGAATATAGCTGTGTACTTGATCTTACACTACAGGAAACAGCTGATTTGCCGTCTGCCATGGCAGACGGCAAAGGACCAGAAAGCTTACAACAAAGGTCTTTGCCGTCAGCCGCGGACGGCAATTATGCCTGACAAATTAAGTTACGGTAAACAACCTCTTTACCGTCTGTTTTCTGCCAGCGGACGACAAAGACCCCATTGTCGTCGGTGGCAAACGTCAAAGAAGGTGGACGGCAAAGAGGGGACGTTAGCCACGTTAGGTGGCTAACGGGAGGCTTTGCCGTCTTCCAGCTAACGGAAAACATCGACCCCTCGGCGACCCTCGACCCCTAGGCGACCCTCGACCCCTCGGCGATCCTCAACCCCTCGGTGGCCCTCGACCCCTCGACCCTCGACCTACTTTTCCTTCCTTTCTTTCTTTTTCTACTTTTCCACTTCTTTTTTTCATCTTCTTCTTCCTTCTTTTTCATCTTCTTCTTCTTTTTTTCATCTTCTTCTTCCTTATTTTCTTCTTCTACATCTTTTTTTTCATCTTTCTTGTTTCTTCTTAAAAAAACAGAAAAAAAACCTAAACTGAACCTAAACTAAACTAAATCTAAACCTAAACCTAAACTAAAATAAACTAAATTAAACTAAACTAAACTAAATCTAAAAAAAGAGGATAACAACTCACCGAGCTCCGGCGAGGTCAGCCGATGAAAGCAGGCCATGGGGAGGGGCGGTGGAGGAAGGCCGCGAGGAGGGGCGGCGCGGGGCGGTGCGGCTCCGGTGTCTGGGCGGGGCGGCGCGGCTCCGCCGATGGGCGAGGCAGGACGGACGCCGCGGCCTGGGTCCGCTGCGCGGGGCGGGCTCCGGGGGCGGGGCTGTTCGGCGGCGGCTCGGGCTCCAGGGGTGGCGCGGGCCGGCGGTGGCTTGGGCTAGGGGGCGGCGCATGGGTGAGGTGAGGGGAGAGAGAGGGGGTAGGGCGGGGCTGACCATTAGCTAGGTGGGGTGGGGCCGGGGGGAACGGTCGTTAGCTAGGTTCCTCTTTGTCATCAGCCAGTTCTTTGTCGTCCGTTTTTTGTAAGCAGACGGCAAAGACCTTCTTTGTCGTCAGCTAGCAGACAACAAAGAACTGGCTGATGGCAAATTTCCTGATTCCAGTAGTGTTACCTGCAAGTTGTATGCACCTTTTATCATTTTGAACCCTGGATCCTAAGGTGAAAATAATTGGGATATCGATGGGAATAATTTTAACTTGAGAATTATGTGAATTCACTATGTGTTAATGTTTTGGTCCGGTTCTCTATTAAAAGGAGCAACTTAATTATCCTTAATTTTCACTAAGACCTCGCGGCCATGGCATGGCAGGATTAATGATATTGTGCAAGTTTTTATCGCAAGCACATACAAGAATATATGGAATGCATGCCTACGTATGATTGATTAATTGGAGCTAGTTTTCTATGGCTCTTGGTTATGACCATTGCATATTGAATCTCATATAGACAAACCCATCGCTTACTCCATGCCTACGCTTCCATTACTGTTGCTTCTGTTGCAATCACCACTATCGCACTTTGCTACTATTTTCAATGTTGTTACTATTTATGTTACTATCACTACTGCTGTCATATTACTTTGGTACTAATAAATTTCCGCAAGCAAGTTATCTCTGCAGGTGTGGCTGAATTGACAACACGACTGTTAAGGCTTATAAATATTCTTTGGCTCCCCTTGTTTCCAATTAATAAATTTGGGTTGAATTACTTGCCTCAAAGACTGTCACAATCCCTATACTAGTGTGTTATCAAGACTATTTTCTTGCGCCCTTGCCAGAGAGCATAGCTCTCCTTATTAAGTTCACATGGGAGTCATTTATCTGCTGTAATTTATCTTTCACTATGAACAAGCTCAAGGATTCCAAAACCAAGATCATGCCCTCTAAGAAAAAAAAGGAGGTAAGGACTTTTCGACTAGCTCTACTCTTGATTCACCTACTATTTTGAGTCAACTTTTGACACCACCACCACATACTTCACATACTGCTATGTCACACACAATAGGTACTCCTTCTGCTATTGATGATACTAGTGTTGAGGCTTCTACTCTGTTTATACAACTGTTTCACTAGGAGAATTATTGGATGCTCATATTGCTAAAGCTAAAGAAGCTAGAAATTATGAATCACCCGGTACACCCTGTTCTCCTATTAGAAGTAGAAAACGTAATTTTCCTAATACACCACCGGTGTTTGATGAGGAGTTTACTAGAGATCTTATGGCTTATGATCGTGCTAATTCTTTAGAGGGTTTAATTGCAATGCCTAAAGAGAAGGCCATGAATAAAATGATGAAAATTTATCCTAAATTCTACACTTCTCATATTTATGTTGATGATATTGATTATGAACTCTCTATTGATCCTTCACTTATTATTTTGGTAGAATCTGATCCTTTTCATGGTTAAGAATCTGAAAAGGTTGTGGCACACTTGACTAAATTAAATGATATTGCAACCTTATTTACTCAAGAGGAAAAGATTGGATCTTACTATATACTAAATTTATTTCCTTTTTTTGTTAAAGGTGATGCTAAAGTGTGGTTTTATAATCTTGCTCCTAGCAGTATGTGTAGTCCTTAAGATGTGATTTATTACTTTACTGAAAATTGTTTTCCTGCCCATATGAAACAAGCAACCTTGGAGGATATATTCCTACCCTAGGAATACACACGCCGACTGTTGGAGTTGTCCTTGAAGTACACACAAGACTTCGGCATTGTCCATCTTGATCATGTCATGGTTCGTAGCTTCTGGAGTCCTTCCTTGTCAACATCGGCGGGCCATAAGCTCGGCCCATGGACTGTGGGTCGCATAGGTTGGTACCCCCTAGCCTAGGACACCGTCAGTAGCCCATGAACTTGTCCTCAAATACGAGGATGGAATTCCGTCCTCGGATTCCCGGCTTGAAGTCCTCGGCTTGACATGCGAGTTATTTCCCAAGCTGACTTGTGTTTAAATCTAAGGTCTTTTTATCCAAGGTAAGTTTCCGGGCTTCTCCTCAATGGAAGAGCCTGCCGACCACATGTTTTAAGGGTCCTTCTCGGCCATCTGAAATCTTGAGATAGCTTATCCTCAAAGGCTCGCTGTGTAGGTGTGAACAGTGGTCTTCGCCAGATAAATTTTACCGAACCATCGCCACCTATAGCATTAATCGAACTAGTTATTGCAAATTGAATCATGGCCCAAGGCAGCTTACTCATTGGCGTGTCCTATCAATGCAGATATCGTGCTTCGTTTTTTAGGGATATCATCAATGAATTGTTTCACCCAGAGCGCACACAACGGCATGAAAGGTTGGAATGTGGTGATTTACACGGTGTAGCTAAGGGGACTCTTGGTCTTTTGGTGTTCCATAAAAGAAAAGGGTTGCAATCATGCCTTCTACCATGCTTCCATCCCTTGCGCCATTGCTTACAGCCTACACAACTCTAGCGCCCTAGATATGTTTTCCAAGCTTCCAAGTTCTTCCTCATGCTCGCATTTCCTCACTGGCGATGGGTGACGCTGAGCTGAAGGGCAAGTGGGTGTCTTCCCATGCTACGGAGGGCACACACAGAGAATTGTATTTATAGAGCGAAAACAGCAAACAAGTGGTTCTCTCTATGAATCGAATTCGCGCCCTTACACTCGTCTTCATGTTTGGCTAACGACTACACCTACTGCATGCTAGTGACTAATTGCATCGCCAATTATTTAAGAAACAGAGTAGCCACTGAATTGTTTCAAAACATTATTGAAAAAGGTGACTTTTTGGGGGGAAATGTGAATAAATTTCCAAAGTTCACGAACATGTATAAAAAAGTAGGCATATGCAAACAAAAATTTCATGAAACTGAAAAAAACTTCACTAATATAACAAAAAAGGTCATAAAAATGAGAAAAGATCATAAGATTGAAAAAGTTCATGGATTTGAAAAAAATATTTCTTATTTTTTTTAAAAAGTTCACTGAATTGGAAAAAAGTTAATTTGCAAAAAACATCAATTTTGAAAAAAGTTCATCAAACTGAAAAAAGTTCACAAATTTGAAAATAATTCATCAATTTTGAAAAAAAGTTCATCGAAATAGGATATTGTTTTTGCATATTTTCCATAAAATGTTCATGAATTTTTAAAAAGCAAAAAAAAGGAAAAGAACAAGGGCTAGAAAAAAATGAATACATAAACCGCGAACAATATAAATTAAGAAGAGAAGAAAAAAATAAGTAAATGGGGACACCCATTGAGATGTCCTAGCTGGTTACTATGATTTGAATTGAAGGAAGAGGTCTTGAGTTCGACTCTGGCGCCTGCTTGTTTTTTTTATCTTTAACCGGAAAGAGAAAAAAAGAAATGGTAAAGGAAAAAGTCCAAAATAAACCTTAAATTTGTCGGCGAAAACTAAACCAAACAAATCAGCACACCAAACTCTTTAATTCCGGTCTATTTTAAACCTTGAGAGGACTTCGCCGGTATTTACTGAATTGGGCCAGCCCACTAGGGCAGTCGCTCATGCTTGCGCACTAATTTGTTTTTTGTTAGTTTTTTCTTTTACGTTTTATTTTCATTTTTTCACACGTCTAATTTTTCTCAGCACCCAATTTACATTTTTAATGGACACATTAAATATTTTCTACACTTTCGATATTTTCAAATACATTATGGACATTTTTAAATTAAATGTTTTCAACACTTTTTCGAATACATGGTAATAGTTTTTCAAATACATGTTTTACATTTTCTTAATGACAATACACATTTTATAAAACTACACGAACTCTCTTTTACATGGTTCAACCTTTTAAATTTGCATACAAATTTTTCAAAGACATGTCACGTATATTTTGTTAAGGTTGTGATGCATTTTTTTACAACACACAAACATTTTTTTACTTTGTACAAAAATTGTTTGCACTTTTAAATTTTGCTCAGGTTTCAGAAAAAATTATATTTCAAAAAGTGTTTGCACTATAAAATTTTGTTCAGGTTTTTAAAAAATGTTTATGTTTCAAAAGGTGTTCTATTTTTGAAAGTTGTTGGTTTTTTAAAAGTATTAGAAGTTTTCAAAAATGCAATTTATAAATTGTTCAAAGATTTCATGAATAAATACGATTTCAATACTTGTTTGCCCCTAAAAGAAGTTTTCAAAGTTCTACGCTTTGGTTTCTGATTAAAAAAAATCGGCCTCTTATTATGTACTAGTCGGCTGGTGTAGTAGCTACTGAAATCAGGTCAACCCTGCTAGGTCGCAAGTTCGACTCCAGGGCATGTTTTCCTCTTTTGGAATTATTACGTCGTGCATTAAGAAAAAGAAAGAAAGAATTTTTACGGAGCATGATAACAAAAAATACTCGCTTTATGTCTGGTGAGTCGTCCCGGTCGACTCCGCAGCCAACAATCTGAAACATTTTTTAAAACATTATTTACGAAATTCCAAAAATATTATTAAAAAATGTGAAACAATTCGGGAAATCCGATACATTTTTCATAGCATGTGAAAAACTGTTGTAAGTCTGAACATTTTTTGACAAATGTGATTTTTTAAAATCATGAACAGTTTTTTAAAATGCTAATAGCATTTCAGAATTCCAAATATTAAAAAAACACAAAATGAATTGAATTCGTGAAATAAATATAAAACATGGCTATTTTCAACTTCTGAACAATTTTAGAAATGTGCGAACATTTTTTAAACTTCACAAATTCTTGTTGTGTTATAGTGGGCCCGCCCAAATTTTTGTCCATGGGAGTACCTGGTTATCCCGGCCGGGGTTATTGTATTCCCGGTGTGCCAAATAGGTCTAGGGTCCAAAATAGAACGGGATTACAAGTTAGAGTGCCGATTTCCAAGATTCAAAGTTCAGGCTTTGATTTAGATTTCGTCTACAACTTTAAGGTTTATTTTGAACTTTTTCCAAAGGTAAATGGGATCACATGTTGGCATAGTTGCATGTTAGGGTGTGTCTTTTCCCATGCATGATGACATGTTAAGTTGGCACAGTTGCATGTTAAGGCGCGTCTGTTCTCATCCATTGTGGCATGTTGAGTGAGCATAATTGCATATTGAGCGAATTAGAGATAGTAATGATCAACTATTTATTAGGTATATAGGATCATTCAGTCTTACAAGCAGAATTGTCTGTATTCTCTTGGTAAAAAATATGCCATGGAAAAATAATAAGAAAGTAAATGTCTGCCATCCTAGTGTTTATGCTACTTTTTTTGGAGTGGGGACATGTTGGCATAGTTGAATGTTAGCGTGTGTCATTTCCCATGCATGATGACATGTTAAGTTGGCATGGTTGCATGTTAAGGCGCGTCTTTTCTCATCCATTGTGGCATGTTGAGTTAGCATAATTGCATATTGAGTGAATTAGAAATAGTAATGATCAACTATTTTATTTAGGTATATAGGATCAGTCAGTCTTACAAGAAGAATTGTTTGTATTCTCTTGGTAAAATAGATGCCATGGAAAAATACTAAGAATGTAATGTCTGCCATCCCAGTGTTTATGCTATTCTTATTGGAGTGGGGACATTTTTAACACTTGGTTAATCACCGACCTTCTCAACCAGATGAACAGCTAGCACTGGCAGATATTATTTTTGGCGGGTTGCTCATTTGCTCACTACATATATGCAGGTGGTTTGGACGTTTAGTAGTTGTTAACACTGATTTCGTTGTTTTAGGTATGAGGTGATAACACCAACCATCTTCAGCATATAAACGTAGAGTAGGGTTCCTCAAATTTCAAAGAAAAGCTCATAAATGGTTTGATAGATTGCAAAATATTTCGAATGACACAAATACTTTTATTGAATTATAAACCAGGTCACAATACAAACATCAAGCAATACAAAAACATACACAAGGTGATCGACACCACAAGAACATAATATCTGGTTCACACAAAAACAGCATGCTCGTCCTCAGCGGCCACCACGGATCGGCGGGCAGTCTCGCTGAACCGCCGCTACACACAAGATAAATAAAACCAAGTTAGCTAGCAAGAAAACAGTACATGATTTAACTTGTTTGGTTCACGCATAGGAACAGCAGCAGTGGTAGCTTACGGTTGTTGACGCAAGTGGACGGTCCACGTGCGAGGATACCGCTAAGGAAAACCAGCAAAACAAGGAGGATCAGCATCAGCCGAACCGAGGCCGCAGAGGAGTTCGTCACCATCCTCGTTCGTCTCATGAGATGGATGTTAGTTTGCTTCGTTCCTCTGTTTCTACTTGGGGAGGCAAAATAACAATTTGTGTAATGGGTGTCCAACTCAAGCACTTAAATAGCTTCGTCCATGTGAAAGTATGTTAGGTGCAAATGCGGAAGAAGAGAAGAAGCATAGACTGACAGAGGTGCTGGACAGGAATTTCAGAATTCAACATACTCGGTATCGTTGGTTAAATTTACGGTCAAACTTGGATCTCGAACGCACTACATTGTGGAATGCATGCTCATTCTCTTCTCTGTCTTTGTCAAATCTTCTAATGGCCAAACGTATATAGATACATTGATGTCGTCTTTTGTTGGCATTTGAGAAGGGAAAAGTGGCCAACCGTGATGATTGAAGAGCGCAATGGCTGGCTAGTGGGAAAAGCAAGTAACCAAAGCCTCCAAACCTGCGTGCTACTCGTGCTGATTCAAAAGATGGAAAATTGGGACCTTGAGGCGGCTGAGATGGTAGTTTGGTTCTGTACACCTGCTGCAACAAACAATAAGAGAAGCATCATGAACGCACGGATGCGCTCTACATGCCCTGACTTCACATCTGTCAAAGTTGGTGGCCACAGTGCCTACCTGGGCTACACATGTAGGAATCAGTGATGATTGAGGATTAAAATTTTAACATGTTAACCTCAGCTTCGTTACCATTGACTGCAAGACCTCGTACATTGAGTGACGACTCCTTGAACAAGTATCATAAGGAAAACAAGCATTGATGAACTTATTAATTTGTCAAGACAACTTTTTCGCTTGTTGGTCATTTAGAATATATTTCATTTTATAATTACTCCAGGTCAAACTTTTATAACTTGATGATCGCTAAATAAAAAGAGATCATGTACATTGAGAAGATAATGTTAGTTATTCGCAAAAAGGAAAAAGAAGATAAGGTGAGTGTTCTGGAAAGCCAACCAAAGAGTACCCTTTAACTAGTTGCTCCCCTTGTCACATCGGCAGTCTCACCTAATCACTTTTTGCCTCGCCCTATTGGCGACATGGCCTGCAGAAGCACCAGCTAGCCACCAGGAGCCCATGAAAGGCGAACATCAAGGTTAGCAGTCCGGAGGGACACACCCACACAGCAATGGGGCATTAGAGAAAAAAAGGACAACACGCAGCCAAGCCACAAATCCAACACAAAATGCTTAGGCTCTAGCAATTTTGCCAGGGTTAAATTGATGATTGCATATTTATTCTTATTATTTTCCTAAGTGAAAATGAGGACCTGGTCACTCATTTAATAAGAAAATTTGATGATTGAAGATTTATTCATTTGTAAATGATGATTGATAGTGTATTCTCAGTATTGCATAGGGTATTGATAATCAATTGATTTGACACTCTATAAGGATATGTATTTTGGGCTTTGTGAATTTTGAATTGTGAGATCTATATTATTATAAGTAAGATTTTATTCATTTAATTTAGTAACTTAATATATGTGTGCTAGTTTAGATATTGCTATTTGTTTATTTAAATATTAGTGTTGTCATGTCATTTAGAAACTATGGATCTAGCACGAGGAAAACAAAATGGAAACAAGTAGATGAGTTGATACTTATCATCACATGGAAAACATATAATACCTTATATGATGTTGTTTTTGATGCGCTTGTCTATCCGTACTATTTAACCTATACATACACTGAATATTATTTTGATATTTATATTAATGGGGGCCAGGTTTATAGTTTCACCTTGGACCCCTGATAACTCAGGACCGGCCATGATTGTAGATAGTGAGCACTAGACCATTTATATGATCTATTAATCCCAGCAAAAAAGATGTATATGATCTAAGAAATCCCATAGTTGAAGTGTATATTGGTTCGACTGAATCGGTACATTTTATAAATAAATTTTGTATGAAATATGCAGGGGCCTTGAAAATTTACCATATAGCCCCTTTCCATTTTGGACAATTGATGCTTTCTTTCTTTTTTGGAGAATCCTTTAGACAATTGATGGTGTGACTATCCTTACTACCAAAGTTGCCACGTGTATCAAACGGTGCATGTATGTCCATATTGTTCTAGAAAGAACTCCATTTAACATTATCCATTCGATTAAAGATCAAATGGTTCATAATGCCATGACATTGGCATTCTATGTAGTGGAATAGATATAGATATGGGAGCGCTTAGAGCTCAGTCGCTTTAGAAATAACTACTTCTCACGTTTCCTGTGAAAAACAATAGGAAAAACAGTAGAAAAGAAAAAGAAAAAGAAGCAAGAATCAGCATGAATCTCTGCGCATAATCCAATGGCTATAGCAGATCGAGGCATTGAGATATAGATATTTCTCAATCAACTGAGATACAACAAACCATATGTATATAGATTCTTAGGTGATAGATATATATTTAAGAACCAGTTAGTGAAGCTGAACACTGAAAAGAAACTCACATACACATGACAGATCGTTAAAAATCTGCATCATGTGAAACTACTCCCAGAAGTCACAAACAAAACGATCTAATGATTTCAAATAGTCAAAAAATCTATACTGTGTTCAAAAAAAAAGTAAAGAAATTCGACATTCTTAGTACACGACCCACATTCAGTACTTTTCAACTAGGCACGCTCCAACATATCTAGATGGCGCTCTCAACAGTTTTTTTTTAATGTATGGGGTAGGCTGGATTACATATATGTAAACAAGGTCACAGTACAAACATATCAATAGGAACAAACATGATCACACATCGACGGCTCAAGAACATGTGTATTGTTTGGCTCACATATAATAGGAAGCTTCCAACGCCTGCCAACTAATGTTTTAAATAACGGGCTATGGAAAATAGCGGCGAGCCTCCAAATCAACTATAGCGGAGCTATAGTGGGCTAAAGCGGGGCTATTTGTGAAGGCGATCATTTAGCGGCACCCTGCTGAAAAGACTATAGCCGGCTATTTAAAACTATGCTGCCAACCCAAGATCCTACCGGATCCTGCTGCGCAGAAATGGTCCATCTCGTACTTATATAGAGCACGTACGCACGTACAACTTCCATGGCGAAAGTAGGTTAGGTGCGGATGCGAAGAAGAAGAAGAAATGGTGCGGTGCTTTTGGGTTAGTGGAATTAGAAAAAAGAATGCATGACTCTGCCGAACGAGGAAGGCAGGAGAATTGGAGCGCAAGTTAATCGAAGGATATGATACTCCTATGAACGCACATGTTGCTATACTTTGACTGTTGACCCCATGCACATGAGCGCCCGCATCGTCCTCCCCAGGGCGACTCGGGTGCCGGCCACCACAATGGCCTCCTCCGCCTCCCCTTGTTTCCCATCCCCTTGCCGCCAGCCAAAGCCCCCGCGTGGATCCAGCCCGGCAGGGCTGCTCTGGTGTGGCAAAGCAGCTCGTCTGCGAGCGGGGGCTCATGTGGTGGCAGCCCAGCGCTCCTCCGCGCCGTTCGTGCTCTGGGGCGGTCGGAGGGGGGATGGTTCCTACGGCGGGGAGGTGGTACCCCCCGTGCTCCGGTCATCTGCGGTATGCGCGTTGTGCGTCGCTTCCCCATCTGACGGGTTGGCCACTGCCTGCGGTGCCTCCCCTCCACGACGAGTGTGGCGGGCGGTCGATCCCCTGGCCGTGAGGGCTGCGGCGGAGTCGTATGCCTCTGCTTGGACAGCTGTGGCGGGCATGGGCGTGTGCTGTCATCGACGGCGGATTTGACGGTCTCTGCTCTCTCCGGCGAGCTGGACCACAGAATGGGTGTGGTGCTACGCACGAGGTGTGCGGCGGAGTTGGCGTGAAGCAGGTGCAGTTATCGCTCGCGCCTGGATCGAGCTATATATGCCGATTGAAGGCTTCGCATAGCACGCCGGCCTCTGTTCGTGAGCAGACAGCGACTACTCCCTCTATTGTGTTGGTTTGGCTATAGGTGGACTAACAGGCTACAGGTTTGGGGCCGCTACACCGCCGGTGTTAAGCACGGTTCTGACTTTGGTCGAAGCCAACGACGGAGGTGCCTGTGGGTACCGTATCCTTGTTGAAGGCGTCGTGTTGTGGTTCTCGTCTTCCCCTTGATTGCTACGGTGGAAACTTTTGATCTCGGGTTTCCTAGATCAGGCGATGGTGGTGTTAAAACGTCACACTCCCACTTGCAGCTTCGTCTTTGAGCTTTCCTTGGCTAGGGGTGACCGGTGGCTCAATGTGGTTATGTAGGTGGTTCGTGCGGGCGATGGCAACGGGGAGGTGGTGCTCTATCTACGTGATATGGGCTCGGCGATGCCCTGAATTGGGTTTTGCATTTTCATCCGACGCCGGCTTAGCAAGGCATGATCCTATACCGGATCCCCTTGTTCCCTCTTCTCCCTTTTCGGGAGGTGGTGCTCTATCTACGTGATATAGGCTCGGCGATGCCCTGAATTGGGTTTTGTATTTTCATCCAACGCCGGCTTAGCGAGGCATGATCCTATACCGGATCCCCTTGTTCCCTCTTCTCCCCTTTCGGGATGTGGTTGGGTGGCCACCAGTCGGCAATGTTCGAGACACTTGGCCTTGCTTGGTCAGATGAAGATGGAAGCTATGTTGGGTTGTGTTTTCCCTCTTCATTTCTCCCAGTTTGTATGTTGTGATGTGTGTTGTTAGATTATGTATAGCTTCTGTATTGGTGTACGTATATTGTACATATTGTAACACACCCATTATATATATATGAGATAAGCCATCCCTAGAGGGTTGAGCTGGTTCCCCCAAATCATTGTCTTACATGGTAACAGGCCTGGTTACGTCCGCTTCCGCAAAACACTAACTCTCGCCGCCGCCTCCTACATTGCGCCGCCGCCTCTCGATCGCGCCGTCGCCATGACAGGAGCCTCCACCTCCAGCTCCTCCTCCGCCGGGTTCCTTCCGGCCTCGCTCGCCGCCCTTCTCTCTCTCCCGCTCGACTCGGCCACCATGCGGCCGCCTCAGATCGGGACCAGGAGCGTCGGCTCGTTCTTCTCCAACCATCATCCGGCTTCCTCGTCGCTAGGACATGCGCTGACGATCCACACGTCGAGTGCTCCTTCACCCGCCTCATCGACCGGCGCCATCGCGCCTCTGGCCTTCGCGCCCGAGGCCACCTCGTCGGTCATCACGGCAGGCCACATGGCGTCTGTGCCCCTGGCGGGATCGACTTCGGTCACGGCACAGGCTGCTTCCCTCTACGGGGCGTATCCGCCGCCGCTAACCACGGGTCCCGATCCCGTGGCGTCGTTCGCGCCACCCGTCCCTGCCCCCATGGCGTACGCGCCTCCGGCAGGCGTTTCCGCGGGATCGTTCCCTCCACCGTTCCACTTTGGCAACCTCATCACCGTCAAGCTCTCGTCCGACAACTATATTTTCTGGCGTGTGCAGGTTCTTCCGCTCCTTGGGAGCCACTATCTGCTTGGCTATGTCGACGGCACTTCTCCTTGCCCTCCCGCGCTGGTGGACAGCGTGAACGGTCCGGTTTACAACCCGGCGCACCGTGTCTGGACGGGGCAGGACCAGGCGAATCTCTCCACCATCCAGGGTTCGCTCACTCCGGCCGTTGTCGGGCTCATCGTCTTTGCAAAGACCACCCATGAGGCTTGGACCATCCTTGAGCGCTCTTTTGCGTCACAGTCTCAAGCCCGTGTTAGTGCCCTCCGTCGCGAGCTTGGCGCCTGTGAGAAGCTTGATTCCACGGCAACGGAGTTCTACAACAAGGTCAAGGCTCTTGCTGACACACTGGCATCCATTGGACAGCCGCTTACCGACTCTGAGTTCAACTCCTTCATTGTCAACGGCCTCGACGAAGAGTATGATGGTTTGGTTGAGATCATTAATGAGCGCGGCAACACGACCCCCATGATGGCGCATGAGGTCTACTCTCGACTTCTCCTCACCGAGCAGCGCGTTGAGGCGCGCCGTGCCAACCGCAGCCGCGGCTCCTCTTCCGCCAACGCGGCCTACAGAGGTGGTCGCCCCTCCGGCGGCGCTCAGTCATCCGCCTCAGACAAGGGGCCCGCGCCGCTGCCTCCGGCCTCGTCCACCCCCACTCTGACTCTACCTGGTGCCGCGGGTCTGCCAGCTCTATGGTCTTGACGGGCATTGGGCCTCCAAGTGCCATCGCCGTTTTCAGAAGAGTTTCCTCGGTCTCGGCAACGACGGCAAGGACACGCGCAACACTGTGCGACGGGTGGCCATGGCCGACGGCCCGGCGCCATAGAAGCCTTAGGGCCATACTCAGTCCTACTCCGTTGATCCGCACTGGTACATGGACTCTGGGGCGACGGAGCATCTGACGAATGAGATGGGGAAGCTTCATCCTCGCGAGCCCTATCACGGCTCCGATAAGATCCACACCGCCAACGAAGCAGGTATGCACATCTCCCATATTGGTCAAGCATCCCTTCTTACTAGTCATGCCACTAGGAGGCTTCAGCTTCGTGATGTTCTTAGAGTACCACCTGTGACACGTAATCTCCTTTCAGTTCCTAAACTCACTTATGACAATAATGTGTTTTGTGAATTTCACCCGTTTGATCTTTTTATTAAGGATCGGGACACGAGGGACGCTCTTCTTAGTGGGCGTCTCTACCAGGGCCTTTACCGTCTAGAGCATCCTGGAGTCTCTCAGGTTTTCAGTGGAGTTCGTGTCTCGTCGTCACAGTGGCATGCTCGTCTTGGTCATCCTGCCACACCTATCGTTCGTCATGTTTTGCGTCGTCATGAGCTTCCTAGTGTCTCTAGCAGTAATGATGTAGCAGTGTGTGATGCTTGTCAGCAGGGGAAGAGTCATCAACTTCCTTTTTCGGAGTCTAGTCGTGAGGTGAAACATCCTTTAGAACTTGTTTTTTCGGATGTATGGGGTCCTGCCCAAACTTATGTCAGTGGTCATAACTATTATATTAGTTTTGTGGATGCTTACAGTCGCTTTAATTGGCTCTATCTTATTAAGCGTAAATCTGATGCGTTTGATATTGTCGTTCAGTTTCAAAAACATGTTGAACGTCTTCTCAAGCATAAAATTGTTCATGTTCAGTCGGACTGGGGTAGTGAGTATCGCAACCTCAATTTCTTCTTCCAGTCTCTTGGGATTGCTCATCGTTTAGCATGTCCACATACTCATCAGCAGAATGGTTTCTGTCGAACGTAAGCATCGTCATATTGTCGAGACTGGTCTCACTCTTTTGGCCCATGCATCGGTTCCTTTCCGGTTTTGGAGTGATGCTTTTACCACTGCATGCTTTCTTATCAATCGTACTCCCACACGTGTTCTCAACATGAAGACTCCCATTGAACTTCTCCTTAATGAACAACCTGACTATACTTTCTTTAAAGTATTTGGGTGTGCTTGTTGGCCGCATCTTCGACCCTATAACAAACGCAAGCTGGAATTTAGGTCCAAAAAGTGTGTCTTCCTTGGCTATAGTTCCCTTCATAAAGGTTACAAATGTCTTCATGTTCCCACTAATCGTGTCTACATTTCTCGGGATGTCGTGTTTGATGAGCTTGTTTTTCCGTTTGCCAACCTACCTGTCTCCATAGATGCCTCTCCGTCCATGCATTCATCCTCTCTTGCCTCTGACCAATTTGATGATGTTGCATACTCTCCTGTGTTATTGCCTAACCATGGTGCAGGAACCGGACGTGGGGCTCGTTTGGAGCTTTTGGAGGATTCATCGGATATGCACGTTGATCGCACCGAGACGTTGCATGGCCTCGATCCGTGCGCCCATGCACGCTCGGCGGATGCGCCTGTGGCGCCGGCCTCGTCCTCTGATCAGCCCGGTACGCCCGCGTCGCCCGCGTCTCCAGCGGCTCAGCCTGCTATGCCAGCCTCGCCCGCGGCTCGGCCCGCTACGCCGGCATCGCCCGCGGCTCCGCCGGTTAGCCCGATGGCGGACTTAGCTCCATCGCCTGGCTCCTCGTCGCCTGGGCTCTCCATGTCCAGCTTCTCGCCGGCTGATTCTTCTTCATCATCGTCACCCAGCCCCTGGCCGACTACTCCCTCAACCTCGACGGCTCCTGTGTTACCACCACATAGACGCAGTCGCAGTGGTATTTTTCGACCAAAGGAACGTAAGGATAGTACTGTTGCTTGGTTGGCGGCATGTCTGGCTGTTGTTGTTACGGGTCCATCTTCTGAGCCCCGCTCGTATCAGGATGCCATGCGCGTTCCTCATTGGCGAGAGGCTATGGAGCAGGAGTATCATGCTCTTCTTCGCAACCAGACATGGACTCTTGTTCCTCCCCCACCACGGGTTAATATTATTGACTCCAAGTGGGTGTTCAAAGTGAAGAAGCACAAGGATGGATCTATTGAGGGCTATAAAGCGCGCCTTGTTGCCAGAGGATTTCGGCAGCGCTATGGTCTTGATTATGAGGACACCTTCAATCCCGTCGTCAAGCCTACCACCATTCGGCTTCTTCTTTCTCTTGCCGTTACTCGTGGTTGGTCACTTCGTCAACTTGATGTGCAGAATGCCTTTCTTCATGGTTTCTTGGAGGAAGAGATTTATATGCGATAGCCGCCTGGTTTCTCTAATCCTGACCATCCTGATCACATCTGTCGTCTCACCAAAGCGCTCTATGGTCTGAAGCAAGCTCCTCGTGCCTGGCATGCCCGTGTTGCCTCAGCCCTTCGTGCTCATGGGTTTGTGTCGTCCACTGGTGACTCCTCATTATTTGTTCTCCAAAAGCCAGAAGTCACTATGTATCTTTTGGTCTATGTGGATGATATTATTCTGGTCAGTTCCTCTCGGTATGCTGCTGATGCTCTTGTTCACTCTCTTGGTGCTGATTTTGCTGTCAAAGATCTCGGGAAGCTTCACTACTTTCTTGGGGTTGAGGTTACTTCTCGTGTTGATGGTCTTGTTGTGACACAGAAGAAGTACTCCTTGGATTTGTTGCAGCGAGCTGGCATGCTTAAGTGCAAACCGACTACCACACCCATGTCGTCTACCGAGAAGATCACTGCTGTTGATGGTGAGCTTCTGCTTCTGCGGATGCCATAGAGTACAGGAGTATTGTTGGTGGGCTTCAGTACTTGACGATCACGAGACCAGATATATCTTATGTTGTCAACAGGGTTTGTCAGTATCTTCAGGCTCCTCGAGACACTCATTGGGCTGCTGTTAAGCGCATCCTGCGTTATGTCCAATTCACAGTGTATTTTGGGATGCATATTCGGCCGACTTCCTCTCGGGTTCTTTCGGCCTACTCTGATGCGGATTGGGCTGGCAGCCCGGATGACAGGTGATCCACGGGGGGTTATGCTGTGTTCTTTGGCTCTAATTTGATCGCCTGGAGTGCTCGGAAACAGGCTACTGTATCACGTAGTAGTACTAAAGCTGAGTATAAGGCTGTGGCTAATGCTACTACAGAGATTATCTGGGTGCAGTCTTTGCTTCAGGAGTTCGGTATGTCTCAACCGCGGCCTCCTATCCTTTGGTGTGATAACATCGGTGCTACATACCTTTATGCAAATCCGGTATTTCATGCCCGAACGAAACACATTGAAGTTTACTATCACTTTGTATGGGAACGTGTGTCACAGAAGCAACTCCAGATCAAGTTCATTTCTTCTAAGGATCAACTTGCAGACATCTTCACTAAGCCTTTGCCTCTACCACAGTTCGAGGCATGTAGGCGCAATCTTACCCTTCTCAGTTCTTTAGAAAGTGGCTAAGATTGAGGGAGGGTGTTAGACTATGTATAGCTTCTATATTTGTGTACATATATTGTACCTATTGTAACACACCCATTATATATATGAGATAAGCCACCCCTAGAGGGTTGAGCTGGTTCCCCCAAATCATTGTCTTACATGTGTCGTTTCTTCTTTGTCTCCTGTATATCTCGTTCACTTGAACCTATCTTGCAAAAGGCTATAAAGCATTGTAGGAAAATGATATAATTAAGGTGGGGGAGTCCCCCCCCTGAGGGAGTCCTGGACTCAGGGGTCCTCAGGTGTCCGGCCTGTTAGCCATGGGCCGGACTGATGGGCTGTGAAGATGCGAAGACCGAAGACTGCACCCGTGTCCGTATGGGACTCTCCTTGGCGTGGAAGGCAAACTTGGCGACCGAATATGTAGACTCCTTTGTATGTAACCGACTCCATGTAACCCTAGATCTCTTCGGTGTCTATATAAACTGGAGAGCATAGTCCAGATAGGCGGATACTCATTATCATAGTCATACAGGCTAGGCCTCTAGGGTTTAGCCCTTACGATCTCGTGGTAGATCAACTCTTGTAACACTCATATTCATCAAGATCAATCAAGCAGGAAGTAGGGTATTACCTCGATAGAGAGGGCCCGAACCTGGGTAAACATCGTGTCCCCTGTCTCATGTTACCATCGACCTTAGACGCACAGTTCGGGACCCCCTACCCGAGATCCGCCGGTTTTGACACCGACATTGGTGCTTTCATTGAGAGTTCCACTATGTCATCGGTAAAGGGCTCGATGGCCCCTTCGATCGTCTATAATGACGTTGTCCAGGGAGAAACCTTCCTCCCCGGACAGATCTTCTTATTCGGCGGCTTCGTACTGTGAGCCAACTCACTTGGCCATCTGGAGCAGATCGATAGCTACGCCCCTGGCCATCAGGTCAGATTCGGAAGCTCGAACCACGTCGCGGACATCCGTGGAGACTCGATCTCTGACGGATTGGAGACCGCGGCAACCGCTCCCCTTCGCCCCGATAAGCATGGCTTAAACCTGCCATCGGGACGCATTCAGGAGATAGCTCCTATAACAACTCCGACCTTAGACCTGGAGCAGATCGAGTCATCCGAAGACGGGAAGCTCAACCCCATCATGGAGGCTACCGATTCCGCGGCGTTGGAGCCGCACACAGATTCTACTTCATATGATATCTGCATCAACGGAACTCCGGACTCGTCTCCGGCAATAAGTTCCGAAGCCTGCGGGTTCGCGGATACCGAACTCGATCGGTTATCGATCTTCAAGTTCAGCGCCGCAGACGTCTTTCAACACTCACCTTTGGGCGATGTGCTAAACTCTTTTAAGAACCTGCCCTTGGCAGGGAACTCACAGCCGAACTATGTCCGGATCGGGCAAGGGGTTGAGGAGGGAGAATTTTGTTTCCTACCCACCACCCACTTCATAGCCACCGTCAATGACTTAACCGACGTGCTTGACTACGGCTCCGAAGACACGACGGTATGGACGACGATGCCAATCAGGAGCAGGGCCAGGACCCGCCATTTACTGGACGTTGGACGGGCACTTCCTCATACGATGTCTACATGGTAGACACGCCGAAAAATAACAGCGGCGATGACAGGGAAAATCCAGCAACGGAGGACTCCCCCCCCCTAATGCTCTAAATCTCGCCGCAGCAGGGACAGCAATACCGGCACAGGAGACGACAACACTCCGGATGGCGCCGAAGAAACAGAAGAACCCGATGAGCAAACTATCGAACGAGACAATCGGGAGCCAGGGCAAGTCGACCCTGACGAACAGGCCACATAAGAAAACTCGGAGGACGATAGTTACCATCCGCCCTCCGAAGACGAGACGAGCCTCGGCAACGAAGACTTCATCGTGCCAGAGGACCCTCTGGAGAAGGAGCGCTTTAAGCTTCAACTCATAGCCACTGCAAGGAGCCTGAAGAAGAAACAGCAGCAGCTTCAAGCTGAACAAGATCTGCTGGTCGACAGACGGACTGATGTCCTGACAGCTGAAGAATACGGCCTTAAGCGCCCAGCCAAGAGCTACCCAAAACGCAAATTGCTACCTCAGTTCGATGAGGAGGCGCCGGAGCCCATATCTCCCTTGCGCAATACGGAACGACCACCACGAGGTCGAAACAGTGCGGCGGACCGACCACCCCGCGGTCGGGATAAAGCGGCAACTCAAGCCGAGCAGCAGCCTGCCCCACCGCCCCGCAAAAATAGAGACCGAACAACTCGAGATCACATGTACGACCTCCGGCAGACCCTGGACAGTAGAGCAGGACATACAAGATCGATCTACGGATCGCGGGGATGTGCCTCGAGACACGACAACGGCTACCTATTCGGACGTGGCAAACCTAACCACGCCCGAGCTGAATGCCACAAACGGACTCCATCAGAGCTACGTCACGATGCAGCCCGATATAGAGGCACCGCACACCCTCTCTGCTTCACAGATGAAGTACTGGATCATGAATTCCCCGAGGGGTTTAAGCCCGCAAATATTGAATCATATGACGGCACAACCGATCCCGCAGTATGGATCAAGGATTTTATTCTCCATATCCACATGGCTCGCGGAGATGATCTCCACGCAATCAAATACCTCCCACTAAAGCTCAAAGGGCCAGCTCGGCACTAGCTTAACAGCCTGCCCGAAAGTTCTATCGGCAGCTGGGAGGACTTGGAAGAAACCTTCCTGGACAACTTCCAAGGTACATATGTCCGGCCACCAGACACCGATGACTTAAGCCATATAGTTCAACAACCTGGAGAATCAGCCAGGAAGTTCTGGACTAGGTTCCTAACCAAAAAGAACCAAATGATCGACTGTCCGGATGCCGAAGCCCTAGCGGCCTTTAGACATAGCATCCGTGACGAATGGCTCACCCGCCACCTCGGCCAGGAAAAGCCAAAATCTATGGCAGCCCTCACGGCACTCATGACCCGCTTCTGCGCGGGTGAGGATAGTTTGTTGGCTCGCAGCAAAAATACAGCCAGCGAGGCAGACCCCTCCGAGGTCAAAAGCAGCAACGGCAGGCTCCAACGTAACAGGCATAAACGCCGAAACAATAGAGACAACACCGATGTCACTGCAGTCAATACAAGATTCAGTGGCTCCATGTCCGGCCAGCGGAAGAAGCCGTATAAAAGGAACAATCAGGGACCGTCCAGCTTAGACCACATACTTGATCGTCCGTGCCAGATACATGGCACCCCAGATAAACCAGCCAATCATACCAACAGGGATTGTTGGGTTTTTAAACAGGCCGGCAAGCTAAACGCCGAAAGCAAGGAAAAGGGATCACAAAGCGAGGACGATGGCGAAGAGCCCCGGCAACCGAATACAGGGGGACAGAAGAAGTCCCCCCCCCCCCAGGTCAAAACGGTGAACATGATATATGCTACACACATCCCCAGAAGGAAGCGCAAGCGCGCACTCAGGGACGTCTATGTGGTAGAGCCAGTCGCCCCAAAATTTAATCCGTGGTCGTCATGCCCGATCACCTTTGATCGTCGCGATCATCCGACTAGTATTCGTCATGGCGGTTCAGCCGCACTGGTCCTCGATCCGATCATCAATGGATTCCACCTGACACGTGTCCTTATGGACGGTGGTAGCAGCCTCAACCTGCTCTATCAGGATACAGAGCGGAAAATGGGCATTAACACCTCACGGATCAGGCCCACAAAGACTACCTTTAATGGAGTCATCCCCGGCGTAGAGGCCCGTTGTACGGGCTCAATCACGCTGGAGGTTGTCTTCGGATGTCCGGACAACTTCCGTAGCGAAGAACTCATCTTCGATATCGTCCCCTTTCGCAGCGGCTATCATGCACTGCTCGGACAAACTGCATTTGATCGATTCAACGCGGTGCCACATTATGCTTATCTTAAGCTCAAGATGCTCGGTCCACGCGGCGTGATAACAGTCAATGGAAATACAGAACGTTCTCTCCGTACAGAAGAACACACCGCCGCCCTAGCAGCAGAGGTACAGAGCGGCCTTCTCAAGCAGAACCGGAATCCGGCTGCCAAGCCCCTGGACACCATCAAAAGAGTCCGAACTACGCTGCAGGAGGACAGCCTGGCTCGTCATGAGCTCGACTAGCAATCCGGCCTCCGTCCCGGTCCCGATCACATAGTGGTGCTAGTACCACGCGTACATAATTACACACTCAAAATCCCATGGGCATCGACGGAGGCATAGCTTGTGGTCCACAGTACGGCTCGACCGACCCAGGACTCACACATACTCTCACCTTTTTTTGTTTTTTTTGTTTCAGGTTCCTTTAACTGCGGGCCTGATCACCAGTCCTTTCGAAGGATCGACATACAAAGGCGGCAAGCAGCATAGGTGCGTAGGGTAACCTCTATACGTTCTTCTTGACGGTATTTCTACTTATTTCTCAGGACCCGCACGCTGCGCCCCTAGATTCCGGCATGTTAAATAGCCCAGATTCTTACCGCATTATCTGTACAAGATACGCCTTGACGTATCCATCCAGTTATAATAAAAATAGTTTGCGGCCCAGTTTCTGTGGTTTTTGCTTCTTACTGCATCTTATTTCAATTTGCTTATCAACCGCATCCGTACACTGTGGTACGCTTCATATTCGCCAGGGGCTCACGATCGCCCCATAATATGGCAGCAAAAGTCCGAACACTTCTTATAGATAAGTTCGGCACCCCGAATTTAGCATTATATGCATTGGCTCCGCATCATGTCTTTGGTCAATAGTCGGGTTGCCCGGCTCCTGTGCTTGCTACCCTATGTTCCGCTACATCGGCTAGGGTAGTAAAGGGAGAACTACTGCGATTGTGCCCTCGCCTAAACCAGATGAGCACCTCAGTAGAGAAAGCCGAAAACTGACTGTCATGATGCGACGAGAGCTGATCAGCTGTTCGGAGGTCAAAATCGTTGGAGATTTTTTTTTCCGCATTCCGCGACGGATCGGTACTTCCCGAACAGATGCCGACAGCACTCTGGTTCGTATACCAGGGGCTGCGCACATGTTTTATTATAAAACTCCTATGGCTAAGTGAGGGTGTTTAAGCCGCAAAGTCCGATTGCCTGGTTCGTTGCGCTAAACAACTCCTTCAAGGACCATATAATTGGATAAAGATTGTTTAGATTCCATCCCGAACACCTTCGTACTACCTACGTGAGGGCAGAAGCCGACGACTGGCCAACCTTGAGATTTTACACAACACGGCCGCACAGGAGGAAACAATTAAAACATAGCATTATATCACACAAACCGGCTTTTTTTATCATACAAGGCATGGACAAAACACGAGTGTATTCATTCGAATACAATGTCCTGCCTGCACTGCGCTGCTACAAGTCGAGACCCTTCTAGGACATCCGCAAAATATCGCTCGGGTGTGCGGTGCTCCTTGCCCTCTGGCGGCCCCTTGGCCACCTCGACGGTGTCCATTTTTGCCCACCACATCTTGCAGCGGGCGAAGGCCATGCGGGCACCTTCGATGCAGACTGATCGCTTGACGATGTCTAGCCGAGGACAGGCCTCTACCACCCGCTTCACGAGGCCAAAGTAACTACTGGGTATCGCCTCGGCCGGCCACAACCGGATTATCAAATCCTTCATGGCCAGTTCGGCCACCCTGTGCAGCTCGACCAGCTGCTTCAGCTGACCGGTAAAGGGCACCGGATGTTCTGGCACGGCGTACTTCGTCCAGAACAGCTTCTCCGTGGAGCTCCCTTCTTTGGCCCGGAAGAACTCCGCCGCATCGGACACACTGCGTGGTAGATCCGCAAAAGCCCCTCGGCAACTCCGAATTCGGGTTAGTAAAAAGTACTTCCTCTCCGCATACTTGCTTTGCATGTTAAATGCCTTACCCGCCGCGATCTTCTTGGCCCCCTGGACCTCTTCGAGGGCGTCCTGGCCTCCTTCCGTGCGGCCTCCGCGCTCTGACGAGTCTTGGCAAGCTCGGTCTCTCGGACCGACGCATTGCGCTCCAGGTCCTCGCACTTCTTCACCGCGTCTTGGAGCTCCTGCTGAACCTCGCCGACCCGGGCCTTGAGCTTCTTACGGGCGGCTTGCTGCTGGACAGCCTTCCTCTCGGCTTCGGCCAGGGCCTTTTTCAGGGCATCGACCTTGGTCGCCGCCCTACACATATTACGACATTCCGGTCAGTATACACCGCTTATTCTTTCCGAATACACAACAAGTGGTTACATACCTTGCTTCTCCTGGAGCTGAGTCTTCGCCTCGCCAAGCTCGTTCTCGGATCGCTCCAGCCTCTGCTTCAGTTTAGAGACTTCGGCAGTATGTGAGGTCGCGGCCAACAGCGATGCCTGCATCACAATTTAATGCAAACCTCGTTAGTCCCCTGCAATACATAATCGATCCTCTGTCCGGCCTTTCTTTCCGAATACCGGACAGTGTCTCAGGGGCTACTAACTATATTGGGATTTTCTCTCTTTCTGTCGCTTAACTCGAAGCTTGTTAGCAGGTTGCGACAGGCCTCGGTCAATCGGCTTTCGACGGACTGAACCTTCTCAATCACCGTGCCCATAAGGACACGATGCTCCTCCACGATGGTGGTGCCTTGTAGCACTTCCATCAGATTAGTCAGTGCCCCTGGATGGACGGGGGTCGCCGGTGGAGCTGCGGCACCTCCCTCTTATGAAGGGAGGATGCGCTCTGGATTCCGGAACCACTTCGGTCTCTGGAACCATGTTCGGCTGAGTGCCGAACTGAGTACGGCCCCTACTTTCAGTCTCTAGGGGGCTGGAATCCCCCTGGTGCCCAGGGACGGAGGTTTCTCCTTCCGGCGCCTCCTGAGCCCCTCCCCGGCCTGGGAAGGTCCTTCGGGACCTCACCTCCTCGTCACCTTCCACCTCGGAGGAGTGAGCAGTCGGCGGTGACTCGCTGGCCATCTCCTTTGGATCCAACGAACCTCCAGATGAGGAACGCTGGATACTGGCGCGGGCATGACTGTAACAATGCAATTGAATCACGTTAACACAATGAAGATGGGAGGCCGGATACACGGGAACGTGTGAGTCATGGAACTTACGACGCGGCTCGGGGTTTAGTGCGGAGGTGTCGCTCCGGACTGCTGGCGATGTCCCACGCGGCACTAGCCGCGATGGAGACCTTCCCCTTCTTAGGCACCCCTGCCTCCAGTTTGTTGGAGGCCGCCCTCTTCCTCTTCCCCTCCTCGGGAGGAGGATTGTTTTCCTCCTCCACTTCCTCCTCGTTGTCATCGTCCCCAGCGGCGGAGGAGGGGGTTTCCTCATCTTCGGACGACCCGTCCAAAGCACTTTTGCGGTGGGGGCCGCTTTTTGCCCCCTTGGCCTTCTTCTCCAGCGCCTTGTATGGTGCCGGCACCAGCATCTTCGCCAGGAGCGGGATGACTGGCTCTTCGGGCAGCGGAGCTGAACTTCGAATTGCTCCGCTCTCTCCGTCCACTCCTGAAACAACATAGTAAAAAGCAGGCATCCCCCTTGGATAGGCAAGTAGAGGGTACGCCTTAAAGATGTAAAGGACTAACCACATTAGCGGGACGGGCGAGTCTGTGCCCGCGGTCCGAATCCACGGCCGGTGGCTTCTCATTGCCCTTGAAGAGCAACTTCCAGGCATCTTCGTGAGTAGTTCCGAACAGCCTCTCCAGGGTTTGGTGCTTCTCCGGATCGAATTCCCATAGAGGAGAACCTCGGCTTTGGCAGGGGAGGATCCGGCGGATCAGCATCACCTGGATCACGTCGACAAGCTTGACGTTTTTACTCACCATACTCTGGATGCGCGTTTGCAGCACCAATAGTTCGTCCGACGAAGACCAGTTGGGACCTTTCTCTATCCAAGAAGTAAGCCGCATTGGAGCTTTGGACTTGAATTCCGGAGCCGCCGCCCAAGTGGCGTCGCGTGGCTCAGTGATATAGAACCACTGTTTCTGCCACTCCTTGACAGTCTCCACATAGGTGCCCTTCGGCCATGTGACGTTGGGCATCTTGCTCACCATGGCGCCGCCGCACTCTGCGTGTTGCCATCCACCACCTTCGGCTTCACATTGAAGACTTTGAGCCATAACCCGAAGTGGGGTTGGATGCGGAGGAAGGCCTCGCACATGACGATAAACGTCGAGATGTTGAGGAAGGAATTCGGGGACAGATCGTGGAAATCTATCCCGTAATAATACATCAGCCCGCGGACGAAGGGGTGGAGTTGAAACCCTAGTCCGCGGAAGAAATGAGGGAGGAATACCACCCTCTCGTTGGGCTTCGGCGTGGGAACAACTTGCCCCTGGGCTAGAAGACGGTGGGCGATTTCCTTCGCCAAGTAACCGGCCGCCCGAAGCTCGGTAATGTCCTTCTCCTTAACGGAGGAGACCATCCACCTGCCCTGGCCTCCGGATCCGGACATGGTTGCAGTGCTAGTTCAACTGGAAAGGAGATAAGAACTTGGGCGCTGGAGCTCAAGATTGGAAGGGCGGGGAAAGATAGAAGGTGTGGGGGAAGAGGGGAATCCTTATCCCCTTGTAAAAGGTAGTGAATATCTAACGCCTCCCCATTCGCCTCGAAACTCGCCTATCCCCAAGGCCTGTGTAAACGGCACGGTTGGGTTACCCATGCCCGTATTGATGAGAATCCCACGATAAGGGGACACGATCTCTGCTTCCACAAGACGTGCCAATGAAAACCGTGTCTTCAAACACGAAGCGGCAGACGGAAACAGTTCGAAATAATGAGCCGAGCAGGCGTGATGTCACATTGCGAAAAGTTTTCAGCGGATTGGACTCGTGTAAAATTATATTCTCTCTGCGGTTGTGTGTGGTGTGTGTTGCAGGTCCGGACACATTCAATACGTCCGAAGACTATCTTGGAGTTCGGAAGGAGGAACCCGCCTTGCAATGCCGAAGACGGATCTACGCGCCGGATACCTTGTCATTGAAGCCAGGTTCAGGGGCTACTGAGGGAGTCCTGGACTAAGGGGTCCTCGGGTGTCCGGCCTGTTAGCCATGGGCCGGACTGATGGGCTGTGAAGATACGAAGACCGAAGACTGCACCCGTGTCCGTATGGGACTCTCCTTGGCGTGGAAGGCAAACTTGGCGACCGAATATGTAGACTCCTTTGTATGTAACCGACTCCATGTAACCCTAGATCTCTTCGGTGTCTATATAAACCGGAGAGCATAGTCCGGATAGGCGGATACTCATTATCATAGTCATACAGGCTAGGCCTCTAGGGTTTAGCCCTTACGATCTCGTGGTAGATCAACTCTTGTAACACTCATATTCATCAAGATCAATCAAGCAGGAAGTAGGGTATTACCTCGATAGAGAGGGCCCGAACCTGGGTAAACATCGTGTCCCCTGTCTCCTGTTACCATCGACCTTAGACGCATAGTTCGGGACCCCCTACCCGAGATCCGCCGGTTTTGACACCGACATTGGTGCTTTCATTGAGAGTTCCACTGTGTCATCGGTAAAGGGCTCGATGGCCCCTTCGATCGTCTATAATGACGTTGTCCAGGGAGAAACCTTCCTCCCCGGACAGATCTTCTTATTCGGCGGCTTCGTACTGTGAGCCAACTCACTTGGCCATCTGGAGCAGATCGATAGCTACGCCCCTGGCCATCAGGTCAGATTCGGAAGCTCGAACCACGTCGCGGACATCCGTGGAGACTCGATCTCTGACGGATTGGAGACCGCGGCAACCGCTCCCCTTCGCCCCGATAAGCATGGCTTAAACCTACCATCGGGCCGCATTCAGGAGATAGCTCCTATAAAAACTCTGGCCTTAGACCTGGAGCAGATCGAGTCATCCGAAGACGGGAAGCTCAACCCCATCATGGAGGCTACCGATTCCGCGGCGTTGGAGCCGCACACAGATTCTACTTCATATGATATCTGCATCAACGGAACTCCGGACTCGTCTCCGGCAATAAGTTCCGAAGCCTGCGGGTCCGCGGATACCGAACTCGATCGGTTATCGATCTTCAAGTTCAGCGCCGCAGACGTCTTTCAACACTCACCTTTGGGCGATGTGCTAAACTCTTTTAAGAACCTGCCCTTGGCAGGGAACTCACAGCCGAACTATGTCCGGATCGGGCAAGGGGTTGAGGAGGGAGAATTTTGTTTCCTACCCACCACCCACTTCATAGCCACCGTCAATGACTTAACCGACGTGCTTGACTACGGCTCCGAAGACACGACGGTATGGATGACGATGCCAATTAGGAGCAGGGCCAGGACCCGCCATTTACTGGACGTTGGACGGGCACTTCCTCATACGATGTCTACATGGTAGACACGCCGAAAAATAACAGCGGCGATGACAGGGAAAATCCAGCAACGGAGGACTCCCCCCCCCCTAATGCTCTAAATCTCGCCGCAGCAGGGACAGCAATACCGGCACAGGAGACGACAACACTCCGGATGGCGCCGAAGAAACAGAAGAACCCGATGAGCAAACTATCGAACGAGACAATCGGGAGCCAGGGCAAGTCGACCCTGACGAACAGGCCACATAAGAAAACTCGGAGGACGATAGTTACCATCCGCCCTCCGAAGACGAGACGAGCCTCGGCAACGAAGACTTCATCGTGCCAGAGGACCCTCTGGAGAAGGAGCGCTTTAAGCTTCAACTCATAGCCACTGCAAGGAGCCTGAAGAAGAAACAGCAGCAGCTTCAAGCTGAACAAGATCTGCTGGTCGACAGACGGACTGATGTCCTGACAGCTGAAGAATACGGCCTTAAGCGCCCAGCCAAGAGCTACCCAAAACGCAAATTGCTACCTCAGTTCGATGAGGAGGCGCCGGAGCCCATATCTCCCTTGCGCAATACGGAACGACCACCACGAGGTCGAAACAGTGCGGCGGACCGACCACCCCGCGGTCGGGATAAAGCGGCAACTCAAGCCGAGCAGCAGCCTGCCCCACCGCCCCGCAAAAATAGAGACCGAACAACTCGAGATCACATGTACGACCTCCGGCAGACCCTGGACAGTAGAGCAGGACATACAAGATCGATCTACGGATCGCGGGGACGTGCCTCGAGACACGACAACGGCTACCTATTCGGACGTGGCAAACCTAACCACGCCCGAGCCGAATGCCACAAACGGACTCCATCAGAGCTACGTCACGATGCAGCCCGATATAGAGGCACCGCACACCCTCTCTGCTTCACAGATGAAGTACTGGATCATGAATTCCCCGAGGGGTTTAAGCCCGCAAATATTGAATCATATGACGGCACAACCGATCCCGCAGTATGGATCAAGGATTTTATTCTCCATATCCACATGGCTCGCGGAGATGATCTCCACGCCATCAAATACCTCCCACTAAAGCTCAAAGGGCCAGCTCGGCACTAGCTTAACAGCCTGCCCGAAAGTTCTATCGGCAGCTGGGAGGACTTGGAAGAAACCTTCCTGGACAACTTCCAAGGTACATATGTCCGGCCACCAGACACCGATGACTTAAGCCATATAGTTCAACAACCTGGAGAATCAGCCAGGAAGTTCTGGACTAGGTTCCTAACCAAAAAGAACCAAATGATCGACTGTCCGGATGCCGAAGCCCTAGCGGCCTTTAGACATAGCATCCGTGACGAATGGCTCACCCGCCACCTCGGCCAGGAAAAGCCAAAATCTATGGCAGCCCTCACGGCACTCATGACCCGCTTCTGCGCGGGTGAGGATAGTTGGCTGGCTCACAGCAAAAATACAGCCAGCGAGGCAGACCCCTCCGAGGTCAAAAGCAGCAACGGCAGGATATGTAAAACAAAGATGAGTTGCCCTTGATGAAGACCTTTGAAGAGTTGCCCGAGATGAACAAAGATGAGTTTGCGGAAACAAGATGAGAGCTTACCTCGATATGTAAAACAAGTCGTTTTCTTCGCAGGTGATCACAGGGATCCAAACTTTGGCAGGCGTCGACAGAATGGCAAAGTTGGACCTTGCCAAGATGGTATATTCCGAGGACCTGGGTTGCGCTTCACTTGATAATGTGACAACATGATTCTTGTGTGGAGAGGAGATGGATAATCTCTAGGTGGATGAGACCTTTGTTGACGCTGAGGGTCGTTTTGGTTACCCATGACTTGTGACCAATGTTTTTGGGCCTTGGCGCTCTTGTATCTCGCTCAGATGACGTTCCTTGAGGTTTGTGTGTGTGCGCGCGGGCACACATGTTCGTCTAAACTCTACACCCAAGGTTTTAGCTTTCCTTTTTGTGTGTTTCTTTTTGAATGGTTTCGTCCGGTTTTCCTCAATTAACTAGGCAACTCTCTTCTTGTATGAAATGGCAGAGCTCCTGCCATTGACTCAGCAAGTTGCTCCAAATAAACAGAGGTTGCCTTTACTCCCAAATGCACGTTTTTTGACACACTTGTGTAGTCATACTATTTCATATATATGTTCAGTGAATATTATTTTAGTTTTATATTAAGGGGGCTCAACTAGTGAAGCTGAACGCTGAAAAGAAACTCAGATGCACGCCACAAATAGTTATAATAATAGCTGGATTGTGTAAAACCTGTCCCAGAAGTCACAAACAAAAAGATATAATAGTTCCAAATAGTCAAGAAATTTCCACGAGCCACATTCAGTACTTTTTAACTAGGCATGCGCCAACTTATACTCGTATAGATGGCTCTGAACAATTTTTTTAATGTATAGGGTAGGTGTCACGCCCAATATGCGATCCTATCCTAAAGGAACTCGAAGGTCCCACCAAGGATAGAAGCGCATATTGGAGACGCTTTTGCAAGGTGGATATCATTACATCGTACCATTACATAATAGTTGGGGATACATACAAAATGCATACAATGCCACATGAATACAACAACATCATACATAAGAGCAACATCCGACTACGGATGAAACACAAACAGAAACTCAACGACGTCCACCCTGCTAGTCCAGGCTGCCTACCCGGAACCTATCCCCTGAACGACGAAGCAAAAGAAGAACTCAAAGCAAGAAAGCATCGCTCTCACGTCATGATCATCGCATTACCTATACCTGCAACTGTTGTTGTAGTAATCTGTGAGCCACGAGGACTCAGCAATCCCATTACCATGGGTATCAAGACTAGCAAAGCTTAATCGGTATGGAAAGGATAAGTGGTGAGGCTGCAGCAAGCGACTAAGCATGATATGGTGGCTAACTTACGAGTACAGGAATAAGATGAGAAGCTACGCAAACGGTCGCGAACTAGTAATAATCAAGAAGTGATCCTGAACTACTTACGTTCAAAACATAACCCCACCGTGTTCTCTTCTCGAACTCACTCGAAAAGAGACCGTCACGGTTACGCACACGGTTGGTGTATTTTAATTCGAATCTGGTGTCAAGTTCTCTACAGCCGGACATTAAAAATTCCCATCTGCCACATAACCACGGGCACGGCTTTCGAAAGTTTAAACCCTGCAGGGGTGTCCCAACTTAGCCCATGATAAGCTCACGATCCGTGGAGACAATCCTCCATCGCGGGACATCCGATCAGACTCGGGGTCCCGGTGCACAAGACATTTCGACAATGGTAAAACTAATCCAGCAAAGCCTTCCGGCGTGTCGACACCCTGATAGTAGCCACGCGTATCTAGTCTCAGGACACGTCCGGATGGGAAATCCTACGAGTAAAACCAGATCCTTGGGTTGCCCCGTGGTGTCCCCGCAGTCTGCCCGTTTGGGACCAACACCATCAGCGCTGGCCCCGCCCTGTATGTAGAAAATCCTCGGGTTCATGACGCCATATGCAAATTTATTATTTAGTTTAAGTATTATTATGGCAAATGTTAAAACCAATGTTGGGCCTTGCTGCAAGAGTTTTATTCAAAGCGAACTATCAAGAGGGGCCCATAAACCCACACCGTGTTAGGGACGCAAAATCAAGGAACATAACATCGGTATGACGGAAACTAGGGCGGCAAGAGTGGAACAAAACACCAGGCATAAGGCCGAGCCTTCCACCCATAGATGCATTAATTAAATAAGAGATATTGTGATATCCCAACATAATCATGTCCAACATGGAGCAATCTTCAACTTCACCTGGAACTAACAACGGTATAAGAGGGGCTGAGCAAAAGCGGTAACATAGCCAAACAACGGTTTGCTGGAAAGGGTGAAAAAGGTTAGAGGCTGACATGGCAATTTGGGAGGCTTGATAAGCAAGTGATAGATAGCGCAACATAGCAATAGAACGAAGCAACTAGCATAACAATGATAGTAGTGAGATCCAAGGTGACGGTCATCTTGCCTGAACTCCTGCTAGGGAGAAGAACTAGTCCATGAAGAAGACGAATGGGTGAAGACGAACCAAGCGTAGTCGAACGAATCCTCACGATCGCAACGAAACAGGAACTATCGAGAAGAAGCACAACCGAAAAAAAGCAAACAACATGGTAAACACACAACACATAAACAAGACATGATGCTCAACCAAGTATGATGCATGAGAAGGCTATATGATGCTACTCATGGCAAGAGATGAAGCATACAAGAATATCACATCAAAGCAAGTGTAAATAAGGCCGGAAACAACGTATAACAAATCCGGTAAGTCCTCATATGCAACTTTCGAAATTGGTCCAGATCTGAACAAACCTTATGTTCAAGTTGTTAAACAGCAAGTTAAGATGCACCAAGATGATCTACATGAAATTCTAGTCAAGTTACATATAAGGTTCATTTAGTTCGGAGCTACGGCCTAGAAGATATGAGCAAAACCAGTTAAACATGACATTGATGCAAAAATGCATTCAAACATCAAGCAAACACTCTCAAAACATGGATACAACATGATAAGATGAAACTACATGCAAAATCAAGCAAGTTTCATATAGAGCATGCTCAAAACGGAGCAACGGTGCAACACATACACTCCAAACAAGATATAACAACAATCTGCCCAAAACAGCAAGTAGGCACTTTGCAAACATCAAAACAACATACTACAAGACACATATGAACACAAACTTGAGATGCACCTCATGTATAGATAACATATTTCAAATATCATTAAGGTTCAGGTTCATAGGCATCAATATTAAACCAATATGGTTAATGCAAAATGCAACTTTATAACACAGGAGCATATACATGAGCAGAGTTAATATGATGACAACTTGAGAGCAAGAAAGAGACAAGCTGCAGCAAGTTTATATAGCAACCAGGGGCATGGCATCAAATTAAACATAACAAAGAGCAAATAACCTCCAAGCATCACATGCATATGGCTCATGGATTAGTGGGAACCAACAAGACAAGATTGAATGTTAAAACAGTTTCAGCAAGTGTAAATCAGCAACATTATCATAGCATGTTTACAAGCATGAAACAGAGGCATATGACATCAAAAATTAACAAACATGGCATGAGAATAAAATACTCATATCATACTACCAAAAATATAATTGGAGTATCTCCATAATAGGCTGTATCAACTAATATCAAGCTCACAATAAGGCATCATGAAGTTAACAGAATTCTGGAACAGCATGTAGGCATGTTCATGGCAATGAAAACATATACTACAGGACATATATAGGGCATCCAAAGGCATGGCATGATAAATCATAACATATACATCAAAACATGTCAACTAAGCATCTTCAGAATATGCATGAATTAATTGGTAGCATCAAGCAAACATGTCATCATGATATTACAGATTCAACATTGACAGAACATTAACAGCAAGTAGTCCACTTCACAAGTTTGACGCACTCATTATAGGGCACATACAAATACACTGATGACACCACTGTAAGTATGGCATGAAAATGCCCCTAAAACATGTAGACATCATGCTCATAGGATGCACATACAAAATGCAACAAAAATGACAAATCAGCAAGTTATAGCAGTTTTTAGCAGTTAACAGCAACATGCACTTTTGCAACAGGGATTAAGATATCAAGATGCACCCTAACGTGAATGTAAAGCACACCAACATGTAGACCATGAAGATCAGAACATGTGCATATCAAAATCATCATCATAGCGTCAACAAGGACAAAGTTGTGGCACTCACAAGAAGCATACCTGATGTCAACAATCAGCAGATTCCAGCAGTTTATATCACATAGCAGTTTTGCAACGAAGATTAAGTTATCAACATGAATGGGAACATGCATGCAAACTACTCCATCATAAAAAGCACTTTTAGATGAACATTTTAACATATCATATGCACAAATCGAAGCACGGAGCACAAAGTTATGGGCATGCAAACATGGCATCATGAGATAACAATTACTGGGACTTGGCCAAAAATTGGACCTTGGGGAAGAACGGGACGAGGGGATCCCGCGGGACGAAGCGGTGCAGCGGGGCCGTTTGGTTGGAGGGCTCGGACCGTCCGGGGATGACGGCGTGCAGATCTGGGGAGGCGGCCGGAGATGGGCGCGGTGGTGGCCGGCGTGGATCCGGGCCGCCGGCGAGGTCGGCGGGGTGGCGCGGGGGCTGCCGGCGACGAGGCGGGCGGAGGAGCTCGGGCGCCTGGCTGGAGGCGCGGGCGACGGGGAGGCGTGGCGCGGTGCTCCTCCGGCTAGCTCGGGTGGCCGGATGCGAGGCGCAGCCGGGCGGCGGCGGCGCGTGGCGGCGGGGAGGCGCGCCGGCGAGCAGCGGCAGAGGGCGCGGGCGCGGGGCGGCGGCAGACGCAGGGCGCCTCGGGCGCGGCAGGGCGGCTCGGCCCGGGTCTGGGCCGCGGGGGCCGACCTCGGGCCCGGCGGGCCGCGGCGGGTCCGGGGATGTGGGGCGCGGCGGCGTGGGACAGGTGGCGGGGTGTGGTTGGCTGCCGCGACGGTGGAGATGGCGTGCTAGCGCATGATTCACCGGGGTGAGGTGGAGGCTGGACGTGTCCGGCGGCGGGAATCTGTCCGGGGCGCGAGGTGGAAGAAGGCTAGGGTTTCATCTGCGTTTTGGACGGGGAGGGACATATATATAGGTAGAGGGAGCTAGGAGTGTCCACATGAGGTGCGGTTTTCGCCCACACGATCGTGATCGAACAGCGGAGAGCATGGAGGGGAGTTAGATGGGCTAGCGGGCTGTTGTGGGGGGTGCTGGGCTGCAAAGAGAAGAGGGTTTCGGTTAACTCGGTTAACCGTTGGGGCATCAAACGACCTCCAAATGAAACGAAATTTGACGGGCGGTCTACCGGTGATATACCAAGGCCACTCGGCAAATCTCGGCCCATTCCGAGAACATTTTTCTCCCGCTCACGAAACAAGGTCTGAGAGGGGCGACGGGCGCGTGCGAGTGTGGTTGGGCTTAGAACGGACAACGGATAGAACCGGAGGAACCCGAACGGATGCAAGTTTTGAAAACCATGCAGATGATGACATGGCAAAAATGCAACACGCAAGCAAATGACATGGCAACGACGGCGAATAACTGAAAGACACCTGGCGCTTCGGACCCGGGGCGTTACAGTAGGCGGGATTGTTTATATGTAAACAAGGTCACAGTAGTAACATATCAATACACACAAACATCACACACCGACGGCTCAAGAACGTGTATATTGTTTGGTTCACGTATAATAGGAAGCTTCCAACACCTGCCAACGCAAGATCCTGCCGAATCCTGCTGCGTAGAAATGGTCTATCTCGTGCTTAGCCGCCATTACGGATCGGCGGGCAGTTTCGCTGAGCCGCAGCTGCCACAAATGATTAACAAAAAAACAAGTTAATTAGGTAGAAAGGGAGGAATGCATGATTTAATTTACTGGGAGGGTTCACATGCATGCATGGAAACATGAGCTGTGGCAGCTAGCTTACGGTTGCTGCAGATGGACGGGCCACGTTGTCCAAGGATGCCACCAACGAACACAAGCAGAACGAGGAGGATCAGCATCAGCTGAACCGAGGTCGCAGAGGAGTTCTTCTTTGCCATCCTCGATCGTTCGGCTCTTTGCTTCGTTCCTGTGTTTCTACTTGGATGTGCAATGGGTGCTCAACGGAAGCACTTATATATAGAAGTTGTGAGTATAGTTAATTTTCATGTGGAAGTAGTTCAGGTGCAAATGTGGAAGCAGAGGAGATGGTGTGGTGCTTTTGGGGATTGGTGGAAGGAGGTATGCATGCATTGCATGACTGCCGGACGAAGAAAGGTAAGGAGTATTGTATCACACAAGTTAATCAAGGATAATATGATACTCCTATGCGAGTGAGAAGTAAGAACGCACGTTGCTATACATTGACTGATGACCCCTTGCTGGAGTCTTTTTTCAGTTCTTTGTTTCTAAATACCCTCTATGCCCATGGTGGAACATCTAGTCACTGATGAGAAGGCGAAGTATGCGGACCCACACCTGGGCGCATATGGTCAGGTCAGATAAAATAGTACTTCCTTTATTTTAAAATAGATGACTCAACTTTGTACTATCTTTAATAGGGAGTATCTTCGATTCAGATGATGATTAGGATCCCAACGTATTCATGGTTGGTGGAAATAATGAAGACAAGCCTCATGTATGCATGCAAGAACTCGTGCAGATTAATTCAAAGGATGGAAGTTGGTGGTAGCTGGTTACGGAGGCCCTAAGCACACCTGGTGCAACAGTTAAGTGGTGCAACAGTTAAGTATTTCTAATCAGTACAATAAGCACAAATAGTGGAAATACGGTATTTCTAAATAGATGTATGTTGCCTTTACTTCCACATGCATGCATGCATTTGTTGGCATTCATCTGTCAAGGTCGGTCTATATATATATAATATTCTTGGTCAAGTGGCCGCCTTGGCTGTACATGTTGGAATCAAGAGAAGATTAGTGATTAATACGCTTACCTGAGCTTGTGTTGCCATCACGAAAAGGGAAAAATTTGCGAAAGTAGGTATCGCACGTCCCTATCCGCTCATTGCAGTTTCAAGATTCATGCACCAATGTGCAGTATAAAACGCCAGTCATTTTGCTTCGGTAATATACAGCAATACAATCTGTAAACGCGGTAAACAGGTCCCATCAATGTTAGCTTTTAGTCAGATAATAAATTAGTCTTGCATACATGTGATGTCCATTCTCTCTCTCCCAAGCTAATTAATCTATTTACTTGACCTTCGCTAACTTCAAATAATTCATATCTCTTAAAACAAAATTCTAATTTTAATATTATTTTTACATATTTGACTCATGGCGAAGAGACCTTTAAAAAAAGACCGACCTCGAATATATTTCGAACGAGTTTAAAAAATCGATTTCATAATAACATATTTCACTCATTTACTAATAACATATTTCTCTCATTTAGAAAAATATATATTATAATAACATATTTACTCATTTCAGAATAACATATTCCCTCATTTCATAATAACATATTTCGTCCATTTTAAAACCAATCTGACACATTCCAAAACATGTTTCACTCATTTCATATAACATATTTCACTCGTTAAAAAAAACTTTACTCATTTCATCTAACATATTTCACTCATTTCAAACAAGATTTCATAATAACATATTTCAGTCATTTCAAAAAAGATTTCATAGTAACATGTTTCACTCATTTCATACTAACATATTTCACTCGTTTCAAAAAGTATTTCATAATAACATATTTCACTCATTCCACATAATCAGTTTCACAAGTTGACATTTCAGTTTATATTGTTTTCCTTTGCAGAACTTACATTTCATTTTTTGCTGGCTTGTTTTACAAAAAATGCATCTATTTCGCTGGCTTTTTTTTACATTTTTCTAGTAAAAATTGTTTTGTCATGGAATATGAAATGTCAAAAATTAAACTTGTTTCAAATGTATCCAGATTTGATCTTGTTCCAAAGGTCTTGACACCAGGAGTTCAAATATATTTGAAAATCAGAAACATAATTTTTGTTTAAGATATATGAATCATTCAAATTATGAAAGAAAATTAAACTGATGGATTTAAGAGAGGGCGAGAGCATGTGCTTGAATCAAAAAAGAGAGAAAGATGTCTATCATGCATGCATCCTTTTTTCTGACTATGATAGGACACACACAGTGACTTGACTCTGAAATACATAAAAGGCGAAATATGTGATATATCTAGGTTGGCCATAGCTCGCACGCATGTCAGAAAATGTGAGCGGTGTGAGATCTACGGTTAGGTAGCATCACCACTCAAAATGACTTTGCGAAGAAATTGCATCAATGTTGTTGTACATCGATTGACGACTCCTCGCACAAGTATCATGTGGAGTACATGCATTGGTGAACAAATTAACTTGTCTAGTGGATTTTCTAAAAAACCTAGTCATGTTCATCGATTGACGACTCCTTGCACAACTTTGCTTGTCATGTGGAGTACATGCATTGGTGAGACGTAGGGGGTGACGCAAGGAATTAAAAACCCTAGTCATGTTCTCCAGAGAGTGTGTTCTTGCGTATAAGTGTTTGAGTACAAAGGTTTCGAACCTGTAACTAGATGCTGCGGGGATGCTTATATAAAGTTTGCTTCCCTCCTCGCATGGTATGTTGCAAAGTGAGTTAAGATAGGTAATAACACATGCCTACTTTTAACAGCAACGGACGTCTTGATGTACAAAAGTAAAGCCCTTATGACTTAATCAATGCTCCTTGCAATTGGGCTACTTCTGTCCGAGTGAAGATCATCCAAGTGGAATCATGCTCCTGTCATCCGAGTGAATCTTCATTCGGGTGCCTTACCCGAGTGAGTAAACCCCCATGATGTTGTTGGTATTCCGATACCTGGAGTATGTGGGCATGAGCCCCCATGGTCTTTTGCTAGGTTTAGACCACTATAGGCCTACCCCGTAGGAGATGACCACATCAACATCCACAAGTGACGGACAAGTCCCGGACTCCGACAAGGAGTAGGGCATGCGAGAGAGCGAGGCCTCAAGTCCCATGCTCTCAAGGAACATGCAAACAAGAAAGCATGAACAAAAAACCTGGGTACTGAAATATAGGACTTTAATCTGAGCTTTCCAAATTTTGGAATGCACAACTCTAAGATAATATGCGTGTGCGTGACAACGAAACTTTTCCAGGTGCTGGTAGCACAAATAAGTATTCGTTTTCCAAACTGTATTCGGTTACTTAAATGGAGCCACGTGCCAACATTAATCTGAAATTTTTCATTCAGTATGGTACTACACTGTTAGGAAAGTCAGGGTACTATTCTCAAGCATCTAAATTATACTTGAAGGTGCCAATTTCCGAATTGGGGGCAGCCTTGGGATTGCTGGATGACTTGAGCTGCCATCATGGAAGTCAAGAGAAGTCTTCCAAATCAGAACGCACAGGGCTCCTTGCAATCTCCCCATGCATTGACTGACTTTCGCATGCAGATGTTCGCATTATATTCATTCATCAGAGAGGGGCCAATATCAAGTTGGATTCTACATACCTCCTCCCTCTGTTTCTTTTTTGCTTCGCAAATTATCTTACCTCAAATGGTTTGAGTGAACTCAGTCAAGTAGAGTTAGGGTTCCTTTTTATAGAAAGAAAACTCGTGAACGATTTGGTAGGTTTTTTTTTCCCAAATGGTTGAAAATAACTTGTGTGAATCTTGAAACCATCCAAATACCTGACGAAAATCTTGAAGAAGCCCTACAAATAATATGTGGTGCAGGGAATCGAACAAAAGCATCTAAATATTTTGAAGCATGTTCTGACCAGTTTTTTTTTAATGTATGGGCCATATTATTTATTTATAAACCAGGTGAAAATACAAACATACACACACCAACACCTCAAGATCATATATATTATCGTTCACATAGAATAGAAAGCTTCCTACGCCGGCCAATGCGAGATCCCACCAAATCCCGCTGCGTAGAAGTTGTCCATCTCACACTTATGAGCCACCACGGATTGGCGGGCAGCTCTGCTGAACCGGTCCAGCTGGGACAAATGATGAAACAAAACAAGTTAGATAGAAAGACAACAAAATTTTCATGTGTGTTTATGCAAATACAACAACATCGAGTGCTGGCTTACAGTCGTCGCAGGTGGACGGTCCACCTTGTTGCCCGAGGATGCCACCAATGAAAACCAGTAAAACCAGGACGACCAGCATCAGCCGAACCGAGCTGGCCGAGTACTTGTTTGCCATCAAGGTTCTGCCGACGAGATGGATGTTTGCTTTCTTGTTGAATTTGGAGTGGCAAGCTAACAGTTTGTGCAGTGGGTGCTCAACTCAAGCAGCGCTTATATAGAGTAGGTGCGTAGCTTCCATGAAATAAATGGCTAGCTAGGTGGAAATGAGGGGTTGGTGGAAGGAAGTATGCATGACTCTGCCGGGCAATGAAGGAGTATGAACGCACGTCCTATACATGCACTGACTGGCTCCTTGCACAAGTCTTTATCGGTTCTTTGTAAATGCCCTTCATCGTGGAACGTCTAGTCATTTTTGTTGGCATTCATCTGAGAAGAAGGGCCGAGTAGCCAAGTGTGCTGACCAATTTTGTTTGTTTGTTTGTTTGTGCTCTTGTATGCTTCTACACAGATGGCCGTATGCATCATTCTGATGCAGAGGCCGGGGAGATCCCCTTTTTCGAAAAAAAAAATGCTTCTACACAAGCATTACAGCTCATTTCATTCAAGCAGTGACATCAAACATTTGAGTACAAAGTACATAAGCATCAACTAATCTCGAGTATACGGAAAGCAACACTAACCTTTCTTGATATCTACATATAAATTTTTGGACAAAGAGTGGAATTTATTGACTCAAAATGAAGCATCAAAAAAATAACATAATGAGCACACACCCGGCCTCTACATAGCTAGGATGCACACAACCAATACCAACTCACACACACGAAAACACGTCGACAACTACCAAAGTCATATAAGACCAAAGCTACATGTAGGTGAGAAAAAAATCCCTAAAATGATCATATCTGCGATCAGCATACTACAGTAATGGCCATTTCCGCACCAATTATCTCATGACACCGCATGGACGATGAGGTTCTTTAACGGCAACGCCTTCAGTAACGGAGTGACACTCGAATGCCGCCGTCACTGGATCCAACCAAAAGGCCAGAATCTAGGTTTTCACCCTGAAGAATCAGTCCAAGCATATGCGAGCAATGTCTTCAACAAGGTAATGATGTAAGAAAAACATCATCATTGCGAGGTATAGCCATTCGGGCATGACCTAGGCTTTCGCGCCGGAGCTCGATGCCAGGTGCTCGAGTAGTACCATCATCGAAATCTCTCATGTGTTATTGCCACCACTTTTCCGCGAATCCAGCAGTTACATGCGATGCGACTGCTGCCACTGCACAACCATTCCTCTACGTGAAGTCTTCTTCCATAGTTTGTATCGCACCGCCGAAGTCAATCACCAGATCAAAAGAGATGAACACTCACAAAGATCTTTCGATGACCACCGTCGTCGTAGAGCCGTAGGAAGTTGCTGCAGTGCTTTGCAGTCACCAACATCGGGCTGATCAGATCTGAATCACCACGGCTTTGTTGGCCGGAGCGGAAGGTCAGCACCTCGCTGCTGCAGACTCGTACGGGCCAACCCGCACAGCTGCAAGGTGTGTTCCCACTGCGCCACTGCTCCGGTGCCGCAGCATCACGTAGCCACAAGGCCGACAAGGAATGAGGCTAGAACCCCACGGAGCTCCCGATCTGAGCGCGATGCCGCGAGACGAGATGCAGCTCCGATTCCCAGCAGACAGTGGCCTCCGAATCCGCCGCATCTCCGCATCACAAGACGCTCGCCGGAGAGCAGTTTAGATCCATCACCACAGGGCACTTCCTACTCCTCCCGCTTGCCAAGACGCTACACCAGGAGCAGCCTTGTGGACCAGCCACCGCCACTCCAGATCTGCATCGCGCCTGCAGCCTGCTAAGAGCCCACCAGGCCGTATCCTTTGGAGAGCAGCAGGCCCCGCCGCCGCCGCCTGCGACGGCGGCAAGAACCACCGAGGAGAAGGGCTCCTGGAGAAAGGGATTTGGGCACCCCGGTGCCGCCACTGGGGGCGACACGGGAGCGAGGGCTAAAAGCCCATCCTTGATCCTCTATCTGTAAATTTGGTACTTCCTCCGTTCTAATTATAAGTCTTTTTAGAAATTCCACTGCAAACTACGTATGACGTATATAGACACATTTTAGAGTATAGATTCACTCATTTTGCTCCGTATATAGTCTATAGTGGAATCTCTATAAAAACTTATATTTAGAAACGAAGGGAGTATCACACTTTCATTAACGCGCATTTGAAACTTTATTGATATCTATCTATAAATTTGGCATATACGCTGTGAATTAGACATGGTAGGTAGAGATCAACAAGCAGATCCTTCCGAAGCTATGAATCTTGTTCGTTTATTTCTTACATGCAGCCTGATCTCTATGCTACCACTCGTACAGCCATAAAGTAGACTGGAATTTTGAACCTGTCTTATATTTCTTTTCGTTACCCAAAATTAAACTTCTTTTCCTGTCGCAAAAAAATGACCTTCTTTTTTGGGAGCAATTAATCAAGGGATACCTCTTGATGGGCTCTAGCAGCGGTCACTTTCTTGGCCCGGGAGGGTGCCAAGTACATATGTGCTTCTATATGTGCTTCCTAAAAATGAAAAAGCACGGTCCGTACTTGTGCTAGAAGCACAACTGTGCGCCCCGAAAAGGTAAGGAACAACTTTCAAAAAGAGTGAAAAGTACAGTTGTGCTTCCTAGTTTCGTGTTCTCTTGGGTTAATTTTTTTTATTGCTTTCTGGTTTTTATGTTTTTATTAAAAAACATTTCATAAAAACATATCATCATGAGATCTAGCTAGTTTTAAATATCCTGATGTGAGAAATTCAATGATGAAGACGGTTCGTGATTTGAACGCACCGTTGAAGATATAAAATGTCCCCCTAAAAAAAGGAGATAAAACATTTTGAAAAAATAAATCTGCAAAAAAATTGCAAAACTCCCAGGTTTCACCATCAAAGATGACCTTTGCAAAGCGTACTGAGTTTTTTTCTGAGAGCAGAAAAAGCTACCCCAAATTATACAGGCTTGAGATTCAGCCCGAGGCCCAGCCCAGTAGTACGTCACCGAGGTCCGAAGGCGCAGAGGCACTCGCTGGTCTGGTTACTGGTTAGACTCGATTCGATCCCTCCTCTGCCCCAGCCGACCGCCGCGGCGTTGCCAGCCACCTCTGCTGCCGGCCTGCTCCGCCAAAATCTCCCCGGGTCTCAGCGGAGGAACGCTGGTTGGGTCGAGCTCGCCTGCTCCGTTGCTCCTGCTTCTCTCGAAATGGATCGGGTAATTTCTAATCCAGCTACTGAGTGCTAACTTAAATGAGTGCATAGACAGAGTGCCTGACTCTCACTGCACTCCACCCCTATAGTTTATCTCAACTAATTTGCCTGAAGCTGAATCCGGAACAGCCAAATCTGCCAGAGCAATGAATGCGGCATTCCTATGCCTGATGCTAGACAAGAGATCTCTCACGGAACAATTCACACCGTAGCATCATGCGCGCAATCAGAGGACAAGTGCTACTGATAGTATATATTGGGCAGTAGGCGTCGACATAGTTCCTCTTGTAATATAACACAACACATTCAGACTTTCAGAGTACATCAGACAGTCAGCCTTGACATCCCTATGCTGCAGCCTGACAACATGTTTTCTTCCGCACTTTTATCACGCGGTGGATCAGTATTTCCCTTGATGAAATATCACTACCAGAACAAAATGTACACCATTCCCTCGCCCTGCCTGATCTTTTGAGGGTGCTCGTCGTCTTGTAAGACTTTATGTGTGTGTACGCTGCCTGTTGTGGGCTTTATTCAGTTAAAGCCGGACGCTTCAAGCGTCTTCGTTCTAAAAAAACAAAATGTACACCATAGAATCCTACATTTCAAGAGGCTTTTCAGGAACATATCTTTCAGTCACTTGAGCAAAATAAGCATAGACTACAGCTCACCCGTAAGTAACATACATGCGAGCAAAAACAAAATGTCCTATTCCTTGACACGCAGCGCACAGTATTCTCGTTTGACTGCGGAGATTTCTGCGTAGACGTCCGGCATTGTCGGCCAATCTTTTGGTGTCTCCGTGGAGCATGAGAGACCAAGCTGAGCAAGCTGCATAATGCAGCTCAGCATTCCCACCATTGCATGGTTTCCTTGGTCTAGGTTTCTGTCCACGCCTTCGTCTCCGAAATTTTGGATGATGACATTAGGATCAAGTATCTCGTGGATCTTTGTAGGAAATGCATTTCCCACAAATTTCTGAAGGCTCAGACCATTCTTGAACAACTCATCTGTTGGGCGTTTCCCAGTGAGCATTTCTAGGATGATAATTCGATAGCTATATACATCGCCCGCTGTTGAGATCTTGTTCCCGATGCCATACTCTGCATTGTTGATCATTGAGTTGTCTTAGGACATTGATTATTGAAAACCATAAAAGTACTTGAATGATATTAGGGAGTAAACATAATAATACTAATATAGAAAATGTATACCTGGTGCAATGTATCCAATTGATCCTCTCAGTCCTGCTAAGCTCGTAGAAGTAACAGTACTTGAAGAGTTGTGATTTTGAAGGAACTTAGCTAACCCAAAGTTACTGAGACGGGCACCCATGACATCATCTAGTAGCACATTGCTAGGCTTCAAATCACAATGGACTATAGGGGGCATGCAACTGTTATGTAAATAACCCAGTGCAGCAGCCATATCCACTGTGATTGTTACTCTGGAGCCCAAACTCAACGGTCTTCTCGTTTCCGAATAAATCCAGCTCTCTAGGGTACCGTGAGCCATGTATTCAATAATAAGAGCCTTGAAATCATTCCCTTTGTGGTCCCATGTTGAGCAGGCAGAAATCACCCTTACGAGATTATGATGACGAGTGTTTCTAAAGGCCTCGCACTCGGCAGCAAAGCTTTTTGGTGCTCCAAGTTGATCAAGCTTGAAAACTTTTACAGCAATCATTCCATTTGTTTCAGACTCAAGGACACCCTTGTATACTGATCCATATGCCCCTCAACCAACCAAGTTATCTAGAGAGAAACCGTTCGTCGCTTTGGCTAAATCAGCATATGAGAAGCTCTTCATCTCCGTATATGATGGATGATCTGAATGTTTAGATCTCTTACTCCTCCTCTTCAAGAGAATAAATACTACACATGACATACATACCAAAGCAAGAGCCGCCACACTGATCCCAGTTATCTTTAGAGTACGCCAAGTGTGCCTGTGTCTGGATGACACGGAGCAAAGTGGCAGTTGTAGCATCAAGGAACTAGAGCACAACATACTATTCCCTTGGACAAATACCTCACTAGAATTTTCAAATATGCCCCCTTGTGGCATTTGACCATCAAGGTCGTTGAAGGACAAGTTGAGAAGCTTCAGAGATTTGAAGGACTGGAACAAGTTTGGAATTTCACCACTCAAGTTGTTTCGAGAGAGATCTATCTCAGAAGTACCTCTCAAATTGACGAAAGAGTGAGGAATACGGCCGTCAAGAAAATTACCCTCCAAGTGAAGGGACTCTAAGTGGACATAAGCACCTAGAGTAGTTGGAATGCGACCGGAAAGGCGGTTGTTGGAAAATTCAGTGGGCCTATATTGATCAAGCCACCAATTTCCTGTGGAATCTGTCTAGAAAGCTGGTTGTGGGACAAATCCAAACCTGCAGATAAAGAGTCAAGAAAGAAGAGCTCTCTTGGTATGCTCTCACTCAACGCGTTACACGAAAGGTCGAGAGTGATTAAACTCTGGCAATCACCTAGCTCCCTAGGAATGGGTCCACTGAAATTGTTATCTTGCAAGGATAGCTTGGTCAGTTGACGGAGTTTGCCTATCCAACGTGGAATCTGTCCAGAAAGTCTATTCTGTGACAAGTCTACGGAACTCAAGTTGGCAAGGTTTCCAATTGCGTTGGGGAGATCACCAGCAAACAGATTCTGCTCCATTCTAAGAAATGAGAGGTTTGTGAGGTTCCCTAGCTCTGGTGGTATGCTACCGGACATCTTATTTGCGTGCAGAACCAAAGCCCGTAGGCTATTTGCAAGCCTACCAACTGAACTCGGAAGATTACCTTGCATCATGTTGGTTCCCAAAGACAAGACCTGCAGCTGCGTGCAATTTGCCAACGAGGAGAGGAATGACCAGTCTCCAGCTTCTAGCTGATTACTTGCCAGAATTAGCTCTTCTAGGTTAGAAAGAGACCCAAAAGAAGGGATAGTACCATAGAATGCATTGGCCCCAAGGTTAATGGACAGGAAATTGGTTGCGTTGGCTAGCGATGCAGGGATTTTTCCTCCAACCTTATTTTGTTGCAGTATGAATGTTTGGATGCTTGGAAGTGTATATCCGATGTCAAATGGAAGTTCCCCAACAAAATTATTGACGGCTAAACTAAGGTAGGTGACTGAAGACATGTTGAATATGGGGGTTGGGACAGTCCCCGACAGAAGGTTGTAAGAAATATCTAGTTCTTGCAAGTTTGGGATTTTTGCTATACTCACTGGGATACTTCCTTTGAAACTGTTGGCCGCAAGCAGAAGGATCCGAAGGGAAGAAAATTTACCCAGAGTCGACGGTATGGTGCCTGCAAGACTATTCACCGACAATATAAGAGCTTGCGAGGGTGAATTGAAATTTGGAACGACCGCAGGTATTTACCCAGAAAAGTTGTTCCATCCAAGGGCTAATCTTTGAAGCGATGTGCTGTTGAAAAGAGCAGGAGGTATCTCTCCATCAAGGTTGTTTCTTACCAAGTTCAACACCTGAAGAGATGAACTGTGAGCAAGGGCCGACGGAATGGGTCCTGTGAGGGAGTTGTTTGCGAGGATGACAGAAACAAGGGAGTTAGAGCTGTTGCTTCCAAGTGAAAGAGGAATGTGGCCTGTCAAGCTGTTACGAGCAAGGCGTAAAACCGAGAGATTGCGGAGCATCCCGATGCTTTTCGGGATATCTCCACTAAGCTTGTTATTCCCAAGATCAATCACCTGGAGGGATGTGGAGGACAGGGTGTTGGGGATGGAACCAATAAGGCTGCTGGAGCTGAGGTTAAGGTAGCTCCACCTGCTCAGCTGCCCGAGTTGCGATGGGATGTGGCTGCTCAAAAGATTGCCCGGGAAGTGGATTCTTGAGAGGAGGGTGAGGTTGGCGATGCAGGGCGGTATCTGGCCATCGAGGCCAGAGTTCTCGAGGTCCAGCGCGACAACGCGAGATGCGTTGCAAGTGAGACCGAGCCAGCTGCAGAAAGGGAGGGAGTTGTTCTGCACCCATGAGCCAAGGACGGAACTGGGGCTGCTGGAGAGGTGGAGCTTCAAACAAAGGAGGGTTTCAAAGTCGGTGGTGTTAGATGAAGAAGAAGAAGCAGCGGCAGCGAGGCTCAGAAGAGAGGTTACAACAGCAATGGCTAGGAGCCTTCCTGGTCTGACGTCACACATGTGCTTCTTCAGTAAGCTGCGTGTATCTTTGTACTAGTGATATGCTGCACTTATACAAGGAGGACAGGTGAGCTGCAAGCTCCTTCCTTGCACATACCCTGGCTCTTTGCAAAGTAGTAATTGCCATTTCTGTCATGTGAGCCGCTAAATTCTTCTTCCACATCTGCACCTAACATACTTTCTTGCTATTTCTGCCATGTGAGAAATTCAACTCTTCTCGGTCCTAATTTCAGACTACCTCTGTCTGTCTTGGTCCTCAATCACCACATAATTATCTTTTGGACTACCTCTGTCTGTCTCAGATGCCAAAAAGAATGTATATATGTACACTTGGCCACTTGGCCACTTGGCTGTTATCGGAACCCAACTCGATCTTTCCATATGATCTAGAACATAAATACCGTTTAAGATAACTAATTGATAAGATCTTTGAGGTGGCAGTTTGACTAGCAATTTATATCTAAAATATATTATTTCAAATAAAAAATATTACATGATATTTTCTTATTTAGTGATGGTCAAAACTGTAGAAGTTTGACCGGCGGTAATTGTAAAATACCGACTTGTATATTTTCTGCAATTACCAACAAATTAGAAAACTGACTGGACAAATTACTCTGTACTCCACATGATACTCGTGCAAGGAGTCGTCGGTCAATGTACACCAGCTCTTCATGCAGTTTCTCCCCTTTTCATGCGATGGCAACTGAAGTGGAGGTAAGCATATGATTCCCAACCATCTCTTGATCCCAACACGTACAGCCAAGGTGACCACTTGGCCAATAATATAATATATATGGACCCACCTTCACAGATGAGTACCAACAGATGCGTTCATCTGGCTTCTCATTTGTGCTATCTGCGCCTGAAATTTCTCATCTAGAGCTGCGCATTTCGTTTTAGAATTTTTGAAATAAGCTCTGATGAATTTCCATCATTATTTGTGCTTCTTGCACTGATTAATTACAAGTAATTGTGTTGTTGCAGCAGATGTGCTACCACTCGCTCTGGGCCTCCCTTTACATCTAGCACCCAAGTACCCAACCACCATCAGCTAGCCGCCTCCAGTCCAGGTACCAACTTCCATCCTTGGAATCAATCAGCACGAGTACTATGTATCCTTTGTTTCTTGCGTGCTGCTACTTGAGGCTTGACTTGCTTTTTTGCCACCAACCAGCCATTGCCAATTTGCCACCCTCAATCATCACTTGAATCCAAGATTCTGGTTTGGTTTTCAATTTCACCACATGTATGTACAGAGGCGGGTCCGCACACTCGGCCCTTGAATTCTCAGATGAATGCCGATAAAAATGACTAGATGTTCCACCAGAGAGGATTAAAAGCATTTTAGAAAGAAAGAAAGAAAGAAGAATCGACAAGGACTTGTGTATTGAGTCATCATTCAATGTATAGCAACGTGCATTATTAGAGTATATCCTTTGATTAACTTACTCCTTCCTTCCTCGTCCGGCACATGTGTACTTCCTTCTTTCTCTTCTTTGCACCTAACCTAATTTCACATGGAAACTATACGTACATAAGTACTCTATATATATAACCCATTGAACAAATTGTTAGGTTGCCACTCCAAATAGAAATACAGGAACAAAGCAAAATTGGCATCCATCTCGTCAGCCGAACGAGGATGTATATGGCAAAGAACAACTTTGCGACCTCGGTTCGGCTGATGCTGATCCTCCTTGTTCTGCTGGTTTTCGTCGGTTGCATCGTCGGACGAGGTGGGCCGTCCACCTGCGACCATCGTAAGCTAGCTACCACTGCTGCTGTTTCATACATGTGAACCCTCCCAGCAAATTAAATCATGCACTCCTTTCTTTCTAGATGATTGACTTGTTTTCTGTTCGTCATTTGTGGCAGCTGCAGCTCAGCAAAACTGCCCGCCGATCCCTGGTGGCGACTCATAAGCATGAAAAGTTCGGTAGGATCTTGCGTTGGCAGGCGTAGGAAGCTTCTTATTGAAAAACTGTTTGATGTATATGCGAACCGGACAACATTGTTCTTGAGGTGTCGATTCCGTGACGTTTCTTCGTATTGATATGTTTGTAATGTGACCTGGTTTACATATAAATAATTCAAAAGCAGTCTAATTGGCGCATGCATAGTTAAAATGTTCAGAGCCATCGAGGATTATAAGTTGGCGCATGCATAGTTAAAAAGTACTGAATGTGGGTCGTGGACTGAGAATATCTAATTTCCAGGGGAATTTCTTGACTAATTACTGGGTCTACCCTCAGGGCGCCCTATAACTTATGCTAGGGTGCCAGGGAAGAAAAGAAAGGAAAACGGTCTTCTTTTATATAGGCTTTAAGGAAAAAGGCAAGTAAGTTGTAAGCCAAAAATCAAGGCTTTTAAGGATCTTCGACAACTTATAAATAAGCTAATAACAAAATTTTTTGTGTCTTTCGAGATAACAAAGATATGACCATATTCTAGATCTATTTTCAACAGACGAGATCGGATAGTAGAATAGAGTGGAGGATTTGCTGCTTTCTTAAAATGATAAAGAGTCAGGAGAGGGTCTATGTTAATAGAGCTCTTTAGATATTTGTGACTTCTGGGACTGGTTTCACATGACCGTATAGATATATTTTTATGTGAGACATATAGTGAAGAACTAGTTAGTGAAGCTGATCATGAAAAATAAACTCAGATGCTCATCACAGATAGTTATAAAAATAGTTGGATCATGTGAAACCAGTCCCAGAAGTAAAAAAAAAATCGAAATAGTTAAGAAATTTCTTGGGAATTCATTCTTAGTCCATGGCCCACATTCAGTAATGGATCTAAACAGTACTTTTTAATGCAAGGGGTAGGCGGGATTATTTATATGTAAACAAGGTCACAGTATAAACCATGGTTTTTGAGTTGCTGTATAGTCGCCGACTAATCGCCAAGTCATTTTCCAAAAATCAAGGCGACTCGCGACTATACAGCGACTTATGGCGACTATACAGCGACTTCCGTCGACTAATCGCCTAGCCGCAGGGCTCGCGGCGACTCGCCAAGTCGCGACTCAAAAACCTTTGTACAAACATATCAATACAAACAAACATATAACACACGGACAACCTCAAGAACTTGTATATTGTTTGGTTCGCAGATAACAGGAAGCTTCCAACGCCTGCCAACACAAGATCCTACCGAATCCTGCTACGCGGAAATGGTTCATCTCTTGCTTATGAGCCGCCATTAGGGATCCGCGGGCAGTCTCGCTGAGCCGCAGCTGCCACAAATGATTAAGAAAAAACAAGTTAATTAGTTAGAAAGAAAAGAGTACATGATTTAATTTACTGGGAAACATCAGCTGTGGTGGCTAATTAACTTACGGTTGCTGCATTTGGACGGCCCACTATTTGCCAGGATACCACCAACGAAAACCAGCAGAACGAGGAGGATCAGCATCAGCCGAACCGAGGTCGCAGAGGAGTTGTTGTTCACCATCCTCGATCTTTCGTCTCTTTGCTCCTTCCTGTGTTTCTATTCTACTTGGATTGGCGACCTGGCTCACAATTTGTGCAATGGGTGCTCGACTAGAGCACTTATATATAGAGTAGTACGTATAGTTTCCATGTGTGAAAGTAGGGTAGGTGCAGATGCGGAAGATGAAGAAAAATGGTGTGGTGCTTCTGGGGGTTTGTGGAAGGAGGAGTATTGTAGTACAAGTTGATCAAATTAAAGGATATGATACTCCTATCCTATGCGAGTAAGAGCATCTCCAGCCGCGCCCTCAGGACGGCCTCCCCAGGCGATTTATTTGCGCCGGCGCCGAAAAAACAGCCCAGTCGCGCCCCCAGGACGCCGAATTCCGCCGGGTCGAGCCGTTTTTGCGCCCGGCGCTCGCAGGCCGAACCCGGCGCACTGGGGGGCGCTCGGGAACTCCGGCGCAAGGGAAAAGTGTTCCTGGGGCCACATTGACATGAGAAAAGTCAATCCACCCGCCCAGATTCGCCCTCCTGCCCCCCGCGCTCGGCCGCCACCCTGCGCCACCCTGCCGATCCCGGCGCCGGCCACCGCCCGCCGCAGCTAGGTAGACCGTCTCCAGCCTAGAAAAAGAAGGAGCGTCGCCGAGGCAGCCTCTTCGCCGCCGCCCGGGCACCTTTTTCGGCGTTCCGGCCGCGCAGGGCCTGTACGCCGGCGGGCTTGCGCCCACCTCTCCCACTAGGTGTTCGGTGAATTGCCCGGCCCGGCGATGGACTCCGAAGATGAGGAGGCGCTCACGGCGTTGCTGGTTGAGGAAGCCGAAGTCGACGTCCAGGAGCAGGAGCATCTCATGGTGCTCGCCACCCTCGCCGGCCTGCTCGCGAGCAGTGAGAAGCCGCAGCGGGGTGGCTCGGCGCTTGGGCGGGTGAAAGCAAAGAACCGGCATCGTCTGGAAGGCTACTGCATGCTCTACTCGCACTACTTCGCCGACGCTCCATTGCACAGTGAGAAAACATTTTGGCGCCGTTATCGGATGAGCCGAAAGCTTTTCCTCCGGATTGTGAATTCCATCCGGGAGTTCGACAGCTACTTCAAGTGCAAGAAGGATTGCACCGGCACACTTGGATTCACCTCGATCCAAAAGTGCACGACAGCTATGAGGATGCTTGCATACGGAGCTCCCGGTGATCCGCTTGACGACTATGGGCGCATGGCCGAGTCTACCACCATTGAGTGTTTCTACAAGTTCTGCAGGGCAGTGGTGACAGTGTTTGGACCGCAGTACTTGCGAACACCCAATGCGGAAGACACTGCTCGGATCCTAGCACAGAATGAAGCAGGAGGATTTCCTGGGATGCTTGGAAGCATCGACTGCATGCATTGAAAATGGAAGAACTCTCCATTTGCTTGGCAGGGGTTGTACAAAGGCGCCAAAGGCGGTTGCAGTGTGGTGCTTGAGGCGGTGGCCACACAGGACCTCTGGATTTGGCACTCCTTCTTTGGGATGCCAGGAACTCACAATGACATCAAAGTCATGCAGTGCTCCCCAGTCTTTGCCAAGCTTGTTGAAGGTCATTCTCCTTCGGTGAACTTCGAGGTCAATGGACGGCAGTACAACAAGGGGTACTATCTAGCTGATGGCATCTATCCGAGATGGTCGACATTTGTGAAAACCATCTCAAACCCTGTGCCAGGAGGCAAGAACGCCTGGTTTGCAAAGATTCAGGAGGCTTGCAGGAAGGATGTCGAGCGGGCATTTGGTGTGCTCCAATCTCGATTTGCTGTTGTCCGGTTCCTTGCTCAGACCTGGTCGAAAGATCAAATGTGGGAGATCATGACTTGCTATGTCATCTTGCACAACATGATCATTGAGAGCGAGCAGGAAGAGCCAGTGTTTGACACTGAACCATACCACAGGCAGGGTCCTCTTGCCCAAGTTGATCATCAGCTACCGGCAAACTGGACTGACTACCTCAATATGCGTCAAGAGATCCGAGACCCACAGATGCATCAAGAACTGCAACACGATCTGGTGGAGCACCTATGGAGGCTCAAGGGCGAGGCCGGGAATGGTGATGAAACTTGAGTTTTTATTTGTTAAACGATATAATTTGTAGTGAACTATTTGATTTATGTGATGAAACAAGCTGAAAACAGACCGAACTATGTGACGAGCTAATTGATTCCTATTTGTTTGCGAAAATTCGCGCCGAAACCCTCCGAACCGTGCCGAATATGGACCGATTCACGCAGTTATCGGGCCGTTTTTTGACAGATTTGGGCCGAAAGCTGGGCTGAATTCGGCGCCTGGGGACGACCTGGGGCAACGGCTGGGTGCCGAACCTCCCCCAGCGTCGATTTTGTCGCCGGCGCACCCCAGGACGCCCTTTTTCGGCGTCCTAGGGGCGAACGGCTGGAGATACTCTAAAAACCCACGTTGCTATACATACATTGACTGATGATCCCATGCTGGAGTCTTTTTCGAATTCTTTCTTCCTTTGCAAAGTGCCCTGTATGGTCGAACGTCTAGTCGTTTTTGTGTGCGGGCCCACACCTCTGCACATGCGGTCAGATAAAACACAATCTTGGATTCAAACGATGATTGAGGATGGCAACGTAGGCATGCATGCATGGCTGGTGGAAATAATGAAGTCAAGCCTCAGGTATGCACGCATGCATGCAACAAGTCGTGTTGATTCAACGGGTGGTAGTCTACCTGCAGGCGGCGGCTACCTGATGGTTGTTGGGTTCCTGGGTGCTCTGTATCCTGAGGCCCTGAGCGAGTAGCACATCTGGTGCACATCTTCTTCCCCAAATTCCAAAAATTAAATTCAGAGTTCTAGAGATAACATGCATCCGCGTGTCCATGAAAAATTTCAGGTTCAGGGAGCACAAATAAGCAAATAAATCAAACTGTCTGACAATTCTAGTACTAGGAAATTCAGGGCATCTGCATATCACCGCCATGAAAAGAAAAGAAAGGAAAAAAAAGGCATCTGCATATGAACGCACGCCTGTCAAGTTGGGTTCAGGTATAAAACATGCCCAAGTGGCCACGTGCGTGAATTGGCTGTACATGATGGAATCAAGTGATTATTGGGGATTAATATACTTTCCTCAGCTTCAGTTGCCATCATGATTAATTGGGGATTAAATTGCATCAAGAGCTGATAATTGACTGACGGCTGCTTGCACGAGTATCATGTGGAGTACAGAGTAATTTGTCCAGTCAGTTCTCTAATTTCTTGGTAATTTCAGAAAATATACAAGTCATTATTTTACAATTATGTTGGTCAAACTTAGCTTTCACCATCAGTAAATAAAAGAAGAGGAATACCATGTAGATTGCAGAGCTAAGGCTAGTGTTCTTGGATTTCACAAAACAGACTTGAATAACATGTAATCTTTTTTTATTTGAAACAATTTATTTTAAATTTAAATTGCTAGTCAAAGTGCCACCTAGAAGATCTTATCAATTAGTTATCTCAAACGATATTTATATTCTAGATCACAGGGAGTATATCCAAGGGGGAACGATCGAGTTGGGTTCCTATCACAGCCAAGTGGCCCAAGTGGCCCAAGTGTACACACATTCTTTTTGGCCTTCATGCATCTGAGAGAGGTAGCAAAATCAACTTGGGTAGTCCAAAAGATAATCTTTCAATTCTTCATGGAAAGGTAGTCTGAAACTAGGACCGGGATAACTGGAAGGAGACTTGAATTGCTCACATAGAATAGAGAGGAGGATTTTGCTTAAAATGATAAGAGTCAGGAGAGGGTCTATGTTAATAGAGCTCTTTAGATGTTTGTGACTTGTGGGACTGGTTTCACATGACCCAGATATTTTTATTACTTTCTGTGATATGCATCTCAGTTGTTCAACTTGACTAACTAGTTCTTCAATATATACGTACCACATAGAAGTTTGTATTGATGTCTATACCACTATATAGTATACCAATATCACGGCATATGAACTGTTGGATGTTTAATCGATTGGAGCATGTTAAATGGATTTCTTTCTGGAGCAGTGTGGACATACATGCACCGTTTGACTTGTCAATCTAACGGCCCAAGTTACAGGTAACAATACACTGACCTCCGGTGAATATGGGCCGTCCGTCGGACCGGATTATATGGTCTGATGTATAGTCACACCTTCAATTATTTATCAAGGGCTCCACATATTTCATAGAACAATTATTTTACGAGATGTACTGATTCAAACGAAACTCTATAAGCTTCAACTATGACTTGCTTAGCACATGCCACAGTGCTAGTAGAAAATAGTTCTTCAAAGAAATTCATTAGATCATATATAGTCTACTGCTCATGAGAGTGGCATTTTGGCACATGGGAGCGCGACCTCCTAGTTTTTAAAATGTGTTTTAAACATATTTTGAAATGTCAAAAGATTCCAAATAAAACTTGGCGCGTACATCTTTATATTGTACATGCTCACAAAGTCGTTCTGCGAAAAACTGACAACTTATTTGTCGCATGTGAAAAAGATAAAATCCGGTGTTAAAAAAATGTTTTTCACAAGACATCCTTTTGTCTTTTTTACACAAGTCACAAAAAATGTTGGTTTTCCGCGAAACTTGACGTGCACACATATAATGTCGAGATGTATGCGCCGAATTTTCGTTTGGAATTTTTTCACACTTTGAAAAAAAAATCACGTGCAGGAGCGCGCGCTCCGGGAGCACCAACGGATTTCCGACTGCTCATTTACTACTACATGTTATTAGCTACAATTACCTATAATTACAATGGATTTACTTATTCATCATATGGCCTTTTGACGATAACCGTCGTCATTGCTACCATCATGGCCAACTCTACATCATATCCGCTCTCCTAGCTCATTGCCAAGTCACATAGTTGAAGAGACACAAAATACAAGTTATAAGGTTACATACATAGTTACAAAGACACAAAATATAAGTTACAAGAAACTGTAATTGCCATCTTTGCCCTTCATGCATAGCTGTTAGGATCATACTGGATCGGCGGTCTAACAGGAAAAAAGGAACCAAGGTGTTAACCGATCCAACCAAACGATCAGGTGTGCAATTGGGATCAAACTGAAAAAAACCGATAACTCATGACCCCCGATAACTCAGGACCGTCCCTAATTGTATCTAGTAACATGTAGTAGTGAATGAGCAATCGACAATGTATATGATCTAATCCCTGCAAAAAAAAAAACAAACGTCTATGATCCAATAAATGTCATTGAAGAACTGCTATACTAGCATGCTGGCACATGCAAAGCACGTCCATAGCTGAAGTGTATATAATTTCAACTGAATCGGTACATCTTATAAATATATTTTGTGTGAAATATGGGGCCTTTGAAAAATCTATCATGTAGTCCCTTTTGATTTTAAATAATTGACGGTGTGGCTGTCCATACTACCAAAGTTGCCGCCTATAACCTGGGCCATTAGATTGGCAGATCAAAAGGTGCATTTTGGTCCACATTGTTGCAGAAAGAAATCCATTTGACATGATCCATTTGATTAAAGATCTAATGGTTCATATGGTAATACTTAGTAGTATAGATATAGATATGTGAGAGCCTAGAGCTTAATCGGCACTAATCTCCTGTGAAAAACAATAGAAAGACAATGACCAAACACTTCAAAAAAAATCAGCACGAATCTTGCGCATAATCCCGTGGCTACAGCATCTACTGAGCTGTATATATTTCTCAATCGATTGAGAAATTGCAAACTGTATAGATATATTTTTATGTGAGATATATACTGAAGAACTAGTTAGTGAAGCTGAACATGAAAAATAAACTCAGATGCTCATCACAGATAATTATAAAAATAGTTGGATCATGTGAAACCAGTCCCAGAAATCAAAAACAAAAATATCTAATAATTTGAAACAGTCACGAAATTTCTTGGGAATTCATTCTTAGCCCATGGCCCACAACCAGTAATAGATCTGAACAGTACTTTTTAATGTACGGGGTAGGCCATATTATTTATATGTAAACCATGTCACAGTACAAACATATCAATACGAACAAACATCACAGATCACACAACAACACCTCAAGAACATGTATATTGTTTTTTTCGCATGTATAATAGGAAGCTTCCAACGCCTGCCAACACAAGATCCTACCGAATCCTGCTACGCGGAAATGGTCCATCTCGTGCTTATGAGCCGCCATTAGGGATCCGCGGGCAGTCTCGCTGAGCCGCAGCTGCCACAAATGATTAAGGAAAAACAAGTTAATTGGGTAGAAAGACAGGAGTAGATGATTTAATTTACTGGGAGAGGGTTCACATGCATATGCATGGAAGGAAACAGGAGCTGTGGTAGCGTGCTTACGGTTGCTGCATTTGGACGGCCCACTATTTGCCTGGATGCCACCAACGAAAACCAGCAGAACGAGGAGGATCAGCATCAGCCGAACCGAGGCCGCAGAGGAGTTGTTCTTCACCATCCTCGATCGTTCGTCTCTATTCTACTTCCTGTGTTTCTATTCTACTTGGATTGGCGACCTGGCTCACAGTTTGTGCAATGGATGCTCGACTCGAGCACTTATATATAGAGAGAACGTTGTCTTTGGATTTTGGCAGTAGATGCTTTCTCCCTTTCGGCAGGTTTGATACAGTTTGGCTTGCGAGCATTTAGGCCGTAGTTCTACTTTTCATATTCTCCGGTCTGCTACTTCGGGTAGACCTGATTGCTTGTAACAGTCATGGTGACTTGCGTTTGCTCCGTTTTTAATAAAAATGGGGCGGGGGGAAACCCCTTTTGATCAAAAAAAATTAGAGAGAACATATAGTTTCCATGTGAAAGTAGGGTAGGCGCAGATGCGGAGGAAGAAGATGAAAAATGGTGTTTGGGGCTTGGTGGAAGGAGGCTAGTATGCCGGACAATTGAGGAAGGAAGGAGTATTGTAGTACAAGTTGATCAAATCAAAGGATATGATACTCCTATCCTATGCGAGTAGGAACATTGACTGATGACCCCATGCTGGAGTCTTTTTCGAATTCTTTGTTTGTAAAGTGCCCTCTATGGTGGAACGTCTAGTCATTTTTGTGTGCGGGCCCACACCTCTGCACATGCGGAACACAATCTTGGATTCAAACGATGATTGAGGATGGCAACGTACGCATATCCGTGTCCATGATTGGGGATTCAGAGTTCTAGAGAGAATATGCGTGTCCATGAAAAATTTCAGGTTCAGGTAACACAAATAAGCAAATAAATCAAACTGTCTGACAATTGTAGTACTAGGAAATTCAGGGCATCTGCATATCACCGCCCTGAAAAGAAAAGAAAGGAAAAAAGGCATCTGCATATGAACGCACGCCTGTCAAGTTGGGTTCAGGGAAAAAACTTGCCCAAGTGGCCACGTGCGTGAATTGCATGTACATTGAGAAGCAGAGGTTACAATTACTGTCGGTCAAAATTAGTTTGACCATCACTAAATAAAATAATATCATGTAGATTGAGAAGCAGAGGTTAGTGTTCCTGGATTTTCACAAAAAAAAGACTTAAATAACATGTATTCTTTTATATTCTAGATCACAGGGAGCATATATATCCAAGGGGGAAAGATCGAGTTGGCTTCCTACAACAGCCAAGTGGTCAAGTATACATACATTCTTTTTCGCATTCATGCATCTAGCTGACTGAGGACCAAGATAGCTGGTGGGAAAGGTAGTCTGAAACTAGGACGGAGATAACTGGAAGAAGACTTGAATTCCTCACATGGCAGAAATGGCAAGAAAGTAGGTTAGGTGCAAATATGGAAGAAGAAATTAGCGGCTCACGTGACAGAAATCTTGCAGCTCACCTGTCCTCCTTGTATAAGTGCAGCATATCACTAGCACAAAAAAACACGCAGCTTACTGAAGAGGCACAACATGTCTGACAGACCAAGAAGGCTCCTAGCCATTGTTCTTGTAACCTCTCTTCTGAGCTTCGCTGCTGCTGCTTCTTCTTCATCTTCCAACGCCACCGACTTCGAAACCCTCCTTTGCTTGAAGCTCCACCTCGCCAGCAGCCCCAACTCCCTCCTTGGCTCATGGGTGCAGAACAACTCCCTCCCTTTCTGCAGCTGGCTCGGTCTCACTTGCAACGCATCTCGCGTCGTTGCGCTGGACCTCGAGAACTCTGGCCTCGATGGCCAGATACCGCCCTGCATCGCCAACCTCATCCTCCTCTCAAGAATCCACTTCCCGGGCAATCTTTTGAGCAGCCACATCCCATCGCAACTCGGGCAGCTGAGCAGGTTGACCTACCTTAACCTCAGCTCCAACAGCCTTACTGGTTCGATTCCCAACACTCTGTCCTCCACATCCCTCCAGGTGATTGATCTTGGGAACAACAAGCTTAGTGGAGATATCCCAGAAAGCCTCGGGACGCTCCGCAATCTCTCGGTTTTACGCCTTGCTCGTAACAGCTTGACAGGCAGTATTCCGCTTTCACTTGGAAGCAACAGCTCTAACTCCCTTGTTTCGGTCATCCTCGCAAACAACTCCCTCACAGGACCCATTCCGTCGGCCCTTGCTCACAGTTCATCTCTTCAGGTGTTGAACTTGGTAAGAAACAACCTCGAAGGAGAGATACCTCCTGCTCTTTTGAACAGCACATCGCTTCAAAGATTAGCCCTTGGATGGAACAACTTTTCTGGGTCCATACCTGCGGTCGTTCCAAACTTCAATTCACCTTTACAATCTCTTATATTGTCGGTGAATAGTCTTGCAGGCACCATACCGTCGACTCTGGGTAATTTTTCTTCCCTTCGGATCCTTCTGCTTGCGGCCAACAGTTTCAAAGGAAGTATCCCAGTGAGTATAGCAAAAATCCCAAACTTGCAAGAACTAGATATTTCTTACAACATTCTGTCAGGGACTATCCCATTCTCCATATTCAACATGTCTTCACTCACCTACCTTAGTTTAGCTGTTAACAATTTTGTTGGGGAACTTCCATTTGACATCGGATATACACTTCCAAGCATCCAAACATTCATATTGCAACAAAATAAGGTTGGAGGGAAAATCCCTGCATCGCTAGCCAACGCAACCAATTTCCTGTCCATTAACCTAGGGGCTAATGCATTCTATGGCATTATCCCTTCTTTTGGGTCTCTTTCTAACCTAGAAGAGCTAATTCTGGCAAGTAATCAGCTAGAAGCTGGAGACTGGTCATTCCTCTCCTCGTTGGCAAATTGCACGCAGCTGCAGGTCTTGTCTTTGGGAACCAACATGATGCAAGGAAATCTGCCGAGTTCAGTTGGTAGTCTTGCAACTAGCCTAGGGGCTTTGGTTCTGCATGCAAATAAGATGTCTGGTAGCATACCACCGGAGCTAGGGAACCTCACAAACCTCTCATTTCTTAGAATGGAGCAGAATCAGTTTGCTGGCGATCTACCCAGCACAATCGGAAACCTCGCAAGCTTGACATACGTAGACTTGTCACGGAACAGACTTTCCGGACAGATTCCAAGTTCGATAGGCAAACTCCGTCAACTGAACAACCTCTTCTTGCAAGAAAATAATTTCAGTGGACCCATTCCTAGAACGCTAGGTGATTGCCGAAGTTTGATCACTCTCAACCTTTCATGTAACTCCTTCAGCGAGAGCATAACAAGAGAGCTCTTCTTTCTTGACTCCTTATCAGCAGGTTTGGATTTGTCCCACAACCAGCTTTCCGGACAGATTCCACGGGAGATTGGTGGCTTGATTAATATAGGGCCACTGAATTTTTCCAACAACCGTCTTTCCGGGCATATTCCAACTGCTCTAGGTGCTTGTATTCGCCTGGAGTCCCTTCGCTTGCAGGGTAACCTACTTGATGGTGGAATTCCTGAGTCTTTCTCCAATTTGAGAGGCATTGCCGAGATTGATCTTTCTCGAAACAACTTGAGCGGTGAAATCCCAAACTTTTTCCAGTCCTTCAATTCTCTGAAGCTTCTCAACTTGTCCTTCAATGACCTCGAGGGTCAAATGCCACAAGGGGGGATATTTCAAAATTCTAGTGAGGTGTCTGTCCAAGGGAACAGTATGTTATGTTCTAGTTCCCCAATGCTACAACTGCCACTTTGCTTTGCATCATCCAGACACCGGCGCACTTGGCGAACTCTAAAGATAACTGGGATCAGTGTGGCGGCTCTTGCTTTGGTCTGTTTGTCATGTGTGGTATTTATTCTCTTGAAGAGGAGGAGTAAGAGATCTAAACAGTCAGATCAACCATCATACACTGAGATGAAGAGCTTCTCATATGCTGATCTAGCCAAAGCGACAAATGGTTTCTCTCCAGACAATTTGGTTGGCTCAGGGGCTTACGGATCAGTATACAAGGGTGTACTTGAGTCTGAAGCAAATGGAATGATTGCTGTCAAAGTTTTCAAGCTTGACCAACTTGGAGCACCAAAAAGCTTTGTTGCCGAGTGTGAGGCCTTCAGAAACACTCGTCATCATAATCTTGTAAGGGTGATTTCTGCATGCTCAACATGGGACAATAAAGGGAATGATTTCAAGGCTCTTATTATTGAATACATGGCTAACGGCACCCTAGAGAGCTGGATTTATTCGGAAACGAGAAGACCGTTGAGTTTGGGCTCCAGAGTAACAATCGCAGTGGATATGGCTGCTGCATTGGATTATTTACATAACAGTTGCATGCCCCCTATAGTACATTGTGATTTGAAGCCTAGCAATGTGCTACTAGATGATGCCATGGGTGCCCGTCTCAGTGATTTTGGGTTAGCTAAGTTCCTCCAAAGTCATGACTCTTCAAGTACTATTACTTCTACGAGCTTAGCAGGGCCGAGAGGATCAATTGGATACATTGCACCAGGTAAACATTTACTATATTATTATTATTATCTTTACTCCCTAATATGATTCAAGTTTCCCTTTTCCTTTATTCAAAAGGAACCTTTTCAATAATCATTGTTCTAAGATAACTAAAATTTAAACAATGCAGAGTATGGCATTGGGAACAAGATCTCAACAGCGGGCGATGTCTATAGCTATGGAATTATCATCCTAGAAATGCTCACGGGCAAACGCCCAACAGATGTGTTGTTCAAGAATGGCCTGAGCCTTCAGAAATTTGTGGGAAATGCATTCCCCGAAAAGATCCGTGAGATACTTGATCCTAATATCATTGGAGACGAAGTTGTGGACCATGGAAACCATGCAATGGTGGGGATGCTGAGCTGCATTACGCAGCTTGTTCGGCTTGGTCTCTCATGCTCCACGGAGACACCAAAAGATCGACCGACAATGCCGGACGTTTATGCAGAAGTCTCTGCAATCAAACGAGAATATTCAGCATTGCGTGTCAAGGAATAGGACAATTTTGTTTTGTTCGTTTGTATGTTACAAGTGAGTTGTAGTCTATGCTTAGTTTGCTCAGGTGACTGGAAGATATCTTCTTGAGAGCCTTTATGTTGGGCTTCTTTGAATTTTTGTTGTACTGCTGACACTTCATCAAGAGAAATAATACTGATCCACTACATGATGAAGTGCGGAAGAAAACATGTTCTCAGTCTGCAGCATAAGGATGACGTTGTCTGATTTATTCAGAATATGTTTTACTATACAAGAGTAACTATGTTCAGACACCTGCAGCTCATTGTTCCTAGAGTTAAAATGGTGGCACTCTGTGGTTAAATCTGATGACTGCATTCAGAATTGCCATTGGCAGTTTTCCTCTGATTACAGTCATGATATTACAGTGTGAATATTGCTCTGTGAGAAATCTGTTTTTTCTGGCATCAGGCCATAGGAACATATTCATTTGTGCCAAAAAGAATCATATTCATTAGCCTGGCGGGTTCTGAATTTCTGAGGGCAATGATGGTAGATTTGGCAAATGGGAACATGCTGCTGTTTCAGGTGGCAAATGGAGACAAGATTTACCAGTGTTGCTTGTGGCTTAAAGGGGTGGGTAGTATGTGGTAGTGCCAGATGTTAGCATTGAAGAGTGTCAGGCACTCTGTCTATGCATCAATTTAAGCCCAATTCAACAAGGTACCGTGATTTAAAGGGGCGTTTGACGATGCCCATGTGTCATAGCCACACCCAGTAAATTAGTTCAGATATTGAAATCCAAAAGACAAAATAGGAGGAGAGTGCAGACAGAGTTAGGCATTCTGTCAGTTTATTAAGTTCAATTCAACACGTACATTTATCAGGACATAGAAGCTAAATTTAGAGCTTACCCGATCGATTCGGAGAGGAACAAGAGCACCGGAGCAGCTGAGCAGTGCGAGCAGGGAGCTCGACCCAGCGTTCCTCCCCAGCTCAGGCAGGGGCCGCAGGTCGGAGGGGGAGGGCACTGACGCCTGCTCGCACCGCCCAGGACAAGAGGTGCCCTGGACTGCGCGGTTGCGCGGAGGCCGAGCGGGTCAGCAGCAGAGGTGGCGGCCTGGCGGCCGTGCAGCGGGGCGCCGGTCGGGGACTCGGCGGGCGATCTGCACGCTCACGCTCGGGGTAAGCAGCAAGGACGCAAAGGCTATATCTTGCTTATAGCCAGCGTTACTTCGAAAGTGTCCTTCTCCTCCGAGCTCAAATGATCTTGGTAAACAGTAAAATAAAAAATCGAGCAAATTTCAGAAAATTCTGAATTTTTCTTGCGACAAATATTGACAAAAGTTTCAACTGCTTGCAAAAAAAGCGTTATGAAATCATATTCCTGTAAGGCGCAAAAAAACACAAAATCAGTGCTTCAAAATGCTTTTGAAAGTATCATTTTCAGAGTACCGATTTTGTATTTTTTTGCCACATTTTCTACAAATGTGATTCCATGAGGACATTTTGCAAGCACTTTAAACTTTTCTCAATGATTGTCAAAATAAAATTAGGATTTTTTATTTTGTTTTTATTTTTTTTGTATTTTACTGTGCACCCAAGCTCATTTGAACTCAGACTGAGAAACTCCGCGTCCGTGTTACTCTTGAAACATTTCCAACCCCGCCACAGCAATGGTCCACGCTGTTATGTCTGTTTTTTTTGTTCGCTGTTTTCGAGCAATAAGATAGCTATAGTGGTGGTTGATGTACTGGTTTCTTGAGGCGCTTTTTAAGTTTTCCTTTATTTATTTTTCTTCTGGTTTTCTTTATTTCTTCAATGGTTTTCTTTCTATTATAATTTTCTCCTTTTCACCAGTTTTCTTTCTTTCTTTCACGGTTTTCATTGGTTTTCTTTCTTTTTTTTCATCGTCTTTCTTTGTTTCTTTCATGGGTTTCACTGTTCTTTATTCTTTTGTCTTTCTTTATTTTTTTTTGCTTTTCATGGGTTTTCTGCTTTTTTATTTCCTTTCTTTGATTTTCTAGTTTTCTTTTCTTGCTTAGCATAGGTTTTCTTATTTTTCTTTGTTTTTTCTCAGTTTTTTAGTACAGGGTCAATATTTTCATATAAACATTTTAAAAACTATTTCACTGATTTATTAATATTTTCAAATAAAAATTATATTGTTTTAAATACATGATAAAAAAGACTTTTTATACATATTTTTAGCATTTTTAAATACTTGATTAACATTTTCCGAATATGTATTAACATTTTTAATGCATGGTCCACATTTTTCTATGCACATTTAACATTTTTTAAATGTTTGATGAACACTTATTCAAATACAAGACTAACTATATTTTATATACATGGTTAATATATTTTTTGTATATATTTAACATTTTTCTAATGGTTGATTAACATTTTTGAAATACAATTTTTAACTTTTTATGAATAAATTAAATATAAAGTTTTTTAATACATGGTCAACATTATTATTTAACATTCACGTTTTTAAATTGCTTGATTAATATTTCTCAAATACTCCCTCTGTAGATTAATCTGAAAGCAATGTGCTCTCTTAGTGTAAGATGGGCCACATCATAAATTCAGCAGTACATGTTCTAGCCCTTGTCTATCGTATGCATTTGTTGACCTTGGCGTCTCGAACTCGAAGCAGGCCGCATCCTCTCGTGTTTTCATAAGCAGAGGATGCCTTCAACTTGGTCTGCTGATGGTTCATTCAGAGAAATACCAACCCACCACTGTGATAAAGCGTGGGAGAAAACATGTTGTCAGTCTGCAGCGCAAAAATCTCCAGGATGACGTTGTCTTGTCTGATTTACTCCGAATGCATTGTACTGTGTGATACAAGAAGAGAAACTATGATGTTGGGAACCTGCGCATTGTTTTGTTCCACACAAAAAAATGGTGGCACCGAGCTCCTGCTGCCGCCGTTGGAGGGCTGGAGGCTCCCGTCCCTTGCTCCCTGGGGTGCTCTGAGCTCCTGCTGCCACCTCCTCTGTAAGCACCAATTGACTCTCTCTCGATTATAGTATCTCAATTGCTTACAGATCCGATTCGAATCAGAGGAGGGGAAGAACAGGAGAACAACGCACGCCAGTCACACGTTATCCTGGCCAGCCGGCCGAAGCCGTTCCGTCCGCTACAAGTGTCACTGGTTCACTTATACACTTGTCTACTGGACCCATTCCGGCCCAAATGTCCGAGCAGGCTGTTTCTGGCTCCTCTTGGGCCTGGCCTTGTCGTTGCTTGACGGTTCGCCCTATAACAATTGTCGCCTTGTCGTTGTAGTGGCAATAGAGTTGCTGACAATCCCCCCGGAACAGAAGCGGCTTGCCCCCAAGCCGGTGCCCGAGGAAAGTTTTGCCTGAGCATCTCTTGATCCTCCCAGGTAGCCATGGATTCAGGCGAACGGCTCCACTTGATCAAGACTTGAGCGATTGATTTGTTTCCTCGCTAAACCAGGCGACGGTCGAGGATTCAAGCGGGAACCTGCAAAAGTGCATCAGGGGACGGTAGCATAGGAAGTACCTCTTGATCAGCTTTGATGTGCTTTTTAAGCAAGGAAACATGGAAGACCGGATGAACGCGGCAATTTTCAGGCAGAGCTAGTTTGTAAGCCACTGCGCCAATCTTCTCTGTAATTGGAAACGGACCGAAGTACTTGAAGGCCAATTTATGATTTGCCCTCGGAGCGATGGAAGATTGAATGTAGGGTTGCATCTTTAGGAAAACAGAGTCACCCACTTCAAATGACCTCTCAGTACGATGCGTTGCTACGGGCAAAATACAGGAAAACGGATCAAATTGATGACTAAGTGACACGAGTGAAATCTTTCCATGTATATATCACCTTTTATCAATTACTTTAACAGATACTATGAGAGCATGATCATCCTCCTTCCGCCCCAGAGTCCATCCTCCGACACCGGTAACGGTCGATGTCGATGTCGTGTGTCGCCCTGCCCGAGCCGCCTTCTACCTCGATCCACCGTTGCCCCCGATCCACCCTCTGGTCGCAATCAGTGCCGCGCTGCCCGAGCCGGCTTCCCGTAGGTTCAGCGTTGCCCCTGACCATCCTCTATTCCCTCCCCATCTTCTAAAATTCCATGCTCATTGCCATCTTCTTCCTTTAAGACACAGATACCACATAATGCAATGGCTATACTCTAGAGCCATTTGATAATATAGACAAATACGTAAAGAATAATGCAAAGCAGCACATATATTGATCTTCTAGGCCCTTATATAAGCACCAAACACACCTCTGTATCTTCTTGGAAGTCCATAGTTTCATGTAGCAAGCACAAGCTCCTGACAAGGTGTGCACAAACAATAGACACCTATTTGAAAACTCAACATGAGTGAAATTATAAGCTATCCAAAGAGACTGCGGTATAATTCTCACATTGTCACAGGGGACGAATGAAAATAGGAGTCTGCTTGACAATTCTCATAACATCACATGGCACTACTTGCAGATGGCCAAGGTCGAAACTTCAGCATCAAGATCGAGCGGACAGGAGCCAGCCGCTCGTTCTGCCCAAATAGTGCGTAAGCACTTTTTAGATTTTAGGAAATATTAATTAATGTGATTGAGCGATTTATGGTAAGAATAATTAATTTAAATTTCGTCTTTATAGAATGACCGCGATTGATTGATTTTTTCACATAAAAACATTACTAAATAACTTGCACCCGCATGGAAAGTTCTGATCAGTTTAGATTTTCTCCCATTGTGTAAGAGGTGAGGCGAAAATAAACCAGTGGAAGGGACGAGGGGAGATGGACAAAAATAAACCAGCATACCGGGCTACCAACTCTTAGTAGAGATATACTCGAATTAATGGGATAGTTAGGACTAGCAAACATGCCCGTGCGTTGCAACGGGAGAGAAAAATTTGCACGCTAGCCAAATAAGTTTGACTCAATACCCTGACATATAAGCGTTCTCTATTTTAACATAGTGACTCGCGATGTTGCGAACATGTTTTATAATTTGCAAATAGTTTTGTAAAATCTAATATTTATTGAAACTGCGAAAATTTTATGATTTCCGACACATTTCTGAATTCACAAACATTTAATGATTTCTCAAACATGTTTTTCAAAATTTGCAATGTTTTGAAATTTGGAAATATCAAATTAATTTAAAGAAGGAGAAAACAAAAAAAAGAAATGAGAAAATAAAAGAAAAAGATGAAAGATGAAATGCAAAAAATAGGGGAGTCACGCCCTGCATGCCGGCCCATGAACACGCACTGGGGGAGGGGAGGTGCATCACAAAAAGAGGGGAAAATCTGCAGAACGTGAGGATAAAGAATTACACTCTAGCTAAATAAGTATGACTCGATACCCTGACATATGAGCGTCCTCTATTTTGACACAGTGACTCGCCATGTTGCAACTTATCTTTCTTTCAACCCTCGCTGATGATAGATGCGATATCCACGTGATCGCAATGTAGTCGACATGGTAAATCCCAAGGCAATGAGCTTGCCATTGCACGACACACTTTTTAACTTTTAAAACAAATCTCATCGACCACAAACTTGCAATTTTTTTGAGTTTTTCAACATTTTCTAAAATTTCGTGGACATTTTATTCATATTCACGAATTTGTTTTGAATACGCGATTATTTTTCAAAATCATGAACATAGTTTTATTTCCTGTCATTTTTTTCCAAATTTTGATTTTTTTAATAATTTGCGAACACTGTTCTAAAATCACTAATATTTTTAAAACTGCGAATTTTTTATGATGTCCCACACATTTTTGAAATCACAAATATTTTATGATTTCTCGAACATGATTTAAAGAAATTGCAATGTTTTGACATTTGGAAATCTCAAATTAATTTAAAAAGAAAAAACATTGGCGTCACGCCCTGCCGGCCGGCCCATGAACGCGCACTGGGTGGGGAGGGGAGGTGCGTGACAAAAATGGCGGGGAAATTTAGTAGAGAACCTGGGATTCGAACCCTAGTGTCCGCGGTGGGACAGAAAGGCTTGAGCCACTGCGCCATCTCCGGGTTTCTATTATAGGTGCAGTATCACCTTTATATAAGAACTGATTACGACGACGAATTTGGAAAAAAACGAATCGTTTTTTTATTTAACTTACGGGTGGCATTGGTGGGTAATTCTTGCCAACTTCGAGGGTATTTTTATGACGTACGACCAGAAACCTAATTTGCTTTATTATTAGGTAGATAGAAGAGATAGTGTTTCGCCGAGATCGAATCGATTAAGAGCTAGCTTCTACCGTCGCGTACGCACGTGACGACGTGAGGTACCGGCTAGACGTGCGTGGACTGTTCCAGGCAAAATCAATGGAGCTGCTAGCTTGCATCCTTCTTGTGCTAGCTTTGCACGTACTCATGCGTGAGCAACCGGGTGATTTGGTCAAGGATTTTAAAAGCCAACTGCAGGTCACGGGGCGTGGTGACTCAGAACCGGATGCATGCTGTGTTGTGCTCTCGCGGAGCGCTGGTGCAACACTTTCATACATTCATACTAGATAAATCCCCGCTCGTTGCTACAGGAATTCATAGCAATGTATTGGATCAATTTACATGTAGTGAATAAGAGTAGTTCGACTAACAATATGATAGGTTAAATATAAAAATCGACGAGGGATTTAATTCACATCAATTTCTGCATAGTATGAATGTTTTCTGAATTAGGGGGCATTTTTTGGGGTCATGTTAGGTAGTATCCTAGGTAATTAATGTGGTTTATTGATTAGGGTAGAAGCAATATGCAAAAAAAAAGTGCTGCGAACCACTTAAATAGAGATATTTTTCCATCCATACCACCGGTATCAGCCATAAGTAGCCAATCGCAAAAATTTGCTTGGGAGGCAAAGCATATTCAATTTCTGATAATTGTGGTCACCATGGATTACTCGTGGTCACATATTCCTGTTTTTTTTGCGGGTGACATATTACTATATTAGGCAGGTTAAAACTCTACTAATAGCTAAGAGGGTGCTTGGATCCAAGGGACTTATTTTAGTCTGACTAAAAATTAGTCTCTTTAAGAGGCTAAAGTTCCAAGCACCCCTGACTAAAGAGGGGCTAAAACTAGTCTTGAGACTAAAATTTTTTAGTCAGGGGTACCCCTACTAAAATGTGGATTAGTCCTCTCTCTTCTCATTTATCTCCTCTCCGTTAACACACACGAGTTCTGGATTGGAGGGTTTGGAGAATAATAAATGCTCATTAACTTGATTTTAGTCTCTTTAGTATTTGGATCCAAGCATGGGTGAGGCTAGCAAATTTTAGTCCCACTACTTTTAGTCATGAGACTAAAACGTATCCAAGCACCCTCTAACTCATATAACATTCTAGGGAAGGGAGTAATATATAAATCTTATTACTTCCTAAGAAATTTCTTAGGTTGTCGAGGCATTGTGCTAGCATCTAATTAGCAGGCAGTCTTGCTGGTTGAATAAAATAAAATTGTACAACAGAACGCATCGGCTGCTAATTTTTCAAAACAAAACACCGGAGGTCAGTGTAATTAAGCACATGCAGAACCTTGATGTCAAAAAAAGCATATGCACAACCTTTGTTTGATTTTTCTCCATTGACAGACCCAGATGTAGCATGCATATGGATATAATGTCAAAAAAGAGGGGAAAAGCATATGAAGGAGCCATATGCGCTGCACATAGATGGGTATTGATGGAGAAGAAACATCTGCTGCCATGGTGGAGGGAGGCAAAAGGGGCAATGTCGATGGGGTTTGGTCAACAACATCATAGAGGATCCATCATGATTGGGGGCATCGATTGCTCCTTCCCACGGAAACTATGAAATGGATCCGAGACGAACGCCAACACAGGGAGGATAGCAAGAGCTCTGGCCTGCCTACAATCATGAGGAGACACCAACAATAGAAGGAATGGAGGCAGTGATCAGATCTTGTGAGGGAGGAGGCATGGGAGGGACATGGAGAGAAAGTGAACATATATACACATGGAAGGGAAGTGGGTCGAGAATGGAAGGGGAGAAGACACCCTCAATCTGTGGAGGAGGCCAACCTGTTCGTCTGTCTTCTGAATTATTCAAGGCCTAATTAGTGCCCGGTTACTCACCCTTCATTATTGCTTAGTTTATTCACCTCCCCATGAAGCCAACGGGCTGAGAGGAATGGACTCTCCCTTGATGCGTGAAACCAGCCAACTAACTCCCATAATTATTGCCTCGTTTATTTACCTCCCCATGCAGCCGTGCTGGGAGGAGTAGACTCTCCATATAATATGCTTAAAATTAGCCAACTATTAACTCGCGTAAATATTGCCCGTTTATTCACCTCCCATGCAGCCAACGGCCCGAGAGAATAGACTTCGTGGGATTATACGTACATGCATGGGCTTCTGATGTGGATAATGTGCATGTAAGAGAAATACTATAATGGAAATCATCTCCTCCACCTCGCCGCAAGGGTATGTTCAGTATAGCCTCGGCATCAGGAGCAATGAAGGTTTCCCGGACCAGATCCCTACCCCATGACCAATTTGAAGTATCAATTAAGTCACTAACAGTGTGAACTGTTGTGTTGTCTGGCCGTAGTAAGGGAGACATGGTGTTGGTGGAGGATATCCACTTGTCCTCCCACACCCGAATAGATGTACCATCACCCACTCGCTTCACAAGCCCTGCGCTTAGTGCTTTCGTCCTGCCACTATCGCTCTCCAGATAGCTGAAGAAGATTTCGGAACAGTAGCTTGCATGAATTCCTAGCATGGGCACATGAGAAATCAGGCATCTACTCTGTTAAATCGGCGTATCGAGCTCTGGTGAATTAGAAAGAGCGACTAGCTCTAGAAGAGGGGCAGATTACCGGCACTTCAGTGAACCAACAACAGATGTGGAAAGATGTTTGGAAGCTCAATGTAGTCCCAAAAGTACGAGTCTTCTGGTGGCATGTTTTGAGGGGGATTTTGCCAGATGAAAGCACCCTGAAGCATCGCCATATCTGAGAGATCAGTACCTGCAAGGTATGTCTTGCCATGGATGAAGACCTGGAGCACGCACTCCTGCTGTGCTCCCACACACGCCGCTTCTGGGAGGAAGGTCGGCTGCTTTTTGACATAAACGTCCCACGGTTGCATCCCCACACATGGGCCAGGGACATTTTATGCGACCAACAATTCTCCAAGAAAGTGCAAGAGATCATTATTACCATAATGTGGGCCATCTGGACGTCTCAGAATCGCCTGACACACGACAGAGAAGGGGTTGATCCAGCTAGCTCCATTCGGAAGATCAGAGAAGACCTTGCCATTCTCGATCTCCCGCGACAGCAAAAAACGGTGCTACCTGGTTATGGCTGGCAATCACCAGAGAACGCCACCATCAAGATCAACACTGACGCAGCAACACACCTTGATGATGGTCATGCGGGAGCTGGTGGAGTTGCTCGATCTATATCGACTCTTAAAGGTGCATGGTGCAAGCCAATTCCCGATGTTACGGATCCTCTCATCGCGGAGGCCATAGCTCTCAAGGAAGAGTGTTATTTGCTACTTTACGCGGCTACATGCATGTCATCATGGAGACCGACTGTCTAGAGGATTGCACCTATCCTAGCAGAAGTTGAAGAGCTAGCTCTTAGTTTTAATTCCTTTACCATTCAACATGTAATGAGATCAGCAAACGGTCCCGCACATCTTTGTGCTAAGCGAGGTTGTTCACTTAATGTGACTGAAAGCTGGTTGGACTCTACCCCTAGCTTCCTGATCAACAGCCTCCTGGCTGACTGCTCGGCGTTTGTTGAATAAAACTCTCAAATTCCCTCGCAAAAAAAGAGAAATACTATAATGGGGATGACGTGGCACATCGCTGATGTGGACAGTGCGCATGGTGAAAGAATAGGGAGTAGTGGGGAGCAACTTCTTAAGAATGGTAGATTCACGCTTCTTCTCTTCCCTTTTTTGGTGACAATACTACCACCAAAGGTAAAATTGTCTTTGTAAGTAGTTAACATCTTTGGATGAAGAAGTAGATGAAAGTGTCACGTAGGGAACAAAATGAAGTTTAAGTGTCAAAAAAGAAAGACAGACGTTTTTTGGGCCAAAAAAGGAAGCAAATTTTAAGAAAGGACCGAATAAGGAATTCTCTCTTAAAATTGACATAGTGTTCGATTCAGATTGCTTTGAGTACTTTAATTGCCTTGTTATTGGCTTCATATTTCTTGAGTACACAGTAATTGGCCTAGTATTGAATTCAGCTTGTTTGAGTACACATTAATTGGTGTGGTAATTATATTCAGATCTCATGCATATGTATTAAGTAATGCTACTGATCCAACAGATGACTGAACGACCAACCCCTGTTCTTATGCATGCCAATTTTGACCTATGACATTGTTAGTAATGTTCGTCATGTGTTACGCTGTAGTCTATTGTCTATTTGTCTTACTCTTGTATGACAGTTATTTTAGTGCTTAAATGGCAGGTCTGGCAAAGTATGCCTCATATGGCATTTTCATGGAATTAATGTCCTTTCAGTGTTTGCCAATTCAGGAATGGTTTTATTGGAAGTTGGTCTTGCAGCGTTTCTACTTCAAGGAAATGAAGCCAGTGATTATGATTCCTTTGGCGTGCAACTTAATTTGTTATCTCCGGAGCTATAAGAGCAACTCCACCGCAGAGACCCAAAAGGATGCGGATTTTGTCCGCATTTTGTTTGTTTGGATCGGCCGAGCAAACATCCGTGACCGCCTTTTCATTTGCGTCGGCCGGCGTGCCCAACGCGGGGCTGACACATTTTGGACATGACCATTGCCGGCATTTCGTCGAACACCTGATGGGCCGCCGATCTCCCGCGCCGCATCCCTGCCCGCAGACGAGGTCGACACCAGCCCCGAGCACCCGCCGCGCCCGCTTCCCGTCGCTTGCCTGCGCGCGTCCTACCGCGGCCGCGGCCCGCCGCCCGTCGTTGCGCGAACCGCCTGCGGCGGCCGTAGCCCCCCGCTCGCCTGCTCGCGCCAGCTTGCAGCGGCCGCCGTGCCCGCGCCCGCCTGCTCGCGCCAGCTCGCCTCGGCCGCTCGTGCGCCTCGTCATTCGCCCCACAGCTCGCCTCCGCGGCCGCTGCTCTACCCGTGCCCCGCTCGCGCACGCCGCACCCCGCGAGTAGGAGGTGGTCGAGTGGGGCGGCGAGAGCGTCAGAGCTGTGCACCAAAGGCGTGCCTCGGCGACGGCGCAGAGGAGAAGAGAGGTGGGGTGGGGGTGGGCGCGGCCGGTGCACGTTGACCATGGCCGGGACGAGCTGCACCCACGCGGGCGCATACGAAGGGCGCCTGGAGGCGGCACCACCTGCTTGAGTTCGGGCGCGGGGAGGCGAGGCCAGGCCGGGTGCGGGTGCGAGGCGAGGTCGACGGCTATATCAGCACCGGCCAGGCGCGGCGTGAGGCGAGGCACAGCGAGCACAGCGTGGCACAGTGAGCATAGCGATGCTGAGGAGCAAGCCGACGCGTTGGATGCTGGTCGGATGCTGGTCGGGAGCAGATCGGATGCTTGCCCTTGCATACGTGCTAGCTAGCTAGGCGCCGCCGTTGGCCGAACTGGTCGCTGTGTATGTGCTAGCCAGCTAGCTATCCACGCCCTGCACAGGTGCAGGTGTGCTATCCAGCCAGCCAGTGGCCGCGTACGTGTGCTAGAGCGGCCTCGAGTAGCACCAGCTCGGCCCTGACGGCACCAGCGAGCAGGCCGAAGTGCCTAGCTGCTGCTGCACCCCCAGCGGCGGCCCACCTCCTGGCGTGGCGGCACAGATCTCCGGCGGCGCAGTTGTGCACATCCGCTGCGGCGCGGTGGTGCACGTCTCCGGCGCACGGCAATGCCACGGTTGGCATTTGGCAAAGCGGCTTGATGGGTGGGCGAGTGGTGGGCCAGAGAGAGAGAAAAAGAGAATGGATGGGTGAATGCCAGGTGGGCTAGAGAGCACGTGCAGCGGGCCGAGGCGGACGAAGAGGACGCAACAAGGCTTTGTGTTCGCTTTGGATCCAAATCAATCTCAAATTTGAGCCGGAAATGGATCCGCACGGTCATAAAATGGACAGAAAATGAAAATAGGTATATGCATTGGGCATCGATTTTTGTCCGCGCGGACCCAAACGAACGCATGCGGACGATTTGGGTCAGTGCGCTGGAGTTGCTCTAACCAGTGTTGATGTAATGCTCAAGGCATATATGTTTACTGCTCAGTATTTATGATGTAGCCAGTTTTTCATAAATTTGTCATATCCTTTCATGCTTCATTCTTAATTAAGATATACCATCGATTTGTAGAAAGAGGCCTGGCGTTAAATTAAGGAGGACAACTGCTTTGTTAATTGTAGTGTCGTTGTCCATTTATTCTGAATGTGCTATATTATACTCCCTCTGTAAAGAATATTCCGAATGTTTTATATTTTATTTTCTCTATAAAGAAATATAAGAGAGTTTAGATCACTATATTTCTTTACGGAGGGAGTACAAGAGTAAGTAAGTTGAGACACCTGCTCATTGTTCCTAAATTTAAAATGATGGCACTCTTTTTCGTTAAAGGGTGGATTTTATTAGCTTAAAATGGAGCATCAAGAAGATATAAACATAAAGAGCATACACCTGACCTCTGCATAGCTACTCAGGAAAAATCAAAACACACGCAAAACACGCGGGTAAATAATAAAGCCATATAAGATCAAAGCTATGCTCTAGCGAGAGAAAAAACCCGATAAATTCCATGGTCGGCAAAACTACAACCACGACCATATCTGCACTAATAATCTCATGACACTACATGGTTGATGATGTTCTTCAACAACAACGTCTTCAGGAAGGGAGCGGCGCTCAATCGCCTCCGTCACCGGATCCAACCACGCAAGGCCAGAATCTAGATTTCACACTGAAGAACCAGTCCAAACATATCCGAGCAATGCCTTCAACATGGTAACGACATAAAAATATCTCCATTGCGAGGTATAAACAGACCTAGGCTTTCACCCCGGAGCTCGAGACCGAGCGCTGGAGTGGCACAACCATTGACGCCACTTTTGTGTTGTCGCGCCATTTTTTCGCAATCCCAGTAGCTACATGTGATGTGTGACCGTCGTCACTGCACAACCATCCCTCTGCATCAAGTTGTTGTCGGTAGTTTGTATCTCAACGTCGAAGTCAACCACCGAGTCTGAAGAGGCTCACTCAAGAAGACCTTCCAGTGGCCATCGTAAACCGCAGAGTACCAACACCGATGGCGGAGTACATCACCGCTGAGTACCACGTCGACAAAGAGCCTTGTTCGGTCCCGTCGACCGGAGCTGGATGACAGAAACAACCTGCGTAGGCAAGTCCGTGACAACAAGACCCACCGGAGGCCACTCGTCCTTGAGCTTCCAGACGCTGAGCGCCCTGTACGTCGCCATGCAACCACCACCCGTGAACGGATTGCAAACCAGGACCAACAAGTTAGATTTTTTTTTCTTTTTGAAAAAAGAGGAAGACCTCCGGTCTCTGCATCTGTGCGATGCATGTAGCCACAACCAACAAGCTAGATGGATCCATCATTGAAGAAACAAGCCGCCATAAGAGAGGAGCGCACCGCTGGGAGGAAGCACTGCGTCCAAGGGGCAAGCCCCGCCGCCACCGCGGCAAGCGCCGGCGGTGCGTGTGGCTTCGATGAGAAGGGAAACCTGGGGGCGGCGATTTGATCTCCCGGGTCGCCCCTCCCGAGCGACACAGTCAGTTGCCCACTCTCGACGTCAAATGGTGGCACCCTGTTGATAAATCTGATGATTACATTCTGAATCGTCATTAGCAGTTGCCCTCTGATTACACAAACGTTATATTGTGAACCGCCGGTGCCTCCTCTGCAGTTGTCTCACAGAATATGAACAGCAAGACGTGCTCTGCTTTCTTGCTTACTGCCACAGTTTTCATATGGTCTGCACCGATGTCTTGCCATAGCAGCGCTCAACATGACCACAGCTATTGTGTTTGCTGATCCGGTTTTCTGTTCTAGGCTGTACAACTGGTGTTATTTAGTCCATTATGTCACAGTATCTGAAAGTTATAGAAATAAATGGACAAGATCTGTACCTAGTGTATAACTTAGAACGTGTCGAGAAAGATTAGTATTGCTCTCTGTTAGAGAGTTTTTACGGTACTCTGGTACTCCATAGAGCATGCTCGGAGTACCCACGAAATCTGGCGGCTCATCTATAGGGTTGGTTTAGTCCTTTCACCGTGCTAATTAATTGGTGTTTGATCGTAATATAATTTCCCAGATTAGATCGGCCCCATTGACACTCGCGCCCGCTGTCCGACATCGTCTTCTTCCTACCAAACGAGGACAGATGTTTTACTCCGCGAATCTCACCCAAGTTCGGCCATGGTCTACATCGCTGTGGAGGCACTAGATCACTAGTAGAAAAAGGGTCAAATGTGAGACACATTAGTCCCGGTTTGAATTTGAGCCGGCACTAATGTGTCCATTAGTGCCGGTTCCAACGGCTAGGTGGAAGGAGATCTTTAGTATCGCTTCGTAGCGAACCTTTTGTACCGGTTCACGGCACGAACCGGTACTAAAAAGGCAGTTGTCAGGCTGGGGCCTGGCCAGCCCCTTTAGTACCGGTTCGTAGCATGAACCGGTAGTAAAAAGGTTGTCGCAGAATGTTTTTAGTCCCACCTCGCTCCCCTAGCAGGATTTTACCACCTTAAATATGTTACTTCTCAAATTATCACAAGTACTTGGTCTTCATTGAACTCTATGTGTAGAAATTTGTGGTCGCAATATGAGTCTTCACCGGCTTCTAAACCGTTGAGGACTCATATTGACAATTCAGATTGTACACAAAAAGATCATTGATAATTAATGTATTTTTGATGTATATTTTTAATGTAAAACTCATCTGTTACACGGGCACTTCATTTTTTAAACTTATTTGAACTTCAGATTTTTCTTGCGTTCCGTATGCACCATTCAAAGCGACGTCATCAATTTTCAACATTTTCTAACATCATTTGCTATTTTTCAGTCATTTACCGATTTGTTTAGAGAGTTAAATGACCGTGAAATTGATAATCACTACAAAATGAACTATGAAAATGTTGAAACTTGGCATGGTATCATCATTTCACCCACATAGCAGGTGCAAAAGAGTAGAGAGGGTTACGGCAAAAACTGGACGCACTTTGTATACAAACTGGACAATCTCTTTCGGAGTATCAGGGTTTCGGACGAGAACTCATCTGTTACACGGGCACTTCATTTTTTTAAACTTATTTGAACTCCAGACTTTTCTTGCGTTCCGTATGCACCATTCAAAGCGACGTCATCAATTTTCAACACTTTCTGACATTATTTGCTATTTTTCAGTCATTTACCAATTTGTTTAGAGAGCTAAATGACCATGAAATTGAAAATCACTACAAAATGAACTCTGAAAATGTTGAAACTTAGCATGGTATCATCATTTCATCCACATAGCAGGTGCAAAAAAATAGAGAGGGTTACGGCAAAAACTGGATGCACTTCGTGTATAAACTGGACAATCTCTTTCGGAGTATCAGGGTTTCGGACGAGAACTCATCTGTTACACGGGCACTTCATTTTTTTAAACTTATTTGAACTCCAGACTTTTCTTGCGTTCCGTATGCACCATTCAAAGCGACGTCATCAGTTTTCAACACTTTCTGACATCATTTGCTATTTTTCAGTTATTTACCGATTTGTTTAGAGAGCTAAATGACCGTGAAGTTGAAAATCACTACTTTTTTTAAACTCATCTGTTACACGGGCACTTTATTTTTTTAAACTCATATGTTACACGGGAACTTCATTTTTTTAAACTTATTTACCGATTTTTTTAAACTGGACGCACTTCGTGTACAAACTGGACGCGTTCCGTATGCACCATTCAAAGAAACTAAATACAGCAAAAAAACTACTCCGAAATAAATAAAAGAAAATACTATATAAAAAATATATTTGCACGCTACCCTGTGGGCCTGCTCGGCCTTGGGCATGGATATGCAGGCCCATAAGGCCAGGCAGGCTCATAGGGTAGCGTGCAAAGTTAGGCCCACAAACCTACTTTAGAGAGAAGCTCGAAAGAGCAGCCGCGGCTGGGTTTATAAACCAATGCGGCTGCCCTTCGCTCGGCGAGGTGGGACTAAACTTTGTGCACCGCGGGTGGCAGCGCAACACCTTTTGTACCGGTTCGTAGCTCCAACCGGTACTAATGGGGGGTCCTTTGGTACCTGTTGGTGCCAAGAACCGGTACTAAAGGGGGCCGCTCCCGCCCCTTGACCTAGCCAAAATTGGCCTTTAGTACCGGTTGGTGGCTCCAACCAGTACTAAAGGCCCCTCCTATATATATGACACTAACGAAAATTCAGTTTCATCGACCACCACTTCTTCTTCAACTACTTCGCGCGACATCATCGCCGCCGCCGCCGCGCCGTCGATCACCACTTCTTCTGTGTCTCGCCCTCGCCGCCCCAGCCGCGCGCCGTCGCCCCCGCCGCCCGTCGTTGCCGTCCCCGTTGTCGCCGTCTCGCGCCGTCGTCCCCGGCCCGCCGCCCGTCGTCGCCGTCCCCGTCGTCGCCGCCTCGCGCCGCCGCCGCGTACGTCGCCGTCTCGCGCCGTCGCCCCCGGCCCACCGCCCGTCGCGCCATCCCCGCCGCCCGTACACCGCCGCCCCGCTCGTACACACACACACATACACACACATACACACACACACATACACACACAGAGAGAGAGACACACACACATGTTTTTACTTATTTTCTGTTTTCTGTTGTTTAGATTAATGCATGTCAAATTGTTAATTAGATGATCGAATTAGATGAATTACGTAGATAAGAATGTTAGAATGTTAATGTTAGATGAATTAGATAGAAAAGTTAAATATTAATGTCAATTGTTAGATGAATTAGCTAGATATTAATTAGGTATATGAGATTTGACTAGTTGAATTAATATAACTAGTTTATTTTTAGTAAGAAAATTAATAGAACTAGTTTATTTTTAGTAAGAAAATTTAGGTATATGAGATTATTTGAACTAGTTGAATTAATATAACTAGTTTATTTTTAGTAAATGCTTAGTTGAACTAGTTGAATTAATAGAACTAGTTTATTTTTAGTAAGAAAATTTAGGTATATGAGATTTGATGATCTAATTAAAATATAACTATATATAGCTACTTTATATATTTTAGTAAGAAAATTAATAGAACTAGTTTATTTTTAGTAAATTCTTAGTTGAATTTGTTGAATTAATAGAACTAGTTTATTTTTAGTAAGAAAATTTAGGTATCTGAGATTTGATGATCTAATTAAAATATTAATATATAGAACTAGCTACTTTATTTTAGTAAGAAAATTAATAGAACTAGTTTATTTTAGTAAATGCTTAGTTGAATTAGTTGAATTAATAGAACTAGTTGAATTAATAGAAGTAGTTGAATTAGTTGAATTAATAGAACTAGTAAGTGTTTAATGTTTCACCTATATGAACATATATAGGAAATGTCGTCTGACGACGAAAAATATTTCATTAAGTGCGAATACTGTGAAGACCAGCGCGGCCTGTGCGATAGAAATTTCCTTGTTGATGATAGGCGCTTCAGCATCAAGCTGGATGAGACCTTCGAAGTGGATACAGTAAGTCACATCGACAAGTCTTTTTTATAATTAAGCATGACTTATGCTTCATTTGCTTCAACTTATAATTTTAAATTTTCACTATTCTACTAGCGCATCCCCTACCATGCAAGAATTTTTTGTCTTGGATAAGATAGGTTTCAATGATATGGAAACTATGGAGGTAAAGAGAGTTTACCTGAAGACCGAGCATGGTTATACTTTCAACGTCAAATTATACAATGCAGACACATAAACCTATTTTGAATGCAAAACTTGGCAAGCACTATGCAAGGCTTATGCATTTGAGCCTGATATGGTTATCACCTTTGATATTCGTCCGGAAGATGTTATTGAAGGTGATACAGACATCTGGGTCGATGTGCAGACGCCTCCAGTTCTACCATTATGTGAGTTTCTCAACCATATTTATGTCTTCGATATTGTTTATTCAAAAATAGTTGACAACTAATTTCTATTGACAGCTTATTTCCATTCAAGCAAACATGTCCGGCGCTTGGTAGACAGGACCGTCCACTGTCCCGGGGCTGAACTAAACTGCGAGGAGATAAGTCATTATGTTTCATGGCTTGAGGATCTTGATGCTGTCAAGGGAAATTATTTTCCTGAATTTGAAAATCTTAGTACTCAAAACGTAGGACCAATAGTGATCGTATTGAACTACGGTCACATCTATTTAGGAAACATGGTAAGATTTTTACTATTAGTCCTCAGTGCATCTTTTGCATACATTATTTTTCAAGCTAAACTTTCATTGCTATGTATATTAATTACTATACGATGTTCTTCAACAGGGACTCCCGATGACAGTTGTGCCTCAGTGGATCGAGACTAAAGGTCGCATGTCAATTGTTAGCTTACGGCCAAGATATCCTACATTGCACATGAGTGCATTCAGGATTTCTGAAAGCGATGAATGCTTAATAGTGAAAGATTGGAGCAAAATTGTTAACGATCGCAGAGAAGTACTAGGGGGCAGCAATCAGAAGCGCAACCCACGATTAGGAGACAGGTTCATCTGCATGCTCCAATATGATGAATCAGGAGAGCTATACATGTTCTATGCTATTTTACCTGAGAGAGAGAGCAGCAGGAGTGATTTAGCTAGTTCATGCTCTTAGTACTTGTCCTCTCATGTCCGTGTTCTTCGTCCTGAACTTAATCTCAAAGTGATTTGCTTTTGTGGTGTTATGAATGCTTATAATATCATGACCATGTTGAACTCGATGATATCTTTGCTTCTGGTACAAGTGAATGTTTCTTCTTTAAGCTAGTGCTGGTGGTGATTAGATAGCGGTAATGACTATGATGATTAAATAGTGGTGATGACGACTATGATGAATTTTAGCTAGCTAGTATATACTGTTGTTGGTGATGATATGATCGATGCAAGAGTTTTTATATTAATATGATGATGATGATGAGTTATTATACCATTTATGAAAGAAACCACATATTAGTTTCAAGTGGATGGATCCTAGCTAAGTGATCAAGTATATGCCATATCCATATTACTTGATCACCTAATTAAGTGATCAAGTAATATGGATATGGCATATACTTGATCACTTAGCTATAGGATCCACATGCGCATCCAGTCGAAACTAATCTGCGGTACTTTCACCTAATGATATAACAACTCATTATAATGTAAAACAATCACTAAATTAAATTGAAAACACAAAATTAAAGGAAAAATAAAAACTAAAACCAAAACACCCCCAAACATTTAGTACCAGTTGGTGTTACCAACCGGTACTAATGTCCTACACGCACCCGGTGTTGGGGATATAACTACTGGTATGACCCGCCCAGGAGGGGCCGGGTTATACCTATGAGTGTACTCAAAGCCCAAGGCCAAGGTTGAAGATGACGGCTCAGTCAAGGGCCCAAAGCCCAGAGGCGACTTAAGGCCCGTAGTGATAAACCGCCATATGTACATGACTTGTATTGTAAGGCAAGAATAGTTAAGAAACCCAGCCGGACACTGTTTATGAGCCGACCGGGACTCTGAGAGCCGCTGGGCGTCAACCTCTGTATATAAAGGGACGACCCGGCGGCGGCTCAGGGCAAGTAACATCAGATCGAGAGCTAGGTTATCGAGACATAAGCAATCCCACTCCAAACTGGATCGTAGGCTTTTACCTTCACCGTAAGGGGCTGAACCAGTATAATCCTCGTGTCCTTTGTCCCGATTTAACGCCTCTAAGCTTCCTAGTTGCGATGGCTCCACGACTAAGTCCTTTCACGAGGACATCTGCCGTGACAATTCCACGACAGTTGGCGCCCACCGTGGGGCCAGCGCACGGTGGATTTGAGTTCTTGAAGGGCAGCTTCGAAGGGCTCAAGGGATACACTGTGGGCCGGATGACCAAGCGTCGTCGCGGCAAGCTCTACATCAACGACGCAGGCTGGGGCCCCGACGCCGACTCAATTGAGTACGGGTACCGGGTCCCCTTCGGCAGAATCCACGTTTTCATCGGCAAGATCGGTGAGCCGGGCCCTGAGCCGGACATCTGCACCGACCTCGTCGAGACGGCTCAGCGTGCGAGACCCGCCCGGACTCTGCCTGCCATGAAGCGTGCCATCGTGGGATGCATCCACGGAGGACTCTCTGAAGGATCTGCATCTGGCGGTGAGACGGCCATCTATTCTGATGGTGAGTCGTCCACAGGTGAGACGGACTCATTGTATCAACTTCAAGACGGTGGGCTTGGGGGCTGTTCCGATGGCAACAGTATTCCGGACCCCTTTGAGCCACCGAGCCGGGTTGGAATCTTCATGGCCGACACACAGCCTATTCAAGACTCCATAGTTGTGGCAGCAATGATCTCCGGGTCAGCAGCAGCCGGGGCAGGAGGCCCTGTGCATTCGCCGGCTCAGGTGCTGATGGATCTCACGGATAAGATGACCACCCTGTTAACCGCCACGGTCATCCCAGCGGATCAAGCTCAACATGATGCAGAAGTGGCACAGTTAAAGCTGGATATAGTGCAGGCCAAGGAAGATCTGGCAGCAGAAGGAGTCAGGATGGCTGCAGAGCGGGCGGCTCTGGACGCCCAGACTCAGCTGATTCAGGCGCAGTCTTTCCGGCTCACAATGGATCAGAATGCATCCAATGAGGTCATGAGAAGGAGATATCAGAAGGCTCAATCTCGGCTCCCTCCGGCTTATGATCCTCGAAACCTCTTCAACACACCCGATGCAGGGCCCAGTAACCCGCCAGAGATGAATCGGGTCGCGGCACCCGGGGTTGGAACGCTGGTTCAGCCACAAGTGATGGGGCCTCCCCGTGTGAATACTGCTCCACCTCAATATGTACCAACACCACCGGGTAATTATTCTAACCCATTGGAAAACATGATCGCTGTGGCGGCACGACTGGCGGCTCTCCCGGTCGAGGGCGATTCTCCAACGGCGATCGAAACCCACAGGGTCAGAGAACTTCTTCAGACGGCTTTGGCGCAACAGGAGGCCTATTCATATAGCCGGGACAGGATTCATTCAACCCCTCGTCCAAGCCGGAGTCCGAGTTATAGCAGGCATATGGTTTCGGCGGCCGGCTCAAGCAATGCCCGGCGCCGTGACCAGTCAGGTGGGCATGGCCCGGCGCACAACGGAGCCTTTAACGCGGTAGATCAAGACAGAGCACGTCAAGAGGCTGAGCAGGCGGCTTAGCTGACAGCTTACCAGCCCCTTCCGGTTTACCCGACGGCTTCTATCGAGGCAGGCGTAGCTACGAGGACCGGAGGTGTCCCTTGTCTGGTGCCGGCTGTCCGTAACGAACGTTTGCCCAAAGATTTCAAAGGACCTAGGAAGGTACCTAATTACACGGCTGACTTACAGCCCGGAGCATGGCTTGAAAGCTACGAGATGGCTATGGAGTTGCTGGAGGTCAGTGACGCTGCGATGGCCAAATACTTCACCATGATGTTGGATGGGACTGCCCACACTTGGTTGAAGGGACTGCCACCTAATTCCATCGGGTCATGGGCAGAGCTGAAAGCCCGGTTCATCCAAAACTTCAAGGATACATGCAAGTAGACTATGTCAATTGTGGATTTGACTAGTTGCAAGCAGGAAGAAGGCGAGTCTACAACCCATTGGGTGTGCCGGGTGAAGGAAATAATACATTCGTCTGATAAGATGGATGCCGGCTCTGCAGTCTTAATGTTGGAGAAAAATTGCCGTTTTTTGCCTCTGAAGATGAAGCTTGGGCGGCTCAAGTGCGATTGCAATGATATGGGTACGCTGATGGCGGCTCTGGTCAAGTACGCCGACTCTGATAGTACCAAGGATCCCACGCCTGATGATGAAAAGACAGGGAAGGGAAAGAAGAATGGCAACGACAAGGGCCCTCAGCATAACCCGGCGAATCAAGGAGGTAACAAACGTAAGGCTGATGATAGTTTGGAATTTGTGGCTAACACCAACGCGCAGGGTAACAATCAACGACGTAAGGGGAGACCACCTCCCCGGTCTAGCGGGTCAGGCCCAACGCTCGAGCAGTTGTTGAATGAGCCCTGTCCAAGGCATGGCACTAGGGAGAAGCCGACCACTCATCTATGGAAAGACTGTATGATCATGAAGGCTTTCAAGAATTCCAACATGTTCGACGGTAATAATGGGCAGGGCGGCGGCTCAGGTGGCGGCGGCTTTCATGGCCCGGGCGGCGGTTCAAATTCCAATTTTCAGAATTCTCAAGGTAATCAAGGTGGTTTTAACCTGCAATCTGGCCAGGGTAATTAGCAGCAGCAGCAGGGGGGATACCAGACCCATCCAAAGAAGCTCAATAGTGGACAGTATCATGTGTTTACTACCAGTTTGTGCAAGCGAGACCAGAAGCTTCATAAGAGGGCCGTGAACGCTGTTGAGCCGGCAGTTCCACGTTACTTGCGATGGTCTGAGCAGCCTATTGTATGGAGTAGGGAAGATCACCCTCCCCGGGTTGATAATCCGGGTCACCTGGCCTTGGTGGTGGCTCCTCAGGTTGGTGGGTATAAATTCACTAAAGTGCTCATGGATGGAGGCAGTAGCATCAACATCCTCTATTATGAGACCTTCCGTCGCATGGGATTAACTGATAAAAACCTCAAGCAGTCCAATATTGTTTTCCATGGCGTGGTGCCCGGTAAGTCGGCATATCCAGTTGGCAAGATTGAGCTGGAGATAGCCTTTGGAGATGAGTACAACTCTAGGGCGGAAAAATTGACTTTTGAGGTGGTCAAGATCAGAAGCCCGTACCATGCTCTGTTTGGGCGGCCGGCTTATGCCAAGTTCATGGCACGGCCGTGTTACGTGTATTTACAGCTCAAGATGCCGGGTCACAAAGGGACCATTACGGTTCATGGCAGCCGAAAGATAGCTTTGGAATGCGAGGAAGGTGACGCTGCTTACGCCGAATCTGTTTGCGCAGCAGAGGAATTAAAGTTTTACAAGGATAATGTTGACCCGGCAGATATGACGTCTTTGAAAAAACCGACCACAGAGCATGAGCCGGTAATGAAATTTACATCGGCCGATGAGACTAAGCTTGTTGACTTTGTTCCAGGCGATTCATCTAAGCAGTTCAGCATCAGTGCCAATCTGGATCCTAAATAGGAAAGCGCGCTCATCGAGTTCATCCGTGAGAACTGGGACATCTTTGCATGGAAACCTTCTGACATGCCGGGTGTACCGAGAGAACTCGCTGAGCACACTCTTAATGTTGATCCAAAATTTAAGCCAGTCAAGCAGTTTCTTCGGCGGTTTAATGAGGAGAGGCGTAAAGCCATTGGTGAGGAAGTAGCCCGACTCTTGGCGGCCGGGTTCATCGTTGAAGTCTTTCATCCAAAGTGGTTGGCTAACCCGGTGCTCGTGCTCAAGAAGAACGGCACTTGGCGTATGTGTGTGGATTATACGGATTTAAACAAAGCTTGTCCGGCTGATCCCTTCGCTCTCCCTCGTATTGATCAAATTATTGATGCTACGGCGGGTTGTGAGCGTTTGAGTTTTTTGAATGCTTACTCTGGTTATCATCAGATCAAAATGGCAGTTAAGGACCATGAGAAGATGGCGTTCATTACTCCATTTGGAGCCTTCTGTTATGTGTCTATGCCTTTTGGGCTCAAGAGTGCCCAGGCGACTTACCAGCGGTGTGTGCAAAATTGTCTTCATGATCAGATTGGGCGCAATGTTCATGCCTATGTGGATGATATTGTGGTGAAATCCAGAGAAAAGGAGACCTTGATAGACGATCCGAAGGAGACCTTTGATAATCTCTGGATCTACAAGATGATGCTTAACCCGGCCAAATGTGTTTTTGGCATTCCTGCAGGCAAGCTCTTGGGTTTTCTGGTTTCTAACAGGGGCATTGAAGCTAACCCGAAGAAGATCAAGGCAAGCACCTCTCTGGCTAAACTGGCGTGCATAAATGATGTTCAGCGTCTGGTGGGTCGTATCGCTGCTTTAAGCCGGTTCATAAGCCGGTTGGGCGAGAAGGCTATACCACTGTATCAGATGATGAAGAAAACAGATAACTTCGTCTGGAGTGATGCTGCCAATGCTGCTTTTGAAGATTTGAAGAGACAGTTAGCTGAGCCGCCGGTTCTTGCTGCTCCTATTGATAAAGAGCCCTTATTGTTATATGTGGCCGCTAACACACGTGCTGTCAGCGTGGCCATCATGGTGGAGCGCAAGGAGGCGGGTAAGGAACATTCGGTTCAACGGCCGGTTTACTACGTCAGTGAAGTACTTATTGAGTCCAAACAATGGTATCCACATTGGCAGAAGCTCATTTATGGGGTGTTCATGGCAAGCCGGAAGCTTAAGCAATATTTCTAGGGCCACCCTATCACTGTGGTTAGTTCTGCTCCTTTAGGAGATATCATCCAAGACAGAGAAGCCATAGGACGAGTCGCTAAGTGGGCCATTGAACATGGGCCTCATGGTCTAAAATATGTGCCACGCACTGCTATCAAATCTCAAGCATTGGTGGATTTCATCAATGATTGGACAGAGCTGCAGATGCCTGAAGAGAAGCCGGATAACACATACTGGACTATTCACTTTGACGGGTCCAGGCAATTGGAGGGCTCGGGGGCTGGAGTCGTGTTAGCTTCCCCTCGAGGTGACGCATTTTGTTATGTGCTATGGTTGATGTTTCCCTGTACTAAGAATGCAGCTGAGTATGAGGCCTTGCTCCATGGTCTTCGGATGGCTAAGGAGATGAATTTAAGCTGGGTAAGGTGCTTTGGCGACTCAGATTTGGTGGCTCAACAAGTATCAGGAAAGTGGGATTCCAAGGATCCCCTCATGGCGGCTTATCGCCGTGAAGTTGATGCCATTGCTGGACACTTCAAGGGTTACCAAGTGGAGCACATTGACCGCATAAAGAACGAGGCGGCTGATGCCTTAAGCCGGCTGGGCTCTCAGCGTAAGCCGGTGCCGCCTAATACTTTCTTGGATATTCTGCATAACCCTTCTGTCAAGTTACCAACAGAGGAAGACTTGGCCGTTCCTGACCCAGAAGTACAGTTGGTGGCGGCTCTTCACGTCATCCCAGATTGGACAGTGCCATATTTGTCTTATATGACCCGGGAGAATTGCCCGAGGATGAAACTTTGGCCAGACAAATAACCTGACGGTCTAAGTCAATGACAATTGCCAATGGCGAGTTGCATCATCGCAGTGTCACTGGGGCGTTTCAGCGTTGTGTTTCCCCTGAAGAAGGTCAAGAAATTTTGCGTGAGATTCACGAGGGGGATTGTGGCCATCATGCCGGCTCAAAATCCCTTGTGGCCAAGGCTTTCCGTCATGGTTCTTATTGGCTGACGGCTCATGCTGATGCAGAGGACTTAGTCAGTAAATGTGACGGTTGTCAGAAGTTCTCAAGACGTGCTCACGTGCCGGCTCAAGAGTTGAGGATGATTCCAATTACTTGGCCGTTTGCAGTCTGGGGGCTTGATATGGTTGGGCCTTTCAAAAGGTCCAAAGATAAGAAGACCCACCTCTTGGTGGCAGTTGACAAGTTCACAAAATGGGTTGAGGCGGAGCCAGTTAGTAAGTGTGATGCAGCCACGGCGGTCCAGTTCATGAAAAAGGTGATATTTCGCTTTGGTTTTCCACACAGCATTATAACTGACAATGGTACTAATCTGTCTAAAGGTGCCATGGAAGAATTTTGTCAACAAGAGCATATTCGGCTTGATGTTTCATCAGTGGCTCACCCCCAATCCAAAGGTCAAGCTGAGAGAGCCAATCAGGAAATCTTGAAAGGCATCAAGCCCCGGCTTTTGGTTCCTTTGCAGCGGACGCCGGGTTGTTGGGTGGAGGAATTACCCTCTGTGATATGGAGCATCAATACTACTCCTAATAGGTCTACGGGTTATATGCCCTTCTTCATGGTTTACGGAGCCGAGGCGGTTCTCCCTAGTGACATCCATCATGACTCGCCCCGTGTGGCGGCTTATGTTGAGGCGGACAATGAACAAGCGCGTCAGGATGCACTTGACTTGTTGGATGAACAGCGTGACGTAGCAGCAGCTCGCTCGGCGATTTACCAACAAGACCTGCGCCGATATCACAGCCGCCGGTTAAGTCCAGAACCTTTCAGGAAGGTGATTTGGTGCTCCGGCTCATCCAGGATCAAACTGATGCACACAAGTTATCCCCACCTTGGGAAGGGCCCTTTGTGGTCAGCAAGAACTTGAACAATGGGTCATACTACCTTATCGATGTTCGAGAACACAAAGATTCACGTAAGTCGGAGGAGGAGACCCGTCGGCCGTGGAATATCGCTCATCTTCGGCCTTACTACACTTGAGCTGCCGGCTCTCATGATGTACATATTTTTGACAATGTATATATTATGATAAATAATAAAGCAGGACCTCTGTCCTTTTTTCCTCCTCAAAGGTAAATGTGTCTTTGTTATTATCATTGTCTCTCACATGATCACTTGGGGGCTGATCGTATTCGAATCTCGCTTGACCCAACTGATCCGGCTTATGATCGTATTCGAATCTAGCCGTTGAACATTATGATCACTAGGGGGCTTCCTGTTCAAACATAGGTCGTATTCGAACCAAAGAGAACATAGCTGTCGGTACCCTTTTTGATTGGCACACTGCCGAGCCCACTAGGGGGCTTCTTGATCGTATTCGAATCATAGCTCAACCCCTTTTGGGAACCGACTTTGATCGTATTCGAATCAGAGTCGTTAAAAAAACTCTCAAGGTCATTAGGGGGCTTCCTGTTCAAACATAGGTCATATTTGAACCAAAGAGAACATAGCTGTCGGTACCCTCTTGATCGGCGCAACGCCAAAGCCACTGGGGGCTACATGATCGTATTCGAATCCTAGCTTAACCCCCTTGGAACGGTTTACTGATCGTATTTGAATCAGAAGCCTTGATTATTCTATGTTCTATTTGGTTTCAAATTTTCTTTGCACATTGCTTTTATTTGACTTGAGACTTTTTGAGGTTTCAAAAATACAAGTGTGGTTAAATTTAACCCGGCTTGATGTTGGCTGATAAGTCGCCAAAATATAAGAATCATCATACCTTTGGAAATACAGGTTTCCGAAGCTTGGGTTTTCACCCTCATTATCCGTCTTATATAGGCCGGTACTACAAATTTAGAAAGATTACGGATATACAATTACAACTATGTTTCAACATCATATGTTACAACATGCTCATTCGTGTTTTATTTTTTCTATCTTAATGTTTCAAGTTATTATGACCCACCTGGCGGTTAAGCCGCCAAGGGATCTGGTGATCTATTTTTCTATGCAGGACAGTGGAAAGACTTGGTCGAAGCATCAGGAAAGCAGATGACAAGTATAACACGGGTTAATGTAATATGGCGGCTTAATAGTGCTCAGCGCCAAAAACGTGCACGATGGCACCGCCACATCAAAGTTATTTCTATTCTATTACATAACTCCCCGAGTCCCAAAAATTCATATTGTTTTTTAGCACACCACAGGTATGAGCCGCCACGGCAGACTAGCTCTCATGTTGGCTTGAAGCATCCGGGTTAGCCCTCTCAGCTTCTTCGCCCTGTTCCCTTTCCTGGAAGGTTGACGATGACCAGTCAATGTTGTTCAAAGCTTCAAATTCAGCTTCATCGTATACTAGTCCAGCCAGGTCAACTTCAGGGGCAAAGGTATGCTTATGAATCGGGGGGATCAGGCTGATCACTTTATAATGCGGCGTTCGAATTCTCCGGTTCTCTTTGTCATAGCCCGCCTGGTACTTGGTGAGATCCACTTCGTCAGCTATAAGGGTGGCCACGGGGCGTACTTCTTTCACACAAGCGGTAAAGTCTTCTTGTTCAAACGAAGTACCATCCTCCTTTAAGCTTGGATAACTGATAGCAATGTCGGCCGGGTCTAACTCTCGTAGCCAAGCTTTAGCCCGGCTTAAAGCATTCACTGCTCCGGCTCTCGCCATTGACCGCCTTAGTTCATTGAACCGTTCGGGCAGTACAGACAGCTTCTTCAGTACATCCGCCAAAAGGGTAGGCACTTCATTTGATAAGGCCACTGTGGCTAAGGCACGCTGAGAGCCGGTATACAGTTGCTCCAGCAGTGTATAGACTGCCTTCAGTTTGATCAGCATATCTTGGTTCAGATTTGAACTCCTAGGGCCTGCAAATATATTATAAGGTGAGTTAAATCCACTTTGTATGATAAGTTTAAAGTTGCAAGAATTTAACATTTGCAGGGCGACTTACCAAAGATCGCGGAGACCATCTGAGAGATGTGGCATTTTAAGCCGGATAGTTCATCAGTTGCTTCCTTAAGAGCCGCCTCTGCTTTCTCAGCTCGGTTCATCAGTGCAGTCCTTTCATCAGCCCATGCCTTCTTCTCCTTTTCAAATTCTTTCTTCAGTTTTTCTTGTTCAGAAACACTGAATTTAAACTTGGAATCAACTCTTTGAGTTTCTGTCTCTTGGACCTCCAGGCGGTTCTTCAGAGCAGACACTTTTGATTCAAGCTGACTTACGGTGACCTGTACAAAGACCGGGTCAAAAATTAGGTCATTCATGATGCAATATTAAGTCCCAAGCCTTTTGCAAGCAACAACACTTGGCACTTGGGGGCTAATGCATATTGCTGTTCAAAGTCTTACAAGCATTTTTATAATCATATGAAGGACCGGTTCAACCATGCTGTTTAAGCCGCCCCTTGGGGACTACAGTGTAAGCCGGATTTCTAACATATTTTATCCATTTATGTTTCTAATGTTGTTAAGTTGTCTTCTAAGTCTACAACATATTTATCATAAGCAATAGACTTGGGGGCTGGCATGAGTAAAGATAAGTAAGTGCAGAGAGAGGGTTGTACCTCAAATTTCTGGTGCATCTGCTTTACCAGATTAATTTTAGTGTCACGGCTACTGTGCACTTGACTCATATAGCCGGAAAACACCTCGTCAACGCTCAGGTGACTATAGTCAGTGACATCAAGTTTGACCCGGTGGTGTTGCAGAAGTTCTTCCTTGGCAGAGCACTTGGCTAGTATGTTTGGTCTTCCCGGCTCAACAAAGCTGGTTCCGGTGATCTCAACATCAGTATTTTGAGGATCGTCCCTCCTGACCCGGCTAGGAGCCTCCGGGTTTTCTAAGTCATCGACGGCTTGTTCAGTAGGCGGATCAACAGTTGGAGTTGGTGTGTCTTGAGCCGGTTCAGGCGGCGGCTCATGAGTTGACGATTCAGGCGTGGTTGTTCCAAGTACTGGCTCAGTCACGATGGTATCTTTAGCCGGCTTATTCTTCTTGCCCCGTTTACTGGGTTTGGCTTGGCCACTACATAAAATCATAAGAGTTAGTGCAAATGCAATGAATTGCAATGAATACAGGATAAACAGATCATTATTACCCTGGTGCGGTCTTGAAAGCCGGCAAGTTAGACTGCATTGAGTCGCCAGAATAAGGGGAAGTTTGCTGATAATCGGAGTCAGAGGAATTGAGAGGTTGACGAGTGAGACCCGCCAAAGGATAAAGGAGATTTAAGTCAGAAATGACCTTGTTCCGACGCTTCTTTGGTGTGTTTGGCAAGCCGGAGGAGAGCTCCGCGTCCTTGCTGGTCCGGGTTTGCCTCCGGTTCTCGTGTATCTGTTGCTTCAAAAGAAATTGAGGGTCTTGATAAGCTAAGGGATGAGAAAATCTTACTTTCCGGGTTACTCTGCGGATTTTCTGTCTTGGCAAAGGCTCGGAGTCGGAGGAAAGGATAGTTACCTCTTCAGCCTTGTTTTGGCTGGATCCTGTGTACTCCTGCTGAGAATCAGTGTCAATAAGATAGTTAAAAAAGGAGCCAAGAGAATCAAGGGCTACCTCCGACTCAGAAGAGTCTTCTAGCCGAAGTAAGTCAGAGGCGGTAGCTTTCTTGCCCTTCTTTTTGGCAGCCTCTTTCCTAGCGGCTTTCTTGGTCTTCCTGGCTCTCTTTGCAGCTTCATGGTCATATTTTACCTTCCAAAATTTATCACCCGTCTGTGAGAGTAACAGAAGCATGAGTATGGGTAAAATATTGAAAGACTCAAGTAATTTGTTCAGATGGGCGGTTTACCTTTGGAGTCGGGTTAGCTTCGCAGAAGGGGGCCAGGCCCACCTTACCGCAATCTGCCAAGCTCTCGTTCAAAAGGGATTTTGTCATCTCATTGATCACATCTTGAGGTACGTCATCAGGGCTGTGCCGTAGAGGATCATCCTTCTTGCCTGAGTAGGTGCACAGCAAGCCCGGGCGGCAGCTCAATGGAATAACTCGGCAGGCGAGCTAGACCCGGACCAGGTCGATGCCAGTTAAACCGTTCCCCAGAAGAGCTTTGATCTTAGCTAAAGTGGGGGCGAGTGTTTTGCGTTCGGCAGTTGTAATCTTGCCTGGAAGCGGGTGGTTGGGCCCAAGACGTACTGCGTGAAACCCGGGCAAAGGGTTCTCACCAGCCGGAGAGGTGTCTTCGCAGTAAAACCACGTTTGATTCCAGTCTTTCGGATGACTTGGCGGATTGGCATAAGGAAAGATTACGTCCCTGTGATGCTGGATCGAGACACCACCAAGTTCTAAGCTCTGGCCGCTGGCGCATTCATTCTGGCGGTTCAAATAGAATAACTCTCTAAAGAGTAAAATATTGGGTTCTTCTCCAAGATAAACTTCACTGAATACTTGGAAGTTGCAGATGTTAGACACGGAATTGGGTCCGATGTCTTGTGGGCGAAGATCAAAGAAGGCCAACACATCTCTGAAGAATTTTGAGCCGGGTGGAGAGAAACCCCGGTTCATATGATCCGTGAAAACAATAACTTCCCCCTCTTTGGGTTGAGGGAATTCCTCCTCCGGGTTTGGAGCACGATAAGACATGGTTTCCTTCTTTGGCAGATAGCCGATTTTCACATAATCATCAAGAGTGCTGTCTGTGACAATGGATTTAACCCAGTTGCAAGAAGTGGGAGCTTTGGGTGCCATTGTGATGGAGGCTTGAGAAAGAATAAAATACCGGTTCAAATTTAAGCCGGAAAGAAAAAATACGACAGGTATATTCAAGATGGCGGCTTATGAAGGGGCCTAATGGTATAAGGATAATTATGTCAAGGTTATTTAAGCCGCCATAGGTTCTATAAGCCGTTAAGATTGTTTAAACCGTCATGGGTGTTCAAGGTTATCAAATAAGCATTGTCTCTTTAAACCGGTGATAAGAGTCGCCATGGCTAGAGCGATCTAACAAGTCCAGATTTTTGCCTAAGTATGGCATAAACAGGTTTCACAAACTACAGTTATTATTTTGGATCAAATGGCCGTTCGAAAAGAAATATTTCTAGACCTAAAAATATGGTACTGCAGAGTTCATGCGTTCTAATGAAGGTTCTGTTCAAAGAAAGAGGATCTGCTAGTGCCAAAAACGGATGCTAAACAGCTACCGCATGGGTTCCATATTATTCTTGGATCAAAAGAGGCCGCAGAGGAGGAACTACGAAGATACTGTGATGAACTACGAAGAACACAGGAACCCACGAAACCCTAATGCAGATCTAAGGGGCAGGAAGGAGAAAACATACAACAGCAGATCTTCTGCAGAGGGGCGCCGCCATTCTCTGGACAGATTCAGGTCGATGCAGCGGCCAAGGTCGACGAAGACGGGGTGCGCTGCGGCGGCGGCGGAAGCTCGAGCGGCAGTGGGTTTGCAAAAGGAAGAAGATGATGGAAAGGGGGAGAATGAAGAAATACCAGTCGCGCCTATTTATAAGGGGAAGACTGATAAGTGGGCGCGAAAAACGAGGAGGCCGAAAAATTAAGTTATCCAGCTACAACGACGCCTCGATTTTTGGGACGGTCATTAAGAAAAAGATCCGTTGAGATATATCGGATAAAATGTTCGTTTATGACAGGTGATGTCATGGCGGGTTACTGCGGGTTCTAAGGATGACGTCATGGCGGGTTACAAAAAATTTCATAAGCAAGAAGCAGAAGATTTTTTCGAAGTGTTGAAGATTGACATGAACCAGTCCAAATCAATCTGGGGCCTAATGTTGGGGATATAACTACTGGTATGACCCGCCCAGGAGGGGCCGGGTTATACGTATGAGTGTACTCGAAGCCCAAGACCAAGGTTGAAGATGGCGACTCATTTAAGGGCCCAAAGCCCAGAGGCGACTTAAGGCCCGTAGTGAGAAACCGCCATATGTACATGACTTGTATTGTAAGGCAAGAATAGTTAAGAAACCCAGCCGGACACTGTTTATGAGCCGGCCGGGACTCTGAGAGCCGCTGGGCGTCAACCTCTGTATATAAAGGGACGACCCGGCGGCGGCTCAGGGCAAGTAACATCAGATCGAGAGCTAGGTCAAGCGATTCGCTCCTTGGTTATCGAGACATAAGCAATCCCACTCCAAACTGGATCGTAGGCTTTTACCTTCACCGTAAGGGGCCGAACCAGTATAATCCTCGTGTCCTTTGTCCCGATTTAACCCCTTTAAGCTTCCTAGTTGCGATGGCTCCATGACTAAGTCCTTCCACGAGGACATCTGCCGTGACAATTCCACGACACCCGGGCCTGGCTCGTGCCACGTGGTGGCACGTTAGCGCCGGTACGTGCCGAACCGGTACTAAAGGGGGGGACCTTTAGTCCCCACCCTTTAGTGCCGGTTATGGAACCGGCACTAAAGGCCATTACGAACCGGGACTAAAGCCCGGTTCTGCACTAGTGGATGTGAGCCCTTGAATGAACTGAGCTTTAATGCTTGCGTTGTTGTATGTTCGCACAAGCGTACCAGATTGGATAACTGCAGGAGACGCTAGAGAAAGCAATGTGTTCTTGGTGAACGTTGGGTGCTGTTAAAGAGACTGGAGTTACAGTTGGTAAGTTGTAGAAAATTCAAAATTATCGGGCAGCTGCTAAGTTTGTACACAGTTTGATTTGTCAAGCAGTGAGATCCAAACGTACAGTGCAACTTTGGCTACGATAATTTTTTCGCAATCCATGGTTATATAATCGTACAGTATCGATTCCGTGCTTTGTTTGACTATTGGTGTTGGTTGCAGACTGCCCAAAACCTCACGTATAGATTGTGCCTCGTGTTTCTAAAAGAAGGGCCTCTAAAGCTTTGCATAATTTTTTTAGACGACGCACTGCCCCCTACGACAAGGCGATTTTCCCCTGCACAAGCCGCCGCCACAACCAGGCGACTAGGAAGCCGGATCTTCTTCCACCGATCTCCACCGGCCAGGACGTTGGCCCCCTCCCCCTCCGGCTGCCGCTCCGGCAGCAGGAGGGAGGGGGGACCCCGTTTCTCCACTCCGTAGTTAGGGTTTGGATCAGTGGCGGAGCTAGCCCGTCCATGGAGCCGGGGGAAAATACAAAGGGGTGTGCTCCATAGGCATTTTCCCACAAAGACTGGTGATTAATTCTCAGTTTCTTAGTGTAACTTAATGAAAGTATTTGGCAGTGCCCGGGCAGCTGCCCAGGGTCGCCGGGAGGTGGCTCCGCCACTGGTTTGGATTGTAGGTCGTGGTGTGTCGTTGGGGTGATGGGAGCGACGCCCGAGCGAATAAATCTGCCTCAACTCCACTCCCACACTGGCGGTGCTCATCATGGCGGCGTCTCGAAGTTGATGGCATCGTTTTTTTGCTGATCCTTCAGATCGGCGGTGCTAGGGTTCATGGATGGTGTCGGCGAGGCGGCGGCGGTGACTCCATCAGGTGTGTCTCTCCTTCTGCTCTGTCCCCGTTGCTACGGCATTATCTCCAACTTCATGGTGGAGCAGGGAGGTTTTGTGGTCCAGGAGTACGCGCAGATGGTTGTCTACGCAAGTGATAGCTGGAAGATGGTGCATCTTGTGCTGGGTTTATGGTTGAAGGCTGACAGTTCTGGTTTCCTCCTCCGGCGTCATAGTCGTGTAGGGGTGTCAGCTATGGAGTTCGATGGCGTGTCCGGGGACATGTTGCGATCTGATTCTTTCAACGGCAATGGTCTTGCTTCAAGCAAACTACTTTGGAAGTCCGTAAAGCTGCTGAACAACGAGGGAACCGCGTCGACCTCGTGTGAAGAGGTGATCTGTCTCCTTTTCCTTAATGAACAGGGACAGACGCTGGTTATTTGCATAGGATTATCCTATCTTTTCAGTCATGTAATGTCGATATTTACATGGCTTGTAATTGAATCTTTATTTTATTAATGAGACACGTATTATCATGAAAAAAAGCTTTGCATAATTTTGTTAAATGGGCAAGACAACCCATGGAGGGAAAAACATAGAAGAGCAGCTACGCTACTCGACGCAAAACTATGCTTGTGAAAAGATCACCAAAAAAGGCTTTCGCCCTGCTTTATATATAAGGCAACACGGCCGAACCAATACAAAGTGACGAGGAAAACCTGTTACACTAGTAGAAAAACTACTTTACGTGAGACACGTTAGTCACGGTTTGTAAACGAACCGGCACTAATGTGACCATTAGTGCTGGTTCCAATGGCAAGGCAGGCGGGCATCATTAGTCCCGGTTTGTGTTGAATCTCTAGTACCAGTTCGTGCCACGAACCGGGACTAAAGAGGTGGTGGCAGGCTGGTGTCAGGCTGGGGCCCCACCAACCCCTTTAGTCCCGGTTCATGGCACGACCCGGGACTAGAGGCTTACCTTTAGTCCCAGTTTGGGTCACGAACCGGGTCTAAAGATGCTCCTATATAAACCCTTCGTCCAGCCCGCGATCGAGCTCTCTGTTCTTCCCCTTTCCTCTCCTCTATGTTCTTCCCCAAAGCTCGAGCTCATCCTTCATTTTACCCAAAATTTGTCAACATTTCAAGGCCCCCCATCCATCCAAGTGATCAAAAAGGTTAGCAACTTTGTCCTTTCATCTCTCATTGCTAGTTTAACTCTTGCAATGCTCTATAAGTATAGTGATTTGTGGGTTTTAGTTTGGGAGTAATTATATGTGGTAGTTTATTTTATTTATATGCAATCTGAGCTCAAATTAACTCTTAGTTTGCATTGTAGGTGTGGTTTACTTAGTGCCTTCCTGTCCCCATCCTAACCACCGTCGATCGCCCGCACCATCCCGTCGCCGGCACCACCTCCGTGAGCCTCTTGTTCTTATCTTTAAAAAAAATCATATTTGTGTGATTTAGATATATAGTTACTTGTATAATTTTCTTACCCGTATGTTGTTTGTTATACATAGCGCCATGGTTTTGAAAAGATAAGGAAGTAAATACATCATACGATGAGCCAAAGCGCCACATTATTCTTTCAGGGAAAAGAAACATCGTGGGAGTGGAGGACAAGACAGACATGTCAGAAGATTATGAAAAGTTTCATGAAATTGCTCCCTTCACAGTGAATATTGACCCGAGCATCCAGTTAAATGATGAAGATTGTCCATGGTTACGGCGCAAAGGGACACACGCGATGAAAAAGTTTTATGCCCAAAGATCCCACTCTCGGTTGTGACCGACTTCACTGTCATCACTTTCTTCTCTAGTGAGTTTCCGGACTGATATATCTGGAAAGTCCCACTTCGGACAAACTGGAGGGAATCTTTGTAATAGTTAGGTTGCTTATGTGTTTTGGCATTTGAAGCGCATTTACTGATTTTCAACCCTTTCTGACTTCATTTGCTATTTTTCATGCATTTACTGATTTTTTAAGCTTAATGATCCTGAAATTGAAAAGAACTACAAATGAACTCTGAAAAGGTTGAAAGTTGGCATGGTATGATCATTTCACCCACATAGCATGTGCAAAAAAGTTGAAAGGGTTACGGCAAAAACTGGATGCACTTCGTGTACAAAATGGACAATCTCTTTCGAAGTATCAGCGTTTCGGACGAAAACTCGTCTGTTACAAAGGCATTTCATTTTTTAAAACTTATTTCAACTCCAGACTTTTCATGCGTTCAGTATGCACCATTCGAAGCCACGTCATCAATTTTCAACCCTTTTTGACTTCATTTGCTATTTTTCATGCATTTACTGATTTTTTTAGCTAAATGACCCTGAAATTGAAAAGAACTACAATTGAACTTGTGATGGCAAAGAATAAAAGCGACATACTGCACAAAGGTTGCTATCACAAGGGGCAACATAACGTGATGTTCTTTTGCACTAAGAGATTGAGCATAGAAACAAAAAGCATATGGCAACCTCTGCTTCCCTCTGTGAAGGGTCTATCTTTTACTTTTATGTATTTACTTTCATGCAAAGAGTCAAAGTATTTCTCTCTATTCTCTTTTGGCAAGCATCATGTGGTGAGGAAAGACATAGGCACATATATCCAGTTGGATGTGGGTAGCATGAGTTATTATTGTTGACATCACCCTTGAGGTGAATACGTTAGGAGGCGAAACTATAAGCCCCTATCTTTCTTTGTGTCTGGTTGAAACGTTTTGCTCATGTGTATGCGGTGAGTGTTAGCAATCATAGAAGACTATATGATGGTTGAGTATGTGGACTTGCCTAAAGGCTCTGATACGTGACCCTTCCTGAAAAGATGATGAAGTGTAGTTGCAAAGTTGACTGAAAACATAGTTTGCTGGTTTCCAATAGAGTTTGTGCTTTATATTTCGATGTTGTGATGAGTTGTTACTTATTCCTGAGAAGTCTATGATAAAAGTTCTATGATAAAAGTTTTATGTTAAAGTTTGTTGATGTTATAATAATATACATGATGCTTCTATGTCCGTATTTTGTTTTTATCGACACCTCTCTCTCTAAGCATGTGGACATGTTTTTTGATTTTGGTTTTCGCTTGAGGACAAGCGAGGTCTAAGCTTGGGGGATTTGATACGTCCATTCTGCATCATGTTTATCTACTGTTATTTATATTGTTTTTATGCATAATAATGCTTTTTGGAGTAATTCTAATGCCTTTTCTCTCATAATATGCAAGGTACACACAAAGAGGGAGAATACCGGCAGCTGGAATTCTGGACTTGAAAAAGCTACGTCAGGCTACCTATTCTGCGCAACTCCAAATGAGCTGAAACTTTACAGGGAATTTTTATGAAATATATAAGAAATATTGAAGCCAATAAGTACCAGAGGGGGTCCACCAGGTGGGCACAACCCACCTGGGCGCGCCAGGGCGTCCAGGCGCACCCTGGTGGGTTGTGCCATCCTCGGCCCACCTTCAGTGCCCCTTTTTCTGATATATAAGTCATTTTGACCTAGAAAAAAAAAAGGAGAGGACTTTCGGGACGAAGCTCCGCCGTCTCGAGGTGGAACTTGGGAGGAGCACTTTTGCCCTCCGACAGAGCGATTCCGCCAGGGGAACTTCCCTCCCAGAGGGGGAAATCATCGTCATCATCATCATCAACAACTCTCCCATCTTGGGGATGAAATCTCCATCAACATATTCAGCAGCACTATCTCCTCTCAAACCCTAGTTCATCTCTTGTGTTCACTCTTTGTACCGGAACTATGGATTGGTACTTATGGGTGACTAGTAGTGTTGATTACACCTTGTAGTTGATTACTATATGGTTTATTTGGTGGAAGATTATATGTTCAGATCCAATATGCTATTTAATACCCCTCTGATCTTGAGTATGATTATAATTTGTGAGTAGTTACTTTTGTTCTTGAGGTCACGGGAGAAATCTTGTTGCAAGTAATCATGTGAATTTTATATGTGTTTGATATTTTGATGGTATGTATGTTGTGATTCCCTTAGTGGTGTTATGTGAACGTCGACTACATGACACTTCACCATATTTGGGCCTAAGGGAATGCATTGTGGAGTAGTTATTAGATGATGGGTTGCGAGAGTGACAGAAGCTTAAACCCTAGTTTATGCGCTATTCCATAAGGGACTGATTTGGATCCAAAAGTTTAATGTTGTGGTTAGAATTTATTCTTAATAATTTTCTTGTAGTTGCGGATGCTTGCGAGGGGGTTAATCATAAGTAGGAGGTTTGTTCAAGTAAGAACAGCACCTAAGCACCGGTCCACCCACATATCAAATTATCAAAGTAGCGAACACAAATCAAACCAACATGATGAAAGTGACTAGATGAAATTCCCGTGTACCCTCAAGAACGCTTTGCTTATCAGAAGAGACTGTTTTGGCCTGTCCATTGCCTCAAAAGGATTGGGCTACCTTGCTGCACTTTTTTTACTATTACCGTTACTTGCTCGTTACAAATTATCTTCCTATCAAACTACTCGCTACTTATAATTTTAGTGCTTGCAGAGAATACCTTCCTGAAAACCACTTGTCATTTCCTTCTGCTCCTCATTGGGTTCGACACTCTTACTTATCGAAAGGACTACGATTGATCCCATATACTTGTGGGTCATCAAGGCTGCGCCGTTGCCGGGGAGTGAAGCACTCTTGGTAAGTGGAAATTGGTAAGGAAAAAATTATTACTACATGCAGAAATTTACTGTCACGTGTTACTATGGAAAACAATCCTTTGAGGGGTTTGTTCGGGGTATCTTCACCTCAACCGGAACCACAATTAGTTATCCCTCAACCTACTGCACCTACTGAAAACATTGGTTATTAAATTCCTTCAGGTATGATAGAACAACTGCTAGCTAATCATTATGCAGGAGATGGAACAGGACATCCTGATATGCACTTGATATATGTGGAAGAAATTTGTGGATTGTTTCAGCTTGCAGGTTTACCCGGAGATGAAGCTAAGAAGAAGGTTTTTGTTTTATCTTTGAAGGGAAAAGCATTGGCATGGTATAGGCTATGCGATGATATTGGATCTTGGAATTGGAATCGATTCAAATTGGAGTTTCACCAAAACAATTATCCTATGCATCTAGTTCATCGTGATTGGAATTACATATATAATTTTTGGCCTCGTGAAGGAGAAATATTGCTCTAGCTTGGGGGAGGCTTAAGTCAATGTTATATTCATGGCCCGATCATGAGCTCTCGAGAGAAATTATCATTCAAAATTTTTATGCTCGGCTTTCTCATGATGATCGATCCATGCTTGATACTTCTTGTACTAGCTTCTTTATGCAGAATACTATTGATTTCCGGTGGGATGTTTTAGAAAGAATTAAACGCAACTCTGAAGATTGGGAACTCGACGAAGGTAAAGAGTCAGGTATTAAACTTAAGTATGATTGTGTTAGATCTTTTATGAATACCGATGCTTTTCGAAAGTTTACCGCTAAATATGGACTTGACTCTAAGATAGTAGCTGCTTTTTGTGAATCATTTGCTACTCATGTTGATCTCCCTAAAGAGAAGTGGTTCAAATATCACCCACCTATTAAAGATGAAATTAAAGAACCGGTAATAGCTAAAGATGAAACTATTATCTATAATGTTGATCCAGTTGTTCCTACTGCTTATATTGAGAAACCACCTTTTCCTGTAAGGATAAAGGAACATGCTAAAGTTTCAACTGTGGTCAATAAAAGCTATATTAGAACACTTAAACCAACTGAACAAATCAAGGTAGAACCTAGTGTTGCTATGGTTAAAGATCTCCTGGTAGAAAATATAGATGGGCATGTTATTTACTTCTGTGACGAAGCTGCTAGAATTGCAAAACCCGATGAAAAAGATAAACATAGACCCGTTGTTGGCATGCCTGTTGTCTCAGTTAAAATAGGAGATCATTGTTATCATGGTTTATGTGACATAGGTGCTAGCGTGAGTGCTATTCCTTTTAACTTATATCAAGAAATTATGAATGATATAGCACCCGCTGAAATAGAAGACATAGATGTTACTATTAAACTTACTAATAGAGACACCATCACACCACTTGGGATTGTTAGAGATGTTGAAGTCTTGTGTGGGAAAATAAAATATCCTACAGATTTTCTTGTTCTTGGTTCCCCACAAGATGACTTTTGTCCCCTTATCTTTGGTAGCCTTTCTTGAACACCGTTAATGCTAAAATAGATTGTGAGAAGCAAACTGTCCGTGTAAGTTTTGGTGATGAGTCTCATGAGTTTAATTTTTCCAAGTTTAGTAGAAAGCATCATAGGAAAGAATTGCCTAGTAAGGATGAAATAATTGGTCTTGCTTCTATTGCCGTTCCTCCTAATAATCCACTAGAACAATATTTGCTAGACCATGAGAATGATATGCATATGCATAAAAGACATGAAATAGATAAGATTTTCTTTGAACAACGTCCTCTGCTTAAACAAAAATTGCCTATTGAAACTCTAGGAGGTCCTCCTCCACCTAAAGGTGATCCTGTGTTTGAATTAAAACAATTGCCAGGCACTTTGAAATATGCTTATCTTGATGAGAAAAAGATATATCCTGTTATTATTAGTGCTAACCTTTCAGAACATGAGGAAGAAAGATTATTAAAGGTTCTGAAGAAGCACCGAGCTGCTCTTGGATACACTCTTGATGATTTAAAGGGCATTAGTCCCACTCTCTGTCAGCACAAAATTAATATGGAACCTGATGCTAAACCCGTTGTTGATCACCAATGATGCTTAAATCCTAAGATGAAAGAAGTGGTAAGAACTGAAATACTGAAGCTTCTGGAAGCAGGTATAATCTATCCTATAGCTGATAGTAGATGGGTAAGTCATGTTCATTGTGTCCCTAAGAAGGGGTGTATTACTATTTTTCCTAATGATAAGAATGAACTTATTCCACAAAGAATTGGTACTGGCTACATAATGGTAATTGATTTTAGAAAATTAAATAAAGCAACTAGAAAAGATCATTACCCTCTGCCTTTTATTGATCAAATGCTAGAAAGATTGTCAAAGCACACATATTTTTGATTCCTTGATGGATATTCTGGTTTTTCTCAAATACCTGTCTCACAACCTGATCAAGAGAAAACCACCTTTACTTGTCCTTTTGGAACTTGTGCTTATAGATGTATGCCTTTTGGGTTATGCAATGCACCTGCTAGCTTTCAAAGATGTGTGACTGCTATATTCTCTGATTTTTGTGAAAATATTGTTGAGGTTTTCATGGATGATTTTTCCGTTTACGGAACTTCTTTTGATGATTGCTTAAGCAACCTTGATCGACTTTTGCAGAGATGCGAGCTAACTAATCCTGTCTTGAATTGGGAGAAGTGCCACTTTATGGTTAATGAAGGTATTGTCTTGGGACATAAAATTTCTGAACGAGGTATTGAGGTGGATAAACCTAAAGTTGATGCAACTAAGAAAATGCCATGTCCTAAAGATATCAAAGGTATTCGTAGTTTCCTTGGTCATGCTGGTTTCTATAGGAGGTTTATTAAAGACTTTTCTAAAATTTCTAGGCCTCTTACAAATCTTTTGCAAAAGGATGTTCCATTTGTTTTTGATGATAATTGTGTAGAAGCCTTTGAAACACTTAAGAAAGCCTTGATTTCGGCACCTATTGTTCAACCACCTGATTGGAACTTGCCTTTTGAAATTATGTGTGATGCTAGTGATTATGCTGTTGGTGTTGTTCTAGGACAAAGAGTTGATAAGAAATGAAATGTTATTCATTATGCTAGTAAAACTCTAGACGGTGCTCAACGAAACTATGCTACTACTGAAAAAGAATTCTTAGCAGTGGTGTTTGCTTGTGATAAATTCAGATCTTACATTGTAGATTCTAAAGTAACTGTTCACACCGACCATGCTGCTATAAAATATCTTATGGAAAAGAAAGATGCTAAACATAGACTCATTAGGTGGGTTCTTTTGCTACAAGAATTTGACTTGCATATCGTTGATAAAAAGGGAGCTGAGAACCCTGTGGCTGAAAACTTGTGTAGGCTAGAAAATATTCTTGATGACCCACAACCTATTAATGATAACTTTCCTGATGAACAATGAGCTGCAACAAATGTTTCTCATAACGATCCATGGTATGCTGACTATACTAATTACATTGTTGCTAAATATATACCACCTAGCTTCACTATCCAACAAAAGACAAAAATTCTTCTATGATTTAAGAAATTATTTTTAGGACGACCCACATCTTTATAAAGAAGCAGTAGATGGTATTATTAGACGTTGTGTACCTAAGCATGAACAGGAACAAATCCTACGGAAATGCCACTTCGAAGCTTATGGAGGGCATCATGCGGGAGATAGAACTGCTCACAAGGTATTGCAATTCGGATTTTATTGGCCTACTCTCTTCAAGGATGCCCGTAAGTTTGTTTTATCTTCTGATGAATGTCAAAAAATTGGTAATATTGGTAAGCGTCAGGAAATGCCTATGAATTATTCTCTTGCTGTTGAACCATTTGATGTATGGGGTTTTGATTATATGGGCCCTTTTCCTTCCTCTAATGGGTATACATATATTTTGGTTGCTGTTGATTACACTACAAAAAAAAGACCCATCCGTGACATTTTGGGCCGAGCGAATTTTTTTTGTCATACTTGTGACACTTCTATGATGATAATTGTGACAAAACCCGGTATCATCATATATGTGGTGGGATCCTACTTCTATGACAAAAAATCATGATAGAAAATGGGCTTTTCATCCTAGGCGGGCTGAAGACGCAGCTGCATGACATTCTTTGGGCCGTCCATGACGGAAAAAACCGTGGTAGAAGCGAGGGCGAGGAAAATTTCGGGGAGTTCCCGGTTACGGTGGGTGGTCGGGGGCCGAGCGATGCGCGTTTCTCTCGTACACGTACGCGCGTGTGTGCGAGGCGTTGGCTCTAACTGATCCCGAGCGAGGCGTTGCGCTCTAATTGAACCCGAGCGATTGCACTGCAGGCTACGCGTTACTGAACCCGAGCGATCGATCGATGGCTGTTAACTGAACCCGATCGAGCGATTCCTTTGCTACTGCTGCAACTGAAGCCGATCGATGCTGCCTCTGGATGAATAGTGAGCGTTGGGGGGGGGGTTGGATGAATAGTGAGCGGTGGGGGTGGATGAACAGGACCCCGATCGATCGAGCCGGTTAGGGCTGGATGAACAGGACCCCGTGGAGGGCTGGATGAACAGGACGACCCCGTGGAGGGCTGGATGAACAGTAGATGGTGGAGGGGGTGGATGAACAGTATCCCATGGAGGGGTGTTTGAACAGGAGCCCGTGGAGAGGGGTGGCTGAACAGTAGCCGGTGGAGTAGCGCGCGGTGGAGGCTGGATGAACAGGAGCCCGTGGATGAACAGTCGCAGGTGGAGGCTGGAGGAGGTCGACGGTGGATGAATAGTAGCCCGTGGAGGCTGGAGGAGGTCGACGGTGGAGATGAACAGTATCCCGTGGAGTCCCGTTTTGCGGTACGCCACACCCCTCCCGAGGAACAGGACCCCTGTTTCGACCGTAGCGCTCCAACACAAGTCCGTTTCCTCTGTTTTGCGGTACACCACACCCCTCCCGATCAACAGGACCCCCGTTTTGACCGTAGGAGGTCCGTTTCCTCCGTTTTGCGGTACGCCAGACCCCTCCCGATGAACAGGATCCCGTTTCGAATGTGGCCGGTCGAACACAAGGCCGTTTCCTCCGTTCTGCGGTACGACAGGCCTCGTTTCCATCGCATGTTCCGTCCAAGCCCTCCCGATGAACACGACGACGCATTCCGTTCCGACCCAGCCGGTTGGCTCCCCATGAACACGATGACGACGTTGTTTCTCCGTTCCGACCCAGCCATGTACACGAGCCCTGGCCGTACGTATGCGCAAGTAGGCGTTCGAGACCCCGCCCGTATGTATGTAGGTGGCCGTATTTTCTTTCTTGCACACTGGCGCTGTATGTACGTGTACATGCTACATGCGCGCCTATACTACAACACGTGCGCGCCTCTACATCCACCAGTATGTATGTACACGTTCTCGACCAGAATGACAACGCTACGTACGCTTCGACCAGGTAGGTGCCAACTGTCAGGCACTTCCTTGCATGCGAAGATGTAGCTGGTGGGTCCCAGCAGTCAGGGGGAATCGTTTTTTTGCCCGGATGCATTTCCTTGCGTGCGAAGATGTAGCTGGTGGGTCCCAGCAGTCAGGGGGGAAACATTTTTTCACGAAATATGGTGGCCCGTCTAGTGGGTCCCTGCTGTCAGGTGGAGGAATCATTATTTTCCGCGTAATAAGGAGGCACTTCCTTGCTACGACCGTGGACCCAGCTGTCAGCCTCTCCACGTACAGTCCACACCCGATGGAAGTCATTCCTTGACCATGTTGACCACGCGCGCCGAGAGCACCAGGGCGGTGGATGACAGCGATGCCTAGGAAGGGGACGACGCGGAGCCGGGGAGGACGCGGCAGTGGATGCCCACGCATAGAGGAGTATGAGGTTTCACTGGTTCGGCTATGGTGTGAGGCTGCCGTCGCCGCAGAATAACAAGGGGTGTGGGTGAGTAGAGGGATGGCTTGGCCAGCGGTGGGAGTAGTAGGGGGCGGTGAGGTCTCCGCGGCATCACAGCCGGCCACGGGAGGCAGGAGCATGCGGCACGACCGGCGCTGCTTTGGGTGGCTGGAGCAAGAAGACCAGAGGTTGAAGAAGCACTACGGCCGTTGGATGGACATCGTACGGTCACTAGAGCTAGAATCGTTCATATTAACTAAAGTTGACAAAGCCCTCCGTCCCCGTCAACTTAGTAGGCCCACAAGTCACCCTCCCACCAAGGTGGGTCCCAGCTAGCTGCGGGTATTCATTTTTTGTGCGTAATAAGGAGGCACTTCTGGTGGGTCCGAGCTGACAGCGGGGGGAACATTTTTTCGCAAAATACGGTGGCCCGTTCGGTGGGTCCTAGCAGTCAGGGGGAAATGTTTTTTTCACAAAATACTGGTGGCCCGTCCGGTGGGTCCCTGCTGTCAGGTGGAGGAATAATTATTTTCCGTATAATAAGGAGGCACTTCCTTGCGGCTGCCGTGGACCCAGCTGTCAGCCTCTCCACGTACAGTACTCTTCCGATGGAAGCCGGTCATTGACCACATTGACCACACTGCGCTGAGAGCACCACGGCGGTGGACGACGACGAGGCCTAGGAAGGGGATGACGCGGAGCCGGGGAAGACGCGACAGTGGATGCCCACGCGGAGAGGAGTACGAGGGTTCACTGGTTTGGCTGCGGTGTGAGGCTGCCATCGCCGCAGAATAACAGGGTGTGTGGGTGAGTGGAGGGATGGCATGGCCAGTGGTGGAAGTAGTATGGGGGCGGTGAGGCCTCCGAGGTAGCACAGCCGGCCACGGGAGGCAGGAGCAGGCTGCACGACCGGCGCTGCTTTGGGCGGCTGGAGCAAGAAGACCAGAGGTTGAAGAAGCACTATGGCCGTTGGATGGACATCATACGGTCACTGGAGTATTGACTAAGTTGACAAAGCCCTCCGTCCCCGTCAACTTAGTAGGCCCACAAGTCAGCCCAACAATATGGTGGGTCCCAGCTAGCAGGGGGTATTCATTTTTTTGGGCGTAATAAGGAGGCACTTCCTTGCGTGCGAAGATATAGCTGGTGGGTCTGACCTGTCAGTGGGGGAACATTTTTTCGTGAAATACAGAGGCTCTTCCCGTGGGTCCTAGCTGTCAGATGGAGGAATCATTATTTTGCGCGTAATAAGGAGGCATTTCCTTGCGTGCGGCAATGGACCCAGCTGTCAGCCTCTCCACACACAGTCCACTTCCGATGGATGTCGTTCATTGACCACGTTGACCAGGCTGCGCCGAGAGCACCAGGGCGGTGGATGACGGCGAGGCCTAGGAAGGGAACGACACGGAGCCAAGGAATACTCGGCAGTTGTTTCCCACGCGGAGGAGTACGAGGGTTTGCTGGTTCGTCTGCCGTACCCGGAGAATAACAACAAGTGTGGGTGAGTAGAGGGATGCCTAGGCCAGCGATTTGAGTACGGTGGGGCCGTGAGGCCTGCGCGGCAGCATAGTCGGCCGCGGGAGGAGGGAGCAGGCAGTCCTGCCGGCGCTTGTTTGAGCGGCTGGAGCATGAAGAGCAGAGATTGAAGAAGCACGACAGCCGTTGGATGGACATCCAACAGTCACTGCTCTCGTGTGTTGAATAAGTTGACAGGGCGTTGCGTGTGCGTCAACCTTTTTTTATGAAAGCATACACGTGAACCCGTAGTAGGCGCACAAGTCAGCCTCAAATCTGTGGAAAACAGCATACAACCCATCTGCCATTATTTCTAATAATGTACAGCCCATTTTCTAATTCTTAAGAATTTTTTTGGGCCCATCTTCTTTTTTAGCATTACACCCCATATTGTGGCCACGGTTAAAAAGTATACAAAATTTTGCATATTTTGGTGCGGTCAACTGTTTTTAATCCAGAAATATCGATTCACATTCATACTATTTTGAAAAATAATTTATATAAATATAAAATCCAAATAATTGTCCACGCATAAAAATCAATGGAATTTAAAATCTTGTAATGAAAAAAAATTGAAACTAATTCCCGGTTTGGTGTGTTTTAAAAATGTACAGCCCATTTCTGGGCAAACCAAATGAAACTCTCCTCGTCTTGAAAGATTTGCAGCCCAGCAGGGCCGATAAAGCAAGTAGGCCTTGTTTTGGTATTTCTTTAAAAAAATAGAACTGGGCTAGCCATTTTCAGCAAGAAAAAAACACAACTGGGCTCATGATGTGGTAAACATAAATAAAACCCTGGCTAGACGGGCCACAGCCCCCGCACAACCCGTTGTTACCCTAATCCGTCGCTAAAACTAGTATAAATAACAACTGCTTGTTCCTCAAAAAAAACTGCGCGACCTGCTGGGTCCCTGGTGTCAGCCGCTCGTAGTGTAATTCCCTCGTTTATTGACTACGTTGACAATGGCGTGAGCCCCAGATGTCTAACCATTAGGAGGAACCATATTTTTGGGCTTGTAACATAGAGGCACTTGCTTCCGTACTGCCATGACGCTGGTGGGTCCCTACTGTCATCCTCTCCACGTACAGTCATCTCCTTGTTCCTCTCGGTTGTTGGCGACATTGACAACGCAAGAGGGCAGTGCACCGCGCACGGCGAGCGAACTAAGGCCGCAAGGCGGAGGACGACGGCGAGGCCTCGGACGGAATGGACAGGAGCCGTGGAAGATGCACCGGTCCAGTCGCAGGCGAAGGGGAGTACGAGGGTTGACTGGTTCGGGCGCGGGTGCGTGTTGGGGCTGACGTCGCCGGAGAATAACAGGATGTGTGGGGTAATAGAGGGAGGGACTGGCCAACGTTGGAGGGTACGTATGATAGGGCGGCGGAGGCGCAGCTAGCCATGGGAGGCAGGAGCAGGCGGAGCCGACGGAGTGGTTTGGTTTGGGCGGCTGGAGGAAGAAGAAGACAAGAGATAGAAGATACACGACAGATGTTGGATGTCAATCCAACGGCTGGTAGGTAGAATCGTTTGTTGACCGGCTAGTAAGTCGACACCACCTTGGATAGGCTATTTCCTCGCGGGTCCCAAATGTCAGAATCCAAATCTGTCATGGTCATGCAGCCTTTCCCATGAAAATTTATAGCCCATTTGATGTGCTAGTTCGAAATAAGTTTGTGGGTGCTGGTGGGGGCTAATCACTTGGCTTCTGTAATGCACAGTGAGCTCAAGCAGCCGGCGAGAGTGATTTTATTTCCCTTGGTTGGGACTTGTTACAATATTTCACTCTAAATTAAACGAATGGCAAGCCATTTGCCTTGTTTCAAAGAAAATATGACAGTCATAGCCGAGTTGAAAAGGGCAGGAACATCTAACTCCAGCTTACAAACTGTACAAAAGCACGAGGGTTAATTGTTCATCAGGTTTACAAAAAAACCCAGGTTGAAAAGGGCAACAACATCTAACTCCAGCACTGTTTTCGGTAGTCACAGTCAAATGGATCGGTCAGGTCCATACAATGAACATTCCGGGTCGTAAAATTTACTGGATTATGACCACAATATGTTGTAAATAGAAGCCCGGCACATTCAGAAGCTCTTTTGCCTACCTGAAACTCCTTTTTTTGCTCTTCGACATACCCATCCGTCAAAACCATGCTGCTGATAAACTTAAGCCTGATGGACAATAGTAACCTTGCATTCAGCAGGAAGAATGTGAAAAATCTAGTGTTTGCATGGTTGGCTACATATCGTTCTAGCGTTATTGTCTTCAATCGAATCTCATGAGAAGTGAGAAAATCCCGATGCTTATGAATCCACCGATTGGTTATAACTTTCTTACCCCGTCCTGTTGCCTAAATAGACATGAAGATTGAAAACAGTTAAGGTCTAAAAAAAGAGTGTCGAAAGAGCAACAGCTGAACGGTTAATTCTAGTACACTATATGTGGGCTTCCAATGTGCGTGAAATTATCACCTTTATATACAACTTCTCCAGACATGGAAAGCATTGCAGCAAGCCAATAATCTTGTTCAGATCAAAACTATTCATTTGGATATATAAGATCTTGACAGAATCCAGCACCATTGATAGGCCATCCATGGAGAAACTCTTCATTGAGCATAGAACATAATATTAGTACAAAATGTGTACTCCAAGATGATATATAACTTATGCGCGGAAATTTAAAATGTAGCCTATGGTTACAAGTGTAGATGATAATATAAAGTACCTTAAGAACTGTGGAGCCAAACACCATATTGAAATGAGCACAAAGATCATGTATTACACCCAAGGTCTCCAGTTTAGGCGCAGAGAGGACGGTTATTTTCAACGGTGAATAACTAGAATCAAGGATCAACCTTTGAAGTGAAGGGGCATCTTAGATGATGAGCTGCCTTCCGTCAAAAGAAATTCCAATTCTTACAATGTTAGAAGACTTTATTTGGAGACAACCGATTCTAACTGTGAAAACAAGCACCAAGCACTCCAGGGCAGGGCAACTGGAGTGGATGATGCTGTGCAATGAGGCCTCCGATATACGAACCCGCACAAGTGAAAGTTTCTTGAGAAATGGGAGTCGAAGGTTTAGTACCAGATTGTCTGGTAGGTAGCACAGCGCAAAGGTGGCGGTGTGGAGAGAGGAGGAAAACCGCGAGATGGACATCGGTGCTGAGGGCACAAGTTCATGGCGTTCGGTATGTGGTATGTGATTTCCAAGGGAATAGTAGAACTCAAGCAACTGTAGTTCTGTGAATTCAAGGGATTTCCGCCAGGCGTCCACCGTGCAGGGCATGGTATGCTTGCTCAGGTAGCATGACGGGATGCAGAGGCTTTGAACGGAGCCCTGGTGGGAGGAGATGATGGCTCTGGGGATTTCAAAATCATTGAAGAGAGATAGCTGACGACAGTAGAGAATAAGGGGCACGACGCGCCATAGAGGGTGCCGCCGAATTGAGAGGACTTGGGTGCGGCAGCAATCCTTGGTGGGGAGAAGCGAGATGATCTCCCCAAGGACGGCGTCCGGGAGATCGCTGATGCGGTCCACCGGAGATTCTACGGTTTCCTGGGATCCGGTGGGGGCGGGGTCGCCGCTTCTCCCCGCGCTGCAGGGTGCGGGATCTACAACAGGCGTCGCCGCTGGCGGGAGCCTCATCTTCTTGGCGCTGGGGTCAGCTGACTCCATTTTCCTCGAGGGCGTCGCGTCGCGCTCACGGATTTGAGCAGAGTAACGAATGATGAGCCTAGTTGTAGTGCGAGTGAAGAAGAAGGGGAGCTGGGGGTTTTCTGTAGGAGTGAGGAAGAAGAGGAGCTGGGGTTTTCTGTAGGAGTGAGGTGAGGAATTTGGGGGTACGAGTGGAGCGAGCTGACGTGAGGTTGGTGGGAGCGAGGAGGAAGAAGAGCACCCAGGTTTTTTTGGGGGGGCGGTGTGCTGGGTGTGGGTAGCGCCTCTCATTCAGTAAATATATGGGCTTTTGAATTGATTTTACTATTTACTAGTGTGGATGGGCTGTTTTGTCTTGGGCCCAGAGAAACAATTACTACTAGTACAGTGGAGACACTCTACAGCTACCTAGAAAAACAATTACTTCTAGTAAAGTGGAGACACTCTACTGCTTCTGGCTCCTCCTAGGTCATTGAAACGTCTCCCTCTACTGAATGCCGTTATACTTTTGTTAACCGACATGCGGGCCATGCAGCGCACGGGCCCAAATGCCATCCACCAAATTAGAAGGCAGTATGCAGGCGGAGAGTCACCCCGGTCGTAGCGCGGTAGTAACGAGCCGTCGTATCACAAAACCCCACCTCCCCGCAGTCTAAGTTTGACGGACGAAGCAACCATCATTTCACTCTACGCTGAATCCCCTTCTCCCTCACTGTCTTCATGAAAGGCAACACTCGCATCTGCCACTGTTCTTCTCTCCCAACGAAGGGAAGGTAAGCGGATCCGTGATGTTGGTATATTTTCGTTCAGAAAAAAAGAACTTTTGCACAACAGTAACCGATCCTCACTCTCTCTTTTGTTTCATTGTCATTGCGATTGTGTTTTCCTTTCAGTGGTCTCCTAGTATTCGTCAGTTTCATGATGGACCAAGGAGAACCAGGCAAAGATCTGCCGATATTGGAGCAGACGCGGGAGACTGATCCCCACGAGACAGAGAGCTCCAAGAAGATGGAGGCAGCCACTGAGCCGACCCCAGATACGCTCACGGCCACTACTGAGATGGTCAATGCCCCGTTTGAGGTTACAGCCACCGTGGCACTCCAGGAGCAGTTTTCCCCTTCGTGGATGTGACCCCCCCCCCCCCCCCGCTGAGCTGCCCAAGGCGATTTTCTTCTTTGCCAATCTCGATTGTGGTTTTTCATCTAAGTATGTAGTGATTAATAATGCACAATTTTATTAGCTTCGATGCCATGCTATACATAGTGGTTTAAATAACTTGTGTTTCTTATACTGAAAAGTAATTCAGAATTTGTTTCTGTTTCAATTAGAGCCCTGATGCAGACAAGGATTGTGTGGTTGTACATGTCACTCGCTATGAGGCGGATGACCTGAATATACGCACTGGGAAAATAGAGTTCTTAGGCTGTTGGATCCTGGAAGCCATTTGCGGTTATACCAATGAAGAGTTGTATTCCAGCCTCACTATTGTCAGGCGTGTTGTCCATGGTGTACTGAAGCACAAGAAGTTCAAAGCTACTCCTTCGTTTGTGCGGCATACTATTCTTGTCAAGCTTACGCAGGAAGATGACATGGCATGCCTCCACAAACAAGTTCATCTGTGGCAAGGCCACAAGGTTGTCTTCATGAAGGTTCACAGGATTGAGCTGCTGCGGGACATCCTCGATGATGTTCATGGCAAGGTCCGTCTTGTGTCCAGCCCAAATTAGATCGAGGCATGAAATAGTTGCCCCAGCTAGTGTTTAATAGTAGTTTGGATTGTGTCTAATTATCCGAACCTTGCCTGTTATCGACCCCTCTGGGGCTAGTACTCTGTTTGAATCCGTCTATGGGAACTGCTGCTACTTTTGTGTGCCCGTGAATCATGTGAGAACCATCGTAATTGTTGCCGAAACAGATGCGTCCTCGCTAGTTTTTTCATGAATATGGTGTAGGAGATATGCCCTAGAGGCAATAATAAATGATATTATTTATCTCCAAGTTCATAATTATGTTTATGTTCCATGCTATAACTGCTATGGTTCTCGAGTCTGCAATAACACGAGGCTCGGAGGAAGACTCATATGCACGTGTGGAATAATAAACAGTAAGAAGTATTCTTAGTCTGGCCTCTAAGACTAGCTCAGGTGTTGCATGATGGTTCTGTTTTCCTGATCATGGGCATGTCAATGCCAGCAACTTTGAGGGTACAATGTTAAGAGAACATTTGTGTTGAATCGACCCGGATTGATGTTATGCTATGAGATTCATTCATCACAAGTTAATGGTACATAACACAGATATGGTTAACGTTTGCATGATTCCTTAGACCATGAGAGTATCGAGTTTCTTCATGCTTGCTTCATGAACTTTGGGGTTTGTTAAACGTCATCCGTAAATGGGTGGCTATTACGGCGGCTTACGGGTTCATGGAAAAGTATGTCAAGTAACTTGATAGCTAAAGATCGGGATTTGCTCCTCCGACGATGGAGAGATATTCTCGGGCCCTCTCAGTGTAACGGTATCCATCATCGTCTGGCTAGACGCAGTGTGATTTGATCACAGGGATGCCGGAACATGGAAACGAGAAAAGAGAACAAAACCAGTAACGAGGTAACTAGCATAGTGGACAAGTTGTTGATCCACGGGGATGCAAGTAAATCTCACCTCAGGTCTTTGTAACATATCACGAAGCAACAGGAATAGCACACGACAACTGGAGGTTCACTCGAATATTCATTCGTGTGGGTATAGGGGTCAATATGGGTGTCCACGGCTCCGATGTTGATCATTGATCGGAAAGTGTTCCGGTCATGTCTATGCTTCACCGAACCTATAGGGTCACACACTTAAGGGTCATCTATCTGCTGAATACTAGACAGGGAGTCTGAGAGAAATTTGCCGAAAAAGTTTCGGAGACAATGGAAGAGTTCCGGAGAGAGAATAGCAAAATAGTTTAGTAACACCGAAAAGTTGTTTCGGGATATACCATTAAGTCAAATTGGTTTCGGGACAAGCCTGATAATTCTTGGAGGGTGCCAGAATTATTCTGGAAACTTCTAGGAATTTTTGGGGATAAAAACCAAAAATGTTTCGGAGCTGCCGGTTCCTCTTTGGTTTTTTTCGCGGACGAAATTCACTAATCTGAAATTGTTTCAGACCGAATCCAAAATCATTTTAGTGGGTACAGGAATTATTCTAAGACCCACAGAAATATTTTCGGATTTATTGGACGCGAAAAATTGTCTTCATGAATAGTGAAAACGCATTCTTGTTTGCTTTTCGCAGATGAAAATCACTAAACCGAAATTGTTTCGGAACGCGTTGAAAATTATTTTAGTGGGTACTGGAAATGTTCTGAGCCCACATAAATATTTTTCAGTTCGAACGGACGCTGAAAAATGTCGTCATGAATAGTGAAAGTGCTTTTTGCTTGGCTTCTTGGAGAAGCCACCTTGAGGGCCTTTTGGTATTATCCCCTTGGCTTCTTGGAGAAGCCACCCTTGGGCTCGGCCTATAAATAGGGGTGGAGGGGGCTGCCTAAATACACACTCTTTCTCACATACAAGTGCCATGCATGATCTGACTTCTCTCTCCCTCCCAGCGAAATAGTTTCATAGAGCCGAAAGGCTGTCTGGGTTCCGGTGGGAACTAGTTCTGGACGGCGATGCCCTGCCGGATAGATGTGTTGGAAATATGCCCTAGAGGCAATAATAAATTGGTTATTATTATATTTCCTTGTTCATGATAATCGTTTATTATCCATGCTAGAATTGTATTGATAGGAAACTCAGATACATGTGTGGATATATAGACAACACCATGTCCCTAGTAAGCCTCTAGTTGACTGGCTCGTTGATCAATAGATGGTTACGGTTTCCTGACCATGGACATTGGATGTCGTTGATAACGGGATCACATCATTAGGAGAATGATGTGATGGACAAGACCCAATCCTAAGCCTAGCACAAGATCGTGTAGTTCGTTTGCTCAGAGCTTTTCTAATGTCAAGTATCATTTCCTTAGACCATGAGATTGTGCAACTCCCGGACACCGTAGGAATGCTTTGGGTGTACCAAACGTCACAACGTAACTGGGTGACTATAAAGGTGCACTACAGGTATCTCCGAAAGTGTCTGTTGGGTTGGCACGAATCGAGACTGGGATTTGTCACTCCGTGTAAACGGAGAGGTATCTCTGGGCCCACTCGGTAGGACATCATCATAATGTGCACAATGTGACCAAGGAGTTGATCACGGGATGATGTGAGTTACGGAACGAGTAAAGAGACTTGCCGGTAACGAGATTGAACAAGGTATCGGGATACCGACGATCGAATCTCGGGCAAGTAACATACCGATAGACAAAGGGAATTGAATACGGGATTGATTGAATCCCCAACATCGTGGTTCATCCGATGAGAACATCGTGGAACATGTGGGAGCCAACATGGGTATCCAGATCCCGCTGTTGGTTATTGGCCGGAGAACGTCTCGGTCATGTCTGCATGGTTCCCGAATCCGTAGGGTCTACATACTTAAGGTTCGATGACGCTAGGGTTATAGGGAAAGTATGTACGTGGTTACAGAATGTTGTTCGGAGTCCCGGATGAGATGCCGGACGTCACGAGGAGTTCCGGAATGGTCCGGAGGTAAAGATTTATATATGGGAAGTCCTGTTTTGGTCACCGGAAAAGTTCCGGGTGCTATCGGTAATGTACAGGGACCACCGGGAGGGTCCCGGGGGTCCACCAGGTGGGGCCACCGGCCCCAGAGGGCTGCATGGGCCAAGTGTGGGAGGGGACCAGCCCCAGGTGGGCTGGTGCACCCCCCCACAAGAAGCCCAGGGTGCAGGAAAGGGGGGAAAGGGGAAACGCTAGGCTCAGATGGGCCTAAGGCCCATCTAGTGGGGCGCCCCCCTCTCTCCCCCCTTTGGCCGCCCCTCCAAGCCCCATCTAGGGCTGGCCGCACACCTTGGGGGGGGGGCACCCTAGATGGGGGCGCAGCCCTCCCCCTCCCCTATATATATTGGGGTTTTGGGGCTGCCCAAGACACGAGAACACCTCTCTTTCGGCGCAGCCCTACCCCTCTCCCTCCTCCTCCTCTCCCGCGGTGCTTGGTGAAGCCCTGCGGGATTGCCACGCTCCTCCATCACCACCATGCCGTTGTGCTGCTGCTGGACGGAGTCTTCCCCAACCTCTCCCTCTCTCCTTGCTGGATCAAGGCGTGGGAGACGTCACCGGGCTGCACGTGTGTTGAACGTGGAGGCACCGTTCTTCGGTGCTTAGATCGGAATCAACCGCGATCTGAATCGCTACGAGTACGACTCCTTCATCCGCGTTCTTGCAACGCTTCCGCATCGCGATCTACAATGGTATGTAGATGCACTCCCCTTCCCCTCGTTGCTAGATTACTCCATAGATTGATCTTGGTGATGCGTAGAAAATTTTGAATTTCTGCTACGTTCCCCAACAGTGGCATCATGAGCTAGGTCTATGCGTAGTTTCTATGCACGAGTAGAACACAAAGTTGTTGTGGGCGTAGATGTTGCCAATTCTTCTTGCCGCTACTAGTCTTATCTTGTTTCGGCGGCATTGTGGGATGAAGCGGCCCGGACCGACCTTACACGTACGCTTACGTGAGACAGGTTCCACCGACTGACATGCACCAGTTGCATAAGGTGGCTAGCGGGTGTCTGTCTCTCCCACTTTAGTCGGAACGGATTCGATGAAAAGGGTCCTTATGAAGGGTAAATAGAAATTGGCATATCACGTTGTGGTTTTACGTAGGTAAGAAACGTTCTTGCTAGAAACCTATAAAAGCCACGTAAAAACTTGCAACAACAATTAGAGGACGTCTAACTTGTTTTTGCAGCATGTGCTATGTGATGTGATATGGCCAGAAGATGTGATGAATGATATATGTGATGTATGAGATTGATCATATTCTTGTAATAGGAATCACGACTTGCATGTCGATGAGTATGACAACCGGCAGGAGCCATAGGAGTTGTCTTTATATTTTGTATGACCTGCGTGTCATTGAATAACGCCATGTAAATTACTTTACTTTATTGCTAAGCGCGTTAGCCATAGAAGTAGAAGTAATCGTTGGCGTGACAACTTCATGAAGACACAATGATGGAGATCATGATGATGGAGATCATGGTGTCATGCCGGTGACAAAGATGATCATGGTGCCCCGAAGATGGAGATCAAAGGAGCAAAATGATATTGGCCATATCATGTCACTATTTGATTGCATGTGATGTTTATCATGTTATGCATCTTATTTCTTTGAACGACGGTAGTAAGTAAGATGATCCCTCACTAAAATTTCAAGAGACTTGTTCCCCCTAACTGTGCACCGTTGCGAAGGTTCGTTGTTTCGAAGCACCACGTGATGATCGGGTGTGATAGATTCTAACGTTCGAATACAACGGGTGTTGACGAGCCTAGCATGTACAGACATGGCCTCGGAACACATGCAAAACACTTAGGTTGACTTGACGAGCCTAGCATGTACAGACATGGCCTCGGAACACAAGAGACCGAAAGGTCGAACATGAGTCGTATAGTAGATACGATCAACATGGAGATGTTCACCGATGATGACTAGTCCGTCTCACGTGATGATCGGACACAGCCTAGTTTGAATCGAATCATGTATCACTTAGATGACTAGAGGGATGTCTATCTGAGTGGGAGTTCAATAATCAGATGAACTTCATTATCATGAACATAGTCAAAAGGTCTTTGCAAATTATGTCATACGCTTTAGTTCTACTGTTTAAGATATGTTCCTAGAGAAAAATTTAGTTGAAAGTTGGTAGTAGCAATTATGCGGACTGGGTCTGTAAACTGAGGATTGTCCTCATTGCTGCACAGAACGCTTATGTCCTTAATGCACCGCTCGGTGTGCTGAACCTCAGCGTCGTCTGTAGATGTTGCGGAACATCTGACATACACGTTTTGATAACTACGTGATAGTTCAGTGCGTAATGCTAACGGTTTAGAATTGTGGCACCAAAGACATTTTGAAACGTCGCAGAACATATGAGATGTTCCGAAAACTGAAATTGGGATTTCGGACTAGTGCCCACGTCAAGAGGTATGAGACCTCTGACAAGTTTCTTAAGCCTGCAGACTAAGGGAGAAAAGCTCAATCGTTGAGCATGTGCTCAGATTGTCTGAGTGCCACAATCGCTTGAATCGAGTGGGAGTTAATCTTCCAGATGAGATAGTGATGGTTCTCCATAATCACTGCCACCAAGCTAGTAGAGCTTCGTGATGAACTATAACATATCAGGGATAGATATGATGATCCTTGAGCAACTCGCGATGTTTGACACCGCGAAAGTAGAAATCAAGAAGGAGCATCAATCGTTGATGGTTAGTAAAACCACTAGTTTCTAGAAGGGCAAGGGCAAAAAGGGATACTTCATGAAACAGCAAATCATTTGCTGCTCTAGTGAAGAATCCCAAGGTTGAACCCAAACCCGAGAACAAGTGCTTCTGTAATGAGGGGAACGGTCACTGGAGCAGTACTACCCTAGATACTTGGTAGATGAGAAGGCAGACAAGGTCGACAAAAGTATATTGGATATACATTATATGAATGTGTACTTTACTAGTACTCGTAGCAACACCAGGGTATTAGATACCGGTTCGGTTGCTAAGTGTTAGTAACTCGAAATAAAAGCTGCGGAATAAATGGAGACTGGCTAAAGGTGAGATGACGATGTGTGTTGGAAATGTTTCCAAGGTTGATGTGATCAAGCATCGCATGCTCCCTCTACCATTGAGATTTGGTGTTTGCGTTGAGCATGATTGGATTATGTTTATCACAATACGGTTATTCATTTAAGGAGAATAATGGTTACTCTGTTTATTTGAATAATACCTTCAATGGTCTTGCACCTAAAATGAATCTCGATCGTAGTGATATACATGTTCATGCCAAAAGTAATGATAGTACCACATACTTGTGGCACTGCTATTTGAGTCATATTAGGATAAAACGCATGAAGAAGCTCCATGTAGATGGATCTTTGGACTCACTCATTTTTGAAAGGATTGAGACATGCGAACCATGTCTATTGGTATATGTGCATGAAGAAACTCCATGCAGATGGATCGTTTGGACTCACTTGATTTTGAATCACTTGAGACATGCAAATTATACCACATGGGCAAGATGACTGAAAAGCCTCGTTTTCAGTAAGATGGAACAAGAGAGCAACTTGTTGGATGTAATACATTTTGATGTATGCAGTCCAATGAGTGCTGAGGCATGCAGTGGATATCGTTATGTTCTTACTTCCCAGATGATTTGAGTAGATACTGAGTGTATTTACTTAATGAAACACAAGTCTGAATTATTGAAAGGTTCAAGTAATTTCAGAGTGAATTTGAAGATCGTCGTGACAAGAGGATAAAATGTCTGTGATATGATCATAGAGATGAGTATCTGAGTTACGAGTTTGGCACACAATTAAGACATTGTGGAAAGTGTTTCACAATTAATACCGCCTGGAACACCATAGTGTGATGGTGTGTACGGACATCATAGCTGCACCCTATTGGATATGGTGCATACCATGATGTTTCTTATCGAATTACCACTATCGTTTATGGGTTAGGCATTAGAGACAACCGCATTCACTTTAAAAGGGGCACCACGCAATTCCGTTGAGACGACACTGTTGTCGTTTCTTAAAAGTTTGGGGCTGCAATGCGTATGTGAAAAAGGTTCAGGCTGATAAGCTCGAACCCAAAGCGGATAAATGCGTCTTCATAGAATACCCAAAACAGTTGGGTATACCTCCTATTTCAGATCTGGAAGCAAAAGTAATTGCTTCTAGAAACAGGTCCTTTCTCGAGGAAAAGTTTCTCTCGAAAGAATTGAGTGGGAGGATGGTAGAGACTTGATAAGGTTATTGAACCGCACTTCAACTAGTGTGTAGCAGGGCACAGGAAGTTGTTCCTGTGGCACCTACACCAATTGAAGTGGAAGCTTATGATAGTGATCATGAAACTTCGGATCAAGTCACTACCAAACCTCGTAGGACGACGAGGATGCGTACTACTTCAGAGTAATGCGTGATCCTGTCTTGGAAGTCATGTTGCTAGACAACAATGAACCTACGAGCTATGGAGAAGCGATGGTGGGCCCATATTCCGACAAATGGTTAGAAGCCATGAAATCCGAGATAAATGGATCTTTAAGAAGAAGACGGACATGGATGGTAATGTTACCGTCTATGAAGCTCGACTTGTGGAAAAGAGTATTTTCACAAGTTCAAGGAGTTGACTACGATGAGATTTTCTCATCCGTAGCGATGCTTAAGTCCGTCGGAATCATGTTAGCATTAGCTGCATTTATGAAATCTGGCAGATGGATGTCAAAACAAGTTTCCTTACCAGTTTTCGCAAGGAAAGGTTGTATGTGATACAATCAGAAAGGTTTTGTCGATCCTAAGGATGCTAAAAGGTATGCTAGCTCCAGCGATCCTTCTAAGGACTGGAGTAAGCATCTCGGAGTTGGAATGTATGCTTTGATGAGATGATCAAAGATTTTGGGTTTACACAAAGTTTATGAGAAACTTGTATTTCCAAAGAAGTGAGTGGGAGCGCTACAACATTTCCGATAAGTATATGTGAATGACATATTGTTATCCGAAATGATGTAAAATTTCTGGAAAGCATAAAGGGTTGTTTGAAAGGAGTTTTTCAAAGGAAGACCTGGATAAAGCTGCTTACGTATTGGGCATCAAGATCTATAGAGATAGATCAAGACGCCTAATGATACTTTCAAAGAACGCACACCTTGACATGATTTTGAAAGAGTTCAAAATAGATAGCAAAGAAGGAGTTCTTGGCTGTGGTACAAGGTGTGAGTATTGAGTAAGACTCAAGACCTAACCACAGCAGAAGAGAGAGAAAGGACGAAGGTCGTCCCCTATGCTTCAGACGTAGGCTCTACAGTATGCTATGCTTTGTACCACACATGAAGTGTGCCTTGCCATGAGTTGGTCAAGGGGTACAACAGTGATCCGGAAATGGATCACATGACAGCGGTCGAACTTATCCTTAGTATCTAGTGGACTAAGGAATTTTCTCGATTATGGAGGTGAAAAGGAGTTCGTCGTAAAGGGTTACGTCGATGCGAACTTTGACACTAATCTGGATGACTCTGAGTAGTAAACCGGATTCGTATAGTAGAGCAATTATTTGAAATGGCTCCAAATAGCGCGTGGTAGCATCCACAAGATGACATAAATATTCGTAAAGCACACACGGATCTGAAAGGTTCAGACCCGTTGACTAATAACCTCTCTCACAAGCATAACATGATCAAACCAGAACTCATTGAGTGTTAATCACATAGAAATGTGAACTAGATTGTTGACTCTAGTAAACTCTTTGGATGTTGGTCACATGGTGATGTGACCTGTGAGTGTTAATCACATGGTGATGTGGACTAGATTATTGACTCTAGTGCAAGTGGGAGACTGTTGGAAATATGCCTAGAGGCAATAATAAATTGGTTATTATTATATTTCCTTGTTCATGATAATCGTTTATTATCCATGCTAGAATTGTATTGATAGGAAACTCAGATACATGTGTGGATACATAGACAACACCATGTCCCTAGTAAGCCTCTAGTTGACTGGCTCGTTGATCAATAGATGGTTACGGTTTGCTGACCATGGACATTGGATGTCGTTGATAACGGGATCACATCATTAGGAGAATGATGTGATGGACAAGACCCAATCCTAAGCCTAGCACAAGATCGTGTAGTTCGTTTGCTCAGAGCTTTTCTAATGTCCAGTATCATTTCCTTAGATCATGAGATTGTGCAACTCCCGGACACCGTAGGAATGCTTTGGGTGTACCAAACTTTACAACGTAACTGGGTGACTATAAAGGTGCACTACAGGTATCTCCGAAAGTGTCTGTTGGGTTGGCACGAATCGAGACTGGGATTTGTCACTCCGTGTAAACGGAGAGGTATCTCTGGGCCCACTCGGTAGGACATCATCATAATGTGCACAATGTGACCAAGGAGTTGATCACGGGATGATGTGAGTTACGGAACGAGTAAAGAGACTTGCCGGTAACGAGATTGAACAAGGTATCGGGATACCGACGATCGAGTCTCGGGCAAGTAACATACCGATAGACAAAGGGAATTGAATACGGGATTGATTGAATCCCCGACATCGTGGTTCATCCGATGAGATCATCGTGGAACATGTGGGAGCCAACATGGGTATCCAGATCCCGCTGTTGGTTATTGGCCGGAGAACGTCTCGGTCATGTCTGCATGGTTCCCGAACCCGTAGGGTCTACACACTTAAGGTTCGATGACGCTAGGGTTATAGGGAAAGTATGTACGTGGTTACCGAATGTTGTTCGGAGTCCCGGATGAGATCCCGGACGTCACGAGGAGTTCCGGAATGGTCCGGAGGTAAAGATTTATATATGGGAAGTCTTGTTTTGGTCACCGGAAAAGTTCCGGGTGCTATCGGTAATGTACCGGGACCACCGGGAGGGTCCCGGTGGTCCACCAGGTGGGGCCACCGGCCCCAGAGGGCTGCATGGGCCAAGTGTGGGAGGGGACCAGCCCCAGGTGGGCTGGTGCGCCCCCCCCCCCCACAAGAAGCCCAGGGCGCAGGAAAGGGGGGAAAGGGGAAACCCTAGGCTCAGATGGGCCTAAGGCCCATCTAGTGGGGCGCCCCCCTCTCTCCCCCCTTTGGCCGCCCCCCAAGCCCCATCTAGGGCTGGCCGCACACCTTGGGGGGGGAACCCTAGATGGGGGCGCAGCCCTCCCCCTCCCTTATATATATTGGGGTTTTGGGGCTGCCCAAGACACCAGAACACCTCTCTTTCGGCGCAGCCCTACCCCTCTCCCTCCTCCTCCTCTCCAGCGGTGCTTGGCGAAGCCCTGCGGGATTGCCACGCTCCTCCATCACCACCATGTCGTTGTGCTGCTGCTGGACGGAGTCTTCCCCAACCTCTCCCTCTCTCCTTGCTGGATCAAGGCATGGGAGACGTCACCGGGGTGCACGTGTGTTGAACGCGGAGGCACCGTTCTTCGGTGCTTAGATCGGAATCAACCGCGATCTGAATCGCTACGAGTACGACTCCTTCATCCGCGTTCTTGCAACGCTTCCGCATCGCGATCTACAATGGTATGTAGATGCACTCCCCTTCCCCTTGTTGCTAGATTACTCCATAGATTGATCTTGGTGATGCGTAGAAAATTTGAATTTCTGCTACGTTCCCCAACAAGATGACACTGTATGTGTGCAACCCCGTAGAAAGGTCGTAGTTTTGATCCTTTTGCCCAAGGGGCTGTTTTGAGAGTCCCTCCCGAAGGGATGTCCAAGTGACGGTCCGAGTTCTGTGAGTCCTCCCGAAGGGCTGTCCGAGTGACCATCCGAGTTTTGAGGGTCCTCCCGAAGGGCTGTCCACGACACAGTCCGAGGGACTGTCCAACCGCCTCCCAGAGGGCTGTCCGTGGGGCGGATGAGGGTATACATCCTCGCGGTTGGGAGGTTGTAAATCCTAGCTGCGGGGATCTGCACCGCCGTTCGTCATCGACTCTACTTCCGCTGCGCTACGAGTCGGTAATGAAAAAGATCAAACCATGTATGCAGTCTCCATAGTGGTCCTGGGCTGGTGCGTAGGTCAGAAAATTTTTGTTTTCTGCTGCGTTACCCAACAGTGGCATCAAGAGCCGTGCTATGCGTAGATGCAGGTTACGATCTAGAATACATGGATGTGTATGGGTATTGCATAATATAATTTTGGAGTAGATGAGATCTGTTGCTGAAAATTATTTATCCGGGTGACAGATGAAATCTGTTACCCGACGTTCTTGTTGCTTCCCTAGATTTGCGTTTGCTCAATCTCAAGACAGCATGGTGGAATTTGACAAAGTTCTGGAAATCTGTGATCCTGATTGATCATGGAAGTGCTATCAATTCTTTGGGTTCTGCCATAGTCAAAACAAAGATGAAATTCGCAGATGAAAGGGCATTGCAGATATGATCTGCACGGGGGTCATGCGTATGACGAAGTTTAGTATGGGGCTCGAGATTAATTATCTCATGTTTCATACACCCCGAGATGTTAATCTAGAAACTTGAATAATCATACTTGATGATAAAACGTTGGTAGCTGCGGTTTAAGTCGAAACCTTAGAAGCCACGAAAAACAAGTTTTTGCATGAACCGATTAGAAACGTCTAACTTGGTTTTGCAGGAGGGTTTGCATGTGCATGTCATGTGGTATAGCAATGCTCATATTCAATTTGATTATGTATGAGATGCCTATATGATGTAATTAACATGACCTGCGTCTCATGATTCGGCATGATGGCTGGAGCCATATGATTGCACTTTAATGACCTGTGTGTCAACCTTAAGTAATGCATTTATTTGATCCGCTATGGAGATAGCAATATTGTCTGGTGCATTGACAAGGTGGTGGCAATCTTTGCGAAGGTGACCACCGATGCAAATACCGGAGACGAAGAAATACTTGACTTCTCCGTCAGAAGAGGCTATACCATATCATGCTATTATGAATTGCCTGAGATGTTTATCCCTCCTTATGCACCCTTCTTGATTGCGCGGTAGTCGCTTTTATTAGGGTGATCTCTCAAAGAAAAAATATTAAGTAGTTAGTGTTCTCCCAAGTGTAGCACCGTCACGGCACCTAACTTTTCGGGGTATCGCAGGATCTCCCTGGGTACGAACGATTAGGGAAGTGTGAGGCGGGTGAGTTGAGACCTCACAGCAAGATTACTTGGTTGTCTTGACGTTCTGGAAGGATCTCCCTGAGCTCGGAACAAGCCCATCGAAAGATGAACAAGAGTCACATAGAGATGTGATCGGCAAGTTTGCCTACCGATTGAATTTCGCGCCATCAGTGTTCATCTTGTTCAATGGCGTTGAATGGATATGCGGGTCTTGTGTCACTCATAATCAATTTTGAGAGATATTGATTTGAGTGGGAGCGCACTGTTGAATTAACATGTTTAATTCTCAGTGCAATTAATTATGAACACTGTCTAAGTGTTTCTTGCAAAATAGTTGTAGAATAATGCCTCGCGTTTCCACCTTCCCTGATAAAATTGAATAGTTGTTAAATATCTGGTTAAAACTTTACGATTGGTAATGTAATGTGAGGATTGTCCTCAAGAGTGCCGGGAAGGACTTTGTTCTATCGCATGCTTTCGGTATCCTCCCACAAATGCTATGGATGATGTGACTCTCGTCCTTCGATCCAAAAGCTGGAATTCCGTTACGGTCAAGAGCAATATGTTTGCTTCCATGAAACTCGAACTTCGAAAGTTTTGGGATAGTTATGTGATATTCATGGAACTGAAAATTAATTTTCAGATACAAACAAAGGCTAAAAGATATGAAATATCCAAAGTAATGTTTGTTTGCAAATTATTAGTAAAGTGTTTACTATGCATTAGACTGATAAGAGAGGGATCCACAAGAACGCCTGTCATATGATGATAGGTGAATAAAACAACAAATTAAAGAGAAAGGAAGTGTCCAAAGGGTGTTAGTATGACTTACACGCCTAGGAAGTCCGGGGCTAACGCCACTCTTAAGTTGGGTGCTTCTTTTGTGAGTAGGAGAAATACTAAAAGTTAAACTGTTAGAAGTATTAAGGCAGAAAGAAAGATGACTGGAATATCCAGCTCATGTATGAATGTCATACAAGTTTTTGATGTATAGAAGGCTGGTCAAAGATATAGTTCTTGGGAATTGTGGTTAAAGATGGTAATCACTAATTCTTGGGTATTATGAGTAATCGCAAAGATACCCGCTCAATTGCATTCTGTTGCGAATCAATGTAAGAGCTACTATGGCCTAAAAAGACTTGCTAGGAATGAGGTTTTAATACATGCTGGGAACATAGTAAAAGTTACTATACCTTCCATCGGTGTATTACCTATGTATTTTCTTTCATAATTCATTTTAGAGTTTCTCACACTCTAGCCCTTTGCATAAGGTATCTTGCAAGAAGGTTGTTCATAAGAGAAATTTTGATGTTCAGTATTATGAATAAACATAAGGGCCATACCTTCATTATGAATGAGATGTATGTTATGAATAATGATATTAATATATTACCTCTATGTTTACTTTCATAATTCATTTTAGAGTTTCTTACACTCTAGCCCATTGCACAATGTTTATTGCAAAAGGGTTGTTCATAAAAGAACAATTGTTGTTCAGTATTATGAATAACATGAAGGGCCATGCTTCCATCCAAGATGGGATGTATGTTATGAATATTGATGGTAAAATGATACATCCATAACACTGACGCTAAATGTCGCAAGACAATGAGAATACCACACATGTGTGGCACTGCATTTGGTCACATTGGAGAAACCCGCATGGAAAAATTCCATTATGATGGATTTTGAAGTCGTTTGATTTTGAATCATCTCACACTTGCAACTTTTCTTCGAAAAGTGAAGTGACTAAAATACCGTTCACACGCCATAAGGAACGAGCAACAAACTTATTTGTGATAATACATTTTGATGTGTGTAGTTCTATAAATGTTGTTGCAAGTAGTGGATTTATATATCTTCATAAATGACTCAAGTAGATATATGGATATTTGCTTGATGAGACGTAAGTCTGGATCTTTTGAAATCATTCGAAAGGTTTTCAAAAATGAAGTAGAAGTTATTGTAACAAGGAAATTATGTTTCTGCAGTTTTATTGGAGAAAGGAATATTTGAGTTACAAGTTTAGCGAATGTCTGATGAGTTGTGAAAAGAGTTTCATAACTTACAACTCCCGGAATACCACTATGAGTGGAATGTCTGTGAAGATGTAATCAAACCATTTATGACATGGTAAGATCAAAGATGACATAAATAAATTTGCCAATATCACTTTTAAAGAGTAATGCTTTAGAGACTGCGGCTTTTACACTAAAAAGAGCTCCATCAGGTCTGTTGAAATGACGGCATGGTATGGTACGCCCAACCATGTTATATCTTTTCTTAACATTTGGAATATGGGGCTTGTGTAAAAGGTTACAAACCTATTCCAAATCAGACAAGTGCTACTTTGTAAGTTATCCCAAGTCATTGGGTATTCCCCCACCACTATACCGAGGCAAATGATTATTGCCACAAAATGGTATGCTTTTAAAGAGAATAGTTCTTGCAAAAGGGTAAGTGGGAGGACAGTGCAACTCGACGAGATAACAAGTATCTTCGTCATCAGGTCAAAGGAAAGGAACCTTGGAAGTAATTCCAGAGTTTCCTACTGCGACTGATACGGAAGCCTCTACATTAGATGTATGGACTTCGGTCGAACTTGTAGCTGAACAACGTAGGCAAAGCTCATGCAAACCTCTCAGGTGTGCAAACGAGATATTGTTGTTAGACAACAGTATACCTATGATACACAAGGAAGCCTTGATGGGCCCTGACTCCGAAATTGGCTGAATGCCAATATAATCCGAGATAGTTTCCATAAATGATTCAAGATTTAAATCTTGATAAACCCTCCGAAAGACTTGGAGTCTAACGGATTGTAATGGGACTATAAACTGATATGGATAAAAATGTTTTATCCATTAAGCTCGACTTGTTGCAATAACAAGTTCAAGGAGTTGACTACAATGAGCTTGTCTCACTGTAGCAATGCTTAAAGTCGGTTCGGTTTAAACTAGCAATTAATACGTATTTCAAACATGAGATATGCAACATGGATGAAAAAATAATTTCCATCAAATGGAAATACAACCTAGGACTTGTATGTGATACAATCCAAAGTATTTTGTCAGTCCAGAGTATGCTAGTAAGTATGCAAACTTCAGAGTTCCAGCAATGGACAGAAGAGAGCAAAATGGAGTTGGAATCTTCGTTTTTGATGGAATGGTCAAAGGGGTTTGACTTCATCAATGAGTAACAAAGATGCTTGTGGTTTCAAGAAAGTAAGTGGGAGCATAATAATATTTTCTGAAAACCTTGTGTGCTTGACACATTGTTAATTGGAAATAAATTTCTTGACACGAATTAGGACTTCATTTGAAAATAGTTTTCCGATGAAGCGCCTAGGCTAAATAGCCTGGATATTAGGCATAATGATCTATGTAGATAGATTTACCTAATGGGGCTGAGCAAAAATACATATTGACAAGATGCTAAAACCATTTAGCACTAAGAATGACAAGGAGTGATTCTTGCCGAAGTCACATGGAAAGAGTTTTTGCAAGAATCAGTGTCCCAAAACACTGATGAGCAAACTACATGATGGAGATTCCACACACTCATGTGTTTGGATTAATCATGCATTCCATGGTATGTAAAACAACCAGATATGTCCAATACTCCCATGCTGTTGCGAGTATAGATACCAAAGTGATCAAAAGTACTGATCATGGGACAATAGTGAAAAAGGGTCATTGAGTACTAAAGTAGCACTTATGACATGTTTCCTCGCAAGTGGAGATCATGAAGAGTTTGTTGTAAAAGGTTACGTCGATACAGTCTTCATCTTTTCTCCATGGGATTTTCGATTTAAATTTAGGGTTTTGTGTAACACAAAATATGGTGACACAGTTAGTTGGAAATTGTTCCAAACAAGTTACTGTGGCGAATTCTATAACAAAGGCGAAGTATGTTGCCGCTTTAGATGCGACAAAGAGAAAGATGTTGAATCATATAGTTCATTCATGAACTTAGTATGGTTCCAAGAAGGCTTTGGTCAATGGGACACTATTGCAGATAGTTGCTCCATAGCTCAGTCTGAGGAATCAGGTTTCGACCAATGATTCACACATATACAAAGCCAAGTCCGCACAAAATATGAATTTTGTGAAAGCGTGAAAACGCGAGGATATGTAGAGATACACACGAAGCTGAAGTTGCCAGATCCGATGGACATCAGGCTATACCACATGCGAAGCATTTTTTTACACCAGTATGCCATAGGTGTAAAGTGCATTAGCATTAACTTGATTATTGACTCTAGTGCAAGTGGGAGTCTGTAGGAGATATGCCCTGGAGGCAATAATAAATGATATTATTTATCTCCAAGTTCATAATTATGTTTATGTTCCATGCTATAACTGCTATGGTTCTCGAGTCTGCAATAACACGAGGCTTGGAGGAAGACTCATATGCACGTGTGGAATAATAAACGGTAAGAAGTATTCTTAGTCTGGCCTCTAAGACTAGCTCAGGTGTTGCATGATGGTTTTTTTTTCCTGATCATGGGCATGTCAATGGCAGCAACTTTGAGGGTACAATGTTAAGAAAACATTTGTGTTTAATCGACCCGGATTGATGTTATGCTATGAGATTCATTCATCACAAGTTAATGGTACATAACACAGATATGGTTAACGTTTGCATGATTCCTTAGACCACGAGAGTATCGAGTTTCTTCATGCTTGCTTCATGAACTTTGGGGTTTGTTAAACGTCATCCATAAAGGGTGGCTATTACGGCGGCTTACGGGTTCATGGAAAAGTATGTCAAGTAACTTGATAGCTCAAGATTGGGATTTGCTCCTCCGACGATGGAGAGATATTCTCGGGCCCTCTCGGTGTTACAGTCCATCATCGTCTGGCCAGACACAGTGTGATTTGATCACAGGGATGCCGGAACACGGAAACGAGAAAAGAGAACAAAACCAGTAAGGAGGTAACTAGCATAGTGGACAAGTTGTTGATCCACGGGGATGCAAGTAAATCTCACGTCGAGTCTTTGTAACATATCGCGAAGCAACAGGAATAGCACACGGCAACTGGAGGTTCACTCGAATATTCATTCGTGTGGGTATAGGGGTCAATATGGGTGTCCACGGCTCCGAGGTTGATCATTGATCGGAAAGTGTTCCGGTCATGTCTATGCTTCACCGAACCTATAGGGTCACACGCTTAATGGTCATCTATCTGCTGAATACTAGACTGGGAGTCGGAGAGAAATTTGCCGAAAAAGTTTCGGAGACAATCGAAGAGTTCCGGAGAGAGAATAGCGTAATAGTTTCGTAACACCGAAAAGTTGTATCGGGATATACCATTAAGTCAAATTGGTTTCAGGACACGCCTGATAATTCTTGGAGGGTGCCAGAATTATTCTGGAAACTTCTGGGAATTTTTGGGGATAAAAACCAAAAATGTTTCGGAGCTGCCGGTACCGCTTTGGTTGTTTTTCGCAGATGAAATTCACTAATCTGAAATTGTTTCAGAACGAATCCAAAATCATTTTAGTGGGTACTGGAATTATTCTAAGACCAACAGAAATATTTTTGGATTTATTGGACGCGAAAAATTTTCTTCATGATTAGTGAAAACGCATTCTTGTTTGCTTTTCGCAGATGAAAATCACTAAACCGAAATTGTTTTGGAACTCGTTGAAAATTATTTTAGTGGGTACTGGAAATGTTCTGAGCCCACATAAATATTTTCAGTTCGAACGGACGCTGAAAAATGTCGTCATGAATAGTGAAAGTGCTTTTTGCTTGGCTTCTTGGAGAAGCCAGCTTGAGGGCCTTATGGTATTATCCCCTTGGCTTCTGGAGAAGCCACCGTTGGGCTCGGCCTATAAATAGGGGTGGAGGGGGCTGCCTAAAGACACACTCTTTCTCACATACAAGTGCCATGCATGATCTGGCTTCTCTCTCCCTCCCAGCGAAATAGTTTCGTAGAGCCGAAAGGCCGTGTGGGTGCCGGTGGGAACTAGTTCTGGACGGCGAAGGCCTGCCGGATAGATGACACCGTATGTGTGCAACCCCCTAGAGAGGTCGTAGTTTTGATCCTTTTGTCCGTGGGTCTGTTTTGAGAGTGCCTCTCGAAGGGCTGTCCAAGTGACGGTCCGAGTTCTGTGTGTCCTCCCGAAGGGCTGTCCGAGTGACCGTCCGAGTTTTGAGGGTCCTCCCGAAGGGCTGTCCATGACACAGTCTGAGGGACTGTCCGACCGCCTCCCAGAGGGCTGTCCGTGGGGCGGATGAGGGTATACATCCTCGCGGTTGGGAGGTTGTAAATCCTAGCTGCAGGGATCTGCACCGCCGTTCATCATCGACTCTACTTCCGCTGCGCTATGAGTCGGTAACGAAAAAGATCAAACCATGTATGCAGTCTCCATAGTGGTCCTGGGCTGGTGCGTAGGTCAGAAATTTTTTGTTTTCTGCTACATTACCCAACATATGGCATGGTAAGACATAAGTTGTCACGGTTTGTCATAGGAGCAGTGTGTGTTTTGATGAAATAGAGCACTCGTTCGAGAACTGTGCGCCGACGTATACATAAGTACTTGTAAACACTGTTGGTGCTACCCCACTTGTAAGCAGTTGTGCAAAACACGGCACATTGGCTCAGCTCGCTTCAACACTAGGCTATCGACCGGCTAACAATCAACAATCTGTTGTCTAACATATAAGCAACTATGTATGTTGTTAAAGTGGTTCATGCAGTTAACTAAGGCCACAATGTAAATTCCAAACGTTCACACGCTAGTCCAGCGCTCATGTTGAACACTCACATTAAACTCGTCTTCATTAAAAACTTGAAAAGCATAAGTTAAGAAATTTTATACATCTCAATGATTCATAGAACATAACACACATATACTAGTTCATAGCAAAAGACAAAGTTGTGAGAAGGTTTACAAATCAGGAAAAAACAAGCAAGGCTTCTCTGAGCAAAGGGCCTCCCGGCAGGCTTAAATTTCTTGGAGTTCACTCTGGTTTTTTCTTGTTGCCACCATCCAGGGTTAGGTTCTCTCATTCCAGAATAACCAATTATAATTTTGGTCTCAGCTGGAATGCTGAACTGAACCATGCAGTGTACTGACCAGGTGAAATTCTTGTGCATTCCACTAAATTTAAGCACCGCTATTTGCAGAAATAAGCAGACCACAATGCCTCTTATCCGCGCACCTATCCAAAAAACCGCCGTGCAGCCGTGCCAGCTAGTCCTCGGTCCATGGATGAACTGGTAGAAAGTGCATTCCGGACTAGGATGCAGTTGTTTTCGCTCGTCCCAGCACTGCAATCAGGAAGTAAAATGTACGAATCAGCTTCTTTTAGATTGCGTTGGCATTCTACCTTAGTTACTACCAATGTAGGAATACCTTGAAGACTGGACGTTAGACGACGACAATGAGGGATAGCCATCTCATTTTGCACAGTTGTACTAAAACTGAGGTGTGTGCTTATGATTGCGCGGATAGAAACGATACGGAGACAGACATCCCGAAACGATATGGAGACAAACATCCCTGTTTGCGCAAATACGAAATACGGTTATTTAAACAGTGACAGAAATTTGCAGTGGCATATGATTAACCGCAACATCTATTGTGTTATAATTGGCACTAGATTGACAGTATGAAGAGTCCTTAAGTAAGTAGCATCACATCACATCAACAATGCCACTAGATTAACATGCAGAACAATAGCATTAGTATTACTGTCATAAGAGTAGCACATGGTCAGTAAATGTGCAATCAAATTTGTGCAGTTCCACTGGGATGAAGCAATGTTAGCGGTGTGAGATTTAAGTGTAACTGCAAAAACACAATTCATGGGAAATAAAGCAAGACGGAAGCACTTCATAAAATGGTGGTGGCATTGCTTCAATTTATCGATGGCACTAGACCATTACTTATAGTGACATTAGGTGGCATTGCTTAATGCTTCATGTGATTTTACATTAACGGTAGCGATATGGGCGTAGGGAAAGCAGGGGCATAAAGTGGTGAGGCAGATGTGGCTGCCGAGAACGGCAAACACATGTCTGCATTTGTCCCTTTTTTTCTCCTCGGCGACATTTTCCTATGTGAGCACAGGAAATCTAGGCCTGCTCATTCTCATTTGCGTTGTCCCCCAACACCCGTCACTTTCTTTCCTTTCTCAGCCAAGAGATAGGTCCACTTCCCCCCACCCTTAGCCATCCACCATGCTTTCTTCATCTTTTCAACCAAGAGACCGGTTGGGTAGCCAGTATCTACTACTTTCCCCCGTTTCCTCTTAGAACCAACTCCTAGATTCATGCTACAGCTTTCCCACTTTCTTCCCTGTTTGAACCAACTCTTAGAGTCGACTGTATGAACTAGCTTTACCTCTAATAATAGTAAAAGTCTAGGTGGCTTTGGAACAGCGGACGGAAGTAGAAAAAGATCCACACGAAGGGAGCTGGGGCAGTAGAGCAAGGCAGGTGTTCCATTTCGAAGGAATATATACATGAGGGTCATCGGCATGTGGCAAAGACGGTGTCGGGAGGCCGCATCTTGGCCACAATACCGCAGGGAGGAAGAAGGGGTCGGAGGCCGTCCCGAGCCGGCGCTCTCTCGGAGAGAACGGCACGGCCGCCGATCGGGACACGTGGGCAGCCGTTGGTCTCCTCCCTCACCGCCGACGACAGCGTGAACGATGCACCTACACCCCTGCCCCGGTCGAGGTTGTCCGGCCGGATTTGTGACCAGCCGTGAGCTGACAGAGAGTGTGGCCACCTATGTCTTTCTTAGATCTGGAGAGCATGAGAGAGTGAACGAGAGGAACCCTAGTAAAGCAAGCGCTAAGGCTCCTGCTTATATATATAGTGGAGTGATTTTGTTGTACCAGCTTCAAAAAAATGCGCTCCTACGTGTACCCGCGAGTGGGTCTGAGAGAACTAGTGCGTGCGTGCACCGCTTCCCTTCGTGAGAGTACAATATACTATGCCCAAAGAACGTTTGCCGCAAGAGTAATAGTATAAGTGTGTGATGTGTGAGCTAAAATAAAATGTGCGCGACGTCTTTTGTTTTTTAGAAGTTCTAAGGGTAGGGTGTGAAGAGCACATATGTGCGTGACGTCTACCTGAAGATAGACGGTGGGTGCGACGTGCGAGTCTGCGAGAGGACTCAGGAGAGTCGTGACTCGTGAGGGTGCGTGTGCGTGAGAGAGAGGGGGGCACGTATCAATGCAATGCATGTGTCCGTAAATCATTATCCGACAAACGTTCGCCACAAGCCTTTTCCTGACGAACACCGTAAGAACCGTTAGATCGGCATCCGACAGTGTAGTTTTTCCATGTCAATTAACAGAACAACCACTCCTCCTACACACAAATCTTCCACGTGAGTGTTAGCAACTGCCGTATGCTCCCTCCGTTCCGAAATGCAGTGTATATAGCTTTATTGAAAATTCGAACCTCGCAAACTTTTACCGAGTTTTCGTGTACCAAATTGCACATGTAGAATAACCTGTATATATCATTTCATTCATCTTCGAGAGGTAACTATGAAGATGGGGGAGGAGTCTACAAAGAAAGACCATCGTATCACCCGCAGAAATTTCAACCATCCTTTGGTGTCGAGGAATATCATAGGAACTCTATATGATATGATTTTTATAGGATTTTTTTTCCTTTAGAGCCAATTGGTTCATAGAAATAGATTCATATACTCCACATTTCAAAGGAAATAAACATGATTTCATTTCTATAGCTTTAGAGCCACTTGGTTCATATGAATGGATTCCTATACTCCCTTAATTTCGAAGGAAAATAAACATTAGCGTATATTCAATAGAAAAGTTCCTATGATATGAACCAAATTACATCTCTTTTCTAATCCCTCCTCATAGGAATTGAGATACATGTCATCTCTAGATTCAATAGAAAAGTTCCTATGATGTGAACCAAATGACATATCTTTTCCAATCCCTACTCATAGGAATTGAGATGCTCCATGTCATCTCTTTCCCTACAACTTCCATGTATACATCTTGTATTCCTAAATAGATAGTACAACCCACTAGTAGCTTTTTTCCAAAACATGCAACTATGGCACAACAACTATATAGTGTGCCAATAACTTTCAAAGATGGTCGCTGGATGAAGGTAATCCGACAGTGTAGAGATGGCAAATCCGAGCACTACTGGCCGTTGGATATCATCAACATTCCACCAGATCTGCCACATGTACAATTTAGAAGACTCCATGGTTGAACTTAAGCATAATGCACAAACCTCAAAACAGAAGCACTTCTCCTTTGTTCTAGAATCTTCTGTATCATAATTGATTTTTTTCTAAATGAAATTCCATTATTTGTTTTTTACTTTATGCTTTACAATGCACAACCCCATGAATCTTAACATTTTTATAAAACTAATTGATTTTGAATGAGATGAACTATAAGAACTAAACGAACATCTACATCATGCATATATGACTCAAAGCTTTACATGCTATAGTGTGTATTTATTCATAATTTGGTTTCAAAATCTCATGCGTTCAATGCATGTGTACCTTACTAGTTTTGAGTAGAGTAGCAAATTTCACGCGGCCCCGGGTATATCAAAATGCAGGGCCCATGCATCATTGCCTTTCGGTCAAACCTACGTCCGCAATTTTTTGTACGTACTATATCTCCACTGGTCCCCGAACCCAAAATGCTGCCTCGTTCCCGTAAAACCAAGCGGCCCACAAATATTTAAGGCGTCGACTCAAACCCATTTACTATGACGTGGCCCCGCACGCCGTAGTACTCCTACAAACCCTACCGCCGCACTCATCATCGGTTTTCTTCAAGAGGCGAGGGAGAAGCCGATTTGCAGTGGAGGCGCTTTCAAAAAAAAGAGGATCTGTAGTGGAGACCCCTGCCCTAGGGTGCTGTAATGCCCACGATGCGGCTATATCTCCCACGTGTCGAGGCACGACTTAGAGGCATAACCGCATTGGTTTTGTCGCAAGAAGGGTCATCTTCACACAATCCCATGTAATGAACAAGAATGGGATAAAGAGTTGGCGTACAATCGCCACTTCACACAATACATAAATATCATTCATACATCATCCAAAATACAATCATATAGACCGGCTACGGTCAAAATCCAGATGAAAATAAGACAACCCCAAATGCTAGATCTCCGATCGTCCCAACTGGGCTCCACTACTGATCATCAGGAAAAGACACATAGTAACGACCACGTTCCTCGTCGAACTCCCACTTGAGATCGACGCCATCGTCTGCACGGGCATCATCGACACCTGCAACTATTTGGAAGTATCTGTGAGTCACGGGGAGTCAGCAATCTCACACCCGCGAGATCAAGACTATTTAAGCTAGTAGGACAAGGAGGTGCAACGAGGTGGAGCTGCAGCGGCAAAAGCATATATGGTGGCTACCTTGCGCAAATGAGAGCGAGAAGAGAAGCAACGGAACGGACGTCATCTAGCCGTGACCAAGAAGTGGTCCTGAACTCCTACTTACGTCATACATAACACATACTGTGTTCACTTCCCGGACTCCGCCGAGAAGAGACCATCACGGTTACACACGCACTTGGTGTATTTTAATTGGGTCAAGTGACAAGTTATCTACAACCGGACATTAACAAATTCCCATCTGCCTCATAACCGCGGGCACGGCTTTCGAAAGATAATACCCTGCAGGGGTGTCCCAACTTAGCCCATCATAAGCTCTCACGGTCAACGAAGGATAAACCTTCTCCTGGAAAAACCCGATCAGTCTCGGAATCCCGGTTTACAAGACATCTCGACAATGGTAAAACAAGACCAGCAAAGCCGCCCGAATGTGCCGACAAATCCCGATAGGAGCTGCACATATCTCGTTCTCAGGGCACACCGGATTGTCCAAGCTTCCAATAGGTCAGACCAGAGTTGCCCCTGGTGGCCACCGGCGACTGACAGTTTGGACCAATACTTAGAGGAGCACTGGCCCGGGGGTTTAAAATAAAGATGACCCTCGGGCTCTAGAAAACCCGGGGGAAAAGGTATAGGTCGCAAATGGTAAAACCAAGGTTGGGCCTTGCTGGAGGAGTTTTATTCAAGGCGAACTTTCAAGGGGGTCCCATAAATCACCCGACCGCGTAAGGAACACAAACTCAAGGAACATAATCCCGGTATAAGAGTAACTAGGGCGGCAAGAGTGGAACAAAACACCAGGCATAAGGCCGAGCCTTCCACCCTTTACCAAATATATAGATGCATTAATTAAATAAGAGATATTGTGATATCCCAACATATCCATGTTCCGACATGGAACAAACTTCAACTTCACCTGCAACTAGCAACGCTATAAGAGGGGCTGAGCAAAAGCGGTAACATAGCCAAACAACGGTTTGCTAGGAAAGGATGGTTAGGGCTGACATGGCTAAGATGGGAGACATGATATAGCAAGTGATAGGTAGCGAGCATGGCAATAGAGCGAACAACTAGCATAGCAAAGATAGAAGTGATTTCGAGGGGTGGTCATCTTGCCTGCAAGATTCTCAGAGTTCTCGAAAGCTTGATCCTCGTAAGCATACTCGACAGGTTCCTCGTTCACGAACTCGTCTCCCGGCTCTACCCAAGACAAGAACACAAACAAACGGAACCACAATCAACAACGAGAAATGCGCAAGCAACATGATGCAAAACATGTATGATATGCAAGATATGATATGCGATGCATATGCGTGCTCCGGAAGGAAAATGATGAACACAAAAAAAAGAGGATCTGTAGTGGAGACCCCTGCCCTAGGGTGCCCTAGGTAGCTGCCGCACGTATCATTGTTTTCTCTTTTCTTTATGCTCTTGCGTCCTAGAGTGAAATGATGGTTGCATCGTCCGTCCGGCTTAATGCGGGAAAGGTGGGGCTTTGTGATTTGACCCCTCATCGCTCATTTTCTACTACTGCGGCGCTACGACCGGGGTGCCTCCAATTCCAACCGCTGCTCCGAACTGTAATTTGGTGCATCGCACGTGGAACAAGACGGTGGATGAGCCACATGTCGACCAAAGGGGTCCTGTTAAGTGTGTCGCCATTTCGTGTGCGGACTAACCCTGCTCGAGTTGCTACGCCAACACGACAGGAGCAGCCTACCACTTGGTTTTGCTCCTTGGTGAATCCCGACTATATTGATCTAAAAAGATACGTCCTGAACTACCCTCTCCGTCTCGGTTTTTTATTTTTAGGCATCTTGGTTTATAGGGCGTGCACGTAGTTCTAGGTCATCCATTTGACTAACTAAATATGAGTTACTATGTCACAAAAAGTATATCATTGGATTCTTAAGCGGATGTAGTTGTATTTAAAAGTCAAAGGCGGGGCTTTTCCTGTGTGGTAGGTGGGGCAGTTCCGCCTAGTCGGTTCGACAGAGATGCGAGAAGACGAGGGAGTAGGCTGCTGCAAACGTAGGGCTGTGTGATTTGACAGCGAGTTACTGCTGGACAGGTGGGGTCCCGTGATTTGACTTTCCATTATCATTTTAACTGCGGCACTACGAACGGCGTGAGTCTCCTGATTCCTGACCACCTCCATACAGGTGCCTCTCCCAATGCTCCACCATGTAGTAGAGGCTGGCTCTTGCATGAGAGCCCACTTCTCCACTTTTTCCTTGCCTCTCTTTCCTCCACATATGCAAAAATGCCATGTAAAGCGCACTATTGTACTTACTTGCTCCTTCAGGTGCTAAGCTTGCCACATAGGCATAAAGTCTGATGTGGCAAGTTAATCAAGAAGAGAGAGACTAGTTTGGTGACCCAAGGAAGAAATGGTGCTAAGGCTGGTCATAGTGGGAGTAACATAGGTAGTAACATAGATGCTACATAAGCAAAAAGGATGATGTGTCATGTAATTAATGAGAGAGGCAAATAGAGTAACATAATATGTTACCATCACATAGCGCTTTCCAATGCAAAATGAGTCTACAAAGCAATAAATGAAGATTTATATGTTATCACACTAATGTTACTACCCACTATGAAGGTAGTAACATTGACTACTAACATGTGCATATTACTAGTCTATGTTACTCCCCACTATGACTAGCCTAAGCGCGTGTACCTAGGTGAAAAGACAATTTTGAGTCTATAGCTAATTAAATGAAGCAAACTTAGTAACAAAAAATAATAAGCACACCATTTCATTGGAAGAGGTCAGTCCTCGGCAAATGCAATAAATACTAGTACTCCCCGTGTCCCATAATATAAGAATGTTTTTGGCACTACACTAGTGTCAAAAACATTCTTATATTATGGGACAGAGGGAGTACGAAGAAAGAGATAGAGAGAAGTAAAAAAAATACTTATAGCCAACCTTATAGCTAACCTTGTTGTAGTATGAGTGACTAAGTGCTGACTATGTATGACATGCCAACATCAGATAGCCTAACGCACAGTGTTAAATCTCCAAGGGTGCGACCACGCGAGCGACGCGACGGTCGTGGTAGGCGCGACCATGATACGGGCTGCTGGCAGACCTTGGATCTGAGATCAAACGGTCGCATGCTAACTTGCTGAAAATTTGCAGAATAACCCTCCAGGATAGGATATTCACCCATAGGTCTAGAATCACGCCAGGCAACCGTTCGATCTCAGATCCAAGGGCTCTCGGAATCCCGTATCATGGGAGAATGGAAAGCCACTACCCTGCCGTTCGCACGCTGGCAGTTCGCTCCTACTCGTCCCTGCACGTCCTTTAATACTACGGCTGTTCGCTCCTAGTCGTCCCGTCCTTTCACATTACGGCAGTTCCACTAATCCTAACCCTCCTCCCAAATCCATGGCGTCCCAAATCTCCATGATCGGCGGTAAGTACAAGGTTAGAACCATCACTGGCGATGAGTTCGACGTCATCTACACCCGTTCTTCCGCGACAGTGAAAGGATGCCTTTCTCGCTTCAGATGCATGTTCGAAAACTCAGATGATGAGTGCGTCGCTGGGCTAGATGTTGAGTACACCACAGTCCTGGGACGAGAGAAGGATCTAAAGGATGAAGAGAGGAAGAAGCCCGTCGTGATCCAGGTTTGCGTGCATGACTTATGCTTGGTCTACCACATATGCCATGCCGACGTTGAATGCCTGGATTTTAAGAACTTCCTCGGGAGCAACCTAGTCAAATTCGTTACTGTAGACTTTAGGAACGACAAAGAAGTCCTATGTCGGATGGGCCTCATTGTAGGCAACCCCTTCGACCTCCAGAAGAATCGGTCGGTGTCCTCTCGTCAGCCTTCAATGTTGACCCTGGAAGGAGCCATGGTTCATCCTTCGTACCGTAAACTGGAGAAACCTCCATACACGTTTCATCGTTATGCATGGGAGCGGAATGTACTAGATATAGACCACATCCACTACGCTGCAATGGATGGCTACCTTTGTTTCAATATCTACAAGGGTTGGATGAAGAGCAAGAGCCAAGTGTGCGGTTCAAGCAAAGAAGTATCGGCCAAGAGGAAGAGGGACAAGGACGAAGTCGAGGACGTGGACGAGGACTCCGAGTAAGGTGGCAGTGTCATTGCTCATGGTGGTTCTAATGCAGTGTCTACCGGAATAGTTGCAAAGTTTAATTTCAGGTGTGCTTAATTTAATTTGAGGGGTGTGTTGTGCTGAGCCCCCAGCAGAACTATGTTATGTTTCTTCTCGTTAACTCTTCAGTACGTACATACTAGTATTTCTTACATTTCATCTTTTAGTTGGTATATTACTACCACTCGTTTCTTCACATTATATACGTACAATATATATGGCCCACATCATATAGCCAGCAGTTTAGTTGTCAAAGAATTTTAGGGTGCTTAGTTTTGTCAAAGAATTCCAGGATGCTTAGTTTTATTTGAGGGGTGGGTTGTGCTGGACACCATTATTGTGACTAGCCTTTTTAATAGTACTATATGCATAATTTTGCGACGAGCGCTCTCTATATGTACCACCTTTTTTTTAATTTCAATTTTTGCTCCATGGCGCAATCCATCGATACTACTACTGTACAAAAGTATACATTTTTTAAAAGGCTAGAGTACTGTTAATCACATATATAGCTAGTTCAATTCTCAACCTAGAACGACGTGCATGCCATGTAGTAAACCGATACGGAGGAAGTATAGTAAAAATGAGGTGATTTTACCGAGCGATCGGCGGGGAGCATGGCCTGTCATGCGGTCCCACGTGTCATGATGTACCAAGGCGATGCGCGTGTCCCTCTTGAGGCAGAAGCAATACTACGTGGTTTGAGATGATGGCGAACCGAAGTGTGAAATAATGGTTGCTTCGTCCGTCTGGGAAGGTACACCATTGTGATTGACGTCTCATTGCTCATTACTACTACTGGGCCGGTACGAGTGGGGTGCGTCCCCCCTGGCCCCTGCTGTTGTGCACTGTTATTTGGTGCTTGACACGTCAACCCGGTTGCTATATGTCCCACATGTCGGCGACAGGAAGTACAAAATTCATGAAAGGGAGCGACTTAGTTTTGGAAAAATCTATTATTACGGAGTACGTACCCACTAGGGTTTATAGGGCTCATCTAAAAACCATTCGTTTTTCCGTTTGATAAGTCTCAATTCTACTACTAGTAGTAGTACCATTACATGTTGGATTTCGAGGTGCGTTAGATCACCCGATGCAAGCAGTGTCAAGAGGAAACTAACCAATGCATGTAGAAGTTCATGGAAATTTAGTGGTCATTCATGCATTCGTTCTAATTAATGCCTCGGTAAACATAACTTCTTGAGAAAAACGAGCGTACTAACTACTTGTGCAAACTACGAAATTAATTTGACCACTCACCGTCTACCTTGGTTGGAGAGATTTTGAAATTGAGCCATAAACTGGAAAGGAGGGAGTAGTAACTTTTGTCTCGATTACTATTTGTGGCCTTGTATAGATGCAAAATGTATTTTTTTATAGTGGCCTTGTATAAGTAAATGGAGGGAGTACTAAAGGACATATATATTCCAAACAATATGATAATCTCTCTAACCAAGGTACGTAGTAGGGATGAGGAGTAAACGGAGGGAGTAGTAAAATTTTCTCCTCGTGCTGCAAGCCACCGCGCGCGTGGGCGAGGGAGTGGGCGTAAGGCGTACAGTAGTAGTACTACTACTACTACTCGTAAGCAAGCTTCACCTCATCCTGCGAGCCACCGCGCCCGTGGGCGGGGGAGATGGTGTACTAAGCAAGCTTCACCTCGTTCTGCGAGTTGACGGGACACATCAAAAGTACTCCAGTGTATAGAGCCTTGCCTCTAAGGCAGGCCCCACATGGTTTGCCTCTCTTTTAACATAACACATCAAGTCGCAATTTGTTTGTTCACCCGTGGTAGACGATCCTCCCTCCACCAAGTGGACAACCAGTACACGTGTCAAATTACCACGTGGGCTGCCTTTTCGTACAGAAATGAGCTCCACCGTGTACGCGCGCGGGTGTGGTTGGGAAAGAGATGGGAGTACGTGCGCCGTGCGTGCACCTCTTCTCTTCGTGCACGTCCCCCACCTACGTGTGTGTGTGAGAGAGAGATACAAACCTAGACATAATGCGCCATCCATCCCCATGCCTCCACCCAGTCCGACCACCAGTCACCACCACGGCCCACTCCTCCTCACCTTATCTCTCATCTTTCTCCCTCCATTTTTATATACAAGGGGCCACTATCAAAATTACAATTTGCAGATATACAAGGCCACTAACACTAATAGATGCAATATTAATGGTGTTTGCCTCATGGTACTAGCAAAGGAGGACATTAATTATCCCTTGCATGCATGCGGGAGTTTGTAAAAAAATGCATCTTGATGTTCCGTGCAATGCACGGGCATCTTGCTAGTCCATGAAAACAACACATGGCAAAATTCCACGGCGAACGAGGGATTTGAATCTGTTGGGAGGGGTTATTTGGATCTTGCCCGGGGTAGCCAAAATATTGGTGACCCTTTTGTCCACCGGAGCCTTTGCCACCGATGAATGAGGAATGGCTCGGGTGCTCATGCTGTCATGCACGTGCACGTTGGAGACGAGCTCGCACGAGCTGTGTTTTTTTTGTCCCACGATGCCGCCCGAGCCGCACGCAGACCGACCGGCGACCCGCAAATTACGCCATCCAACCGTAGCCGCACACATTATGACAACAACTCAACCAACCAGACGAAATTCACGCAAACATGCAGACAAACTGATATTTCATATAAACAACGACGGAAATCATATAAAATACCGGATTTTCATACAAACATGACGGATTTCATTACATTCAAATGAACTACGTGGTGCTAGTTCTGGACAGCACAGGTATATAATACCTGGCATAAATGGTCGCCTGTCGATCGATTTGTGTTCCTCATGTCCGGCAGCACGATCACCGGACTGCCGGGAGCCCCGGAGGTATATGCTTCAGCGCAAAGGACGACTCGCTTCCCCACTGCCCAACTGATATCATTGGCTGATGCCGAAGATAATGGTGGCCGGCACCGGTTCGAGTTAATCACCGGCCACTACTTCGCCATGGCCGGCACCGACTCGAGTTCATCCTAACATTCCCCTCTTCTGTGGAGCCCATGCGGGGTCGACGAAGGTCCTTGCACCAAAAGGATCCGGCAAGACACCTGTTGTGTACGCCGGTGTCGCCTCCGCGGTGGCCTTCATGGGACCCAAGCGTCGGCGGCCTCCCGTGTTCTACTTCTCCTCGATGATGGCGGCGGACGCGGAGGCGCTGGCCACCGACTCGTCGCTCTCCGCGCACCTGGCTTCTGTCGCTGCTTGCATGGCGCGGCCGCCGGCATGGGAGTCTCGGCCACAGAAACGGGAGACGCGGTACCAGGCGGCGGCGTGGACGATAGCAACGACGCCCGTGCGCCGCTCCTCGTCGAGCTGGCCTGGAGCGGCGAGTTGCTGAACCGCGCGCCGGCTTGGGGTGGCAACTGGCTCCGTTGGGCGAGGGGAGGGAGGTGGATTAGCGAGCTGCATAGCTCGTATCCGGCGGGCTACCCAGCCGGCTTGGAAGCGGAATAACTACTCTTCGTAAGCCATTGTAAGAGTGGACAAAATGGTGAAGGAGGAGATAGGGGAGCGGTGGAGGTGTGCGATTCTTGGGCGGTGTTTGGCCTCGTTTAAATAGGAGATTAAATAGATGGCGGACGGGAGGAGCTCGGCCAGCGTTGCGTTTAATGCCGGCCCGGTCATGAACGGACATGTGTCCAGAGTGGGTTTCTCGGCTTCCACACGGGCGGGTATCATGGAGACGTTTGAATGCGGCAGGGAGGCGTGTTCAGCCGGGCGTGCAGCGAGTGGCACCCTCGACTCTGACCTAGGACACCGCGCCGTTCTTGCACTGACGTGTGGGCTCTTTGGGTAAATGGCATGCATGTCAGTGACCCAACGCAGGCAGCGCACAACAGAAGAACCTGGGCCAGGGCGGTCAGAAGCGGGCATTTCATAAACCGATGATTGTTCATTGAGTGTGACATCATCTTTTTCATGTAGATAAGCCTACTATGTTGATAGCCCGTTCGATACGTTGTGATTCATGAAGACCGCTGCAAACATCAATGTTCTGCTTATCACAGATAAGATTGATTAATACCCGTAACAATCCATGCCCTTAACAAAGGGTGCATGCACGTATAGGTTGAGCGTGTGTCTTGCGTCGTGTGTTGTGTGCATGCAGGCGTGCGAGTGTTGCGTGCGTTCAAGGGTACGTTTCAGTGTTGCATGCATGGGTGCGTACGTGCGTGAGTTCGTGAGTGCATGTGTATGTGTCAGTGTTGCACGCCAGCATGCGTGCGTGTGAACGTTATGTGTACGTGTCAGTGTTGCACGCCTGCATGCGTGCGTGTCTTGCGTGCGTGCATGTGTACGTGCGGGGTGAGGCTACACGTCAGTCGACTGACTTTTTCATCTCTGGTCATTAGATTTTCCAGCCGTTGGATACGAAATCAAGGGCCTCCAGTTTATCATCAAACTCCACCCCCCTGAGCCGCCAGCCACCACCGGCCGAACCGCGAGCCCCGCCGCCCACGGCCGGCCAGCGCCGCCACGCCGCCCCGCCCTCCCTGAAACCACTCCCCACCGCCGATCTGTCGTCGCACCGGCCATCCCTCTAGGCCCCCCCCCCCGCGCCGAGCTTTTTCTCCGGCGATCCCCACCCCACCGCCCAATCAACGCCCCCCAACCGCCGGCGACTGCCAACCAGAGGTCTCACGACTTCGAATACCCACCGACCACTAATTTATTACCATTTCTGTCCTTCATCTACGCGCTGACGGGTGGGCCCTATGGTAATGTGCGCTGCTGAATGTGGACCGTTCGACTGGTCAATTGATCGTGTTATCAACAAATTACGGAGCTGTATGGTGAGCCAGTGACCGTATGATCACCCTAAAATGTACTCCTACTTTATTAACACAGTACAGACTCAAACTACCATTTCTTTCTTTCATATACGGGCTGACAGGTGGGCCCCACTGTTACGGGCCCCGATGGTGCAACACTAGTTGTGCCGCGTCGAACGTTTGACTGGTCAATTGATTGTGTCATCAACAAAATACGGAGTTGTACGGGTGAGCCAGTGACCGTATAATCATGACATGTATTTGTTTAACACGGTACAGACGCAAGGGCTCATATTTACGCGCAAGCACTCACCGCTATAAACGCACACACGCGAACCCTACCCCTATGAGCACCTTCGAGAGAGTGGGCCAGCATATATGATCTTGAGATTTTACAAAGTCACCATAGGTGCCTCGTAGTCGAGTGGAACATCTCCTCCCACTGAACGCACATCGCCGGAAAATACTGAAATTAACACAAGATAAATGCGAGTACCGGGACTTTAACCTTGGTGGGCTCGAGAAACCACTGTCCTCCTAACCATCCAACCACATGTTGGTTAGCATGATAAAATGTATGTGGTGACCGTGATGAGCTTATTCTGAAGTACAGTGACCATATCGTGCTTTCGCTTCAAATACAATGACCGTAATTGTCGTCAACAAAATACGGAGCACGCATCAAATGCAAAGTCCGTCAGTGTCATCAACAAAATATGGAGACATATCGTGAGCTAGATACCGTTGTACTATTTTATATGCTTATTTTCTTGGTGGCCGATTGCGTGTGTGGTGTGGTGGGAACATCATTTCTAGTTGTGGTGGGTCAACATGAAGACTCATGGGTCGGTTCCATCCTGCGCCACATATAGGTTGGACCGAGACGCGTTATCGAAGACCCATGTGGAGGACTCGGTGTACAACACGAAGCTACCAGAGTCGCGGAGGACTCTATCCCCACTGGTGATAAGCCGACTATATATGATTTGTAACCCTAGGCCCCCAGTATGTTATAGAAGCTTGGGGGCTAGTTCGTCGATAGTATACACACACGCACAATGCCCGGTATTCACATGTACTTTGTACACACCCCTATCACTAATATACAGTACCAGGAGTAGGCTCTTTCTTCAACTGCAAGGGTCCTAACTAGGGTAAAACTTTGCCTCGTATTACCATCCAGCCTAACCGCCAGGGATATCCTACCGAATGATATGATGAAATCATATCTGCCAACTACTAAGAGAGAGGTGTGTCTGGGGGGGGGGGTCAATGTGTGCGAGAGAGGCCTAAAGATAATGTGTGTGCGGGAGACACGTAGGCACATATATGTGTGTATAGAGGGCTAGTAGAGACCGTGCGTGTGTATATATGCATGTGAGAGAAATAGTGTTTTCAAACTCAGATTTGTGAAAAGAGTGGTACATAGTAGTCAGAAAGAGAGAGAGAAACAGAGAGAGCATGTGCGTGAGACACCCCGACACCCTGAGAGAGATTGTGAGCATGTGTGAAAGAGAAATGCCGATGCATATAAAGTGTGTGCACTTATGCGTTAGATAGAGAGATATATAACGTGTTTGTGAGAACGGGCCAAGGCATAGTGCATCGACGTGTAAAAGGCGGTTCTACGCATTAAATTAAAATATAAATGGCATTATTATTTTTGGACGAGATCATGAATTTTGCAAATTGTGTATGGATGAAAATCGGTCTATCAGACACTCATACTCCATTGAATTCTAGCATGTGCATGTGTTTATTTCATATTATCGATCCATAGAGTGAGACCGGTTTGATATATAGGCAATGGATGTTTTTGCAATTCATATATAAAGATTAATTAGTTCACTCCATGTTGTTAGTGTGAAGCAATTTATACATTTGTCACTTGCATGGATACATTCCAAATTGCTAGCTACGAAATGGAATACATGTCGAATTCAACATAAAGGGGGTTTCGAAGATTCGAATTCATAGGAAGTGCATTCATCTATTTGAACCCGAGATAATGGCATTTGTAAATCAGATGTAAAAGGGGGCATGAATATTTGTTGTGAGTTTGAACATGCTATATATATTCATACGCATATCTAACATTTTTTTTGCAACCAAGGAGATTATATCTGGAACCATGCATGAACTGAGGTAAGTTGCATACTTTTTAATATATACTCGTGTACAATGTATATTCAAATGTACCCCTTCCATTCCAAAATAATTGTAGCTTTAGGATTTTCAAGAGTAAAGATTTGTGAAGTTTGACAAACCCTGAAAGTTCAATTCAAGAGAACCGAAAATATTGAACGAAGCGCCAAATAGGCCTCTGGTCACCCGAAACCGCGCGAGACTAATGTTTGGTGGTAGGAAATTACTGTCCTGTCTCTGGCTCGTGTAGCCTATCGGCCCGATGTCCAAAGGTCTAAACTGGGGTAGGTTTGTAACTTCACCAAGACTCCAGTCTCAACCGCCTCCAAGAAGCATTCATACACCGTGGGCGCCTAAACACCCATGCGCTCAGCCGAAATCTATCCTGCCCACATTTGGGACACCTGACATGACTGTCCTACCCCCAACCCACAATATGTCCGAAATTTTAGATGGGGGCAAAGTTTGTAACTTTCACCAAATTTCAAACAAGCGCGTCTCAAACCGAAACATTGTTCCCCCTTAGTTCCCCGCCTCCCTCCGTTTCCCCATTCATACTCCGTGGGCGCGAAAACGCCCTCTCCACCAGCCGCGAAACCCCAGCCTCCTCCGTCCTCCACCCCATAGCGGCCAATCCACCGCCGCCCTCCTCCATCACGCCGGAGCCGGTACCCCGACGTCGTCGTCCAACGCAACCGCAACCGCAATGCCCTCAAGGACTTAGCAGCTGAAGCCGAGGCAGAGCTGCCTCCAGCACGTCGACGCCGACGTGCGCCGTACCAGAACCACTCCGACCACGCCGTCCTGCACCTCACTGCTGCCGCTCCACTGGCGCAACCGTCCACCACACCGGAGTTGTTCCCGTTACGCCGTTGTTCGCCGCCTCGGATCTGGTTCCCCGCCGCCGACAGACGGCACAGCACCACACTCAACAACTTGGCCATGGGTTCGTCCAAGGCTCCACCGTCCTCCACAACTTCTCATTTCCAGCGAACTACAAGAAGAACGTTGGAAAAACAGAAGGAGGACACAGCACTGCCAGCAGAAAGAGGTACTCCTCTTCCCTTATTCGTGTAAATCTTACGTCTCTGCTCACACCGTATTCATCCCACAAAAGAAACTAGTTGAGCGCTTCTTACTGGATCTTCTTCGTGATACTAAATGCACAAGGTTTCCTCCCTTTACTATTTCACCTTTGCTAGAGCTCAGTAGCCCGCCTGGATTTCAATTCAGGGTTAGTCGAACCGCAATTGAAAGAAGCAGCACCCGCTTAGGCGCGCGAAGCACCTAGTCCGCCTGTTCCCCGGGGAAGCGGCGCATCCGTGTCTATCATAGGTGTCATGGAATTGACACGGCAGATGTCCTAGTGTGAGGACTTAGTCGTGAGGCCAACGCGTCTATATGGTAGCTTGAGAGGGGTTGAGCAAAATCGAGAAAAACGCAACACAAGACAAGGGTTTAGACAGCTTCGGGCCCCGGGAAGCATCATCCGGTAACAACCCTACATGTTGTTTGAGGCTAGGTCTCATTATCATCATGAGGGATTTGCCGTAAACCGGCTCTCCCAGTTATGTCTCGATCTCCCAGTTATGTCTAACCCTAAGGTTTTTTCTCTCTCCCCTCTTGGGGTGCCCTGCCCCTCCTTATATATGTTGAAGGGGCGGGTTACATGTAGAGTCCAACTCGGATTAAGACTTAAACTTTTCTGACTTCTCTTCATGGGCTTCTTAACGTCTTGGGCTTCATAACGTCTCGGACTTCATAACCCCTGGCCACCGAGTTATCACTGTCTGCCAGGTTATGACTGGTGCCGGTTTATGATTGTCTGCCGGTTTATGATTGACTTAACTCATGCCGGGTTATCATCTGACTTAACTCCTGTCGGGTTATCATCTGACTTAACTCCTGCCGGGTTATCATCTGACTTAACTCCTGCCGGGTTATCATCTGACTTAACTCCTGCCGGTTTACCGTCTGTCTTAGCCATCTATCTTAACTGTCAGCCGGTTTATCACCTGCCAGTTTACCAAGCCCTGGCCGGGTTATAACTCCGGTCGGGTCATACCGCGGGGTATATCCCCGACATTAGCCCCCAGTTTAATTTTGATTTATCCATGTTAAACTGATCCTGAGCATCCTTAAATCCTTGTCATTTCCTTCTACAAAATCCGGGTCATTAGGCCAGCTTCATAATCAATTTGCTGACATTGACTTGTCACAGAAAAATATTATGAAGAATAATTCATTTGACTCACTCCCAATGATTAACAAAATATTGGTCCTTGAAATACTCGTCTGATCTTCAGCCGGTTTAAGGATGTAGAACTTGCCGGTTTATCATTGCCAAAATTACCACTTTATAAATATTGATAGCACCAAGTCATAATTGTAGTTAACATCCAGCTTGCAAATATACCTCTTATATGCTTATCACTTGTAGCCCCCAAGTCTTAAGAAGGTAGCGTAGCAACAGCTTAAGACTTGTTTCAGTATAAATGTCACACTACTAGGAAAAGGGCTATAGATGGAATGGCCACTAATGGCGCACTGTACATGTGGTGCGCCATTACTAAATACTAATGGCGCACCACATCCACGGTGCGCCATTAGTAAATTTTTTTTTTCAAAACTACTAATGGCGCACCGTGGGATGGTGCGCCATTGGTAGTTCAACTAGTAATGGCGCACCATCCCACGGTGCGCCATTAGTAATTATGTTTCAAAAAAAAATTTCAAATTTTTTTTTATTTTTTAAACTACTAATGGCGCACCTGTGAGTGGTGCGCCATTAGTAATTTTGTTACAAATTTTGTTTGTTTCAATTTTTTTTTTTGAAAAACTACTAATGGCGCACGGTTGGGGTGGTGCGCCATTACTAGGTGAACTACTAATGGTGCACCACCCCCACGGTGCGCCATTAGTAACTTGGCCCATTCCACCGAATGCACCCCCCCCCCCCCCCCCCCGTGGACCGCCTTTTCAGTGTTAAAGAAAATAAAAGAAAATGATGGAAATGTCAAAAAAAATAAAATAAAATAAGTTTCCCATGTGATATGTGGTCTAGTTGTTGGGGAAATTAAGAAATATGAATTTCGACTTTCTTTGCAAAATCTCTCTGGAATTTCTTTAAATGGGCATAACTTTTGCATACGAACTCGGATGAAAAAGTTTTTTATATGAAAAATCATCTACTCGAAAAGTTACATCCGAATTTAACCGGGGGACCCCCGTTAAACATTTTCAAAATCCTCAAAAACCTAACAGAAAAAAAGATACGGGGCTTTCAAGATCTAGAGGCAAAAAAATTCAAAAATTGTCAAACTTACTAGTGGCGCACCGGTTGCTAGGTGCGCCACTAGTAACAGAAAAAAATATTTGTTTTGAATTTTTTTTGGATTTTTTTTTCAAAAAATGATTCGTAATATGACAGGGAAGTTTCAAATATTTTTCAAAATTTCACCATACTCATGAATATGAACAAAGTCCTAGACATCAACAAGGTTTAATAGGATTGATATGATAGATATATCAACAAGTGGCTGTTAAGTGAGGTGGTGCTGGGGTTGGATAGAACTGCGAAGTTAAGTGTGCTCGGGCTGGAGTAGTGTGAGGATGGGTGACCTTCCGGGAAGTTTGACCACTTAGTGCGATTTGACTTGAGATTAAGCATATTGACCCGAGATTAAGCCATAGTGACCCGAGATTAAGAAAAAAACGAAAAAAAATTCTAATTTTTTTTTTAAAAAAAAATTGTTACTAATGGCGCACTTCTATGTGGTGCGCCATTAGTATACCAGATACTAATGGCGCACCGTGGGCTATACTAATGGCGCACCTGCGGTGCGCCATTAGTATACCAGATACTAATGGCGCAGCAAGCGCACCAGTGGTGCGCCATTAGTAAAATATACTAATGGCGTGGCACTAATGGCGCACCACTAATGCGCCATTAATGGCCAAATTAGGTGCGCCATTAGTAGGCCTTTTCCTAGTAGTGTCACAACCTTGAAGAAATCTGATTTGTTCATCTCAGTCACTAGTCAAAACTGAGTATTCCCCATATGTAGCCCCCAAGTGCCGGGTTGTCATGCTTGCAGTGACCTGGGACTTGAAATTGCCTTATGGTCATAAAAACTTCAACCAGTGTAGCCCCCAAGGGCCGGTTCATTATGCAATAATGAGCAGGGACTTTATAGATATGATCATGTAGACTTTGAACAGCAACTTGTAGCCCCCAAGTGCCGGCTTAGTAAGATAATACTAAGCTGGGACTTTGTGCATACTTAAAATAATATCATATGATGTAACCCTCACCATGGGGCTTGAACCCACGTCCACAGGGTTAAGAGCTTTGTGCTTTACCAACTGAGTAGTGGACCCTTCAATATAATGGATTAAGACTTGTGCACCTTGAATTGTTGACAGGAGAAACTGGTAGCCCCCAAGGGCCGGCTCATTACAATGCGATGAGTCGGGTCTTCAGTGAGGTGAGCAGAAATGACTTTGCATTAGCCCCCAAGTGTCATGGTGCATGCTTGCAACGACATGAGACTTGCATATTTGATATAATGTCAACTTAAATAATGTAACCCCCAAGTGCCGGGTTGTCAGCCTGCAGCGACTCGGGACTATTCCTTCAATTGTAGAATAAATCATATCCATTGATAATATAATAGCCATTGCGCTAAAGCGACTTTGAAAACCTTAATCATAATATTGGTTACTGATAACCATAATAAAATCCAGCCATATTGGCTATTTGAAGATTTGAATAATATAATCCAATAATATATACTGGCAACTTATAATCCCAAGCCAGTCCGGGTTAATAAACACTGGATAATTTATCATCATACTAGCGACTTATAGTCAAAAGTCAGGCCGGGTTAATAAACGCCGGTGATTTATAATCATGCTTTATTCAACCTGTTTCTGCATACAACAAATTTAAAGTGTCCTGGCGGTTTACCGCCAGATGGGTCATAATGCCCAACATATAACCCGGGTTTATAACCAAGGCTTCACTTAAGAATAATCAAATATTAAATATATCATACCTGCGACATTGAATCACATCGTTGGCTTACCAACTTTTTGTAGTAAGGGTGATAACCCCAATCTTGAGTACTGATAACTCCTTCCATATTTTGCCGGTTTATGATAAAACCGTACCGGGTTGTAATAAACACCAGATTATCCATATATAATACTGGTGACTTATAGTCGAAACCAGACCGGGTTAATAAGCGTCGGATTATAACTGATCATGTACTGACAACTTGTAGTTGTAAGCCAAACCGGTTTAATGAACACCGGTTTATCAAAACATTATAAATGTCATCAAAAGAGAAAAAACTTGGCAAACAAAAGCATATGAAAACTTGTAGTCGAGGCTTTTCACGGGCAGCCAGGCCCAAAATTTCGAGGCTTTTCATGGGCTGCCAGGCCGCTGAGTTAAACCATTTTACAAAGCCTTTTAAGATGGTCCTCAATCCTTAACCAATCGTCGTTTTAACTTTGACAAGTTCAGGGTCTTATGAGATTGACTTGTCGAAGTTCGGCGGGTCATACCAGGTTTACCTAGACGGAGTGACTTACTTGAGGAACGCAGGTTAACCCGGGGTTTTAGGTGTATACACCAGGCTTCCAAGCCGTGGCTTGATAGCCTATTTCAAGTGTAGATTCTTTGTTCATTGCGATAGCAAAGAATCCCCAAGCAATATTTTGAGCTGCGCTCAGAGGGTGCCTATGTTTGAGTTGTTCTTTTACAACACTCTCTTTGGCCCCTAAGTAATTTTCTTTTTAGCGCTGAGCCAATCAAGAGGTGTAGCTATGGTTCGAATAAGACCAAGCCCCCAAGTGACTTTCTTTTGTGGCTCTGAGCCAATCAAGAGGTGTAGCTATGGTTCGAATACGACCAAGCCCCCAAGTGATCAATAATATGATAAGCCAATAAGGCAGGATACCCATGTTTGAACCGCGTATCATGGCAGCAGGTCCTCTTCGGCAACCTTTAACTTTTTGCAAGAGATAAATTCTTCTTGAACCAGGATTTTGAACCGGATATTGAGACCTTCAAAGCTTTCTGGGAGACATCTTTCCCTTGAACTGGATTTTAAACCGGAATCTTCATTTTCAGCCGAAAATTTTCTGACGGCCTTTAAACTCGAACTTGCGAGAAATTAATTCTTTTTTGAACCGGAAATTCTTAAACCGGATTTGAGAGCTTCAGTGAGACTGACTTCTCTTGAACCAGATTTTAAACCGGAATCCTGTCTGATAACCTGGAACTTCTTCATTAAGCCGGGATTTTGTAACGGTCATATACTTTCTAAGCCGGAAATTTGGTGATGGCCTTTAAATTTTCATCAATATAGCAGTAGCCTCCGGGACCGGGTTTTCTTCCCTCCACTGACCCGGAGTTCTTGACTTGATTTAAATTGTCGGTCATTTACTGAGTCATGTCATCATAACCCCCGAGTCTTAAGACGAGTCAAGGAGTTGTCTTGAGATTCTCCATATTTGACCATGATATAAACCGGTATGAGTCATTCAACAACTCAGTGATATAATAGTCCCTTTTGGAGTAGACCACTTGTCCTGCATTAGAGATCTTGCCAACCAGAGTAATTGTTCCTTTTAAAGAAAGCAATATGTAATATAAAAATATACTGGATGGATTTCACGTGATAAGTTAGGCCAGAAATTATCCACCGCGAAGTTTGATGATCACCAGAGTGAAGCTAAAATCAATCACGGCCGAGCCGACCACGGGAGCAGATAGAAGAACTGGCCGCAGCATTATAAGCGAGCACGGAAGAGCGAGTCAATCGCAGACAAGGTAAAACGCGCGGACGGGTGAGTCAATCGCGTCATGTTGATTTAAATCGGGCCGTAGAAACGGCGGTTTGCACATATATTCCTCAAACATCATGGCACAATCAGATGCTAGCGCATGATAATGGTGGCACGGGCTATACATCCATGACACGATCATCGCACTTGCAATAAACAATTGTCCTAAATGCCAGATGATCTTTGCGTGGTCCATAAATGAACTTATATATGGAGGCCCAGCAATGGCGTGGATGGGCATATCACTACTGCCAGTAACAATAGATGACCCTGAGCTTTTGAACTGAAACTTTTTGATAGTCCGGCCGAAACTTTTTGATAATCCAGAACTTTTGAACCGGCACCTTTTGATAACCCGGTCAGAACTTTTTGATAATCCAGAACTTTTGAACCGGAACCTCTTGATAACCCGGCCGGAACATTTTGAGCCGGAACTTCTGGATCCGGAACTTTTTGATAATCCGGCCAGAACTTTGATAATCCAGAACTTTTGAACTGGAACTTTTTGAGCCGGAGCGTCTGGACCCGGAACTTTTTGATAATCCGGCCGGAACTTTTGATAATTCAGAACTTTTGAACCGGAACCTCTTGATAACCCGGCCGGAACTTTTGAGCCGGAACTTCTGGAACCGAAACTTTTTGATCATCCGGCCGAAACTTTTGATAATCCGGAACTTTTGAGCCGGAACCTCTTGATAACCCGGCCGGAACTTTTGAGCCGGAACTTCTGGATCCGGAACTTTTTTATAATCCGGCCGGAACTTTGATAATCCAGAACTTTTGAACCGGAACTTTTTAATAATCCGGCCGGAACTTCTTGGCGATTCGGCTGGAACCCTTTGGCGAGTCGGACAGAACTTTTCGTCGAGGCGATCGGAACTCTTTGGTAATTCTGACGGAACCTTGTGTCGAAGTGGTCAGAATTTTTCATAATCTAAGTCAGAACTCTTTATCGACTCGGACGGAACCTTTTGGCGATCCAGCTGGAACCCTTTGCCGAGTCGGACAGAACTTTTCTTCGAGGCGATCGGAACTCTTTGGTGATTCAGACAGAACATTTTGGCGAGCCGGCCGGAACTCTCCAATGAGCCGGCCAGAACTCTTAAATGAGCTGGGCGAAACTTCTCGATTCCTTGAATAGCGCCGTCCAAGAACTCAACACCACCGTGCGCGAGCTTCACGGTGGGCGCCAGCTGTCGTGGAATTGTCACGGCAGATGTCCTAGTGTGAGGACTTAGTTGTCAGGCCAACACATCTATATGGTATCTTGAGAGGGGTTGAGCGGAATCGAGAAAAACGCAACACAAGACAAGTGTTTAGACAGCTTCGGGCCCCGGGAAGCATCATCCGGTAACAACCCTACATGTTGTTTGAGGCTAGGTCTCATTATCATCACGAGGGATTCGCCATAAACCGGCTCTCCTAGTTATGTCTGGATCTCCCAGTTATGTCTAACCCTAAGGTTTTTTTCTCTCCCCTCTTGGGGTGCCCTGCCCCTCCTTATATATGTCGAAGGGGCGGGTTACATGTAGAGTCCAACTCGGATTAAGACTTAAACTATTCTGACTTCTCTTCATGGGCTTCTTAATGTCTTGGGCTTCATAACGTCTCAGACTTCATAACCCCTGGCCACCGAGTTATCACTGTCTGCCAGGTTATGACTGGTGCCGGTTTATGATTGTCTGCCAGTTTATGATTGACTTAACTCCTGCCGGGTTATCATCTGACTTAACTCCTGCCAGTTTACCGTCTGTCTTAGCCATCTGTCTTAACTGTTAGCCGGTTTATCACCTACCGGTTTACCAAGCCCCGGCCGGGTTATAACTCCGGCTGGGTCATACCGCGGGGTATATCCCCGACAATAGGGGTGTGGGGCGCAGGAGCTGCTTGCGCCCGATCTGGAGGTCGGCGGGGCTTGAATGGATGGCCAGGGGGCGGTGCCAAGCACGGTGGTGCGGTGAGGTCAAGGGGAGGGCGCGGGCAGGGGAGGAATACTGGGCCGGTGGTCGCTGGCGTTTCGAGGAAGATCGTCAATACTGACTGGCTGGAGGTAGATGAAGGCGATCTGCCCGTTCTTTGTACTCGGATGGTGCAGAAAAATGGACTGACCTATTGGTTTTTAGTCGACTGTTATTTTCATAGAATCCTGTAGTAATTTAGTGTGCCATGCATGTTGTAGAGCTATCATATCTCTCCCGTCATTTATTTATCACCGACCTGCTATCTGCTACCTTTACACTGTACTAATTGTGCACACACTTCACCCATACTCACACTATTGTTTTTTTATGCATGGGTATTTCAGACTCTGACGCAGTGTTGGTGAATGCAGAAAAGAAAAGACAGAAGTCGCTCCAGTGTAATTCGAAGATAAGTACTAAGCGTTTCAGCGCTCTAATGGGTGCAGTGTCAGCAGTTGGAGACAGTAAACGTAGCTCTGCAGTTGAGGATCTCAATTGCCACACACAACCATTCCAGGTGCTTGCTTTAACTTCGCGCTGTCAAATGTGGTTGCATGTTGCATATGGTGTCTAGCTTTGTATTGCTTCCAATTTGGTTAAATTGCATTTGCTTACTTTACACATTATACCTTTGATAATGACATGCCTTCCTGTTTCTGATACATACTACATATGTCTATTAACCATGTTCGTACATCAAACTAATCCTCTTTTGTATCCCTCGTCAATCACTTATGATGAGACGTCACCCGAGTGGGTTACTGTGAGACTCCCTACTCGTTTAAAGAGTGCAGTGTCGTCCTCCCGACATGATTCTCAAGAAACAACAAGGCTAAATGAAGATAGTCAACGTAGCTCTCTAGTTGATCACCGCAATTCCCCCACACCACTATCACAGGTGCTTGCTCTTACTTGGCAGTGTGATATGTGGTTGCATGTTGCATATGGTATCTACCTTGTAATGCTTGTAATTAGGGTAAATTGCATCTGCTTAGTTAACACATTATACCTGTGAATATGACATGCCTTCCTGTTTTTGGTACATATTACGTCTTTCTATTAACCATGTTCTTACATCAAACTACTTTCCTTGTGTATCCCTCATCAATCACTTCTGATGATACACCTTCAAGTTGACAATGTAATATTGGTTGCATCTTGCAGATCATTTCAAACATGTATTGCCTCTAATTTGTTGAAGTGCCACTTATAATGAGACACATCTAACTTGGTAGAGTGATTTTGGTTGGATCTTTCATATGGTGTCTAGATTGCATTACTTCCAATTTGTTGAAATGCCTTCTGCTTAGCGTTTTTCATACATATTCCATCATCCTACAATGTGGTTGCCATACATAAAAGTTGTGTTCGTCAGTATCATGCATCAACGAATTTGGAAGTGCGGATTTCATTCCTTTTTGTTGTGTGTTTACTTGACAAGGCAAAATCTGAAAGGACGAAGGCACAGAATGATGGTGGTCCTCTGGAGCAACCGAAACAGATGATCTCTGTAGATTCTCCTGCTACTCATACTGCAGTGCTAGTTCCAAATCTCATCTCCCCTACTCCACAACCCAAGGTGCTTGCTCTAACATGCCAGTGTGATATCTGGTTGCATGTTGCATATGGTGCCTAGCTTGTATTGCTCCTAATTTGTTAAATTGCATCTCCTTAGCTTACATATTATAAATGTGAATATGACACGCCTTCCTGTTTTTGGTACATACTACATCTGCCTATCACACCATGTTCTTACATCAAACTACTGTTCTTGTGTATCCTGCATCTATCGCTTATGATGAGACAGTCACGCCCGTGGGTTAATATGAGACGCAATACTCTTATAAAGAATGCAATTTCATCCTCTCCACATGATTCTCAAGAAAAAGCAAGCCTAAATGAAGATATTGAACGTAGCTCTGTACTTGAAGACCGCACTTCCTCTACACCACCATCACAGGTGCTTGCTCTAACTTCGCAGTGTGATATGTGGTTGCATGTTGCATACGGTGTCTAGCTTGTAATGCTTCTAATTAGGGTAAATTGCATATGCTTAGTTTACACACTATACCTATGAATATGACATGCCTTCCTATTTTTTATACACACTACATCTATGTGTTAACCTTGTTCTTACATGAAACTACCTCTCTTCTGTATCCTGCATCAATCACTTACGATGAGTCACATTTATTCGTTGCATATTGCATATTATTTCTAGCCTGTTGCCATGTATTGCTTCTAATTTGGTCAAATACATTTGTTAGGGCACCCTTTTAGAGCATCTCCAATAGATGGTCCAAAATTTGGCGGTCCAAAATCGGAGATGTGAAATTTGGACCACCAAAAAGTGCGTTTTGGAGCTCCGAAAAAAGCTCAACTCCAACAGATGGTCCAAATTGATGGTCCAAAAGAGCAACTCCAACAGATGGTCCAAAATGAAGATGTAAAATCGCCTTGATCGTCTTCTTCAACCTCGGGACGTCGGCCGCCTTCGTCAAATCCGCCGCCATCAAGCTCTCCCCGACCTCCCCGAGCGCGCCATCCTCCCCGTGATGAGCTCCTCTCCCAATCCCCCTATTGTTCCCCTTCGACTGGTGTCGTTTGCCACCGCTCCCGTGCTCGTTCGTGCTCGCCATGGCCGGAGCCCGAGCTCCCTTGTACGTGCTCCTTTGCCGGCCAGCAGTGACAGACGCGGGCAGCAGCCGACGCGAACACCACGAGCAGCGGCACAGGCACGCTGCACGGGCCAGCAGTGACGGCAGCTCGGCTGGACAGGGTCAGTGCGGGGCGGCGGCAGGGCCGGGAGGCGGTGGCAACGGGGCGGGCCGACAAGCAGCGGCGGGCGGCGGAGGCGGGCGGCGGCCTAAGGACCCGGCGGGGGCCTACATGGGCAGCCAGACCGCTGGAGGCGCCGAATCCCATCGCGGCTGCCTCCCGATTCGGCGGCACCTGGGCGGCTGCGAGACGGCTTCCGGCCAGTGAGACGACGGGGGCGAGGGTGGCGCGGTGATTTGGGGCGGTGGCGGTGATGGCGGCGGGGATTTGGGCGGTGGCGGCGGCGGATTCCGGCCAACTGGTGTTCGGGCGGGCGGACAGGCGCGGCTGTGAAATGAAATGAAGTGGCCGTTGGGCGTTGGCGGGCGGTCGCCGAATTTGGACCAGATGCATCTCGTGATGTAAATTTGCACCGCGAGGTGTTGTATTTTACATCACGAGGAGGCCGCGGTCCAAATTTTTTTACATATGGACCGTCTGTTGGAGCAGCATTTTTTGCCCCAGACGGTCCAAAAGTTAGGTATTTTTACATTTGGACTGTCTATTGGAGATGCTCTTAATTTGGCAGAGTGATATTGGTTTCATCTTTCATATGGTTTCTAGCTTGCAGTGATTCTAACAAGTTCAAGCACCTTGTGCTTAGTTTACACTATATACATCATACATGTGAATATGTCACGCCGTCCTGTTTTTCATACATATTCCATCCTCCTATCATGCGGCTGCCTTACATGAAAGTAGTGTTCATCAGTATCATGCATCAATGAGTTCTGAAGAGCAAATTTTATTCCTTTTTCTTGTGGGTTTGACTTGACAAGGCAAAATCAAGAAAGAGGAAGGAAAAGAGTAAGGAAGGCGATGATGGTGGTCCTCTGCAGGAACGTAAACGGGGCATCTGTACCGATTCTCCTTGTACTGATAGTGCATTACAAGGTCCAAGTCTCCGCTCCCCTACTCCACCATCCAAGGTGCTTGCTCTAACTTGGCAGTGTGATATCTGGTTGCATGTTGCATATGGTGTCTAGCTCGTATTGCTCCTAATTAGTGTAAACTACATCTGCTTAGCTTACGCATGATACATATGAATATGACACGCTTTCCTGTTTTTGGTACATACTATATCTGTCTATCACACCATGTTCTTACATGAAACTACTCTTCTTGTGTATCCTGCATCAGTCACTTATGATGGGACACCTTTAAGTTGGCAGTGTGATATTGGTTTGCGTCTTGAATATGATTTCTAGCATGTATTGCTTCTAGTTTGATGAACGCCACCTATGACGAGACAGTTTTAACTTGGCAGAGTGATATTGATTGCACCTTCCATATGGTGTCTAGTTTGCAGTGCTTCTAATTTGTTGAAGTGCCTTCTGCTTAGTTACCACATCATAGGTGTGAATATGTCAAGCCATCCATTTTTCGTACATATTCCATCCTCGTATCATGACTTTGCCTTTCATCAGAGTATTGTTTGTCAGTATCATGCATGAATGAGTTTTGAAGAGCGAATTATATTCCTTTTTCTTGTCGGTATGACCTCACAATGCAAAATCAATAAAGCTGACGCTTTGTTTGGATGTTGATATTCAGGGCCATGGCATTGAATTGGCCCCAATATCAAATCTTCTTGACTTTGATATTGACATTGAACATGAATTCGGTTGTTTGGATGTGCACAGAATTGCCACTTGGAATTTGGCTGAGAGGCTCAATTCAGAAACTTGTTTGGATGGTCATTCTCTACATTGGAATTGTCTATTTGTCATATGATGAAAATTGAACTTTGATGTAATGTTTGAAACTACATTGTATTCAATATGTACATATACAGCAGGACTACAATGTACATATGTTTTGAATGATTATATATGAAGAATACAATGGCAACAATTATAAATTAGATGCAATTTTCCAAAAACAACAATTTTACAACAACATAACTTATACAGCAGCACTTATTCTATAGCAGCAGCACATATATAGCAGCACTTATACATCAGCAGCACTTGCACAGCAGCACCTATACAGCAGCAGCACATGTACAACAGCACTTATACAACAGCACTTGTCCAACAACAGCAGCACTTTTCATCAGCAACTCTTATAAACAGCAGCACTTATAAATCAGCACTTAGCCAACAACAACATATAACATAGAAAATTCAAGTGCGATCAAATGAAGCACACAATACATGTGTTTTCCATCATTACATGACATAGGAAATTCAAGTACAGCAAGTTCATAGCTATTACATGAGACAAAGAAACGAGATAAGCACTTGAAACTAATGAAACATTGTTCTTCTCGTTGAGCATCAACAACCACTCCTTCCTAAACTCCATAGGTAACTCCATAAGTGCTTGGAATAAACGTTCACTAAGGATGAGTTTGCCATATGCTCATAACATGTCTGAACGAGCCAAATCTGGGATCTTTTCAAGGGCAGCAAGGATTTCAAGAGGAGGAGTAACCTTGGGCGGTTCTAGTGGCTCAAGTGATTTCATAGCATCTTGAAAAGAACCCTTCATATCTCCAAGCATGCACAAGATAGCATCACCTGTTCGCTGCCTTTTTTGTGGCAATTCCGGAGAGGCTTCGACGACTACTTCATCTAGTTCTATTGGTTGCGCTGCACTTTCAGCACCTGTCATGGCACCATCACCGGTTGCATGATCTTTGGAGTATATTGTTAATATTGCCTCCCAATTCTTCACTTCTTTGTTCTTGTAACAAGCTGCCTTCGGATTAGCCTGTACACACATACAAAGTAAATCAGTTGCATGCATATATGATAGAATAAATTAATTAAACATAATTTTTTTACCTGGACATATTTGTTGCACACATCATCACTATCCATGAGTAGCTTGTTATTGACCCAATCCCAACCAAACCTGCTCTGAGAAAGAATCCTGCTAATTGTAGTACAATGTTTGTCAAAAGTGTTCATCCTTGAACATATTTTCTCCTTTGTGACATGTAGTCCGCACTTATCATGTATTGCCTTTATAGCAGCATTGTACACATGTGGCTTCCATCCATTTTGGCCCTGATCACCTCTGTTGTGATGTTCAACAAAGACATCCAACAATACCTTATCCATCTCATCTGTCCATGTCAAGTAATCTCTACTAAACTTCTTCTTTGTTTCTTCAACCATGGTGCTGAAAGTAAAAATTTGAATAACAATTGATAAACAAAAGGAAACATATATTAATTGCTTTCTCATGGTGATGATGTACAAAATATCCAAACGTCACCATCCGATAGCTATGCACAAAACAGAACATCCAGCTAATCCATCATCTAGCTAGCCCAAAAGCAAAATACATCATCTTGCTAATCCAACATCTAGCTACCACAAAAGCAAAAGACATCATCTTGCTAAATCACATGTCAAACTACTGCTGTAAATTTGCATGCGCCACAACATATTCAGCAAAAATGTCATTAGATAATTGGTTCCTAAAGTTGGTCCATGCATTAGTGACTTGAACACTTCTTATTGAGTTAGCATCATCAGCCTCAATTGGCTGGGAATCTATTTCATTATCCACTTCATGCAGCAATAAGTCGTCCATCATATGTTGCCTATCCCTTGCAAAGTTGTGTAACACACAACAAGCATTAATGATTCGAATCTGCAACAATGTTCTCTTTACGTAAGAATTTTTCACTATGTTATGCATCTTATTGAAAACCCAATGGACACATGTTACCTGGTCCTTTATGTCGAAGAAACTTTGAGTGCGAAGAATACCCCACTTCTTCTTCCACAACCCAAAAGTTCTCTCTACTACATTTCTAGCACGAGAGTGTCGCAAGTTATATAGCTCTTTGGCATTTTGGGGTTGTTGCTGACTCGATGCCCACTCTTTCAAGTGATACCTAGTGGATCTGAATGGAGCTAGAAATCCAAGTCCATTCGTGTAACCAGCATCAGCCAAGTAATATCTTCCTATTGTTAAACAAGTGAGTTAGGTTGGTTGTAGCATACGAAATTAAAGAGAACAAAAAGCCAAGAGAAAAAGCCATACCATGAGGTACAACAAATGCATCTTGGCGATGAGTTCTCATGGAGTCGTGTAGGACTCTAGAGTCCGAAGCGGAACCCTCCCAACCAGGTAAGACATACAGAAATTTCATGTTCCAGTCCACCACACCGAGCATGTTAGTACTGACGTCTTGCTTTCTATTCATGTACCTCCCTTGGGCAGCCACAGGAACGGAAACATCTACATGACAGCCATCTAATGCTCCTAGTGCATCACCAAACCACTTCCATTTGTAGTCATCGGGAGGTTGAACATTAGCATCTTGAAGCTTAATGAACTCCCCATGCATAGATAGAATGGCTCTTAACACTGCGGAAACGTGAGTACTTATAGTTCCCAAAGACCGCTTGTATGTGCCTCGAAGCAACCTCATTTTCAGACCGTGACCCACTACTAGCAAGAACATGGCAACCTTTTCTTCCACAGCCACATACACACTATCACGCAGACCACACCTCTCACGCAACATGGTGCATAAATCATGAAAATTTCTTTTCGTTAAACGTAGCTGATCATAGCATGCCACTTCTGAGCCATCATACATATCCTTCAACAAGTACTTCCTAAGTGTGTGTTTGTGCTCATCATCCCTAAAACAACCTAATCCACGAGGTGCTCTTTGTGAAATAAGGTACGCCATTCCGAGAAGAACAGATTCAAAGTAAAGTTCTGTCAATATTATCCTTTTCCTCTTTCTCCTTTTGTTCTCTTCAGTTATGTATGAAATCATGTCTACTTCATCTGGCATTATGGAACTACACAATAATTATATACTTAGACAACAATCATTTCTACAGATTATGAATCAACAAATTGCATATTCAAGCAAGCATCAAAAGGACAAAATGGAAACTTTTACAACTATCAAACCATCGCATGTTAAACACAGCAATGATGTGTACTTCAATTACCTTGGATCTGCCTGCTGCTGCTGCTTGGGATCCATCCTCGAATCCACTGATCTTCAGACCAATCAATTGACCTGCTGTTTGAAAGGAAAAATACATCAGCAAACAAACACATACTGTTGGGGATTAGAAGGCGATTGGGTTTCTTTCTAGGGTTAGGGTTGAGGATGGAGGAAGAACGAGCCATGGGGATGAAGAAAGAACTGCCCATGGGGGTGGGGAAGCCTGCCGCGAGAACCACCATGAGAGGGAGCGTCGTGCGCCGTGCTGCTCGAGAAGAAGGCGGCCAGGGGCGGCGAGCGCAAAGGAGGTGGGTGCGGTCTGGAAGGGAAGGCAAGGGACGTGCCCACACGCGGGGGAGGAAGGGATCCGCCAGAGAGAGAGGAGACGAAGGAGACGGCGGACGAGATCTGACCTGCGCCACCGGGAGCTCCGCGTCGGGGCAGTGCGCGCCCCTTCTCCCGCTCGAGCCCGCCTCTTCTGTTTCTGGAGAGGTCGAAGCGGTATGTTGCGGGCTGGTTCCCGAATATTAGCGAAAATCGAGCTCTCCCCCTCCGAATTCGGGAATGGATACGCGGTCTTTCAGAGCGGGGAAACGAATATTTCAGCCCAATTCGGTGGGCTGATTCCTTGTACATCTAAACAGTGGAATTCGGGCTATCCAATATCAATATCTGGGCCTGAATATCAACATCCAAATGAAGTGTGAAGGAAATTGGCAAGGCATTGAATGATGCTGGTCCTTCCGAGCAACTGAAACGGAGGTTCTCTACAGATTCTACTCCGCCATCCTCCCAACAAGATTCGCAAGACAACGCAAGGCTAAGCAGTCAACGTAGCTGTGTACATGATGAGCACATCTCCCCTACTCCACCATCACAAGTGCTTGCTCTAACTTGGCACTATTATATGTGGTTGCATGTTGCGTATGATGTCTAGCTTGTATTGCTTCTAACTTTGTTGAATTGCATCTGCTTACTTTACACATAATGCCGGTGAATATGACATGTGTTCCTGTTTCTACATCAGACTACTGTTCTTGCATATCCCGCATCAGTCACTTATGATAAAGCACCTTTAAGTCGCCACTGTGATATTGGTTGTGTCTTGCATATGATTTCTAGCATGTACTGCTTCTAATTTGTTGAAACGCCATACAGTTTGAACTTGGCAGAGTGATATTGGTTGCATCTTTCATATGGTGTCTAGCTTCCAGTGCTTCTAATTTGTTGAAATGCCTTCTGCTTAGTTACCACATCATAGGTGTGAATATGTCACACCATCCTGTTTTTCATACATATTCCATCCTCGCATCATGTTTTTGCCTTTCATCCGAGTAGTGTTCGTCAGTATCATGCATGAATGAGTTCTGAAGAGCGAATTTTATTCCTTTTTCATATCGGTTTGACTTCACAATGCAAAATCATTATAGCTGAAGGAAATTAGTCCGACAGTGGATGATGGTGGTCCTCCGGAGAAACTCAAACAGGGGGTCTCTACAGATTCTACTCCGCCATCCTCCCAACAAGATTCGCAAGACAACACAAGGCTGGACAGTCAACGTAGCTGTGTAGATGATGAGCACATGTCCCCTACTCCACCATCACAGGTGCTTGCTCTAACTTGGCACTATTATATGTGGTTGCATGTTGCGTATGATGTCTAGCTTGTATTGCTTCTAACTTGAGTTGCATCTGCTTACTTTACAAATAATGCCTGTGAATATGACACGTGTTCCTGTTTCTAGAACATACGTGTACATGATGAGCACATCTCCCCTACTCCACCATCACAGGTGCTTGCTCTTACTTGGAACTGTTAGATGTGGTTGCGTTTTCCGTATGATGTCTAGTTTGTATTGCTTCTGATTATGTTGAATTGCATCTGCGTAGCTTACAACTTATACCTGCAACGATCACTTACCCATAAGACACATTTAACTTGGGACTATGATGTAGGTTGCATCTTGCATTGTCTTCTAGCTTGTACTGCTTCTAATTTCTTGAAATGGCAATTACGACGAGACACTTTTTACCTGATAGAGTGATATTGGTTGCATGTTCATATGGCTCCTAGCTTTCATTTCTTCTAATTTTGTTGAAATGCCTTCCGCTTAATATTTTTTCATACATATTCCATCCTCCTAACATACGTGTGAATATGAAACGCTGTCTTTTTTTGTATATATTCCATCCTCCTATCCTGCGCTTGTCTTACATCAAAGTAGTGTTCGTCTGTATCATGCATCAACCAGTTATGCAGAGCTAATTTTATTCATCTTCTTGTGGTTTTGACTTCATAAGGCAATATCATAAAATAGGAAGGAAAAGAGTAAGTTAGGGGATGTTGGTGGTCCTCCGCACCGATGCAAACAGAGACTCTCTAGATTTGCCACTGCTACTGCTAATGAAGTTGAAGTCCCAAGTCTACATGATGAGTTCATCTCCCGTACTCCACCATCGCAGGTGCTTGCTCTAAGTTGACAGTGTGATAATTGGTTTCATGTTGCATATGTTGTCTAGCCTGTATTTCTTCTATTTTGATTAAATTGCACCTGTTGAGTTTATACGTTATACATGTGCATATGACATGGCTTTCTGTGTCTAGAATACACTGCATCTATCTATCATACCATGTTCTTACATCAAAGTACTCCTGTTGTCTATCCCGCACCAGTCACTCATGATTGGACGCTTTTAACATGGCAGTTTGATAGTGGTTGCATCTTGCATTGATTTCTACGTTGTACTGCTTCTAATTTTTCGAATTGCCACTTATGACAAGACACTTTTAACTTCGCAGAGTAATATTGGTTGCATCTTTCATATGGTGTCTAGCTTGCATTGCTTCTATTTTCTTGAAAATCCTTCTGCTTAGTTTGGACATCGTAGCTGTGAATATGTCATGCCGTCATGTTTTTCTTACATATTCCATCCTCATACAGTTGTCTTACATCAAAGTATTGCTTGTCTGTATCATGCATCAATGAGTTCTGAAGAGCGATTTTATTCATTTGTGTTGTGGGTATGGCTTGACATGGCAAAGTCAAAAAAGTGCAAGGAAAATAATATAGTAGGGAGTGTTGTTACTCGTCGGGTGAAATGAAAAAGGATCTGCCATCGAGATTCTGCTGGTACTTATAGTGCAGTAGAAGGTCCAAGTCCACCTGCTAAATATACAAACACAATATCACCTGCTCCACCAGCTGCAGCATCCGCTTCAACTGTACCAGCATCTCAACGAGTTACTCGTTCGTTTGCTCCGGAACTGGCCAGTTCCCAAGCTGCCTTCACACCTAACACTACTTCCATAGCACTGCTGACACAACAAGACTTGGAAAGATCAGATGAACCTCATGAGCATCAACACCAAGACGGTACCTGACCGAGTCAAGTTGCAGTTGCATGCTCCTTTATATGTACTCTCACAGTTTGATGTACACTAACACTTTCCATATTCGTTGTTGAACTAGCACCACGGCGCAAGCGGAAACAGACATCAGGGATAATGCTTGATAGATTAACAAAATCTAAAGGAGGAAGAATGGAGATCCATTTTGAGGCAGGTTCAAAAAGGCCACGTGATGCTACAAAGTCAGCCAAGTTAGTAACAGAGGCAGCCGTTGTCGTTAGGTGTCATGCACGTATCCTCCCAACGTGGATCCAGTACAGAAATGAGAAAGACAATACGCGGTTTAACACCTTCCTTGACCATTTATCCGTAAGTAATGTTATTCATCACAATTAGTAATATTGTCTTGCTCTGTCCCATACTTTCTAGCTTCCTCCTAATAAGACTCACATTCTTTTTTCAACAGATGATGTTCAAGTTGGATCCGAAAGATGATGCAACTAAACAAGCATGCACTCATGTTTTTCAGTCTGCTCTACGACAGTATCGGTACCACCTTAGAAAATCTCACTTTGAAGGCAAGGCTAACAATGAAATCGCCCAAACATCTCTAGTGGAATATATTAGAGATCAAGACTGGACAGCCCTCGTTAAACACTGGTCTGATCCAAAGTATCAGGTAGGCTATATGTATTTGATCAGACCACATATTGAACTTGTATTTATGTATGTGCCTTACACGTGTATCTTCTTCTAGGCTAACTGTTTGAAGAACAAAACCAACCGTTCTAAAGTGAAATTCCAACAGACAACAGGATCTCGTTGAGGGAGTCCTGGATTAGGGGGTATCCGGACAGCCAGACTATATACTTTGGCCAGACTGTTGGACTATGAAGATACAAGATTGAAGACTTCGTCCCGTATCCGGATGGGACTCTCCTTTGCGTGGAAGGCAAGCTTGGCAATTCGGATATATAGATCTCCTTCTCTGTAACCGACTATGTGTAACCCTAGCCCCCTCCGGTGTCTATATAAACCGGAGGGTTTAGTCCGTAGGACCAACAACAATCATAATCACAGGCTAGCTTCTAGGGTTCAGCATCTACGATCTCGTGGTAGATCAACTCTTGTAATACTCATATCATCAAGATCAATCAAGCAGGAAGTAGGGTATTACCTCCATCGAGAGGGCCCGAACCTGGGTAAACATTGTGTCCCCCGCCTCCTGTTACCATTAGCCTTAGACGCACAGTTTGGGACCCCCTACCCGAGATCCGCCGGTTTTGACACCGACATTGGTGCTTTCATTGAGAGTTCCGCTGTGTCGTCGTGATAAGATTGGATGGCTCGCCTTGTCATCAAGGACAACATCACCTCTGTGGGAGCTCTGGCTTCAGGCCAAACCCTCCGACTAGGCGGCTTCGTCATGACCGCCCGTTCGGCCGCAGCGCCGACGATGACTTCTCGGGTCATCGAAAACAACCTCCACGTCAGCTCGAAATACGCCGAGCAGATGGATTCAATGGAGTTTTTGTCCTTAAACGAACTCTTGGATTGCATCGCCGCCCTGGGAGTCGGTACAGACTACGATCGGATCGGGCTTAAACCCGACCAAAGAGAGATTAATTCTCCGCCGGTCACCCATCAGATAGCGGTGGTGGAGGAGCAATGCACCAATTCTTCCTCTATTTTGAGGACGAACTATGTCCGGATTCCCGAGCTCTCAGAGCCGGATACCCGTCTACGGGAGGACACGGCTCAAGTTCCGAACTTAGAATCGGACAGCAGGCCAGAAAAATTGGGCAATATCCCAGATCCCGAACTATCAAATTCGGAAGCTCTTCTGAGCCTTAGATCGGGTCAGGGTTTGGACTTAAATCTACCCACCCACCCAGATGCAAGCGATCTTTCCCACATTAGACAAGAGCCCCAAGAGACAGTGCATCACTTTTGGGCCAGATTCCTCCTTGTAATGAACAAGGTCAAGGACTGTCGCGAGGAAGACGCAATTTCATTATTTTGCAATAATTGCATGGACAAGGGAATCCTCAACGCCATATGTCGCCGTGACATAGTACACTTCGCTGACTTGGCGGCCATAGTACAGAAGTACTGTGCGATGGAAAGCGCCTGGAAAACCCAAGCAAAATTCTGGGATCCACCGGCCCTCAATAAACCCCTCGTCCGAACGAAAAGGGCACACTCTCACAAGTCGCCCGATCAAATCACAAAGAAACCAAAGCCCACTACAGGGCGTGGAACCGTATTGGAGGGATGGCTCAATGGGCCATGCAAAATTCACACCACGCTGGATACCATACCAACACACAGCCTTAGAGCATGTTGGATACTTCGTCAAGTGGCCAAGAGCGGCGAGGATCTCCTCATCAACGATACCGCAGAGCATCATCCGTGGAAAGCAACAATACAGTATTGACAGTCTTCGAGACTTTCGCCTCAAATAACAAGCGCAAGCGAACACTCCGCAGCCTCGCTGAAGTCTGCCTCGTGGCAGCAACAAATCCCTAGAATGACACGGCTATAACCTTTAATGCTAGTGAGGAACCGCCATTCCAAATAGTCCGAGCTCCAGCCTCTTTGGTCCTTAGTCCAATTGTGGACGTCTTTCGGCTTACTAAAGTGCTCATGGATGGTGGCAGCGGATTAAACCTAGGAGAAATTGTATATGTGTGTGTGTGTGTGTGTGTGTGTGTGAATGGTCGTACGACAAATTCGATGATATGTATATAATCGGTTCTACGAGAAATTCTATTTATATATGCATAACGTGTACAATATGTAGTAGCGTAAAATATGTTTGAAATGAAAAAGAGTTAAATGGAAAACAAAAAATTAAAAGGAAAAAATAAACCATAAACCCATAAACCCCTAAACCTTTTAGTCCCGGTTGGTTAACTAAAGGCCCCCAGCACCCGGCGCAGGCTCGTGCCACATGGTGGGCCTTTGGTCCCGGTTCGTGACGAACCGGCACTAAAAGGGGGGGCGCTTTAGTCCCGATTCTGCACTAGTGTTACAAAGGAGATCAAAGATAGAACAAGATTACAAGAGTGCCCACTCTCCATCAAGAAACACCCAAGGCTACTAACTGGAAGAGAGACCGTGCCTCCAAGAGAAACCACCGGACGTCGATGCAACACACACGCCAAGTTGTCGCCGGAGAGGGCACCTACCCTCTCACTCCAGACCGTGGAGCACCAATCCTGCCTGCAGACAACAAGGACCGAGAGCGATGCTCTCAACGTCACGTGTAAAGGATAGAAAGCTATCGGCATTGCCCCAAGCCAGAGATGAAGGAGCTTCGAGATAGGATCCGAGCTCGCCCGCCGATGGCGAAGAAATGCAACCGGTGGGCACCTACGCTCCAGGACGACGCCCCCAAGAGGATGACGACATAACATGCCGCCTCCATCGAGACCAAAGACACAGTCAAGGGTTTTCACTCGGAGCCCTTACTTGAGGAGAGATAACACAACGACGCCCCCAACAGGGACACGACACCCACACGCATTGCTGCCGTCGGCACCAAAGCGCTGAGCTTTCGCCCGAAGGCACTCTCACAACACATCGAAGTACCACGGTCCAAATCCGCCGCCACCAAAACAAGCCTCCACACCAGATCTAAATGATACCCTGGCCGAAGCAATGCCATCGTCAGGATCCCTGCCGCCTTACTCCTTGCTGCCCGCATAGCCAAGGAGAAACACCACCACCACCGCAACACCGTTCGCCGAAGAGCCGACCATGCAGACCACCTTCCAGGGCCGCCACCCCGCATCCCAGATCTCCCCGCCTCCAAGGCCCGCCGAGCCATCGGTCACCGCCCATCGAAGAAACAAGATAAAAGGGGCCGCCTTTACGCCCCTGGATGACCCCATGCTGCTCCCGTCGACCATGGCCTACAACCCTGGACTCGAGCCCACAGATCGGCGGCAACACTGCATGGCCGGATCTGGCAGGACCCGATCAGCCTACCCCTAGGTTGGGACGAAAGGGCCGTCCACCGGCGAGTGCAGAGGAGCACCACGCGAGGAGGTCATCCCTATAGCCGGTGGCGCACCAACAGAGCAAGGAAGGAGGAGGAGGCCCGAGATCCACGCAGGGTGGAGCCGTCGGCGCCCAGCCGCGCCTCCGCCGTGGCCAGCCGTCGTCGCCATGGCCAAACCCTACCACGCCGCCACGAAATGACCAGATCCGCGTTGCCATGATGTACCACGCCAGCGCCGCACGCACGCGAGATCCAGTGCGCGCCTTGCGCCACCGAAGCCACACGAGAGGGAGGGGAGGCCCCGCCGCCGCCGATGCCGAGCAGACTTCGCCCAATTGCGCTTTCCGACGGCGGCGAGGCAGGGGGAGGGGGGTTGCTAGCGGCAGAGGCTGGGCGCCCGGGCTGCTCGCGGGAGCAGCACGAGGCCAAACAGTCAGGCGAACACCTATGCTTGTGAAAAGATTGCCAGTGAGCGATAAAAATACTGGAGGTAAAAGTAAAACCAAAGTTTGAATGACTCAACCATCAGTCTCATTACACCAAGGAACAATTCTAACTGCAGGAAAGCATATAAATCTAGCTAGCTAGCTAGTAGTGCTTGCTGCTGTTAAACATACAATGTATCCGGTCATATTAGGAGATATTCTCTTGTAGTTAGGAGATAGATAGAGATAGACAGGCACATATAGTCATCTCATATTCGGTTGTAACTTGCTCCCTTATCTCCTGTATTTCTTCTCCTCCAAGTTATATCTCCAACAGCATTGTACGCGTGATCAGGTCTCGCACACCTGCCTATATAACATGCAACACGTCGCCCACGAGAGGGTAAGACGTTTCCGCTCTCACACATGGTATACAGAGCCTTCCTCCTCCAAACATCTAATCTAGATCATCTCCATTAGTGCCCTAGCCATGTCTTCCTCCGGTTCCTCCCACCCAAACCTCAACCAGCAAGTCATGGAGAAACTCACCCGCACCAACTACGTCTTGTGGCGCGCCCAGATCGTGCCGCAGTTGCGAGGTGCTGATGTCTTTGGCTATGCCGATGGCACCACATCGAAGCCGCCCCGGTTCCTCGTCACCAAGGATAAAGACGGGAAGGAATCATCGGCGCCCAACCCTGTCCACCCCATCTGGGTTCGGGAGGACCAGCAGGTACTAGGCTACTTGCTGAATAACCTGTCAAAAGAAGTGCTTGTGCAGGTGACCGTGATCACCACGTCCCACGCGCTCTGGGCAGCCTTGGCGGGGATGTTCTCGTCCCAATCTCTGAGCCGGGTGAATAACATCCGCACGGCTCTCATCAAAGCGCAGAAGGGGACCCAGTCCGTCGCCACCTTCTTCGCCTACATGCGCGGCCTAGCGGATGAGCTCACCGCCGCCGGCAAGCCTGTCCAGGACGACGAGCTCGTCTCCTACATCCTCCATGGGCTGGACATGGACTACCAGCCCCTGGTGTCCGCCCTCAACGCAGGCATCATGCCGGTCTCCATCGACGAACTCTTCTCCATGATGAGCAACTTCGACCAGCGCGTGGCGCTCTTCCATTCCTCGGGCGGGTTCAAGTCGTCGGCCAATGCTGCTTTCCACGGCCGCGGCCGTGGCTCCTCTCATCAACGCGGATCGCCGCGTCCCAGGGGCAAGAACTCTGGTGGGGGAAACGGTGGGAACAGCAACTCCCACGATGACCGGCCCTCGTACACCAGCAACAGGGGTCTCCACGGTGGTTCTACCAGAGCACTGTTGGGGAACATAGTAATTTCAAAAAAAATCCTACGCACACGCAAGATCATGGTGATGCATGGCAACGAGAGAAGAGAGTGTTGTCCACGTACCCTCGTAGACCGAAAGCGGAAGCGTTAGCACAACGCGGTTGATGTAGTCGTACGTCTTCACGATCCGACCGATCCAAGTACCGAACGTACGGCACCTCCAAGTTCAGCACACGTTCAGCTCGATGACGTCGCGCGAACTCCAATCCAGCAGAGCTTCACGAGAGAGTTCCGTTAGCACGACGGCGTGATGACGGTGATGATGTTGCTACCAACGCAGGGCTTCGCCTAAGCACCGCTACGATATGACCGAGGTGGAATATGGTGGAGGGGGGCACCGCACACGGCTGGGAGAGATCAACAGATCAACTTGTGTGTCTAGAGGTGCCCCCTGCCCCCGTATATAAAGAAGCAAGGGAGAAGAGGCGGCCGGACAAGGAGGGCGCGCCTAGGACTCCTCCTTTCCTTGTTGGAGTAGGAGAAGGGAAGAAAGGGAGAGAGGAGGAGAAGGAAAAAGGGGGGCGCCGCCCCCCCTCCTTGTCCAATTCAGACTAGAGGGGGACGGGGCGCGCGGCTGCCCTGGCCGCCCCTCCTCTTCTCCCACTAAGGCCCATTAGGCCCAATATACTCCCCGGGGAGTTCCGGTAACCCCCCCCCCCCCGGTACTCTGGTAAATGTCCGAAACCTCCCGAAACACTTCCCGTGTCCGAACATAGTCATCCAATATATCAATCTTTACGTCTCGACCATTTCAAGACTCCTCGTCATGTCCGTGATCATATCCGGGACTCCAAACTACCTTCGGTGCATCAAAACACAAAAACTCATAATACGGATTGTCACCAAACTTTAAGCATGCGGACCCCACGGGTTCGAGAACTATGTAGACATGACCGAGACACGTCTCCGGTCAATAACCAATAGCGGAACCTGGATGCTCATATTGGCTCCCACATATTCTACGAAGATCTTTATCGGTCAAACCGCATAACAACATACGTTGTTCCCTTTGTCATCGGTATGTTACTTGCCCGATATTCGACCGTTGGTATCTCAATACCTAGTTCAATCTCGTTACCGGCAAGTCTCTTTACTCGTAGAGCACCTTTATAATCACCCAGTTACGTTGTGACGTTTGGTAGCACACAAAGTGTTCCTCCGGTAAACGGGAGTTGCATAATCTCATAGTCATGGGAACATGTATAAGTCATGAAGAAAGCAATAGCAACATACTAAACGATCAAGTGCTAAGCTAACAGAATGGGTCAAGTCAATCACATCATTCTTCTAATGATGTGATCCCGTTAATCAAATGACAACTCATGTCCATGGCTAGGAAACTCAACCATCTTCGATTAACGAGCTAGTCAAGTAGAGGCATACTAGTGACACTATGTATGTCTATGTATTCACACATGTATTATGTTTCTGTTTAATACAATTCTAGCATGAATAATAAACATTTATCATGATATGAGGAAATAAATAATAACTTTATTATTGCCTCTAGGGCATATTTCCTTCAAGCACGCCCAGATGCACCTCGCTGTCAGATCTGTGGCAAGCCAGGGCACACGGCCAAGGACTGCTGGTACCGTTATGAGGACGATGATGATTCTTCTCAAGATGAAGAAAAAGTTGTTGTTGCTGCGGATGGCGCCTATGGGATCGACACCAATTGGTATGTCGACAGTGGTGCCACCAACCACATCACCAATGAACTTGAAAAGGTAACCATGAAGGAAAAATACCGCGGCAAGGATCAAATCCACACGGCCAGTGGTGAAGGTATGGGGATAAACCACATTGGTCATTCAATTTTTAATACCCCTAATCGTAAAATTCACCTTAGGAAAATCTTGCATGTTCCTAGTGCCAACAAAAGTCTCCTCTCTGTTCATAAAATTGCTCTTGACAATAATGTTTTCCTTGAATTTCATCCCTATTTCTTTTTGATCAAGGATCAGGCAACGAGGAGAATCCTCTATCGAGGTAGATGTGTTCGAGGGCTCTACCCATTGATTCCAGAGCGCACAAGATCCAATAAACGAGCTTTTGGTGTTGTCAAACTTTCATCAACACGGTGGCACGATCGATTAGGACATGCTTCTTTTTCTTTAGTTGAAAATTGCTTAGGAAAAATAAGCTCCCGCATGTTGGTGAGCGTAATGTTGAAACTATTTTGTATTCTTGTCAGTGAGCTAAAAGTCATCAATTGCCTTATCCAATTCCACTAGTGTTTCTACCAAATAGTTGCAATTGATTTTTTATGATGTGTGGGGGCCTGCCCCTAGTTCAGTTGGTAGACACACCTACTATGTGAGTTTCATTGACGACCACAGCAAGTTTTCTTGGATTTATCTTCTTAAGAAAAGATCCGACGTTTCTCAAGTGTTTAAAAACTTTCAAGCACTTGTTGAACGTAAGTTTGACTCTAAAATCGTTGATGTCCAGTCCGACTGGGGAGGGGAGTACGAGAAATTGAACTCCTTCTTCCAAACTCTTGGCGTCTCACATCTTGTGTCATGCCGCCACGCTCACCAACAAAATGGCTCCGCTGAACGCAAGCATCGCCACATTGTTGAAGTTGGCCTCGCTCTTTTAGCACATGCCTCCATGCCTCTAAAATTTTGGGACGAAGCGTTTCTTACTGTTGTCCACATTATTAACATGCTTCCTAGCCGTGTCATAAATAATGAAACTCCAGTAGAATGCCTTCTTCACACCAAGCCGGACAACACTACACTTCGTGTTTTCGGTTGTGCATGTTGGCCAAACCTACGTCCCTACAACAAGCGCAAACTAATGTTCCACTCCAAGCAATGTGCTTTCCTTGGATATAGTGCACAACACAAGGTGTAAAGTGCCTTGACATCTCCACGGGACGTGTCTATATCTCACGAGACGTGGTCTTTGATGAGACCAAATTTCCTTTCTCAGATCTTCATCCCAATGCTGGTGCCCTTCTCCAAAAAGAAATCCTTTTGCTACCTCCTAATCTTCTTAGCTATGATCAAGGGGGCATTAACAATTGTGATGATCATATGTTGGCTAACCCTCTAAACAGTGCGCATGAGTCTTCTGTTGATGTTACAGGAGAGCCAGGGGAATCAAACAGCGAAAACGGTGAAGAAAATGACAAAGAAATCGTCCCGGGCGGGTTATATCGCGTGTGCCGCGACGAGGGGACCATATCCTCCTCGGGATTTCCGTCGCAGCGACCCATGCAATCGTCTCCGGGATCTGCGCCAGGTGACAGCTGCGGATCCGCGGCAGACCAACCAGACGCGCCAGCCGCGGTCGGCCGCACGCGCGCCATCGACCCGCCGCTTGACACGCGGCCACCTCCGACCGGGTGAGGCGCGCCCTCTGGCCCGCACCAATCACCGGCTGCCACTCGGCAGCCCGAGGGTGGCCAAGGTCACACGCGCTTTGCGGCCCAGCCTGTGTGCTATAAGCGGCGTTCCGCCGTTCGCCAGGCGCCCGTCGAGACAGCCCCTGACTCCAGCGGGCCTGCGTCATCATGGGATCTTCTGCGGCTCCCACCTCACCAGCGCCTCGGCCCGTTGCCACAGAAGATCAGATCCTCTCTGAACCGGCTGCTACAGGCGGATCCACCTCGAAGTCCATTGTTGTCCTGTCTCCAGAAAGGGCGACGGGATCTTTTGCGGCTACGAGCTCTCCTGCACCTCCACGTCACACAAGGCTTCAACAAGGGGTAATTCAACCTTTAAATTACAAAAACATAACCAAGTATGGTTTGGTATGCTCTACAGGTGAACCAGGCGAGCCCAGCACCCTTGAAGAGGCTCTTGGCAATAAAAATGGAAAAGGGCAATGTGTGAAGAATACAAAGCTCTAGAGAAAAACAAGACATGGCACTTGGTTCCTCCACAGCACGGTAAAAATCTTATTGATTGCAAGTGGGTGTTCAGAATTAAGAGAAAATCTGATGGAACCATTGATCATTATAAGGCTAGACTCGTTGCAAAAGGCTTCAAGCAACGGTATGGTATAGACTATGAGGACACCTTTAGTCCAGTTGTTAAAGCTGCTACCATCCGTCTTGTCCTTTCTATTGTTGTTTCCAGAGGCTGGAGTCTGAGGCAATTAGATGTACAAAACGCGTTTCTTCATGGTGTTCTGGAAGAGGAAGTGTACATGAAACAACCTCCTGGGTTTGAAAGCAAAAGTGCTCCCTCCTATGTTTGCAAACTTGACAAAGCTCTGTATGGACTAAAGCAAGCTCCAAGGGCGTGGTATTCTCGTCTCTGCCATAAGATGCAGGCACTTGGCTTTATTCCATCTAAGTCTGACACCTCATTGTTTATTTACAACAAGTCCAACACATGCATATTTGTTCTCATATATGTTGATGATATTATTGTGACAAGCTCATCTGATGAAGCAATCACAGGATTGTTAAAGGACTTGGGTACAGATTTTGCGTTGAAGGATCTTGGAAACCTGCATTTCTTCCTTGGAATTGAGGTGAAGAGACACAACGATGGGCTTCATCTCTCTCAGGAAAAGTATGCAACTGATCTGGTAAAAAAGGCTGGTCTACAAGGTTGTAAGCGCTCACCCACTCCTTTATCCAGTTCAGAAAAATTGTCTCTTACAGAAGGGACACTCTTGGATCAAGAGGGCAGCACAAGATATAGAAGCTTAGTAGGAGCACTGCAGTATCTCACTCTTACTAGGCCTGACATCTCCTTTGTTGTTAACAAAGTATGTCAGTTCTTGCATGCACCTACTACTGTTCACTTGACAGCTGCAAAACGTACAGTCAGATACGTCAAAAACACATTGAGCATTGGTCGAAAGTTTAGCAAGTCACCCTCTACTCTTGTCAGTGCCGATTGGGCAGGATGCTTGGATGACAGAAGGTCAACTGGTGGGTTCGCAGTGTTTTTTGGACCTAACTTAATCTCATGGTGTGCACGAAAACAGGCTACTGTCTCTAGATCAAGTACAGAGGCAGAATATAAAGCATTAGCAAATGCTATAGCATAAATCATATGGGTTCAATCCATGTTGAAGGAGCTTGGTGTGAAAACTACACAAGCCCCATGCCTGTGGTGTGATAATCTTGGTGCCACCTATCTTTCTGCAAATCCAGTCTTTCATGCCAGAACAAAGCATATAGAAATTGATTTCCGTTTTGTCAGAGAAAGAGTTGCTCAGAAGAAACTTGACATCCGGTTTGTGCATTCCAGAGATCAAGTTGCAGATGGATTCACAAAGGCCTTACCTGTAAGAAGCTTTGAAGATTTCAAGCATAATCTCAACTTGACCAAGTTGTGATTAATGGAGGGTGTTAAACATACAATGTATCCGGTCATATTAGGAGATATTCTCTTGTAGTTAGGAGATAGATAGAGATAGACAGGCGCATATAGTTATCTCATATTCGGTTGTAACTTGCTCCCTTATCTCTTGTATTTCTTCTCCTCCAAGTTGTATCTCCAACAGCATTGTACGCGTGATCAGGTCTCGCACACCTGCCTATAACATGCAACACGTCGCCCATGAGAGGGTAAGACGTTTCCGCTCTCGCACAGCTGCGACTGCGACCAACAGTGCTAATCTCAAGTCAAAAGGATCAATGTTTACACACAAGTCATGCTGGATCATGCAATGCCTATTAGTGGTGTACACGGCACAGGAAGGAGCCGAACAATAATATGAAAACAAAACAGATGTGAGTCCATGGCACTACATACATATTTCTCCAGGAACCAACACAATTTCAGACGTGATGTGAAATTCGCTGGTGTAGCCAGTCGTCGAGCATAAACTCCAGTTGGAAAGGACACCTATGAACAGAGGCTCAAAGCGCTGTGGAACAACTGAAGCCAGCAAATAAGATTTATATACATCGGTCACTTTATAGCATTGTTAAACATCCGAAAGTGGCATACCTGAAAGACGGAAGCAATGGACGTTGTGACAAATCTCCTTTGCTAAATTATGGCGCCTCCACCTGGATGTTCGGGCTTGATAACTGGAATGGACCAGATTGTTGGTTAAATTTTGCTTTATTTATACTCTCTCCTGTTCTCAAAAGATTTTGTTTCAACCGTCGACACGATCTCCAAATGCATAGTTGACCAGTAATTTATGTTGTAGTAGATTTATACACACAACCAAAACTTGTATAATGTTATCTAACATAAGGATTTGTCAAGGTATCAGTACTCAAGGCCTCTTTGATACAATGGATTTTCCAAAGGAATTTTGGAATGTGAAGAATCCTATGTTTTCCCATCCATAATAAAACGACCATGCAATCTTGTAGTATTCAATATGTCATGACGCTATATTCCTGTGTTTTTCTTCTTTCCGCGTTTTATAAATCATGTGAACCAAGGCCCTCAGAGTTTTATGAGTTGACTTTACATATGCCTAAAATAACAGTCATTTAAGACCCATGAGGAGTAATGCCTACCTTAAACTTCGTTATTTGAATAAACATATGAGTTCACAAATTAATTTGACAAAGAAAAGTAGATACATGCATAGTTTTGTCACAAAACAATATTGGACTTAGGGAGCCATTCTGTGGACCGTCAACTGATTTGGAAGCAGTTTTTGCTACCCAAAATAGACTAGAGAAATTTATGATAATGGGATTCAAGTTACAAAGTGGCATAGAAGGTATGCATCAAGCACATAGCTTAGTCCTAGCGACTAGGTTACTACTTGCAATGTAAATAAGTATTGAAGTTATAGTATTTTTTTTCATTTTCTAGGTACTCCCTCCGTCCGGAAAAGCTTGTCCCAAGCTTGTCTCTCAAATAGATGTATCTAGCACTAATTTGATGTTAGATACATCCATTTGAGAGACAAGTTTTTTTCGGACGGAGGGAGTATAAATATACAAATGCAATGTTTTCGTACTCTCTAGGGTTGGAAAAGGAGACTAATACATTATATGCTACAGAATACCCTGACACTATCGTACACTGCTTGCACGTGACATTACCTCATTGCTAATGTACCAATCCATACTTTTCGAACCTTGAAGCATATCTATAATTTTCTTCATTGTAGGTCTTTTGGTCCGCTCAGGATTCACACAGATTAGACCTATTTGAATGCATCTTGTTATTTGTTGGCAATCTATTTCAAGCGATGTATACCCCTGTTGTTTTTGCAGCACATTTCTCCACTTTTGAAGTTCCTGTAAAATCGGAACACAAATATGAAGTCTTACTATGCGATGGTACAACGCCACATGATCTCTATGAAAAGGGGCCTCGGAAGTTGATACAGAGTTGCCTTACATGCTCAATGAATTCCGTTGAAGATGTTCTAATATCATATGGGTACTCCCTGTGTCCCGTTATTACCTCCATGATAGTTACACCCAAAGCAAATATGTCTGACATAGGTGTGATTATACCTCGTAAGTATTCTGGTGGCATATAACCTCTGCATTAATTAATGTGAATAGGTGAATATAAAATATTAAGGGAAAGGCAAAGGAAACACATTTCTCTCCTTATTAAAAGCAATGGATTATCAAGAGGCGGTTCACTTACAGCGTCCCACTATTAATTGCGGTGTGAATAGTCTGTTTCTGATCAAATAATCTTGATAGACCAAAGTCCGTAAGTTTTGGTATCATATTTTTATCAAGCAATACGTTCGCAGGTTTTAGGTCCAAGTGAATGATGGGACCGTCGGATTGCTCGTGCAGGTATTGTAGACCATAGAAAATTCCCTCAATTATTTTGAGGCGTGTGGGCCAGTCAAGTCCAGAAGATGCATCTGCATTTGAAAACAAAAGAGAGCAGTCTATAGAAGATATCTTAAAATCTATTATTATTGGTGTGCTCTATATATAGAAAGATTTTGAAATTTATATTGTATACTCTCTTTTATTTTCATTCATAGAACATGGCTTTTAGTAACTATGATCAAACAACGAAATTACAGTCTCATATAGAGATGAAAAGTAGAAAATAAAGACCTGCTAAATTTCATACCTGAAATGTACTTATCAAGACTTCCCTTAAGAAGAAACTCCAAGCAAAGCAAACATTCTGTGTTCCAAGCAAAAACAATTTTTCCTTCATGATGACCACGTAAATGCTGTGTTTCATAGCAGTATCCTACTAGTCGCACTATATTTGGGTGCTTTAGTTTCATAAGAAGATTAACCTCATTCTCAAATTGCTGTTGTGAACTTGGCATTGACTGCACAAGTTTCTTCACAGCTACCATTTTTCCGTTTCCTAGCACTCCCTGTTTAAAGTCCCGTATTAGTATGTTTTTCCGGTCAAATACGGTTTACACTTTAAGAAGACAAAAAAACATATATGTTTTTACCTTACCTTATATACCACACCGAAACCACCTCTACCAAGTATTCTCTCATTGGAAAAGTTGTTTGTGATGTCTTTCAGATGTTGTAACGACATAGGGTCAAGTGTGGATTCTGTCTGCATAAAGAAGTTATTGGAATTAATGAGGGATTGCACTTATCCCAGCACTTTTGGCTTAAATGGATATTTCTATCAAAATATATTCAAAGTAAATCTGGAACTAATTGACGAAACATGAATTAATATGTAGACCTATTATTCCAGAGAAAAGAAGGCAGATCCCAGTGAATTACCATCTTTCTTAATGTTGTGCTACAATGTAATTATTTTTTAATACCATCATATTACTGTCAGCGATGTAAATTTCACGGAGAAGGGAGGGAGATAAATTTATGCAATTCCCTTTGAGCTCTACATGCTTATATATTGGGAAAAAACTCTGTCAATATAGTTTTCCTCATGTTAAGTGTGGAAAACCTTTTGTCCAGCGGACCTTCAACAAGTTTGGCAGAAAGGAAACAAAACATGTATGGCAACATATCGCCTATGTACATTTCTCATCCAAACAAGCTTACGTGTGTGATAATACATCCCTTGTGGGCTATATAGGTGCATGGTATCCCATGTTGCAACATGATGGTTTTGACGTGTAGTGGGGCAGTTCCATAGGTCATTGAAGTCGACACCATTAACAAGTATGGTAAAATAAGAAAGTGTATGTGCAAAATCATGTGAATAGTGCGATGGAATTTAAGATTTAGTAGAACCCATCACTTTGATACAAGTTCCCTACTACAGAGGAACTTTTATATTATGACTTTTAACATTTAAATGCCTTGCCTATTCCGACAACTCTAACATTTTCCACATAGAATCAACACAGTTATTTACTACGAACTTATACTATCACTATCTGAGAGAAAAAGAGGGCCTACATTACTAACCTTGGTGAGGCTAGATTATGTGCATAAATAATATTTATTCAGGCATTCTGTAGGTTGAGTGTCAGGAGCTCACCTCGTTATGTGTCAGAAACTCTGAGGGCTGCAACTGGGTGTCTTCTTCAAGAAGAACACCCAACTCCAGCTTGTGCCATATAACGCCCACTTCTGTATCATAGAATTTTCCAAGATCGTCGCTCTGGAAATCCTCACTCACAACGGTGCTGTACAGAAAATTCGTGTCGTTGCATTTAATGCTCTGTAGAACCCCCTTCCTTGATTTCCTCGTTACCACGATATCTTGTGTGGACCATGGTCGCAGGATTCCTCCCGTAGGTGTCATGGTGTATTCTGCCATATTGGCCACATTATACCTTGGATGGAAAGCGATGTAGTCATCTGTCATGTTGACTACCTTAATCAAAGATGTAACTGATATACTCTCATCTGGAACAAACGGAAAGCGGAGCTCATGGGGAATGACCTGGATCAGCTCCTACAACGAAGACGAAAGTAATGGATTGATTCCGTCAGTTACCACTTGATATAGTTCTTCAGTTCAGCAAAGTACAATATAATAAAACCTATAGCGCATACTGATTTTTTTTCTCATGGAAGGCCAGTTGCAAATATGTACAACTGTTTCTAATACTCAGTTATGCAAAAATTTCATGTAATTTACCATGTTTATCTCTTTGAACTCTTACTTATTTAAACATCTCGGGCATTTGTGCACTTATGTCTGGGCAACACCAGATTTAAGGATGACAACTTATGTCAGGTGACATGTGTGCACTCTTAGATATATGTAAGTTTCTAACAACAATTTAGACGGTTTAGAATTCTGTTAGAAGTCGGAGCTGACGAATTATTCTGAATTAGTACGGACCAAATACCTGAACCCTGTCTGGTTCAGTCGAGCCAGTCTGCTTTTACCCTGCCCCCCTACCCCACATCAGTCGTAGTAAAACTAGCCCCCACAACAGTATCTCAGTCCTCATGTGCAAACGTTGTTTTTTTTTTTTTTTTGAGCAAAAGAGGGGTTCCCCCCCTCCGATTTCATATAAAGAAATCAAGATCCAGTTCAAACAGGTTCAACGTCTCACTTCCAAACACGGCTAGACTAATGAACAAAGCACTTACTACTAGGTCTATTACAGGGAAACAGGAAAGGCAACAGCAAAGTCCACCAGACTAAGATAAAAGCCACGGAGAAACAGCAAAACGCCTGAATTGAAGAATGTGCAAACGCTGGTAATGCCTGAAGCCCCAGAATTGAAGAATGCGGCTTATTTGATGGTTGTAGCTTTTCTCAGACGAGGTCCAGTTTGATGGAGATAGTAGAAGCATCTGCCGGTTAGCATCAATGGTGGAACGGAATTGCTCTACACACGACAAAGTGCGAGCGATGTGTGCACGACCACCAATCCAATGGACGTTGCTCGGCCGTGGACAGGATTCCCCGGCTGGACGTCATCGTCGTGTGGGAATCGTTCAGATTTTATCGTCCGCCTAGCACTGCTCATGGTGGAATGCTGAGGCTGCAATCTACTTGGAGTGCTCACTGATATAACGATGTCAATTCTATTGGTTGAGTGTCCTCAGTTTTCTACAGATGTTGATAGCTTGTTCTTGACATAGCTAGGTTTACATTTGAGAATTCAAACTCTTGTAGTTGGGTCAAAGAACTCGTAATTTAATTTTGAGTGACCTGTATTGGGCAAATAATATATTCCATCTTGGTGTGCTACAGCGAGCAGATGTTCAGGAGAATGTCACAGTCAGCATGTACGTCGTTGGAGGTTATTACCAGTGAGATCTGCTTCAAGCACTGTTGATAGCTTAGTAATAGGATCTGGCATGCTTGATTAGTGACTTCATATCCAGTCACTAGCTACACTCATTTTCTTGGATTCACAAGAGGTTTTTTATATTTTCGTTTTTAGCGTCATGTGTACAATGATATAACAAAATTTTGAGGTGTGTGCATCTGTTGACGTAGTATTGCAAATAAATATAAATTTTGAGGCTGGGAGAAACATATTTTCTTTTTCTTATAGTATTGCAAATGATAGTTTTCCCCAAAACAGGGGGGCAGGACATGCTACTAATTCTGATGAGCCACTAATGCAAACACACCTAAATAAAATTGATTTAGAACGTTCTCCATAGAAGAGTAGGGGAACTTGCCTCAGTATGTGGCATACCGTCGGGGGACCCTTCTCGATATGCTGGTTCTAGAACAACGGCCAACTCTCTGATATGCCATATTTGACCACTCTGTTTATCGAAGAATTTATTTAAATCGACGCAATGTTCCGAGTTAATGAAGCTCTTGCTCACAGTGGTGCTGAAAAGAAGGTACTTGTCGTCGCACTTGATGCTCTGCACAACGGACTTCTTCACTATCCTTCTGACAAGAAATTCCTGTGTGGACCTTGGTGGTAGGATTCCTGCATTCCGACGGGTTCCGTACTCTGCTACATTTGCAACCGGTGTCCTTGAAACCAAAACGACGTAGTTATCCGTGATGTTTAGTACCTTAATTAAGGACGAAGCTGACAGCATCACATTTGGCAGAAAGGGGAAGTGGATCTCACTGGGCTGGACCTGGATCAGCTCCTCTGGGGCAGGCAAGCTTAACTACAGAAGAACAGAGGAATCATGCAATTAATCAAGTAGCGTTATAGCTTATGGTAAAAACTGCATCATCATCTATTTGGACAAGATAAATAACAAGGAGAAACAGAGGGCAAGTTAACGTGAGGCTATCCAGTTGTATTCATGAATTTTCGTGGAACTGCATAGGTAGGACGGAAACAATTTGAGCTACATCGGGGTATAAAGCTATCTACAACATTGTCTGGCCTCTGAAATGAATAAAAAAATCCCAATATACAATTATACTACACAAATGAATAAATTAAGAGATTGTGCCAGTCTGTTTTTTGTCAAATGCACGGTTAGGTATAATTTATAACAAATTCAAGTAAATCAAAAAAATATTTTTGTTCTTGGTAGCTTCGGCATGACATGTTGTCACGGTAGTAACCCCCGCGTCACTCCCGCACCGGGCGACTCGCTCGGGCCGCTACCCTAGCCGTCGTCGAGCCCTGATCTACTCCCTCCTCTCCTCCTGTCGGCGCTGCGTGAGGCCGCCAGGCTAAGCCGGGGGGCAGATGGCGGTGGCGGGCATCTCTCCTTCTCTCCCACGGCTTGGGGTGGGGTGGGGCCCCCGGTGTGTGGAGGTGTGGCTGGTCGGGTCCTGCGGCGCGGCGGCGGCGGGTGGCTCTGTGGCCGGCCGGATCTCGAACTAGCGGTGGCGGCATGAAGGGCCTTGTGGATGGATCGGCTGTACGTGTGGTCTGGCCTCCGGTCAGATCTGATATGGCCGGTGCGGCCTGCTCCATGCGCGGCAGCGGTGATCAGTGGCGGTCTCATGCACACAAGGCTGGATGGAGGTTCCCCGAGCAGATCCGTGTGAAAACCCTACTCTTGACTCGTTGCCAAAGCCGGCAATGGAGGCGTTTTCTACGTCGTCCCCTTCTTGAAGGCATCGTCGTGGAGAAGCTCTAGGCCCCTATCCTCCACCTTCGGGGGAGACCCTAGCCTTCACCGAACCAACCCCACTCCAGCACATCACCACTTTATGTCCTTTCAGTTGTTGCCGCATCGACGCACCCCCCACCGACCAGCCATCCAACCACCACCGGCCAGGTATGGGGAGGCCATGACTCACGCCAACTATCACCGGCCACCGGAGGCCTAATTAGCCATCTAGCGGCAGTGGTACCAAACCAAGTAGACCTCCCAACAAACGACAGGGAAAGGGTCGTGTGCCGCACATAGGAGCCGCGACCCTAACCACCGCCCACGCGCGACAAGGAATGGAGCCGTTGTTGTTATCTAGGCCATCACGATCCATGGCTGCCACAGGAGGAAGCGCCCCGTCACGGGAAGCAAAGGTGGACGCTTATAGCCATCGCCGCGGGTAGATGGACCTTGTGTCACCATCATCGGCACACGACACGGGCTTTCCCCTACAATGGCCTCCAACAGCGGCGAGTGGGAGAGGGGGGGGCGCAAAAAGATGTCTGAAGATAACGCCGCCTGGGTCCGCTGCTTGAGTCGCGGTTTGGCACTTCGGAGGATGTGTTTTCCTTTATCAATAGCTTGCTTTTGACATAGCTAGGTTAACATTTGAGGATTCAAAATCTTGCAGATGAAAGAATATGTAAGTTTTATTTTGAAATGACGGATTGGGAGAATAAATTTTATCTTGGTCGGTTGTAGCGGACGGGGTTCAGCTAGGAGTGTCATGTTGGAGCGTACGTCGTTGGAGGTTATTAGAACATCTTCAGCAGATCACCAATCTTTCTCTTTATTATCTTTATTATACTCCCGCCGTTCCTTGATATAAGGTGTATAGTTTTTTGAGAAAAAAACCAAAATATAAGGTGTATTGCGTTGCATCACTCGTTTGGATATTTTTTTAGGGATTTGATTACATTTCCTATATATCAAGAAAACTCCTCTATTTTTCCATGTCAATTAGTCAGGTGAAATTTCGCCCAAAACTTGTGAAATTTTCCTTTCATGTGTGTTTTTTAATTTCCGTGCCAAAAACTATACACCCTATATTTAGGAACGGAGGGAGTACCTAATAATAAAGCATAGATCGCTTCTTACCCCTAATTTTTCGTCCGTTTCGTTCGTCCACCCATTTTTACTGCCTTCGTACGTCAGTTTCGTCCGGCACCGACAAAGATCGAGCGAACAAAAGAGCCCATCGAGAAAGGCTGAGCGAACGAAACAGCCCATCAGCCGTCCCCTATCACCCACGTGGGCCGTGGTGCCCACCTTTTCTTAAAAAAAAGGATGATTTTGGCTCTGTTATTGTAATAATAGTCCCGCCTCGCTACTTCGCACCCAACACCATCGACTTTTATACGTCGCCGGCGTTGCTGTATCACAAGTCAACGAGCAGAGGATGGGACGGAACAAATGGATTAATCCCTGAAGTGGGAAGAGGATGCAAAGGTGAAAAAATAACCAAGCATCAGACACTTCTGGACAGTGCCTAGGATGGTCATGTTGAAGGTGGTATGGAGGAATTGACCTAAACAAATTTACCATGTTATGATGTTATTTTACCAACTGAACCATTTAAAAAAATATTTAGGGTGCAACATTAATTAATAGCGCATGATCTGTCTTTCTTTCATACCAGAGACGCCTTAGGATTGACAATATTCAAACGTATTGTAATTATGTGAGCACTACCCGCGAGGGTCAGGAGGAGGATAAGTAGCCAACAAAGATGGGATGCTATGCATTGAAATAAAGAGAAAACATATTGTGGTCTTGAGTCATGATTATTGGGTTAGGAGAGTGGTATTTCTTCCCGTTGCAACGCACGGGCTCTTTTACTAGTAACCAATAAACAACTTATATTGGATGAGTGGGCAAAAAACGTGTTATCACCTTTCCCCAAATATTTTTCCCAAATGATAATTTACCACACGTGTGGCACGAAGTTATCCGGCCTTGACGTTTTTTACAACTAAATTTGTTATCCAAAAAGAAAAAACAATCCAAAAAAAAACTTGCCATCCGAAAAGAAAGTTGCCATGCTTGACAACTTTATTACTCTTTTTCTAAAAAAAAAAGAGTGTCAATAAAGATCCATTGCCATTGCTTTCCCTAAAAAGGGAGGGCCGACGGGACATGCTACTCGAAATAAAATTTGATGAGCCACCAATACGAACATATATAAATAAAAAATGGACTCAAAATAAAATTGACTTTAAACGTTGTCCAGCGAAGAGTATGGAGAACTCACCTCCGTATGTGGCATACCGTCGGGGGAGTCTTGTTGATATGTTGGGTAAAGAACAACGCCCAACTTTATTCTATGCCAGATTTGATCCCCATGATCATGGTAGAATTTATCTAAATCACTGGCATATTTGGAGTTACTGAAGCTCTCACTCACAATCGTGCTGCAAAGAATGTACTTGTCACCGCACTCGATGTACTTGTCATCGCACTCGATGCTTTGTGCAACGGACTTCTTCGTTGTCCTTCTTACAAGAAATTCCTGTGTGGACCTTGGTGGCAGGATTCCTCCGTCCGGATAGGTTGTGTACCTTGCCACATCTGCGCCCATAGGCCTTGTAACAAAAACGACGTAGTTATCCGTGACATTGACAACCTTAATTGAGAACGAAGCAGACAGCATCGCATTTGGTAGAAAGGGGAAGCGGAGTTCACTGGGTTCGACCTGGATCATCCCCCCTCGGGCAGACGAGCTTGTCTACAGAAGAACAAAGAAATCATGCAATTAATCAAGTAACGTTATAGCTTACGGTTGAAACTGAATCATCATTTATTTGGACAGGATAAATAACAAGGAGAAACAGAGGGCAAGTGGTGTGACGCCATCCAGTTAAGAACACAATGGGATGAGTTGTCACCGAGCTGCAGAGGGTGTGAGGGAAAAAAAGAGCTATCTACAACACTGTTTGACCTCTCAAAAAACCAACATCACAAATTCACGATGTAAAAGTGAACTGCACAAATGCAGAAATTCAGATACTTGTACCTTTTGTTTGACCTTCTTCTTCAACCGATCCATCTTCTACGGTTCTACCTTTACCCTTCCTGCCACCGCCCCCGCCGGCAACGGCCCTGTGGCCTGGACACTGGAGGCTAGAGCAGTGCCGCACACGGCGCACCTTTGCTCCGGCGCCACTGCTTGCTGAGGAATTGGTGAGGTCAACGCTAGACGTCAATCGATTCACTCAGGAACTTGCAGAGGAGCAGCTAGCAAAGCAATTCGCCAGTGCAGCTTTTTTATGGTCTAAGTTTGATATGGTTGAGAAGAAGGGGAAACATGGGAGAGATGAGATCGATGCAAGTGGTGGGGCTGTCATGTCGATGCCACTGGATGTACTGTTGATGTGGCACAAGAACCAATATAACCCAAGCCCCTTCCATATGCGAGTGCGGCGTTTCGGTGCATACGATAAAAAAATCAAAATAAATACTAGAAAAATTCAAAAAATATTTAAAAAATCTATGTGGTAGATAAATTGATGTGTGAGGTCCGCTCCAGGTTTCAACATATTTAGACATCTGAGAAGCTCTCAGCAAAAAGACAAATCGGGTCAGAATAGTACGTGAGCAGTAAACTTTTATACAGATCCCGAATTTGTCTTTTTTACCGAGAGCTGATCAAATGTCCAAATGAGTTAAAAATTAGAGCGGACCTCAAGCATCTATTTATCTACCACATAGAACTTTTTATGGAACTTTTTAAATTTTTCTAGTATTTGTTTTTATCGTCAGCGCGGGTGCAGCGGAGCCTGGGCTCAAAAGTGGATTATCGTTCTTTCACTCTTATCTTACTTGCCAAGCATATTATTTTTCAATCTTCTGGATAAAAAGCAACCGAAATTCATCACAACGCGTCATTTCCTCTCAGTCTTTCCTCCAGGAATGCAACGATTATGCAAGCACGATCAACAGGTCACGGCACCCAGCAGTTTAACTGCTCTTTGGTTGAAAGCAAAAGATGTATTTCGACCCGGTCTTCGGTCCACCCACCCACACAGAGCTTACATTAAAACAACAGCGTCTTTCGACCCCCAAAATGTTCCATCGGTATGATGCCATTAGGATTTATAGAATTGTTGACCGGGGAGTCATGAGGCAGAGGTGTCGGTGATGAGGCCGTTGTTGGGATCCACCACCACCAACCAGCGTGCGTGTCAGAGCCCCACCCAATGTTTCACGCGCGGCGCACTGTCGAGCCCTAGCCTACATCCACTTTCCCCTCAAGATGGAACCTGGACCCACTCTACTCAGACTAGCCACAATGGATAGTAACATAGACTAATAACATGGATATGTTATTAGTCTATATTACTACCTCTACAATGAAGAATAACATACGTGTGGTAACATGCAACACTTCATTTATTAGGCTATAGACACATCTTGCTTTGATATGTGTAATGTTACTTATACTACTAATAACTACTCCCTCCGTCCGGAAATACTTATCATTGAAATGGATGTATCTAGATGTATTTTAGTTGTAGATACATCTATTTTGATAACAAGTATTTCCGGACGGAGGGAGTAGTTATGTAACTACTTTGCTCTCTTTCTTCATTTATTGCTTACCACATCATCTACTTTAGCTAGATATGTGTGATGTTATTACCTATATTACTCTCATTGTGGTAGTCTCACTCAGTATTTATACGCGGTAGGACAGCTAGTTTGGAAACATCTTTACCGACAACAGCATGAGACTACCCACAATAGGAGTAACATTGATGATAACATTACACATAGTTAGACAAAATAAATGATGTGACAAGTAATTAATGAATAATGAAAGTGGTGTGGTAACATAGCTAGTTATTAGTAGTATCAGTACCATCACAAATACCAAGACAAGATGGGTCTGCAACTTAATAAATGAAGTGTTGCATGATACTACACATATGTTACTCCCCATTGTGAAGGTAGTAATATAGACTAGTAACATATCCACGTTACTCCCCACTATGGCTAGTCTGATGAATCATGTAAAAAACAAAATAGCATGAACAAGACGGAAAACTAATGTGTTGGGATACACATAACAGATAGGCCCATAAATGGTCAAAATATCATAGAGTATGGGGTCCACAAATTAGATGGGTCCAGATAAATCTCATACAGACATACTATCCACTGCACACCTCATTGGCCTAGACGCGTGTCGAAGCAAGACGGAGCGGCAACGGACGGGACGGGCCTCGTTACCGTCCCCGATAAAGCAAGGGGACACCTAAGGAGCGCATTTAATGCATTTTGTCCCGTAATGACAGGCGATAAGCTTGTGCACTGTATACCTTTCCACCTCCTGTATGCCACTGTGGCAGCCCCTTTTGACTATAAAAGGAGGCCCGAGGCGTACTAAAAGAGGATTCGGATCTTTTGGACGACGCACACACCGTAGCTAGTTCAAGAGCTCAAGAACACTCAAATATACACCAAAGCAGGACTAGGGTATTACGCATCCTCGCGGCCCGAACCTGGGTAAACGATCCTCGTGCTGGCTTCTAGACCCGCTCTTTACACAACCCCGCGCCCGCCACCCGTAGAAGGGATCCCAGTGATCCCATAGGTGTCGTTTCCACCGACATATTTGACGCGCCAGGTAGGGCGCGCGGTTGTGAAAATCCGGTCTAGCAGTTAGTTTAGCAGTTCTTCATCGCCATGGCTCCCAAGAAGAAGACGATCACGGCGATCGGTTCATCTGGAGCCAAACGGCCCGTACCAGCGCGGGCGAGCGGCGGGGCGGTCGCGGACGGAAGCCGAGGCGCGGCCCGCGAACACCCACATCGCTCTAGCAGTCAAAGCCTGGCGAGCGGCGTCGTTCGTGCGCGAGACGACGGGCCGCACGCCGCGAAATCCAAAGACGGAGTCGTGCCCCCCGCAGGCAGCGTGGGGCCCTCCAGGGGCGGCGTCGTGCCACCTACAAGCGGCACGGCGACTTCCAAGACGCCTACGCCGGCGCCCGCAACTCACTCTTCTCAGGTCGTGCGCGACGAGCAGCGCCACCGGACTAGTGACCCCGGGCGCCGCCGCGAGAAGAGTCCCGTGCGCCATTCACGGGACGCACAAGACCAGCATGCATGCCGAGGCGCCGGCCAAAATGGTGCACAGCCGCAAGGCCGCGATAGAGCTCCTTCTAACGTGGTTAGAAGTCGGAGCGCGTCACGGTCCACGCAGCTTTCGCCACCACCCACGCCAGCAGAAGCTTTGGCGCGCGCGCAGTTGCTCATCGACTTACCTCCTGCTGCGGAAAAGCTCGACGAGTGGAGAGCCACCATCCGCAGCCTTGTCAGCATCGCCAACAAAGATGAGCTGCGACCAGCGGGGCCCTCAGGCCGATGCTCCGTCGAGCCACCGCATGCCAGTTGTGGAAGGACCGGAGGTGCTGTGGCCACGGTGCACTCTCCTCCCCCACACCAGCTACCGCGGGTGTCGGTCCGTCGTGATGACACTTGTGATAACATTTTCATAGCGTCGTCCGACCCACGGACCCACCGTGATCAGCGCCAAGTTCTTCGGGAGCGAGCCCATGAAGACGCTCGAACCACCATCGAGTGCCGGCGCGAAGCACGCCACCAATCAGATAGGCGAGCAGGGCCCACTATGGACCACCCAGCACCGGGAGGCTCTGGTGGCCTACCCTACGAGGTGGGTTGCCCAGCTTTCCCGTGAGCCGCGGTAGTTCCGGTGGCCCACTCACCGCACGTTCAAGCCTGGCGTCGGCGAGAAGTACAACGGCAAGACTCACCCGTTGGAGTTCCTCAGCATTTACACCATCGCGATGCAGGATGCCGGAGCGCGCGATGATAAGGTGCTTGCCAATTACTTCCCGTTGGCACTTAAACCCAACGTCATGTCATGGTTGATGCACTTGCCAGTAAATTCTATTTCTTCCTGGTCAGATTTGTGCCATGAGTTTGTTGGTGCCTTTACGGGAGGCCACCAAGCTCATGGCCAGGCAAGCGACTTGCATGTCATCCCCCAGAAAGAAGGCGAAAACCTGCGCAAGTAGATACAGAGGTTCAGCCGGGTGCAGTACAACATCCCGGATGTTCATCCCGCCGCTATCATCAGCGCATTCCATCAGAATGTGCGCAACTGCAAGATGCGTGAAGAGCTGGCCATGAACAAGGTGAAGGATGTGGCAGAACTCTACGCCCTAGCCGATAGGTGTGCTCGGGCTGAAGAGGGAAGGAAGTACCCCGGCGAAGACGCCGGTGTGGAAACCGATTCCTCAGACGAAGACGCTGCCGCCCCGGCAAAGAAGGGCCGACGCCGCAACAGGAAGCGCAAGGGCAAGGTCGTGCTTGCCGTCGAGGGATCCTACGCAATCGGCGCTGCCAAGAAGGCCAAGGCAGATGACCCCGGCAAGGAAGTTGCCGGGTGCGCCGCTTGCCGGGCCTTGGCGGCTGCCGATAAGCCAGGAGGCTCCGACAAGCAGTACTGCAAGATCCATCACACCAAAGGTCACGACCTCCAGAACTGCCGGCAAGTCGAGCAGCTCGCAGAGAAGCAGAAAGCCGAATATGAGAGGCGAGACAAGAAGAAAGGCCAGGATGGTGCTGAGGCATCCGGCAAGAAGCGTGGCGGCCAAGCTAGCCACCGCGGCAAAGATAGTCAACAAGAAAGGCCCGCTCGAGGCTGCGACAAGAAGTAAGAAGACGATGATCATGACGAGGATGACGAGTCCGGCGAGCATGAGTTCCAGAAAGCTACAGAGGCCATGTACGTCGACGGTGGCGCCTCGCTGCACACCTCTCACCGCCAGCTCAAGCGGTGGGCGCGTGAGATCACAGCAGCGGAACCATCGTTCGATGCTCAAAAGCCACTGAGGTGGTCTAGCACGCCTATCATTTTTGACACCGAGGACCACCCTGATCGCACAACTGCGGTCGGGTGTTTGCCGTTGTTGGTTTCACCAACAATACGCAACCTCAAGGTGACAAAAATGCTAGTTGACGGCGGGGCCGGTCTGAACTTGATCTCGCCCGTTGTGATCAAAAGGCTGCAGATTCCTGATGGAGACCTCGAAGAGACGGGCACGTTTCAGGGAGTCAACCCGGGAAGAAGTCAGCCGAAGGGTAAAGTCACGCTTCCCGTGACATTTGGAGGCGAGCTGAACTATAGGACAGGGAGGATTGTTTTTGATGTTGCGGAGATCCCCTTGCCCTACAACGGGATCCTCGGCCACCCAGCACTAGCCAAATTCATGGCGGCGTCACATTGCGCCTACAACACGTTGAAGATGCCTGGGCCGATCACCATCATCACCGTCCCCTCCGACAAGAAGGATGCGCTGATCTGCGCCGACCAACTCTATCGGGAGGCAGTTGCAGCAACTGCCGCCAAGCCACTTGCTCCTGCCACTGAAGCCCGGGGAGAGAAGAATACCTGCAAGACCTCTCGCACCCACTCCGGCAAGCGCACCTCTTCGGAGTGTTGTGCTCCCGTCGAGGACATGCCAGAGAGCTCCACCAGAAAGAGCAAGAAATCCAGAGCTGCACCACCAAAGACCAAGAAGGTGTCCGTCAAGGAGGACGGCACGGGTGGAGCTTTCACCATAAGCTCCACCCTTGACAGCAAATAGGAAAGCGCGCTCGTCGCCTTCCTGCGGGCGAATGTCGATGTGTTTGCATGGCAAGCATCCGACATCCCCGGTGTTCCCAGGGAGGTGATTGAGCACCATCTTGCTGTCTGTCCTCATGCGCGGCCCGTCAAGCAGAACGTTAGGAAGCAAGGTTTGGAGCGGCAAGCGTTCATCACAGAGGAGATCAGGAAGTTGGAAGTGGCAGGTTTGGTCAGAGGAGTGCTCCACCCAACATGGTTGGCCAATCCGGTAGTGGTGCGCAAGGCAAATGGGAAATGGAGGCTGTGTATCGATTACACGGACATCAATAAGGCTTGCCCAAAAGATCCTTTCCCTTTGCCGCGCATTGACCAGATTGTGGACTCCACTGTCGGGTGTGACCTTCTGTCATTCCTTGATGCCTATTCAGGATACCACCAGATCTTCATGACAAGAGAAGACAAAGAGAAGACCGCGTTCATCACCCCATGTGGTACGTATTGTTTTATAAGAATGACTTTCGGGTTGAAGAGCGCTGGTTCAACATTTGCAAGGGCAGTCCAAGTTGGTTTTGAGCCTCAGCTACATAGAAATGTGAAAGCTTATATGGATGACATAGTGGTCAAGACCAAGGACAAGGCAACACTCATACAAGACTTAGAAGAAACATTTGCGAATTTACGCAAGATCAACCTCAAGCTGAACCTTGAGAAGTGTGTCTTCGGCGTTCCGTCCGGCAAACTTCTCGGGTTCTTTGTGTCACAGCATGGGATCGAGGCGAATCCAGACAAGATCAAGGCCATTGAGCAGATTGAGGCGCCCAGGCGGATCAAAGATGTGCGTCGGCTTGCTGGCTGCGTTGCTGCCTTGAGCAGATTCATCTCCAAGTCTACCGAGCGCGCCCTCCCCTTTTTCAAGGTTTTGAAAAAGGCAGGGCCAATGGAATGGACCCCGGAGGCCGAGGCAGTGCTGCAGGACTTGAAAAGATACCTCTCCTCTACACCAATACTAGTTGCACCTAAACCACGAGAACCGTTGCTGCTATATCTAGCGGCAACGAACCTAGTGGTCAGCGTCGCTCTAGTGGCGCAGAGGGAGGTCAACGAAGAGGCAGTGGCAACGGCAGGACTGGCGGATGGCGAGCCAGAGCTCCCCCGGCAGGGCCTGGTGCCGGCAAGGCAAGGCCCCCAGCAGAGTCTGACGCCGGCGGGACAGGGCCTGCGCAAGCAAATGGAGTGGTGCAAAGGAAGAAGATGATGCAGCACCCAGTTTACTTTGTCAGCTCCCTCTTACAGGGGGCTAGATCAAGGTACTCCGGTGTGCTTAAATTGCTCTTCGGCCTCCTTATGGCCTCGAGAAAGCTGCGTCATTACTTCCAAGCACACGAGGTCACCATTGTCACCCGTCTCCCGTTGCAACAGATCTTGCACAACCCAGACGCGACCGGGAGGATCGTGTAATGGGCGTTGGAGCTATCCAGTTTTGGTCTTAAGTTTGAGAGTACTTCGACGATCCAAAGCAGAGTTTTGGCAGAGTTCATTGCAGAATGGACCGCAACACCCGACGAAGAAGTTCAAGAGACTGCTCTCCCCGGCAAGGAAACAAGTCGCAACAGGATTATGTACTTTGATGGGGCCTTCTCGCTGCAAGGCGCCGGTGCCGGTGTGCTACTTGTCGCGCCCACCGGAGAGCACCTCAAGTATGTTGTCCAGATGCAGTTTCCCCGGGAGAGATCAACAAACAACACTGCAGAGTACGAGGGATTGCTTGCCGGTCTCAGGATCGCGGCAGACCTCGGAATCAAGAAGCTCATCGTCAGGGGTGATTCGCAGCTTATCGTCAAGCAAGTTAACAAGGATACCAGAGTCCGTTGATGGAGGCATACATGGATGAGGTGAGGAAGTTGGAGGAGTATTTCGACGGTATACAAGCGGAGCATGTTCCCCGAGCGGAGAACAACATTGCCGATTACTTGTCGAAACACGCTGCCCTCAAGCTGCCTGTGGAACCAGGTACCTTTGTGCTTCGTTTAACTCAACCATCCGTTGAACCATCGACAGAGCAGAACAAGCGAAGAAAATCAAGTACTGGCAAGTACTTTCCCGCCGAGCTCCCAGGAGCCGCCGGCAAGGATGTTGCTGGGGACGCTGAGCCTGCCGTGGGGCGACAGACTCTGGCAGGGCGTCAAGCCTTGACCGTGGAGACATCCGCTCCCATGACAGAAGAGATGCCACTAGTCCTTGTCGTCGAGCCTCAGGCTCCGGCATGGGCGCAACACATCGTCCAGTTCCTCCAAACAGGGGAACTCGCTGAGGAGCAGGAAGAAGTGGAGGAAGTAGCCCGTCGGTCTGCCATGTATCAGTTCGTCGACGACGTTCTGTACAGAAAAAGACCAAACGGTGTGAAATTGAAGTGCATTCCCCAGGAGGAAGGACTGGAGCTGTTAGCAGAGATACACGGAGGCATATGTGGCTCCCACATAGGGTCGAGGGCCCTTGCCGGCAAGGCATTCCGGCAAGGTTTCTTCTAGCCCACAGCCCTCCAGGATGCAACGGCACTAGTAACCAAGTGTGAAGCGTGCCAATTCCATTCAAAGAAGCTTCATCAACCAGCTCAAGCTCTCCAAACAATCCCTCTTTCCTGGCCATTCTCGGTCCGGGGGCTTGACATACTGGGCCCCTTTTCTCGTGCTGTCGGGGGCTTTGAGTACTTGTACGTTGCAATCGACAAGTTTACAAAGTGGCCGGAGGTGGAAGCAGTGAGAAAGGTGACAGCACAATCAGCCGTCAAATTCTTCAAGGGGCTAGTCTGCCGTTTTGGTGTGCCAAATAGAGTCATCACCAACAATGGCACGTAGTTCACGAGCCGCACCTTCATGCAGTACATCCAGGACCTCGGCAGCAAGGTCTGTTTTGCTTCTGTTGCACATCCACGGAGCAACGGCCAAGCAGTGAGAGCAAACGCTGAAATACTGTGAGGCCTCCGGACAAAGACTTTTGACAGGCTACACAAGTGTGGAAGGCGCTGGATTGATGAATTGACGGCGGTTCTTTGGTCAATCAAAACGACACCAAATCGAGCCACCAGCCAGACACCCTTCTCCCTCGCTTATGGGGCAGAAGCAGTTCTCCCCACAGAACTCATGTACGGGTCACCCCGAGTACTCGCTTATGATGAGCTTGAGCAATAGCAATTGTGGCAAGATGACGCAACGCTCCTCGAGGAAGATCGTCTTCGGGCGGCTGTGCGAGCAGCGCTCTACCAACAAGCCTTGCGCTGCTACCATAGCCGCAAGGTTCATGCCCGAAGCTTTAAGGAAGGCGACCTTGTTCTTCGGCGCGTTCAATCAGCCAAGAATTACAACAAGTTAACGCTGAAGTGGGAAGGCCCTTATCGGGTAATACGAGTCACCAGGCCTGCCGCAGTCCGCCTGGAAACCGAAGATGGTATTCCAGTGAGCAACTCCTAGAACATCGAACATCTTCGCAAGTTTTACCCGTAAGGCGCGGTTGCTGGGCCCCCCGGCAGACCACCTTTTTGTGCAAGCCTTGCCGGCAAGGCATGTAACCCTTTGTACAAAGCCAGGCGCAGACCCTGAGAATAAATAAATGAAGCGCTGGCGCCCTAAGTTTTAGCATTCATGCTAGGTTGAGTCTCTCTCTTGGTTAGGGTTGATAGTGCTTAGCGGCGACTAACCCCTAGCATAGAGGTCGAGTGTGCGTCTCTCTGTTCCTTTCCGTCCTCTTTGGTTCGCAGGGTGCATGGACATTTCTGCTGAGCTGTTTGGAGGAAAGAGAACAGGCCGGCGTCCCGGCCCCGGCAAGCCAAGGTTGCCGGGGGCTGCAGATCCAAAGATCCGACCACGGCAAGCCAAGATTGACGGGGGCTGCAACATCAGATAAGTCTTTCATCCCCCACTCCCTACTTCCATATAAAACTTGAACGTACGAGACTTCGCTCACTCTTATATCATCATGCTCCCTCTTTCCCGTATCCAAAAAAACTTACTTTGGGCCGGAACTTGGTCGTAGAGCGGTGGGAAGGGAACGAGCGAAGGGCCTAATCCTACTTTGCCCCTACCTCCGCCAAGGGCGTGAGTGTAGTCGAGCTATAGAATGGGAGGATGGCAAGGTCTGTTACAGGGTTACAATGTTTATCTTAAGATAACGACGACTCGTTCCTTGGTGTGGGCCCTGCCCACGCACAAAAGAAACCCGGCAAACACCCTTCTTTTCATTCATACGTTGTTAACAAGTACAATTCATACGGAATGCATACATGGGCGAGGGGATTACAAGGTTTAAATTCTACTAAGGCCCGTAGGCTTAAAAACTAAAAAGAGATAAGGTGCCTGTAATCCCTTTCTCATCCCTCTCCTCAGGAAGCGGAACGAGATGGCAGGGGGGCAAAAGGAGCGCCTAGGCAAGGTACGAGCAGCAGAAGACACCAAGAGAACATCCCGTGGCCGTCCAGAAGAGGGTTGGTGATGATGGGGCCGGGAGAAGAGCCGAAAGATGAGGCAGTGGGCCGGCAATACACGATGAAGGCGTCGGTGCCTACGTACTCCGACTTGACGGCCCGTCACCCGCCTTCTTCGTCTTCTCCGGCCTTCCAATGCCAGCCGCCCAAGGAGACGACCCCGAGAAGTCCAAGGAGCTGGCCCCGCCCCCGGCAAGCCGCCTTGCCGGAGGAACGGCCAGGTGTGGATGATGGTGCTGCCACCGTCGCCCGAGGACGGCGTGTCCGACGCATAGTCGGACCCGCCCCCGTCGTCCTCCCCGCCGTTGTCCTCCTCGTCACTAATGCTCGAGGAGGAGCTTTCGTCGTCAATCGAGCTCTCTGCGCAGCACCCTAACCTAGTTCCCGAGCGCCCGAAGACCTTGACCGAGAGCAGGTCGCTCTCCACCAATTTGAAGTGGAGAACGTGCCCCTTCATCAAGCAGGGGAGGGGAACCTTGTGATCATCCACATGTCACCATTTCAGCACCCCTCCATGTGAAGCCTTATACTCGGCCGCTGATCGATCTCCAACACCCTCGCGAACCCTTCGGGAAGACGAAGGCGGCTACGCGGTCGCTCACGCACCTGCAGGATGAACTCCACTGCCGTGTCCCCGACATGGACGCTCGACAAAGCAGGAGGAGACGGTGGGGGAAATGGCGACGGCGACGACGCGGGTGTCCCCCGTCCACGCCCGCCTCTGCCTCGACCGCCTCGCCGACCGCGGCCCCGGCCGGCGCCTCTGCCTCGAGCGTGGCCTTCACCCTGGGCATCCGGCTCTTCCTTGACCACCGCCGCTCTCTGGCGGGAAGAAGACCTGGTCGCCTCTGCAGGAGCACGGCCACGACCACGCCCTCTCGCCATGACGAAGGAAGGAAAGAGATCAGGCTGAGGGAAGATGGGTGCGAGAAGATGCTGTCCCTCTCCCTGTATATAGAGGGATGAGGCCGAACGAGCCTGAGCGCGGCCGCCCCAATCGACCAATCCGACCGCCGGAGGCGTGAGGAGATCGGACCGACCCGCTGCCCCAATCAACGATGCCCGGCCCCCCGCCCCAGCATTAAAACCCATGCCTTCTGTGCCCACCGCCTGCCCTCCCCGGCGCATGGAGGACACATGGTGGGCGAGCCGGGACTCAGATGGCAAGTGGAACGGACGTTTCGCGCCCCGTGATCGTGGGGCGCGAGTGCCATGATGGCCACGACCCGAGTCTACTTAGTAAATGAGTCGCACCCCTGCAGCTTCCTCTATTTTTTATGAGGAGGACGCGGACCGCCTCTTTACTACTGAAACCATGGAGTGACGCAAGCACGCTGCGGTCACTCCGCATACGACCCCCATGTCACGAACGACCTCCACGTTGCACAGTCAACGCGGGTCGTGGGGAAGCGCAACCAACAAAGAAGTTACCACAGTAAAACTCCGCCCCGCGTGCCCGCGCACCGTTTTTGGCCTAGCCCAACAATGTGTTGCGCTTATGTGTGGCCCAGACACGGGGGCTCCTGTCGGTGTACGAAAGTAGAGGCTCTCCTTTGTACCCCTTTACTTGTGCGCGGGCAGTCAGAGCCACGCCTGCGACCACACTTAGCAGGGCAGAGGAGGGAAGCAGAAGTGTGAGACCACCAGGGCAGCGCTCCGACCAGGGGTCCAGAAGACGGAGCAACAAGATGGGCTTTCTCCCGGCAAGACCCTTGCCGAGGCGGCCTACGCAGCCCCGGCAAGAGCCTTGCCGGCGCAAGTCGCCCCAACACCAGCACTGCAGCCACCCTTGGGCCTGAGAGTTCCGGCACCATCGACAATGTTGGAACCAAGGCTCGAGAAGTGCCTGCGTGGTGGCTGCAGATCTTTGTGGAGATAAAGAGCCTGCGAAGCCTAGATGAGAACCAGAAGACAAGACAACCACGAGGCTCCTTGCCGAGGCCCACGAGACCCCGACAAGGCTCCTTGCCGAGGGCTCTCACAAGGCCCCGGCAAGACCCTTGCCGGGAAATATACGCAAGACCGCGGCAAGGCCTTGCCGCCCCATCGCCGCCCCAGCTCAGCGGCCAACCCCCCAACCAAAGCAAGTACCCACGTGGCAGTACGTGGGTACTAATCCAACTAGTCAAGCACCTGCCTGGTGGCATGCAGATCTTCGTGAAGACCCAACCACCACGCCAACTCAGCAGCCAGCCAGCCTACGTGGCGTTGCACGCCTCGTTGGCCTAGACGCGTGTCGAAGTAAGACGGAGCGGCGATGGACGGGACGGGCCTCGTTACTGTCCCCGATAAAGCAAGGGGACACCTAAGGAGCGCATTTAATGCGTTGTCCCGTAATGACAGGCGATAAGCTTGTGCACTGTATACCTTTCCACCTTCTGTGTGCCACTATGGTAGCCCCTTTTTGACTATAAAAGGAGGCCCGGTGCGTACTGAAGGAGGATTCGGATCTTTTGGACGACGCACACACCGTAGCTAGTTCAAGAGCTCAAGAACACTCAAATATACACCAAAGTAGGACTAGGGTATTACGCATCCTCACGGCCCGAACCTGGGTAAACGATCCTCGTGCTGGCTTCTACACCCGCTCTTTACACAACCTCGCGCCCGCCAACCGTAGAAGGGATCCTAGTGATCCCATAGGTGTCGTTTCCACCGACATGCGGTCTTGGAGAAAAGCAAGAGAGAAATAAAAGGATGAAGAAAACGAGAGAGAGGGATGGGGCCAGTGAGGAGGTTGTAGCATTGGGTGAGATTATTTCACATGGTGGTTTCAGTGCTCTTTATCTACGTGGATGTCTGGAGCTAACGTTTCCTTTAGCCTCCATTATACATGCCCTAACAGCTCCACGGTAGGCTCTGCACTTTCTTGTCTTCCACCTGTCCTACGTACCGACGCCGACCCGTGAATACGACTATATTTTCTCCCTACACAGCGCCTTGCTTGTCCTTTTGACTTGTCGCAGAGGTGCCCTTTGATTTTCTGTGGTGGGAGTGTGTAGGATGAGCACGTAAATAATCCACAGAGGATCCGTCTGCTATGTTAGACGTGCAGATGGAGGTGACGTTACGGCTGGCAATTTTTTCAGAAACCAGCACGCGGGGCGGGGTAAAAGCAGATTCCATGCAGAACTCGTCCATGCGGCATGTGGGTCAAAATTAAAACTTTGTTCACCCCGGTTTGTACGTGTGTGCTAAAGTTGAACCATCTAATTGTTTATGCACTCTAGAAATTTACTGCATATCACACCAAAGTGCATGCGTCGTGCGGGGCGTTGTGTTAAATTTGAGATGGGCTCTAGGCCCGTATAGCAATTTCTGAAAAATCTCTAAGAACCCATGTGGGTTATATGGCACTAGTTATAGTGGGAAGTTTAGTCCCATTCCGAAAATGGAAGAAGAGTTGGACCTTCTTATAAGGGTCTCTCTTCTGCATGCCGCCCGCCGCGTTGAGCCGAGCCGAGCTCACACCTACGCATTTATTTTTGCCAGTCACTAACGGAGAGTTCTCTGACAGCTGGGCCACGATCTGAGACGTCGGAACACATCACATCTGCTCCACGCGCACGCCCACCGTCGTTCCCTTGTTGTTGCTATCGCCAGTGACTCCATCCCGTCCGCCGCGTACACGGTCGACGGGAGAGCAGGTCTCCGAAACCACACCCTTCTGGTTCCTGTACGGGTGAGGGGCGAATAGGTTTTTGGGCAGCGATTACGCGACTGCTCGCTTCCGATCGTCTACTTCCTCTACGTCCGCGTCGCCTTCATCATCACCATGTCCACCGACGCTGACCGTGCCGCCGCCGAGAAAGCTGAAGCCGACAAGAAGGCCGCCGAGGACGCTGCTGCTGCCACCAACACCGCGGCCTCTTCATGGCCTACTGGAGAGTATAACTTGTTTATCCCGCTCCTACTGTTTTCTGTTTTAGCCATGCTAGCATTATACGTAGATCTCTCTGCAATTAGCGTAGTATGTGCTTGCTTGACTGAATATCAGTATGCATTTATTTGTATCAATGCAATGCTAGTGTTTTACTCATGGATTAATTTAATCGAGAAATTGCCTATTTACTAAACAATCCAAAAACCTATTATGTGTAGCAATTTTTCGGCAAGTGGCTTTGCCGCTATACTGAAACCGGATAAGTTTACCGGTACATATTTTAAGCGTTGGCAGACTAAGACCACTTTATGGCTCACGGCTATGAACGTGTTCTGGGTCACCGGTGTCTCCACGGGAACGATTGCTCCTGAACAGGAGAAGGCGTTCAAGGAGGCCACCGTTGTGTTTCTCGGAGCAGTTCTTAGCGTGATCGGAGATAAACTGGTCGACGCATATTTACATGTGCATGTCGCCAAGGACTTGTGGGAGGCGCTCGAATCTAAGTTCGGGGCCGCCGATGCCGGGAGTGAGATGTATATTATAGAGCAGTTCCACGATTACAAGATGGTTGAAAACCGTCCTGTATTGGAGCAGGCTCATGAGATAATATGCATTGTTAAGGAGCTTGAGCTTCTTAAGTGCGAGTTACCGGGCAAGTTTGTCGCGGGCTGCATAATCACTAAGCTCCCTAATTCCTGGAGGAACTTTGCCACCACTCTGAAACATCAGAGGCGTAAATTCTCTATGGAGGATGTCATTAGCCATATGAGTGTTGAGCAGAATTCGAGGGCAAAGGACTCGCACGGAAAAGGGGCCGAAGGAACTTTTGTTGCCAACATGGTGAACCAGAGGAACCATAACTCCCACAAGCCCAAGGGAAAGAACGGTGTCCAACACAATACCGACTTTAAGAAGAAGGGTAAGAAGACCTTCAAGAAGAACAAGAAGGACGAGGGCTTCTTTACTTGTGGTTCGGTTGAACATTGGGCCAACAAGTGCCCAAACAAGTACAAGAAGCCATGACAGGACTCCAAGTCCGTCAACATGATTGTGGGCAACAATGAGAATGGTGCATCTGGGTACGGTAATTTATTTACTGTTTTTTAAGTGTTTCAGCCCACCGATTGGTGGGTGGACACAGGTGCAGGTGTTCATGTGTGTGCTGACATTTCATTGTCCACTTCTTACCAGGTCACAGGCCACGGGTCCGTATTGATGGGGAATGGCGCGAGTGCTTCTGTTCATGGTGTTGGCACGGTCGATCTGAAGTTTACTTCGGGAAGGATCGTGCAGCTGAAGAACGTGCAGCATGTCCCCGCCATCAAGAAGAACCTCGTTAGTGGCTCCCTGCTATGTAGAGAAGGGTTTAAGTTTGTTTTCGAGTCTAATAAATTAGTTGTTACGAAATATGGACTCTTTGTTGGAAAAGGTTATGAAAGCGGAGGGATGTTCCGCCTTTCCCTCGCAAATTTTTGTAATAAAGTCGTGAACCATATTCATTCGAATGTTAATGAATCAGAAGTTTGGCATTCACGTCTTTGTCACATTAGTTTCGGTGTTATGACGCGGCTAGCCAAGTTGGATTTAATCCCGAGTTTCACTTTAGCCAAAGGTTCTAAGTGCCTCTCATGTTGCAAGCTAAGCAACCTCGCAAGCCTCACAAGGCCGCGGAGGAGAGACACTTGGCACCATTAGAACTCATACATTCTGATCTTTGTGAGATGAATGGTGTGTTGACTAAAGGTGGAAAGAAATACTTCATGACATTGATAGATGATTCCACTAGATATTGCTATGTGTATCTGTTAAATACTAAAGATGAGGCTCTACACTACTTTAAAATCTATAAGGCAGAAGTTGAGAATCAACTTGAAAAGAAAATTAAACGAGTCCGATCAGATCGTGGTGGAGAGTACTTCTCGAGTGAGTTTGATTCCTTTTGTGCGGAACACGGCCTTATTCATGAGAGGACGCCTCCCTATTCACCCCAGTCAAACGGGGTTGCCGAGCGGAAAAACCGTACTCTAACTGATTTGGTTAACGCCATGTTAGATACATCGGGTTTGTCCAAGGCATGGTGGGGGGAGGCTATATTGACGGCATGTCATGTCCTGAATAAAGTTCAGGCAAAGGATAATGAGATCACTCCCTATGAGAAATGGGCAAAGAGAAGGACAACACTCTCGTACTTGCGTACTTGGGGCTGTTTGGCGAAAGTCAATGTGCCGATCCCCAAAAAGCGTAAGCTTGGACCCAAGACTGTGGACTGCGTTAATTTGGGCTACGCTAAGAACATCGTTGGCTATAGATTCTTAGTAGTAAAATCTGAGGTACCTGACCAGAAGGTCGGTACAATTATGGAGTCTAAGGATGCTACATTCTTCGAGAATATTTTTCCTATGAGAGATATGCAAAGCACGTCTAGACAGGAATCTGAGGAGACTCCTAAACCTGCCATTCCTATGGAATATTACGAACAAACACATGATGAAAATCCTGAGGAGGATGACGAGGAAACCCTTGGTAGGGGCAAGAGACAAAGGACTGCAAAGACCTTTGGTGATGATTTCTTCGTGTACCTCATGGATGATACTCCCACTTCTATTTCAGAAGCGTATGCCTCTCCAGAAGCTGATTACTGGAAGGATGCGGTCCGTAGCGAGATGGAATCCATCATGGCTAATGGGACATGGGAGATTACTGACCGTCCCTATGGTTGCAAACCATTAGGATGTAAGTGGGTGTTCAAGAAGAAGCTTAGGCCCGATGGTACGATTGAAAAGTACAAGGCTAGGCTTGTGGCCAAGGGCTATGACCAAAAAGAAGAGGAAGATTTCTTCGATACTTATTCACCTGTGGCTAGACTGACCACCATTCGAGTAGTACTCTCGTTGGCGGCCTCGCATGGTCTTCTCGTCCATCAGATGGATGTTAAGACAGCTTTTCTGAATGGAGAGCTAAACGAGGAAATCTACATGCAACAGCCAGATGGCTTTGTGATAGATGGTCAGGAAAGAAAGGTGTGTAGGTTGCTGAAATCTTTATATGGCCTGAAGCAAGCACCTAAGCAATGGCATGATAAGTTTAATACAACTCTGGCATCTGTTGGTTTCGTTGTTAATGAGGCTGACAAATGTGTATACTATCGCCATGGTGGGGGCGAAGGAGTTATACTGTGCTTGTATGTTGATGACATACTGATATTCGTAACAAACCTCAAAGTCATTGAGGAGGTCAAATCGTTTCTATCTCAGAACTTTGAGATGAAAGACCTTGGTGTGGCTGATGTTATCTTGAACATCAAGCTACTGAGAGATAATGAGGGTGGGATTACACTTCTGCAATCCCACTATGTTGAGAAGGTGTTGAGTCGTTTTGGATATTGGGACTGCACACCATCTCAAACACCATATGATCCTAGCGTGTTGATTCGAAAGTCCAAAGGCACGGCTAAAGATCAATTGAGATACTCTCAAATAATTGGTTCACTGATGTACCTAGCGAGCGCAACGAGGCCTGACATCGCGTTTGCTGTGAGCAAACTGAGCCGGTTTGTTTCCAAACCGGGTGATGTACATTGGCATGCTGTTGAGAGAGTTATGCGCTATCTGAAAGGCACTATGAAATATGGACTTCACTATACCGGATACCCGTTGGTACTTGAAGGGTATAGTGATGCGAATTGGATCTCTGATGCTGATGAGATGAAGGCCACAACTGGGTATATGTTTACTCTTGGAGGTGGTGCTATTTCCTGGAAGTCTTGCAAGCAAACGATCTTAACGAGATCGACAATGGAAGCAGAATTAACAACATTAGACACATCTGGTGTTGAAGCAGGATGGCTTCGAGATCTTTTGATGGACTTGCCATTGGTTGATAAACCGGTTCCGGCTATCCTTATGAACTGTGACGATCAGACTGTCATCACCAAGGTGAAAAGTTCAAAGGACAACATGAAGTCCAACAAACACATAAGAATGAGATTAAAGGCTGTCAGAAAATTAAGAAATTCTAGAGTGATAGCGTTGGAGTATGTCCATACGGCTAAGAATCTGGCAGATCCCTTTACAAAAGGGCTATCACGTGTTGTGATAGATAGTGCATCGAGGGAGATGGGTATGAGACCCACATGAGTTGCCATGGTAGTAACCCAACCTATGTGATCGGAGATCCCGTGAATTAGGACCTGGGAAAACAAGCCAGTGGTGAACTGAGGAGAGTAACTATACTAACCCACTCCGTTGGAGATGCAATACTCTCAATACTGTATGGTAGGGTGACTATTGTCTTAATGTGTTCCAAAGCTTAAGTGAGCAAGATGCTATCCTACAGAGCGATCTTTGGAGGAACACACCTATGTGAGCCCGACTGCTGGTCACAATCTATGAGATTGGGGTGATCTCTAGTAAGCTCATGAATAGGCCAGGAGTGTGACTTATATGCTCCACCCGAGGGGGCAGCCTTCCGCAGCCTAGTACTAGTAAGACATGTGGTGAAACTTCTTTACGCCAAACTGACAATTCAAGGCATAGTCCATTGTTCAGTTGTGAAGGAGTGTAGCTACTTCTCTATGTGAAGTTCAACCTTAACGGGTCTTCACTGAAACACTGGTATATCGAAACAGTAATTGAAACAAAGGACACAATGGACCCTCGAGATCTGGTGGGGGATTGCTGAAATTTGAGATGGGCTCTAGGCCCATATAGCAATTTCTGAAAAATCTCTAAGGGCCCATGTGGGTTATATGGGATTAGGTGTAGTGGGAAGTTTAGTCCCACGCCGAAAGTGGAAGAGGAATTGGACCCGAAAAATGCGTTTGGTGGCCGCGCTACAGGCAGGCCGCTATCCCTGCCGTCTGGCCAGCATTAGGATTCCCGCTGTGAGTGTATACCGCCTGTATTCCATTTATTTTCAGCTTGTATTCAACCAGCTCTGACCCACCCACATGCAAAAGCACCTAGGGCTCTTACACTCAACTGACATGTACGCACATCGTTGGGCTTTTTAGTACTGATGCCCCATGCGCGTGCAGACTTGTACGACCCGTGCATGCACGTCGTGGTCGATTGGTGAGCAGAGGAGAGCGCTTGTGTAGAACCAAAGAGGCCCACGTACATGCAAAGCCATCTAGACTCGGACGTGCCCCTGACATGTACGCACTGCTGTGCGAGCTGTAGACCTGTGCGTGCATGCCGTGGAGGATCGTTGGCCAGCGGAGACCACTAGCTGGTCAAGGGCGGACGTGGAGCACCGGCGGCCAGCGAACACGCATGTTCGTTCACCATTAGCTCTCCACGAAGTAAGCAAGTTTATTTTGTTTGATGTTAATTTGTCTGTCCGTTTTGACTAGCAAATGCAGCACGGTTACGCTGCTGTTTGTGTTTAAAAGCCAGTACCACTAAACTTGGACTTGAGTTTTATCTGTTTTACGCGCTAGAAATTTGGAACAGCTTAGCCACATGTGCGTCCTAATGCTGAATGCGATAGATCCAGAAGTATTAGTCTTGACTAATTACGCCATGTTCATCTACAATGGCCGATTTGCATTAGCGCTTCACGTCTGCAACCTCACTTTGGTGGCAGCCAGGTAGGTCCCACCACATGCAAACGAATATAGACTTCCACCACTTGGTCTGACATGTACGCACACCGCGTAGCTGAGTGCATAGCCATGCACAGTAGGACGCAGACCTGTACGTGACCGGATTCCATGGCTGGCCACAAGTTCGACTAGAGGAATCGTGGAGCAATGCCGGCCAGCTGACTGTTAAGATTTGTTCTTCATTAGCCACTGTTAGCCACCCTTGATTAAGCGCATCCAGATTAATTCGTTTTTTGCGGCTGCACAAATAAAACTCCTCAAGCCCATTAGTGTGAAAACTTCTATGTTTAATCTGGGAATCAATTTTATCTAGTATTTGACATCCTACACTCGTTAATCTACAAGAAGTTTGAATGTGCACGTAGATGAACCATGACCTGTAGGCTCGAGTTTGATAAATTAATGCCAATGCTGTTAACTTATTTAACCTGTATAAACAGCCACGCATTAACATGTTTACAAGGTTTCATGAATACGTGTACAGAACTGACCAGTACGCTGTAAGCGACTGGCACAAGTTCTTTGCTCCACTCACGCGCCGACTGTGCCATGAGTACTGGCAAATAAAATTAACCGCTCTCCCGATTACAATATTGGATTAGAGAGTAAACAGGACGAGGACTTGCACATCAGAGTGTATGTAATGATAGCAAGGTAGTTAACTGGTACTCCCTCTGTAAAGAAATAGGAGTATAAGAGTGTTTAGATCACTACTTTAATAATCTAAACGTTCTTATATTTTTTTTACGGAGGGAGTAGTATTTACTGACAAATATCTAATGTTAGTTGAAACTCAGTATTAACTTCCACAGATGACTATGCACATTGCTTATCCATTTCCATAACCTGTTTGTGATTACCAATCACTGGCACAGCATTTTTCAATCGAACGCATAGTCACACATTTGTGCCATGAAATTTTTTGGACCCTTGATCACCTCCTAACTCCAATGTACCATCACCATATGCAGGATATATCACATGTATTTGATTTTGCACAGATTAGCATGCAGACCACAACTGAATCGAACTAAAAAATGACTGAAATATCAACTGCCTTACATTGACAGCTTACTTACTTACTTACGAAGCCTTTTATCCCAAACAAGTTGGGGTAGGCTAGATATGAAACCCTTTCACGAGGACTTCCCAGGAGGTCACCCATCCTAGTACTACTCTCGCCCAAATGGGTTTCATACCCAAAAGACTGGCTAGTTTTTACGTTGGTTCGCCAAGCCTATCACAACCCTTAGATATGAAACCCTTTCACGAGGACTTCCCAGGAGGTCACCCATCCTAGTACTACTCTCGCCCAAATGGGTTTCATACCTATGGGACTGGCTAGTTTTTACGTTGGCTCGCCAAGCCTATCACAACCCTTCTCCTTTACCCGAGCTTGGGACCGGCTATGCCTAGAAGACATAGGCGGAGTTCCTTACATTGACAGCTAAGTCATCTTTTTAATTACCCACTCAAGCCCTCTTTACCAACCAGCTTGCAGTTAGCTTGCGAGCACTTTTTCGGTCAGGCCTCCCTCTCCAAATTCTCCAGATATGCTTTTCCCACTCTCACCCTGATGAGACAACACAAACCATTATCACTAGAACTCAATTGAAAATCGACAAATTTTGACAAAATAACTTAAGCTAACACACAACATGTGCTGATTTATACTAATACACACATCATGTTCTACGTACAGAACTAGGAACAATGCATAATTGGAATACCCATCACCCACCTTAGCAATTTGATATGGTTCACAAACGGTACAAACACATTACAATATTTACAAACATCTGCCTTAGTGAGTCAAATGGATCGCTGACAGGGAACTTATCAGATGTGTATCTATATGATGGCAGATTTCAGTCAAAAACTATTGATACATTTCACAATTTACCAGGAAGAAACTTTCAGCAGCTCGTGCAAAAAACCAAGATTTCTGTTTGGTAAACAGCAGCACATTGCAAGACACGAGCGGTTGATCTGAATTTAAACAGACGTACGTGCAAAAAACCAGGAAGAAACATGTTTTTTTTACACAGACGTACCGCACATGCACACACAATCTCTTGCATACATCTTGTTCTCTGCACACTGAGCCTGCTCTTCGCCAGCCGTATACCAAACCCAGTTTCCCATGAATATAGATTGTAGAACTCATATGCCTCATCCAACGAGTCAAATTCCGTGCCAATTGTTGGATTGATGACATGCCCTTCACATTTTTCAGCATAAGCACGGACAGACAGCTCAAGCGCTGTTTTCCTGTCGGGGTTCATGTCCCTCTCATCAGGTGCTTTCCCCAGCCTCACCCTGAGCCAGTGTGTCGCATCAAAAAGAACAACCATCAATTAGTTGTCTATTCATGGTATAGCACTAGCATAAATCAATAACAGCAAAAGATTTTGTGTCTGCATGCGCGGTGAGTCTCAGTACTCCAGCCATAATCACAACAAAAAGTTATCTCGCTTACTCTTGCCTAAATGTCAGACGCCACACTTAAAATCGAAAAACTACATAGTTCAGTATCGCCTACTAATTTGCATTTATGTATTTCACCATAAGAAAGCAGCTCTAGTTACGTAATCCAAATATGCACGCCCATGATTAGCATAACTCATTCTATCTATTTTTGCAGCCTGCTACATACACAAAAAACACCCATAATTTCAAGATCCAACAGAGCATGCTAGGAATCCAAACATCACAGATACTGTGTGTCAATGACAGGTTGGTCTTATTAATCCTAGAATCCAAAAAACGAACCAGAAAGCTATTCAGAAATCTAAAACGAACAACCTGAAACCATTACTCTCTGCGTCTCCTACTACGGACACGACTCAAACAGCACAAATCAGACACTTAACTGTTTGATATTTGGTCTTTCTAAATAATCCATCACATGATTGTACCAGCAGGGTATGTCGAGAATGCATCTCTTAAGCTGAGCAGATGCGAATGAAGCATGATGGGGGGACAGAAAAAACCGCACCTCCTCGTCCAGCCGCTTGTAGCTTCAGGGCACACCTCGTATCTCTGCCCATCTCCAACCACCGCTGCTTCTTCGTCCTTCTCGAGCTCTAGGGCTGGAGCACTCATGGAATCTTGGGATTCCACCGGGAACACAACACTTTTCCATCCGGTGATGTTAGCTCCACCGCTCCTGCAGTCAAACCTAGCGCCATCAGTGAATGGATTTGCAAAGAAAAGTGGGGGGAGGAACTAGGGGGAGAGAGAACTTGGAGGAACAAGAACATACCCGTTGACCTCCAGTCCGTCCGTCGACATCTCGCCGGTGGGGAATCGCCGCCGCAGCGCGCCCGTGTGGAAAAAGAGAGCAGCCGCGGACGCAAGCTTTCTGTGGAGGAGAGGGTAATGCCGAGGAAACCCACACGCGTGGATCCACCTGCTCCACACATGTCACCGGGCCCATATAACATGTGCTGTTTCGAAAGATCGCTCTGTACCAAAACTGCTATCCAGGCCACCGAGTCACGCCGCGGGCCGGGGTACAGGAACGGGTAATGGGCCGAACACAATACGCCTATTGAAGCCTAGCTGTATCACGAACCGTAATTCACCCACTAGGCCTGCCACCCCACAGCAGTGAAATGACGGATCGCCAATCCCAAAGCCCATTCGAATGGATGAGATTGCGGCCTGCCTGTAGCCCGGCCACCAAAAGCCCTCACTCGAGTTGGACCTCCTTATAAGGGTTTCTCTTCTACATGCTATTGGAGCTTGAGAAGAGAAGAGGCCCTCGCGCACTCCTCCTCCGCCGCCCGCCTCGCCACGCCACGCCACGCCTCGTCACGACGCGCCGCGCCGCGCCGCGGGATTGAGCCGAGCCGAGCTCACACCTACGCACTTATTTTTGCCAGTCACTAACAAAGAGTTCTCTAACAGCTGGGCCACGATCTGAGACGTCGGATCGTGGGTTGTCACGGACTCGGACGTGGGTCGAGCCCACGTCTCTCCACACAGCTGCGCCTATATAAGTGCGCACGCCCATCGTCGTTCCCTTGTTGCTGCTGCCGCCGGTGACTCCATCACGTCCGCCGCGTACACGGTCGACGGGAGAGCAGGTCTCCGAAATCACGCCCTTCTGGTTTCTGTACGGGTGAGGGACGAATAGGTTTTTGGGCAGCGATTACGCGACTTCTCGCTTCCGATCGTCTACTTCCTCTATGTCCGCGTCGCCTTCATCATCATCATGTCCACCGACGCTGACCGTGCCGCCGCCGAGAAAGCTGAAGCCGACAAGAAGGCCGCCGAGGACGCTGCTGCTGCCACCAACACCGCGGCCTCTTCATGGCCTACTGGAGGGTATAACTCGTTTATCCCGCTCCTACTGTTTTCTGTTTTAGCCATGCTAGCGTTATACGTAGATCTCTCTGCAATTAGCGTAGTATATGCTTGCTTGACTGAATATCAGTATGCATTTATTTGTATCAATGCCATGCTAGTGTTTTACTCGTGGATTAATTTAATCAAAAAATTGCCTATTTACTCAACATCGACATCAGTCAGCCCACGGTAAAATATCCAAGTAGCATGACGCTTTTTTGATACGATCGAAAGATTCACCCTTGTCAGACCAGATACCATTGCAAAAGGAAAAAAATAACATGCATGGGTGTGGCACGCACAACACATCCAGAGATAAGAAACGAATATCTCACCGAGCTCTCTCAGAGCTCAGGCACTTTCGGCCGTCGGATCGTTTGCTTGATGCGTTACCGGCCGTCCGACCCCCCTCCCGAGCGCCCTCAACCGTCAGATAAAAACCGAGCGCTCTAGCTCACTCCCGGCCTGCCACCGCGCGTAATTCCAGTGCCCCCGAGGGCATTTCCGTAATTTCACATGGCTGGAAAAATATCCAATTCAACAGGGTGAGCGCGGGGTCGTCGCTCCTCCCCCACTCGCGTCGCGCCCTCTCCTCTTCCTCCCGCCTCGCCTCTCTCGCCTCTTAAATCCATACAAAGCATGCAAAAGAAACCATACGTACAACATCTACATACTGCCTTAGTTACTCTTCGTCGTCGGAGATGTCCATGACGACAGAGCAGGGTGCCGGCTGGACGAGCGGGTAGGAGGGCTCTGGCTCATTCTCCTCCTGCTCGACCTCATCCATGTAGGCGAACATCTCCGCCTCGTCCGCGGCCTCTTGCACCTCCATCTCGTGCCGGCGACAGTTGCCTCCGCAACCGACTCCGATCGGAGGGAATCGAGGATGGCCTGCTGCTCCGTCTGCAGATCCCCGTCGCCAGCGTCCCCAAATCCTTCTCCCCCAGCTCATCCTCCTCCCCCTCCTCCTCCACCTCCTCCTCCACCTCCTCCTCCAACTCCTTCTCCGGATCCACTGCATCCGGAGGTAGCCCCACGGCGATCCAGGCTTCGCGCCTAGCCCGGATCTGTGCAAGGAGCTCGAGCCGGAGCTCCAGCGTCAGAAATGGCTCTCTCCTTACCCGACGGCGTGGGGCATGGCTACTAGGCGGACGGGTGGAGTGGAAAGTGGCAGCGGTGGCGGACAGGAGGAGGAAAATGTGGATGGATGGTAGGGTTTCGGTGCCGCCGGTCGACTTAAATAGCCGGGCAATGCACTACGCGACCCGTCGAAGCTGCGTCACACGGCGCCACCGGTCCGACGGATGAGACGAGCTTCGGACCGCCAGGTTTGAGGGTTTTTCTGTCTGGGACCCTTTCGTCAGTCCGAAGTGGCGGGCGTGCCCGGACGCCTCTTATATCCGCCCCATATTTGGTTGGATATGGGGGGTGCCGGTCAGCCCAGACGTATGAGGGCCATTTCAGGGGATCGTCTTAATCGAAAAAATGTGACCGAACAGTGACCGGGTGGTTCCGCCCAGGTGTATGAGACCGGTTAGAGAGGTCCGGTTGTAGATGCTCTTATACATCCAAATCGCACCATTTGTTCGGCTGCTGGCTATGTCATCAAGTTCGTCTGCTGGGTGGACGAACTGCTCCGCCTTGATTTTCAACAAGTGCCATGATTAGTAGTTTTTTGTTGGATACTGCTTGCGCAATAACGTGAATGTAGAATGAGCACTTAGAGCAACTCCAACACGTCGACCCAAAGGACAGCGTTTTTGTCCGCATTTTGTCTGTTTGGGTCAGCTTGGCGTACACCCATGTCCGTTTTTGTATTTGGGTCGACACTTGTGCCCAACACTGGCCCGACCTATTTTTTCGCCGGCGCGCAAAAATACATTCTAGCACATATTTTGGAAATAAAAGCGTTCATTAAACATTAATGCCGGCCAGAAAGGCCGGCGATAGTCCACTATTACATTAAATAAAACAGTAAATAAAACTACAGACTACTAGGAGTGTCGGCGCTGCCCTAGACGTCGTCGTCGTCGTCGGGGCCGGTGAGGTCGACGAGCGTCGGCACAGGGCCAGCCCATGGGAACGCCGTCGACCAAGCCCTAGCGACATCGTCCGCCGCCGGCTGGGATGGGTCAGCGCGGGCACGGCGCTCCTCCTCGGCGTCGCGCTCGAGCATTTCGAGGTACTCGCCCTCGCGGTGCTCCTCAGCCAGCCGTTGCTGGCGCCAATGCTCGAGGTACGCCTGCTCCAGCTCCAGCGTCGCCCCCAGCCAGACCGGCGGCACGTTGACCCACTAATGCACCACCCTCGTCCAGGAGTAGCGCTCGACCGACTCGATGGGGGGCTGGGGGCCGGCTCCATGGCGGGGGACGGCGGGACCAGCGGCGGCGCAACACAGTCGCCGCCCACGGAGAGAGCCATGGCCTCCGCCATGCGCGCCTGTTAAGCCGCCTCCTCCTCCTCCTTGCGCTGCTCTTCCTCCTCGCTCTCCCGGAGGACAACAGCCAGCGCCGCCTGGTAGACGACCTCCGCCTCCTGATCCTTGTTGCTCACGACGAGGGGCGGCGGCGAGGAGCGACGCGACACGTAGTGGACGTCGCGCCTCCTGGCTTCCTCGTGCTCGAAGGCGAATCATTGCTCCCACGCCGGCGAGTCAAACGCGTAGATGGCTTGGCGGCGCTGCTCCAGCATTAGCAACTCCCGCCGGCGCCGCACCTCCTCCATGTGCGCCCTCGCCGACCGCGGCGCGGCCGGCACTGGGATCCTCTTCGGATCCAAATGTCAGTCGTGCGGTAGCGTTACATCGAGATAGGGCTCCCAGTGCCACCTCGCCTGGTGCACTGGGACGCTGACGCGCTGACGCGGCCGGCGGGCAGACAACGGCGGAGGAGGAGGGGGGGAATGGAGAGGGGGTGGAGTGGGTCTTGCCCTTGCCCTTGCCGGAGTAGAAGCCCATGCTGACGTAGAGGGTGGCTAGGGTTTGTCGGCGATGGGGGAGCACTGGGCGACGGGATGAAGACGGGAGGCGTCTGGAAGCGGATGAGGACGCTCCCCCGCCGCACGCTCGGATTAAAGAAGGCCGACCGCCGTCACTGACGTGTGGGCCCAAGAGGGGCGGTCGTTATTAATAAAGCTGACCCGGGTAGTTGGACGGCTGCCAGGAGGGGACACGGCGGGCATCGAGAGGGCACGTGACGCGTCCGCTTCGCATCCGCGCCGACGCATTTCAGCCGCAAATGGGACCGCACAGACGTGAAACAGACACGATTGCGAATGGGTCGGCGCGTTGTGCCTCCACTTTTATGGGCGTCGACCCAAACAGACGTCAACGAACAAAATTGGATACCTGCGTTGGAGTTGCTCTTAATTACAACTCCAAAATTCCGTCGTACAAGATCACGAAACATCTGCTTGGTTCAACACTGCTAGATGGCACAACCGCCACCCACCTCCCTTTCATCCAGATTGTCGGATTACACATCATGTGCCTGGCACATGTACAATCAGATCATGTGCCTGGCACGTACCGTTTCGCAGTTGAAACCCCTCGGTGCGACAGCATCTTGTACCTGGCACATGGCACCCGGCTGACTTTGTGCCTTGTACACAACACGTGACTGCAACATACTCCACAGGCACATGATTGCATGGCACATGCAAACTGCTGCAAATGTGCTAGGCACGATTATTCAGTTTGGGTGTTGCCAAAACTCACGATAAGCGGCTTGTGGGTACAGCCGACATTTTCAATGTGCCAGGTACATGTTTCAGCATGATGCTTTTCGTGTCAACGTTTTGACTGATTTATGGAAACACATTTGTTAGTCTAAACGTCATCGCAAAGTTTGTTCACAAAACAACTGCAAAAAGTATTTAAGAAAAATGGAAACTATGCAACCGGTCGTTCATAACTTGACATCCATACCAATAAATTATATTTTTGGTCATGTCCGAGGACCGTAGTTGTGCTTGACCCATAGCCAATCTAGATCATTAACATACAAACGCTTGCGCCCCAACAGAAACAGTCTGAAGCAAGATATGCCTCAGGAGACTTCATATTGTTACACCATGACGTTACTCGACTCCACATCCTTTTTCATTCGATAGACTCGATAAACTGATGCGGCCTCCTTGCATTGTTCCCCTTGAGATGCAATATGTCGTAAAGGTAATATGGCACCAGCGAACTTTCATCGTCCTGTATATGATTGTGAAAACATCATCAAATAATTTACAGACCGGAAGAAAAAATATTCAGGGAAAATGGAACTACTAATGCTCCATTATATCTCTTTTGTCTGAACGATGTCTAGATCAGCATACTCACCACGTGAATATCATGACTCGCTTGGTCGCCAATGAAATTCCGGCAGAAGTTCATGGTGTAAAAACCGGACAGGTGCTTGCAAACATGATAGGTAATATAATGAGTTTCTGGATTCATATACCATTAATCGGTTCTTTGTACGCGTATATAACCATTATTCCTGGGTTTTGTCCATCACATCTGTTCCAGCTGCCGGGATTCCGTATATCTTCTCAACGTCGCTCTCGTTGAACTTAAATACCTTATTCGGCCCCAAGATAATGGCTTGTCTGACCTCATCCACCATCCCTAAAAGCCAAACCATATGTCTGACACTCAACTTGCTAATCAGTGGAATGGATAGAGTGCCACCCCAACCCATAGAGATAACAATGTCTCTTTTCTACTGGTCAAACTGTAATATAAAAGAGTAAACCTTCTGCACTGAACATCTGAAAGTAGGACCGTCATACCCGTCGCTCCTGTCTGAGTCATCCTCTTCAACGACCGTGGGCAGCTTGTTGAGCTTGCTGTAGTTCTGCACAATCAGAGCATTGGTAAAATGTACAACTCTTCAAGACGGAAACACAAACGTTGATTTATACGCTACTGCTATTTCCCAACGTACATGTTGGCGCATCCCATGCACCGAAAAATCCTAACTATAAACATTGATTCATGTACAATGGCAACATATATCAGCTAATGTGTTCTACCCATGCCACGTTACCAAGACCCGTCAGTACCGCGAAAAGGTCATGAGCATCCGCACCCTCAATAGCAAATCCATAAAAAAAAATCATACTACACAAAAGACATAATGCGCATGTCACTTGCATCCCCGGGCCCCTTCCCAGAAGAACAAAACGAGAATCGAGATTAAGTCTGCATGTCGTCTTACCTGCATGATGACTGCTTAAATATGAACGCATGACAGATATTGCTGCCCCAAACCCGTTCAATCTTATGAGCCTGCAGAACAAAGAGATCCATGACTAATCACCCTTCTGATATGCGCCCAATGCCAAACTACAACCCGACATCCAAAGAACCTATGCGCATAGCTGAAATCACGTATTTTACCTGTGATGGCTCCGTACAATGGCCGGCGGCGCGAGATGACAGAGGCGGCGGTGCCCGCTGCGGCCTGGCGCTGGGTTTCCCCGGTGCCTGCCCGGCCCGGCGCTTCCTCTCGTACCAGAAACTCCAGCCTCCCGCTCAGATTTGAGATCTCTTCATGCTCTCCCTCCGATGAATCCCCCTTCCCCGCAGCCTAGCCTGCTCCTAGAGATGCAAGGGATTCCAGATGCAAAGCGGGAACGCAGACCAGAGTCACGGGCCGCCTCCTGGCGTGTCCGATAGTGTCTGTCCTTATCTCTTGCTGTACAGTACCCTAAGGACTCAATCGATATAACCGTAGCCTCGCAATCTTACAGAAACGGCTGACGCGTATCCCGAGGTATATGGACATACTCCCTCCATTTCACAATGTAGTGCTTCCTCTATCTCTGTGCTTCAACTTTGACCATAAATTTAACTACTAAGACCGATTGCGGCGGGAGCAAAAATTATATCAGTGAATTCATATTCGAAAGAAGTTTTTAATTATGTAATTTTTTCACCCGCCGCAGTCGGTCTTGTTCGTTAAATTTATGGTCAAAGTTCGACCTCGGGAAGCGCGGGCGCACTATATTTTGAAATGGAGGGAGTACCAGATAAGCGAGACGGGGTGCATGTTTCGCTTTGGCGCCCCGGAAGGACTCAATCCAGTCAAGTCAGTCGGTGAGACACATCTCCACCACTCGGCCGCCCCGCGCATCGCCACTCGGCGAGACACATCTCCACCACACGGCCGCCTCGTCCATCGCCACTAGTGAGACTCATCTACATCACTCGGCCATCCCGCACGCCGCCACTCGGTTGGGCACGTCTTCACCAACACGCCCACTCGGCCGCTCATGCCCGTCAGACAGGTAAGTCATTCTTTACGCACTGCGCTCTATTAAACAGTTATTTCCGTGTTCCCGAGTGTCCTGTAGTTCACACGTCACCTTCATTCGAAGGCCACGCCACCTAGTGTACCTCTACGTTCAATTGTTTATTTTGCACGTACTTGCTTACTACTGGTTATTTGACTCTGGAGTCCAACTTTCATTTTAACGCATACGCCACTCATGAACACCATGTTTCTTCATTTCGAGTTTGCATCGGTCCTCGAGGGTCTGCAATTCAATCAGAACACTACACATGCTGCCGTTTTAATCATAAGATTCACCAGTGTTGCTTGTGGCTTAAAGCGGTATGTGGTAGTTGCAGTGTGTCATAGCTGCAGTGCATAAATTAGTTCAGATCTTAGAATTGAAGAGTGCACTCTGTCTATGCATCAGTTTAAACCCAATTCGACAAGATACCTCGGTGTTGCTTGTGGATTAAAGGGGTGTTTGGCGATGCCAATGTGTCATAGCTACGCCCAGTAAATTAGTTCAGATCATGAAATTCAAGAGACAGACTATGAGCAGAGTGCAGCTAGGCATTCTGTCAATTGAAGTTCAATTCAACACGGACATTTGTCAGGACCCAGGAGCTAAAATTAGAGGTTACCCAATTCATTCGGAGAGGAACAGGAGCACCAGAGCAGTTGAGCAGTGCGAGCAGGGAGCTCGACCCGGCGCTCCTCCGCGGGGCGGCGGAGGCAGCTCAGGCAAGGGCCGGAGGCCGAAGGGGAAGGGCACTCACGACTGCTCGCACCGCCTAGAGGGGAGAGGTGCCCTGGACGGCGCGGTCGCACGGAGGTGGAGCGGGCCAGCAGCAGACGTGGCGGGCAGGGAGTGAGGGGGGAGCTCCTATTGGATGCTCGTTGCGTCAAACAGGGCGCCGACGCACAGGGGGCGACGCGACTGGGCCAGCCCAAGCTAGCGAACAGCAGTCGAACTAAAAAAAATTGATGCTTTTGTAAGAATCAAACCCTGGATTTCTTGCTCGCGAAGAGGTACTAGTACCAGTTGAGCTAAGGTACGTTGTTGTATACTCTGCTGCGCGAAATACTGACGAAGCATAACTAGCGCCGATACCCTTCTCAAAAAAAGAAAAACTAGCGCCGATACTATTTTTTTGAAATTTCAAATGCAAAACAATTTTGTTTGAAAAAAATGCGAATGTTTACGAAACGCAAACGCATTCCAAATTTGTGCAGAAATTTTAGAAAAATCAGACATTTTCAAAAAACAGGAACTTTTTTAAAAATAATGAACAATTTTTTAAACACAGTTTTCCTAAACTCTTGAAAAAAAATTCAAAATGTATTTTTTTAAAATTCGATAAAAACTTGTAACACAAACATTTTTTGAACATCTAGAACAAAATTTGAAAACATGAACATTTTTTTTTCAAAACTTGAACATTTCTTTGAAAGTCCATACCAAAATTTGAAACACGAACCTTTTTTGAACATCTAGTACAAAATTTTAAAACACGAACATTTTTTCAAAACTGGAACATTTCTTTGAAATTACAAACCAAAATTCGAAACATGAACATTTTTTTCAAAACAGGAACATTTTTTCAAATTCCAAACCAGAATTTGAAACACGAACAATTTTTCAAAATTGGAACTTTTTTTGAAACTCTGGAACAAAATTTGAAAATTAGAACATTTTTATCATTTCTGAAAAAATTTAAATGGGAACATTTTTTGAAACCTCAAACAATATTTTACAACACGAAAATTTTCTCAAATTTTTGAACAATTTTTAAGATGGGAACATTTTTTGAATCTCCCGAACAGATTTGGAAACATGCATATTTCTTAATTTGCGAACAATTTTTGAAATGGAATTATTGATTGAAATATCCAAAAAAAATAAAAGTTGTGAAATTTTGAACATTTTCAAAAAGTGAACAATTTTTTTAATTTTTGAAAAAAAGTAAAGTCGGAACATTTCATAAAAAAATTGAATTTAAGGAAAAAAAGAAGTAATAGAAAAAAAGGAAAGAATAGGAAGAGTCAAAAAATGAAAAACCAAAAAAGGGATAAAATCAGAAGAAAAAATCACTTCAGGAACCTTCTAGAAGGTTCCCAAAACCGGAAGAAAAAAATGGTACAGAAAAACGAACGCTTGATAATGGCTCGGCCCACTGCATCGCTTGCTCGCAGATCTCCTATGCGAAGCCTCGACATTACGACGCAGTGAGCGTCCTATAGGATTTTCCAGTGAGGGGGAGGGGGAGAGCGGCGCCGCGGCGGCCAGGCGGGGCGTCTGGCTTCGGCCTTCGGACCTTGGTGGGCTACTGCTGGGCTGGGCCCCAGGTGGAATATGAAACGTGTAGTACAATTTAGGCTGAGAAAAAACCTATTTAAGCCTCTCAAAGATAAAATTCAGCAAAATCCCGAAATCACTAGTTAAGCGTTACCCTTTGCAAAGGTCACTTCTCATCTTCTCAGGTACTGATAAGTGGCGCATTACATGTCCGTCACTTGTCGTAACCCGTGAGTCTTCTGTTTATTTTTAAATTTGTTTATTCAAAATATTTTATCTGTTCATCCAAATACCGTCACCGTTGGATTTGCTGCCCCGAGATCTTTTAAACTATATCCCATGTTAATAGGTTTCGATGAACTTTTTTTTTACAAAAAAACAAAAGCCAGGAAAAAAATGAAAACCAATAAAAACAAATACAAGAAACGAAAACTGAATAAAAAATTAATAAACAAGGAAGGAAAAAAACCAAAGCCCGGAAGCACAGTTGCGGTTTTCATTTTTTTTAAGCACAAGCTCTGCTTTCCCTTTTTTGAGCAGAAGCACAGCTGTACTTCCATGAAAAATACAACCGTTGCTTTCTTTATACTCGAGATTAGTGCTGATGCTCCTTCTCCATATTCAAACGTTGGTGTCAGTGCTCGAACGAACTGATGAGTGTTAAAGCCTGCGCTGTTGTATGCTGTGCAGAAGCACACAAGGGTGGAGGAACGGCAGGAAACATCAGACAAAGCAATGTGCTCTCTTAGTGAACTATGTTTATCGGTATGTCTTATATACAGTAGTAAATTAAGCCGTACATGTTCTAGCCCATGTCTATCGGTATGCATTTGTTCACCCTGCCGCCTCGAAGCACAGGAGGCCACATCCTCTCATGTTTTCATAAGCAGAGGATGCCTTCAAGTTGGTCTGCTGATATTTCATTGAGAGAAATACCAACCCATGGTGTGACAAAGCGTGGGAGAAAACATGTTGTCAGTCTGCAGCATAAGGATCTCCAAGATGACGCTGTCTTGCCTGATTTACTCTGAAGTGTTGTATGGTACTACTACGTACAAGAGTAAATATTATGTTGGACACCTGCGCATTGTTTTGTTCCTCGAGTTAAGATGGTGGCACCCTGTTGTTAAATCTGATGACTGCATTCTCAACTATGATTAGAAATTGTCCTCCGGTTACACGCATGATATTACAGTGTGAAATTTTCTGTCACAAATCTGATTTGTCTAGCATCAGGGGCATATATAGGAAAAAAATATATTAGCCTGACTTGTTCTGAATCTCCAAGGGCAATCTTGCTAGACCTGCCAAATGGACACATGCATGATGCATGTACTCCCTCCGATCCAAATTAACCGACGCAGCTTTAGTAAAAAGTTATACTAAAGTTGCATCAATTAATTTGGATCAGATGGAGTAACTGTTTGAGGCAGAAGATATTGACATTCAAGAGGTGAACTACGCATGAATTTAAGCCCTTCAACACATAGTGTCTTTGTGAGGGCTCAGGAGCTAAATTGCAGATTAATTACCCAGTCCATTCCCAGAGATACAGGAGCAGGGAGCTTGACCCAGCCTCCTCCGCGGCCGCAGGCCGGAGTCGACTGGCTATTCTGGTTTACTGAACGTTTACCTCAGGAACACTTCGTCTCAACACATTAACTTAGCACTGGTCTAAGGTGGCAGCTGCCCAAAACAAAACAATGTCTTGATTAATAGAGATGCTTGATGCTGATTTTCACATCACTGACAATCGGTTGCAACGCCTCCACCAGCGCGCCCACACTCAGTGAGAAATCTGTTTTGTCTAGCATCAGGGGCATAGGAATATATATTCATTAGCCTAGAATGTTCTGAATTTCTGAGGGCGATGATGGTACATTTGGTGCCGTTTCAGGCAAAAGATTTGGCAAATGGAGGCAAGATTCAGCAGTGTTTCTTGTGGCTTAAAGGGGTTTTATGTGGCAGTGGCAGCGCATAAATTAGTTCAGATGTTAGCATTGAAGAGTGCCAGGCACTCTGTCCACGCATCAACTTTAAGCCCAATTCAACGAGATACCTCGGTGTTGCTTGTGGATTGAAGGGGTGCCCAGTAAATTAGTTGAGAGACAAACTAGCTAGGAGCCATAGTTAGGCACTCTTTCAATTTAAGTTCAATTCAACACGTACATTTGTGAGGACCCAGGAGCTAAAATTAGATGTTACTCGCTCCATTCGGTGAGGAACAGGATCACCAGAGCAGCTGAGGAGTGCGAGCAGGGAGCTCGACCCAGCGTTCCCCCGCGGCATGGCGGAGGCAGCTCAGGCAGGGCCGCAGGTCAGGAGGGTACTCACGCCCAACGGCGGAGCCAGGAATTATACGTAAAGGGGGGCCGAACATTGAACTAAAAAAACGAGACCCTCCAAGACTAGCCCTTGAAGGCATATTTTTATAGAAAAAATCTCAAAGCACCACGGGCTACCTAGGTACCCAGGTGGACTAGATCGCTCCTTGCAAGCCTAGCCTCACCCTATGCTCTGAACATTGAACTAAACTCTTCTAAAATGCAACATGGTATATGGATTACGGAATAGGTTTGATTTATATAGGAACGACCGTGGGTATACTAAAATATGTAGCCTTATTACAAAGTATTGATAACACAGACATATGTACAATTGAATGGTGATGATTGACGAATGAAGAATTACCAGTCAGACTGCATAGACCTTTAGTTGTTTTTAACCCACCGATTGATATTTTTAAGGTCCTTGCACAAAAAAAGAAGAAGATATTTTTAAGGTTCTACGTTGATAACATGTCACTCTAAATTTATTTATTTATTTTGAAACAAAGTAATCAAGAGGTATTTATAAATTTCAACTCAATTTTTGCCTTGTCCACTTATAATTTGCCTCTCTAGTCGTCCTACATAAGCGCTGAACAGGAAGACAGGAGAAACCGCAGGAATGAAAAATAAGCCAGGGCACTCGTTTGCGTGTGTGTGGCTGAACCGCTGAAGCAATGAGAGCAAAAGTCAAAAAGGCATTCACTTTTCACTACTTAATATGATCTTCTGTGAGCAAGCATCTACTCTATTTCACCAAAAAGCTGTTTGGGAGAGAGAGAAATAGGAGAGGCCACATAGTTCTATACATAGCTAAGCTGGGGTCTTCCAAAAAAATCTGGATGTTGGGGGGAGCCATGGCCCCTGCTGGTCCCCCGGCTCCGCTGTTGCTCACGCCTGCTTGCACCGCCAAGGCGCGAGAGGTGCCCTGGACGGCGCGCTCGCGTGGAGGCCGAGTTGGCCAGCCAGTGACGGAGCTTCATGGGGCCAACTTTATATGTATGGATCTTAGTTTTAGGCCTATTTTCCACCAAAAATCAGCCTATAGTGATTTTGTTTGCCCCTCAGCCATTGCCCCCCCCCCCCCCCGCCCTTGATTCTTGCCCAGGCTCCGCCACTGTGGCCAGCAGCAGACGCGGCGGGCACCGCGGCGGAGTGTGGGGGAGGGGGAGGGCGGCACCCCGGCGGCCTGGCCGGGCCTTGCTCAGCGGGGCACGCATGCTCGGGACTGCACAGAAAGAGGAAATCCCTATTCGCCGCTCGCTGTGGCAAATTGTCGGGCGATTGCACAAAGCAGCAATGCAAGCGACAAACATGGGCCGGCCCACTTCGAGGAATACACAGGAGCAGCCAACCGGTTTTGGGAACCTTCTAGAAGGTTCCCTGAACCAGGATTTTTTTCCTGTGTTGTTTTCTTTTCGCTTTTCTTAGCTTTTCTATTGTATATTAAATTTTGTTTTTTCATTTTTCATTTTTTTGCTTGTTCTAATTTCTTTTTCTTTGCTTTTTTTTTTCAAGTTTACTTCCCACTCAAAACTGTTCAGAAATTTCAAAAATAATATCATTTTTCAAATATTTGTTCAAATTTGAAAAACTTATGAAAATAATAGAATTCTCAATTTTTGTTTCCTTTTCCTTCTTCTATTACTATTTTCACTATTTGTTTGTAAATTTCTGAAAAAATTAGAATTCAAAATTTGTTTGCATGTTTGCAAATTTGTTCACAAACTTAAAAATTGTTCTGATTTCCAAATTTTGCGCACAAATTAAAAAATGTATCATGTTTTTAAAGTTTATCTGCAAATTCAAAAAATGTTCCGGGAATTTCAAAACATGTTGCATGTTTAAAAAATTGTTCAATATTTCGAAAAATGTTCTGGAACTTCAAATTTTGTTCACAAAATCAAAAAATTGTTCACAGATTCAAAAAATGTCTTAAATTTCCAAAAATATTCTTGTTTTCAAATTTGGAAAATTGTTCACGTTTTTTTATTTTTTTTCAAAAACATAACAAATGTTCAAGCTTTCGATTTTTGTGCACAAATTCAAGAAAATAGGTTTTTTAAATTTGTTAGGAAATTCAAAAAATATTCCGGCAATTTAAAAAAATCACATTTCTATTCTGGAACAAAATTTGAATCCCATTAAATATTTTAAATGCATTGAACATATTTAGAATTCCAAAAAGACATGTTTTCAATTTAGTTGTTTTTAATTTTAGACCATATTTTGAATTCTTTGAACAAGGTTTGAATTTTAAAAAACATTATTTGAATCCGAGAAACATATATTTAATGCCTTGAGCATTCACGAGAATACTTTTTATTTTAGAACAAAATAGGAATCCTAGAACCTATTTTTTGAATTCCTTGAACATATTTTGAATTCTAGAAACAGTTTTTGAAACTCAGAACAAAATTTGTATTATATAAGATAATTGAACATTTTTTTAATTTCAAGAACATTATTTGAATCCTAGAAACATATTTTAATGCCTTGACCGTTCTGAAGATCAACAATATTCTATTTTAGAAAACTTTGAAAGCCTAGAACCTATTTTTAGAAATCCTTGAACATATTTTGAATTCCAAAAACATGTTTTGAACTTTAGAACAAATATTTGTATTGTGTAACATAATTTGAACTATTTGTGTTTTTCAAAAACGTTATTGGAATCCTCGAAACATTTTTGAATGCTTTGAACATTTTTTGAATTTCAAGAACATTTTCTGGATTTAGAACTAGATTGGAATTTTAGAACATATTTTGAATGCTATCACTGATTTTAAGTTCCAAAAAGATTTTTACAATTTTATAACAAAATTTGAAATTATAACATATTTTAAATTAGTTTGAACAAATTTTCAGTTTTATGAACATTATTGAAACGGCTTGACCATATTTAGAAATACATGAATATTATTTCAAATTGAAGAACGACTTTGTTGAATTTTTTTAATCCTAGGACATATTTTGAATTCTTTGAACAATTTTTTATTTTCAGCATAGAATTTGCATCCTACAATATATTTCAATGCCTTTAACATGTTATGAATTTGAAGAACATTGTTTGAATTCCAATTCATTTTTTTGAATTTGGAAAAAAAAGAATGGTAGAACATATTTTGAAATGATTGCACATATTTTGAATCCTTAGAATGAAATTTAAATCTATAAATGATTTTGATTTTTCATACAAAATGTGAATAACTAGAACATTTATTGAATCCAAGAACAAATTTTGAAATTAGAACAAAATACATTGAATGCCTTGAACATGTTTTGATTAATTGATCATATTTTGAATTCTAAGATTTTTTTGAAATTTTAAAAAAAATTGAATCATTGTACATATTTTGAATGCCTTGAACATTTTTTGAATTGAAAGAACATTTTTTAATTTAAGAAAAAAATTGAATTCTAAAACACTTTTTGAGTGCCATGAACATATTTCGAATTCCAAGAGCAGTTTTTGAATTTTAGAACAAAATTTGAATGCTATAACATATTTTGGGTGCTTTGAACATATTTTTGAACTCCGAAAACAGTTTTTGAATCTAAGAATAATTTCAGAATTTTAGATAAAAAATTGAATGTTACAATATTATTTCAATTTTATAACAAAGTTTGAATCCTAAAACATTTTGTAAAATTATAAACATTTGTGAATTTCTAAAACTGTTTGTTTACATTTTTTAGGGAAACTATTATATTGACTTGGAAACATAAGAAGGAACACTTCGCTACTGACTTTCATATTTATCACTTTCTTCAATGTTTTCTAAACTTTTTTACTGTACCAAAAGAAGGTGTTTTCTGTGTGTGATATTCTTGCTAGAGAAACAACGAACCAAGGGAAAATCTACTATTACGTTTTTTCTAGTCCAATACACGACACATTAGAAACAGCGAACGAACTAATCCTCAAAACAAAAATAAAAGTAGAAACAGCTAACGAACCACAAACAAAAATGAACGATCCAGGAAAAAGCGGAACAGAAACCGGAACGAAGAAACAGAAACGGATTCGGCCCAAATACCATGCCAGTTGGTCGCTGCGTGCGGAAGGACGCCAATTTGACGCAGAGAGCGTCACCTAGGGGCTCCCCAGAAACGAGCCTATCTGGCTTAGGCCTTCGGACCTTGGTGGGCTACTGCTGGGCTGGATCCCGGCCCGAACCTGAAACGTGTCACTTAAATATATGCTCACATATTGGATGTAATTTTCTAAAAAAAAAAATAGATGTAATAAGATCTTATATTATTATTCTAAATATAAGATCTTATATTAAGAGGGAGTATATTTCATGTTCTAAAAGAAACAACCTTTAAAGAGAAGAATAATACTATATATAGGAAAAATAGACCCATGTGTGTATAGGAAAATATTTATGTACTCATGGTAGTCGGTACTCCCGCTCTTATATACCACATATATGAGTTCGTATACCTCATAGATGAGTATCACGGTGGTCGCATCTTCAACTATGGCATATGTAAGGAACTTTGGTTCCTATCCCCGGCTTTATTTTTGTGTTCCCATGGCCATTGGGCCGTGGTAGCTGTTCATCATTTTGATGATTTATAGTACTTTTAGCAAGGCATGTGTAGTGGTAGGTGTTGTGTAATGTGTATTCTTAGATGGTTAGGGATATCTATTCTTGAATGGGTTCCAGAAGATAGCGTTCACCATTATGATTGCTTAAACGTGTTTATTATGAATGCACTATCTTTAGTGTTTTGGGGTAGCTTGCATTACCAAGTGAATATGTGATAACTAGTTTGTAAGAGTAAGCATATCAAGGTTTTTGCTCCTGTTTAGAAGCATATTTTGTCCCATCTAAACTGCTACTTTTACCAATCTCCATTAAGTTCAGATTATGCTCGTAGATGTAGACTCACTCTGTATTTTGGTTTTAAGATTGCTGATTTTGTATGTCCCCATAGTTAGATTTAAAATTACATAAAGTGGATTGCTAACTAATCTTTCTGTACGAAACTTGTACGAGTTTTTGCAAAGAATTCCAGAGACACAAGTTGGTTAGAAATCATACAAATAGAAAGAAAGTAGACAGAGTTATTAAGCTTTTCTTTTTTGAGATTATAAAGTTACCTATTGTATTTCTGCTCCTCTTATACTCTACATTCTTGTCACGATTAGTAACTAAAAGTGTCAGCTTTTTGGTTAACTGAAGAGGAGTTGGACGTGCAGGGGCATCGGATCTCGTTGAACATCACCAACGAGTACATCAGCCTGCTCCGACGCCTCACTCCGGTGGTCGCTTCTTCTTCGACTCCAGCATAGGTAAGCCACCAGTCCTCTCCTCGTCTCTCTCTCTCTCTCATGCCTTTAATCATGCTAAATTTGAAGAACATAACTTTCTTTTATTTCTTGGTCTCTAGAGTTTGATAAAGAACTATGATATTGGAACTTATACATGATTTTGATTTATTGCCCTTTTACCAAGGCATGTGTGTAGGTGTTGTGCATAGTGTTTGCATTCTTTTTAGTTGCATGGAACTTTCTCATTTATATATTATGCCAGCATGCACTCTATTTTGTGTGTGTTGTGTTAATTGAGCAAATGACTTGTTGTCGATAAAGTACATGGTCTCTTTCACCAAGTGTGTTGCATTTTTCTAGAGGTTGTCTCTTGCATAAAGATGTTCTCTGTTAGATGATAAATCCATATGTATGGGTACTTTAGCGAGGCCTACGACAATATAAAGTCTTGATTTGTGAGGCCAATGTTTATGCTTCTTGTTGTTGTCTTAAGAGTTAATCAGTGTCATTGAGTATGCATCTGATATAGCCAAGATCAAACTTAATCCTACATCTAGGATGTTGTTCTTGTGGGCTAGAATTGATGATAAGTAATGTTTCAATCGGCGTTACCATCTTACCGGCAGAAAAAAAAACACCATAATTGTCGTGGAATAGTCACGGCAGATGTCCTAGTGTGAGGACTTAGTCGTGGAGCCATCGCAACTAGGTTAGCTTAAAGGGGTTAAACGAGACAAATGACACAAGAGTTTATACTGGTTCGGCCCCTTGCGGTGAAGGTAAAGGCCTAATCCAGTTTGAGGTGGTATTGCTTATGTCTCGATTACCAGGGAGCGAATACGCTTGACCTAGCTTTCGATCTCATGTTTCTTGCCCTGAACTGCCGCCGGGTCGTCCTTTATATACACAGGTTGACGCCCAACGGCTCACAGAGTCCCGGCCGGCTCATAGACAACGTGTCCGGCTCGGTGACTAACTATACTTGCCTTACAATATAAGTCATACACATATGGCGGTTTACCCCTATGGCCCTTAGTCGCCCTTGGGCCTCGGGCCCTTGCTTCATGAACCGCCATCTTCAATATCCTCATGGGCTTCATATTAATGAACCGCCATAGGTATAACCCAGCCCCTCCTGGGCGGGTCATACCTAATAGTCATATCCCCAACATTAGGCCCCAGATTGATTTTGAACTTGTTCATGTCAATCTTCAACACTTAGAAAAAATCCTTCCTTCTTCATTTATGCGAGATCTCATAACCCGCCATGACGTCATCTCTTGCGATTGTGGTAATCCGCCATGACGTCACCTGTCATTAATTTTACACAATATCCAATATGTATCTCAACATATCCTTATCTTTAATAACCATCCCAAAAATCGAGGCGTCCGAGTGGCTGGATAATCATTATTTGGCCTCCTCGTTTTTCGCTCCCACCTGTTACCTTTCTCCTTATAAACACTACTGGAATCTGGCATTTTGCCATCCTCCACGTCTTTGCCATCGGCCAGCTGACGGCAAAGAGGCTATTTGCCGTCCGCTTTCACAAAGCGGACGGCAAAAAAAGTGCAGATGGCAAAAATGCTATATGTCGTCAGCTGCTTCTTAGCCGTCGGCCAGCTGACGACAGAAGCTAGAAGGCAGACGGCAAAGAGCCAGGTGGGCCCCACAGGGCACGGCGTGGCTAGGTCAGATTCTTTGCCGTCAGCTAGCGGACGGCAAAAGAGGTGACTACTTTGCCGTCAGCTGGCAGACGACAATGTTAGTCCTTTGCCGTTTGCTTGCGGACGGCAAAGAGGAGACGTGGGCCAGCCCTAACGGTGGCCCTCGTTGCCGTCTGCTAACAGACGGCAAAGAAGGCCCACTTAATGGGCCGAGCCGTCTCCCCCCTCTCTCTCTTTCTCTCTCTCCCTCGCGTGCGCCCGCCTCGATCTCCTCTGTCGCCGCCGCGGGCCATCCCTGCCCCGTCGCCCCGTTGGCCCGCTACCCTGCTGCCCCGTCGCCCCGCCGCGCCCCGTCGCCTCGCCGCCCAGCCGCGCCCCGTCGCCGGAGTAGCCTGCGCCGGGCCGCCCCGGTGCCGTACCCCTCCCTGAGGTCCCTGCGCCACCCCGCCCCGCTGCCGTCCTCCTCCCCGCGGCCCCTGCGCCGCCCCGCCCCACCGGCCGACCTCGCCGGAGGAGGTAATTTTTTTTCTGTTTTTTCCTGTTTTTTTGTTCTCTATTTTCTTGATTTGTTTTAGGTTAGTGCTAGGTTTAATTAGGTGTAGTTTTGAGTTTTTAGGTTTAGGTTAGTGCTAGGTTTAGGTGTAGTTTTGAGTTTTTAGGTTTAGGTTAGTGCTAGGTTTAGGTGTAGTTTTTTCATGTTTTGTTTTAGGTTAGTGCTAGGTTTAAGAAGAGGAAAAAGGAGAAGGAGAAGAAGAAGAAGAAGAAGAAGAAGAAGAAGAAGAAGAAGAAGAAAAGGAAAAAAGAGAAAGAAGAAGAAGAAGAAGAAAAAGAGGGTTCCTCGGTGTCGATGGTACCCTAAATAGTAAGTATCGTCAGTGCGAGGTACATGTGGCCGTCGGTGTCGAATACTACATCCACGTCCCACAAGTGACACAGGGGTCCTGCGTCCAGCAGCAACAGTTCTCGGCGTTGATGGCGGTCAAACACCATTGCGAATTTGTCTGGCAGCCTCAGAGATGACGATTGAAAGCTAAGTGTTGAAACTTGAAACACCCAAACTAACTCAAGTCGGTTTGGTTGTTTGAAATTTCAAAACTTGGCTTTAATCCTCATCGCAGAGGCTGCCAGAAAAATTCGCCAAGGTGTTCGACCGTCATCGGCCACCAGAACTATTGTTGCGGGACGCCGGGCGCCGGCTTCACTTGTGGGATGTGGATCTAGTGTTCAACGCCGACCGCCTCGTGTACCTTGCACCGATGGTAGTTGCTATGTGGATCTAGTGTTACCCGGGGACGAGCTGGTTAGAGGGTTCATCGGTGTCGATGGTACCGTAAATAGCAAGTATCGTCAGTGCGAGGTACATGTGGCCGTCGGTGTCGAATACTTGCTATGTTACTCATCTTTCAATTTAAATATGTAGTTATTTCATCGTTGCGAGGGTCTAGTGTTGGACGAGCTCCGCCATATTATGAAAGTTCTTTATGTGGTCATTAAGTTTATGTGTTAATTTTCCGTCTAATGGCTCAGTTGTTGCTTGTTTTTTACACTATGATGTACTCCTGTATGAACATTAAGTTCTTATATATGGACGCTGGAAAAGTTTATTTGTTAATTGTACAACTAATGGCTTAGTTGTTGCTTGTTTTCTACATTATAACGTATGGATGAACATTAAGTTGTTATATGTGGACACTGGAAAAGTTTATTGAATAAAACAGTTGCTACATTTTATACAAGGGGAAATACAATTAGAGCTTGCATGCTAAATTTGTGTTGTTATGGTAAATCATTTCATCGTTCTACGACCACATGCTAGATTGGTGTCAGTGATGAAATGGTAGAGCGCCTGTGCAAATTCTTGGACGCGGTTCTATGCACTTTGATACCAGGGTATGTCACTATCGAGTCAATGGTGTGTGGTCGCTGTGGATACATGCGTAATGGTATGGTATCTGAAAAACTGTCATAGATTATTGTTCGAGTTTTGATTTGTCTTGTGAATTCATTTTGCTGAAAAGTCGCATGTTGACGGGCCATGTTGAGTTGCCATTGTAAGGTTCATGCAAAATCTTGAACCCTAAGTAAGTTTCCTTTTACAACATTGAATGCTTGATGAAGAAGCCGGTCCAGAGACGCCGCCACCCTTGGGTGGTCTAATGGGCTACAGTCTGCAGTGTAATGCTGTTTGGTGCACCGTGCACACTACAGTGCTATAACGTAACGTAATTATGTTTAGCGCGATTAGCGGCATATCGAGCAAATTTGCTAAATATAGTGTGCCCCTTCCAAATACGCAATAGCGACACTATAACGGTGAAATAACGCGCTTTTTGTTTCATTGATTATGACATTGGTCTCTGTATTTTAAAGCAATATGGGGATATGCATTCACCATTGATTTATATTTTAGTATAGTATTGCGAAGAGAAAACCTGATCAATGCTATAAAATTAGACATTTCCCTCCTTAGCCCAGCATGAATAACAAACAAAAAATTACAATGATCATGTTCACCATAGAGACTGATCATTTCATTCATGTAAGACAAAATAAGAAGAAAACACTGATCTTGTAAGTAGTGCAGAACCGGAAGAAACTGGAAAGGTTGCAGCCCACGCTATGTCTTTCATGAAGAGCATCTCATTGTAGATGAATAAGCAGAGCAACAATGGTAGATAAGGCATTCCTTTGTGATATAGTGCACTATTCTGAGAAAGTCAACCAGCTGATATGAAGTTAGGGTCTTTAATGGTAGATAAGCGACGCATATTTTCAAAAATAGGTTATGCAAAGGGATGTAGTATATATCACACACCTTCCATTGGGAATGGATTCAAGTGGAAGTTACCGATGAAAGAAAAAATACTGGAAGTCCCTAGATGGGATTCTGCACTTTAGAAAATTATAAGGATGTGGAATTAAAGATGAAATTAAGTGCGTGGATATGCCCTTACTTCGGGAGACCGCTAGTTGTCGTCCCGCGTCGTTGGTGGTTTATGTATAGTTTCATATTTCACGCTGGATGTGTTTTATGTGTTCCCTGACTCATTAAAACATCTCAAGTAGTCATATCGCATGAAACAGAAAAAGTAACAGGAGTATCTACATGGCCACACAACCACAACTTTTCCAAAGTAAAACTGTATACACAACATTATTCACAAAAAACAGGGGATAACAACAGCAAGCTCACAATTTCTTTTTCCTTTTTTGAAATGGGGATTTATATTTAAAAAATATATATTTACAATAAATGAAAAAATGCTTTATATATTAAGAAACTATATATATACTTACAATCAGTTGAAAGTTGGCTCACCACACAGAGTGGAACTGCATCCCATACTCATGGAGGATACCGTTTTGGAGATGTGCATACTACGAAGACGCGTATTACAAACTGTCCTAAACCTCGAAGGAAACAAAGAGCCCAGGGCATTCCACAGCTCGACGCGGCCCTGCAGTGAAAGCAACATATGTTCGACTGGTTCCATCGCGGGGCAAATATCGCATAAGCATAACTGAAACCGACAGTGTCCAACATATGTGTCATCAGGACGACATATTCAGTGCACACCAGTCCGTGGGAGGGCCGGAGCCTGCAGATGCCGCAAGAGGCAGTGGACACCCTGACGCTGCCGCCGCTTTCTGTGCCCAGGGCGAAGTCAGCAAGGCTTCGGGCGACGGCGACGGCGGAGCCGCTAGAGGAGTAGCCAGAGATACGGCTGGGGGCACAGGGGTTTTGGCGAGGCCGCGAGGGTGCCGTAGTGCGCTTTCTTGTTGGTCATGCTGTAGACCATCTCGTCCATCACCGTATTGGCCATGCCCATCGCCGCGGCGGCGAGCGCGGCCAGCACTCTGCGCCGTCTCCCGTCTGTGCAGGTCGACCTCGTCCACGGCTGACTTGCAGCAGGGCTGGCGCGAGCTCAAGGCGGCGGCCTCCCATCTGTGCTGGAAGGCGGCGCCGGGCTGCGGCCAGAGAGACGGCGAGAGGGCGCAAGGTTGCCGGGCCGTAGCGACCTCGCACGCTGACGGCGGGAGGGCTGCATAGGGCGGCGGGGCAAGCCGCAAGCGTCGTCGTTTGAGAACGGCTGCGAGTTGTCTGGGAGTGACGGCGCGTTGCCGGACGCATCACGCGTCTGACTGCCATGGCGACATCGAGGTCTTGTGATGCCAGAGGCGGCCGTCTCTCGATCGCGCGCCTTTCCTACGCCGTCTGTCCTGCCTTCAGAGACCCAGAAGCTCCACCGCCCTCCATGCCGAATCCACTATGATCATTGCACACAATATCGAACACATGCAGGTGCGCGTGATTTCTCACCTCTTATTTGGAGCTGCCGAGGACCATGGGAGGTGGCCGAGGCGATCGTCTCGTTCCCGCCCTAGCCGAGCATGATATGGCAGGTTCGGAGCATCTGATGCCCGACCTGAGGAATCGGCCATATGGTCAGTGGTTGTGTGATCCCACATACGCAAAGCGGAGGCGGAGGAGAGGCGTCGTCGGAAGGGCGATGGAGTGGCCAGCGCCGGGAGGGAAAGCGGGGGCCCGATGGTCGAGGCTTCGTAGAGGGACAGGCCAACAGCAAAGTCATGGAGGGGACGACCGCAGGCGTCTATCGGTGGGATTTGGGAGATGTGCGACCAAAGAGGAAAACACCTCCTTTTATAGGGACATACAACGAAGGTGATTGAGTCGTGCACATTTCGAACTGGATAATCTAGAGATATCTACTATCGCCTACATCCATCAATCGACACAAAAGAAGAAGAAAAAAGGAACACAACTGCTTACGTTGAGCAGCCGGCCATCGAGAGAAGCCTGGAAACGATCGATACATGCACGTGGTGTGAAAACCTCGCCGCTGCATGCATGCAACTGCAAAAAAAAACCCACCGCCTAGCCCACCGCTGCATGCATGCATCTGCAAAAAAACAAAGAATCGCATGTTGACCAGGACCCAAATCACTAAGGAAAAATGCAACGCGCACACAAGTAGCCTACCCTCTCAGGCCCCCAGTAAATAAGGTGGCAGCACCTCATTGGTCCGGTTTTCACTGGTAGAAAAAAGTCAAAAAGACAGGGTAAACTAAACCTAGCATAGCCCGTGCGGCGGTACGCCGCACCCGTCGATATATTGTATTTATACGGATCATAAACGGAAAGATCAGTTACCTTTTTACGTTCTTCTCATGTAACGACGATCGTCTTCCACCTGGACGAAATAAAAACATTCCATGTCTCAACTATGGAAAAATGACATACAAAGTTTATGTCCTAATCGCTGGCGGACCAATCTGTGTAAAATAGTATGGCCAACATAAGCCTACGGGGATAAATATCTGATTGCCAAACCAAGAAGGTAACTTGAAAGTAAAAAAACGAAGCGCTCACCAGCAAGTCGTGGATTTCAGCGGTCTCTGAAAATCTGCACTATCTGCAAAGCATGATAACAGACGACAGTTTCAGAATCTGTAGATGTTCACGCTAACTTTTCGTTGCCCTTATACTTAGCCTGTAAGACTGGTATTTCTTAGAGATTTGGTATCTTTATGTCACAAACAGTAATGATTTGTCAATTTTCTTTCAGAATATCTGATCGCCAATTGATCTCCAAAGATCGTTCGTTGTACACTCATCATTAGGGCAACCTACCTCTGATGAATGCATGTGCCAAATACCAAGAGCAACAGTATACAGCACCTCGGTTGGGATCCCTGCAATGCAGCTGTTTTTCAAGAAATGCCCAATAAATGGAAAACCAAACTGGTTTCTTCAGGCAAATTGCCACAAGATGCTCTATGTCTCCAAAAGCAAAATCATATGGTGACAAAAATATAACACCAACTACCTTCACATAAAAGAGATCACTGAACTTTGTTTCTCTAGAAGCTTTGATTCAACATATAGAGGTGGAAAATGTTCAGAATAACTTACACGGATGTCTTGAAAAATACAGTAACAAATAACAATAGTTCAACTGAAAAGGAGGTATAAACTTCCATGTCTTATAACTTACGTCAGCAATGAAGATGGTGGACTTTTTTTATCGGCTACTCATAATCAAAGAGGCCAGCTCAACTTGTTAATGGTAGTGGATCAAGTGATAAAAATTTAACCATAAAAACAAAGGTGAGTGAATTGGACAGCATAAAATTCAGATACCCGCACGCTGAATCCATGGTGAGGAAGATTCAGAGAATGTTGATCTGAAACTGGAGCTCAACTCTATGAAAATTAACAACTTGAGTGTTGAACCTGAAAGTAAACAAAAGACATAACACATAGTCAGTGCCACAGCGATCGAATATGTAATTCCTATAGGCCAACATTTCTGCTTGATTATCCAGAGCTTGGTTCAACACCTCCACACCTGCGGTGATACATGTCGTTATTTTCTGGAGGGAAAGTTGTAGTCCCAACTGACCATGCAAGCAAAATAACAATACGTACGACAAGGTTATTACAGTACTACCTCAGACCTCTATGTAGGTGTAGATGAAACATTCTGTAAAAATCATCAAACTGTCGATGGGCATTCAACATTAAATATATAAATGAGTCCCAAGTCTGAGGGATTAAAGATGGATAACAAAAAATAGTACTACAATATAGGAGGAAAAAGACAAAATGGCTAAACCAACAAATTCCACAGCGAGCTTATAAGATAACCGCTGCACTTCCGACAATTCATGCAGCATCAATACGCTGAACATCTGGCGTAAGAAAAACTGATCAACAAAGCAAACCAGCCAGACGAATAAACATGAAGGCTCATATACAACAAACAACAAAGGGCCAAAACTGTAAGCAAACCAGAAACTGAAACTATCTGCAGTGGAAAGAGCCGTGCTGCTGGCGACAACTGCAAGGTGTAACGCAAGGAGCAAGGAGCAGCGCCATGCGCCGGCCAACAAATAGCAATCCCGTCTGGCCGGAGCAGTCCACCCCCGCACGTGTTGAGTACCACGAATCACAAATACAGAGTTGCCGGCCCGACAGCGCAGGAAGACTGGCATCAGCGATGTACGCATACATTGTCTGGCCCGAAGCCCGTGTCCCGCGTCCGCTGTAGTGGTCGCCGCCACCGCCCCGGGGAATCACCAAGGAGCTCAGGACACTGCTCCATCGGCGATCTGGCCGCCGGCCGTGAGGAGCATCTCCTAGGCGTGCTGTGGGCCGCCACCGCTGCTCCGTACTCGCAGCCTCGCAGTCGCAGGTCGTTGCCGGAGAAGCAACTGCAGGGGCTGATGGCCCGTGTCCCCGTCCGCCGTAGTGGTCGCCGCCAGCCCGCCACCGCCGCCGGGAACGACCGAGGAGCTCGGAACACTTCTCCATTGGCGATCCAACCGCTTCCCTGCTTGGACTCGTGCGACACCCGCTTCACCGCGATATGATTTGACTTTGGGACCACGCCCTCTTGTCCCTACCGAAGCCGCCGATGCCCAGCAACTGCCTGTTCTTGAAACCCATCGGTGGCCTTGTACAGCTGCTTGTACGCGAAGTGGTGTCCTCGCGAACGGCGGCATACCTTATCCGCGGCGTCACAAACATGAAGGTGGCGGAGGCGGATCAGGTAGGGCCACGCCGACGCGGGGCGGTATCATCGGCAACCAACAAGAATCAGTACAGTACAACTACAACTACAGGCCGTCTCTGGCGAGGAGCTACGTACCGCGCACGGCTAATATAAACTATAGCCGGCGAAAAATGAAACTTTTTTTAAAATTTGAACGTGGTTTTCTTTTTCATAAAGGTAAATATATTTAGAAAAAAGAAACATTTTCAAAATTTGATTACAAATTTTAAAAACACGAACTTTGTTTTTGTCAAACCTAACTGTTTTCTAAAACGTGAACACTTTTTAAACAAATTGAATATTTTTTGACATTTTGATTTTTTAAAAGGAACAGTTTCTAGAATTCCTAAAAAATTTCTAAAATTTATAAACTTTTTTGAAACATGGATATTTTTCTGAAAATGTGGCCAAATTTATGAAATGCGAACATATTTTCACATTCCTATACATTTTCTGAAACATGAGCATCTTATGAATGAAATTCTGCACCTATTTTCAGAAAGAGAACATTTTTTTGAAATTCCTGAATATTTTCCAAAAACATGAAAATAACAAAATTTGAAAAAGAGAATTTTTTTTGAAATTACTGAACATTTTTTAAATTGTGAACAAAATTTAAAAAAACATTTTATGAAGTTTGTAAAAAGACTTTTTGAAACACGGACATTTTTTGAAATGCTGAACAAAATATGATTGCGAGAACATTTTATTAAAATTACTGAACATCTTTCAAAACACGAACACTTCTTAAAATTGTGAACAAATTTTGAAAACAAGAATATTTTATAAAATCTCTAAAAAGAATTTTTGAAACACGAACATTTTTCAAAATTTTGAACAAAAATTGAAAATGAGAACATTTTCTTGAAATTACTGAACATTTTTTGAAATTGTGAACAAAATTTGGAAACAAGAACATTTTATGAAATATCCAAAAAGACTTTTTGAAACACGATCATTTTTTGAAATTCTGAACAAAATTTGAAAACGAGAACATTTATTGAATTTCTGATATATTTTTTGAAATTGGGAGCCAATTTTGAAAACGAGAACATGTTATAAAATTCTGAATAAATATTTGAAATTTTCAACAAAAGAAACATGAAAAATAAAAAAGAAAAGGACAGAGAAAAGAAAAGAAAACAGAAAAACAAAAACAAAAAATTAAAACAGAAAAAGAAAAAGTTCAGGAAACAAAAAGAAACACGAGTATTGTTTGAAAATAAAAATAAAACAGAAAAAAAAGAAACAGAAAAAGGAGAGAAAAGAAAAAAAGAAATTGAGACAGCAAAAAAAAAACCGGTGCAGGAACCTTCTAGGAAGTTCCCAAAACCGGGAAAAAACGGTTCAGGAACCTCCTGGAAGGTTCCCAAAACCGGGATGGCATAAGTGGTGGGCGGGCCGGGCCAGATGGTCCCACGCTCCCGAATCTCTCTGTGCGAAACGTCGACAACTTGACACAACGAGTAGGATTCTCCGGTTGGGTTGGTGTGTTAGTTAACTAACGGGGGCTGACCTAGAAATGGGCTGCTGGCTGATGGGCTCCTTAATCTTATTTTTGTTATTTGCTCTGTCAATGCATAGTTAATAATAATTATTCGATCCTCAAACAAAAAAGTTAATGATAATTATTCGTGTTACAATATTGGTACAGATTCAACTATATACCATTTACAATGTTCAGATATATTTTGAGTTTGGTATATGCAAAAATGTTTACAATCTATTAACGTGTGAGTGATAATTGATAAACACTGTTATGTGTAGATTCATCCATCTATTGTAACATGCAAGCATGCATGACTAGATTTTTTTTTTGAAATTTCCAAAAAAAATTGTCAACATTGGACTTTTGTATCTCAGATGTGATGTATTGATATGTTTGGAGATATTTACAGATATATTCCTACGTTTCATATATTTCTAATTTCTGAAAACATGAAACAAATCCTAAAAGAAAAGTCATTTTTTGTATTTAAAATGACTACCATTGACCTCTCTTTTTATATTATTAAAGCATTGACCATGATTGAGTCTGTCACAACAAAAGGAGAACCCAATTTCATGGATGACACTTATTCTCCCGTTGCAACGCACAGACCCTTTTGCTAGTATTAATTAAAGAGAGAAGAGAGTTTATCCAAATTACACCTCATGACAATTATTTATGCCAAACAATTTTCCCTAGATTTTTAGCTATAGTGGTGACCCAAAGCTTGGCCTCCTCCAAGATAATGCAGAGCAAGATTGGCGGCAGGGCGCTCTTGTGACAGAAGAGTTCCTCTCATTCTAGAGAGTTCAGGAGATAAACATGGTGAGGAAGGCCAAAGCTTTCCTACCTGGGTTGCTCCGGTTGCCTCCAACATCGTTAACGTCTTACAAACCACATTATACCGAGCAAGTAAAAAACCACACCAGAAACCAGCCAATCAATGAGAAACTGGGTCCAGTTCTAAGAAGTTAGAAGCAGAATACTGAAGAATAGAAATACTCCCTCCGATCCATATTTTTTTTCGAAACGGAGGCAAAGATTGCCTCATCTATTAATTAAGCAGAAGAGAATTGTCCACTTAATTACGGAAAACCGGGCAAAAACCGGAATAACAAGGGCCAAGCCCACTCGCATAGATTGAAACACACAGGCAAAACCCACCCTAATTGATGACAAGTCGACCTACGGACAGATAACGCAGCTCCGACTCTGGCGGAGAACTCAGAAGAATAAAACCAGGCATGCCTAGCACCACGGAAGATCGCCGAACGAGCCACCTACAGCCAGTCATCGTACACCACCGGGCCCCGCCACCGCAGCTTCGACTCCACAGCAACAAGCAAACCGAGGCAAAACCGTGGACACGCCGGAGAAGAGCCATATTAGTTGTCGCTCAAACGAGTGTATCTAGCATTGAAATACGTCTAGATAGTAGATACATCCATTTCAGCGACAAGTAATAAGGATCGGAGGGAGTAATACCCCCGAAAATACATGAGGTGTCACATCCACGGAAAATGGTATCCATCATCATGTGGTTACAGTATTTCGAGACCCATTCGCACACGAGTTCCCAAAGCAAGCACGCTCACTTAAGCAGAGAATAGTTTTACCCATCCTGACATATAGTGAAATCAGACCATAGAGAGTCTACTACGCACAGAACACTACAGGAGGTCATTCAGTTTAAAATGCTTATTAATCAGGCTTTAGACACGGCCTTGTGGATCATCGTCTCCTTGGAGCTTCTCCAGGTTACTCCCATGAGTTGAGCACCCCGTTGCTGTCCTGGGCCGTCCGGAAGGACACGATCCCCATTGGCCTGTCAATCTTGGCAATCAGGGCCTTTGAGTTCACGATGTACGAGATATGCTTCTCTGCTTCCTGGGGGAGGTCCAAATCAGATACTGTATGCACCAAAACCGTAGACAATTCAAAATTATCAAGAGGCTACTAATAAGTTGTAGACAATTTGATTTACCAACAAGTGAGGGCCAGACGTGCAATGCAATGCAACTAATTTTGTTACGATAAATTCTGTGCTAATCTGTTGTTGTATAATCATACAGTATCGATTCCTTGTGCCACTACTGGGTTGTCTGCTCTGTTGGACACTTGGACTATTGGTGCTAGTCACGAATTGCCCAAACCTTCATGGATTGGACTGTGTCTCTCTGCCTTTGCTTCTATCTTCTATATATGGTGTATAGTTTGTGCCTTCTGTTTCTGAAAGAAAGGCGCAAGCTTTGCATATCTCTACTCCTATAAAAAACTCAGTTGGTGATGATGGTGTGTCTGTCATCCGTCATTTTTGACCATTAAATCTGCATCTAACGACTATGAGGTAAGTTGTGTCCTTTTTACAACAATGACCCACTTCTCTGCTCCAATTTGCAGAAACCCCATTAAAATCTTGAAACCAACCACATCCCTCCCTCACGTCATCAAAACAGTGCGAGGAATATATTTTGAGTGAAAAATAATATATTTTTAGTGATATATGTACACCAAAATTAGAGTGTTTTCTTTCAAGTTTGTGATCAAGTATCATTCTACTTCGGATCCGTTGCAACGCACGGGCACATTACTAGTTTATGTTAAATGAACAAGAATAGACACTAAAAACAACATAAAGTCTTGAAGGAAATATGCCCTAGAGGCAATAATAAAGTTATTATTTATTTCCTTATATCATGATAAATGTTTATTATTCATGTTAGAATTGTATTAACCGGAAACATAATACATGTGTGAATACATAGACAAACAGAGTGTCACTAGTATGCCTCTACTTGACTAGCTCGTTAATCAAAGATGGTTATGTTTCCTAGCCATAGACATAAGTTGTCATTTGATTAATGAGATCACCTCATTAGGAGAATGACGTGATTGACTTGACCCATTCCGTTAGCTTAGCACTCGATCGTTTAGTATGTTGCTATTGCTTTCTTCATGACTTATACATGTTCCTATGACTATGAGATTATGCAACTCCCGTTTACCGGAGGAACACTTTGTGTGCTACCAAACGTCACAACGTAAATGGGTGATTATAAAGGTGCTCTACAGGTGTCTCCAAAGGTACTTGTTGGGTTGGCGTATTTCGAGATTAGGATTTGTCACTCCGATTGTCGGAGAGGTATCTCTGGGCCCACTCGGTAATGCACATCACTATAAGCCTTGCAAGCATTGTGACTAATGAGTTAGTTGCGGGATGATGTGTTACGGAACGAGTAAAGAGACTTGCCGGTAACGAGATTGAACTAGGTATCGAGATACCGACGATCAAATCTCGGGCAAGTAACATACCGGTGACAAAGGGAACAACGTATGTTGTTATGCGGTCTGACCGATAAAGATCTTCGTAGAATATGTGGGAGCCAATATGGGCATCCAGGTCCCGCTATTGGTTATTGACCGGAGACGTGTCTCGGTCATGTCTACATAGTTCTCGAACCCGTAGGGTCCGCACGCTTAACGTTACGATGACAGTTTTATTGAGTTTTGATGTACCGAAGGAGTTCGGAGTCCCGGATAAGATCGGGAACATGACGAGGAGTCTCGAAACGGCCGAGACGTAAAGATCGATATATTGGGCGACTATATTCGGACTTCGGAAAGGTTCCGAGTGATTCGGGTATTTTTCGGAGTACCGGAGAGTTACGGGAATACGTATTGGGCCATACGGGAAAGAAGGAAAAGGGCCTCAAGGGTGGCCGCACCCCTCCCCTTGGTCTGGTCCGAATTGGACTAGGGAAGGGGGGCGCCCCCTTCCTTCCTTCTCTTTTTCCCTTCCTCTTTTCCTAGTCCATATGGGAGGTGGAATCCTACTAGGACTAAGGAGTCCTAGTAGGACTCCACACTTGGTGCGCCCCCTCCTAGGGCCGGCCTCCTCCTCCCTTGCTCCTTTATATACGGGGGCAGGGGGGCACCCCAGAGACACAACAATTGATCCTTGAGATCTCTTAGCCGTGTGCGGTGCCCCCCTCCACCATATTACACCTCGATAATACCGTTGCGGAGCTTAGGCGAAGCCCTGCGTCGGTAGAACATCATCATCGTCACCACGCCGTCGTGCTGACGAAACTCTCCCTCAACACTCGGCTGGATCGGAGTTCGAGGGACGTCATCGAGCTGAACGTGTGTAGAACTCGGAGGTGCCGTGCGTTCGGTACTTGATCGGTCGGATCGTGAAGACGTACGACTACATCAACCGCGTTGTGATAACGCTTCCGCTGTCGGTCTACGAGGGTACGTGGACAACACTCTCCCCTCTCGTTGCTATGCATCACCATGATCTTGCGTGTGCGTAGGAAATTTTTTAAAATTACTACGTTCCCCAACAAGTCTATCCTCCTGACAAGAATGACTCCCATTCGCTTGAATAACACCACTTGTCCATCATGCGAGGGCATTGCACAAAGTTTTACTTGCCCAGCACATTTTGCAATTTTCTAAACAAGTTTACTTTATATATGCATCAATCACTTTAAATTACATATGCACAAAGTTTTTACTTGCCCGGCACATATATGCACATTCACATGCTTGGTAGGAACGCCTACGGACAGGGTCCAAAGCCCTCTGTAACAACTTAAATTGTCTATACATTTGAAAGTGACATACCAGAAAGACGGAAACAACGGACGTTGTGGCAGTCTCCTTTGCTAATTTACTGCGGCTCCACCTGGATGTTGTGGTCGGCTTGATAACTGGAATGGACAGGATAGTTGGTTAAATTTTGTTTGATCTGCTCTGGTCCGGTCACTTTTTTAACACTGTTCATTTTAGTGTCAACACGGCCTCCAATTCTAGATCTTGAACTTTGCCTAAACTCCAACTTTGGTCCCCAAAACTTCCAAAGCCTCAAAAACAAACATTGGACTTAGGAAACCATTCACGTGACCATCATCGACTGATTTGAAACCAAAACACATACAAGGTGTATGAATTAAGCACATAGCTTAGCCCTAGCAACTAGATCACTATTCCAATGTCTACCAGTAATTACTATTTATAGTAGATGTGTTTTGTACTCTCTAGGGTAGTAAAAGGAGACAAATACATTATATGCTACACAATACCCTGACACTGTCATACACTTTCTGCAAGTGACGTTACCTCGTTGCTAATGTACCAATCCACACTTTCCAAACCTTGAAGCATATCGATAACTTTCTTCATTGCAGGTCTTTTGGTCCGCTCAGGATTCACGCATATTAGACCTATCTGGATGCATCTTGTTATTTGTTGGCAATCTATTTCAAGCGATGTATACCCCGGTTCTATTTGCAGCACATCTCTCCATTTTTTAAGTTCCTGCGAAACAAGAACTTAAATTGTAATGTCACCATACAATGGTAAAGTCTCCAGGAAAAAGTTTATGCAGATTTGCCTTACAAGCTCGATGAATTCTTTGGAAGATGTTCTAATATCATATGGGTAGTCCCTGTGCCCTGTTATTACCTCCATGATAATCACACCCAAACTGAATATGTCTGACATAGGTGTGATTATACCTCGTAGGTATTCTGGCGGCATATAGCCTTTGCATTATTCACATGAGCGATCGAACATAAAGTTTTAAGATGTGTTGCTTACTAAGCAATGGATTATCAAGGGGCATTCACTTACAGCGTTCCAGTTGTCACTGCGGTGTGAATAGTTTGTTTTTGATCAAACAGTCTTGACAGACCAAAGTCTGTAATTTTTGGTATCATATTTTCATCAAGCAATATGTTCGCCGGTTTTAGGTCCAAGTGAATAATGGGACCATCGGATTGCTCATGGAGGTATTGTAGACCATAGGAAATCCGCTCAATTATTTGGAGGCGTGTGGGCCAATCAAATCTGTAAGATGCATCTGCATTTGTAAGTAATAGAAGAGCATTCTATAGATGATGTCTTAAAATCTACAATTACCAGTTTACTCTATATATAGAAAGACTTTGAAATTTATATTGTATATTCTCAGTTCTGTTCATTCATGAGAATATGGTTTTTAGGAACTATGATCAAACAAGAAAATTGCAACCTCAAAGAGAGATGAAAAGTAGAGAAACAAGAACTATTAAATGCCATACCTGAAATGTATATATCAAGACTTCCCTTAGGCAGACACTCCAAGCAAAGCAAACACTCAGTGTTCCAAGCAAAAATGAATTTCCCTTCATGGAGCTTACGTAAATGCTGTGTTTCATAACAGTAGCCTAGTAGTTGCACTATATTTGTGTGCTTCAGTTTCATAAGAAGATTAACCTCATTCTCAAATTGCTCCCGTGAGCTTGACATTGACTGCACAAGCTTCTCCACTGCAACCATTTTTCCATTTTGTAGCACTCCCTGATTACAGTCTCTTATTAATATGGTATTTATTTCTCGGTCAAGTATTGTTTGCACTTCACTAGTACAGAAATGGGCATTGGATGTGTCCTTCGGAGGCGGTTTTGGCAATAGCCCCTCGGATGCGGTTATATTTGTTATAGAGACTATCGGAGGTGGTTCCGAAATTGGAACCACCTATAGTAATAGAGGAAGGCGGTTAGTTTTATGGAACTATCTACAAGTTGTAAGTATTCGAGGTAGTTTCTTTGTAATAACTGGCTCTAGTATGTCTACCACATAGCCTATATATATCCTCTACCACCGCGCCCTATGCCATTGTCTTTCTCTACTATTCGAAGGAATGGAGGCGGGGCATTTCCTATCAGAATCAATCGAGGGTGAGGGCATGGGTAGAACTGCATGGGATAGTGTCGCCGAACAAGGAGTTGAGTGTAAGTGGGTTGGCTCTCCCGTCGCCACCTCCTCCGCCACCAAGCCTTGCCACCGACCATGGAGGACTGCTTCCCGCCACCGCCGCCATCATCGGCCGTTGCCGCCAAGTGCCAACCCCAGGAGGAGGCCCTTGTCGACTTGTCGTGACTTCTACAACTACACCGAGAAGGCGAGCAACCCATTATATTTCTTTAGTGGGTATGCGTCTTTTGTCCGGAAGATCTTGCCAAAACCTTCATCTCCACTCTCGGTCATATCAGGCTAGATTAAAGGGGGTGGCACGGCCTCCCTAGCCACCACTGCCTTGCCGGATATCCTAATGGTCGACCCCGAAGACACCCGTGTGGCAGAATGGAAAACCGCCTCCAGAGCATGTTTAATACCATCTCCAAAGCCTGATTATGTAGTGCTTTAAGAAAACACAAACATATATGCATTAGACTTACCTTATATACCACACCAAAACCACCTCTACCAAGTATTCTCTCATTGCAAAAGTTGTTTGTGATGTCTTTCAAATGTTGCAACGGCATATAGTCAGGTGTTGGTTCTATCTGCATAAAGAAGTTCTTGGATCAATAAGTAATTGCACTTATGTCATTTTAATAGACCTTTTGGGTCAATTTGGAGATCTCTTCCAAACAAAAAGTATTGAAACTATTTCGTATTGTAACTATTAGATAAAAGTATGAATTAATATGTAGAATTTTTATTACAAAAATGAAGGCGGATCCCCGTTAACTTTATATTTTTCAATGTTGTGCTACATTGTAATTATTATAGACTATTACAATATTACTTTCATCAATATGGATTTCATGAAGAATCTAGGAAGGCACCATCATGGCACATCAAGCTAGAGAGGAGGGGTGGTCATCGGGTAAAGCGGGAGGGTAGGTTTTGTCAACACGTAAGCTTGGCAATTTTTGGTATTATGCATAATTTTACAATTTAAAGGGATTGGTCTAGCTATCCTAGTTCAATCTAGGAATTGGTCTTATTTTTTATCTTAAGATTAAGATAAATATTCGATCAACAATTACCTATTAACATGTAATATGCATGATATACATTAGTGCGGCCAGGATGTTACATGGATGGTGCAACCTTGGTGATTGTTACTAGCAAATAGAAAGCCAACATATCAGCTATATTTTCCATATCTACTTCCCATCTAGTTTATTTTATCTGTAACAAGACATTCCTTTTCCCCAATATAACAAACCTACTGCATGGAAAATCCTTTTAAATAGGATTCTTTCCTGTTTTCATATAAAAGTGTAATAAACTGATTGTGCAAAATGGCATTTTCCAAGGTGCTATATGCATTTGTTTCTCTGTTATTATACTTTTATTTTGCAAAAAACTTTTTACATTACAGATCACATTTTTATACAAGGAATGTTGATGTAAAAAACCAAACAAAATACATATCACTACAACAATCACTATTTTGCACCTGCATATCTGTTTCATGGTCTCCATGCATAACTGCGAACTGTTGCACATTTGTTTCACTACAACAATCACTATTTTGCACCTGCATATCTGTTTCATGGTCTCCATGTATAACTGCAAATTGTTGCACATCTGTTTCAGCTGTTAAAGTTCCCTACAAAAAATAAGATAAAAATTTGAATCAGTGTTTCCTTTGTTGATTTAGCAACTATTATTGTCATTAGTTTTATTCTCATGGGGTAGAGAACATCTATATCTTTGTGTCTCAATGTGATAGTGATGGAGGAATGGTTGTGACAACAGGAAGATGGAACAAGAGACAAACCTCTAGAACGTCTCTATAATGGACAAGAACAATGTGATCATAAGCCCTGCAAAGATGAATAGCTCTCATTATATGTGAATTGAATTTTACACGTTGATAAATAATTCTTGTTCACAGGAGGAAAATACTAGGAAATCATAAATAACAATGCAACAGTAGAAATCATAGTAATGACATGATATAATACCAATATTTTCTAGAACTAACTAGTACAAGAATGGATGTGCCTACTTTGGAGACTCCTGATAAAATTATAGGATTGCCCTTAGGAATACATTCTCTTGAATCGTTTGCATGATCAGAAAAAGTGGTAGGACATCACAAAAGTTAGAATGCCTACCAGGGATTGGTGAACAGTGGTTTCTAGTTGTTGGGAACATCTCAGATGGATGCTGAAACTTCAAAGTGACAATCATTGACAGAATAACTTGTGAATAGGAGTTAATGCAACAAGCTTTACCATAGTGCAGGAAAAGAAAACTACATGTGGTGATGGACTACTTATAAATCCCCCTGCCCCCCAAAAGATCTTCCACGAGGAGTATGCATACAAAGTTGCTACGGGTTAGAATTCTAAGAAGAAGCACTTACAATTTAAAAACACTAGAGGCACAAAAAAAGCTTATCCAAAGCCTTTAAGAATTCAAAGCATAGGATACAGAACATAGCATATTCTTTCTACAAGTAAACAGAGTTCTTACGGTTCAAGCATCCAATAGATCCGCTTCATGAATGTAGGATTTTCTTCTACGCGAGCATAGTAGCAATTCAGTGCCTTAACATTATCAACCTGGAGTTCCCAGGGTCAAAGGAAGAAAGCATATTAACTATCTAGCTTATCTGGTTCAGTCATAACAACAATGATCTCAACTATTTATTGGCTTTCCCAGAAGTTTGCTGCCAAAACATAGTATGATTAACACTTGAACTCTTATTAATAGAGAAGATAAACATTGAACAAACCTTAAGGTACTCATGGGCTTCATAATTGCTCTTCTCAGTCGTCTTTTTCTGCCATTGATACCCATCATTCCGGAATAAGCGGTGTACCTTGCGGTTGAAAAGAAACCAAGAACCACCTGTAATTTCAAAACAAACTAGGTTAATCACAACCAGAGTTAGAGAAGGTACACGTTAGCTTGAATCAGATATCTAGCAAACAGAAAACAAAAGGCTGATAATTATTACTCGGTGGCCTCTAAGGGGTCTTGTGTTGGATCCCCAGCTGCTCAAAATTCCGCAATATCTCGAGAACCTCACTAGGCTTAAACCAAGCCACCTTCCCCAGATGTTGCAACTTGTATATGTCGATACCTGAATCGGAAGAATAAGATGTAACAATCTTCTTATCAACCAGAGAAGAGATAAATGACATCATAACTGGCACAAATAAGGGATTTTGTTGCCATGAATTTCGTTAATGAAACTGGATGGATCACCATTTATACCAACCAAAAAATAACGAAACATGATGGAAGGAGGGATCATGGTTTCAGCACACTAGGTTAATCACGAACATGAGTTAGTATGCAGCGTATCTAGGATCCGGCACCAAATCCATTCACCTGTTTACTAAGCCCCACCACAAGCAACCCAAATCCAATCGTCCGGTGCTTATAAAAAAATAGCAGCAGAAATAGCACCTGATAGTGCCAACGATTGCAACTTTAGAACTAGTAACTACGAGGTGCCGCAAGGTGTTTTTTCTTGATCCAGTTTTTTTCCCAGTATGGGGCGGAAAAACCGATTTCTAGAAAATCTTGGAATTTCTGGATTTATTTCAGCCCAAATTTTCAAATGAATTTTAAATTTTTAAAAATGACGTCAAAATATAAATTTAACCCTCACGAAGAAGTCTTCCTCAGGAATGGTTGATGTTGGAATTTTATGATTTTTTTTGAAACTATGATGATTTTTATAGCAAATTCAGAAACTATACACCCTAATGCATAAAAATCAAAAGTATCACCCCGTCGGCCTCCTGTTGGCCGAAGAGGTACTTTTCGGCCAACCGTTGGCCAAAAAGAACCTTTCGGCCAACCGTTGGCCAAAGAGTCCCTCTTCGGCCAACGGTAGGCCAAAAAGTGCTCTTCGGCCAAGAAAATTCATATCAATTAGGATTTCTAGTATTTTAATTTGATTCTTTTTGCATTACATTAGAAATTTTATGAAGTTTTTGTAGATATCAAGTTTGACTAGATTTAAAAGTTTGAATTTGAATTTTCATGAATTTGCTCAAATCACTAGATTGCCTATAATTTGAGCTAGGAGTATTTTTTTAGATGATTCTTTTTGCTACTGGTTCTTTGTGACTTTGTTTATCAGTAGTAATTAATTGGTGAATTTTATAATTATTTAAAATTAGGTTTTTACGAAAAAAATATGTTTTAGTGTTTTATAGGTTTTGTGCCATTTCTTTTAATTTTAATTGCTTTAAATTGTTTTCTTTAGTTTTTGACATATTCTTTTAGTTCTGTTAAGTTATCAGTAGATATTTTATATGTAGTATTTGTTTTGTATTTTATTTCTTTTATCCTCCATTTTCTTTCCCGCCGTTCTTTCCCTCCATTTTCTCCCGCTATTTTCTTTCCCACCATTCTTTGCCGCCATTTTCTCCTTCCATTTTCTTTCCCGTCATTTTATTTGCCGCCATTATCTCCCTCCATTTTCTCCCGCCATTTTCTCTCCCGCCATCTTCTTTCCTGTCATCTTCTTTCTCGCCATCTTCTCTTCTCAACTTATAAAACTAGCCTCATGGTGTCCACGACCGTAGATAACATCGTCTGACACGGTCTGTGTCTCCTGCGTAGGTGCTGCTGGTGGAGTGTGAAACACTGTCTGAGAGAAGTCATAAGTGTTTGCAGCTTCGTCATCATCATCGGAGAGTGTTTCACACTTATGACTTCTCTCACACAGTTCTTCACACTCCACATGAAGGCATCATCGTCATCCTCCGTCGATGCAGCACTCCTTAGTGTGGCGGGAGAGAATGTCGGGAAGAAAATGGCGGGAGAAAATGGCGGCAAAGAAAATGACGGGAAAGAAAATGGAGGGAAAAAGATTGCTGGAAAGTATATTTTTTTACATGTATAAAACGGCAATGGTTGTACAGGATTTATAAGGAACTTTTAAATATAAACTCCTATGAAGCTCAAAACAAGTTTTCTAGTAGGATAAAAGAAATAAAATACAAAAAAATACTAAAATAAAATAGCTACTGATAACTTAACAGAAACTAAAAGAATATGTCAAAAATACTAAAGAAAACAATTTAAAGCAACTAAAATTAAAAGAAATAGCACAAAACCTATAAAACACTAAAACAGAACTGTTTTCATAAAAACCTAATTTTAAATAATTATCAAATTCACCAATTAATTATGATAAACAAAGTCACAAAGAACCAGTAGCAAAAAGAATCATCTAAAAAATACTCCTAGCACAAATTATAGGCAATGTAATGATTTGAGCAAATTCATGAAAATTCAAATTCAAACTTTTAAATCTAGTCAAACTTGATATCTACATAAACTTCATAATTTTTTAATCCAATGCAAAAAGAATCAAATTAAAATACTAAAAATCCTAATTGATATGAATTTTCTAAAACAGGAGAGCAGGTGTTGGCCGAAGAGCACTTTTCGGCCTAGTGTTGGCCGAAAAGTCCTTTTTGGCCAACGGTTGGCCGAAAAGTCCCTCTTCGGCCAACTGTTGGCCGAAAAGTACCTCTTCGGCCAACCGGAGGCCGACGGGGTGATACTTTTGATTTTTATGCATTAGGGTGTATAGTTTTCGAATTTGCTATAAAAATAATCATAGTTTCAAAAAAAACCCGAATTTTATCAAGTCATGCCTGCTCCTTAAAAGGGGTCTAGAAGTTATGTCAAAAAGTTTGTAAAATGGAGATTCAATTTTGCAACGTCCAATTGATAATTTATGTGCCAAAATGCTAGGCTAGGAGCTATGTTACGAAAGTATATAAATATAAACCCCATTTACATTGTTCTGGTAGTTTAAATCCAAAATTTCAAATTTTCTGAATGGTATCAAATATTTTTTCTAGAGTCCACCAAAAATTTTGGTTACCAGTTGCTGCTGCATCGCCCTGGCCCGACGAACCTGCGTGGAATCCGGCCTTAACTACTTTGCTGCTGCATCGCACTGGCCCAACAAACCGGCGCGCCAAAGTGTACTAACCTCTGTTTTTGTTTTTTGTGATTAGATTATTTAATAACCTATGGTGATAAATCTTTTTTGCTGATGATTACATTATTTAATTGTGTTGTAGTGCACAACTCAAACAACAGTGGGCATATGCAGTATGGTGGAATGATGAAACTAAACTGCATTATCTACTGTGACCTTCACAGATTTGAGTCCTCATCTCTCTAGTGTGTTGGACTTGGAATGACGATGCTAAATCCCATCGTGGTCAGGAAAAGGGCACATGAGATGGAAACAAGTGAAAGCACATGTCAAAATGTGACATTTTGGTGACCTCTGCTAAACCCATCAGTATGTTTTATCTGATAGTTACATTGGAGGCGCATGTCACACATATACCTATGAGAAATCGCAAACGAGCACGTGTGTCTGGTCAATATATAGGATAATGTATTGCAGTGTGTGATGCATCCCTTTAATGAAACTCTTTGCTAATGAAACTGGCTTCTCAGCGCCCACTTGTAATTTTCTCTATGTCGCGAAAATCTATAGCAGACAATGGTATATCCTCCATAATGATATAGATCTGGACTGTGCAGGAAAACATATGTATATAAGAAAAGAAAAATATACAGAAATACACACCGCTTGACAGTACTAAAAAAAGAGAGACACCAGAGGGAAAGAAGCCCCTCTGTCTGATTCTTATACCACTAGAGCACAGGAGAGTTACTAAACAGAGCACACAGGCCGATTAAGTTGTTCATGGGTACAGCTAAATAAGTTGATTCATTTCAGATCTGGAGCTAGAAGTGTTGGATCCTCTTGGATCGGGTAGGCTAGATCAATCGGTGATTTACCTTCTCCTTGTGGCTCGAGGAGCCACCGGTGCCGGCCATGGTGACGGTGGCCGGTGATGGCAGAGAGTAGTGGGCGAAGTAGTGGCGGCGCTTCCCATCAGCACTGCACTAACCCTAGATCGGTAGGGATGTAGGTGGGGTGTACGGCGTTGCGACGAACCTCGTGATGCGAGCCGCCAGCCCCCACCTCTTTATATAGTGCAGGTGACAGGGGCCCGTCAACCATAGTGGGTTGAGCGCCCCCGATCAGGGCGCAGATCTAAGGGCCCGATGGGCCGTTGGGCCCACACGGTGAAGATCATCCTAACATTCTCCCCCATGATCTCAACTTTTACTTTTGACCTTATACTTTTACTTTACTTGTTTCATAACAGATTAGTACATAGAACATGTTTCATCATCACAGCTCATTTGCCGATAGAATCAGACAGCCACAACGTACCTCTCAGTTTTGAAACAAATTCTTTAACCTTGGACCCTTTTATTGTCCGGAAATTTTAGATTATACCATAAAACCCATGTCGACTGTGTGTTCTCCAAACACACTGGGCGGTAAGCCTTTAATAAGCAGATCTGCAAAAACATGTTTGTTGCTTTTATGCTCCAAGCATTTCAACATAATTCCGGACTTTTCTCAATAACGTACAACTTTGTGTCAATGTGTTTGGCACCACACTTGACTCGTTGTCATAGGAGTGAATTACTTAAATGGTTATCGCTGCTGTCAACCATTATCAACTCCGGGTACAGGTTTCCATAACGATTTTGCCTGTCCCTCAGCCTCATATCATGCTATACTTTATATTCGCATCACATTGATGATAAATGATTCATTCTATAGAGTTCTTCCACACAAAAACTCCTAATGTGAAGGTCAACGACAATTGTGGATTTCGCTGTACATTTCACAAGTTTTTATCTTTGTACTCACAACCTTTTGAGAGCACTTGTTTCTTTCAGCATGAGGCCGATATCTTTGACTCCATTCCATCAATTTAAATATGTACTGGACATTGCCAAAACAATCCGGATATGTGAACTATGTCACGGTAATGTTACACTTTTGCATTCATAAAGCTTCCAACAGCTGAAGCATATGGTACCATATTCATTTGGTCTATTTCACATTGACTCTTGGAACACTAAAGTTCCCAAAATCATTACCCTTTACTATAAGAACAGGAGTAGGTTTTCTCACATGCATACTTTAGAGACTTTTCAAAGTATGCTCATGCGACACTCCTAATACCCCCCTTTTTTTTTTCTTTTCTTGGTGAATCTCAATAATTATAACGAGAGTCACTCTACTGAGAACATTCTTTTGAACTTTGAGAACAAGAACTTCTTTTCTCCTGCTGTAGTAGATTGACATCACTATTAGCAAGTAGGACGTCATGCACATGCACAGGATTAGGAAATGAATTTCCCGTTCTATAACTTTGCATGAATACAATTGTCTTCTCATTTTCTTTAACCCAAAAAACATCTGATTCTTCTAACTTTAAATGCCACTGTCTAGAGACTTGCTCTAGTCCACAAAGGACTTCTTGAAGAAGTATCCCTTGTGTTCTTTACTTTCATCTGATGTAACTCAGATCATGATGTCGATCATGATGTGCCACTAACAGGCAAATTGATCCTATAGTCTTTCATCTCCAAGAAGCAATAGGTATTACAGGACCTGTATCACAAGATCCATGTTTACTCATTCCTCCTTTATGGAGCTAACAACAGGTGTTGTATAAGTCATACAACGTGCTCCCCCAGATACAATCTATTCGAGTCTTAGGTATTTTCATACCATGCTCCCCCAGATTACTCCATCGTTACTAAAAATGGCGTATCTTTAAACTTTATTATTTGGGTTTATTCTGTTAAAACTTTCTTCTTTATGGCACTTTAAGCACCGTCTTAGTATTCATTAGTCTGCTTTCGGAACTGTAAAAGATCCAGGAATACATCTATTTCTTTTCTTTAGGGGTATTATTATGATCGTCGTACTCCCCCAGATGATCACATTCTTCATTAATGGATATCTCATATTTCTTTCTCCCCCTCGAAATGTGGCAAGACCTTTTCTACCACAATTTCGAAAAACCATTCACAACTCTTGTGAATTGAGGAAACTTTGAGTATCTACTTCATGTATCTGATTACTTCATATGTAATGAAGTTATCTGTTAACGGTATGGGAGTTGAAGATATCGCGGAAAGTTGAAGGCACTGATTTTACCTGTAGAGCTGGAGACCACGGTGCTCATGATGGTGCTGTGCTGATGGATCCGAACCTAATTGGCTTCCAGGGGCTGAAAGGCCCGAGCTGCAGTGGGGAGAGATGAGCTGCGGACGCCAGAGATGCAGTTCTTGAGCATGGAAGAAAAATTTAGTCAAACTAGAGATAAGCCGTCGTCTCTAATTTTTAAATAGGCGGCGCTCTTCCGAGCCTAGGCACTTTCGGCCGTTGGATCGCGTCATGGGCGGCCAATATCGTCCCCGATCCAGGGGCGTTTTCGTCTTTCCACTAGCCCACCCCCCAATCACCGTGCTCCTCAAATCTCCGCCGCCGCCACCTCCGATTCCGCCTGAGCCCGGCCATCTCCGGCGCCTCCATCAACGGGCGGGACTTCGCCTCGCCCCACTCTACCGATTTCCCGCCTGAACCGCTGCTCTAGGCCCCTGATGCGCCCGCACGACTAACCCTAGCCGTGCCTCGGGGTCGCCGGCAAGGCGGTGTGGTGGCCGTCGGCTGAGCCCTCGCGCAGCTCCTCTCGGACCTCGCGCCCCTCTTAGTCGCAGCTGCGTTCATCCACTCTGCACCTTTGCTGCGTCCTCCTCCGGCAAACTGCTTCTCCGCCTGGTAGCCACTGCTCCTCCTCCTCTCACTCTGTTGGCTTATATACAAAAAAAAAAGGAATTTCAGGTTGATGGTAGATTGCATCCTCATCACCGGCTGACATTTTTTTGTGGACCCAACTCCGTCTGCGCATTGTGGCTGTCCTCCTCAGCCCTCCTCTGTCCCACCACATCCCCCCGTGAGATCGTCTTCATGTACAAGGAAGTTCCACTTTCAAAAAAAAATTCCTCTCTCCATACAGTCTGTAGCATCTAGCATTAGTGCTAAACTGCTAACTGCGTAGATTTGTTCTTGCAGATTCTGGATCTACTTTGTATATCTCAAATTCATGTCGAAATATGATATAGAATATTAGGTGCCAGATATATATGTTAACCCTTGAGCACAACAAATCTAAATTTGTAGACATAGACAGTTAAATGCACCGTTTATTTTTTGCTTGGTCATGCATTGCTTGCGCTTAAGCATGATATGCCAAGGTTTTGACACATCAAGAGCTGGTGTCAGGTCCACTCAGGTTGATTTTTAGTTTGAGTTTCTCAACTTCTGGAAACAGCAGAGGATCGATTAGCATTCCTTGTTTTGCCTATGTGCATATGTGCATACATAAGAAATGTGTATGGTGATTTCTTCTCTGGTCTACGTAAGCAGTACATGGAGTTTTTTTTCTGTGCCTTTCTTATGGTTTTAGATCCTATGTGCCTGATTAGTTTGGCACTTCTGTTGTCAAATCATGTTATTTTTAGAGGCCTTATCTTGACGTCCTGGATCATGTGTCATAAATATGCCACACACACACACACACACACCAAAGACTGCTGCCATCATACAATATTCAGATCTGATATATGCACAGTGTCTTATTACTGAACCGAGCTCTCTCTTATATGGTATAGTAGTTATGTAGGTTGAATGTAGCCTACCAAAATTTGATAATTCAGTGGATAGCTGTAGATTTTCTATTGTGCCTTCTCTTAATTCTTTGGTAGTTCCTCCAACACAAAGGGAGTAAGAAAATTACAAGTACTTCTACCAATGCTTAACCATAATCCATAATGCTTCCTTTCTGGCTTAGTTCTTAATGTAGTGGCATCCTAATTCTGTCCTCTTTTGGCTCATGTACAAGCTAATTATTTTCCTGCAGTTTTTTCTTTCGAAGTTTCAATTTGCGCTATAGAGATCCTGCTGATGCGAGTGAGAGTGTGTGATGCTCACTTGTTTGTGATTCCATAATCAGACGATATGATGTATTCTCTCGAGTTTGTTTACCTGTCTGTGATGCTTACTTGACTGTTTGACTAGCTACACATTGTAATTTTGTTTTGGCTCTCAAGAGCTTGTTGATTTGAAATTGCATAGATCTGCAAATTTAGTTACTTGTACTCCCTCCGTCCCATAATATAAGAGCGTTTTTGACACCACCCACTAGTGTCAAAAACGCTCTTATATTATGGGACGGAGGGAGTATTAAATTTGAAGCAAATGAAAGGTGAAGGTTGGCACGTCATTCACAGGTTAGCTAGCTCATATGAGTTTCCATGTTTCTTACTTCAGCAAATCTTACTCCGTACAACTCAAGCTAGATGTTCTTAGTGATTCTTTACTGAAGGACGCATCTGATACACCTTTTAAGTATGTGGACTTTGTGTGGTTTTTTTTTACTGCAATATTTAGGACCTTCGACCTATTTTCTTGGTTTGCGATGGTTGATATCTCTAATTTTAACTAAGATGTACAGTCATTTTAATGTTGAAGTTTGCTCGTTGTGAAGGCTGCGGAGTCTGTCGGACACCATTGTAGGTGCCTCGCGCGCTCTTGGAACCACAGGGAGTGGATGCTGGTGCCGATATTTCGTCAAACAGGTTGGCTGCATGAATCCAGGGAGGCGGAGCTTCAATCAGTACTCAAGATATAGACACCGCAATGCAGGAATCACATATGTATTGCACGAGCAGATAAGGCAGCTAAGTAAGATGGGGAAAATGGGCAACTAATCAAAGAATGGAGCCTCGGGCCACAGACCATGGAACTGCTCCGGCCGGCCAAAACGAACCATTTCTGTGTACTAAGACTAACAATCTAGCAACCGATTGGCTGATGGAATCACGCACAGAGCAGCCTCTTGGTAGGAATGAGTTGGCTGTTAGTTAGATCCCGTGCCCTTTTAAGTACTAGCTACTAGCCTCCGATTCCCATTACTACGACTGAGAAGAAACTAAAGGACGGCGTACTGACCTGCAAGCGTTGGTCGCCAAGCCGGGCGCTTCAGTCTCACTGGCTCTCACTGGCAGGCATGTGTGAAGGCCTTGATTTTTTATTTTTATTTTTGAGCAACAACTGAGAGTTTTACATAGCCCGGGGGCAATAAAAGCCAAACATGGCCGCCCACATTAAGGACTAAATAATTTCTATCAATATAATGGGCATGCCATTTACAGCTCCTACTTTCAAATTTGAACATAATATCCGCCATCCCATTCTTCATCTCTTTGATCTTTCTTATGATCGTAGCATTTTCAACCAAAGATCCTTCCCCAATGCTTCGGATAACTCCTGCGCAATCAGATGCAATCAATAATGAACCGGCACCGAAGCTCCCAAGTACTACTTGCCATCTTCTCCACGGTAAATCGCACAAGCCGTGCGCTTTTGTAGTCCCTGAGAAATAGCAGCATCAACATTACCTTTTGCCTTTCCATTGGGAGGAGGGATCTATCCTGTCGGCAGTGTAGACGGCTGGACTGAATGATGAATAATATGTTGAAAATATGAGCAATTTACCCTATGATTTTATTAACAAAAATAGTAGATAAAACATGACTGTTAAATCAGAGATAAGACAAGTCATGCAATCTGATAGAGAGTATGCAAATAGCATCTAAAATAGTGAATATGAACGAAACATATATATAGGACAAAAGCTAGAACAAGAAGTTGTGGTAGGATATCAAACAGAAAGAACAGGAACACGTACTGAGCTGCGACAGTAGCATTGGATTGGCGGACGTTGTTGCCCATGTCGTCGAAGAGGTTGTCGACGTCGGGGAATAAGTCATCGTTGAGGAAGTGGTCATCGCCGTCCGTAGCGTCCGTGATGAAGACGTCAGTAGTCGCGCAGAGCGCTCCCCAAAAATCTTATCACCCTTCTCCCGTACATGACTCGAAGAGGCGGGGTTTCGGATGCCTACTGTCCCGACCTGCGGTGCACGCCGCAAGCTAGGATTGGGAAGTACCTAGCAATAGCTCAGAGCCGGAACTTGGTGGCGTGAGGAAGATGATGTTCTGGTGTGTTTCTCTGGAGAGGAGCGACCTCTCTTTTATAGGCCCATGAGAAGGAGGCGAACATGCAGCGACGGTAGGTGAAGCAAAAGAGGGAGATGAAACGAACAGGCAGTAGCTGAAGGGTGCAGCGTTCGTATTCAATCTCCACTATAGCAAAAACGTTTCAGCTCCTGTGTGACCTTTCGTATACCAGTCGTGCGCGGCAAAATTTAGACAACGGCTCGGCTTATTCCCGCAACCCATGGTGCGTCGTGACGAGGCGTGGTGTGGTGTAGCGATGCGGGCGGTGGAGGAGGAGTGCCCGTGAATGTCTCTCTTGTTCTCATGCTCATACATGTGGAAAAACAACCTTCCTTATAAGGAGGTCCAACTCCTATTAGGTGAGCAGCATGGGTCTAAACTTTAGTCCCATTGCCTTGCATGAATGGGCTAAGTGGCCTCTAGGATTTATTAGGAATTCTGAAAATGGCTATTGGGCCGACACGAAATAGACCAAATTCCAGCAACCCCCCACCAGATCCTAGAGGCACACATAATCTTCCTTTGGTTCCCAAGCACTGTTTTTTATACCGATACTGCAGTGAAGAGTGTTAATTAAGTTGAACTTCCACCTATAACTCTATATTACACTACCAAGCAACTTGAACATTGGAATATGCCTTGAACTGCAAGTTTTCTGTGAATCTAGCTTCACACAAAGTCTTAACCGATACTAGGCTACTGCGGGACTTCTCCACGGGTGGAGCTTATGCATCATACTCTGAAGCCTTTTCATGAGTTTACAAGAGAGCATCATACTCTCATAGATTGCGACGTTTAACAATCGGACTCATATAGGTGTGTTCTTCAAAACATGTTCTGCAGGACAACATCGCTGCTTAAATAAGCCACTTAGAACACATTAAGATATGCATCAACCTATCATGTAATCGAGTCAATTTGTTAGGGTTGATCCTTAGTATCCACTATGTTCTGAGATTGATGTTGCTATAACTTTGCTATGCTTAATGCTTATCACTAGGGCCCGAGTGTCGTGATTTCAGATCTGGATCTATTATTTTTTTTCATGAATATAAGTGTGTTTTGGATCCTATCTTGGAAGTTGTATGCACCTATTACGTGTTATGATCCACATACCCCAAGGTGACAATAGTTGAGATTCTTTCCAGTGATGACCGTAGTATGAGGAGTTCATGTATTCACTAAGTGCTAATGCTTTGTTCTGTTCTCTATTAAAAGGATACCTTAATATCCCTTAGATTTCCTTATGGACCCCGCTACCTGATACGTCCATTTTGCATCATGTTTTCCTATTGATATTTATTGCATTATGGACTTTTCACTTTATGCTAGAATTCTTATGCCTTTTCTCTTTTATTGTACAAGTTTCACATGAAGAGGGAGATTGCTGGCAGTTGGAATTCTGGTCCGGAAAGGGCTATATCGGAGACACTTATTCTGCACAACTCCAAATGACATAAAAATTGATGGAGAATTATTTTAGAATATATAAAAAATACTGGTGAAAGAAACAACAGAAGGGGACCCACCAGGTAGCCACAAGCCTGGGGGCGCGCCCTACGCCCCAGGGCGTGCACCCTGGACTTGTGAGGCCCCTGACAGGCCTCCGAAGGTCATCTCCTGCTATAAGGTGCCATTTGACTTAGAAAAAAAAACCAAAGGGAAGGTTTTGGGACGAAGCGCCGCTGCATCGAGGCGGAACCTGGGCAGGAGCACTTTTGCTCTTCGGCAGAGTGATTTCGCCTGGGAAACTTCCCTCTTGGAGGGAGCAATCGAAACCATCATCATCACCAACGATCCTCTCATCGTGGGAGGACCAATCTTCATCAACATTTCACTAGCACAATCCCATCTCAAACCCTAGTTCATCTCTTGTATTCAATCTTTGTCTCAAAACCCCAGATTGGTACCTGTGGGTTGCTAGTAGTGTTGATTATATCTTGTAGTTGATGCTAGTTGGTTTATTTGGTGAAAGATTATATGTTCAGATCCTTAATGATATTCAATTCTTATGGAAATATGCCCTAGAGGCAATAATAAAGTTGTTATTATTATATTTCCTTATTCATGATAAAGGTTTATTATTCATGCTAGAATTGTATTGACCGGAAACTTGAATACATGTGTTCATACATAAACAAATACCGTGTCCCTAGTGAGCCTCTACTAGACTAGGCCGTTGATCAAAAGATGGTTAAGGTTTCCTAACCATGGACATGAGTTGTCATTTGATAACAGGATCACATCATTAGGAGAATGATGTGATGGACAAGACCCAACCGTTAGGATAGTATATGATCGTTCAGTTTATTGCTACTGCTTCCTTAATGTCAAATACATGTTTCTTCGACCATGAGATCATGCAAGTCCTGGACTCCAGAGGAATGCCTTATGTGCCATCAAACGTCACAACGTAACTTGGTGATCATAAAGGTGTTGTACAGGTATCTCCGAAGGTGTTTGTTGGGTTGGCATGGATCGAGACTGGGATTTGTTACTCCGTGTGATGGAGAGGTATCTCTGGGCCCTCTCGGTAATATAGCATCACAAGAAGCTTGCAAGCAAAGTAACTAAGGAGTTAGTTACAAAATGATGTATTACAGAACGAGCAAAGAGACTTCCAGTAACGAGATTGAACTAGGTATGGTGATACCGACGATCGAATCTCAGGAAAGTAACATACCGTTGGACAAAGGGAACTACGTATGTTGTCATAAAGGTTCGACCGATAAAGATATTCGTAGAATATGTAGGAACCAATATGGGCATCTAGGTCCCGCTATTGGCTATTGACCGGAGAAGTGTCTTGATAACCCACAAGTATAGGGGATCACAACAGTTTTCGAGGGTGGAGTATTCAACCCAAATTTATTGGTTTGACACAAGGGGAGCCAAAGAATATTCACGAGTATTAGAAGTTGAGTTGTCAATTCAACCACACCTGACAGACTTAATATCCGCAACAAAGTTTCTGATACCTCTCCAACGTATCTACTTTCCCTAACGCTTTTCCTCTTGTTTTGGCCTCGAATTTGCATGATTTGAATTAAACTAACCCCGGACTGACGTTGTTTTCAGCAGAACTACCATGATGTTATTTTTGTGCAGAAATAAAAGTTCTCGGAATGGAACGAAACTTTGCGAGGATTTTTTATATCAAATAAGAGAATTTCTTGAGCCAAGAGGTACCTGAGGGGGGCACCTGGGTGGGCACAACCCACCAGGGTGCGCCTGCCCCCCCAGGCGCGCCCAGGTGGGTGCTGCCCACCTGGTGGCCCCGCTGACCCTCAAACCGACGCTATAAAATTGCATTATTCCAGAAAAAAAGGGGGAGAAAGAATTATCGCGTTTCACGAGACGGAGCCGCCGCCGTCTCCTGTTCTTCATCGGAGGCCAGATCTGGAGTCCGTTTGGGGCTCCGGAGAGGGGGATCTTCGATCTTCGTCATCACCAACACATCTCCATCGCCAATTCCATGATGTTCCCCACCGGGAGTGAGTAATTCCTTCTTAGGCTCACTGGTCGGTGAGGAGTTGGATGAGATTCATCATGTAATCGAGTTAGTTTTGTTAGGGCCTGATCCCTAGTATCCACTATGTTTTGAGATTGATATTGCTATGACTTTGCCATGCTTAATGCTTGTCACTTTGGGCCCGGGTGCCATGATTTCAGATCTGAACCGTTTATGTTATCACCTTTTTATCCATGTTCTAGATCCGACCTTGCAAGTTAAAGTCACCTACTACGTGTTATGATCCGGCAACTCCGGAGTGACAATAGTCGGGACCACTCCCGGTGATGACCGTAGTTTGAGGAGTTTATGTATTCACCGTGTGCTAATGCTTTGTTCTGGTTCTCTAAGGAGGCCTTAATATCCCTTAGTTTCCAATAGGACCCCTCTACCACGGGAGGGTAGGACAAAAGATGTCATGCAAGTTCTTTCCATAAGCACGTATGACTATTTTGGTGGGGAAGTAAGGCGGGAAAGAGAAAGCCGAGTTGGGTGGCTTGGGATTCATGACAAGGCCAAAACATATGGGCGGACTAGGGTTTCGTGATATGGAGATTTTTAACCTAGCGTTGCTAGCCAGACAGGCCTGGAGAGTAATGAACAACCCTAACTCCCTTAATGCTAGAATCCTGAAAGCGGTGTACTTCCCTGATACTACACTGCTGGAAGCTGAACTAGGAGGAAGACCGTCTCAGATTTGGCGGGCAGTGCTAGACGGGAGAGATATGCTCATATTAGGAATCATCCATCGAATTGCGAATGGGAGGTCAACCGAGATATGGCAACATAATTGGCTCCCGAGGCAGGGGATGATGAGACCTATCACTTCCCTAATCCCGAACCCTCCCAGATATGTATCGCAACTCATCACACCGGCGACGGCCGCCTAGAACGAGCCACTGGTTCGAGCAATTTTCCTGCCAATTGATGAAGATGCAATTTTGCGTATCCCGTTATGCACAAGAAATATCAATGACTTTTGGGCTTGGAGTGGAGAGACAAGAGGCTTATTTCTGTCAAATCAACATATAGAATCATATTAAACACCAAGCTGACTAGAGAAAACTGGATTTAAGAGACGGCGGGCACATCGGGATCGGAGCGGGAGAGTAACGCTTGGTCTACCCTGTGGAAGGCAGAAGTTCCGCCCAAGATTAAGCTATTCCTCTGGAGACTTGCGAGAAGTTCAATACCCACTGCAGATGTGCTCGAACACCGGCACATGGCTGATTCAGCTGCGTGCAAGATATGTGGAGCTCCTGATTCCTGGACACACACAATGCTTGAATGCACAATGGCTCGTTGCATTTGGTCTCTAGCGGATGAGGATCTAGTCCAGGAGATGAGCCAGCATAGTAATAGTAATCCGCGGGACTGGTTGTTTGCTATGAACGAAGCGCTGACGGCGGACATGTTTATGTGTATGGCGGTCACAATTTGGGCTATTTGGACCGCGAAGAGAAAATTTGTGTACGAAGACATCCACCAGAGCCCGCTGTGCACCCACCTGTTCATACAGTCATACTTGGCGGATATACATACCCTGAGGAAGCCATCGCCGGTGGGAGGTAGCACCAAAGTACAACGCGTGAATCACTGGATCGCCCCGCCGGCCAATATGATGAAGATCAATGTGGACGCTGCAGTGGCCGGGAGATCGGGAGTGGGAGCAGTTGGAGCTATTGCCAGAGATGGAGGAGGATCTTTTCTGGGTGCCTCAACTTTTGGCTTCAAATCCATCACTGATCCCACCACTCTTGAAGCACTTGCGGTTAGAGAATCATTGGCATTGGCATACGATTTACATCTCCGCTCTATTCAGGTAGCATCTGACTGCAAGATCGTGGTTGACGACATCAAGCAGCTAAGCGGAGGGGGTTATGGTGCAATTATTCAGGAAATATTAGAACATTCTCGTAGTTTTACCTCTTGTATTTTTACTCATGAGTTTAGGAGCTCGAATTTCGAGGCTCACAATTTAGCGAAGCATGCTTTAAAGTTAGGAGGTGGCTGCCATGTTTGGTTAGGCCACCCTGGTAACCTTCGTCCCTGTAACTTTGGTGACGGATCAATAAAAGCTTCGTGAATTGTCTAAAAAAAAAAGGTATTCAGCTGCAGGAGCTGTGCTAGCCGCTGCGCCAGGCTAACTCATGTGCTACTTTTGCAGTGCAACGATTAATGAAACCAACGGCACTCGCAAAACCTGAAAATTCGCAAAAATTCCCAAAATCTAAAGTGTCGGTGAGGGATCGAACCAAGTATCTCCTGCAAGTGAACAAGGTCGCTTGCCAACTATAACTCCTGGGTGTCTATGTCTGAATGGGAGCTTGTCTTATACGAACTATAAACAACAAAAGATGTAAATTTTTTTGAAATTTCGAACATGATTTCCTTTTTGGAAAAGGTAAATATATTTTGAAACGCAAACATTTTTAAAATTGTGAAAAAAATAAAATCTCGAACATTTTCTGACAATGCGGAATTTTTTTGGGATTCTCAAAAATATTTTGAAAAAGGGAACAAAATAAAAAATGAAACATTTTTTGAAATTATGAAGAATTTTCAAAAAGATACAAACATTTTCTGAAAATCAGGAACAAAAATTGAAAATGACAACACTTTTCGAAGATATGATACTTTTCCAAAGCACGAACATTTTTCTGAATTTGTGAAGAAATTTGGAAAACTGGAACATTTTTATAATTCCAAACATTTTTTGAATTTACGAAATATGTTCGTGTTTCCTTGTGAACAAAATTTGAAAGTGGGAACATTTTTCAAAAAACAATCGACAACATGCACATTTTTTAAAGTTGTGAACAAATTCTTGAAAGTGAGAGCTTTTTTTGAATTTACAAATGAAGTTTCAAAACATGAACATTTTAACAAATTGTGAACAAATTTTGACAGTGGGAACATTTTATGATTTTCAAAAAACGCGAACATTTGAAAATAAGATATTCTATATCTGAATTTTTGGAACATTTCTTGTGTAAGAAGTGAACAAATATTTGAAGTTCTAATTTTTTTTGGATTTCTGAACATTGCAGAAAAAGAAACAAAGAAATTGAAATAAAATAAAAATGAAAGAAAAGAAAAGAAAACAAGAATCACAAAAAAGAAAATGAAAAAAAAGGAAAAAGGAGTCTAAAGAAAACTGAAACAGGAAAAAAGAAAAAAATGGAAAACAAAAAAGAAATGGACAAATAAAAGTAGAAATCCGGTTCAGGATCCTGCTAGAAGATTCCCAAAACCGGAAAAACCGGCTGGAACCTTCCAGAACTTTCCTAAAAACGAGATCGTTATAACTGGGCCGGCCCATCATGGTCGATGCATGTGCGGCGCCCCAACAACTTGACGCAAAATGCGTCAAATAGGAAAATCCCGAAAGCAACTAGTTAACGAGCGCTCCTTCGGGAGCCTCGCAATGATCAGCGCCACTTGGCACGCTCTCAGCCATTCGCCACATGTCGCGCTTTGGACGCTCCCTCCCGATTTTATTTTTATTTTTCCGCACACGTTTTCGTCTTTTTAGCCGGTTTTTTTCAGGGTTTTTCGACGTTTTGGTTTTCCACCGGTCTTCCATACCTTTTCGATCAAAAAAAATCAAAAAAAAATTTGGCCCAAAAAAACGCGTTTTCATTTTTTTCCTTTCGTGAGAGATACGGTTTTGCTTCCGCGAGAGGCACGGTTTTGCTTTCGCGAGAGTCACGGCCGTGCCTCTCGGAAACGAAAAAAACCGCGTTTTTTGTTTTTTATTTCTTTCGCGAGAGTCACGGTTTTGCTTCCGCGAGAGGCACGGTTGTGCTTTCGCAAGAGTCACGGCCGTGCCTCTCGGAAACGGAGAAAAACGCGTTTTCTGGTTTTTTCCCCTTTCGCGAGAGTCATAATTTTGCTTCCGCGAGAGACACGGTTGTGCTTTCGCGAAAGTCACGGCCGTGCCTCTTGGAAGCGGAAAAAAAATTGCATTTTCTGTTTTTTTCCTTTCGCGAGAGTCACGATTTTGCTTCCGCGAGAGGCACGGTTGTGCTTTCGCGAGAGTCACGGCCGTGCCTCTCGGAAACGAAAAAAACGTGTTTTTTGTTTTTTTTTCTTTCACGAGAGTCACAGTTTTGCTTCCGCGAGAGGTTCTGCTTTCGCGAGAGTCATGGCCGTGCCTCCTCGAAAACGAAAAAAAATGTGTTTTTTCTTTTTTTTCTTCCGCGAGAGGCACGGTTGTGATTTCGTGAGAGGCACGGGCGTGCCTCTTTCGGAATGGAAAAAAACTCGTGCTCCTGGTTCGGTTTTTTCGTCCGGTTTTTTCATGGAAAAATTCATCAAAACCTATCAACATGAAATCTAGTTTTGAAGATCTCGACACGAGGAATCCAACAGTGAAATCGGTTCGAGATTTGGACGCACGGTTTAAGAGATAAAAACGTTTTAAATCAGCGCGCCACTTGTCGCAACCTGAGAAGTTGGAGTGATCTTTGCAACAAGTACTACTTAACTAATGATTTCAGAAAATCCCTGCACAAGGAAGGAGCCTGTATGGCTTCGGCCTGCCGACCCGAAACATGTATGCTTTGGGGTAAGAAAAAACATATTTCAGCCTCTAAAAAAGAATATCAGGGAACGTGCAAAATCCCAGGCACATACTACCTTTTTTTTCTTCAAAAACTAGCTTTATTTTTTAAAGTTGTGGCATTCAAATCAAACAATAGTTACATCCTCGATCAATTTAGCTAGAAGAAAACTAGGGATCTCCCTCTTACGAAATCACTCTCTCTCTCTCTCTCTCTTTAGAAAAGGGCACTCCTTATCTACACCTCTATATCTATGTATCTATACCTAATAATAAAAATAAAAATATAATATTTATACATTTATTAAATCATTCTTTAGTATTTTTCATCTGTCCGGTCCTCCTTTGTACTACAGTACAAGCCTTCCCATCGCTCGCTGAAAAAAAAACTTAAAACCTGCTCGATCTGTTTTCACCCCATGTACAATATCCCAACATGAAGAAGCAACTTTGTTTCAATCCGCGAACCAATCTGTCGTTGAATGGTTAGGAGAGCAGAGGTATCCTCAGCCCACCAAATTTCAAGTCCTATACTTTGCACGGGTGCTCACATTTTTCTGAATGAGTTAAATGCACTAGAGGTCCTAAAAGTTTTGTTGGGGTGTCACTTTAGTCCTAATTCTTTTAAAATGCACCTTTAGGTCCTAATTCTTTTGTAAGTGGTTCACCCGAGGTCCTTTTTCACAAGAACTGACATGCCTGCGTGGCGCGTTGACCCACGCTACATCAACACAGGGCCCATCCGCCAGGCGAGAAACATCGTAAAAGTTTCTAGGCAGTGTTACTTTAGTCCTACTTCTTTCAAAATGCATGTTTAGGTCCTAATTCTATAGTAAGTGGTTCACCCGAGGTCCTTTTTTGCTCGAGCGGTTGCTGACCTGCTCGCGTGACACGTTGAGCCACACCATGTCAACTTAGAGGCTGTTGTGGTTGCTCTTTTTTATAGAAAGCCCCTTGTAAACCCCCTCTTGACATTTCCCGACTCCTACTGAAATCTTCTCTCTCTCTCTCTCTCTCTCATGCCAACACCATCGCCATGGCTAGGACAACAAGCTCCTCGACAGGGAAGTGGGTGACGAAGGGGAGCATTGTAGCAGTATCGTCGGCGCCTCCTCCTCCACAAGCTCCTATCACCCAACCTCAAATTAGAGCAAGCGGTTTGAGAAACTTAATGAAACAATGCAAATCAAACTAAATCAATGCCTACAGCTAGTGATTGCAAAAATAAGGTTTTTTTTGTTGCAATGTTCATCATCTGCTAGTGACCCCAAGTCAACATGGCATGGGTCAACGCGCAACCGAGCAGGCCAGTGAGCGGTCGTGCAAAAAAAGACCTTGGGTGAACCACTTACTATTAAATTAGGACCTAAACGTGCATTTTGAAAGAAGTAGGACTAAGGTGATACCCAGAAACTTTTAGGACCTCCAGTGTATTTCTCTCGCCTGGCGATTGGGCCCTCTGTTTGATGTGGTGTGGGTCAATGCGCCACGCGGGCAGGTCAGCAAGTGCTTGTGAAAAAAGGATCTCGGGCGAACCACTTACTAAAGAATTAGGACCTAAAGGTGCATTTTGGAGGAATTAGGACTAAAGTGATACCCTGACAAAACTTTCAGGACCTCCAGTGCATTTAACTCTTTTTGAATTATTTTTTTGAGGTACAGAGTGAAGAATCACTCAGGAGAACTGACGGTATTCATTCACCACATCCGTGCTAATCACTTCTGGGACCCTAGCGAGCCAGAAGTGGTCTCCATTCAGTCTTGCATGTGCTGCCAGCTTGTGGGCAATTTTGTTCTGATCTCTCTTGATCCAATTGACTCTGTAGGCAGCAAAAACTTTCAGGTTCTCCTTGATGTCCCAAATGAAGGGGAAAGCCTCTGCTCTGATCACTTTATCTGACATAAGTTCCGTGGCCAGCGCAGCACAGTCAGTTTCAACAATCACCGGCCCCCTGAACAAGGAAGCGAATGATTTCACCCCAATCAGTACTGCATGCGCCTCCGCCACCTCTACACAGTTACTGTATCCCATAACCTGTGTCTGTGAGAAGAAGGGGAAACCCCTGTGGTCTCTAGCAATGCTGCCCGCCGAGCTCTCCCCAGTACCAGGTACAAAACTTGCATCGCAATTTATTTTAGTCCATCCTTCCTGAGGTGGAATCCACCGGCATAGAGTCGTTGAGCTTGACTCCATATAGTTCCTCTGAATCATGTCCGACGCATAATGGTGGCTACTGTCCTTGCTCCCGCTACTGCTCTTCCCCAATGCCATTTTCCCAGAGTCCGAGGTTTGCAAGCACAATGTGGCCTCTCCTGTTTCAGCAGCATACTGTTCAAGGAATGCGACTGAGTGCGCAATTGTTTCTTTCCCATCATTGAAGACGCAGTTGTTCCTCAAGTACCAGCAGCGCCACAACAGCAGCAGTACTTTTGTACGCATTTCAGAATTGCATTGCGCCAATAGATTCTGCAGCCAGTCCTTTCCGGAATCCCGAAACTGAATTTCCTCTGGGATGTCCCAAACTGCCCTTATCTCTGATCTCAAAGCCCTGCTCTTTGTGCAGGCAATAACCGCATGAAATTCGGTTTCATCGGCGCTACCACATATCTTGCAGATGCTATCAGTTTCCAATGTGCGCTTCCATTTATTTTCCTTGTTGCAAGCGTCTGTGTGGCCACCCGCCATCCGAAGATTCTCTCTTTCCCGGGAACCTTGGCCTTCCAAATGATATCACATATACCTCTGTCGTTTGGTTCACTAGAGGAGGAGGAGGCAGCCAGGCTCGCTTGTGATTTGAGTGTATAGGCCAATTTGTATGCACTCTTCACCGTGAAGTTGCCCGTTTTCTCGTAGTTCCATGCCACACAATCCTGCACATCCGCATTCGAGATCTTGATACTACAGATTGCTTCCGCATCAAAAGGGTAAAAGATCTGGTGTATCAAATATGTATCCCATTCCTTCCTGTCCGTTTGCATGAGTTGGTTCACCCACATTAGATGTGAATTCCTAATGAATTTGGCAGCCTTTAATCCCTCTTTTCTAGGAATCCACTAGTCACGTTGAATCTGAATGTTCCCCCCATCTCCTACTCTCCACACCAGACCTTTTTTCAGCAGCTCCAACCCAAATTCGATTCCTCTCCACACCGGGGAAGCATCCTTTGCAAAGACAGTATCTAGCAGTTCCCCGTGAAGAAAATACTTAGATTTCAAAACCCTTGCACACAAAGTATTGGGGTTTTGTAGTAGCCTCCACCCTTGTCTCGCTAACAAGACCTGATTAAACGCTCCCATATCCCGAAATCCCAGGCCTCCATCACGTTTGGGTTTAATCATGTTCTCCCACGACATCCAATGTACTTTCCGATGGCCTTCCTCATCCCCCACCAAAAATCCCCAACGAGTCTTTCATACTTTTCACAGAAACCTTGAGTCATTTTAAAGACGCCCATAACATGTGTCGGGATTGCTTGGGCTATTAATTTGACTAGCACCTCCTTGGCCGCCTGTGACATAAACCTCTCCGACCAGTTTGAACATCTCTTAACGAACCTCTCCATAATCGGTTGGAATTTCTCTTCTTTCATTCTTCCTTCGGGTGTAGGAAGGCCTAGGTACTTGCTTTCAAAGGTACTCGCCTCGACCTCCAAAGTGTTTTTAATTTCTTGCTGAACACCAAGCGGACATACCTCGCTGAATAATAAGGAACATTTACTTCTGCTAAGCAACATTTATTTCTGCTGGTATGTCCGTCAACATATCTAATTCTTTATTGCATTTTTCTAATGAGGAGATTATAAATAATGCAAACCAATTGGGAGTTTCACTCGGGGATACATATAGTGAGGTTTCCAATTCGGTGAATGATTTGTTAGATTTGGAGGCGGAGCGTGCCTTAGAAACTATTCGTAATATTGCAGCGGTTAAACCAATGAATGACAATGAGATTGAGGCATTAGGGGTTAGAGTGCTCGATAATTTGTGTGTGGATCTAGCACCATCCAATCATGAGTCTGAGGATGATGATATGCCCATAGAGAATGCAGTTTTTTGTTCCGCTGAGCCCGGTTATGAGGATCGGGAGTCAGGACCTAGTAAACCCAAGCGTAAGTGGAAACGGAAAATTTACCCCGATTCTGCAGTTCGTCGGAGTGCTAGGATTCGGACTACTAAAAAATTTCATGATGAGTGATGAAAGGAATCTTTTGGAATAGCAGAGGTCTGAAAGACTTGGCTAAAAGAAGGTTTCTTGCTGAGGCATCTCTGGAGCATCGTTTAGATTTTATTGCTCTATCGGAAACTGGTAGAGACAACTTTGCGCCCCAGTTCCTTTCCTCTCTTGCAGGTGGTGTTGATTTTGATTGGCATTGCCTCCCTCCGCGAGGAAGATCGGGTGGTATCTTGCTGGGTGTGAGATGCGATTCGCTCGAGGTTCGGAGTGTAGTGATGGGTGACTTTGCGGTTAAGTTTCGAGTCAGGTCTAAGGTTGATGGTTTCAACTGGGCGTTGGTGGCGGTTTATGGTGCCGCACAGCCCGAGCTTAAACCAGATTTTTTGGCGGATCTTGTTCGGATTTGTGGGTCCGAGCAGCTTCCAATCTTAGTTGGGGGTGATTTCAACATCATTAGGAGGAGAGAGGAGAAGAATAATGATAACTTTGATGGCAGGTGGTCGTTCATGTTCAATACTATTATTGAAAGCTTGGATCTGAGAGAGATAGAGCTTTCGGGTAGAAAGTTTACTTGGGCTAACGCTTTGCCCAACCCGACTTACGAAAAGCTTGATCGCGTTCTTGCGAGTGTGGAGTGGGAACAGAAGTTCCCGCTTGTGACGGTTCAAGCTCTTTCACGGGGTTTTTCCGACCACACACCCCTGTTCGTTGACTCAGGGGAGCCGAATCACGTGGGAAACAAAAACACCTTCTCTTTTGAGATGGCCTGGTTCGAACGTGAAGGGTTCCTAGACCTGATCGCTAGGGAATGGGCGAAGGGTGTAGGCGGTAGGACCGCGGTCGAGCGTTGGCAAAATAAGATTAGGAGCTTGAGAAGCTTCTTACGGGGTTGGGCTAAGCACCTCAGTGGGGTATATAAGGTTGAGAAGGACAGGCTCCTCTCTCTTATACAGAATCTGGACGTTAAGGCTGAATCCACGATTTTGATGCCTGCTGAGTTCCAGGATAAAACTGACGCAGAGAAGAGGTTGAAAGAACTTCTCCGCGAAGAAGAATTGAAGTGGGCTTTGCGGGCTAAGGTTCGCAAAGTGGTCCAAGGGGACACGAATACTCAATTCTTTCATCTGATTGCTAATGGTAAGCACAGAAAGAAGAGAATATTTCAACTTGAACAAGATGAGGGCACTATTTTAGGACAGGATAACCTAAAAACATATATAACCGAGTATTATAGGCAGTTGTTTGGACCTCCGGAGGATAATTGTGTATCTCTCGATGAGTCCAGAACTGAGGATGTGCCTCAACTTTCGGCTGCTGAAAATGATATTCTGGTTGCCCCGTTTTGGGAGAAGGAGGTGTTTGATGCTATAGCACAGTTGAAAAATAATAAGGCTCCTGGACCGGATGGATTTCCGGTGGAGTTCTACAAGAAGTGCTGGCATATTATTAAGGGGGATTTGCTACCTATGTTTCATGATCTGTTCTCTGGACAGCTTCAATTATTTCACTTGAACTTTGGAACTATCACACTGCTTCCGAAGAAGACGGATGCTGTGAGAATTGAGCAGTTCAGGCCGATCTGCCTTCTCAATGTTAGTTTTAAAATTTTCACCAAGGTCGGGACTAATAGGCTCACACAGATTGCGCATTCTGTGGTGCAGCACTCCCAAACTTCTTTCATGCCGGACAGAAACATCCTTGAAGGGGTGGTCGTCCTTCATGAAACGCTCCATGAAATCCATTCCAAGAAGTTAGATGGTGTCATTTTTAAGGTGGATTTCGAGAAAGCGTACGATAAGGTTAAATGGCCTTTTCTCCAACAGGCATTGCGTATGAAAGGTTTTGATGAAGCCTGGCGACGCCAGGTTGAATCATTTACGCAAAAAGGGAGTGTGGGAATTAAAGTGAATGATGATATTGGTCATTACTTCCAGACACATAAAGGCCTTAGACAAGGAGATCCGATGTCCCCTATCTTGTTTAACATTGTGGTTGATATGTTAGCCATCTTGATAGGACGGGCTAAGGAGAACGGTCAAGTGGGTGCCTTGGTACCTCATCTGGTTGATGGAGGTGTATCCATCCTTCAGTACGCTGATGATACTATCATCTTTATGGAGCATGACCTGGCCAAGGCGAGAAATATGAAGCTGGTGTTATGCCTTTTCGAACAATTGACCGGGTTAAAGATTAACTTTCATAAGAGCGAGCTGTTCTGCTTTGGTAGAGCCAAAGACGAACAGGAGGCTTATCGGCAATTGTTTGGGTGCGACTTGGGGGATCTACCTTTCTCTTACCTAGGTATTCCAATCCACCATAGAAAGCTGACAAATAGAGAATGGAAGTGCATCGAAGACCGGTTCGAGAAGAAATTGAGTTGCTGGAAGGGCAAGCTCATGTCATATGGAGGCCGATTAATTCTGATTAATTCGGTGCTCACGAGTATGCCTATGTTTCTCTTATCGTTCTTTCAAGTCCCAGTTGGTGTTAGGAAAAGACTGGACTTTTATCGATCGCGTTTCTTTTGGCAGGGTGATGATCTAAAAAGAAAATACATACTTGCAAAATGGGATATCATCTGTAGACCGAAAGACCAAGGGGGTCTTGGTATTGAGAATCTTGAAGTCAAGAACAGATGCCTTCTTAGCAAGTGGCTGTGGAAGCTTTCTTTTGAGAGTGATGCCATGTGGGCCCAAATCCTTCGCAGCAAGTACCTACAGACAAAGTCCTTGTCCCAGGTCACAGTCAGGCCAACTGACTCGCCTTTCTGGAAAGGCCTGATGAAAGTCAAACAATCTCTGTTTTATAGGACAAAGGTTGTTATTGGCAACGGCGCTAGTACACGCTTCTGGGAGGATACTTGGCTCGGTGAGACACCATTGGCCATTCAATATCCGTCTTTATATCGTATTGTTCAACGACGTGAGGTGTTCATTGCTACGGTGTTTCAATCCATCCCCCTTAATATTCAGTTCAGACGGTCGTTAGTGGGCAATCGTTGGGAAGATTGGCTCCGTCTAGTTCGGAGACTAATGGATGTCCATCTTTCTCAACAACCCGATGAATTGCGCTGGAAACTGACTAGGTCTGGAGTATTCACGGTTAAATCAATGTATATTGATGTAATTAATTCGAGCTCCATTCCTACCTCCAAGCATGTTTGGGATGTCAAAGTTCCTTTGAAAATAAAAGTGTTTATGTGGTTTGTCCATAAACAGGTTATTTTAACCAAGGATAACTTGATTAAGCATAATTGGACAGGACCTACGAGGTGTAGCTTCTGTGATCGGGACGAGACGATCAAACATCTCTTTTTTGATTGCCCGCTTGCCAGAGTACTTTGGCGGACGGTTCACATTGCTTTTAATATTACTCCACCGAATTCTGTCACTACGTTATTTGGGACATGGCTCACGGGGATTGCGCCTGAATTAAACGAAACATATTCGTGTTGGAGTTTGCGCTATGTTGTGGACTATCTGGACTTGCAGAAATGATTTGGTTTTTAACAGAACATCACGTATTCATTTTTTGCAGGTTATTTTCTGAGCCACGGCCATGATCCGTTCATGGTCACTACTCACTCCGATGGCGGCCAGGGAGCATTTGGTTACTGGATCTATCCGCTGGGAGATGGTAGCTCGGGATATCTTCAACCGGTTTGGATGGCGGTCATGTAATAGGATAGGCAATTAGTTTGCCTATCTATCTTTAGCCAGCCGGTTGTGGCATCTTATCTTGGCTAGTCTGTGTGTCCAGCCTCTTTTGCTCTGTGTGAGCTGTCTTTTTATTACTTTTCAGTCAGAGACCTTGGAACCTTGTTGGAACCCTTTATTTCGTTAATAAGATGGCCGTATGCATCACTCTGATGCAGAGGCCGGGGAGATCCCCCTTTTCGAAAAAAAGCAATTTCCCAGAGCCTCTTTGGAACAGATCCAAAGCCTGCCTGACCGCCCGCGCTTGAATAACAGTGGCCTTGAAAAAAAGCAAGCTGTCATCTACGAAAAATAGATGGGATATGCCAGGGCTACCCCGCGCCACTTTAATGGGTTCAATTCGGCCCCCCCTCCACTTCTTTTTTCAGAATACTCGCAAGGCCATCCGCCACAAATAAAAACAAATACGGGCTCAGGGGGTCGCCTTGCCTCAAACCTCTCGAAGGATAGAAAACCTCCAGCAGCTCACCATTACACCTAACTGCATATCTCACTGTCTTGACACACTTCATCACCCAATCGGTCCATTTACGATCGAAGCCCAATTTTCTGAGTGTGCCCTCAAGAAAATCCCAGTCCACTCTATCATATGCCTTTGCTAAATCAAGCTTGTAGGCACAGTGAGAATTAGTCGTTGTCCGGGTATGCTTGATCTTGTGGAAGCACTCGAACGCTATGATAGTGTTATCTGTAATCAATCTGCCAGGAACGAACGCGCTCTGTGTTTCTGATATAAGCTCATCGAGAAAAGGCCTCAGTCTGTTTACCAGGCATTTTGATATGACCTTATAAATCACATTACACAGACTGATCGGCCTAAAGTCCTTCAAGCACACAGGATTGTTCCCCTTCGGTATGAGCACAATGACCGTATCATTGACCCCTTCAGGCATGATACCCTCATTAAAGAAATTTAGGACACCTCTTACCACGTCCTTCTGCACAATTGCCCAGTTCCTTTGAAAAAACCGGGCGGGAAACCATCTGGCCCCGGAGCTTTTAAAGGTCCAATTTGAAAGAGGGCATCTCCAATCTCCTTTTCCGAAAAGGCTTTGGTTAAGCTAGCATTCATCTCTGGTGTGACTCTTTCAGTGAGGAGATCAATAATTATATTCGGGTCTACCTGATTATCCTTGCTGTATAGTTCAGTGAAAAAATTTGTCATCATTTTCTGGATGTCCTTTTTCTCTTCGACCCAAGAACCATCTTCGGCTTTCAACTTTTCAATTGTGTTTTTCTTCCGTCTCCACGTTTCTTTCCTGTGGAAAAACTTTTCATCCAGCTCAAGAGACAGCCTCCTCTCGCAGCCGTGTTGCTCGTGAGCGTTGACGCCACATCATTTCCTCCCCATGCAACATTTCATCCAGCTCAAGAGACAGCCTCCGGAATCTCCTTATCTCTTTCCATGGTGGGGGCTTCAGACCAGCGCTGCCCTAACTTCTTCCTCAGTGCAGCAATTTGTTTGTTTACTGAACCAAAATCCTCTCTAGCCCACTTCTGAAGTACGTCCTGCATGGTAGCTATTTTCCTTGTAACATCTGCTAGAGAAACAGCTTCATTTCCCTCTGTCCAAGTACTATCCACTATGTTCTGTAATGACTCTTTTTGCTCCCACATAGCTTCATATTTGAAGGCTTGACTGATTGGTCTCCATTCTTTCCTGTTTCCAAACCGGAGTAAAAGTGGTAAGTGGTCAGATCTTGATGAAATCAGATGCTCAACAGATGCCCCCGGAAACCTGGACGACCAGTCTGGGGTCGCCACTCCCCTATCAATCCTTGCCTTCACATTTCGCTCTCCGTCTTGTTTGTTGTCGTATGTCCAATCCAGCCCTTTATATCCCAGATCATGCAAGTTGCACCAAGCTAACACTTCTCTGAAGTCTGCCATATTTCTCTCTGATCTTTTTGATTTAGAAAAGTGCTCATGCTGCCACATGGTTTCATTAAAATCGCCTATAACAAGCCAAGGTTCTGTAGCATTTGGTCTAATTCTTTTAAGCAACTCCCACATATGAATTCTATCTTGAGCTCTTGGTTCACCATAGATAAAGGTTCCACGCCACAGTAAGCCATCACTACTGGAATTTTCACGTACGCCGGGTGTAATACTCTTCGCCGAGTGCTAAAACACGGACACTCGGCAAAGCAAACTTTACCGAGTGTCACTCTCGGCAAACCCAGCTTCACGGCAAACTGCCATCTTTGCCGTCACTGCCTCACGGCAAAGAGGCACCGCACGGCAAACCCTGCAGACGCCGAGAGCCGCTCACGGCAAAGAGGAGCCACGTGGCATGCCCGTCCGCAACAGACGGCTCCGTCAGTTACTGCGTACTTTGCCGAGTGTCACTCTCGGCAAAGCATATGCAACATCCAATTTTTTTTTGTGATCTTTCTAACTTACATGTGGTCCCACTGGTCATATTTATCAGTAAAAGTTTTAAATAACTTGCTAAATATTTTTGAAAAAATGACGATATCTTTGCCGAGAGCTGCTCTCGGCAATCCTTCTGACCAGTAGGACAGCGTGGCCCACATGGGAGCTGACAGTTTACATAGCTTTGCCGAGAGCTAGTCTCGGCAATGCTCTCCTTCTTTTCCGAGAGCTTCTCTTGGAAAAGTTGTGGCACAACAGTAGTGTCTCCCAGACGACCATGTTTCTGAGAGGAGCTCTCGGTAGTATATCGTTTTCCGAGTGTTGCTCTCGGAAATCTTTCCCATCCATTCTGCTGTCAAGCTATTTCTTTTCTGATCCCTGCAGATAAAAACAACTACAGTGCAATTTGATCATATATAAGCATAATTTGATCTAGTCCACACATATATAGGCATAATTTGATCTAGTCCACATATATATGCATAATTAGGGATAGTCCACATATTGTCACACACAAGTCGAATGTATTATCCTAGTAGACGTCACACACAAGTCGCAAACTCATACATATTGTCACTACTTGCAAAACACGTGCACGCCACAATAGAAGTACACTTGTTCATATATAGATCATCTTGAGGAGGAGAGGCCATCGGGTTAGCATTCCGGAGGAGGAGGAGGGGCATCACTTGCACTGCATCGAGATTGCATAAGAACCTATAAGAGTAGAGTCACGTGAGGGTGGTTCGTCCCTATGTAATGAATCTTCTACTCTAGTTTAGATAATGTTCTACCTGTAGTTGATCCTCAAGCAGCTTCAACCTCTTGTTCGTGTCTTCCCGTTCCTTTTCTCTGGACTCCTGCTCAGCCTGCCGCCTTTGCTCCTCTCAACAGCCCGTTGCGCCATTAAATCCTGTAACATGGCATTAGGCTCATATAGGTTGGAACGGTGCTATTTCGAGGCATGGACATAATGAAAGGTTAGGATGCTAACCTTGAGACGCGCTATCTCACGTGATGCGGCGGTTGGGCGACTCCGTATGGACGGAGTTGAGCTGGTGCTCGACGCACGTATCTCGTGCAGCTTGCGATGCGAGGAGGTGGCGATCGCCCCGTTGCAAAGGAGGTGGCGGCCATGGCCCTTCCCCTCGCCAGCAATGATGAGAAGCTCAGGGTCAAGGGGCTTGGACGTAGGTTCGGCTTCCTGCCCGTGCACCTCCTGGAAGACCTCTTTGAAGGTCCCCCACTTCTCCTCCGCCGACTCGCTGCAGAACTCGGCGCCATCCTTCCCCTTGTGGCCTTCTCTCCAGGCTTCCAGGATGTGGACCGGGTGACCCTCCTTCGCCTCCTGCAAAAATTAACCATCAAGTTTAATGAACCAAGATGCACCGTGCGAAAAATTAACATCTTAATCCACATACCATGTGTTGCTTGAGAGCGGTTAGGTTCCGGCTCCCCTGGACATGAGCCGGGCCTGTCATTTTGGCTCGATCATTTCCCTTCTCCACATGTTGCGCCTGCCATGCTGGGTTACACCACATGTCAACCAGGGCCTCCCAACAATCGTCCTTCATCCAGGGTTCCTTCACCTAGTCAGACAAAATCGAATAATTGAGGAACAAGAGGGATGAATCAAAGTACTAGCAACCGATGTAGCCACTTACCACTGACAGGTATTCTTCTCGTGACATGTTGGTCTGGCAAGCAGTCTTCCTTGTCATCTTCTCTCCCTTCTCATCGAGCGGCCGACACTGCATCACGGCTTTGTACCGCAGCGTGTGCTTGAGGTCAGAGAGTATCTTTCGGGCAGATTTCACGATGCCTTTGATCGCCTTCTTCTTCTCACCATCCACGCAAGCAAATGTTTCCTACAAGAAAGCATAAGGCATCTTCTCACCATCCACGCAAGCAAGGATTTGGATATGGAAAAATGCAGTGGTCGGAGCGAAGATACTTACAAAAAAAGCATTGATGACCCGAGTGGCCATGGTGACATCGTGCTCATCCTTGTTGTGTAGGTAATGCTCCCAGGTTAAACCTAGCGACGGCGGATCGTCATCACCCGGCTTGGACAATCCAGGGAAGTGCTTCCTCAAGAGGGAGCCGATGACGTGGTTCGGCGGGCGTGCCCCCTTAGGTTGTGTCGGGATAAATTCCCACTGACTGCATGATATAAAAGACAAGCATATGTGAGTGTCAAAGCGGCATCCAAAATATGATGCAAATGAAATGCTTGCTTACCCGTCTCCTGTCGCACAAATGACAGGACGGTTGCTGGCAGCAGTTAGTTCCGGGACCTTCCCCGGACCACGCCCGGATTTCTTCCTCTTGGAAGTGTTTCTCGAGGTAGACCCCGAGCCGTCCGAGACCTCCATGTCGCCCGACTCGGTAGCGAGCGGATCTGGTATATCTAAGTCCACTCCGACATCGCCATCCGATGATGACGATGCCTCGGTTGTGGCCTGATGGGAGGCGGACGACTTGGTCCTACCAGTCGGGACTCTCCGGTACTTACTACCAGTGCTCTCATCAGAATCTGAAAAACAAAATATATATGGTTACTCTCAGTTCCAAAGCAAAATCTTCCTAATCTAAGTGTCATATCATATATGGCAAAAAATAACACAAATAGCTCAATCAAGTCTCAGATATATAGTTCCATTTACTAATGCCATAGCACGGACAAGGAAACAAGCACAAGTATATAGTTTCATTGATCTACTCTAGTATTTATCTAAAAAAGCACAAGCATGGAGGTGCTGATCCTTCACAAGATGTCGAATTCTTCAGAGAAGGTGTCGATCTCTTCGGGTATGTTCAGATACAGGAAGTTCAGACAACTAGTGTACTGACGCATAGTCTGACCAAAATTTGAGTGCTCATTCGGCAAAAAACAAAGCATCCACAGCCTTATCCCCACGCCAAACCACTTACCGACGACAACTAAACTCTTATTTACATTGGCCGTAGCACATTACTAGTATTTACAATGATCATCAGTCATAAAATTCAACCAGAACAATAGCAACTAAACTCTTATTACTCGTTTAGTTAAACTAAAAGTCAAACAAACACTCTAGGCATTACTCCAAACTTCCAAACTTCCATACTACTCTAGGCATTACTAAACAGGACCATCTTCCTCTACTACTTTTAATCACATTTGTGCATAGTTCCTACATTTGGGGGAGCGGTGGAGGAGGGGGTGGTGGTGGAGGAGGGGGTGGTGGTGGCCGCAGTTGGGGGCGGTAGACGAGGGGGTGGCGGTGGCCGCAGTTGGGAGCGGTGGAGGAGGGGTGGCGGCCTCAGTTGGTGGTTGCGGCGGCGGCGGCTATTTCGGCGGCGGCGGCGGTGGCGCAGGGAAGAGAGGAGGGGAACGAAGATACAAACGAAAGGGGAAAGGTTAAGATCTAGGTTAGATGATTTACCGAGAGCATCGCTCAAAAAAGGTGGCCATTGTCGAGAGCCGAATATCGACCCTCGGTAACCACTGCTCTAATTTTTTTCCCTTCTCTTTTTGTTTTTGTTTTGCACTATCTTTTTTGTATCTCATATTTCATATGCTTTTACGACCAAAGTTTGTAAATTCCATGACTTGTGATGAATTTTTTCAAAACTCAACTTTAAAGAGTGTAAAGTAAAAAACATGAGAAGAAGCAGTTGTTGACCATGGCCTACCCCCTCTCGGTGCCGGTCAACTTTCTAGACCGGCACCGAGAGAGAACTTTAAAGAGTGTAAAGTAATAAACATGAGAAGAAGCAGTTGTTGACCATGGCCTACCACCTCTCTCGGTGCCGGTCAACTTCCTAGACCGCCGGGCCCACCGGATAACCCATGCATATACATGCGATGGCCTCCTTTGAGAGCACTAGAAGTTTCGAGGCCAACGGAGCAACAGGACCCGCACTTCCTGCACAAACCGGACACATTCCCTCTCGATACCCATAGACTATCTCGAAGAACGGGCCTAGACTTGGTCTGTCATCTCGCGATGACATGCACTAACACGGAGAAGCAGTTATTCACCGTGGACTACACCCTCTCGGTGCCGAATAATGCCCTAGACCGCCGGGGCCACCGGATGGGTGCTCGATATAGAGACCGCCCGAGGGGGGGGGGGAGGGCACCCCTACATGCGTGTGGCCCATGCATATGCATGCAGGGGTGGTGTGCTATTTGAATAAGCAACGCACGTCCTTGACATGATACGTGGCTCACAAACCACACACACGGGCGGGAACGTCGAGGACCGTTTGCGTCCCTCCCCGAGACAGTCTTCGGTGGGCGATCCCGTGACAGAACAGGCCTAGACTTGGTTTGTCATCTCACGATGACATGCACTAACACGAAGAAGCAGTTATTCCCTGTGGCCTACCCCCTCTAGGTGCCGAACAACGCCCTAGACCGCCGGGGCCACCGGAGGGGTGCCGGTCTCTAGAACCGGACGAGGCCCATCCGAAGAAGAAAACACAAGACGATAATTATGATGTGCTAAGGTTGTTTGCCAAGCATGGAAGAAAACAACAAAAAAAGTATAATACATATTATTGAGAATGCACAAGAAGGAAAGAGATCTAGGTTAGATGCTTTACCGAGAGCGCCTCTCGGAAAAGGTGGCCATTACCGAGAGCCGAATATCGACCCTCGGTAACAATTGCTCTAATTTTTTCCCCTTCTCCTTTTGTTTTTGTTTTGCACTATCTTTTTTGTATCTCATATTTCATATGCTTTTACGACCAAAGTTTGTAAATTCCATGACTTTTGATGAATTTTTCCGATAAAAGACTTTTGATGCACTCATATATATATATATATATATGTATGTATGTATATATATATATATATATACACACATATATGCTTTTCGGGTAAGATTTGTTCAAAACTCAACTTTAAAGAGTGTAAAGTAAAAAACATGAGAAGAAGCAGTTGTTGACCGTGGCCTACCGCCTCTCTCGGTGCCGGTCAACTTTCTAAACCGGCACCGAGAGAGAACTTTGAAGAGTGTAAAGTAAAAAACATGAGAACAGGAAGTTGTTGACCGTGGCCTACCCCCTCTCTCGGTGCCGGCCAACTTCCTAGACCGGCACCGAGAGAGAACTTTAAAGAGTGTAAAGTAAAAAACATGAGAAGAAGTAGTTGTTTACCGTGGCCTACCCCCTCTCTCGGTGCCGGTCAACTTCCTAGACCGCCGGGGCCACCGGATAGCCCATGCATATACATGCGATTGCCTCCTTTGAGAGCACAAGAATTTTCGAGGCCAACAGAGCAACAGGACCCGCACTTCCTGCACAAACCGGACACATTCCCTCTCGATACCCTATCTCGAAGAACGGGCCTAGACTTGGTATGTCATCTCGCGATGACATGCACTAACACGGAGAAGCAGTTATTCACCGTGGACTACACCCTCTCGGTGCCGAATAATGCCCTAGACCGCCGGGGCCACCGGATGGGTGCTCGATATAGAGACCGCCCGAGGGGGGGGAGGGCACCCCTACATGCGTGTGGCCCATGCATATGCATGCAGGGGTGGTGTGCTATTTGAATAAGAAACGCACGTCCTTGACGTGACACGTGCCTCACAAACCACACACACGGGCGGGAACGTCGAGGACCGGCTGCGTCCGTCCCCTAGACAGAATCTTCGGTGGGGGATCCCGTGACAGAACGAGCCTAGACTTGGTGTGTCATCTCGCGATGACATGCACTAACACGGAGAAGCAGTTATTCACAGTGGACTACACCCTCTCGGTGTCGAATAACGCCGTAGACCGCCGGGGCCACCGGATGGGTGCTTGATATGGAGACCGCCCGAGGGGGGAGGGCACCCCTACATGCGTGTGTCCCATGCATATGCATCGACGGGTGGTGTGCTATTTGAATAAGCAACGCACGTCCTTGACGTGGCACGTGCCTCACAAACCACACACACGGGCGGGAACGTCGAGGACCGGCTGCGTTCGTCCCCGAGACAGAGTCTTCGGTGGGTGATCCGGTGACAGAACGGGCCAAGACTTGGTCTGTCATCTCGCGATGACATGCACTAACACAAAGAAGCAGTTATTCCCCGTGGCCTACCCCCTCTAGGTGCCGAACAACGCCCTAGACCTCCGGGGCCACCGAAGGGGTGCCAGTCTCTAGAACCGGAAGAGGCCCATCCGAAGAAGAAAACACAAGACGGTAATTATGATGTGCTAAGGTTGTTTGCCAAGCATGGAAGAAACCAACAAAAAAAGTATAATAAATATTATCGAGAATGCACAAGAAGGAAACAGACCTAGGTTAGATGCTTTACCGAGAGCGCCTCTCGGAAAACATGGACATTGCCGAGAGTCGAGAATCGACCCTCGGTAACCACTGCTCTAAATTTTTTCCCTTCTCTTTTTGTTTTTGTTCGCACTATCTTTCTGGTATCTCATATTTCATATGCTTTTACGACCAAAGTTTGTAAATTCCATGACTTTTGATGAATTTTTCCGATAAAAGACTTTTGATGCACTCATATATATATATATATATATATATATATATATATATATATATATATATATATATATGCTTTTTGGGTTAGATTTGTTCAAAACTAAACTTTAAAGAGTGTAAAGTAAAAAACATGAGAAGAAGTAGTTGTTGACCGTGGCCTACCCCCTCTCTCGGTGCCGGTCAACTTTCTAGACCGGCACCGAGAGAGGACTTTAAAGAGTGTAAAGTAATAAACATGAGAAGAAGCAGTTGTTGACCATGGCCTACCCCCTCTCTCGGTGCCAGTCAACTTTCTAGACCGACACCGAGAGAGAACTTTAAAGTGTGTAAAGTAATAAACATGAGAAGAAGCAGTTGTTGACCGTGGCCTACCCCCTCTCTCGGTGCGGGTCAACTTTCTAGACCGGTACCGAGAGAGAACTTTAAAGAGTGTAAAGTAATAAACATGAGAAGAAGCAGTTGTTGACCGTGGCCTACCCCCTCTCTCGGTGCCGGTCTACTTCCTAGACCGCCGGGGCCACCGGAGAGCCCATGCATATGCATGCGATGGCCTCCTTGGAGAGCACAAGAAGTTTCGAGGCCAACGGAGCAACAGGACCCGCACATCCTGCACAAACCGGACACATTCCCTCTCAATACCCATAGACTATCTCGAAGAACGGGCCTAGACTTAGTCTGTCATCTCGCGATGACATGCACTAACACGGATAAGCAGTTATTCACCGTGGACTACAACCTCTCGGTGCCGAATAATGCCCTAGACCGCCGGGGCCACCGGATGTGTGCTCGATATAGAGACCGTCCGAGGGGGGAGGGAACCCCTACATGTGTGTGGCCCATGCATATGCATGCAGGGGTGGTGTGCTATTTGAATAAGCAACGCACGTCCTTGACGTGACACGTGTGTCACAAACCACACACACGGGCGGGAACGTCGAGGACCGGCTGCGTCCCTCCCCGAGACGGAGTCTTCGGTGGGCGATCCCGTGACAGAACGGACCTAGACTTGGTCTGTCATCTCGCGATGACATGCACTAACACGAAGAAGCAGTTATTCCCTGTGGCTGCCCCCTCTAGGTGCCGAACAACGCCCTAGACCGCCGGGGCCACCGGATGGGTGCCGGTCTCTAGAACCGGACGAGGCCCATCAGAAGAAGAAAACACAAGACGGTAATTATGATGTGCTAAGGTTGTTTGCCAAGCATGGAAGGAAACAACAAAAAAAATTATAATACATATTATCGAGAATGCACAAGAAGGAAAGAGATCTAGGTTAGATGCTTTACCGAGAGCGCCTCTCGGAAAAGGTGGCCATTACCAAGAGCTGAATATCGACCCTCGGTAACCACTGCTCTACCGAGAGTCCTCTCGGCATAACTGCAACAACCAAGTGCCTTCAGCTCCCAGCGCATGCCTCTTTGCCGAGTACCGCCCTCGGTAAAATTTTGTTCCCAGTTCTGTTCATACTGTTTTTTGCTCGAGTTGGTGCAGCAAAAACATTTATACAATACTCAAACTTGCATTCCAAGTCACACAGGTTAACAACAAACTCACGTAAGCATTAATCCATAAATAGTTCACACAAGCTTCATTTCAAATTACAAAGTACCTCTTTAGTACAAGTGCCTACTTACTAATTAAACAACAAAGTGGTCTACATGCATGCACCATATGATAAAAAGCAACACCACAATTATGACAAACTGAAAGAGAATTATGAAGTTCTTCAATCCACTGAACCAGCTAAGCCTTGTCTCTCTCTCGGTACCAAGAGAAGAGGCAGTTGTTGACCGTGGCCTACCCCCCTCTCGGTGCCGGCCAACTTCCTAGACCGGCACCGAGAGAGAACTTTAAAGAGTGTAAAGTAAAAAACATGAGAAGAAGCAGTTGTTGACCGTGGCCTACCCCCTCTCTCGGTGCCGGTCAACTTCCTAGACCGTCGGGGCCACCTGATAGCCCATGCATATACATGCGATGGCCTACTTTGAGAGCACAAGAAGTTTCGAGGCCAACGGAGCAACAGGACCCGCACTTCCTGCACAAACCGGACACATTCCCTCTCGATACCCATAAACTATCTCGAAGAACGGGCCTAGACTTGGTCTATCATCTCGCGATGACATGCACTAACATGGAGAAGCAGTTATTCACCGTGGACTACACCCTCTCAGTACCGAATAATGCCCTAGACCGCTGGGGCCACCGGATGGGTGCTCGATATAGAGACCGCCCGAGGGGGGAGGGCACCCCTACATGCGTGTGGCCCATGCATATGCATGCAGGGGTGGTGTGCTATTTGAATAAGCAACGCACGTCCTTGACGTGACACGTGCCTCACAAACCACATACACGGGCGGGAACGTCGAGGACCGGCTGCGTCCGTCCCCGAGACAGAATCTTCGGTGGGTGATCCCGTGACAGAACGAGCCTAGACTTGGTCTGTCATCTCGCGATGGCATGCACTAACACGGAGAAGCAGTTATTCACCGTGGACTACACCCTCTCGGTGCCGAATAACGCCCTAGACCGCCGGGGCCACCGGATGGGTGCTCGATATGGAGATCGCCCGAGGGGGGGGGGAGGGCACCCCTACATGCGTGTGGCCCATGCATATGCATCGAGGGGTGGTGTGCTATTTGAATAAGCAACGGATGTCCTTGAAGTGGCACGTACCTCACAAACCACACACACGGGCGGGAACGTCGAGGACCGGCTGCGTTCGTCCCCGAGACAGCATCTTCGTGGGCGATCCCGTGACAGAACGGGCCTAGACTTGGTCTGTCATCTCGTGATGACATGCACTAACACGAAGAAGCAGTTATTCCCCGTGGCCTACCCCCTCTAGGTGCCGAACAACGCCCTAGACCGCCAGGGCAACCGGAGAGGTGCCGGTCTCTAGAACCGGATGAGGCCCATCCGAGAAAGAACACACAAGACGGTAATTATGATGTGCTAAGGTTGTTTGCCAAGCATGGTAGAAAACCAAAAAAAAGTATAATGCATATTATCGAGAATTCACAAGAAGGAAAGAGATCAAGGTTAGATGATTTACCGAGAGTAGCTCTCGGAATAAGTTGCCATTACCGAGAGCCGTTAGTCGACCCTCGGTATATGCTGTCGGTGCGGCTTTCGGAAAAGCCCACGAGATCTAGGTTAAGACTTTTACCGAGTGTCTCTAAAGTTTGGCTCTCGGAAACGTTTCCCGCGGGGACTTATACAAAATTTCCCCCTCGCGCACGCTCACTCCTCTCCTCTCTGTTTCTCTCTCGCCCCTACCCCCTCTGTCCGCCGCTGCCCCTCAGCGCCGCCGCCCCATCCGGCTTGCTCTGCCATCGCCATCGCCGCCTCCACCAGCCCCCACCTCCACCTCCACCGAGCCCTCCCACCGCCACCTCCACCTCCACCGAGCCCCCCCCACCGCCACCTTCACCTCCACCGAGCTCGTCCACCTCCACTGGTCTGCCGCCGCCGCCTTCCCCGACCCCTCCACCTCCACCGCCCCCACCGCCACCTCCACCTCCACCGAGCTTGTCCACCTCCATTGGCGCGGCATTCCCTCCATCGAGGTCTACCACGTCCGGCATCCACCTCCCCCGCCGCCCCCTGCCCCGTTGGTGAGCCCCTACTCAATCTCGTTTTTTGAAACAAAAGGGGTTTCCCCCCTCTCCATTATAACAAAAGGTGTATATATATATGCATAGTGAATAATGTGTGTGAGCGTGTGCTTTGTATGTGTGTGTGTGTCAGTGAGTGATGTTGGTGTGTGTGTGGGTGGATGTGCTGTTGATGTGTGTGTGTGTGTGTGTGTGAGTGAGTGATGTTGGTGTGTGTGTTGTGGGTGTTGTTGTTGAGATATGATTGACACAACTTCATTCTTTCATGCAGGACATGCATCTATTTTGACAATAGAGAGAGTGAATTCCGTTGCACGCTTCAAGGGTAATCTCTTCCCGTTCATGTGTAGGTTTTCGTTATTTGTAGATCACCTAAATAGTCGCGTAACCTAGGTGTCTCCCATTCGGAAGGGTTGTATCTAAATATGCAATGTCTTTGCATATTTATAACCTCAACTCTTTCGAATTGTCCATGTTTTCCATGTACAACCCGAGGATGTGTAGGCGGGTCGTTTTCATGATGTACTTAGATCCGAGACAAAATTTCGATAGTGTCGCCTTGTTGTTCTCTAGATACACATCCTATTGGCTTATTGCTGAGACGTGTATTTGGAGAACAGCGGGGAGGTGCTGCCAAAATTTTGTCTCGGGTCGGAGTACGTCATGAAAGCGGACCCAGCCTACACATTCTCGGGTGGGATTAGGACCTATCTTTACCTATTACATAGCTCAGTGCATGTCGTAAAACTTGATGGAACCACTTGTTACATAAAAAAAATTATGTGTGTGTTTCACTTTATATCAGAGGATGGAAGAACGTGAGTGGATGTACACCGGACATCCCAGCATGGAGGGTATGACCCCTGAGTGGAGGTCGAAGACCAATGATTTCCTGGAATTAGTATTTGCTAGAGAAATGCCAGTTCATGGAATTTGGTGCCCATGCACGGAGTGTGATAACCAGACTGAAAGAGATAAGATTACTATGAGTAAACACTTAGGCAAATATGGGTTTACGCCAGGCTATTACCGGTGGATCTTTCACGGTGAGACAGAACAGTCCAGGGCAGAGGTGGTGTGACAATGCACCGGCGAATATGATACTCGGATTGAAAACCTGTTAGATGACATCCGCCGTGCGGATCCGCGGGAGGACCCGAACTCCGAGGAGCCGCCGGAAAGCCCTGAAGAGTATCATGCAACTTTGTTTGCGGCACAAAAACCCCTTCATGCCCATACAGAGGTTACTCAACTAGATGGCATTGCACGCCTAATGGCCCTAAAGGCAAACCATAACATGAGCATAATTTGCTTCAATGAGTTATTGTCAGTTATTGCTAGCCTGTTGCCTAAAGAAAATATATTGCCAAAGAACATGTACGAGTCGAACAAAATCCTCGGTTCACTTAAGATGCCGTATGAGCAAATACATGCTTGTCCAAACGGATGCATGTTATTTAGAAATGAACATAAAGATATGAATTATTGTGTCAAGTGCAAATCCTCTAGGTATATTGAGGTAATAGATGATGATGGTAGCAAGAGGCAGCTCACAATTGCCGTCAATATCCTTCAATATCTTTCATTCACAGAAAGGATCCAGTGGCTTTATATGACCGAGGAAACTGCCCAATATATGAGATGGGCCGCCGAAGGGAAGATGTACAATACAAAAAAGATGCAACATCCACGGGATGGTGAAGCATGGAAGAAATTTGTTGAAATTCATAAGAAAACATATGACTGGAAGAATGTAGTTGTTGGGATAACAACCGACGGGTTCAATCCATATGGTTTGATGGCTGCCATATACAGTTGTTGGCCAGTATATGTTATCCCCCTGAATCTGCCCCCTGGCGTTTGCATGCAACGACATCACATGTTCCTGACGTTGATAATTCCAAGTCCTAACTATCCCGGGAAGAATATGAGTGTGTATATGGAGCCATTGGTGGACGACTTACTTGTTGCTTGGAACAACGGGGTCCGGACATATGATGCTGTTTCAAAGAAGCACTTCAATATGCATATCTGGTACCACACATCACTACATGACCTACCGGCACGTGCGATATTTTGTGGTTGGTGTGTAAAGGGGAAGTGGCCTTACCCAGTGTGTCGACAGCGTGTGACTTTTATTTGGCTGGCTAAGGGTCACAAGTATGTATGCTTTGACCAACATCGGCAGTTCCTTCGTCTTGATCACCCATACAGACAAGACGCTATGCACTTCCAAAAAGGAGTTATTGTTGATGACCCGCCACCACCTATTATGACCGGTGCCCAGCTTAAGGATGAGTTAGATGCTCTCGAGGAAAATCTCGATGGGAAAGGTTTTGTCGGATATGGAGAGACACACTAGTGGACTCACATTCCAAGCTTATGGAGGATCCCTTACTTTAAAGATCTTCTACTTCCACACAACATTGATGTAATGCACACTGAAAAGAATATTGCGGAGGCCTTACTCGGCACGCTCCTTGACACCGAGAAGTCAAAGGATAACATTCAGGCTAGGATCGATCAAGCCAACCTATGCAACAGGCCAAAATTAAATTTGGTGCCTCGTGCAAAAGGTAATTCTTGGAAGAAGCCACCAGCCCCTTTCACCCCTTCAATGCCCCAAAGGAAGGAAATTCTCCAATGGATTGTGAACAACTTGTACTTCCCTGATGGATATGCAGCTAATATCATGAGGGGAGTGAATATGGCTACAAAGCGAATAGGAGGCCTCAAGAGTCATGACTACCATGTATGGCTTGAGCGGATAATGCCTGTGATGATTCAAGCGTATGTCAGAGAGGATATTTGGCGAGTGCTGGCGGAGTTGAGCTACTTCTTATGTCAGCTTTGTGCCAAAGAACTAGATTATGAAGTGGTTGCAAAGTTGGAGGAACAAGCACCTGAGTTGCTATGCAAGTTAGAGATGATATTTCCGCCAGGTTTCTTTAATCTGATGCAACATATTGATCTTACATCTCGCGTAGGAGGGTAGAATGGGAGGACCTGTGCAGTTCCAATGGCAGTATGCACCTGAACGGGAGTTCAAGCATCTTCGTGGGAAATGTAAGAATAAAGCCCGCATTGAAGCCTCCATAGCCGAGGCATACCTGAACGAGGAGGTGGCCACGACCACGACAAAGTACTATCATGACAGTATTCAGACTAGGTTAAATCCAGCTCCTCGTTACAATGAAGAACCCACCAGTAATGTTTCCGACCTTAGCCTCTTCGAAGGCCAAGGTGGCAAAGCAAGTGGACCGAAGCCCAAGAACTTTTCACGTACTGAGTGGTCGACTATTATGATCTATGTCTTGACCAACATGGAAGAAGTGCAACCGTACATAAAGTAAGTGTAGAACACCTTTATTGACAACTACTCACTAGTCTTGAGTTCTAATTCGAATTCTTCCTATTGCTAGGGAATTCCAGAACGAATTCTGGAAGCTACCACGGCCTCCTAGCGACGAAGAATCAGCAGACCTTCTTGAAGATACCAATGGTGATGGCGGTTTCATTTCTTGGTTCTCAAGAAAAGTAACTTTTCTAACTTTATGTTACTTCAAGTTGATCTTACTTGCCGGTAATGCTTCCACTAATGAACCAGACAATCTCCTATTAATCTTGTAGGCATATCAGGAGGTTGATATGGACGCCGAAGTGAGAGAAGTAGCCAAAGTTTTTGAATACGAGGCCAAGTCATTTAAGGCTTACGACATGAATGGGTATTGCTTCCACACTGATAAACACACGCGTGAGAGGCCCAACCGAAGGTCAATAAATAGTGCGGTCTATTTTCTAGGGACAGATGGACGTCACTACTATGGAACCATCGAAGAAATTTATGAGCTGCAGTATTGTGGTTTACAAGGAGTGAAGCCCATCGTATTCAGATGCAGCTGGCTCAATCCTGAGAAAGTGAGACGAACCCCTAGTATTGGCTTTGTCGAAGTTGAACGAGCATCGAAATATGCAGGAAATGATGTCTATATTATGGCTCAACAGGCTACACAAGTGTTTTTTCTCCCATACGCGTGCACATCTACGGAATATATCGATCTCTTGAAGTGGGATGTCGTGTACAAGGTACCCCCGCGTATCAAGGTACCTACCACAAACAAGGACGATTACCATATAAACCCTAACACATACGAGGGAGAGTTCTTTCAAGAAGCAGACACTGGCGAAGACGAAGATGATGCAGAGGAAGATGATGGCGTGCATCACGAACATGATGCTATGGAACATGAGGCCATGGATGACATGGAAGTAGATAATGCAGAGGACGAATACGAGGATGTTTCTGACCCCTCGAGATTTGGCATTACTTATGCGATGGCACATGGGGCTAGATGAGGATGAGGGCCCCCCTGAAGACTTCGAGGATGAATGTATGAGCGGGCGTGATAGCGATGATGAAAGCCCTGATCCAAATGTTGCACCTAATATTGACCCTTATTTCTAACAACTCCATGTAATCGTGTGAGAACTCTATGTATGTGTGTCACAACTCTATGTATTTGTGTGTGTAACTATGTATTCGTGTGTGCAACAACTCTATGTATTCGTGTGTGCAACAACTCTATGTATTTGTGTGTGTAACAACTATATGTATTATTGTGACAATTCCATTTACTCTTCATATGTGATATATTTATTGTATTTACATCAAGTTGTATCATCTGTACTAACTGGTTTGTTCTTCTTCATATCAGGTGATTGAAACATGACAGGTAGCAACAAGATTCCAAAGGAAAGTTTGAAAAAAGTGAATGATCTGTACAATGATCAACCTGCTCGACCGGTGAAAGCGGTGGCCTCTCCTTCATCGGTTGCCACAACCACCAAGAAGGCCAAAGGATTGGCGGGTCTAGACACCCGTCCGGCAAAACGTGCGAAACAAGGTCGAGTACCACGCGGGGGAGGAGTAGGAGGCGGACTAGGAGGGGGAGTAGGTGAGGCCGGAGGAGGAGGCGGACGAGGAGGCAGACGAGGAGGGGGAGTAGGTGAGGCAGTAGGAGGAGGCGGGCGAGGAGGCGGACGAGGAGGGGGAGTAGGTGAGGCAGGAGGAGGAGGCGGACGAGGAGGCAAGACGAGGAGGCGGACGAGGAGGCAAGACGAGGAGGCGGACGAGGAGGGGGGTAGTAGAGCACCTCTTTCTTCTCCTCGACCCTCTGATGCAGTGCTTCACCGTGCTCAGGAGGAGGAAACAGAGGATGGGGATGAGGCGTGTGAGGAGGAGGACGAGGAGGATTTTGCGGAGGGGGTGGTGGAGGATGAGGAGGAGGAGGTGGTGGAGGACGCCGCCGCCGAGAGGAGGCTGGTTGTTCGTCAGGTTTCTGAGGGTGGGGATGGACCCTCATGGGTGACAGAGCACCACGAGGTGAGCGGTTCGCAACCGAGCGGTTCAACTATCAGCACTACTTCCAAAGGGAAAGTGTGGCTGCGTGGTCCTTCAAAGCTTCCAAGACGTCCATATGTGCATAGAGACGTGTTGATTAAACCAATGGGAGAGAAGTAAGTGGTTATCTCGACTCATCCCATATAAATTGTACCTTTTGTCATTTCCTCACATATAATATGACTTCACTCTTCGAAATGCAGAAGCTTAGTAAAAGGTGGTGAGAGGCGTCTGCCACGGTCGCCGAGTGGCATCATTGGGGGTCTTTGTAGGTTAAATTATCCTGGACTGGCCACTTTGCCGAACGGTATCATTGAGCCAGCTTGGTCATGGGATCACTACAAACTTGCACCGGATTTCCTGGATATGCGTCAGAGGGTTTATGATAACAGAGCCATGCGAGTGGTCAACGATTTCTGGGTAAGTCCTTTCAAACACCTAAATGTCAATACCAAAAGGTTTAAATTTGCCATAGTCATGATTTAACCCTTCTCACATGTATGCATGTTTGTAGGATTTCTATACATGCGTTGAGGGTTAGAAGGATCGTGCAAATGTGGTGGTTGAGAATATTGCCAAGAAACTAGTCCACAACATGCACTATGAGGAGCGCGTCCGGTTAGTGGTCAAGTATCACGCGGACTATCTCAACCATAGGATTTCCAAACAGGAGGCTCGAGGGACGCATCTTTCACGGGACAATTACTTCAAGGCAAGTGATGATGGATGCTTGCTATTCCCTACATTACCTCAAAATTAGAATCCTTACTAAGATATATTTGTTTAATTTACAGGTGATTCCTCGGTGGTGCGCTGACAAACGCCCGTGCTGGGAGAAGATCGTCGAACGGTGGACAGATCCAGGGTGGCAGGATGAACACAAAGTAATATCTGAACGACGTAAGTTGATGGGGGGTCGAGGACACCGTCAAGGCAACCTCACCATCCCAGGTGTCGTCTCAAGATATGTAGGCAACCACATCCTTTTCTTTTCATCATGTTCTCTTTCATTTGTGAGCATTCCCTTGATTGTTTGGATCGCTTTCTTTTGCAGAAAGAAGACACCGGCAAGGATATCACTTACTTCGAGGCATGGACCATCAAACGTACCAAAGACGATAAGGACAAGGACCCTCTCCACCCGGAGAGGGACTGGATCAGCTCTAAAGCCCGGTCAGATGGAGAGAACTACACCAAAAAATTTAAGGAGACGTACGGGCCTGACACTGATCCTCACGTGCTACCGTTTGACCCTCTTGTGGCCATTGCCACGGCAGGCGGTAGACCGAATGGCCGGATGGCGGTTCACCTCGATTCTGTCATAACCTCCTCCCTTCCGAGAGTCAACACGCTCCGTGCTATGAGTACTGGCTCTATTCCTACCGTAGAGCGTCAAGTACCACATTCCGTGAGCATTATTGAGGACATTCAGGTCAGTGCTTCTTCATTGATCCTTCATGGTCCTGCATATTTGCATTTCAACATGAATGACATTTGCATTGCCATATTGTAGACTCGACTGATTGACACCGAGAAAGAACGAGATGAAAACCGGTCCAAGCTAAAGGCACAAGATGATCTAGTGAAGTCTTTACAACATATGGTGGCCAATCTTTATTCCATGCAAGGCCAACCAGTGCCAAAGATGCCACCGACGCCAGAGTGGAACATTGTGAGTTTCGTTCAAACTATTTCTATCACCATTTTCGGCATTACCATATGCATTCATGTCACTGTTGGGTCAATCCATCACAGCTCAACCCATCACAAGGGTCGAACAATGTTCCGGTAGTTCCACCTCAAGTTGGTGGAGTTGGGGCAGCAAAGGGAATGATGCCTTCTAATGTTGATGTTATCACTCCGGTTGATGGAGTTGGGGCAGCAAACGGAATGATGCCTTCTAATGTTGATGTTATCACTCCAATCTCCAAAATCGTGTGAACTTCATGTTATGTTATGTTTGAAACTGTTCCTTGTATGTTGAGAACTCTTGCATCTTGAGACTTGTAAACTTGTGGTAGTCGAGTGTCTTCACTACTATTTCACCTTTTATGCACTATTGCTTTTAAGTGGAATGTTTTTTAGAATCAATCATTGCTTCTTTTGTTCAATGATGCCTATATGTGACATGTTCTATGTGTGATGAACTATATGCTGCTGCTGTATATGTTTCGCTGCAGGAAAGAAACAGAAACAGGAAAAAAAAGGCTCCTGGGCATACCATTGCCGAGGGCGGCTCTCGGCAATGACTGTGAAACTGGACCAGAATGCACACTTTACCGAGAGGCCTCTCGGTAAACGTGTACCAAACAGTATACCCTGACACCTTTACCGAGAGGCCTCTTGGTAAAGGATAATAACCTGTAGCCCTCCTGGCAACTTTACCGAGAGGCCTCTCGGTAAAGGAAAAAGGATTGCCGACGGTGGCTCTCGGCAAAGTATTTTCACGGCTTTTAGGAGAAGTGACGTGGCCCTCCCCTATTGGCTCAGTTTGCCGAGAGCCACACTCAGCAGAGATAGAGTTTGTCGAGAGTGGCACTCGGGAAAGAAGGCCCTCGGTCTGCTCTCCTGGTCCCACGTGTTGGAAGCTGACACGTGTCAACCTGCTACTGGCTCTCTTTGCCGAGAGTGGCACTCGGCAAAGTTGGCCCTCGGCCTGTTCGCCTGGTCCCACATGTCAGGAGCTGACACGTGTCAGCCACCTACTGGGTGGCACTCTCGGCAAAGTTGTCCCTCGGCCTATTCGCCTGGTCCCACATGTCAGGAGCTGACACGTGTCAGCCACCTACTGGGTAGCTTTGCCGAGAGTGGCTCTCGGCAAAGTTGGCCCTCGGCATGTTCGCCTGGTCCCACATGTCAGGAGCTGACACGTGTCAGCCACCTATTGGGTGGCTTTGCCGAGAGTGGCTCTCGGCAAAGTTGGCCCTCGGCCTGTTCGCCTGGTCCCACATGTCAGGAGCTGACACGTGTCAGCCACCTATTGGGTGACTTTGCCGAGAGTGGCTCTCGGCAAAGTTGGCCCTCGGCCTGTTCGCCTGGTCCCACATGTCAGGAGCTGACACGTGTCAGCCACCTATTGGGTGACTTTGCCGAGAGTGGCTCGCGGCAAAGTTGGCCCTCGGCCTGTTCGCCTGGTCCCACATGCCAGGAGCTGACACGTGTCAGTCTGCTACTGGCTCTCTTTGCCGAGAGTGGCACTCGGCAAAGAAGGCCCTCGGCCTGCTCCCCTGGTTCCACGTGTCAGGAACCGCCGTCACCGTCTGCTATCCGTTAGCTACTTTATTTTGCCGAGTGGTACTGTTTGGCTCTCGGCAAAGTCTTTGCCGAGTGCCCATGTTCTGACTCTCGGCAAACTCCTGTTTGCCGAAGAGGTGTACGCCGGGTGGCTTTTGCCGAGGGTGACACTCGGCAAAGGCTTTGCCGGCGGTTTTTGGCCCTTTGCCGAGTGTCCGTGGCACTCGGCATAGCCCAGAATTCCAGTAGTGCATTAGGGGATAGACGAGCAAGCACATCGATGTACCTCGGCCCAACTGATAACTTTTTTATTTCAACTTTCTCATCATAGAACAGGGCAATACCTGCACCCTTGCCTCGCCCGACACGCGAGATACAGTGCTTGAGGCCTAGCCTCCACCTCATATTATTGACATAGGACTCACTTTGCCGAGTTTCAGAAATAAAAACTAACGATGGGCTAAAAGCACGCACTAGGCGCACCAACTCTTGAACTGTGCGGGGTTGTCCCAAACCCCGACAGTTCCAACTCAGCGGTGTCATTCCTCCTGGCAGACGCTCTCATCCGCGCCTGCCAGTTCACCGACAGCCCCGGGGTCAGTTGCTTATGTTCCACCATCCTCACCCGCATTGCCCTTTCCTGCTTCATCTGAGTCTCTCTGTTTCTTATACTTGTCTCGTTTTTTCCCCAGCTCGCTGTTCCCTTCATCCATGTCACTGTCCTATCCCTGACCTTTGCTTTTACCTAGAATAGTTATTTTCACCTTTTCTCCCGCCCCTTGTGAACAGCCTTGCCCAACTGAGGCTTTTTCATGTTTCTCCCGCTTCTGCTGTCCGTCACCAGGGGGGCTGGGGGAGGTTGGTTGGTGTGGATTCCTCCCGTGCCACCGCCCAGTGCTGTATCCTCCCCCACCCTCACCCCTGCCACTACTAGTGTCGAGGCAGCGGCAGCAGCAGGGGTGGCCATGAGACCTGCATCCTGTCCGAAACCCGGAGGGTAGGGAGGGGAAACATCATCGGGAATGGACTGCACAGGCGGGGTGATGTCGATGTCGAACCCCGTCCCAGCTACAGCATCAGCAGGTGTAGTCGCCGACGCCTCCCCCTCTGCAGCGGCCGGTGTTGGGGAAGGGGCCTTATGCTGCATCTGGGTCGCTGCTCCGGGCGCCACGTCCCTTGCTGCTTCTGGCTTCCTTGGCCCTCCATGAACAGGTCCGTCGCTTACGGCTTACCCGTAATGCACTGACCACAGCAATGGCCGCCTGACAGCTGGGTCCATTAGAATGCCATCGGGTACCTTCCTGTATCTTACCATTTCTTGCGAGTGGGGCTCCATCTCTTCTCGATTTCTGCCAAGCCTCTCCCAAGCTAGATTTGCCGGGGCAGTCCAGGCTTCCCCATACACCTCAGAGCCAAAGTGTAGGAATCGCCTAGCACTGCATGCATCGGGCAAATAGCTCCCATGCGACATCTTTGAGTTGAATTGTCTCTCATGCGACGTCGTTGGTTGTAATGGCTCTCATGCGACGTCTCCCAGCGCAGAAATAGCTCAAGCAAGACAACCCATTTACGCGGCTAGTTGGCTGTTAGTTAGGCTGAGGTTTGGTTAGGACACCGGGGGTTATGTGCTCTGACTGATGGGTTCCACCTAGGGCCACGTAGTCAAGAGTCAACCATCCACGACTCGATCGGTGACTGTGTGACCGTGCTCGACTCGCCCGTGCTGGACTGGGCGAGCGGCGCCGCCGTAAGCATCTTCTCCGGCAGCGGTTTCTTCTCCGCGGTGGTGGAGCGCATTTCTCAGTAGCAGCAGAGCTATTGCGAGTGAGCCTGAAACCCTAGTCCCACTCCTCAAAATTTTGGGGGATCTGTGCCCTCATGTTGCCTCTCTGTTTCTTGGCGATTTAGAATCTCGATTGGATCCGGGGGTTGTTTCTTCTCCGCGGCCCGCCCGGTGGTGGAGTGCCTTTCTCGGCAGCGGCTATTGCGAGTGAGTATTTTCCAAACTCTAGTCCTATTCCCCAAAATTTTGGATAAATCTGTGGCCTCATGCTGCTCCTGTTTCTTGGCGTTTTAGAATCTCGATTGGATGGGAGCGCGGGGGCTGAATGAGATGGAGCGAGGAGACAGTGCTTCAAATCAGTAATGCCGCCCTCTTTTCTATTTTAGCTGTTATCGAACTCGATTTGGTAGTGACTGTCGCTTACACTGCTGCCGCTGCCTGCCATTGACAAAACAGGGGAGGTTCAGGTTTTGCCACCACGTTCGCAATTATAGTGGAATTTTTTCCCTGTAAAGCCAAGCTCAGTGATGGCAGTGTCCAAGACATTGATAGAGATACCACCGTGAGGTTGGATGTCGAATTTGCAGATGTTGATCCCCAGGAATTGGAGAGCATGAAGGAGAAGGCTGTGGGCAATTTGGTGGAGAGAATTGGGGAGAGTATTGTTTGGGGTCCAGAACAAGAGGTACCTCTGCAACGTTTCGATAACTATAATGGTGAATATGTGAGAATTGAAGATGGAGAATCCATGGTTGCTGAAATTGATCAGCAAGAAGGGTGGGCAAGCAAACAAGTAACATTTTATGCTGAGCTAATTGATCTGCAAACTCATTCCAGAGTTGGTTATGTGCCATCAAAGATGGCTGCACAGGTGGAAGGTAATGAGTGGGTTTCACAAAAGAAGATGTTGGCATTGTTGACTGAACCGACTGTAGTAGCTGAAGTACAGGGATTGATGCAGATGGAGAGGAGGGAACCCATGGTGCTAGGAAGATTGTTGTTGACTGGAATGTAGTATAGTTGAATGAAAAAACATATTTGGTCATTACACCAATAGCTGACATTGATATGGCCGAAATGTTTGGCATTCAAGTTGATGACAAAGATAAGGAGAAGGATGACCGTTCTTTGCCTGCTGATGGTAACACATGCCCTAGAAATGCAAATGAGGATGAAGGAGAGCTGATGAGAGAGGTTGCAGATGATAATGAGCTGGTTTGTTTGTATGACAAAGAGAACCCAGTTATTGAGGTGGGAAAGTTGTGGCCAAGCATGAAGGAGTTTAGGATGTCTTTCAGGACCTATGCAGTGAAAAAAGAGTTTGATGCCAAGACTATGTGGACTGATCGAAAGAAATTTTATGCTCGGTGCAAAGGTTATGATGGTGGTGGCAATCCTTGCAAATGGTACTTGTCTGCCAGACTACAACCTGATGGAAGTACAGTAAGGGTAAATCAAATACCACACCAGCATACATGTATGACCACTTCACAGAGAGTTTCAAAGATGACATCACAGCTTTGGGTTACAGAGAAGATTACTCCTATTTTAGCCAAGACTCCAAACACTACTGCAAAGAGGCTTAAAGTTGACTTGGAGAAGCTGTACCCCATCCAGCTGCAATATACCACAGTGTGGAAAGCAAAACAAAGGGCCATGAAATCATTGTATGGTGACTGGGCAAATACATTTAGGATGTTGTATAGTTTTAAAGCAGAGGTGGAGAAGAGGTCACCTGGAAGTGTGGTGGAGATAGATACAGAGGTAACAGAGGATGGCAAGGTTTTATTCAACAAGTTTTTTATGTGTTTGAAGCCTTGCATAGATGGATTCAAAGCAGGTTGTCGTCCATATTTGAGCATAGACTCATCTTTTTTGACTGGAAAGTGGAATGGTCAGTTGGCTGCATGCAATGCTCTAGATGGACACAACTGGATGTTCCCAATTGCAATAGGAATGTTTCAATCAGAGACAGAGGCATCATGGATATGGTTCATGATGCAACTGAAAAGATGCATAGGGCCAGTTTCTCCTTTGGCCATCCACACAGATGCATGTAAAGGGTTGGAAAATGCAGTAAAAAATGTTTTCCCCCATGCTGAGCAGAGGGAGTGCTTTGGACATATGTGGATGAATCTGATAAAAAAATTCAGAGGAGATGAATTTGGGCGCATGTGGCCAGCAGCAAGATCCTACACCAGACAGACACATTCCTATCACCTTGGTAAGATATTGGCATCATGTAGTGATAATGAATTTGCTTCATGGCTGAACACACACCATTCTCTGTTGTGGTATAGATCAGGTTTTAATACTGCCTAAAATGTGATCATATCAATAACAACTTGGCAGAAAGTTTTAACAACAAAGTGAAGCATTTGAAAGACTTGCCTGTGCATGACATGGTGGACCAAATAAGGATCATGATCATGCGTTTGTGGGAGTTGAGAGGAAACATTGCTAATATTTTGGAAGGGGACAAGCTTCCAGTAGTGGTACAACAGGTGGTCAACAGGAGTAGAAATCTTTCACATCTATCTGTTGAGAAATCTTCCTTGTGGGGTGTTGAAGTTAGAGATACAAAGAGTGGCAAGAGGCATGTGGTAAATACTGAGTTGCATGAGTACACTTGCCAAGAGTGGCAACACACTGGAAAACCATGTGAGCATTCCATACTTTTTTGGCATCTAAACCCAGGTTAAATATGCACCCATATTTGCATGAGTATTATTCAGTACAAAAATTCAAAGCTGCATATGCAAGTCCAATTCCTGCACTGACTGACCAATCTCAGTGGCCTGAGGTGGAAATAGAATTTACCTTGTGTCCCCCTGTCACTAGAAGAAAGGCTGGGAGGCCAAAACAGAGCAGATTCAAAGCTTGGTTTGAGAAAGGTGGTTGTAGTAAGAAGGGGAAAAAGGAAAAGGAAAAGAATGATAAGCCCAAAAGGGCTCAAAAAGGTAACAAAAATAGGTGCAAGTTGTGTGAGGTACTTGGGCACAGAGTTGGTTCATCCAAATGCATCTACACTCCTCAGAGGCCAAAGTATGTTTATGTTACTGTTTTTGCAAGTTTTTGATTTTGCTACTTGTTCTAGTATCTAACCAAGTGAAATGCTTTATTTTTAGGAGGAAGCGTGCAGAAAAAGCCCCACCTCTTATTGTTGAACAGTGTTGGCCAGTGAAAAAAGCAAGACTCAATGGCTTTAGAAGGAAGAGCACTAAGCAGATAATGTTTGGTGACAAAGATATGGAGCAAACTGAAACTGTTACTGCTGAACATGAGCTAAGTGTTTCTGTTTTGGACGATGTGATGCATACTGAATCTGTTTTGCAGGCGCTAGGGCAATCTGAAACTGTTGCAGATGAAGCAACTGTTGTGCTGCCATGCGAATCTGCTTTGACAGCTGTGTTGCCATATTTGGAGGTTGTGCTGCCAAGTGTTGAGTTGCAAACTGAAGTAGTTGAACAATGTGTGCCATCTACTCAAGCTGCAGAAGTGCAAACTGAAGAAGTGGGACATGGTGAGGGGCAAAAGTTGAGGGGGCCTAGTGGAGTTGGCAAGAAAACCAAGGGGCCAAAAAGCAAGAGCATCAGCATCAACAAACTATGCGCCGTGGAACCAAACGGTGGAAAAAAGAAGAAGAAATCGAGTGGTAGAAAGAAGCAAAAGAAATAGAGTCGAAATCATTCAAATTTGATGTGAAAACTTATGTTTGTTGTCATTTGATGTGAAAACTTATGTTCTTTCATGTGAAAACTTATGTGCTATGATGTTCATTTGACTTGAAATAAAATTCAAATTTGAACCGACATTCAAATTTGAACCTATCTCCAATATTTTTGGAGTTCATTTGTTTGTTCTGTGATGTTGCATTGTTTTATGTACTACTATGCACTTTAGTTCATAAATCCAACCCTTTTTGTGAAGTCCAACTATAGTCACTGAAAATATTGTCCAAATAGGCTCCAAAGTAAGGGAAAACAGCCCCATTTCTAAGCAAGTTTTTTTCGACCTTCTCAAAAGCAGAAAAAAAGATTTTCTTAGCTTATATTATACCTATATAGGATCAATACGAAGTCTCACCTTTTTTTTGAATAAGTATTCATATTATTAATTTATTTTTGAAAAAACACCCTTTAATACAAAGTCAACAATAAAACAAGTTTAAAAATTTAAAATGCAAAAATAACTTCAGATCCTCCTTAGTCACTCCAAAATGAAGCTAAGGTGAGATTTTTGATTTTTTGCATTTTCAAAACCTCAAACCCTCTTCTCACTCCTTTGAACTCTATGCAACCTCAGTAGAGGTAGTCCAATTTGTGAAGGTTTTTTCATGCAAAGATCATTAGATCAAGTTTATCATTTTATATCATAACTATGTAACATAACAAGACTATATGCGCAGGTTTTTCATTTTTTAGATTTTTTTTGAATTAGTTATACACATTTGAATGTTCGGTCAAACCTTTCAAAACCCCGTTGACTGCCTCCAAAACCCATGTAACCCTAGTGCCAAACGTCCACCGTCGATCTAACCCTAACGCCAAACTGCGGCCGTCGGATAGGCCTTCTAGAAGGATTCCGCGGGGGCGATCCGTGGGAGCCCTGATTCTCCAATCTGATTGGCCACCGTTTTTTCTCTCTGACGAACAGATAACGTTGAGCGGGGGAGCATCTCAGTGACCGTTGGGCCGAGCGGATCGGGCCCGGCAGAGCCTGGCGTGCGTGCGCACGGCCGTCGAGAGGGGGGATGGGCTGCATGCGAGAGGGTCAATGACATGTGGGCCATCCCTGTCCCATGCATGCCATGCAACGTCGCAGCCTAGCTATTCTGTGCTCGTGAACGCAGCCTAGCCATTTAAATGCGGGCTTGCATGCACGCATCGACGCAGTAAAGCAGCGGCAGGGCGCAGCGTATAGGTACGTCGCATCTAAGCTATTTTAACAAATGCATGTTTGAACCTGAGACATGGGACGGACGCGTCGGTGGTGCAGCTCCTTTTTCAGTGTCACGCGCAGATGAACGGGCCTGTTTCCCATGCGGAGTCACCGATGCAAGTGCACGAAACGATGCATCTCGCCTGTGCCGCCCGTGCCTCTTTGGATGCTCTGTCCGCCGTTTTTGAATTAATGCCCGTAATTACTTATGCCAGTATGAACGGAGAAGAGAAAACGATCGAGAAGGCACCGTGTACACATTGACCATGGCTGCAACGCGGCTATAAAAGGGCACCATTTCCTCATCCCTCTCACACTCATCTCTCAAGCCTCCTCCGCTTCTTCTTTTCGAGCCAAATCCACCACTCGAGCCACCATGCAGTTCAACGGCCCTACCTACCGTCGCCCTCGCACCGTGCCGGAGAGGGAGTACCCGGCCGGAGTCATCGTCGAGAATAGCCTGAGGGTGTGGGCCATCTCAAGGTGGAGGGGCCCTAGAGAGCTGGCTCGCTTCTTCCTCCAAGCCGGCTACCGCCACCTCCCTCCGGGCACTCTGCCCATGTTCCACCTCCACGAGCAGTACGATGGCAACGCCAACTGCTTCGTCATCGGCCTCTACGCCACCTTCACCAACCCCTACGACGCTCACCACCTCCTCGGCGAGGTGTTCTGGTGTGGATGCGAGTTTATCGCGTTCACGACCTACAACATCTTCACCAACTTCCACCACATCTTCCCTCACCCCAACGGCATGCAAACCCTCCCCTACCAGATGCCGGACAACGACGAGTGAGGGGCGCCGGCTAAGGAGGAGGGGCCAAGGAGTTGTTCGAGTGCGAGTCTTTCTATCTATCTAGCTTGTGTTTGTGTTGGTTCGGGCGTGTGTGCCCGTGTCTTCTATCTATCTAGTTTTAATTATTTTCCTTTCATGTTTTATGAACTATATGTTGTAAGGGGATGCCCCTCTATATGTTCTATCTATCTATGCTACTAGGGTACCCGATGCCCCTCTATCGTGCTATCTATTAATGTTTTTCGGGCCTAAAGTTTCTCCATTGCATTTTATTTATGTGGCCATGTGAACTAAAAAATGCACTAAAACATGATCCAATCATATAAGTTGTTGTTAGCACGTGTCTAGTTAATTATCTTCCTTTTATGTTTTATGCACTATATGTTGTAAGGGGATGCCCCTCTATGTTGTAAGGAGATGCTATTAGGGGCACACTAGATGTCTTCTTTTTTTGAGAGGGGCACAACCTTTTTCGGTTGAAACACACGAGTAAAAACTTTGAAAACATCATAGCACAAATTAAAAAAAAATTAAAAATGATGCTTGGTTGAAATAAACTAGAACCAAACAATTGCAACTTTTTTGGTTCACAAATACTGCAAGTTAGACTGCTAACTAGAACCAACCTTTTGTTTTAGCCGAAACAACACGGGACCCTACCATCGGACACGATAGCTTATGCATAAAAATAGCTCAAATAATTATCAGATGAGTTATCTCAAAAAAGGTGACTGCAGGAAACTTAAAATTTGTGAAATAACCTAAAGCCGAAAAGATATATTGATGTCAATGACCGTGTGCACTTTTTTTGCACTAGCTACACTTGTTTTATCAATGGGCCTGGATATGTTCTATTCGGCCCTGCCTAACTTCTATATGGGCCTGGCCTTTTCGGGCAACTGTGGACGAACCTTTTTTTACCTTTTCTCCCTCTACCACTAAAACTGAAACTGATGACGAACTGAAGAACTGAAAAAACGGGGTCGAAACAGAGTGGAGAAGACATGCCGAATTCGTACAGCGCAACACCTTTATTCAAATATCCATATCATTACGATTACAAATGATGCCCAATCTATTCACTTACGACTAATTATCATCACATAAACAAATGCGAGAGCAATTACACAAACATAAAAAAGTCCGGCCATCAGCCCCATCAAATTGCCCTGCTTCTGCAATTCGATGAGTTTCTTCATCTGCTTCTTCAGCTTCTTCAGCTCTGCCGTCACTCCTGCATCCCCCACAGTAGCACCAATGGAATGGGCGCCCCCAATGAAATTGCCAGATCCAGGGGCCCCAGATCCAGACGCGCCCGATCCAAACTTGCCCAACTTCTCCGCCTTCAACGGTAAATCGAGCTCCCCTGATGCACCTCCAGTTGAATCCGCTCTATGTACTCATCTAGCCACTCAAAATGGGTGCATTGCTTCAATTTCTGAAATTGGAAAGATGAACCCTAAATCCCAAATCTGATGAAAAATGGGCAAATATGAAATTGGGAGACAAAAACCAAAATTGGCATATTGAGAAGTAAAATCTCACCTTTCCCTGCTCTGGTTTGCTCTCGCATTTCACGAATTCCCGCCCAAGGTTGCCATTCTTGTCGGTCGTTGTGACTAGCCGCTTCAGGGGTGCGATACGTGGGCATGCAGGGCACCTTGTCATGGGCACTGCGCCATAGCGCAGCCATGAGCGGCGGGAGGCTGAAGCGGAGCTCGACATTGCTAGGTCGCGGCCCGGAACGGCGTTGCTGCGCGTCGTCGCCGGAGAAGAAGAAGAACAACGGTCGGGGAGGGGGGGGAGGATGGGCTCGGGTGCTGCACGGCTCGGGGCACGGCTCGGTGTCCTCTTGTACCAATGCTGACCAGGATAAGTTAGTGGGTCCCGCTCACCTGACCAATGCTGAGTTGGATAAGTTAGTGGGTCCCACGCTGTGGATCCCGCTCACCTGATTTGAGTTTTAAACATGTGTCTTTGGATTAGGCAGCAGTGTCGCATGGGAGCTATTTTTTCCAACGCAGATGTCGCATGAGAGCTATTACAACCAACAACGTCGCATGAGAGACAATTCACACCAACGACGTCGCATGGGAGCTATTCGCCCGCATGCATCTGGGGCCACGGACCCTCCTTTGTTCTTGCTTAGCTTGAAAGGTGATGCTCTCATGGCACCCGTGAACCACAGCGTCTGATCATCCACTGGTATCCTGCAGTCTCTCTCTCCATGTCCTATATGCCCATAGTACATACAAAATCGGGGAGCTCTCTCATACTTGACCTCTAAGTCCATCCACTCATCCTCACCTAGCTCCCTAGTACTAATCTCACGCAGGAGATTTGTGTTTACATTGTGTTCCACACGCACACGAAGAAACTCAGAAAAGATTTGACCATTTCTATCTGCATCTACCCTCAACACCTTACCCAATAGAGCACCTAATTTCCACCCAATCTCCTCTGTGAGCATTAGTGGTGGAACATCATATATGCGAGCCCATATCGGCATGACATTCACCACCACATCTGACGATTTGCCCTGTCCATCAAAAGGAACAATGCGAAAGGCGTCCTTACGGTGTGTCCATGGGCCATTCTCTAGCACATGCCGGCGATCACCCTCACGCTCGAACTCGAGCATGAAGCAATTGTTGCAGAGGGGGGTGTAGCTGAGCCGTCCTCGGAGTCCCCACTTGCTTTTCAGCTCACCGAACAGGCCCACCGTGCTGAAGGGGAGGACGGAGAAGAAGTACCCCACGGCGAGCCACCGCGTGCTCATGGTCGCCCTTGCCCTTGTCAGGTCCAGCTCTACCCTGGCCATACCACGGTCGACCCCGGTCCGGCTTGCAGGATCAGCTGGGGTGCCGGCGGGGCGTCCCCATGTCCTCCCTGTGAGGAAGAGCCCCTCTCCAGCCTCCTGCTGCCGTTCCCGCCGCCGTTCGAGGCGACAGCCTCCAACTTGCTCTCAGTGGCCGCTTTCTTCATCTTATGATCCGCAGTGTTCTCCATGGTGTGGCAGAAAGGGAATGGAGTCTGGGGTTGTGAATGCGATGTGTTATTTGCCTCGATACAGTTGGTTTTTATATGCCACCACCCATTGTCTCCAAATGGCTCAAGATCATCCCTGATTGATATGCTTCTAGGAATTGCATCAGGAGGGTCCCCTGTTTGGGAAGAGGTGATTCGTTCCCGATCTCTCGCCCAGCTCGTGCCTTCTGGATCCTCTATCCTTTTTCCCCTTACAGTCTCCTTGATTTGTTTCTCATTCGTTCCTGATCTCTTCTGCGCTGGAATCTCGCGATCCTCGGATGACCAGATCGCCTGGTTATTATGACAGGGACATCTTTCCTTACTATCCACTGGCATCTCATGAGCGGCCTCTTCCTCATGGGAATCCGCCGATCCGACCCATGCGAGGGCCGATCCTACGTCTTTGGGATTTTCCTCAACTGCGCCGGCTGGAGCTGGAGTTTTATGTGCTGGATCCGGGCCAGACTGAAGGATTCCATCCTTTCCGCCCTTCTCTGGGGATATAGCATTGATTAAAATCGCGGGAGAAACAATTTCGCGGCGGCCTCTCCCGACAGCTATAGCGGCCACCATAGCGGGCAATAGCGGCAAATAGCGGAAAAATTTCTGGTGGGAGAGATGATTTTTGGAGGGTTTTGCTGATTTTTGAGCCATTTAGAGGGATATGTTGAGGTTTTCGCGGCAACAGCCATAGCTTAGCGGCGAGGCTCCGGGGCAGCTATAGCGCAGCTATCGCGGCTGTTTCGCGGGCTATTTTAATCTATGGAATATAGCAAACCCTTTTTCCTCCAAATCTCTGTGGAATCGATCCATTCCCTCCCGCACGCGAGTAAAAATCACACCAGATCGGGCCTCTCCCCTACCCCTCTGCGCTGACAAGGTCGAAGATCCCGCTTTTTCCCTGCGAACCAGTGAACGGATAGCCCCTTCCATCTTCTTCCGGATCTCATGGAGGCCTAGCGGATCCTCCTCTCCGATATCACGGCGTGGCGGGGACACACTCACGCTCTCTCTGGTGTGGGACGGTGGCTCGGGACTCTTGCGGTGGCGGCGGCACATCGGCGGCGGATCGCCTGGCGATCGCCTTGGGGGAGGGGCGGGGCGTAATTTCCGGTGGCCATAGTTTGTTAGGTTAACTCTTTTTGAATTTATTGGTGACTCTCTCAAAAGTGGTCATAAGGTAGGGTGTGCATGTGGGTTTGTAGTGCGACTGCGTTCGTACTGTGTTAAAAAGCTTTATTTGCGTCCACGCATTTTATAACAAAGAGTTTTCCACACCATGCACGACAGGGGCGGAGCCAGGGGGACGAGCAGGGGCCTGCCCCCCCCCCCCCCCCCCCCGATCGACAGTTTTAGTTGGAGCGATGAGTAATTAGTTAATTACCAACGAGATTAGATCAATATACGTACTCCCCCCCCCCCCCCAATACTCGAATCCTGGCTCCGCCACTAATGCACGATACCCGTCAAAAGAGATTAATAAAACCAACTCCTCCCTGACCCACGTATGCACAATCGCAAGAATCAGTCCCACCTATCAGGTCTTTTTTAGCGAAGAAACATCTAGGCTTTATTGAATACTAGCAAAAGAGCCCGTGCGTTGCAACGGGAGAGAAAACATAATACACACTCTTAACCCAACAACCATCACTCAAGACCACAATAGGTCCATCTCTTTTATTTTTGCGAGGCATCATATTTGTGTTGCCGCTTATCCTTCTTCTCACACTCGCCGGCGATGGCCTCGGTGTTCACATAAAACAAAAAAAACGTGTTTGAATATGTTTAATCCTAAGGCGTCTCTCTCTCCCTCTCTCCTCCCTCTCCCTCCCTCTCTCTCTCTCTCTCTCGCTTTCTCTCACTCTCGCGATGAGAAATCTATTGTTTTCCCCTGCGACATTTTTCAGAGGTATGCATGTGTAGTTATCGATGTTTTCTTTTCCCTATATTGTTATAGTGGGGTGTTTATTTGCAATCCAGGTCGCCGCCGGTACGAAAGGAAAACGGATCTTACGCTATAAATTATAAGTTTGCTCTCAAAACGATATTCAAAAATATTTAACAGGTAAAATTAACATCATATTTAGTTTCCACATATTTTTCTAATAAAATTTCATATATAATATGTTAAAATCGAACTTACGGTTTAAAAGATACGGATAATTTAGAAAATCATTTGTTTGACTTAAATATATTCTAAAATAATATTTAAAAATACTTAACAGGTGAAAATAATCTCATATTCATATTCTACATATTTTTCTAATCAAATTTCATATATAACATGTTCAAATCGGAGTTACGGTTTAAAAGATATGGATGACTTAAATATGATCCGCGGATGAATTACCTAAAACATCGGGGGTTCGAAAAATATAAAATAACGGTTCGGGAGTGACTTAAATCCGGACTGCGGGTTGATTCCAACAAAACACAGGGACTTTTGTGTAAAATATGAAAAAACAATTCGTTTTAACTTAAAACAGGACTGCGGGTTGAATTCTCTGAAATAGAGGGACTTTTTTGAAAAATGTCATGACGGACCAAAGAAATCCAATTTGCTTTATTATTATATATATATAGGTAAAAATAAAGATTGGTAAGGTTTACAGGAATGAAGTTCACACCATGAGGAGCTCTCAACCACACATGTCTACCGGGAGAATGAGAAGAAGCAAATCTAGCCTATGGGCTTCAAAATTCGAAGCTCTTGACTCAAAATTAAAAACACACCGACTGAAACTTCTGTTGTACTCGTTGATCTCACGTATAATGCCTCCATAGTTGCCTCCTACACTCTGATTGATGTGGTTTATGACCTGCTTACAATCAGATCAGATGGAAAGAAAATGCATGCCTAGGTCTTATGCAAGTGCTAAAGCTTCCCTACATGCAATGGCCTCAAGCGAGGGTGCATCCAGTAGACCACCAATCACCAGCACCGATGAACCCAAGTATCCCCGTCTCCGTCACGGCATACCGCTGCAGCTGTGCCTAAGTTACGACGAACAGAGACTCCAGCATCGACATTTATTTTGATAGAACCCATTGGAGGAGTCAGCCAAGTGCCTATAACATCTCTTCCTTGTACTCTTGTTATTTCATGCGGTTCTTTTTGGTGTATTTGTTCCAGCTCCGCAATGAAGTTAGAAACAAACATAGGAGTTGACAAAGGGCTTTGGTTAGTACCTTCGTGGATAAGCTTCCGCCTGGCCGTCCAGATGGCCCATAGGGTTACCACAAGCCTAGTAAACTGGTCATGAGAAAGCTCGTCCATAAGAGTAAAGAGCCAGTTCTTAGCTGATGGTTCAACCGTGGCCATAATCCTGTCCAGGAGGTCTGAATCAATCAATGACCACACACACCTAGCCATAGAGCACTCGATGAGGCTATGTCGCCATGAGTTGCGCATCCCACATACAGAATATCCATATCTGCGAACATCCTGAGTAGGCAATTAATGTTGCGCCAATCTCCATAGGAAGACCTTAAATTTTGCTTGTACTTGGATCTTCCACAGATTAGTCTAAGACTTTTCATTTGCTGAACTGTTGGATGAGCCTGGTCGTTCGTCGAGCCAATCTTCTCTCCGTTTCTTCGTCGCCATAATCATCCTGTAAGCTGATCGAACGGTGAATACTCCAGATTCTTTTTAAATTCCATGACCAGAAATCCTCCATATTACGAGTGCATACTGGTATTTGCATGATTGCTAATGCACCATATACCGGTTTGGTTCATCTTCTGTTACTAGTATAGCATGAAATGGAATGGAATTGATAACAAAATGCATCGGTTCATGTTCAGGTTCAGTCTAGCACATGAATTTTTAGGACTCGGGAGCTCGATAGAGTAGAAGTAACCAAATCCGTTCTGAGAGGAACAGGAGCACCGGAGCAGATGAGCAGGCGAGCAGTGAGCTCGACTCGGCGCTCCGGACGGCGGGGTCTTCAGGAGGCCGAGCACGCCGGCATCAATCATGGCGGGCAGGGAATGAGGGAGGGGGAGGGCGGCGCCGCGGCAACCTGGCTGGCCGGCTGCGACGGTCGGAGGGGTACGCACTCTTGGGAACTCCTAGATGGTGACCTTTTTTTAGGGGTTCCTTTTATTTTGAGGGGTTTCTATATGTTGACAACTGAGCCGAGTCCTCCTCGTAGGCGCTCACCTCCCAGCTCACTTGGGCCGCTCCATTTAGCTGGATCGATCCCTTCCTTTGATCGCTCGAAAAACAGAAAATCCGCGCGTGCGATTGAATTGACGGGTTGATCGTTCAATTCAATTGACCATTAAAATTTTGACCAATTCACAGTTGACCGTGTTCACTTTAAAAAAATCATCAATTTTGAAAAATAATTCCTTAATTTGAAAAAGTTCATCGATTTAAAAAAAAATCATCAAATTATGGAAAAAGTTCATCGATTTTGAATAAAAAGTTCATCACTTTTCAAAAAAGTTCATCACTTTTCAAAAAAGTTCATTGATTTGAAAATAGTTCATTAATTTTGAAAAAAGTTCATTTATCTTGAAAAAAGTTCAGAGGATTTGAAGAAAAGTTAACCGATTTTTTTAAAAAAATGTTCATTACATTTGATAAAAAAGTTCATCAAATCTGAAAAAGAAGTTCATCAAATTTGAAAACAGTCCATCGAATTGGAAAAAAAGTCCATCGAATTTGATAAAAGTTGGTCGATTTTGATAAAAGGTTTTTCAAAATTGGTTGGAATTTGATAAAAGGTTCCTGTTTTTCAAAATTTGTACACAGCTTCAAATATTGTTCCCATTGTATAAGTTTGGTTACTATTCGAAAATTGTTCACAGTTTTTCAAAACTCGTGCATGTTTGGCCAAAAAGTTCGGCATTTAAAAAATGTATATTCAATATTTTCAAGAAATCCCTCAAAAAAAGGAAAAATAACCCGATCAGCCGATTTAGCAGGTGTTAAGGAATTCTTGTTGCCTGTGTACCAGGAAGACCAATAGGGTGCAGTGTCTAGCTACCGATCGCGAGATCGAATACTACCTGGCGTTATGCCTTGTCCTGATTTTTTTGCACCGCACGCAGCTCATGCATGGGCTGGCCCAGTCGGAGTACTGCCCTATGCAAAGCCCCGACTTCCTGCGGCAGATAGGAGGTTCCTGGGAGCGGATTTTGCTTTTCCATTTTAAATAATTCGGGATTTATACAACATTCCAAAAATAAAAAAAGTTGATTTCAAAAAAGCTCGTGGAGCCAAAAATGTCGTTGAATTCTAATAATGTTCACGAATTTGAAAAAATATTCATGATTAAAAAAATGTTCTGAATTTGGATAGTGATGGACATTTTATATCAGATGAACAAATTTTGAATTTGATGGACATTTTTTGAACTTGTTGAACAAATTCTCAAATCAAGGACATTTTTTCGAAAAATCAGATGAAATTCTTTGAAAAATGGACGAACATTTTTTAAATCTGATAAACATTTAAAAAAATACGGTGCACAAATTTTGAATAGGATGCACATATTTTCATAAGATCGAAATTTTTCATTTTTTGAACTTGATAAACAAATTCTCAATTCAAGAACACTTTTTTGAAAAATCAAATGAACTTTAAAAAAAGGATGATCATTTTTAAAATTATGGTGAACTAATTTTGTATTTGTTGAATAAGTTTGGAATTTCATGAATATGTTCTGAATTAGATGAACATTGTGTGAATTCACTGAAGAAAAAAATTCATGATTTTGAAAAACAATTCACGAAAATGAGAAAAAAAAACTAAGGCGAAAAAAAGGGAGATGAAGGAGAAATTAAAAATTGGAAAATAAAAACAAGAAAGAAAACAGAAAAATAAGTATAAAAGGAAAAAACTGGGAGACCTAGCCCCACATGGGCCGGCCCGAAAGCGCGGACGGTGAGCAGAGGGGTGCGTGCTACGCTCCAGAAAGGATCCGCTGGATTTAGCAGAATTTTCTAACGGACGCTCGCTGCTTCGAGTTGTCGAGGCTTCGCATGGAGAGGCGAGTGACTAGCAATCAAGTTGGGTTAAGAGATAGCGCAGGCGCTATAGCGTCCGGTTTTGGGAACCTTCTGGAGGGTTCCTGAACGGTTTTGGGAACCTTCTAGAAGGTTCTTGAACCGTGTTTTCACTGCTTTTTCTGTTTGCTTTTTCTTTGTAGTTTTTTCTGTTTTTTTCTTTCTTCGTTTTTTGGTTTCTTTATTTCATCTATCAATTCCTTTTTCTCATCTTTTTATTTTCTTTTTGTTCACGTATCAAATTATGTTTGGGAGTTTCAGAAAATCTTCCCATTTCAAAATTTGTTCACCAAATTCAAAAAAATGTTCATGTTTTCATATTTTGTTGCGAGTTTCCATAAATGTTTCCATTTGAAGAATTGTTCGCAAATTCTCAAAAAATGTTTTTGTTTCAATTTTTGTTCAGGAGTTTCAAAAAATGTACGCAAGTTTTAAAAACTGTTCGTGTGTTCAAGTTTTGTTCGGGAGTTTCAAAAAATGTTCCCAGTTTTCGAGTGTCTAAAATTTGTTTCAAATTTGAAAAATGTTCAGGTTTTCAAAACAAATCACGTTTTATACTTTTGGGAGGTTTTACAAAAATTTTCAATTTCCAAAAATTATTTGCATTTTTCGAATTGCTGAGTTTTTACAAATTTTATTCACAATTTCGAAAAGTGTTCGTTGTTTCATACAACCTTCACTTTTTTTTCTCAAAACTAGCATTTCTCAAAAATGTTCACGCTTCCAAATTTGTTCGGAATTTTTCAAAATTGTTCTCCGTATCAAGCATGAACGTTTTAAAAAAAATCTTTCCTAAAAGTGTAGCATTTTTAGAATACGTGAAAATTTTGGAAAACTGGAACATTTTTGAAAATTCACAAAAATTCCTGAATTTTCGAAAAAAAACGTGCGTACATTTTTTGAATTTGTGAAAAACTAAACATGAACATTTTTTGTATATGTGAACAAATTTTGAAAACAAAATATTTTTTGAGTTTCCAAACAAATTTGGAAAATGGAAAGAATTGTTGAAATACCATTACATTTATGAATTTTCGAAAAAATTGGAAACAGGAACAAGTTTTTGAAATTCCCAAACATGTTGGAATTTGTGAACAAAATTTGAACATGCAAACATTTTTTAATTTGTGAACAGATTTGGAAGAATATAGCATTTTTTGAATATGTGAACAAATTTGAAAAACAGGAACATTTATTTTTATTATGTGAACAATTTTTGAAAAACTTTTTTTGGAAGTTGCAAAAAAAAATTTAAATGGAAAGAACTTTTGAAGATCCAGAATACTTTGGCATTATTGAAATTTGTTTGAATCAGGAACATTTTTTAAAAATTCCCAATCATTTTTGAACTTGTGAACAAAATTTAAGTATGCGAACATTTTAGGAATTTGTGAACAAATTTTTAAAATAGGAATTTTTGTGACAACAAATATTTTTCGGTTTGTCAACAAAATTTAAAACGATGAATATTTTTTGAATTACCAAAAATTTTCTGAAACGACGAAAACAAATTTTGGAATTCTGTTTTCGTTTGGAATTTATGAAGTAAAATTGGAAACAGAAACAATTTAGATGAAAATGAACAATTATTTTAAAATGCAAACATTTTTGGAAAAAACAATTTGAGAAAGAAAAATGAAAAGGAAAGAAAAAAGAAACAAAAAACGAAAAAATAACGAAAACAAAGAGAAAAGGGAAAAAAGAAACTGCAAAAGAAGTAAAAAGAAAAGAGAAACAGAATAGAAAAAAATCCGGTTCAGGAACCTTCTCGAAGTTTCCCATAACCGTAGAAAACCGGCTGGGAACTTATACAAGGTTCCCAAAAGCGGGAACGCTGAAACCGCCTAAACGGGCTGGCCCATATCCGAAGGACCGCTCGAAAGAGCGACATCTTGCCGCAACGCGGCGCGAATAGGGAATTCCATTCGCCGCAAAATGCGGCGTATAGGAGATCTTGGATTTAGCCACTGCGCCCGTGTACCTTGTTGAGCCGGCCCATGAATGGCACGAGACGCCCCTGTTTTGCTCGTTTTTTAAATTTCTCTATTTTATGTGTTTTTCCTTTTTCAAACAATTTCGGATTTGGAATTTTGAAAAATGATTTTCAAGAAATCATGAAATGATTGTAAATTCAGACAAAAAATGTTCATGATTTTGAAAAAGTATTCAAGAAATCCCAAAACTTGTTTAAAAAACGTTAATTATTCTGATTTTTTTACCTGATTCTTATAGTTTTCACAATTTTTCAAAATGTTGCCCTATTCAAAAATTTGTTCATTGGTTAGAACAAAATCCCGAATCCAAATAATGTCCACCAAAGTTATTTAAATGGTCACAAAAATAAAGTTTTTTTGATGAATTTCAAAACTTGTTCCACAAAATTCAAAAAAATCATTTGTGCAAAACTTCCCTCTGATTCAAAGAAAATTCATGAATTCTGAAAAGAGTCATGCATTTGAAAATACTGTTCATAAAACAGATCATATTCGTGAAATTAAAATATTTTCCCCAAAATTAAAAAACTTTTTGTTGTTTCAAAACATGTTCATGACTTTCAAAAAAGTTCGCCATTTTTAAAAATGTTTCTATTGTTTTAAAAAGGTCACAAATTCGTAAAATGTTGATGATTTAATAAAACACGAATCTGTAAAACAAATCATAAAATGTTCTTGATTTCAAAATCCATCACAGATTTGAAAGAAATTCGGAAAAATTGAAAAGGAAAAGAGAAATCTAAAAGAAATTAAATTTGAAGGAAAATTAAAATAAAAAAGATAAATATGGAAAATAAAAAGAAAAAAGAAAGAAAAAACGATTCGAAAACCGATGTGGAATAAACCCGAAATGGGCTGGCCCGAAAACTGGATCGTCCGTTGGAGGGGGTGCGCGCTAGGTGCCTCGGTGGGAGAGCTCCTATTTGCCGCATTCCGAGTCAAAAGGAGGTCCCTTCGCATAGACGCGCCCGACTGAGCCGCCCGTTGGGGTTGAACAGGAGCTGGCTGTCAGACGAAAAATGTGCACAAAAAAAACAACTGCGCGCGCCAGGTGGGTTTTGACCCGTGGTTCTCCTGTTAGTGCGACTTATAAAGAACTATGAGCAGCGGAGTAAACTAAACATTATTTAAGAAATTGCAACCAAAAATTCAAATTTCGATCACTTTTTGGAAAATAAGGAATTTTGAAAAACACGAATAATGTCAAAATTTTGAAAAAATTGAAAAAGGTACATATTTTTTAAATTCAGAAATCGCTAAAACGCTAACATTTTTTAAAATTCCAGAACATTTAGTGAAAACACGAACTTCTTTGAATTGGTGATTTTTTTTTGAAAACTAGAACAAATTTTGACATCCCGAACATTTTGTGAAACCCAAACTTTTTTGAATTGGTGAACTAAATTTTAAAAGGGAATAAATTTTGAAATCCAGAACAAAACTTTGAAACTAGGTGCAGTTTGAATATCCCGAACAATTTTGAAAATACGAACACTTTTTGTATATATGAAAAATGAAACGAAAAAGAAGAAAATAAAAAAGAACCAGAACAAGCAAAAAGAAAGAAAAAGAAACAATAAAATAAAAAATGGAAAAGGAAAACCGGTTTAGGAACCTTCTAGAAATTTCCCTAAACCAGTAAAAACCGGCTGGGAACCTCTAGAAGGTTCCCAAAACCGGAAGCGTATTGCAAGAGATGGCCCGACCCGATTGATCCCACCCATGTGCATTTCATCGACATTTTGACGTAGAGAGCGTTAAATAGGATTTCACCCTCAGTGGTGATCTCCGCGCCAAGTAGGGATCACCCGCTCGGGGCTCCACATGCTAACTGCTGGATTTGGCCTAATCTGACACGTGTAAAATTTGGGGTAACATAAAACATAATTCAGCTATCAAGGAAATTCAGGATGCTCAGTGGTGACCTCCGTGCCTATCACGGTTTGCTTCTTCGGCGCGGATTGAATCCTTCTATTCCTTTTCAGCCAACTAGGCATCCTCCATGACGCGGAATCTTGAAACCAAGTCCGATAGTTCGGAGAACGTTTGGACTCATCGGTGGGTGAGGGCGTTCAAGATACCCCCCGTCTTGGCAATTGTGTCAAAAAGCTGCTAAGACTTCTAAGTCACATCAATCTGGAATTTTGTTCTAAACGAACAGGAATCTCATCTAGAATTGTCGGGCCGTCTCGCGAGGTTGTTGTTTGATGTAAATTAGGTCCCTGACATCTGGTGGTCCTGAGTTACTTGGGAAGTAATCGATGTGGGGGGGAGTGGGATCAAAAAATTTACTTCGGCTTGTTGTAAGCTTAACGCTTTGGGGTATTCTTCCCGAGGTCGTTGTGCCGAGGTCAATCCAGCTGGACCGTTCTTTGGTTCTGGGCTCCAGGCCCCTTCCAATTGGTCGGGCTTGCCATACTCCATTGATTGTCGTGTCGGCACGTTTGGATCTTCGGTTGAGTTATGAGAGAGAGCGTGAGGCTCGTCCGTAAGTTCTGGATCGCCTCGCGTCGGCTCTTGAGGGAGGAGGGGTGATAACCCACAAGTATTGGGGATCACAACAGTTTTCGAGAGTAGAGTATTCAACCCAAATTTATTGATTCCACACAACGAGAGCCAAAGAATATTCATAAGTATTAACAGTTGAGTTGTCAATTCAACCACACATGAAAGACTTAATATCTGCAACAAAGTATTTAGTAGCAAAGTAGTATGATAGTAAAAGTAACGGTAGTGATGACCCACAAGTATAGGGGATCAATCGTAGTCCTTTCAATAAGTAAGAGTGTCGAACTCAACAAGGAGCAGAAGGAAATGATAGCGGTTTTCAACAAGGTATTTTCTGCAAGCATTAAAATTGTCGGTAATCAGATAGTTTCATAGCAAGATAATTTGTAACAAGCAAATATACTAACAACAACAAAAGTGCAGCAAGGTAGCCCAATCCTTTTGTGTCAAAGGACAGGCCGGAACGGTCTCTTACAATAAGCAAGGCGTTGTTGATGACACGGGAATTTCATCTAGTCACTTTCATCATGTTGGTTTGATTCGCGTTCACTACTTTGATAATATGGTATGTGGGTGTGGACCGGTGCTTAGGTGTTGTTCTTACTTGAACAAGCCTCCCACTTATGATTAACCCCTCTCGCAAGCATCCGTCACTACAAAAGAAGAATTAAGATAAAATCTAACCATAACATCAAACATATGGATCCAAATCAGCGCCTTACGAAATAGCACATAAACTAGGGTATAAGCTTTTGTCACTCTAGCAACCCATCATCTAATAACTACTCCACAATGCATTCCCTTAGGCCCAAAGATGGTCAAGTGTCATGTAGTCGACGTTCACATAACACCACTAAGGGAATCACAACATACATACCATCAAAATACCGAACGAATATCAAATTCACATGACTACTTGCAACATAACTTCTCATGTGTCCTCAAAGAACAAAAGTAACTAATCAAACAACATATTCATGCTCAAGATCAGAGGAGTAATAAATATCATAATGTATCCAAACATGTAATCTTCCACCAAATAAACCGGCTAGCATCAACTACAAGATGTAATCAACACTACTAGTCACCCAAAGGTAACAATCTGAGGTTTCGATACAAAAATGGATCATAACAGATGAACTAGGGTTTGAGATGAGATGGTGTTGTTGAATATGTTGATGAAGATTGGCCTCCCCAAGGTGAGAGGGTTGTTGGTGATGAAGATGGCTCTGATTTCCTCCTCCCGGAGGGAAGTTCCCCTGGCAGAGTTGCTCTGCCGGAGGGCAAAAGTGCTCCTGCCCAAGTTCCGCCTCGAGACGGCGGCGCTCCGTCCCGAAAGTCGTCTCCTTATTTTTTTTCCAGGTCAAAAGACCTTATGTACCAGAAGATGGTGATAACCCACAAGTATAGGGGATCAGTTGTAGCCTTTCTCGATAAATAAGAGTGTCGAACCCAACGAGGAGCTAAAGGTAGGATTTGTATCCCTTTCAAGTTCTATCGACCATCGATACAACTCTACGTGCACTTAACGTTCGGTTTACCTAGAACAAGCATGAAACTAGAAGTACTTTGGAGGTGTGATAGGATAGGTTTGCAAGATAATAGAGAGCACGTAAATAAAAACTAGGGGTTGTTTAGATAAAGAAGCAACTAAGTTAGTTTTAGTAGAGAGCTTTTTGTCACAAGAAAGTTATTTGTAGACATCTCTCCGGCCAATAACCAACAGCGGGATCTGGATACCCATGTTGGCTCCCACATGTTCCACGATGATCTCATCGGATAAACCACGATGTCGGGGATTCAATCAATCCCGTATACAATTCCCTTTGACCATCGGTATGTTACTTGCCCGAGATTCGATCGTTGGTATCCCCATACCTCGTTCAATCTCGTTACCGGCAAGTCTCTTTAGTCGTTCTGTAACGCATGATCCCGTGACTAACTCCTTAGTAACATTGAGCTCATTATGATGATGCATTACCGAGTGGGCCCAGAGATACCTCTCCGTCATACGGAGTGACAAATCCCAGTCTCGATTCGTGCCAACCAAACAGACACTTTTAGAGATACCTGTAGTGCACCTTTATAGCCACCCAGTTACGTTGTGATGTTTGGTACACCCAAAGCATTCCTACGGTATCCGGGAGTTGCACAATCTCATGGTCTAAGGAAATGATACTTGACATTAGAAAAGCTCTTAGCAAACGAACTAGACGATCTTGTGCTATGCTTAGGATTGGGTCTTGTCCATCACATCATTCTCCTAATGATGTGATCCCGTTATCAAGGACATCCAATGTCCATGGTCAGGAAACCATAACCATCTATTGATCAATGAGCTAGTCAACTAGAGGCTCACTAGGGACATGTTGTGGTCTATGTATTCACACATGTATTACTGTTTCCAGTTAATAGAATTATAGCATGAACAATAGACAATTATCATGAGCAAGGAAATATAATAATAACCATTTTATTATTGCTTCTAGGGCATATTTCCAACAATTTCCGTAGTGCGGTGGTCAATACATCCGGGGGAGTATATAAAGAATTTTTATCTTGGGAAACAAGCATACCACAAGAAAACAGAATCGGGAAGGTGCCCGAGGGGCCGACTACCCACCAGGGCGCGCTAGGTGGGGCATGCAGGCGCGCCCTAGCGCCTTGTGGGCACCTGGGTTGCCTTCCCGGGTGTTTCTTTTTTTTCCTAATATTCCAAAACTGACAGAAATTATTTTTGCGGAATTTTTGGAGTCCGTCTACTTAATGTATCATATACCTCTTCCTTTTCAGGGTTCTGGAAGGTCTCTTTTATGTGTTCCTCTGGTGTCATGGTTTGAATGATATTAGTTTCAACATTGATAGGTGTACATGAGATATAGTGCTTTATTCTTTGTCCATTGACCACCTTCGGGTTAGTGCCTTCGGCATTATTGATCTTAATGGCTCCAGAGCGATAAACTTCTTCGATGATATATGGTCCTTCCCATTTGGAGAGAACTTTTCCTGCAAAAAATCTAAAACGAGAATTGTACAATAGAACATATTCACCAACTTTAAATTCCCGCTTTTGGATTCTTTTGTCATGCCATCTCTTAACTTTTTCTTTAAATAGTTTGGCATTTTCATAGGCTTGGGTTCTCCATTCATCTAGTGAGCTAATATCAAAAAACCTCTTTTCACCAGCAAGTTTGAATTCATAGTTGAGTTCTTTAATTGCCCTGCTTTATGTTCTAACTCAAGAGGCAAATGACAAGCTTTTCCATAAACCATTTTATATGGAGACATACCCATAGAATTTTTATAACCTATTTTGTAGGCCCAAAGTGAATCATCTAATTTCTTAGACCAATTCTTTCGAGACCTATTGAAAGTTTTTTGTAATATTAAAGTTCAACTTGTCCACTAGATTGAGGGTGATAAGGTGATGCAATTCTATGGCTGACATCATATTTTGCAAGTAGTTTACGGAAAGCACCATGAATAAAATGTGAACCACCATCAGTCATTAAATATCTAGGGACTCCAAACCTAGGGAAAATAACTTCTTTAAGCATAATGGAGGTCTTATGGTCATCACTGCTAGTTGAAATAGCTTCTACCCACTTAGTGACATAATCAACAACAACCAAAATATGTGTATACCCATTAGAAGAAGGAAAAGGTCCCATATAATCAAAGCCCCAATCATCAAATGGTTCAATAACAAGGGAATAATTCATAGGAATTTCCCGACGTATACCAATATTACCAATTCTTTGACATTCGTCACAAGATAAGACAAACTTACGGGCATCCTTGAAAAGAGTAGGCCACTAAAAACCGGATTATAATATCTTGTGTGCAGTTCTATCTCCCGCATGATGCCCTCCATAAGCTTCGGAGTGACATTTCCGTAGGATTTGTTCCTGTTCATGCTCAGGTATACAACGTCTAATAATACCATCTACTCCTTCTTTATATAGATGTGGGTCATCCCAAAAGTAATGTCTTAAATCATAGAAGAATTTTTCTTTTGTTGGTATGTAAAACTAGGTGGTATAAATTTAGCAATAATATAATTAGTATGGTGAGCATACCAAGGAGTATTATGAGAAGCATTTATGATAACCAATTGTTCATCAGGGAAGCTATTATCAATAGGTAGTGGGTCATCAATAATATTTTCTAATCTAGACAAGTTATCAGCTACGGGGTTCTCATCTCCTTTCCTATCAGTGATATGTAAGTCAAATTCTTGTAGCAAAAGAACCCACCTAATGAGTCTAGGCTTAGCATCTTTATTTTCCTTAAGGTATTTAATAGAAACATGATCAGTGTGAACAATTACTATAGAGTCAACTATGTAAGATCTGAATTTATCACAGGCAAACACAACTACTAGAAATTCTTTTCCAATAGTAGCATAATTTCTTTGGGCACCGTTTAGAGTTTTGCTAGCATAATGGATAACATTTATTTTCTTGTCAATTCTTTGTCCTAAAACAACACCAATGACATAATCACTAGCATCACACATAATTTCAAAAGGCAAGTTCCAATTAGGTGGCTGAACAATAGGTGCAGAAATTAAGGCTTTCTTAAGTGTTTCAAAGGCTTCTATGCAATCATCATCAAAAACAAAAGGAACATCCTTTTGCAAAAGATTAGTAATAGGCCTAGAAATTTTACAGAAGTCTTTAACAAACCTCCTATAGAAACCAACATGACCAAGGAAACTTCGAATACCTTTAATATCTTTGGGGCACGACATTTTCTCAATTACATCGACTTTAGCTTTATCCACCTCAATACCTCGTTCAGAAATTTTGTGCCCTAAGACTATACATTCATTCACCATAAAATGGCACTTCTCCCAATTCAAGACAAGATTAGTTTGCTCACATCTCTACAAAACTTGGTCAAGGTTGCTTAAGCAATCATTAAAAAGTTCAGTAAATGGAAAGTCATCCATGAAAACCTCAACAATCATTTCACAAAAGTCAGAGAATATAGCAGTCATACATCTTTGAAAGGTAGCAGGTGCATTTCATAAACCGAAAGGCATACGTCTATAAGCATAAGTTCCAAAAGGACAAGTAAAGGTGATTTTCTCTTGATCGGGTTGTGATACATGTATTTGAGAGAAACTAGAATATCCATCAAGAAAACAAAAGTGTGTGTGCTTAGATAGTCTTTCTAACATTTGATCAATAAAAGACATAGGGTAATGATCCTTTCTAGTAGCTTTATTTAATTTTCTAAAATCAATTACCATTCTATAGCCGGTCATAATTCTTTGTGGAATAAGTTCATTTTTATCATTAAGAACCACAATTATACCTCCCTTTGTAGGGACACAATGAAAAGGAGTTACCCAACTACTATCAGCTACGGGATAAATTATACCTGCTTCCAGAAGTTCTAATATTTCAGCTCTTACCACTTCTTTCATCTTGGGATTTAATCATCGTTGATGATCAACAACTGGTTTAGCATCAGGTTCCATATTGATCTTGTGCTGACAAAGAGTGGGACTAATGCCCTTAATATCATCAAGAGTATATCCAATAGCTGCTCGGTGCTTCATCGGAGTTTTTAATAATCTTTTCTCTTCATGCTCTGTAAGGTTAGCACTAACAGTAACAAGATATATTTTCTTTTCATCAAGGTAAGCATATTTCAGAGTATCAGGCAATTGTTTGAATTCAAACACAGGATCACCCTTAGGTGGAGGAGGTCCTCCTAAAGTTTCAACAGGCAAATTTTGTTTAAGGATTGGTTATTGTTCAAAGAATATTTTGTCTATTTCATTTCTTTCATGCAAGTGCATATCATTTTCATGGTCAAGCAAATATTGTTCTACTGGATCAGTAGGAGGTACGACAATAGAGGAAAGACCAATTATTTCATCCTTACTAGACAATTCTTTATTACGAGGTTGCCTACGAAACTTGAAGAAATTAAACTCATGAGACACATCACCAGAATTAACACTGATGGTTTGTTTCTTGCAATCTATCTTAGCATTAACAGTGTTCAAGAAAGGTCTGCCAAAGATAACAAAAATCATCTTGTGGGGAACCAAGAACTCGAAAATCAGTAGGGTATTTTATTTTTCCACACAAGACTTCAACATATCTAACAATCCCAAGTGGTGTGATAGTATCTCTATTAGCAAGTTTAATAGTGACAGCAATATGAGTCTATTTCAGCAGGTCCAATATCATTCATAATTTCTTGGTAAAGAGTAAAAGGAATAGCACTGACACTATCACCCATATCACATAAGCCATGATAACAGTGATCTCCTATTTTAGCTGAGACAACAGGAATGCCAAGAACTAGCCTATTTTTATCTTCAGTATCGGGTTTGGCAATTCTAGTAGCTTCATCACAAAAATAAATAACATGCTCATAAATATTATCAACCAAGAGATCTTTAACCATAGCAATACTAGGTTCTACATTAATTTGTTCAGAGGGTTTAGGTGCTCTAATATTACTTTTGTTAACCACGGTTGAAACTTTAGCATGCTCCTTTATCCGAACAGGGAAAGGTGGGTTTTCAATGTAAGCAGTACGTACAACTGGGTCAACATTGTAAATGATGGTTTCATCTTTAACTATGGCTTGTTCTTTAATCTCTTCTTTAATTTGGGATTGGGGGATGATATTTAAACCACTTCTCCTTAGGGAGATCAACATGGGTAGCAAATGATTCACAAAAAGAAGCTACTGTCTCAGAGTCAAGTCCATACTTAGTGCTAAACTTATGAAAAGCATCGGTATCCATAAAAGATTTAACACAATCAGACTCAAGCTTTATACCTGACTCTTTACCTTTGTCGAGTTCCCAATCTTCAGAGTTGTGTTTAATTATTTCTAAAAGATCCCACCTGAATTGAATAGTCTTCTTCATAAAACAACCAGTATAAGAAGTATCGAGCATGGATTGATCATCACGAGAAAGCCGAGCATAAAAATTCTGTATAATAATTTCTCTTGAGAGCTCATGATTGGAGCATGAATATAACACTGATTTAAGCCTCCCCCAAGCTAAAGCGATACTTTCCTCTTCACGAGGCCAAAAATTATATATATAATTCCGATCACGATGAACTAGATGCATAGGATAATTTTTTTTGGTGAAATTCCAATTTCAACCGATTCCAGTTTCCAGCTCCAATATCATCACATAGCCTATACCATGTCAATGCTTTTCCCCCTAAAGATAAACGGAAAACTTTCTTCTTAACTTCATCCCGGGTAAACCTACAAGCTTAAACAATCCACAAATTTCATCCACATATATAAGGTGCAAGTCGGGATGTTTCGTTCCATCTCCTTATTTAGGATTAGCTAGCAGTTTCTCTATCATACCCGAAGGAATTTCATAACCAATATTTTCAGTAGGTGCAGCAGGTTGAGGAGCAAATCTTTGTGCTTCTGGTCAAGGTGAAGATACCCCAATTTCAATCGATTCCAGTTTCCAGCTCCAATATCATCACATAGCCTATACCATGTCAATGCTTTTCCCCCTAAAGATAAACGGAAAACTTTCTTCTTAACTTCATCCCGGGTAAACCTACAAGCTTAAACAATCCACAAATTTCATCCACATATATAAGGTGCAAGTCGGGATGTTTCGTTCCATCTCCTTATTTAGGATTAGCTAGCAGTTTCTCTATCATACCCGAAGGAATTTCATAACCAATATTTTCAGTAGGTGCAGCAGGTTGAGGAGCAAATCTTTGTGCTTCTGGTAAAGGTGAAGATACCCCGAACAAACCCCTCAAAGGATTGTTTTGCATACTAACAAGTGATAGTAAATTTCAGCATGTTATATAATATTTTTTACCAAGAGCGCTTCACTCCCCGGCAACGGCGCCAGAAAAGTGTCTTGATGACCCACAAGTATAGGGGATCAATCGTCATCCTTTCAATAATAAGAGTGTCGAACCCAACGAGGAGCAGATGGAAATGATAAGCGGTTTTCAGCAAGGTATTTTCTTCACGCACTGAAATTGTTGGTAATCAGGTAGTTTGATAGCAAAATAATTTGTAACGAGTAAATAATACTAACGGTAACAAAAGTGTAGCAAGGTAGCCCAATCCTTTTGTGGCAAAGGACAGGCCGGAACGTCTCTTATAATAAGCAAAGCGTTCTCGAGGACACACATAAATTTCATCCAGACACTTTCATCATGTTGGTTTGATTCGCGTTTGCTACTTTGATAATATGCTATGTGGGTGGACCGGTGCTTCGGTGTTGTTCTTAATTGAACAATCCTCCCACTTATGATTAACCCCTCTCACAAGCATCCACAACTACAAAAGAAGAATTAAGATAAAATCTGACCATAGCATTAAACATATGGATCCAAATCAACCCCTTACGAAATAGCGCATAAACTAGGGTTTAAGCTTCTGTCACTCTAGCAACCCATCATCTAATAACTACTCCACAATGCATTCCCTTAGGCCCAAAGATGGTGAAGTTTCATGTAGTTGATGTTCACATAACACCACTAAGGGAATAACAACATACATACCATCAAAATATCGAACGAATATCAAATTCACATGACTACTTGCAACATAACTTCTCATGTGTCCTCAAAGAACAAAAGTAATTAATACTGAAATGGTGTTGTTGAATATGTTGATTAAGATTGGCCTCCCCAAGGTGAGAGGTGCTACGTCTTGAGCTTGCGTTGCTTTTCCTTGAAGAGGAAAGGGTGATGCAACACAACAGCGTAAGTATTTCCCTCAGTTTTTGAGAACCAAGGTATCAATCCAGTAGGGGGCTCCTCAAAAGTCCCACGCACCTACACAAACAAACAAGAACTCGCAACCAACGCAATAAAGGGGTTGTCAATCCCTTCACGGCCACTTGCAAAAGTGAGATCTGATAGAGATAATATGATAAGATAAATATATTTTTGGTATTTTATGATATAGATTGGAAAAGTAAAGATGCAAATAGAAGTAGATGGCAAACTTATATGATAAAAGATAGACCCGGGGGCCATAGGTTTCACTAGTGGCTTCTCTCAAGATAGCATAAGTATTACGGTGGGTGAACAAATTACTGTCGAGCAATTGATAGAAAAGCGAATAATTATGAGATTATCTAGGCATGATCATGTATATAGGCATCACGTCCGTGACAAGTAGACCGACTCCTGCCTGCATCTACTACTATTACTCCACACATCGACCGCTATCCAGCATGCATCTAGAGTATTAAGTTCATAAAGAACAGAGTAACGCATTAAGAAAGATGACATGATGTAGAGGGATAAACTCATGCAATATGATATAAACCCCATCTGTTTATCCTCGATGGCAACAATACAATACGTGCCTTGCTGCCCCTGCTGTCACTGGGAAAGGACACCGCAAGATTGAACCCAAAGCTAAGCACTTCTCCCATTGCAAGAAAGATCAATCTAGTAGGCCAAACCAAACTGATAATTCGAAGAGACTTGCAAAGGTAACTCAATCACACATAAAAGAATTCAGAGGAGATTCAAATATTTCTCATAGATAAACTTGATCATAAACCCACAATTCATTGGATCTCGACAAACACACCGCAAAAAGAGTTACATCGAATAGATCTCCAAGAAGATCGAGGAGAATTTTGTATTGAGATTCAAAGAGAGAGAAGAAGCCATCTAGCTAATAACTATGGACCCGAAGGTCTGTCGTAAACTACTCACAACTCATCGGAGGGGCTATGGGGTCGATGTAGAAGCCCTCCGTGATCGATTCCCCCTCCGGCGGAGCGCCGTCGAAGGCTCCAAGATGGGATCTCGCGGATACAGAAGGTTACGACGATGGAAACAGTTTTTCGTGGTCGCTTCTGATGTTTTCGGGGTACATGGGTATATATAGGAGGAAGAAGTAGGTCGGTGGACACCCGAGGGGCCCACGAGACAGGGGGCGCGCCCAGTAAGGGAGGGTGCGCCCTCCACCCTCGTGGCCTCCTCGATTGCTTCTTGACTTGCACTCCAAGTCCTCTGGATCATGTTTGTTCCAAAAAGGCTCCCGAAGGTTTCATTCCGTTTGGACTCCGTTTGATATTCCTTTTCTTCGAAATACTGAAATAGGCAAAAAAACAACAATATGGGTTGGGCCTCTGGTTAGTAGGTTAGTCCCAAAAATGATATAAAAGTGTAAAGTAAAGCCCATAAACATCCAAAACAAGTAATATAATAGAATGGAACAATAAAAAATTATAGATACGTTGGAGACGTATGAAGCATCCCCAAGCTTAATTCCTGCTCGTCCTCGAGTAGGTAAATGATAAAAACAGAATTTTTGATGTGGAATGCTACCTAGCATAATTCTCAATGTAATTTTCTTTATTGTGGCATGATCGTTCGGATCCAAATGATTCAAGATAAAAGCTTATAAAACACAAAAATAATAATACTTCGAAGCATACTAGCAAATAATCATGTCCTATCAAAATAGCATAGCCAAAGAAAGCTTATCCCTACAAAATCATATAGTTAGGCCATGCTTCATTTTCATTACACAAAATACTCCCATCATGCACAACCCCGATGACGAGCCGAGCAATTGGTTCATACTTTTTAACGCGCTTCAGCTTTTTTCTACTCTTACACAATACATGAGCGCAAGCCATGGACATAGCACTATGGTGGTATATGGTGGTGGTTGTGAAGACAAAAAAGGGAGAAGATAGTCTCACATCAACTAGGCGTATCAACGGGCTATGGAGATGCCCATCAATAGATATCAATGTGAGTGAGTAGGGATTGCCATGCAACGGATGCACTAGAGCTATAAATGTATGAAAGCTCAACAAGAGAAACTAAGTGGGTGTGCATCCAACTCGCTTGCTCACGAAGACCTAGGGCATTTTGAGGAAGCCCATCATTGGAATATACAAGCCAAGTTCTATAATGAAAAATTCCCACTAGTATATGAAAGTGACAACATAGGAGACTCTCTATCATGAAGATCATGGTGCTATTCCGAAGCACAAGTGTGGAAAAGAGATAGTAGCATTGTCCCTTCTCTCTTTTTCTCTCTTTTTTTGTGGGCTTCTTTGGCCTCTTTTATTTTATTTTTATAAAGGCCGAAGTCTCATCCCGACTTGTGGGGGAATCATAGTCTTCATCATCCTTTCCTCACTTGGGACAATGCTCTAATAATGAAGATGATCACACTTTTATTGATTTACAACTCAACACTTAGAACAAAATATGACTCTATGAATGCCTCCGGCGGTGTACCGGGATATGCAATGAACCAAGAGTGACATGTATGAAAAATTATGAGAGTGTCCTTGCCACAAATACGATGTCAACTACATGATCATGCAAAGAGCAATATGTCAATGATGGAGCGTGTCATAATAAACGGAATGGTGGAAAGTTGCATGGCAATATATCTCGGAATGGCTATGGAAATGCCATAATAGGTAGGTATGGTGGCTGTTTTGAGCAAGGTAAATAATGGGTTCAAGATATCGGTGAAAGTTGCGCGGCATAATAGAGGCTAGCAAAGTGGAAGGGTAAGTGTGCGTATATCCATGGACTCACATTAGTCATAAAGAACTCATATACTTATTGCAAAAATTTACTTAGCCCTCGAAGCAAAGTACTACTACGCATGCCCCTAGAGGGATAGATTGGTAGGAAAAGACCATCGCTCGTCCCCGACTGCCACTCATAAGGAAGACAATCAAAAGAGCACCTCATGCAACAAATTTGTCACACAACTTTCACCATACGTGCATGCTACAGGACTTGCCAACTTCAACACAAGTATTTCTCAATTTCATAATTACCCAACTAGCATGACTCTAGCATTAATACCTTTATATCTCAAAACAATTATCAAGCATCAAATTGATCCTAGAGTTAAATGCACTTTTTATGATAGTTTTTATTATACTCAACTTGGATGCTCATCATTCTAGGACCAAATTTATAACCATAGCAAATACCATGCTGTTCTAAAAGACTCTCAAAATAATATAAGTGAAGCATGAGATATCAACAATTTGTTCAAAATTAAGCCACCGCCGTGCTCTAAAAAATATAAGTGAAGCACTAGAGCAAAAACTATCAGGCTCAAAAGATATAAGTGAAGCATATAGAGTGTTCTAATAAATTCTAATCATGTGGGTTTCTCACAAAAGGTGTGTACAGCAAGGATTATTGTGGTGGTCTAAAAAGCAAAGACTAATATCATAGAAGACGCTCCAAGCAAAACACATATCATGTGGTGAATAAAAATATAGCTCCAAGTAAAGTTACCGATAAACGAAGACGAAAGAGGGGATGCCTTCCCGGGGCATCCCCAAGCTTAGGCTTTTGGCTATTCTTGAATATCTTGGGGTGCCATAGGCATCCCCAAGCTTAGGCTCTTGCTACTCCTTATTCCATAGTCCATCAAATCTTTACCCAAAACTTGAAAACTTCACAACACAAAACTCAACAGAAATCTCGTAAGCTCCGTTAGCGAAAGAAAACAAAACACCACTTCAAGGTACTGTAATGAACTCATTCTTTATTTATATTAGTGTTAAACCTACTCTATTCCAACTTCTCTATGGTTTATAAACTATTTTACTAGCCATAGATGCATCAAAATAAGCAAACAACACATGAAAAACAGAATCTGTCAAAAACAGAACAGTCTGTAGTAATCTGTAACCAACGCAAACTTCTAGAGCTCAAAAATTCTACCAAAATAGGACGACCTAGATAATTTGTTTACTGATCTTCTGCAATTGTAATCAGTATTTTATCACGTTCTGGTGATTTTAAACAATTGTTTTCGTGAACAGAAAGTTTCTGGAATTTTCAGCAAGATCAAATAGTTGTCATCCAAGAAGATCCTATAGGTTTAACTTGGCACAAACACGAATTAAAACATAAAAACACATCTAAACAGAAGGTAGATGATAAATTTATTACTAAACAGAAGCAAAAACAAAAAACAAAAATAAAATTGGGTTGCCTCCCAACGAGCGCTATCGTTTAATGCCCCTAGCTGGGCATAAAAGCGAGGATAGATCTAAGTAGTGCCATCTTTGGCACTCAATTCATAAGTAGCTCGCATGATAGATTCATAAGGTAATTTAACTTTCTTTCTTGGAAAGTGCTCCATACCTTTCCTTAATGGAAATTGGAATCTAATATTCCCTTCCTTCATATCAATAATTGCACCAATCGTTCTAAGAAAGGTCTACCAAGAATAATAGGACAAGAAAGATTGCAATCTATATCAAGAACGATACAATCTACGGGCACCAAATTATATTTGAAATTATGAGAACATCATTAATCCTTCCCATTGGTTTTTTATGGTGGAATCCGCAAGGTGCAAATTTAAAGAGCAATCATCAAGATCATGGAAACCTAGAATATCGCATAAAGTTTTCGGAATCGTGGAAACACTAGCACCTAAATCACATAAAGCAAAGCACTCATGATCTTTAATTTTAATGTTTATAGTAGGTTCCCACTCATCATAAAGTTTTCTAGGTATAGAAACTTCCAAATTAAGTTTTTCATCATAAGATTGCATCAAAGCATCGACAATATGTTTGGTAAAGGCTTTATTTTGACTATAAGCATGAGGAGAATTCACAACGGATTGCAACAAGGAAATACAATCTTTTAAAGAACAATTATCATAATTAAATTCCTTAAAATCCAAGATAGTGGGTTCAATGCTATTTAAAGTCTTGACCTCTCCAATCCCATTATTATCAAATTTAGCATCAAGATCTAAAAACTCCGAGTCATTGGGACGCCTTTTAACTAAAGTGGACTCATCTCCAGTCCCATTATTATCAAGATTCATATTGCAAAACAAAGATCTAATAGGGGACACATCAGTAACTTTAATATCTTCATCGTTATTTTCATAGGAACTAGAAGAACACGCTTTTACAAAGCAATCTTTCTTAGCACACAATCTAGCGGTTCTTTCTTTGCATTCATCAATGGAAATTCTCATAGCTTTGAGAGACTCATTGATATCATGCTTAGGAGGACTAGATCTAAGTTTCAAAGAATCAACATCAAGCGAAAGTCTATCAACGTTCCTAGCCAAATCATCAACTTTAAGCAATTTTTCTTCAAGCATGTCATTGAAATTCTTTTGAGAGATCATAAATTCTTTCACACTATTCTCAAAATTAGAGGGCATCTTATTAAAATTACCATAAGAATTATTGTAGGAATTTCCATAATTATTAGAGGAATTACTAGGGAACGGTCTAGGATTAAAGTTTCCTCTATAAGCATTGTTACCAAAATTATTCCTACCGACAAAATTCACATCCATAGATTCATTATTATTCTCAATCAAAGTAGACAAAGGCATATCATTGGGATCAATATAATCATTCTTAGTAGCAAACAGTTTCATAAGTTCATCCATCTTTCCACTCAAAACATTAATTTCTTCTATAGCATGTACTTTCTTACTAGTAGATCTTTCGATGTGCCATTGAGAATAATTAGCTATAATATTATCAAGGAGTTTGGTAGCTTCTCCTAAGGTGATTTCCATAAACGTGCCTCCCGCGGCCGAATATAAAAGATTTCTAGAAGCAAAGTTCAATCCGGCATAAAATTTTTGTATGATCATCCATAAATTTAAACCATGAGTAGGGCAATTGTGAATCATCAATCTCATTCTTTCCCAAGATTGGGCAACATGCTCATGATCAAGTTGTTTAAAATTCATAATATCGTTCCTAAGAGAGATGATCTTAGCGGGAGGAAAATACTTAGAGATAAAAGCATCTTTGCACTTATTCCATGAATCAATACTATTTTTAGGCAAGGAAGAAAACCAAACTTTAGCACGATCTCTAAGTGAAAACGGAAATAACTTCAATTTAACAATATCATTATCCGTATCTTTCTTCTTTTGCATCTCACACAAATCAACAAAGTTGTTCAGATGGGTAGCGGCATCTTCGCTAGGAAGCCCGGAGAATTGATCTTTCATAACAGGATTCAGCAAAGCAGCATTGATTTCACAAGATTCAGCATCATTAAGAGGAGCAATCGGAGTACTAAGGAAATCATTATTATTGGTATTGGAAAAATCACACAATTTGGTATTGTCTTGCGCCATGGCGACAAGCAATCCAACACACAAGCAAACAAAAAGGCAAGCGAAAGAGAGGGCGAATAAAACGGCAAAGGTGAAGTGGGGGAGAGGAAAACGAGAGGCAAATGGCAAATAATGTAAATGCGAGGGAGATGAGTTTGTGATGGGTACTTGCTATGTCTTGACTTGAGCGAAGACCTCCCCGGCAACGGCGCCAGAAATCCTTCTTGCTACGTCTTGAGCTTGCGTTGCTTTTCCTTGAAGAGGAAAGGGTGATGCAGCGCAGTAGCATAAGTATTTCCCTCAGTTTTTGAGAACCAAGGTATCAATCCAGTAGGAGGCTCCTCGAAAGTCCCACGCACCTACACAAACAAACAAGAACTCGCAACCAACGCAATAAAGGGGTTGTCAATCCCTTCACGACCACTTGCAAAAGTGAGATCTGATAGAGATAATATGATAAGATAAATATATTTTTGGTATTTTATGATATAGATTGGAAAAGTAAAGATGCAAATAGAAGTAGATGGCAAACTTATATGATAAAAGATAGACCCGGGGGCCATAGGTTTCACTAGTGGCTTCTCTCAAGATAGCATAAGTATTACGGTGGGTGAACAAATTACTGTCGAGCAATTGATAGAAAAGCGAATAATTATGAGATTATCTAGGCATGATCATGTATATAGGCATCACGTCCGTGACAAGTAGACCGACTCCTGCCTGCATCTACTACTATTACTCCACACATCGACCGCTATCCAGCATGCATCTAGAGTATTAAGTTCATAAAGAACAGAGTAACGCATTAAGAAAGATGACATGATGTAGAGGGATAAACTCATGCAATATGATATAAACCCCATCTGTTTATCCTCGATGGCAACAATACAATACGTGCCTTGCTGCCCCTGCTGTCACTGGGAAAGGACACCGCAAGATTGAACCCAAAGCTAAGCACTTCTCCCATTGCAAGAAAGATCAATCTAGTAGGCCAAACCAAATTGATAATTCGAAGAGACTTGCAAAGATAACGCAATCACACATAATAGAATTCAGAGGAGATTCAAATATTTCTCATAGATAAACTTGATCATAAACCCACAATTCATCGGATCTCGACAAACACACCGCAAAAAGAGTTACATCGAATAGATTTCCAAGAAGATTGAGGAGAACTTTGTATTGAGATTCAAAGAGAGAGAAGAAGCCATCTAGCTAATAACTATGGACCCGAAGGTCTGTGGTAAACTACTCACAACTCATCGGAGGGGCTATGGTGTCGATGTAGAAGCCCTCCGTGACCGATTCCCCCTCCGGCGGAGTGCCGACGAAGGCACCAAGATGGGATCTCGCGGATACAGAAGGTTACGACGGTGGAAATAGTTTTTCGTGGTCGCTTCTGATGTTTTCGGGGTACATGGGTATATATAGGAGGAAGAAGTAGGTCGGTGGATGCCCGAGGGGCCCACGAGACAGGGGGCGCGCCCAGTAAGGGAGGGCGCGCCCTCCACCCTCGTGGCCTCCTCGATTGCTTCTTGACTTGCACTCCAAATCCTCTAGATCACGTTTGTTCCAAAAAGATCGCTCCCGAAGGTTTCATTCCGTTTGGACTCCGTTTGATATTCCTTTTCTTCGAAATACTGAAATAGGCAAAAAAACAGCAATACGGGCTGGGCCTCCGGTTAGTAGGTTAGTCCCAAAAATGATATAAAAGTGTAAAGTAAAGCCCATAAACATCCAAAACAAGTAATATAATAGCATGGAACAATCAAAAATTATAGATACGTTGGAGACGTATCAAGAGGGTTGTTGGTGATGACGATGGCTCCGATTTCCCCCTCTCGAAGGGAAGTTCCCATGGCAGAATTGCTCCGCCGGAGGGCAAAAGTGCTTCTGCCCAAGTTCCGCCTCGAGACGGCGACGCTCCGTCCCGAAAGTCGTCTCCTTATTTTTTTCTAGGTCAAAAGACCTTATGTACCAGAAGATGGGCACCAAATGTGGGCTAGGGCCCCCACTACCCACCAGGGCGCGCCAGAGGAGGGAGGCGCGCCCTGGTGCCTTGTGGGCGCCTGGGTGGCCCCCTCCGGTAGTTATTTATTCCAATATTTTTTATATATTCAAAAATAATTCTTTGTGAAATTTCGGCTCATTTAGAGATGTGCAGAATAGGTATCTCTGACATAGCTTTTTCATGTCCAGAATTCTAGCTGCTGGCATTCTCCCTCTTTGTGTAAACCTTGCATATTATGAGAGAAAAGGCATTATAATTACTCCATAAAGTGTTATAATGAATAAAAACACTATAAATAACAGTAGGAAAACACGATGCAAAATGGACGTATCATGTAGCAATAGTAACAATAGCAATTTTGTAGTGATTGTAACAGCAGCAATGGCGAAAGTAACTTAGCAAAGATCAATATGAAAAACTCGTAGGCATTGGATCAGTGATGGATAATTATGTTGGATGGCATTCATCATGCAACCGTCATAACCTAGGACGACACAGAACTAGCTCCAATTCATCAATGTAATGTAGGCATGTATTCCGTATATAGTGATATGTGCTTATGAAAAAGAACTTGCATGACATGTTTTGTCCTACCCTCCTGTGGCAGCAGGGTCCATAAGGAAACTAAGGGATATTCAGGCCTCCTTCTAATAGAGAACCGGAACAAAGCATTAGCACTTAGTGAATAGATGAACTCCTCAAAATACGGTAATCACCGGAAAGAATCCCAATTATTGTCACCTTGGGGTATGCGGATCATAACTTGTAATAGGTGCATATAAGTTGCAAGATAGGATCAAGAACACACATATATTCATGAAAACATAGTAGGTTCAGATCTGAAATCATGGCACTCGGGCCCTAGTGACAAGCATTAAGCATAGCAAAGTCATAGCAACATCAATCTCAGAACATAGTGGATACTAGGATCAAGCCCTAACAAAACTAACTCGATTACATGATAAATCTCATCCAACCCATCACCGTCCAGCAAGCCTACGATGGAATTACTCACTCCCGGCGGTGAGCATCATGAAATTGGTGATGGAGGAAAGTTGATGATGACGACGACATCGATTTCCCCTTTTTGGAGCCCCGAACGGACTCCAGACCAGCCCTCCCGATGAAGAACAGGAGGTGGCAGCGGCTCCATATTGTAAAACGCAATGAATCCTTTTCTCTGGGTTTTTTCTTGGCAAATAGGAATATATGGAGTCGGAGTTAGGGTTGCCGGAGGTCCAGGGGGCCCATAAGCTCACAGGGCGCGCCCTGGGAGGGGGGGGGGGCGCACCTTGAGCTTGTGGCTCCTGGGTGGCCCCCCTTTGGTATATTTTCCATCAATATTTTTTATATTTTCCACAAATATTCTCCATAAATTTTCAGGTCAATCCGAGAACTTTGATTTCTGCAAAAAAAACAACACCATGGCAATTCTGCTGAAAACAACGTTAGTCCGGGTTAGTTTCATTCATATCATGCAAATTAGAGTCCAAAACAAGAGAAAAAGTGTTTGGAAAAGTATATACGATGGAGACGTATCAACTCCCCCAAAATTAACTCATTGCGTGTCCTCAAGCAATTAAGTTGACAAACTGAAGGTGACAAAGAAAAAACTTGTACAAACTCTATTTGATCTTGTTGTTGCAAATATGTCTAGCCAATGTTCAGGTTTTCAGCAAAGATTATGAAGGAACCATATTCACAATAACATTTAGATATCTCATTTACTCATATCAATGGCATAATCAACTAGCAAGCAATAATAATATATCTCGGTGAAAACACTTTTTCAAAACAACCATGATATAATATGCTATGATGGTATCTCGCTAGCCCTTTCCGAGACCGCAAAACATAAATGCAGAGCACCTCTGAAGTTCAAGCACTGACTAGACATTGTAATTCATGGTAAAAGAGATCCAGTCAAACTCATACTCAATATCAACTAAACAAAAAGCATATAAATGACAATAGTGCTCTCCAGCTGCTGGAGAGAGAAGCAGGGATTTGCAGAGGTGCCAGAGCTCGAAGCTTTTAAAACAGAGATGAATATAATTTTGAGAGGTATGCTTTCATTGTCAACGTAGCGATCGATATTTTCACCTTCTTCCATGCTAGAAACATTATAGGCGGTTCCCAAACAGAATGGTAAAGTTTTACTCCCCATCAACCAACAAACACAAGCCATGGCTGGCCAAATCCTGGGGTGCCCTCCATACCAACAACAATCTGGGGGAGTTTTGTTTCATTATTATTTTGATTTTGATCATAGGACTAGGCATCCCAATTACCAGCCACTTTCTCGTGAATGACAAGTGAATAAACACTTACCGTGAGAATAACCCACCTAGCATGGAAGATACTGACAGCCCCCGATTGCTTCATGAGAGGTTCGGGCATACAAAACAAATTATTATTTGAAGATTTAGAGTTTGGCACATGCAAAATTACTTGGAACGACAGGTAATACCGCATATAGGTAGGTATAGTGGACTGATGTCTACTACACAACCTTCTTCTTGCAGACGTTGTTGGGCCTCCAAGTGCAAAGGTTTGTAGGACAGTAGCAAATTTCCCTCAAGTGGATGACCTAAGGTTTATCAATCCGTGGGAGGCTTAGGATGAAGATGGTCTCTCTCAAACAACCCTGCAACCAAATAACAAAGAGTCTCTTGTGTCCCCAACACACCCAATACAATGGTAAATTGTATAGGTGCACTAGTTCGGCGAAGAGATGGTGATACAAGTGCAATATGGATGGTAGATATAGGTATTTGTAATCTAAAATTATAAAAACAGCAAGGTAACTAATGATAAAAGTGAGCGTAAACGGTACTGCAATGGTAGGAAACAAGGCCTAAGGTTCATACTTTCACTAGTGCAAGTTCTCTCAACAATAATAACATAATTGGATCATATAACTATCCCTCAACATGCAACAAAGAGTCACTCCAAAGTCACTAATAGCGGAGAACAAACAAAGAGATTATTGTAGGGTACGAAACCACCTCAAAGTTATTCTTTCTGCTCGATCTATTCAAAAGTCCGTAGTAAAATAACATGAAGCTATTCTTTCCGTTCAATCTATCATAGAGTTCGTACTAGAATAACACCTTAAGACACAAATCAACCAAAACCCTAATGTCACCTAGATACTCCATTGTCACCTCAAGTATCCGTGGGTATGATTATACGATATGCATTACACAATCTCAAATTCATCTATTCAACCAACACAAAGTACTTCAAAGAGTGCCCCAAAGTTTCTACCGGAGAGTCAAGACGAAAACGTGTGCCAACCCCTATGCATAGGTTCATGGGTGGAACCCGCAAGTTGATCACCAAAACATACATCAAGTGGATCACGTGATATCCCATTGTCACCACAGATAAGCACGGCAAGACATACATCAAGTGTTCTCAAATCCTTAAAGACTCAATCCGATAAGATAACTTCAAAGGGAAAACTCAATCCATTACAAGAGAGTAGAGGGGGAGAAACATCATAAGATCCAACTATAATAGCAAAGCTCGCGATACATCAAGATCATACCACCTCAAGAACACGAGAGAGAGAGATCAAACACATAGCTACTGGTACATACCCTCAGCCTCGAGGGTGAACTACTCCCTCCTCGTCATGGAGATCGCCGGGATGATGAAGATGGCCACCGGTGAGGGATCCCCCCTCCGGCAGGGTGCCGGAACAGGGTCCCGAGAGGTTTTTGGTGGCTACAGAGGCTTGCGGCGGCGGAACTCCTGATATATTCTTGTTTCCGATGTTTTTAGGGTATATGGACTTATATAGGCGAAAGAAGTCGGTCAGGGGAGCCACGAGGGGCCCACGAGACAGGGGGGCATGCCCAGTAGGGGGGGCGCGCCCTCCACCCTCCTGGCCACCTCAAAGCTTCCTTGACTTCAACTCCAAGTCTCCTGGATCACGTTCGTTCCAAAAATCACGCTCCCGAAGGTTTCATTCCGTTTGGACTCCATTTGATATTCCTTTTCTTCGAAACACTGAAATAGGCAAGAAAACAGCAATATGGGCTGGGCCTCCGGTTAATAGGTTAGTCCCAAAAATAATATAAAAGTGTATAATAAAGCCCGTAAACATCCAAAACAGATAATATAATAGCATGAATGTTTCATAAATTATAGATACGTTGGAGACGTATCATGGACTCATATGGAACAACTTTGGGTTTAAGGAGGTGGATGCACAAGCAGTATTCGCGCTTAGTACAAGTGAAGGCTAGCACATAGATTGAGGAGCGACCAACCAGAGAGCGACAACAGTCATAAACATGCCTTGAGATAAATCAACATTGAATACTAGTATGAGTAGGATATAGAACACCATGAACACAAATATCGTGGAGGCTATGTTGGTTTTGATTCAACTACATGCGTGAACATGTGCCAAGTCAAGCCACTTGAATCATTCAAAGGAGGATACCATCCTATCATACTAGATCATAACTATTTTAAATGCATGTTGACACAAAAGACAAACCATTATCCACCCCTAGCTACTTAAGCATGGCATGAGTAACTATGATCTCTAATTGTCATTCCAAACATGTTTACTCATAATAAGTTGAATCAAGAACGATGAGCTAATCATATTACAAAAACAAAATAGGCTGAGTTCATACCAGCTTTTCTTCACCTCAATCACTTTATCAAATTTCGTCATTATTGCCTTTCACATGCATGACCGAATGATGTGAATAATAATAAGAGTGCACGTGCCGTGGACTAAGCTGGAATCTGCAAACATTTTATTCAAATGAGAAGACAAGGTAATATGGGCTCTTTGTTAGATCAATCAATAATACATATGAGAGCCACTCAACATTTTCATCGTGGTCTTCTCCTTACGACCCAAAGAAAAGAAAATAATTTCAAAGAAACACACTAAAATATTTTTGGAGTTTTTGTTTTTCTAGAGAAAGCATAACGAAAGAAAGACAAAAAAGAGAAAAACTATATACACAGGAAAGCTCCCAACAAGGAAAAGAAGAACAAGAAATCTTTTTGGGTTTTCTTTTAATACTACAACTAATTAAACTAGAAGGGAGAATCGAAAAGAAACAAGAAATATGTTTGGATTTTCTCAAAGTTTTTCAAACATACAAGAAGAAAGCAAGAAAACAAATATAGCATGGATAATACACTGAATGATGTAGGGTTTGCAACCCATTCGGATTGGATCTGAATGGAAATTGGGTGTAGACTCCTAGTACATGGCCCTCAAATGTTGAGCCCACCTTGGAGATCTATATAAAGGGGAGTTGGCTCACCTCTCAGGGTTGATCTTTTTCCTCCCTCCTCAACCACCGCCACCTCCATGCCATGCGACCGAACCTAGCAGTCCATCATCTGACGCTGCTCCCCGTACGTGTGGATACCTTGAGGCATCGCATCTGCAGTGCTTGGAAGAACTGTTCAAGGGAACCTCAAGGATCCGCTCGAGAGATCAACAAGGAACTGCTCGCGGGAGATCAGCTACATGAGAAGGAGACGACTCAACTGATCAGCTAGACGCATCACCAACTCTACTTTCGCTGAGTGCGTGTCTAGTGGTAAACCTGATCTCGTGATCTATTTCTAGCAAGAGGGTTCCTGGGTGCACGGTATAATTTTTTTATTTGGCGCTAGCGTAGCGTACCACGTGTTTCAACAGTAGTTGACAAGGATGTAACCCTAGACCCCCTGTATCTATACAAACCAAGAAGCAGGGCTTGTAGAAGAAGAACAATCCCAGGGTAGATCATCTGTACTTTGTACTCCATCCAAAAGAAATAAAACACAATCATGATGTAGGGTTTTCTCTCTTTGGGGAGCTTGAACCTGGGTAAAAAGTCGTGTCCTTTTTACCATCGCCTCTAGACTCTTAGTTTGCCACCCCCTACTCAAGATCTACCGGATTTAGCTCATCACCTTGATGAGCAAAGTGACGATCGCTTGACGCCTTTTGCGTCGACGCAAGCTGAATGGTGTGGTGCAACCGCTCTTGGTACCTCCTTCTTGCGATGGTGCACACATGGAAGCGCAGTTGCTGCACTACGGTACTGCGGTAGCGGCAGTTGCCCTGCCACACACGACAAAGCTAGGTTTCATGGGTGGCGCCGCGAGCGAACGACGATGGAGTGAAGGGGTTGGGCGTCGCTGGCTCTTTGTCATGAGTTGATTGGGTTGTCTATGGGGGTAATCCCGTTCTTGAGTTGCACATTATCATTCATATTAAGCTGGGATGTCACAGACCACCTCCTTGATGACACCCTTAGTGGGGGCACTTTCTTGTTCCACCACCATACACTCTCCATTCCACTTCCCACTTTCTTATCAATGGTGCATCCCCGTGGAGCACTCCATTATCTTTAATTTTTTTGAACACAATACAAATGCAGATGCTCACATACACTCTCCATTCCGCTTTCTTATGAATGGTGCATCCCTGTGGAGCACTCCATTATCTTTAATTTTTTTGAACATAGTACAAATTCAGATGCTCACATACACTCTCCAATCCGCTTCCCACTTCCTTATCAATGGTGCATCCCCGTGGAGCACTCCATTATCTTTAAAAAAATTGAACACAATACACATGCAGATGCTCATATACACTCAATCCTATGAACTTCCGCATGCACGCATAGTCAACCCCTACAAACACCTCCGATATACTGAGTCGACACAACTTTTAAGATTGACGAAGTCACCTCTCCCACTAAATACACATCGCCGGAAGATTTGAAATAAATCTAGAAAAATACGAGCGCTAATGCCAAGGCTAGTACTTGAACTCATGTGGATTGATTTCACCACAAGGAATCTAACCAACTCGTCATTATCTTTAATTTTGGACTGAGGACGCGGAGGAACAACCTGCACGGCTGCACGGCCTGTAGACGTGGCTGGCTGTGTTGGCTTGGTTCCACTCTGCTACCGTCGGATGCGCATGGGACGGCCGCTAAGCATCTACCGCCCCTTCGCGGTATTTTCGCGTACCGGGAAGCGCATCGACTGGGTATATATAACGCTTTCAGGCCCCGATATCCATATCCACCCTCAAGCGCTCCTCTCGGCTCTCAATCGCCCCCATTTTCCGCCCGCCAACAGTTGCCGCCGCTACCTCTCTCTTCACGGACTGCGGTGCTGCCAGGTTTGTTAGATGGAACAGGGGGAAAATAGGCATAATGGACCGGATCTTTGTAGTTTGTCTTATGTGGCAGTATATTATGTTGGCATGTTGTGTCCGGATAATTCTTTCCGTCGCATACACCTCTTAGATCTGTAAAAACGTACTTCAGTAGAAAGGGCCTGCCTTGTTAATTTAGAGATTAGAGCGCAAATTAGCCCAGCATAGTTAGACTGGACTTCAATTCTAGCAGTATGTATCATTGTCTCTGTATCTATTTTAAGCTGCTGCTGACATGGAGATCCCCTACTCTCTCTTCCTGCCTCAGATCTCCCTCCCCACACACGACGACTCAATCAGAATCAAGATCGCTCCACACCATGGGGACCGTGTTGCCCCAACACCAAGGCAACGCCGTCGGGGACAACGCTATGCCCGACCTGGAGATCGGTCAACCCACCATGGAGATCGATCAATCCACCATAATCAACATACTGCACTCCATGCTACCCTCTGCCTCGCCACCGGCGGTAGCACAACTGGGGCGCGCGCTGTGGGGGCTGGGCTCCCTCACCCTTGTCCTGGCCCTCACCACCGTGCTCCACCTGCCGGCCGCCGGACCTGTCTTCGCCCACTACAAGGCAGCATACTATGCCATCCTTGCCTTTGTTCTCTTTGTCGCAGTGCCGGTGGAGCTGGCCACTGCCTTCTGCCTGCCCGGCCACGGCCGTGATGGCCGCCTCCGCGTCTTCGCCTGGTACCTCCTTCCCTGCGCTTACGTGCTCCTCCTCCTTGTCATCTCGGTGGGTGGGTTCATCCCATTTAAGCTCTGATATTACCTACTGCAGGGATAGCCGATTGGTCTGGTCAATCAACGATTCATTTGTATTCTGTCCAGAAATTTTGGTGCCGTCAGTGGTTATCTGCTTTGTTATTTATGGGTACATCTTTAGTAGATAGGTTCTGTTTCTTGATACTCTGGAAGATATGTTGTGCTAGTGAATGCGAGTCTGTATGTCACCGTGATCTGCCAACGTATTGTGAATATGTTTCTTGTTTCTGGGTCAATAAGTTCTTGTCCTGTTGTTTGTCCATGCGTTCCATGTATGCACTCTTCTTCCTGGCATCCGAGGATGCGTTCGTCGAGATAAATTTCATGTCTGGCTCTGCTTGGATTGGGTGTAATTTTTGTGTGAACTGAGCTAAGTACTGTGGAGCACACACAAAAAATTCCCCAATCCAAGCAGGCCTTAAGTCTTAATAAACAGTGCAACCTTTGTATGCTTGTTAATGTTTGAATGGGAAGTAGAATAAATGGACACAGGTTAGGTTGACTTGTCATCAGATAGCTTCGTTTTGAGTGCATACGTTTTGCCTTTTGGTGTTTCAGTTTTCCAACTGAATGTGTGTGTCGAGCTTTGATCGAAGCTGGTAATTACTCAAGTTATTAGCAGAACTGTGAACAACGACACAATAGCCTGGTATTGGATTCAGATTGTTTGAGTACACACTAATTGGCCTAGTAGTTAGATCCAGATCTCAGATGTATGTGTTGAGTAATGCTATCGATCTAAGGAACAACTGAACGAGCAACCCCTGCTCTTATGCATGTGAATTTTAACCTACACTGTCATCAGTAATGTAGCTCATGTGTTACACTGTAGTATATTTTCTGTATCTCTTACCCCTGTATGACAGTTAATTTATTGCTTGAATGGAATTTATTGATAGATCATTTTTCCTGGAATTGATGTTCTTTCAATGTTTACTGATTCAGGAATGCTGTTCTTGGAAGTTAGTCTTGTAGCATTTCTACTTCAAGGAAATGAAGCCAGCGGTTATGATGTCCTTGGCATTAATTTGTTACATCTGCAGCTCAAGGTTTGTTACTGATCAGTCTTTATATATGATGTGGCCAGATTTTTCACAATTCCGTTATACCTTGCTTCTTTAAATATATATGTACGGAAATAAATGACCAGTTATCAGATTCATCATGTGCTTTTATTAGAAGAAAATAGTATAGTTACTAATGCCCATATTCTAGTGGCACCAGATCTTACTGGCTCTCTTGAAATTGCAGAATCCGTTTTGGGCTACTCCAAGGAAAAATAATGGTCACTGAGGATGACTTGTAAGGAGGAATAAATTTGTTGGTTCGACAAACCACTGAATGGTACCCAAGCCTAATTGCAGGGGTCACCTTTTGTCACTAAGCACCACATGCTACATGCTAAGTGAACTGCATTCCTCTATCAAGTTACAGGGTATGCGTGCGCTTTACATTTTGTTGCACTGCTGATACTTCATCAAGAAAAATGTAAATCCACTGAGTGCTAAACTGCGGAAGAAAAAGTGTTCTCAGTCTGCGGCATAAGGATGTCAAGGATTTTTTTGTGGTAATTGTAGACTTGTAGTGACATTGTATGATTTATTCTGAATGTGTTATATTATACAAGAGTAAGTATGTTGGACACCTGCTGCCAGTTGTTCCTAAAGTTAGAACAGTGGCACCCTGTTGTTACGTCTGATGATACATTCTGAATTGTCATTTTTTTATCGAGAATGATTCTGAATTGGCATTAGCAGTTGTCCTCTAATTACACAAACGATATATTCTAATTTGCCGGTGTCCTCATCCGCAGATGTCTCACGGAGTACGGAAAGCAAGGCGCGCTCTGCATTCTTCCTTACAGCACAATTTCCATGTGGTCTGTATCGAAGTTTTGCTGAAGCAGCGCTCAGCGTGTCTGATCGGTTTCCCATGGTGCGGCTTCTCCCACAGCACTGTGCAGATCATGTGGTCGCTGGATGAGATGCTCGTCAACGAGGCGCTCCACCAGGGGCTCAAGATGTACTCCAGCTGGCCCACCTTCCTGAAGTTCTACATTGACAGTGAGTTCTTTGGCGGGCAGTTGCAACGTGCGACATCACTATCGGTATATATATATATGTTCTCTGCTTTTCCTTCTCCAAATATTACGGTTTAATGTTTAAGAACTTTTTCTATCCTACACGCAGTGTGAATTGTTTTGTGAGAGATCAGTTCTGTCTAGCATCAGGTATATGAATATATTCATTAATCTGGCATGTTCTGAATTTCTGAGGGCAATGGAACATGTAGCTGTTACAGGCATAAGATTTTATCAGGTTGAAGGCAAGATACATTGCTGTTGCTTGTGGCTTAACAGGTATGTGGCAGTGTCAATGTGTCAAAGCTGCATTAGGTAAATTAGTTCAGAACTTCACATTCAGGAGATAAACTAGGAGTGGTCGAGTGGAGTGCAGTCAGAGTCAGGCACTCTGTTGCTTTCTGCTTTCCTTTGTCGAAGGCAATTTTCTTTCTCTCTTTTTTGGAAAAAAAACTGGACATATCGTTTGAGAAACTATGATAGACTATTAGTAAGGTGTTGATTGAAAGAATTCTGAAAATGATGGAACATGGTCGATGTGGAAAAGAACCTAAAAGCATGATGAATTGGTTTATCAAGTTAAAGGCCAACAGAGGGTTAAGTCCGATACAGAATTTGTCATCATGATTATCACCTGCTTGGTATGGAACTGTCTAAGAAGCTTAGCATCCATTATACTCCTAGCATCTCCAGTAGCTAAGGTTCTTTACATCCTGGACAAAAATGTTTCAGTTTGATAACTTTGTCATCCCTTGTACAACTCCCAGCCACCAGCTTTAGAAGCACCATACCATAGCTGTAGACGTCGATATTCACATTGATTGGCAGATTTAGAGTAACAATAGCAGGACATAGCTGCTGCATTGGATATTTGCATAACAGCTGTGTGGCCCCCTTAGCCCATTATGATTTGAAGGCTAGCAATGTGCTTCTAGATGATGACATGGGTGCCCGTCTCAGTGACTTTGGGTTAGCTAAGTTCCTTCAAAGTCATAACTCTTTCAAGTACCATTACTTCCGCGAGCTTACAAGGACCAAGAGGATCAATTGGAAACATTGCACCAGGTAAACATTCACTATATCATTATTAGCTTTCCTCACTCCCTAGTATCATTCAAATTTTACTTTTCCATTCTTTAAAAGGAAACTTGTATGGTTTTCAATAATCAATGTTGTAAGATAACTCAATGTTAAACAATGCAGAGTATGGCATCGGGAACAAGATCTCAACAGCGGGCGATGTCTATAGCTATGGAATTATCATCCTAGAAATGCTCACGGGGAAATGCCCAACAGATGTGTTGTTCAAGAATGGCCTGACCCTTCAGAAATTTGTGGGAAATGCATTCCCCAAAAAGATCCGTGATATACTTGATCCTACCTTCATAATCCCGAGATCCGGAGACGAAGGCCTGGACCATGGAAACCATGCAATGGTGGAGTTGCTGAGCTGCATTATGCAGCTTGTTCAGCTTGGTCTCTCATGCTCCACAGAGACACCAAAAGATCGACCCACAATGCCAGACGTCTACTCAGAAGTCTCTGCAATCAAACGAGAATATTCAGCGTCGCGTGCCAAGGAATAGGAGACACTGTTTTTGTTCACCTGTATGTTACGAGTGAGTTGCAGTCTATGCTTGTGTTGGTGTTCTACAAAATTTTGTTGTACTGCTAATATTCCATCAAGAGAAATACCAGCCCACCGTGTGAGAAAGTGTGCAGCAGAAGGATGTCAAGGATGACATTGTCCGACTTACTCTGAATGTGTTATATTATGTTGGACACCTGCTGCTCATTGTTCCTCAAGTTAAAATAGTCAGCGCCCTTTCTGTAAATCTGACGATACATTTTAAATTGACATTAGCAATTGTCTCACCTGGTGTGTATATATGCTCTCCGCCTTTCCTTCTCCCACGAGTACAGTTCAAAATTTTCCGGGACTCTCTGTTACAGTAGATATTACAGTGTGGATTGGTCCGTGAGAAATTTGTTTTGTATAAGACCAGGGATTAGGAATACATTGAGTAGTCTGGCATGTCCTGAATTTCCGAGGGCAATGACGGTAGATTTGGCAAGTGGAAAAATGCACGGCCTGTTTTCAGGCATTACATTCGATCAGTTTGCAGGGGGATATGGCAGTGTCATAGCTGCAGTCATACTCAGAGCCAGGCACTCTGTATGTCTATGCTACAGAAGATAGCCAAATATTCTTCAACGGGTTTGGTTCATTTGTCCACGAGAAGCATCTCTGTCATCTTCTGTTACTAGTATAGCATGAAATGGGAATGGACTGATAACAAAATGCATCGGTTCAGGTTCAGGTTCAGTCCAGCACATGCATTTTTTTGAGCTAGATAGATTAGAAGTTACCAAGTCCGTCCGACAGGAATAGGAGCACCGAAGCAGATGAGCAGGCGAGCAGCGAGCTCGACCCGGCGTCCCTCCGCGGCGCGGCGAGGCAGCTTAGGCAGGGAGACCTCCTCTTCGGCGCCCTCTGCGGCGCCCGTAAAGGGTAGCAGCGCCCACGCGCGCCCCTCGTGGGCTGACCCATATACACGAGCATTCTTTCGATTGCCTCGATCGCTTGATCCCCACGACCGCTTGGCCTTTCACCACCAGCATGGACCACTGCTCAGGTTGTTGACTGTTGACTTTTACGTAAAGGTTCACAAAAACTCATAAATTTACGAAAAAAATTCATAAAAAAAAATTCATGGATTTTGAAAAGGTTCATCAAATGTTGGAAAAAGTTCACGAAATTTGGAAAAAGTTGATCGATTTTGAATAAAAAGTTCATCACTTTTTAAAAAGTTCATCGATTTTAAAATAAGTTTACCGATTTTGAAAAAAGTTCATTGAATTTGAAAAAAGTTCATCAAATTTGAAAAAAAGTTCATCAATTTTTAAGGAAAAAAGTTTATCGAATTTGAAAAAATATATTCATCAATTAAGGAAAAAAGTTTCACGAATTTGAAAAAAGTTCATCGAACCTGAAAAAAGAAAAAAAATGAAAAACGAAAACAGTAGAAAAAAGTAACGAAGAAAAATATGCAAAAAGATAGAAGTTAGAACGTCCAGTTGGGGGGTGGCGGGGTGTTTACTGCAGCTAACAATAAGCTGGACGTCCCAGGTTGGAGTCGTAGCACCAGCACTCCTTTTTTGCGGTTGGAAAAAAAAACACAGAAGAAAGCTAGATGGGCCGGCCCAGCGGAGAGGGGGTATGCGCCCGATTAGGGATTGTACTGTAGCAGGCGTAGAGGGCGCCGAATCGGATTTAGCTTAGGCAGGGGACGGAGGCCGGCTGCGGCGGTCGAGGGGGACGCACACGGCACATGCTCGGGGCTGCACAGGAAGGAGCCTGTCTGGCTTCGGCCTTGGGCCCTGCTGCTGCTGGGCCGACCCGAAACGTGTACGCTTTGGGGTAAGAAAAAACCCTGTGTTGTGGCTTGCTTTTTTATGTATTCCCCCTCCCCCTTGTGTTTTTCTCTAGTTTACTGTTATGTTAGCACCAAAAGACCTTAGCATCTTGAGAACTGCTCTTTGATGAGCTGATGTGTGGCTATGTGGTTTGATTCTGGCAATGGAGCCGGGGAGGGATCTCTCTGTTATTCTAAAAACCAAGCCTAGGTCAGATGGTTAGGTTCTTTATGGTAGGACCAGCCACCGGGGTTCAAGTCATACACTTGGCATTGGTGTTTGCATTTTTTAAATGTATTTCAGGCTTTTTGAGATGTACGTCGAGTGGGAGAATGCATTCCCGTGGAGCGCGGAGGCGCATGTGATAACTTCATCAATCTCAAGTTAATGTGTCGGCTCAGTCTCTCGGGGTGTTATAGTATGTATAAGTTTCTGCATCTATAGTTTGTTAAAAAAATCTATTCAAGTAAACTAATGCCACCGCCAAGTGAGCCGATGCTTTCCCACGGTTCCTCCACTGCCGCACAAGCCGTTACCGTTCGACGCATACCCAGTTTTTCTCGGAGAAAATAAACAATTCCGCTGAGAAAAAGTAAACAATTCTAGCCGCCTACACCCACCGGCTTGGGAGGATCGATGGAACCAAAGAAACGCCGCAGCCGAAACTGTGTGACCACCCTAATAATTTTAAGCAAGGCAGGCAGGAGGAGGAGGAGGTGTGTTGGGCCGCTTGTGTAGAGGAATAGGATGCAACTCTCAATGTATTGATAGGTGCATATGCACAAGTATATATAGTACATAGGGCAAGTCGTATCCTCAACTATACACAAGGAGGAGACTTGGAGTACAAGAATACATGTGCTAAATACATATCTCAACACCCCCCCGCAGTCGAAGCGACACCGTTGTTGACGCAGAGACTGGACCGGAATTCCTCGAAAGACGTCGTAGGCAAGCCTTTGGTCATGATGTCAGCAAATTGTTGGGAGGTGGGAACGTGCAGAACACGAACATGGCCAAGAGCCACCTGATCCCGAACAAAATGGATATCAAGCTCAATGTGCTTGGTGCGATGATGATGAACCGGGTTGGCGGAGAGGTAGACGGCGGAGACGTTGTCGCAGTAGATGACCGTGGCCTTCTCAACAGGACACGAGAGCTCGTGAAGAAGCTGACGAAGCCAGGAGCACTCAGCAACAACGTTAGCACAGCGCGGTACTCAGCTCGGTGCTAGACCGCGAGACGGTGGGCTGCCGCTTGGACGACCACGACACCAAGGACGGTCCAAGGAAGATGCAGTAACCCGAAGTAGAGCGACGGGTGTCCGGGCAGCCAGCCCAGTTGGCGTCGGAGTAGGCGACCAGATCAGTGGCAGTGGAGGCGCGCAGAGTAAGACCAAGATCCATAGCACCGCGGATGTAGCGGAGAATCCGCTTAACGGCAGTCCAGTGAACGTCTCGAGGAGCATGCATATGCAGACAGACCTGCTGAACCGCGTACTGAAGCTCCGGTCGAGTAAGAGTGAGGTACTGGAGAGCACCAACAATGGACCGGTAGAAGCCAGCATCCGGAGCGGGAGTACCATGCATCAGTAGCAAAGAGCTTGGCCTTCGTGTCGACAGGAGTGGCGGCCGGTTTGCAGTTAAGCATTCCAGCACGGTCGAGGAGCTCATGAGCGTACTTCCGTTGATGAAGAAAGAAACCATTAGGACGACGCACCACCTCAACACCGAGGAAGTAGTGCAACGAACCCAAGTCCTTGATGGCAAACTCAGCACGGAGACGATCAGTAAGCCGGCGAAGGAGCTCAGAAGTGCATGCTGTCAGGATGATGTCGTCAACATAGAGCAGCAAATACGCCGTGTCGGTGCCCTGGTGATAAACAAACAGCGAAGCATCGGAGCGTGTAGAGCGGAAGCCGAGTTGGTGAAGAAACGTTGCGATGCGCTGGTACCAGGCACGAGGAGCCTGCTTGAGCCCATATAATGAGCGTGAGAGCAAACACACATGATCAGGACACGCCGGGTCAACAAACCCCGTGGGCTGCTGACAGAAAACCTGCTCCTCAAGATGACCATGGAGGAATGCATTGGAGACGTCCATCTGATGAACCGGCCAGGCACGAGAGACGGCCAACTGTAAAACAGTGCGGATCGTCCTGGGCTTAACAACCGGAGCGAAGGTGTCGGTGAAGTCCACACTGGCGCGTTGCCGGAAACCACGAACAACCCAACGCGCCTTGTAGCGATCAAGAGTGCCGTCGGGACGAAGCTTGTGTTTGAAGACCCACTTCCCGGTGATCACGTTAGCGTGCCCGGGAATGGGGAACAAGCTGCCAAGTCCGGTTCCGCTGCAAAGCGTCGAACTCCTCCTGCATGGCGGCCATCCAAAGAGGGTCGCGGAGAGCGGCCCGAATCGAGGACGGTAGCGGGGAAGGAGCGGACGTCGAGGCGGTGCAGACGTTGTCATCCGCATAGCGGGAGCTCGGGCGAAAAACACCGGTGCGCGAGCGTGTGACGGGGCCGGCCGTCGGAGCAGCCGCGGGTGGCGGCGAGGCCGTGGCATCCACGGCGTCCACGGCGTCGACGGGAGAGGCGGGCCGAGCGGAGATCGAGGCCGCCGCGTCGGGAGAACCAGGCGACGACGGGGCGGCGATCGCACCAGCAGGCGCCCGAGGCGGGGTCGATGCGGGCGACCGAGGCGGGGTCGAAGCCACGCCAGGAGAGGCCACGCCAGGGGAGGCCGCGCCAGTAGAGGCTGACCCAGCCGGCGGCCCAACATGCGGCCCAGCATGCATGGCGAGGGACCAGGGCTACGTGGGCGACGTCGACGCGGCTCCAGGCGACGAGGGCATCGAGCCGGAGGAGGGAGCCGTGGATGGCCCCGATCCGGAGGAGGGCGCCCCGGGCGGGGGTGCCGGACCACCCAAGGCCGGCAGCGGGCGGCGGCGCGAAGGAGAACCCGCCGCGGGAGGGGAAGACGGCGCCACCTATTCCTGTGCAAAGGGAAACACAAGCTCATCAAAGTACACGTGCCGTGAGGTGATGACACGGTGAGGCACGGGGTCATAGCAGCGATAACCCTTAGTGTTGGCCGGGTAACCAAGGAAGACACATGGAACGGAACGAGGAGCGAGTTTATTAGAGGTGGTGGTGGTAGTGTTAGGGTAGCAACGGCAACCGAAAATACGGAGACCATTGTAGGAGGGAGGAGTGCCATATAAGAGATGGTGAGGCGCATAATTCCAGCGCGGGCGGCATGGCCGGAGGTTAAGGAGGAGGGTGGCGGTGGCGAGGGCATCTGGCCAAAACCGAGAGGGCATGTAGGCATGGAAAAGAAGGGTACACACACACTCATTGAGGGTGCGTAGGATGCGCTCGGCACGGCCATTCTGCTGGGAGGTGTATGGCCACGTGAGACGAAACACGGTGCCGTGAGAGGAAAGAAGATGGCGGATGGTGAGATTGTCGAATTCTTTCCCGTTGTCGGTCTGAAGTGCGAGTATGGGTCGCCCGAATTGTGTGGAGACATAAGCATAGAATGCAATGAGAGTGGCGGCAGCATCGGATTTCCTACGAAGAGGAAAAGTCCACACAAAGTGAGAGTAATCATCCAGTATAACAAGATAATAAAGATAACCAGAATTACTAGGTAATGGAGATGTCCATACATCGTTGTGAATCAACTCAAACGGAAAAGATGCAACTATGGAAGAGGAACTAAAAGGAAGGCGAACATGTTTGCCTAACCGGCAGGCTTCACAGGAGTGAGCGGCCGTTTTATTACATGAAAAAGAAAATCCTCTCATTATTTGACGAAGTGAAGAAGTGCTAGGATGCCCGAGACGAGCATGCCAAAGATCAACGCCGGCGGAAAAAGCTTGAGGACCACCCAGAGATGACGGCGACTGAACTGGGTAGAGGTCGCCGGGACTGTCACATCGGTGAAGAATCATCCTGGTGCGAGCGTCCTCAACAGAAAAGCCAACTTCGTTAAATTCCACAGTTACAAAATTATCACGAGAAAGATTACGAATAGAAACTAAGTTCTGAATGAGATGAGGAGAAACAATGACATTATTAAGAGAGAGAGGTCTAGAGTTAGAAGGAAAGGGTGCAAAACCGACAAGATGGGAAGACCAACACTGTTGCTGATGATGATGCGGGAGGGAGTGGAAGTGAGATGGACGGAGGAGAGGTTACCCGGCTAAGCGAACATATGAGCGGTGGCACCGGAGTCCATAATCCAATCGCCGCCACCGCCGGAGTAGGGTGGCGGCTGCTGCAGCGCCGCTAGGAGGGCCGGGTCGTAGTAGGGGGCGTCGTACGCACCGGGGGCGCCGTACACGCTGTAGGAGGGCGCGGCGGGAGGGGCGCCGTACGCACCGTGGGCGCCGTACGCGCCGTAGGAGGGCGCGGCGGGAGGGGCGCTGTACGCGTTGTGGGCGCCGAGAGGCGCGGCCAGGAGCGCCTGGTGGGTGCTCGGGCGGGCCCCGAGGATGCCCGGGGCGGGGGGCCGCGACACTGGCATATTAGCGTGCACGACCCCCGTCCAGGGGTTGTAGCCTCCGGCCCAGGGTGGCGGGGGCTGCTGCTGGGGAGCTTGACCGCCGCCGCCGCCACCTTTCCCTCCGCCTTGGCGTTGACCGCCGCGACCGCGGCGACGGTTGCCGCCGTTCCCACCGTTGCGCAGTGGTTGGGGCGGCTGCGGCACCGGCGTAGGATGCGGGATGGCCGGAGGACGGGGCGCCGAGGGTGGTGTAGAGGCACCGGTGGAGAGGCCAGCGGCGAGCGCGGTGTGGACGGCGCGGGTGCGGAGGTGCTTCATCCGCCGCTCCTCAAGGCGAAGATAGGCCACCGCCCGCTCGTAAGTAGGATTGGCCATGAGGGTGAGGTTGGAAGCGGCGTTGCCGAAGTCCTCGTTGAGGCCGGCGGTGAGCGTCGAGAGGAGAAGCTCGTCGCCCACCTTGAACCCAACGTCGTTGAGCTCGTCGGAGAGGGTCTTGAGCCGGAGACAGAAGGCGTCAATGGTGGAGTCGTTCTGGTGACACCCAAAAAATTCCTGCTGCAAGAAAACAATCCGTTGAAGCTTGTTATCGGTGAAGAGGCCATTGATCTTGGTCCACACCGTGTAGGCATCGTCCCCGTCGCGAACGACGGTGTGGAAGATGTTCGGGGAGACGGTGAGGAAAAACCACCGGATGAGGGTGGTGTCGATGGCGAGCCAGTTGGCGTCGTGGGCGCCGGCGAAGAAATTGGCGAGACCGTCCACATGATCACGAAGGTTGTACTCACGGAAGAGGAGATTGAACTAGGTTTTCCAGGCATAGTAGTTTGCGGAGGCGTGGGAGAGGATGATGGGGACGTGATCGGAGAGGTGGACACTACTAGAAAAAGGGCTATAGATGGGATTGACACTAATGGCGCACCAGACAAGCAGTGCGCCATTAGTATATACTAATGGCGCACCACCTTCTGATACGCCATTAGAGATGAAACTACTAATGGCGCACCTGGCCCAGGGTGCGCCATTAGTATCAATTTTTTTTAACTAGTGCGCCTGTCCAAACATACTAATGGCGCATCCGGACACCGTGCGCCATTAGTAGTTGAAACTACTAATGGCGCACCAGGCCCAGGGTGCGCCATTAGTATCAATTTTTTTTTAAACTAGTGTGCCTGTCCAAACATACTAATGGTGCATCCAGAGACAATGCGCCATTAGTAGTTGAAACTACTAATGGCGCACGTGTACGAGGGTGCGCCATTAGTATCAAATTTTTTTTTAACTAGTGCGCCTGTCCAAACATACTAATGGCGCATCCTGCACATGGTGCGCCATTACTAGTTGTAACTAGTAATGGCGCACCAGGCCCAGGGTGCGCCATTAGTATAAAAAGTTTTTTTAAACTAGTGCGCCTGTCCAAACATACTAATGGCGCATCCTGCACACGGTGCGCCATTACTAGTTGGGTGCGCCATTAGTATAAAAAGTTTTTTTTAACTAGTGCGCCTGTCCAAACATACTAATGGCACACCACCAGGAGGTGCGCCATTAGTAACCTGGATTACTAATGGCGCATCTAGAGTTGGTGCGCCATTAGTAAGTGGGCAGCAACAAGATATTTTGGACAGCCTCTCCTACCCACACTCACTTTCTCCCCACTTCATTCTCTCCACCTCCTCCTTGTCTCGGGTGCCTCCTCTTTTTCACCTCATTTCCACCATTGATTCATTCAATTTAAGTGGTTAAATTACCTTGTTTTGATAGGTAAGTAAGGGGGGAAGCTATATTTATGTTGTTCTCCCTACAACAATGTGCACATGCACTTTTTATGGCCTAGCTAGATCTATGTATGTTCGTGGTGTTGCATATGTTTGTGGTGTTGCATATGTGTTTGTGTTTGGAGGTGTACCAGTATTTGAAATGCGATAGTTGCCAATATTTTGCCGGAATGTTGATTCATTTCCGTTTCGGCGAGAATTTTGGCATTAAGCATTCTTTTTGGTCCTATTTTTAGGGAAAGTCATGCCAAATTTTTTCTTGGTTCTAAAATATCGTTTTGCTCTACCCCGCAGGCGACCATGGTCCGCATGATAACCGAAGGCATCGTGAATAGGTTTTTGAGGTCCGCGAAGGCCGAGATGCTTCAAAAGAACGAGACGGAGATAAGATGTCCGTGTCGAAGATGCAAGCTGAAGAGCCTTATTGCGGACCCGGAATCCTGGCAGGTGCGGGACCACCTGCTCTTGCGTGGTTTCATGGATGGCTATCGGTGGCAAGGTGATGAAGATGACTACGAAGTCGTCCATGGGGGCCGGGCAAGAAATGATGAGGAAGGGCAGCAAGACAACCACCGCGGCTCGGGCGGGCGAGAAGACGAAGAATCCCCAGGAGATGATCACGACGGTGATGCTGTACACAGTCATCATGTAGAAGATGCAGGACATGATGATGAGGAAGATGCCGGAGCAGACGACGGGCATGATCATGAAGATGATGATGCCGGCGGAGCAGACGACGCTGGACCATCGATGGGCTGGGTGCAGGACCCTCATATTCAAGAGCTGCTTCTCAAGCAGACGGATAACGCAAGAGCTGCCGCCCGAGAGAAAGCCAAGATGGATCAACTTGAGTTAGACGCGGTTACTCCATTGTATGAAGGATGCAGGCCCGAGGATACCCGCCTGAAAGTAACGCTCATGGCTCTGGAGATGAAGGTAAAACACAAAATGACCGACGCATGCTTCGACGAGAACATGTCATTCTGGCACGAATGTCTTCCCAAGGGGAACAAGTGCCCGACCAGTTTGGAGGAGGCGAAGAAAATCGTGTGTCCTCTGGATTTACCGCACGTGAAATACCATGTGTGCATGAACAATTGCATCATTTATCGGGACGAGCACGCGGAGTCTACCATATGTCTGGTGTGCGGCGTCACTCGATACAAGAAGAGGAAGAAAGCTCCTCGAAAAGTGGTGTGGTACTTTCCGATCACTCCTCGTCTGCAGCGGTATTTCACGGACCCTAAGGTAGCAAAGCTCCTGCGTTGGCACACGGATAGGGAGGAGAAGAAGCGAGAAGATGACGCAAATGATCCGGAGATAGATAAAAAAGACAAGATGCTGAGTCACCCTAAGGATGCGAGCCAGTGGCAAGCGTTGAACTTCGAAGACCTAGAATTTGGGAACGATCCAAGGAACATCGTGCTGGGCGCGAGCACCGATGGAGTCAATCCGTTTGGCAGCCAGAGAAGCACACATAGCACCTGGCCTGTGTTTGTGTGGATGTACAACCTTCCCCCCTGGTTGTGCATGAAGAGGAAGTACATTCACATGAGTATGCTAATTGAAGGACCGAAACAACCAGGGAACGACATCAATCTGTATCTGGGGCTGCTGAAAGAGGAGCTTGACACGCTGTGGAAAACGCCAGCCAATACGTGGGACGCCGCAGAGAAAGAATATTTCCCTATGAGAGCCGCGCTGCTCACGACGGTGCACGACTATCTCGGTTACGGATATGTCGCGGGGCAGGTGGTCCACGGATTTTCTGGATGTGTCAGGTGCATGGATGACACAACGTATTGCCAGCTAGATAGAGATCCCGGGTCTTCGAAAACCGTGTTCATGGGACATCGAAGGTGGCTTCGCGACGATGACCCGTGGAGAAAACGCAAGGATCTATTCGATGGTGAAACCGAACCCCGAGGACGGCCGCGTACGAGGAGCGGCGAGGAAATAGACGAGCTGTTGAAAAATTGGAAAGACTGCCCACTGCCGGGAAAGAAGCAAAAGGCGCCAGAGCCGGGAAAGAAGCGAAAGGCGCCAGAGCCGCTGCTGAAGGTATGGAAAACGAGGTCTGTTTTCTGGGACTTGCCGTACTGGAAGATCCACCGTGTGCCTCACAGCCTTGATGTCATGCATATCACGAAGAACGTGTGCGAGAGTCTGCTTGGTACCCTACTCAACATGCCAGAGAGGACGAAAGATGGGCCGAAAGCAAGGGCAGACTTGAAATCAATGGGCATCAGGCAGGAGCTTCACGCTATATATGATGATGATGATGATGATGATGATGATGAGGCGAAGCAGGACACAGAAAGTCGTCGCAAAGGCAAAAAGGCCAAGAAGACCGGAAATGACTACCCTCCCGCGTGCTTCACTCTAAGTCAGGAGGAGATCGAGCAGTTTTTCACCTGCCTCATAGGAGTAAAACTTCCTTACGGTTACGCGGGGAAGATAAGCAGATACCTAGACCTAGCGAAGCTGAAGTTCAGCGGGATGAAGTCTCACGACTGTCACGTGCTGATGTCGCAGATACTTCCAGTTGCAATCCGTGGGATCATGGACGCGCACGTCCGTGAAACGCTATTTGGCCTATGCAACTTTTTCGACGTCATCTCTCGGAAGTCTGTTGGCGTGAGGCAACTCAGAAGGCTACAGGAAGAGATCGTGGTGATACTATGCGAGCTTGAGATGTACTTCCCGCCCGCATTCTTCGGCGTTATGGTGCATCTGCTGGTCCATATCGTGGACGATATCATCCAACTCAGGCCGACGTTCCTGCACAGCATGGTGCCGTTCGAAAGGATGAATGGTGTCATCAAAGGATATGTTCGCAACATGTCACGTCCAGAGGGAAGCATAGCCAGGGGCTTTCTGACCGAAGAGTGCATCTCCTACTGCACGAATTATCTAGGCATCGAGAACCCTGTTGGTCTGCCCGTCAACAGGCACCTCGGCAGGCTCGCTGGATGGGGTCACCGTGAGGGTCGCCGCGAAATGCATGTCGACTTCGAGGGTCGACTCGCCGACTTTGAAAGAGCAAACCTAGTCGCGCTACAACACATAGACGTGGTCGATCCTTGGGTGGTAGAGCACAAAACCTTTATTAAGAAGACGTACAATGACCGAGGCCAACAGAGGACGGACGGAGATATACTCAAAGAGCACAACTCATGTTTCACGCGTTGGTTCAAGCAGAAGCTTCTGTCGTACCCTTTACATGAGGATTCTTCCGCGGAAGAACAACTCATATTCGCCTTGTCACAGGGCGCCGAGCACAACCTGATGACCTATGAGGCGTACGATATCAACGGCTACACATTCTACACCGAGGCCAAGGACATGAAGAGCGATGGTTATCAGAACTCCGGGGTAACAATGGAATCCTACACCGGTAACGACAAGGACAGATACTACGGAAGGATCGAGGAGATCTGGGAGCTGAGCTACGCTGGAGAGAAGGTCCCGATGTTCCGTGTCAGATGGGCCAAGAGCGTCCTAAAAGAAGACCGGTATTTCACCACCATGGTTATACCCGAAGCCAAATCCAAGACCGCAGGCGCAAACGTCACCGCGAAAAATGAGCCATGGGTACTGGCTTCCCAAGTGGACCAATGCTTCTTCATTACCGACCCGTCAAAGCCCAGTCGTGTTGTCGTGAGGAGAGGTAAAAGGAAGATCATCGGAATGGATGGAGTAGCCAATGAGCAAGACTTCGACAAGTACGGCGACCCGAGAATCGAACATGACGACGATGATGAAGTAGCAGCATACACCACAAGAAGAAGCAGGACCACCCTACCTAAAGGACGTCCGTTCCACAGAAGAACTCCATTTGCGAAAAAGAAGGGCAAGAAGATTGTGAACAGATAGCTAGCTAAGATCGATTGTATTTAAATCGTAGCCTTCATTTCTCGATTGTATTTCATGGGCACTTTTTGAACTATCATGAATATTTTTAAATTTCATGGACACTCGATCTCGATCCCCCTCCATCTCGATCGCTAGCTATCCCACCTCGCCAGATCCGGCCCCCTCGCCGCCGAGCACCCCCCGGTCCACCGGCCCCCCGCACCCCGCGCACCCTCCCCCGCTCCACCGGCATTACTGTTTGATGATATTTTAAAAAAAATTATTATTGTCTTATAAAAAAATTATTACTGTCTTATAAAAAAATTATTACTGTCTTATAAAAAAAATTATTACTGTCTTATAAAAAATTATTACTGTCTTATAAAAAATTATTACCGTCTTATAAAAAATTTATTACTGTCTTATAAAAAATTATTACTTTCTTATAAAAAATTATTACTGTCTTATAAAAGAATTGTGGAGCCTGGGAATCGAACCCAGGACCTCCTGGTGTGAGAACTAGCTGCTGACCAGTCGAGCTAGTAGAGGGGACTTGGTGTGGATCAGGTAAGGTGGAAGATTGTCACGACCGGTTTTTCAATAAAATAATTATTGAGAAGCCAATCCCTGTTACGGACCAGCGAGGAAGAATTCCTTCTCACTGATGGACAATACATTGGTCACAGAAGAAAAATACCAGGAGTACTAAATATAATACAAAGTTGAGCAGAGACTGCCCAACAATTTATTACATGCACGCCGATAAAACAACACGGCGGATAGGGTGGCAAACTACTAACTCACAATAAAAACGGTGGTGGAAATATCATCGCGAAGCGAGTGACATGATTCCAGAATACTACAACTCTTCGAGCGTCGGAGTGAGGCTCGAGAAGACTTATTGCGGGTGGCGGAAGCGTAAACGATACCAGTGACCAATATCCGGGATCGCGCAGGACTGACTGGGACTCCTCTAGGCGTCGGACGCGCTATCAAACTCTTCATCCAAGAGATCGCCTTCATCAACATCTGGCCAAATCAACAAGCCAGGTGAGTACTATGAAAGTACTCGCAAGACAGTTCGGACATAAGGTATAACAAACGCAAACATGAAGCACATGAATAAGTTAACCAGTGCGATCAGACACAGAGATAATAAATACTGGGTGCCAAGCGAGGGTCTGAATGACGCCTCGAGCGGAAACTGCAGAATAGTAATGCGGGTGCCAAACGAGTGTCTGAAAGACTCCTCGAGCGGAAAATGCGGAATAATAATACTGGTACCAAACGAGTGTCTGAAAGACTCCTCGAGCGGAAAATGCGGAATAATAATACTGGTGCCAAACGAGTGTCTGAAAGACTCCTCGAGCGGAAAATGCGGAATAATAATACTGGTGCCAAGCGAGTGTCTGAAAGACTCCTCGAGCGGAAAATGCGGAATAATAATACTGGTGCCAAATGAGTGTCTGAAAGACTCCTCGAGCGGAAAATGCGGAATAACAATGCCGCAGTCGGGCGTCGGGGCGACACCACATAAAGGGCTTATAACAGAAAATAAAGACAGTACGTGCCACAGTCGGACGTCTGAGCGACATCGCATAAAGGGCTTATATTTAAAGTGAGAAACGAGTACACGCCACAGTCGGACGTCTGCGCGACGTCTCATAAAGGGCTTAAATTGTAACACAACAATACAATAGTTCGGGAATATAACTTATCACAAGCACGAGACAAATATAATGTTAGTCCATCCACAGGAATAACAATGAAATTGAATTTTCCACTTGAGCTTGTTCACCGGGGGCAAGTTTTTCACACGGATGGATTTGGATATAAAGTCTACATTCCTGATCATGGATACGATGATTTGGAAAGAATTGACTCTGCAGAGTTTGTACTTAACCACAGCCAACGGATTTCAGTAGTCACGGGGACTAGTTCCGTCTACGGTGTTCTGGAAGGAACACGTCTAACCAGTACACACCCAATTTAACCATCCGAAGCCAGGGATCACCCTCGGCAACATTCAAGAAAAACCTTGAGTCGGGGAGGCTACAGCCTCGCGTAGCATGGGATCAAATTTCTATACGCGCGCTATAAGGGGGTGCCCCCCCTCTCGGTCCCAACCGGAAACACCCATGCCCCCTGACCGAATGACTGGCTTTAATCCTGGGCCAAGGTACCATCATCCCGGCCTCTCTGTTTGGTGTGTACACGGAAAGAGGTTACCAACTTACTAAACCATATCCTGGCAATGAGACATGTGGTAGCACGGAAAGGGGAAGGGACGATAACACGGCTCCAACCATGTTAACGTCGGAAAAGTTGGATGACACAAGGCTGGCATGCTACAACAGTACCACCTTGCTGCCCTTCATGTCACCACATGATTAGGCCACCTCTCATCAGAGGTCATCGCAACTTTGGAACATGCGGAAAAAAAAGATCGATAACGTGGCTCCAACCACGTTAATGTCGTAGAAAGCCGGATGACGCAAGGCTGGCATGCTACAACAGTACCACCTTGCTGCCCTTCATGTCACTACATGATTAGGCCACCTCTCATCAGAGGTCATCGCAACTTCGGAACAACCGGGTCGTTGCCTTACAAGCAACGAGGTACTTATCGACACTCACATGCCACACACAAACTTTCACATGAACATGCAAAACATCTGCCATATCAAATGTTCAAACATGCTTGCCTGGTTCGGAGAAGTCGGAGTCTAGCTCGGCGAAGTTCGCGGCTCCGTCACCTCTCCCGGAACCTACGGCAATCACGAAAGGGGTACTAACGTGAAAACCAACACATGCACATAAACTTTGCCAAATCTTTTCCAAATAAATCCCATAAAAAACTAGACAAAATTTTAAGAATGTCAGAAAAGAATCACTCAAAAATACCTTCTTATTAAAAAGTTATAAAGGTTTCTGTCCAGGGACCTTTCTGTAATGAAACAGAAAAGTTCCAGGGTTTTAACTGAGAAAACAGAAAACGGTTCGTTTGGAAATGCGCAAGCGCAAGAGAGAAGACGTATTTTGCCCGAAGGCGCCAACAGAAAATGGTTCGGGGAAATAAAACAGAGGCTGACACGCGGGGCCCGCATGTCAGGTTTGAAAGCTCGCCGGCGCCCGAAGACGGCGGTGGACGCCGGCGTCGAACCACGGCGAGTTAGGAGAAACGGAGGGTACCAAGAGCTTCAGTGTCTTCTTCCGCGTCGGTGGGTGGTGGACTCGTCCAACGGGGAGCACCACGTCGACGGCGACACTATCTCCGGCGGACGGCGGTTCGGGTGAGGATGGGGAACTCCGGTGGAGGGCTGCAAAGTACGAATTGAGGCACGGGTCAGAATGGGTGATGCAAGGAGAGGCTACTGGCAAGAGAATGGAGGCTGCGGAGCACACACGGGGGCGAATCGGGCTGGATCCCGTGGCGGATCACGGCGGCCGGAGTCGAGGAAGGAGACCCCCTCGCGGCTCTTCCAGTGGCTAGGCGTGCTCTAGGGGAAGTGCAGGGCTGGTGGGTGCTCGAGTTGAAGCTCGGGGCCCCTATTTATAGGCAGCTCGACGGGGTGGCCGTGAACGGAGAATCTCCGGCGAGCGATTACGGCGGAGCAGTGGGTTGGCAGGGGGTTTGAGCGGTCGGGCAGCATCAGTGGAGATTACTGGAGTTGTTCCACTACTAAACGGAGCTGGCCCCGGCGTAATGGCGTCTGTCCACGGTGAGGTGACCGCACGGGCTCAACGGCGGCAGAGAGCGCGCTCCGCGCCCTGCGGTTCACGACGAGAGCGGCAGCGCATTCGGGGGAGTGGAAGGCCATGCGGCGGGCTCGGGTGGTTTGGGCGGCGCTGGGTGGAGTCGGCGGCGCCGTGTCTCCCGCTGGCGTTCGCAAAGCCGCCGCCGGCGTCGGTCACGGGGCGGCGCACCTTCTGCTGCTCGTCGCCAACGCCCGCAAGATGCCAGGCACTCGTGCGGTGCAGGAACGAGAGGGCGAGGACGAGGAGCAAGGCGACGCGAGGGTACTGGCGAGATCGACGCCCGTTTCTGAAGAAAACGACAGCAGCCACTGCAGTGTTGTCTGAACTTAACTGAAACTTGACATGACCATGCACTGCAGGTGTTCGACAGTAGGTTTTGGTAAAGAGATGAATTTTGCTGGAGCTGTAACTTGGTGAGATGATCACTCAAAGCACCCAGGGGCTGCATGAATTTACTTGGAATTTTTGGAGAAGGTTTTGAATGAATTTCACCAAATTTGGCAAATCTGGTCCAAACTTGCAGCTGATGTAGTTTGAAAATTTTGAACTGGAGACCAGTGGAATCTTCATGGTTCTAGGTTGAGGGTTCAAAGGACTAGGAGGGGAAAGAAGTTTGGTGGTAAAAGTCCAAACAGAAAATGGAGTTCCTTTGTAAATCTCCAAGTGGTAGAATAGAAGGCAGAAAATATTTGAATAGATTTTGAATGGAAAATAAATACATGGGGAGGTTCAACTTGCTGGATTTGATGTAAATCATGATCCAGAGGTGAGGGACGAGTTAGGAGAGATCATTTGCACTTTGTAAATCATGATCCAGAAAGTGGCAAAAGACTTTCCAAAAGCCATAGTGCAAAATTCAAAAAGATTTACAAAAGTTATTTTCCCAAATGAAAACCATTTTGTCTTGAGTCCAAAAGAAAAGCAAGAACCTCCAAGGTCAAAGGCAGATCTTGGGTGAATCCAAATAAAATTTTTGCCATAAAGAAAATATATGAGAGGGAGAGTTCTCTTGAAGAAAATTTTTTAAATCACTCCCCTCAAGTCAAATAAAAATCTTTTTTGAAAAATCCAAATAAAAACTTGGGTGTCACAACACCTACCCCCTTAGGAAAAATCTCGTCCTCGAGATTTCTGCTGATCCTCAAATAGATATGGATACTCTGCTCGAAGGAAATCCTCCCTTTCCCATGTAGCTTCATCCTCAGTGTGGTTGCTCCACTGAACCCTGAAAAACTTTGTTGTTTTCTGACGGGTCCTCCGTTCAGACTCTTCTAAAATCTTTACTGGCCTTTCTCTGTAGGTGAGATCTGGTTGCATATCAATGTCCTCATGAGGTACATGTTTCTCTGGGTTACTCACACATTTCCTCAACTGCGAGACGTGGAATACGTCATGGATGTCTGACAGCCCCTTGGGCAGGTCTAGTTGGTAGGCTACCGTGCCTCTTCGTGCCTTCACACAAAATGGTCCAATAAATCTTGGGGCTAGTTTCCCCTTAATTTTGAACCGTTGCAGACCCCTCATAGGAGATACTTGGAGGTATACGGAATCACCAGGTTCAAAGCTGACCTCACGATGCTTCTGATCATAGTAGCTCTTTTGTCGGCTCTGTGCTGTCTTGAGTCTGTCCCTGATTTGTTTAACTTTTTCCTCGGCCTCCTTAAGCATATCTGGGCCGAAGATATGGCTGTCACCTGTTTCTGACCAATTCAATGGGGTACGACACCTCCGTCCGTACAATGCTTCAAAGGGTGCCATTTGCAAACTGGTTTGGTAACTGTTGTTGTACGCAATTTTGGCATACGGCAAACTCTCTTCCCAACTGGATCCATAGGTGAGCACACAGGCTCTTAGCATATCCTCTAGGATTTGATTTACACGTTCTGTTTGTCCATCTGTCTGAGGGTGGTATGCTGTACTGAAAGCTAGTTGCGTGCCCAGAGCTTGTTGTAGGTGATCCCAAAATTTGGAGACGAATTGGGTGCCTCGGTCTGATATTATAGTCTTTGGGACTCCGTGCAAGCAAACTATACGAGCTAGATAGAGCTTTGCCAGTCTTTGAGTGGAGTAGGTAGTCTTCACGGGAATGAAGTGAGCAACCTTGGTTAGTCGGTCTGTGATGACCCAGATGGCGTCATTACCACGCTGTGATCGGGGTAATCCGACAATGAAGTCCATTCCGATTTCATCCCATTTCCACTCCGGTATCCTGTTAGGCTGGAGTAGCCCTGCTGGCTTTTGGTGCTCGGCCTTGATGCGCTGACATGAATCGCAACAAGCAACGAATGTGGCTATATCTCTTTTCATACCGTGCCACCAAAATCTTTCCTGAATGTCCTTGTACATTTTGGTTCCTCCAGGATGTATCGAGTATGGAGCGGTGTGGCTCTCCGTCAAGATCTGTTGCTTGAGTTCCTCAATGTTAGGTACGCAAAGTCTGTCCCGGTACCATAATGTTCCTTCACTGTCCGAGACGAATTCTGAAGTCTTACTATGGTTCATTTTCTTCTTTATGCCTTCGATACTGGGATGTCCCTGTTGAGCCTTCTTGATTTGTTCCACTAGGGTGGGTTGTATCTCCAGGTTCGATATGGTGCCCTCAGAGACTAACATCATATTGAGCCGAGTGAACTCTCGCTGAAACTCAGGCCTCAAGTTTTGCTGACCGTCACTGTCCGGGCTGGGGTTTCGACTAAGGGCATCGGCCACTACATTTGCTTTTCCTGGGTGGTAGTGGATGCCGACGTCATAGTCTTTGACCAGTTCCAACCAGCGTCGTTGGCGTAAATTCAGCTCTGGCTGTGTGAAGATATATTTGAGGCTCTTATGGTCCGTATATATTTCACAACGATTTCTCAACAGAAAGTGCCTCCACTCCTTGAGTGCATGTATGACTGCTGCTAGTTCCAAGTCATGTGTTGGGTAATTTTCCTCATGTTTTCGCAGTTGCCTGGAGGCATATGCGACAACTTTGCCGTCTTGCATTAGTACACATCCGAGACCTTTTCGGGACGCGTCACAATATACTTCAAAACTCTTGTGTATGTCTGGCACAGTTAAGACTGGTGCGGCTGTCAGCTTTTTCTTGAGTTCTTGGAAGCTCTGCTCGCATGCTTCTGTCCATACAAATTTCTTGTCCTTCTTGAGTAACTGTGTTTTAGGTTTTGCCACAGTGGAGAATCGTTCAATAAATCTCCTGTAATATCCGGCCATTCCTAGGGAACTCCGCACATCTGTAACATTCGCGGGTGGCTTCCAGTCTAGTATGGCCTTGACTTTTTCTGGGTCTACGGCCACGCCTTCTTGGTTCAGTATATGGCCTAAGAAACCAACTTGTCTTAGCCAAAATTCGCATTTGCTAAACTTGGCGTACAACTGATGCTTCCTCAATTCTCCCAAAACCACTCTGAGGTGCTCAGCATGCTCTTCGGGTGTCCTTGAGTAAACCAGAATATCGTCAATGAATACCACCACAAATTTGTCCATGAATTTCATGAACACTTTGTTCATGAGGTGGACGAAAAATGCGGGGGCGTTTGTTAGACCAAAAGGCATCACTGTGAACTCGTATAACCCATATCTGGAAGTGAATGCTGTCTTGGGGATATCCTCTGTTCGTACCTTCAGTTGATGGTATCCTGATCTCAAATCAATCTTTGAAAATACTTTAGCCTGTGCGAGCTGGTCAAACAAATCATTTATCCGTGGCATCGGGTATTTGTTTTTGATGGTGACCATATTGAGGGCTCGATAGTCTATGCATAGTCTCAGTGTCCCATCCTTCTTCTTGGCGAACAATACGGGCGAACCCCATGGTGAGGAGCTGGCTCGTATAAACCCCTTGTCCAGTAATTCCTTTATCTGCTTCTTCAACTCCACCAATTCTGAGGGTGCCATTCTATACGGCTTCTTATAAATGGGAGCGGTGCCAGGTGCTAATTCAATGCTGAATTCGATCTCTCGGTCTGGTGGCATACCTGGTAGTTCTTCCGGGAACACATCAGGGAACTCGCATACCACTGGCACTTTTCTCAGTTCTGCAATGTCCATTTTGTTCAGTTTTGGTTTCTGTGACCGTGGCCTTTCTTGAGCGGAGACTCTTATTGTCTTGCCGTGATGGTGAGTGAGAATCACTGTCCGATTGAAACAGTCGATGAATCCTTTGTTGGTGGTTAACCAGTCCATTCCTAAAATGACATCCAGTCCTTTACTTTCCAACACGATGAGATTCGCGTGGAATGGTAGTCCTTCGAACTCAATGACCACTCCTTGGCAGTAACCCTGAGCAATTTGCTTATTCCCGGGGGACTTGATGATCATAGACTTTTCCAAGGGAAGTATCGGAAAACCGTGTTGTGAAACAAAACTCTTCGAAACAAACGAATGGGAAGCTCCAGAATCAAACAAAACCGTGGCAGGTACTGTGTTGACAGGGAACGTACCGAGCACGATGTCTGGGGCATTCTGCGCTTCTTCCCTGGTCACATGGTTCAAGTGACCCTTCCTGTGGTTGTTGTTGGGATTGAAGTTGTTGCGCTTGGGGGCGGGATTGTTTCCACCATTGTTCGGCTTGGGTGCCGAGTCTCTTGGCTTCGGGCACTGTTTAGCATAATGCCTTGCTGACCACAAGCATAGCAGGTGACTCCTGGACGGTACGTGAACTCTTTGTCCCTGGCATGAAACTGTCCGACGGGCCTTGGCTCAGTAGTCGTGGATCTCCTTGTGTCTGTCCTTGGGACCTCAGCCTTGCCTCGGTTGCTGCGGGCAAGAGTCGTCTTGTCCCTCTTCCGCTTGCGGATATCTTCCAGACTACGGCGCTCATTTTCCAAGGTGATGGCCTTGTCCACCAGCGTCTTAAAATCCGGAAAGGTGTGTACAATCAGCTGGCATCTTAGCGCTGGTGCCAGGCCGTCCAGGAATTTTTCCATCTTCTTGTTTTCTGTCATGTGCTCGTCGTAGGCATAACGAGACAGCTGGGTGAACTGACCATTGTACACTGTCACTGACATGCCTCTTTGCTTCAGGTCATCAAACTCTCTCTTCTTGATCTTTAGAATGCTCCTGGGGATGTGTGCCCCACGGAAACCTTCCTTGAACTCTTCCCAGGTGATGTTGTGTTCCCTGGGATGCATGTGTAGGAAGTTCTCCCACCATGCTGCGGCTGCTCCAGTAAGGTAGTGTGGTGCATAAAGCACTTTCTCATGATCTGAGCATTGAGCAATAATCAGTTTCCTTTCAATCTCACGAAGCCAATCATCGGCTTCCAGCGGCCTATCGGTGTGAGCAAAAGTTGAGGGGCGAGTCTTCTGCAACTCGGATAACTTGGAATGTGGTTGATAGTGTTCACGGTGGTTTCCCATGTTGATGACATGGTTCATCATCTCTCGGTGCTGTTGCTGGCTTTGCTCGAAGAGACGGCATACTTGAGACAGTGCTGCTTCGCTGTCTTGTTGGCTGGACTGACCCTGAGTGAAATTGTTGCTGGTCTGTGTCCCGTAAACCTCTTCTGGCTGATTGGGCATGGAGCGAGTCCATGGGTGAGACATTTTTCCAGTCTGGGGGTATCATTTGCAAAACCCATGAGAAAAACTGCGTAGCACGAGGAAAACCCTTGCAAAGGCAACACAAATGATTTTTCATGGAGGAGAAGTGCTTAACATAAAACTTTCATGCGAAAAGCAAACACACGATACAGCACTCAGGATGCGCGTACACAATCCTGACATGTTATTAAAAACTAGCGTACTACTCCGGAAGGCAGCAAACACACCAACACAAACTAGCGTACAGATAAGAACAACACATCATACAAGCAGGCATAACACGCGGCTACTCGGTGCTCTCAGTCGGAGATGCTGAAGATCTCCTTCCCCTTGCCGATGGCAAGGCTCAGCGGTCCAGGAGAATCAACCTCCTCCTCTCTAGCTGGCTCCTGGCGTGCGACGCTGCGCTGCGGTGATGGTGCGGGGGCGACTGGTGGTAGAGCGCGTGCGGCAGGCGGTGCGGCTCTGACTGGAGTAGGAGCGATGACTCGGTCGAACTCCTCAGTGGTAGGCAGACGGCGAGCAGTGGCGAAAACGGCCGGTGCATACGAGGCTGAAGACGAGACGAATGTCAGAGGCGGCGCCGTGTGGAGAAGCTCCTTCCTGCTGGCAGGACCGCCCCGGACTAAGTCCATGCGGGCAGCCACAAGATCATCTACGAGGTTGTCGAAAGACTCCTCCAGAGCCTTGAGATACTCCACAACCATCTCGATGGCTTCGTCTCTTTCTCCCCGATGGCAGGCGAACGCATAGTGGCTGGTGTATGGCACATGGAATGGGAGGTAGCGGTAGCGACGAGTCTTCATCGTAGGAAGGATGTCCCGAAGGCGAGCTATCGCCTCACGGGCAGCCATATGCATGGCATGCCTCTCCGTAGGCATGGCTCTTCCCGTAAAACGGAAGTGGCGAGCAGCAGATCGTCCTCCCCTGAACTGCACCACGGCTTGGTGCATAGACACGTCGTCACTGAGCTTGTGCTGATAGAGGGTGAACTCCGGGCGAGCTGCTGGCCCGATCGCGAGCTTGGTGATGGAGACGAGGAGCTTGACAAACCCCTCGGGCACGTTGGTGAACACTCGATTCTCACAGCTGCTGCCAGCCATCTACAAAAGTAGGCAAAAATTCTGAGTAGTCATGTCATAAATTTATGATGACCAACAGAAAATAGCTACAATTGCAAAATGCTGAAAAAGCACAAAAGACGCTAATAACCGATTAGCGATCGCACCTAGTGGCTTCCTACAGTCAGCCTGGCTCTGATACCAAGCTTGTCACGACCGGTTTTTCAATAAAATAATTATTGAGAAGCCAATCCCTGTTACGGACCAGCGAGGAAGAATTCCTTCTCACTGATGGACAATACATTGGTCACAGAAGAAAAATACCAGGAGTACTAAATATAATACAAAGTTGAGCAGAGACTGCCCAACAATTTATTACATGCACGCCGATAAAACAACACGGCGGATAGGGTGGCAAACTACTAACTCACGATAAAAACGGTGGTGGAAATATCATCGCGAAGCGAGTGACATGATTCCAGAATACTACAACTCTTCGAGCGTCGGAGTGAGGCTCGAGAAGACTTATTGCGGGTGGCGGAAGCATAAACGATACAAGTGACCAATATCCGGGATCGCGCAGGACTGACTGGGACTCCTCTAGGCGTCGGACGCGCTATCAAACTCTTCATCCAAGAGATCGCCTTCGTCAACATCTGGCCAAATCAACAAGCCAGGTGAGTACTATGAAAGTACTCGCAAGACAGTTCGGACATAAGGTATAACAAACGCAAACATGAAGCACATGAATAAGTTAACCAGTGCGATCATACACAGAGATAATAAATACTGGGTGCCAAGCGAGGGTCTGAATGACGCCTCGAGCGGAAACTGCAGAATAGTAATGCGGGTGCCAAACGAGTGTCTGAAAGACTCCTCGAGCGGAAAATGCGGAATAATAATACTGGTACCAAACGAGTGTCTGAAAGACTCCTCGAGCGGAAAATGCGGAATAATAAAACTGGTGCCAAACGAGTGTCTGAAAGACTCCTCGAGCGGAAAATGCGGAATAATAATACTGGTGCCAAGCGAGTGTCTGAAAGACTCCTCGAGCGGAAAATGCGGAATAATAATACTGGTGCCAAACGAGTGTCTGAAAGACTCCTCGAGCGGAAAATGCGGAATAACAATGCCGCAGTCGGGCGTCGGGGCGACACCACATAAAGGGTTTATAACAGAAAATAAAGACAGTACGTGCCACAGTCGGACGTCTGAGCGACATCGCATAAAGGGCTTATATTTAAAGTGAGAAACGAGTACACGCCACAATCGGACGTCTGCGCGACGTCTCATAAAGGGCTTAAATTGTAACACAACAATACAATAGTTCGGGAATATAACTTATCACAAGCACGAGACAAATATAATGTTAGTCCATCCACAGGAATAACAATGAAATTGAATTTTCCACTTGAGCTTGTTCACCGGGGGCAAGTTTTTCACACGGATAGATTTGGATATAAAGTCTACATTCCTGATCATGGATACGATGATTTGGAAAGAATTGACTCTGCAGAGTTTGTACTTAACCACAGCCAACGGATTTCAGTAGTCACGGGGACTAGTTCCGTCTACGGTGTTCTGGAAGGAACACGTCTAACCAGTACACACCCAATTTAACCATCCGAAGCCAGGGATCACCCTCGGCAACATTCAAGAAAAACCTTGAGTCGGGGAGGCTACAACCTCGCGTAGCATGGGATCAAATTTCTATACGCGCGCTATAAGGGGGTGCCCCCCCTCTCGGTCCCAACCGGAAACACCCATGCCCCCTGACCGAATGACTGGCTTTAATCCTGGGCCAAGGTACCATCATCCCGGCCTCTCTGTTTGGTGTGTACACGGAAAGAGGTTACCAACTTACTAAACCGTATCCTGGCAATGAGACATGTGGTAGCACGGAAAGGGGAAGGGACGATAACACGGCTCCAACCATGTTAACGTCGGAAAAGTTGGATGACACAAGGCTGGCATGCTACAACAGTACCACCTTGCTGCCCTTCATGTCACCACATGATTAGGCCACCTCTCATCAGAGGTCATCGCAACTTTGGAACATGCGGAAAAAAAAGATCGATAACATGGCTCCAACCACGTTAACGTCGTAGAAAGCCGGATGACGCAAGGCTGGCATGCTACAACAGTACCACCTTGCTGCCCTTCATGTCACTACATGATTAGGCCACCTCTCATCAGAGGTCATCGCAACTTCGGAACAACCGGGTCGTTGGCTTACAAGCAACGAGGTACTTATCAACACTCACATTCCACGCACAAACTTTCACATGAACATGCAAAACATCTGCCATATCAAATGTTCAAACATGCTTGCCTGGTTCGGAGAAGTCGAAGTCTAGCTCGGCGAAGTTCGCGGCTCCGTCACCTCTCCCGGAACCTACGGCAATCACGAAACGGGTACTAACGTGAAAACCAACACATGCACAGAAACTTTGCCAAATCTTTTCCAAATAAATCCCATAAAAAACTAGACAAAATTTTAAGAATGTCAGAAAAAGAATCACTCAAAAATACCTTTTTCTTAAAAAGTTATAAAGGTTTCTGTCCAGGGACCTTTCTGTAATGAAACAGAAAAGTTCCAGGGTTTTAACTGAGAAAACAGAAAACGGTTCGTTTGGAAATGCGCAAGCGCAAGAGAGAAGACGCATTTTGCCCGAAGGCGCCAACAGAAAACGGTTCGGGGAAATAAAACAGAGGCTGACACGCGGGGCCCGCATGTCAGGTTTGAAAGCTCGCTGGCGCCCGAAGACGGCGGTGGACGCCGGCGTCGAACCACGGCGAGTTAGGAGAAACGGAGGGTACCAAGAGCTTCAGTGTCTTCTTCCGCGTCGGTGGGTGGTGGACTCGTCCAACGGGGAGCACCACGTCGACGGCGACACTATCTCCGGCGGACGGCGGTTCGGGTGAGGATGGGGAACTCCGGTGGAGGGCTGCAAAGTACGAATTGAGGCGCGGGTCAGAATGGGTGATGCAAGGAGAGGCTACTGGCAAGAGAATGGAGGCTGCGGAGCACACACGGGGGCGAATCGGGCTGGATCCCGTGGCGGATCGCGGCGGCCGGAGTCGAGGAAGGAGACCCCCTCGCGGCTCTTCCAGTGGCTAGGCGTGCTCTAGGGGAAGTGCAGGGCTGGTGGGTGCTCGAGTTGAAGCTCGGGGCCCCTATTTATAGGCAGCTCGACGGGGTGGCCGTGAACGGAGAATCTCCGGCGAGCGATTACGGCGGAGCAGTGGGTTGGCAGGGGGTTTGAGCGGTCGGGCAGCATCAGTGGAGATTACTGGAGTTGTTCCACTACTAAACGGAGCTGGCCCCGGCGTAATGGCGTCTGTCCACGGTGAGGTGACCGCACGGGCTCAACGGCGGCAGAGAGCGCGCTCCGCGCCCTGCGGTTCACGACGAGAGCGGCAGCGCATTCGGGGGAGTGGAAGGCCACGCGGCGGGCTCCGGTGGTTTGGGTGGCGCTGGGTGGAGTCGGCGGCGCCGTGTCTCCCGCTGGCGTCCGCAAAGCCGCCGCCGGCGTCGGTCACGGGGCGGCGCACCTTCTGCTGCTCGTCGCCGACGCCCGCAAGATGCCAGGCACTCGTGCGGTGCAGGAACGAGAGGGCGAGGACGAGGAGCAAGGCGACGCGAGGGTACTGGCGAGATCGACGCCCGTTTCTGAAGAAAACGACAGCAGCCACTGCAGTGTTGTCTGAACTTAACTGAAACTTGACATGACCATGCACTGCAGGTGTTCGACAGTAGGTTTTGGTAAAGAGATGAATTTTGCTGGAGCTGTAACTTGGTGAGATGATCACTCAAAGCACCCAGGGGCTGCATGAATTTACTTGGAATTTTTGGAGAAGGTTTTGAATGAATTTCACCAAATTTGGCAAATCTGGTCCAAACTTGCAGCTGATGTAGTTTGAAAATTTTGAACTGGAGACCAGTGGAATCTTCATGGTTCTAGGTTGAGGGTTAAAAGGATTAGGAGGGGAAAGAAGTTTGGTGGTAAAAGTCCAAACAGAAAATGGAGTTCCTTTGTAAATCTCCAAGTGGTAGAATAGAAGGCAGAAAATATTTGAATAGATTTTGAATGGAAAATAAATACATGGGGAGGTTCAACTTGCTGGATTTGATGTAAATCATGATCCAGAGGTGAGGGATGAGTTAGGAGAGATCATTTGCACTTGGGCCATGGCAAAGAGGAATTGTTGAAAGTGGCAAAAGACTTTCCAAAAGCCATAGTGCAAAATTCAAAAAGATTTACAAAAGTTATTTTCCCAAATGAAAACCATTTTGTCTTGAGTCCAAAAGAAAAGCAAGAACCTCCAAGGTCAAAGGCAGATCTTGGGTGAATCCAAATAAAAATTTTGCCATAAAGAAAATATATGAGAGGGAGAGTTCTCTTGAAGAAAAATTTTTAAATCACTCCCCTCAAGTCAAATAAAAATCTTTTTTGAAAAATCCAAATAAAAACTTGGGTGTCACAAAGATAACCTGTTGGCTCGAGCAGAAAAGAAAAAGATACTAATGGCGCACCAGGGTGAGGTGCGCCATTAGTATGGATGTACTTATGGCGCACCGTGGGGTGGTGCGCCATTAGTATTGTGCCCTCGCCCTCGCCTATCCCCGGCCCAAACCTGTCCCCTCTCTCTCCCTTGCCCTCGCCCTCGATCCCCTTCCCCTCTCCTCTCCCAACGCCGCTGCCCCGCCGCCTCGACGCCGCCCCGTCGTCCTCGTCTCCGCCCCGACGCCCCGACGCCGCTGCCCCTTCCCCTCTCCGCCCCGTCGTCCTCGTCTCCGCCCCGACGCCCCGACGCCTCGACGCCGCCCCGTCGTCCTCGTCCTCGCCCTCCTCCTCGTCCGCGCCACCGCCGCGCCGCTCCGACCTCCTCCTTGTCCCCTCCGGCCTCCTCCGCCTCCTCAGGTACTGCCCCACCTCTCCCTCCCCCTCCGGCCTCCTCCTTCCTCTTTGAATTCAATTCCCGAGCTTGAACTAAATTCTTCTGGTGATGTTTTGTGATGGACTGACACACTTGTTGAACTAAATTCATATATAGTCTGAGGAAACTGAAACTCCAAAATTGTATGGCCACAAATTAGTTCTCCTAGAATTGGAGTACCTTGATGTTGAGAATGCAGAGTGTATGACCACAAATTTGGTCATTCTCAAATTAGTTCTGTACTGGAATAATAGTATTAGCACTAAAATGTTCAGGTATTTCTAACTGAACCAAACTGAAGTGAATAACAATAATCGCCATCTCTCTTCATAAACCAGACCGAACCACCAGCCACCAGGACCCACCATGTTACCATGGGGCTTTGGCAGTGTTTTCTCACTTTCTGGGTGGGGTTACCATAACCTTGTTTGCTAGCCAGTATATACCAGTGTTCTGTTTGCCTAGTGATTTGAATTCATGATTGAACTTTTGAGCTACCTTTAGTCAGGTCTGCTGACATTTGACAGCTTCTGTCGATAACTTACTTTGATATTACATTTTTCTGCATGATGATGAATGCTGATCTGTGCTTCTTCTTTTATTTTGAGATTAAGATGTGTCCTTGTTCTTGCAGGAGTACCTCCATTTCTTCTGTAACCCTCCACTCTGCCACAGAGACATCAAGTCGAGCAACATTCTTTTGGACGAAAACTTTGTTGCCAAGGTTCGCTCCTGTGACATGCTGACAACCTCTAGCTTTGTGGCATTTAGGCTGTGATTCATGCTGAAAATTTTCTCCTCGATCCTGTATATTTAGGTTGCTGATTTCGGCCTTGCGCACGCTTCGAGAACTGGTGCTATCAGCTTTGAAGCTGTCAACACAGATATACGCGGAACTCCAGGTTTGAATTTCGCCTGTAGATCTGAACTGTTTGGAAGTTACTTTGTGTCTCCCACTATGGATAGCAGAAGGTCACTGAGTGAGTAAGTGGAGCAAGTACTATCAAACATAGACAAGAACTCGTGCAGAAATGCAGTATAGTTTTTCCTTTTTCTCATTTTCTTAGTGGAAGAAATGTAGTTTAGTGGGAGGTAATCTGGTGATGCAATGGCACAACATGGGTAAGAAAAGGAAGCATCTTGTGCTTATGAGTCATAGAGTAGCATACATACGGAGCATGTTACTTTGCTGCCTGTAAATTCCTGGCAAACCTCAACCACTAGTAGTCACATGGAGTAACATCCAAATCCAGTCTCACCATGCTTTGGATCACCGACACATCCCTTCTCTCTATACTCCAGCACAATAATCCTCAGACAAACAAGCACCAGAAAGAAGAACTTGAGCAGAGTATAGGACTACCACCTTCTCACTATAAGTCTATAACACAACATGCATGTAGCAAGTGAACATTACTATGAATCATTTCTCCAATTGTTCAGAAAATCAATACAACCGAAATCTAAAGTCGACTGCACTTTCGAGGAGACAGTACCCAATTAACACCAATGGTGTTCTAAAATAACAGATTTAGTTACATAGCTACAGCTATAATTCAGTTACGTCAAAGTTGAAGTTCTAGAAAGAGCAGAGCAATAGAGATGTTTCTAAAAAATCTATAATCTACTCAGAAGTACCCAAATGTATAGGTATAAAAAACAGTAGCTACAATTTTGTTTAGGTATAAAAAACAGTAGCTACAATTTTGTTTAGGTATAAAAAACAGTAGCTACAATACTGTATATACTGCTGTCCAGTACATTTTTAGGTATAAAAAACAGTAGCTACAATACTGTTTAGGTATAAAAAACAGTAGCTACAATTTTGTTTAGGTATAAAAAAGAGTAGCTACAATTTTGTTTAGGTATAAAAAACACCCTCCTCTCCCAAGGTACCAACCCCTCTTCCTCTCCCCCTGTATATACTGCTGTCCAGTACATTTTTTTGCTCAATTTGCTGCTGTCCAGTACATCTTGTTAAAATTGCTGCTGACCAGTACATCTTTGCAATATATGGTGATGTGTACCATTCTTTAGGTATAAAAACAGTAGCAAATAAAAAAAAGCAGTAGCAAATTAAAAAAACAGTAGCAAAAAATTAGGTATAAAAACAGTAGCAAATATAGCTAGGGCAATTTTGTTTAGGTATAAAAAACAGTAGCTACAATTTGTAAAAAGCATGAGCAACTGAAAAATCATCCTGAAATATAGCTAGGACAAACTTCAGTCTTTTTTTTGTTTGTAACAGAAACTACAGTAGTAAACATTTCCTGAAGTAAATATTTTCAGTCATTACAAATATGATACTGCTTGGAGATGATACTGCTTGGAGATGATACTGCTTGGTGTATTTTCCATGTTGTGGAGGCCTTTTTTGCCTTGTCCACCCGAGAGGCCCTTGAGTTTGCCGGAATGTCGATTAACTTCCGTTCCGGCAAATTCGGGTACTCCATATGTCCTATTTTCAGCAAAGGTCATGCTGAAATTTTCCGTGAATTTTAGCATGACTTTGCTAAAAATAGGACATATGGGGTACTTGTGACTAATGCATGCATGGGCCGGGGTATCTTAGTAGTTAATTAAGTAGGATCAAGTGCCCCGGCGTACTTGTGACTAATGCATGGCTTTTAGGGTGCCTCGGTGTCGATAAAAACCGAAATGATGAAAGCTTAGGCTTTTAGGGTGCCTCGGCGTCGAAAAACCCTCAATGATAAAAGCTTAGCTTTTAGGATGCCTCGGTGTCGACAAACCCTAAATGATGAGACCATGATCTTGTTCCTTGACAATAACCAACTTTTTGACCAAACTTTGTTCCTATTTAGAGAGAAACATGGCCAACAACGATGAGGCCGGGGGTTCGAGCGTCAAGCCATTCTGGATGCTGTCCCAGGAGATGGAGGAACAACCTCACTTGTATGAGGACGCCGCCTTCCCCACCGATCCTGAGACCACTGATGGTACCGCCGAGGATGACCCCACTGATGCCACCACTGATGGTGCCGCCGAGGATGCCACCACTGATGGTGCCGTCGAGGATGCCACCACTGATGGTGCCGCCGAGGATGCGACCACTGATGATGGCGGCGCACGCACATATGGCAGCCAACCGAAGAGGCAACGGAAGGACCGGCACCCGACCGTGCTCCGCACCCTCAAGGAGGAAGTTACTGAAGTGGACTCCGACGGGAATCCAACGGCGCCCGAACGAATAGTCAAGGGGTACTCGCTTCAGCTCGGGTGCATTCTCCGGAGCACCGTCTCGATCAACACCGCGAACCTGAGGCATCCTGACCGAGGGAATTTGCGCAACCTCCTCTTCACGAAGCTGCACGAACGATACAAGTTCCCCGCTGAATTTGAAAACACAAGCCTCAAAGGGAATAAAGTGAACAATGCTGCCCTCACGAAGATGAGCAAGGCCCTGTCTACTTGGAAAAGCAATGTGAAGAGAATGGTCGAGAAAGGTGAGAGTTATGAGAAGATCAAGGAGAAAAATCCTTCGATCACCGAAGATGACTACAATGACTTCAAGATCAATTGCTCGAGCACCGCAAACTCCGAATCAAGTAAGTGGGGGAAAGAAATGCGGGAGCTGAACTTAGGGGAACACACACTCGGTCCTGGCGGTTACAGATTGGCGGAGCCTATATGGGACAAGGAGGAGGCGGACCGTGCCGAGCAAGGCCTACCGCCCCTCTTCGATAAATACGGTGACAAGCAAACCAGGAACTTTGTCAGGGCCCGGTACAAGAAGGACCCGAAAACAAAGGAGCTTACCACGGATCCGAAGACCAGGGCGCTTGAGCTTGTTCTGGTAAGGAATACACCCCCTCGTAATTAGCTCCATATGGTTGCATTCTAATTAATGAAGCCAAATTTCTAAATGGTTCACATTCCTTCCGCAAGCGACTGAAAGCAGTAGCGCGGGGTCGACTAAGAGCAACCCTTGGGACACCACTCTAAATAGGGCATTGAATGTAATGAACAACAAGGATAAGCTCAGTAAGCCGACGTCAGCTGGTCGTGTGGCCGGCAAAGGCTTGTCGACAAAATGGTCGTCATACTATGACACTGCTGGGCGAAAGGAGAAAAAGACCAGCTCGGAAAGCCAGGCGCGTGAGGTTCAAGAACTCAGGGCACAGGTGGCGCGGATTCCGGAGATTGTCCAAGAGCAAGTGCAACAACAACTCGGCGCGACAATCACCGCCATTGTGCCTACCTTGATCCAGGGGATTAGTGCGTGGATTGCGGGCGGCCAACAGGGGCCGCCCCCGATTCCTAGCTTCACGGCCAGCAACTCGCAGAACGCGATGGCAGGGCCATTGGTGTCTCCGGCGGAGCCGGCATTGGTGTCTCCGACGCCGGCACGGGAGCTTAATGCACCCGGGTGTACGCCGGCCGGCACCTCTGCAGCAAGCGGTCCCTCCGTCAACTGCACGCCCGCCGTTGGTGGTGCCTCGACATTAGCCGAGCTCGACGCCATCATCACGGTAACTAATTAAGCCTCTCTCGGCCGAGGACTTCATCTCCTTGCCTTTGACTGGGCATCCCTAACGCCCTACATGTTTTCGCAGGGCGCCGCCGACGTTCCGTGCACTCTCCTGCACTTCGTGAACAACGAGTTGGTCGATGTCGCCAAGGGCAAAATCGTTCAACCGGGCAACCCCTTGTTCCACGGTACCCAGATGCCACCCAACTTGTTTAGGGTTCAACTGGTTCGGGTGCTGCCAGGCTGCGACGAGGTGTTACCTCCGATTCAACCAATGGGGGCCGACGATGATGACGTGATGAACCTCAGCGCCTGCCTGAGCTGGCCCCTGCTTTGGCCGAAGAGCCAGATTCGTTTGGGGGCGGGGGACACCACCCCAAAGACAACACCGCCAGTCGTGCCGGCGCCAAGTCGGCCCCATGGCAAGACCGCCGCAACGGTGCCGGACATCCCGATGCCACTGGATCCAAACATGCATATGGCACAGGATCAGAACGACGACGACGACGATACATTTGCCAACGTCGATCAGTACTTTGCCGATCATGGGGATGGTGGCGACTTCATGGGGCCTCCTTCTCAAGAACCCAACCCAACAAAAGACGTGTGCGATCTAGCTGGTACCGCGGAGAAGCCAAGTTGCAACAGGCGTCGTCTGCTGTTCAGCTCTCAGGAGACGCCTCCAGCTGCCGACTTCACCGAGCCTCAGATAGGCGAGGTGCCAAATATGATCAGCCCCAACACACTCAAGAAGGCGGTCTGTGAGCAGAACTCGGTCCCATTACAGGAGATCAAGAAGAAGGCACGCAAAAGAAAGACTAACAAGGGTGCGGGCCAGCCGGCACCGAGTACGATCCGTGCTCAGGACGGGCCACCTTCAACTGCGGATATCTCGAGGAGGGTGCATGTGGCGGGTAGGCCGATGCTACCGAGAAATATGCTCGATGCTGCAACCGGTGCTATGCGGAGTCTGCATGACAGTGTGCTTTCTTTGGAGAAGCGGCGTCTCCGAGAGAAGGATGTGGCATACCCGGTTTTCGCGGCCAAGGTGCCAGAGGGCAAGGGCTTTGTGGATAACTCCATCGGGGGTACGATCGTCCTGCGGTTTGATGACATCCACGCTATGTTGAACCTTCATCCGCTGCACTACACCTTCGTTCGGCTATTTTCGCTGAGTATGGAGATGCGGATCATTCGCGACAAGAACCCGGACATCGTGATAGTCGACCCCTTCTACATGTGTGCCAAGATCTTGGGCAGCGCTGGGGACCGGCAAGTCGCGAGTTCTTACCTCGAAGGCGTCATTCTAGCAAACCAAGATAAGGACAACTTCCTCGTGCCTTACTTTCCCGAGTAAGTCCTCCCCTCAACCGCCCCGTAACATATGAATTCTTAGATTTCGATCGTTTTTCTTTTAACATCCCGTGTTTTCTGCAGTGACACACATTGCACGCTCATCCTCCTAAGCCCCAAATATTCCATGGCCACGTATTTCGACCCGGACCGTCAGTCGAACGTAGACTACACAAATGTCAAGAAGGTTCTTGATGATGTTCTCCCCGGCTACGTCAAATCTGGAGGCACCTTCACCAGGCCTATTCGTAAGTACGGCAAGCACGTGTTCTCCCACAACACGACGTTCTGCTGCGTCAAGCAGCCGCCTGGCGGTCAGAAGGGTGCCTACTACGCCATCCATCACATGCGGGCGATCGTACGGGACCATCATCAACTACTGCTACCGAGTAGACTCAAAGATTGGGCCGCGAGCGTGTCGGCAATCCAGGACGCGGACATCAGACAAGAATTCTTTCGCATCCAGTCGGAGTTTGCGGAAATCATCCATCAAGATGTCCTTCGTACCTCGGGGCAGTTCTACCTCAGAAATCAACCGTCCAACAATGACATCGACACAATCCTACAAATGCAGGCTGACAACGCCCGTGGTTTCATGACTCCCACGATAGACGGCGGCTTCATCCACGCTCCGGTCCCTTGAGTCGAGTCGAAAGCAGTGATGCTGTGTCTAGTTCTGAAACATCGATTGGCTCATGTTGTAATTAAACTTTAATGAACTTGTAGTATGTCTCTTTGGTTTCGAGAGTCCTTCAACTTAGATGTAATCGATGCTATTAATGTCTTGCTTTTCTCTTCCGATCGTTCTGTTGCATACTTATATATTGCTTATGTATTGTCTGTGAATTGGTACTAACGTTTCGTTTGGCTACTGCATAGCGATGTCGTGGTATGTCGTGTACAAGGGTAAGGTTCCCGGAGTCTACCACGACTGGGAGGAGTGTCGGAGACAGGTTCACCGATTCAGCGGTAACAGTTACAAAGGGTACGCCACTAGGGTCGAGGCCGAATCTAGATACGCCCGCTATCTAGCGGGAGAGGGGAGGGAGCGTTGGAGGAACCGGATGAAGACGAGTTTCATCGTGATGATGCTCATCGTGATGACCGCAGCTCTCTTTTATGTGATGGTAGTTTAGATGATCGATATCGACTTGTAATGTGAAGACAAACTCGCGGTCTCGAGACTTGTAATATAATGTTCTATCTTTGTTCGGTCTTTTCAATTCGGAGACTAATATGATGAATTGTATTCGGAGACTAAAATGATGAATTGTATAATCTTCTATTGTATTCGATGAATCTGTTGTTGATGTGTGCTGTCTATATTTTGTCCAATTATACATTTTGTAACCTGTGCAAAAAACAGAAAATAAAAAAATAAAAAAACCTAATATTCATACTAATGGCGCATCACATCACAGTGTGCCATTAGTATGCCAGAGCATACTAATGGCGCATCACTAAACAGTGCGCCATTAGTATGCCGAAGTTACTAATGGCGCATCCCGTTGCTGTGCGCCATTAGTATGCCAAAGCACCTGGGTATAGATGGCACCCTGGGAGGCATACTAATGGCGCACTGCTGTATATACTAATGGCGCATCTGTGGTGCGCCATTAGTATACCAGATACTAATGGCGCACCAGTGGTGCGCCATTAGTAAAATATACTAATGGCGTGCTACTAATGGCGCACCACTAATGCGCCATTAATGGCCAGATTAGGTGCGCCATTAGTAGGCCTTTTCCTAGTAGTGGGATGTTGCGGATGTCGGCGGCTTGGGGCTCATCGGGTTCGGACCCGTAGGAGGAATCGAAGGGGTTGCTAGGGGGTGCGCTGGAGGAGGAGGAAGTTCCGAGGGCCGACATGGCAGCGGGGGCGGGGTGGCGGCGCGAGATGGGAGCAGGGGGGTTTTAGGGTTTTGGGGGAGGAGGCGGCTCTGGGTGAGTGGAGGGGAGCGGCGGGGAGGGTGGAGGCGCGGCGGAGGTAGGGTTGTGGTGGGGGGAGGGAGGAGGCGCGGCGCCGGGGAGGCGGTGGCGTGGGACAGCGGGAGCGGCGGCGGCCAGGAGAGGCGACGGCGGCGCGGCTAGGGCTGGGATCGAGGGTTAGGCTGATACCAGGTAGAGAAATAGGATGCAACTCTCAATATATTGATAGGTGCATATGCATAAATATATATAGTATATAGGGCAAGTCATATCCTCAACTATACATAAGGAGGAGACTTGGAGTACAAGAATACATGTGCTACATACATATCTCAAAACGCGCGTGCACAAATGATCCCCGCACACAGTCGCAACCCTCGTACTGCCGTTTGTGTCCGTCTCCACGTACTAGTAGTATCACCTGCCGTATGCGCCGTGCAGTTACCGCAGAGGATCCCAGTTCGTCGTTGCGGTCTGTCTCCGTCCCATGTAAACTATCATCTGTCGGTGTGGGTCGCGCCAGTAATGCAGGGTCTAGTTATACCTCGGAAACAAGTCGCGCACTTGCCTCTCCTCCGATCTGCCTATAATATACCGAAATGGCTTCACACACGACATGACACGGGGTGCACCTTCGCCCCCCATAATATACTCCCTCTGTCCTGGAAGGAGTATATAATAGCACGTCCGGCCCCTATATCCTTGTCAGGCGCTCCTTCTGTCAACTCTCAATCGACCCCCATTTCCGCCCGCCGGTACTTGCTCGCTGCGTGCCGTCGGGAAGAACAGCCGCCCTACAACCTCCCGCGTGGTAAGTCATGCCTCATCGATCGGTGCACTTTATCTTATGTTGCAGTATACATGATGGAATGTCTGTAAAACCCTACTAGTTGACTCGATCTTCCTTAATTATTTTAGAAACCAATTTATATAGAGATTAATAGCACAACTTAGCCACAGACTTCAGTTCTAGCAACATTATTTTTGTATCTATTTGGATTGCATTGCACACAAGACTTGCCCAATGTGTGCTGTGGTAAGCTTGTCTTGGGCTCTTGGCTGCTGCTGACCATGGAGATCCCCTGCTCCTACTCTCCTTCCTTTCCTGCCTCAGATCTCCCTCCCCACAGACGATCGACGACGACTCAGCGAGACTCCATCCACATCCGTCCATCCATCTCCATGGGGTCCGTCTTGTCCTCCCAACCCAAAGTCAACGGCGTCCAGGACAACACTATGCCCCCCGACCTGGAGATGGGTCAATCCACCATGGAGATCGATCAATGCACCATAATCAACATACTGCATTTAATGCTACCCTGTGCTTCGCCGCCGGCGGCAGCGCAGTTGGGGCGCGCGCTATGGGGGCTGGGCTCCCTCACCCTTGTCCTGGCCCTCACCACCGCGCTCCACCTGCCGGCCGCCGGACCTGTCTTCGCCCACTACAAGGCAGCATACTATACCATCCTTGCCTTTGTTCTCTTTGTCGCAGTGCCGGTGGAGCTGGCCACCGCCTTCTGCCTGTTGCGCTGCAGCGACGGCTGCCGCCTCCTCGCCTTCGCCGGGGGCGTCCTGCCCTGCGCCTACGTGTTGCTCCTCGTCGTCATCGCTGTGGGTGGGTTCGTCCCCTTTAAGCTCTGATATTTACGTGCTACGGTGTTAGTCCATTGGTCTGGCCGATCGACACTTCATTTGTATTCTGCCAAAAAATTCGTTGGTGCTGGCAGTGGTTGTCTGCTTACTTATTTCTTCTGAGTGCATGTGCACTAGATAGGTTCTGCTCCTTGATACTCTGGAAGATATTGTTGTGTTAGTGAATGTGAGTCTGTATGTCATGGTGGTTGTCCTTGATCTGCAAACAAATAAGTCTTTGTTATTTTGTTTGTCCATGTGTGTGATATATGCACTGTTCTTCCTCGCATATGAGGATATGTTCGTCGAGATGAATTTCATGTCTGGCTCTGCTTGGATTGAGTGTAATTTTTGTGTGAACTGAGCTAAGTATCGTGGACCAAACAAAAAAGAATTCCCCAATCCAAGCAGGCCTTAGTCTTAATAAACAGTGCGGCTTCTGTATGCTTGCTTATTAGTTTTGAATGGGAAGTAGATAATTGTCAACGAGTAATCAGTTAGATTCATTTTGAGTACATAATTTTTGACCTATTGGACACTAATTGGCGTACTTATGAGGTCCAGATCTCAGGTGCATGTGTCAAGTAACACTACCAATCTAAGGGATAATTAAACGAACAGCTCCTGCTCTTATGCATGTGAATTTTGACCTATGCCATCGTTAGTAATGTTGCTCATATGTTATGTTGTCGTATTGTCCTTTTTCTCCTACTCCTGTATATATGGCAGCTAATTTATGATGAGCAAAAGTGGTCATTATTGATGAGCCAAACTGCAAACAACTACACACTGACTTGGTGTTGGATTCAGATTGTTTGATTACACATTAATTGGCCTAGTAATTAGATCCAGATCTCAGTTGTATTTGTTGATAATGCTACTGATCCAAGGGATAACGGAACAAGCGACCCCTGCTCTTATGCATGTGAATTTTGACCTATGCCATTGGTAGTAACGCTGCTCATGTGTTACGTTGTTGTGCGTTGTCTGTTTCTCTTATTTTTGTATGCCAGTTAGTTTATTGCTTAAATGGCAGGCGTGGCAATTTTCATGGAATCAACGTGCATTCATTGTTAACAATTGAGGGATGAAGTTAGTCTTGTAGCATTTCTATTCAAGGAAATGAAGCCAGTGGTTATGATCTCCTTGGCACACAACCTTAATTTGTTATCTCAGCTGTGGCTAGTGCTAATGTATTGCTCAAGGTATGCAGTGCCCAGTCTTTATATATGATGTAGCCCCTATTTTTGCAACTCTGTGATATCCTTGCTTCATCAATCTTAATTAAAATATGCTAGGGAAATACTCCCTTCGTTTTTATTTACTCTGCATATTAGATCTGACTGAAGTCAAACTTCATAAAGTTTGACCAAGTTTAAAGAAAACAATATAAACATTTACCATAACAAATGTATATGATGTGAAAGTACATTCACCAATGAATTCAATGGTATTGGTTTGTTATTGTATATGTTAATATATTTGTTTATAAACTTAGTCAAAGTTTGCAAAAGGTTGACTTGGACCAAAGCTAATACGCGGACTAAATAAAAATACAGGGAGTAAATAACTAGTTATGAGATTCGTTATGTGCTTTTATTTCAAGAAAATAGTATAGTTACAAATGTTTCATATTCTAGTGACCCTATATCTTGCTGCTCTTGTCTACTAAAATTGCAAAATGAGTTTTGGGCTGCTCCAAAGCACAAATGGTTGTGTTTGCTTGAGGAAATCACTAAATCGTATCTGTCATGAACTTAACACGGTAGATGCCCTAGCAAAAGGATTTAGGTGTGGAGCCATCGCAACTAGGTTAGCTTGAAGGGGTTAAATGGGACAAAGGACACATATAGTTTACCCAGGTTCGGCCCCTCTCAATGAGGTAAAAGCCTACTACTGTTTAGGTTGTATTGCTTGGGTTTCGATTACCCTGGAGCGAATACGCTTGACCTAGTTCTCGATTGATTGTTACTTGAGTTAACCCGCCGCCGAGTCACCCCTTTATATACACAGGTTGATGCCCGACGGCTTACAGAGTCCCGGCCGGCTCATACACAACGTGTCCGGCTCGATGACTAACTAAGCCTACCTTACAATACAAGTTAAACATATGGCGGTTCATACCCATGGGCCTCAGGTCGCCCCCAGGTCTTGGGCCTTCAATAAGCTTTGCTCTATGGACCGCCATCTTCCTCATCCTCTTGGGCCTTCTCATTTTAAGCCGCCAGTGGCATGACCCGTCCCCTCCTGGGCGGGTCATACCTAGTAGTTATATCCCCAACAATACCTAAGCCTAATTGCAGAGGCACCACGTGTTACATTGTTTGAACTGCACGCCTCTATGTTGCTACCGGACGTGCATGCCATTTACATTTTCTTGCAGTACTGATATTTCGTCAAGAAAAATATCAAGTTCTCAGTCTGCGGTATAAGAATGTCAAGGGGTTTTTTGGTAGTTGTAGTGACTTTGTCAGATTTATTCTGAATGTGTTGTATTATACAAGGGTAACTATGTAGAGACACCTGCTCATTGTTCCTAAAATTAAAATGGTGGCACCCTGTTGTTAAATCTGTTGATTAAAATGTCATTTTCAATTGTCCTCTGATTACACTCGGTGTCCTCTTCTGCAGATGTCTCACAGAATATGCAGAGCAAGATGTGCTTTGTTTTTTCGGAAAGACATGCTCTGCGTTTTTGCTTAATGCAGCCACAAATTCCATGTGGTCTGTGTTAGATATGTATAGTCCCTTTTCGGTATATCCACGTTGTATAAGGGGTTTTCTGTACTTTGACACACATGTATATGTAATGGCCTTTGGCCCTCAGGAAATACTAGTTGCTCACTTATCCAACATGGTATCAGTTGCCAGGTTCCTCTTCCTCTCCCGCACGCTGCAGCTCCGTGCCTAGCTTCCTCGTCGCCGGCCACCTCCTCCCCCGTCGCCGGCCACCTTCTCCGCGCCCGGCAGCCCCTGCCCGCGCCCGCGTGCTCAGTCCCGATGAGGCCACGACCTCCTCGCTCCAGGCCGCGCCCGGCCGCGCCCAGGCCGCCCTCGTCTTCCCCCGACGCCTCCGCATCTGGCTGGCTGCCGCTGTTCCATCTGCTGCCGCAGGTGCAGCCCAGGGCCAGCCCTCCTCCTGGCCTCCCACTTCCTCCCGATTCCCCACTCGGGCCTGCATCGGGCTAGCGTGAGGCTCTCAGCCCCGATCCAGATCGGGGAGAGTTGAAAAAAAAGAAGAGGAGACACACAGAGTTTCCTCATGTCTTCTTCGGGCTATGTTGCTGTTCCTAGGTGCTCAGTGATCTTCGATGGCACCAACTATGCTGAGTTTGTGGGATTCATGCGCATCCATATGCGTGGTCTTCTTCTGTGGGGTGTTCTTTCTGGCGAGGTCCCCTGCCCGCCATGCCCTGTTGCGCCTGTGGCCCCAATCCCATCGGTGCCGCCGGTACTTGCTGCTGAGGCTTCTCAGGTTGACCGGGATGCCGCCAAGGCCCTTGATGATGCTACAGTTGATGCTTATGATCAGCAGGTATCTGCTTATTCCGATGCTCTTTCGGTGTACCGGGATGATCTCTCTGCTTACACTCAGTGGTGCAATGACGATGCTCGTGCTGCTGCTGTTCTCATTGCAAGTGTCCTCTCTCAGTTTGATTCGGAGTTCATGGGACTTGGCACAGTTGCAGCGATGTGGTCTTATCTTTGTCAGCGCTATCACCCCTCTGGTGATGCTCTCTATCTATCTTTGGTACGTCAGGAGCACGCACTCCAGCAAGGTGATTTCTCTGTTGATGAGTTCTATTCACAGTGCTCTGCCATCTGGCGTCAGCTTGACTCTCTTCGGATAGTTGTTTGTGGCACCTGTCGTTGCCGTCAGACTACTCGGTCTGATCTGGAGTTTCAGTGGGTCCATGAGTTCTTATCTCGTCTCCGCTCTGAGTTTGAGCCCATACGTGCTCACTTGCTTGCTCGTGGTCGTGTTCCAATCTCGGAGGTGCTTGCCGAGCTTCGTGCTGAGGAGACCCGCCTTCGCTCTGCTGGTTTGCTGGTGGTCCCGTCTGTGTTGGCTGCTCGGGCTCCTTTGTCGTCTGCTCGGCTCACCGCTCCACCGCTCCTCCCCACACCTTCAGGGGGGTGGGTCGCCCTGCTTATACTGAGAGGGGCCGGTCGCGCCGTGACACCTTCTGTGGCTACTGCTCTCGGCCAGGTCACCCAGAGTCTGATTGCCGTGAGAAGAAGCGAGACCAGCGGCGCTCCTCTTCCAGTGGGACTCCTGGATCTTCCTCGACTCCGTCACTCACTGACCAGGACATTGTGAGGCTCAAACGCCTCTTGGCTTCCTCAGGCTCTTCGTCGACTGGTTCAGCTGCTGCTGTGACTGCATCCACTTCTCCACCACCGCAGGCATCTACACAGTCAGGTACATCTTCGTGGGTTTTGGATTCTGGAGCGTCCTTCCATATGTCTTTTGATTCTTCTGTGTTGTCTTCTCTCCGACCTCTTGATTCGCCTGTTAATATTCTAACCGTCGATGGCAGACCTCTTCCTGTTGCTAGTCGTGGTCTTCTTTCCACTCCATCTTTTTCTGTTCCTAGTGTTTCACATGTTCCTCACCTTACCATGAATCTGTTTTCCGCTGCCCAACTTACTAATTCTGGTTGTCGTGTCATTCTTGATACCGACTCTTGCTCCATTCAGGATCGTCGCACCAAGGCTTTGGTTGGTGCTGGCCCCCGGCGCCGTGAGTCAGAGGGCCTTTGGGAGGTTGACTGGCTTCATGTTCCTTCCGCTGGCACCACTCCTGCCAGCTCCCATGCTCTTGCTGCCTCTTCGTCTGCGTCCTTCCAACAGTGGCATCATCGCCTTGGTCACATCTGTGGCTCTCGCTTGTCTTCTTTAGTTCGTCGGGGCCTCTTAGGGTCTGTATCTGGAGATGTTTCTTTACATTGTAATGGTTGCAGACTTGGCAAACAGACCCAATTGCCTTATCCTACCAATGAGTCGGTATCTCAGCGTCCTTTTGATTTGAGTGAATTGCAAAAAACCACCACATTTCAAGTTTATGTTTGGATTTGCCACCACATTTCTTGTGCGCCCCAAAAATCTACCGATTTTCTTGCTAATTTTCTCAATAAACACTGATGGTCGATTTGGGTCGAAGTAATTCAATTTCTGACATATCGGGCCCACTGGTTAGGTCCACACGGCGCTAAATCGTCAACACCGCCGGTTGACCGTTAAGTTGAACAGAAGGCCCACCCGCCAGCATCGTCATCTTGCTCAAACCTTGTCCTCCTTGTGGCATTCCAACAAACACCTCGCGTGCATGGGCAGAGATGGACGGGAGGGCAGAGGTGATGGTCTGCGGATCAGCCGTGCTGCCTGGGTCAACGCCGGAAGCAACAGGAGGCGAGTAGCCCGGTGACGCGGTCTTCCCTGGCTAGAGAAGGCTGAAACGGTGGCGTGAGCCGGCATGGCGAGGCTGTGAGACGTGACGCATGCTGCTGTGGTGTTGCCGAGCTGTGGCCAACGGGAACTCCATGGCGCGGCTGGCGAGCATCTTCGACGTGCGGTGTGACCGTGGGCTCCGGTGCCAGCGGCATGCCCTGGCCATGCCGGTGGCGCGCGGCGTCGACGACGCGCTCTGGCTCTTCTATGCCGAGGACGTGCTCGCGTTCCTCATGCGTAGTTGCCGTCGTGGTTGGTCGTCCTCGTTCGTGAGCCTCCGCGCACTGCTCCGGCTGGCCGTCCCATGCATCAGGCTCGCCGCGCGACAGAGGTGGGGGGGAGCTCGCCGATGCAGGGCAGGGGAAGGAGCTGCGTCGTGGGATCCACCTGATCTAGTGTGAGACGGCTCGGAACGGGACGCAGTGCTGCGGATCTCGCCGGCACTGGGAGGGAGAGGAGATGGAGGAAGGTGGAGGGGTCACGGGAGAGAGAGGCGGCGGAGCCGCGCCGGCCATGAGCGAGAGCCGAGAGGAGGTGGGACAATGGTTGCGGTGGGATTTGTTTTAGCAGTCAAAACAAACAACGTTGACCATTTAGTGTCATCTGGACCTGACCAGTGTTGGGGAACGTAGCAGAAATTCAAAATTTTCTACGCATCACCAAGATCAATCTATGGAGTTTACTAGCAACGAGAGGGAAGGAGTGCATCTACATACCCTTGTAGATCGCGAGTGGAAGCGTTCAAGAGAACGGGGTTGATGGAGTCGTACTCGTCGTGATCCAAATCACCGATGATCCTAGCACCGAACGGACGGCACCTCCGCGTTCAACACACGTACGGAGCAGCAACGTCTCCTCCTTCTTGATCCAGAAAGGGGGGAGGAGAGGTTGATGGAGATCCAGTAGCACGACGGCGTGGTGGTGGAAGTAGCGGGATCCCGGCAGGGCTTCGCCAAGCGCAAGCGGGGAGGAAGAGGTGTCACGGGATGGAGAGGGAGGCGCCAGGGCTTGGATTGCTGCTGCCCTCCCTCCCCCCACTATATATAGGGCCAAGGGAGAGGGGGGGCGCAGCCTTGGCCCTTCCTCCAAGGAAGGGTGCGGCCAGGGAGGAGTCCTTCCTCCCCAAGGCACCTCGGAGGTGCCTTCCCCCTTTAGGACTCTCCGTTTATCTTATCTCTTGGCGCATGGGCCTCTTGGGGCTGGTTCCCTTGGCCCATATAGGCCAAGGCGCACCCCCCACAGCCCATCTGGCCCCCCGGGGCTGGTGGACCCCTTGGTGGACCCCCGGACCCCTTTCGGCACTCCCGGTACAATACCGATAAAGTGCGAAACTTTTCCGGCGACCAAAATAAGACTTCCCATATATAAATCTTTACCTCCGGACCATTCCGGAACTCCTCGTGACGTCCGGGATCTCATCCAGGACTCCGAACAACTTTCGGGTTACCGCATACTAATATCTCTATAACCCTAGCGTCACCGAACCTTAAGTGTGTAGACCCTACGGGTTCGGGAGACACGCATACATGACCGAGACGACTCTCCGGTCAAATAACCAATAGCGGGATCTGGATACCCATGTTGGCTCCCACATGCTCCTCGATGATCTCATCGGATGAACCATGATATCGAGGATTCAATCAATCCCGTATACAATTCCCTTTGTCTATCGGTATGTTACTTGCCCGAGATTCGATCGTCGGTATCCCTATACCTTGTTCAATCTCGTTACCGGCAAGTCTCTTTACTCGTTCCGTAACTCACATCATCCCGTGATCAACTCCTTGGTCACATTGTGCACATTATGATGATGTCCTACCGAGTGGGCCCAGAGATACCTCTCCGTTTACACGGAGTGACAAATCCCAGTCTCGATTCGTGCCAACCCAACAGACACTTTCGGAGATACCCGTAGTGCACCTTTATAGCCACCCAGTTACGTTGTGACGTTTGGTACACCCAAAGCATTCCTACGGTATCCGGGAGTTGCACAATCTCATGGTCTAAGGAAATGATACTTGACATTAGAAAAGCTCTTAGCAAATGAACTACACGATCTTGTGCTAGGCTTAGGATTGGGTCTTGTCCATCACATCATTCTCCTAATGATGTGATCCCGTTATCAACGACATCCAATGTCCATGGTCAGGAAACCATAACCATCTATTGATCAACGAGCTAGTCAACTAGAGGCTTACTAGGGACATGGTGTTGTCTATGTATCCACACATGTACCTGAGTTTCCTATCAATACAATTCTAGCATGGATAATAAACGATTATCATGAACAAGGAAATATAATAATAACCAATTTATTATTGCCTCTAGGGCATATTTCCAACAGTCTCCCACTTGCACTAGAGTCAATAATCTAGTCCACATCACCATGTGATTAACACTCATAGGTCACATCACCATGTGACCAACATCCAAAGAGTTTACTAGAGTCACCAATCTAGTTCACATCACTATGTGATTAACACTCAATGAGTTCTGGTTTGATCATGTTATGCTTGTGAGAGAGGTTATTAGTCAACGGGTCTGAACCTTTCAGATCCGTGTGTGCTTTACGAATATCTATGTCATTTTGTGGATGCTACCACGCGCTATTTGGAGCCATTTCAAATAATTGCTCTACTATACGTGTCATCCGGATTAGTGTCAAAGTTCGCATCGACGTAACCCTTTACGACGAACTCCTTTTCACCTCCATAATCGAGAAAATTCCTTAGTCCACTAGATACTAAGGATAAGTTCGACCGCTGTCATGTGATCCATTCCCGGATCACTATTGTACCCCTTGACCAACTCATGGCAAGGCACACTTCATGTGCGGTACACATCATAGCATACTGTAGAGCCTACGTCTGAAGCATAGGGGACGACCTTCGTCCTTTCTCTCTCTTCTGCTGTGGTCAGGTCTTGAGTCTTACTCAATACTCACACCTTGTAACACAGCCAAGAACTCCTTCTTTGCTGACCTATTTTGAACTCTTTCAAAATCATGTCAAGGTGTGCGTTCTTTGAAAGTATCATCAGGCGTCTTGATCTATCTCTATAGATCTTGATGCCCAATATGTAAGCAGCTTTATCCAGGTCTTCCTTTGAAAAACTCCTTTCAAACAACCCTTTATGCTTTCCAGAAATTTTACATCATTTCGGATCAACAATATGTCATTCACATATACTTATCAGAAATGTTGTAGCGCTCCCACTCACTTTATTGTAAATACAAGTTTCTAACAAACTTTGTATAAACCCAAAAACTTTGATCACTCTATCAAAGCTTATATTCTGACTCCGAGATGCTTGCTCTAGTCCATGGAAGGATCGCTGGACCTAGCATACCTTTTAGCATCCTTAGGATCGACAAAACCTTTCTGATTGTATCACATACAACCTTTCCTTACGAAAACTGGTAAGGAAACTTGTTTTGACATCCATCTGCTAGATTTCATAAATGCAGCTAATGCTAACATGATTCCGACGGACTTAAGCATCGCTACGGATGAGAAAATCTCATCGTAGTCAACTCCTTGAACTTGTGGAAATACTCTTTGCCACAAGTCGAGCTTCATAGACGGTAACATTACCGTCCACGTCCGTCTTCTTCTCAAAGTTCCATTTATCTCGGATTTCATGGCTTCTAACCATTTGTCGGAATATGGGCCCACCATCGCTTCTCCATAGCTCATCGGTTCATCGTTGTCCAACAACATGACTTCCAAGACAGGATCACGTACTACTCTGAAGTATTACGCATCCTCGTCGTCCTACGAGGTTTGGTGGTGACTTGATCCGAAGTTTCATGATTACTATCATAAGCTTCCACTTCAATTGGTATAGGTGCCACAGGAACAACTTCCTGTGCCCTGCTACACACTAGTTGAAGTGACGGTTCAATAACCTTATCAAGTCTCCACCATCCTCCCACTCAATTCTTTCGAGAGAAACTTTTCCTCGAGAAATGACCTGTTTCTAGAAACAATTACTTTTGCTTCCAGATCTGAAATAGGAGGTATACCCAACTGTTTTTGGGTATTCTATGAAGACGCATTTATCCGCTTTGGGTTCGAGCTTATCAGCCTGAAACTTTTTCACATAAGCTTCGTAGCCCCAAACTTTTAAGAAATGACAACTTAGGTTTCTGTAAACGGTGTCGTCTCAACTGAATTGCGTGGTGCCCCTTTTAAAGTGAATGCGGTTGTCTCTAATGCCTAACCCATAAACGATAGTGGTAATTCGATAAGAGACATCATGGTATGCACCATATCCAATAGGGTGCAGTTATGATGTTCGGACACACCATCACACTGTGGTGTTCCAGGCGGTATTAATTGTGAAACACTTTCCACAATGTCTTAATTGTGTGCCAAACTCGTAACTCAGATATCTCTATGATCATATCATAGACATTTTATCCTCTTGTCATGACGATCTTCAACTTCACTATGAAATTACTTGAACCTTTCAATAATTCAGACTTGTGTTTCATCAAGTAAATACACTCAGCATCTACTCAAATCATCTATGAAGTAAGAACATAATGATATCCACTGCATGCCTCAGCACTCATTGGACTGCATACATCAAAATGTATTACTTCCAACAAGTTGCTCTCTTGTTCCATCTTACTGAAAACGAGGCCTTTCAGTCATCTTGCCCATGTGCTATGATTTGCATGTCTCAAGTGATTCAAAATCAAGTGAGTCCAAACGATCCATCTGCATGGAGTTTCTTCATGCATATATACCAATAGACATGGTTCGCATGTCTCATTCTTTTCAAAAACGAGTGAGTCCAAAGATCCATCTACATGGAGCTTCTTCATGCGTTCTATACCAATATGACTCAAATGGCAGTGCCACAAGTATGTGGTACTATCATTACTATTTTATATCTTTTGGCACAAACATGTGTATCACTGCGATCGAGATTCATTTTAGGTGCAAGACCATTGAAGGTATTATTCAAATAAACAGAGTAACCATTATTCTCTTTAAATGAATAACCGTATTGCGATAAACATAATCCAATCATGTTCAACGCAAACACCAAATCTCGATGGTAGAGGGAGCATGCGATGCTTGATCACATCAACCTTGGAAACACTTCCAACACATATCGTCATCTCACCTTTAGCTAGTCTCCGTTTATTCCGCAGCTTTTATTTCGAGTTACTAACACTTAGCAACCGAACCGGTATCTAATACCCTAGTGCTGCTAGGAGTACTAGTAAAGTACACATTCATATAACGTATATCCAATATACTTCTGTCGACCTTGCCTGCCTTCTCATCTACCAAGTATCTAGGGTAGTTCCGCTTCAGTGACCGTTCCCCTCATTACAGAAGCACTTAGTCTCGGGTTTGGGTTCAGCCTTGGGATTCTTCACTAGAGCAGCAAATGACTTGCTGTTTCATGAAGTATCCCTTTTTCCCTTGCCCTTCTTAAACTAGTGGTTTTACTAACCATCAACAATTGATGCTCCTTCTTGATTTCTACTTTCGCGGTGTCAAACACCGCGAATAGCTCAAGGATCATCATAACTATCCCTGATATGTTATAGTTCATCACGAAGCTCTAATAGCTTGGTGGCAGTGACTATGGAGAACCATCACTATCTCATCTGGAAGATTAACTCGCACTCGATTCTAGCGATTGTGGCACTCAGACAATCTGAGCACACGCTCAACGATTGAGCTTTTCTCCCTTAGTTTGCAGGTTTAAGAAACTTGTCAAAGGTCTCATACCTCTTGACATGGGCACTAGTCTGAAATCTCAATTTCAGTCTTCGGAACATCTCACATGTTCTGCGACGTTTCAAAACCGTCTTTGGTGCCACAATTCTAAACCCTTAGCATTACGCACTGAACTATCACGTAGTTATCAAAACGTGTATGTCAGATGTTCCGCAACATCTACAGACGACGTTGAGGTTCAGCACACCGAGCGGTGCATTAAGGACATAAGCCTTCTGTGCAGCAATGAGGACAATCCTCAGTTTACGGACCCAGTCCGCATAATTGCTACTACCAACTTTCAACTAAATTTTCTCTAGGAACATATCTTAAACAGTAGAACTAAAGCGTATGACATAATTTGCAAAGACCTTTTGACTATGTTCATGATAATGAAGTTCATCTGATTAATGAATGAACTCCCACTCAGATAGACATCCCTCTGGTCATCTAAGTGATACATGATCCGAGTCAAACTAGGCCGTGTCCGATCATCACGTGAGACGGACTAGTCATCATCGGTGAACATCTCCATGTTGATCGTATCTACTATACGACTCATGTTCGACCTTTCGGTCTCTTGTGTTCCGAGGCCATGTCTGTACATGCTAGGCTCGTCAAGTCAACCTAAGTGTTTTGCATGTGTTCCGAGGCCATGTCTGTACATGCTAGGCTCGACAACACCCGTTGTATTCGAACGTTAGAATCTATCACACCCGATCATCACGTGGTGCTTCGAAACAACGAACCTTCGCAACGGTGCACAGTTAGGGGGAACACGTCTCTTGAAATTTTAGTGAGGGATCATCTTACTTACTACCGTCGTTCTAAGCAAATAAGATGCATAACATGATAAACATCACATGCAATCAAATAGTGACATGATATGGCCAATATCATTTTGCTCCTTTGATCTCCATCTTCGGGGCACCATGATCATCTTTGTCACCGGCATGACACCATGATCTCCATCATCATGATCTCCATCATTGTGTCTTCATGAAGTTGTCACGCCAACGATTACTTCTACTTCTATGGCTAACGCGCTTAGCAATAAAGTAAAGTAATTTACATGGCGTTATTCAATGACACGCAGGTCATACAAAAAATAAAGACAACTCCTATGGCTCCTGCCGGTTGTCATACTCATCGACATGCAAGTCATGATTCCTATTACAAGAATATGATCAATCTCATACATCACATATATCATTCATCACATCTTCTGGCCATATCACATCACATAGCACATGCTGCAAAAACAAGTTAGACGTCCTCTAATTGTTGTTGCAAGTTTTACGTGGCTTGTATAGGTTTCTAGCAAGAACGTTTCTTACCTACATAAGACCACAACGTGATATGCCAATTTCTATTTACCCTTCATAAGGACCCTTTTCATCGAATCCGTTCCGACTAAAGTGGGAGAGACAGACACCCGCTAGCCACCTTATGCAACTAGTGCATGTCAGTCGGTGGAACCTGTCTCACGTAAGCGTACGTGTAAGGTCGGTCCGGGCCGCTTCATCCCACAATGCCGCCGAAACAAGATAAGACTAGTAGCGGCAAGAAGAATTGGCAACATCTACGCCACAACTACTTTGTGTTCTACTCGTGCATAGAAACTACGCATAGATCTAGCTCATGATGCCACTGTTGGGGAACGTAGCAGAAATTCAAAATTTTCTACGCATCACCAAGATCAATCTATGGAGTTTACTAGCAACGAGAGGGAAGGAGTGCATCTACATACCCTTGTAGATCGCGAGCGGAAGCGTTCAAGAGAACGGGGTTGATGGAGTCGTACTCGTCGTGATCCAAATCACCGATGATCCTAGCGCCGAACGGACGGCACCTCCGCGTTCAACACACGTATGGAGCAGCAACGTCTCCTCCTTCTTGATCCAGCAAGGGGGGAGGAGAGGTTGATGGAGATCCAGCAGCACGACGGCGTGGTGGTGGAAGTAGAGGGATCCCGGCAGGGCTTCGCCAAGCGCAAGCGGGGAGGAAGAGGTGTCACGGGAGGGAGAGGGAGGCGCCAGGGCTTGGATTGCTGCTGCCCTCCCTCCCCCCCCCACTATATATAGGGCCAAGGGAGAGGGGGGGGGGCGCAGCCTTGGCCCTTCCTCCAAGGAAGGGTGCGGCCAGGGAGGAGTCCTTCCTCCCCAAGGCACCTCGGAGGTGCCTTCCCCCTTTAGGACTCTCCGTTTATCTTATCTCTTGGCGCATGGGCCTCTTGGGGCTGGTTCCCTTGGCCCATATAGGCCAAGGCGCACCCCCCACAGCCCATGTGGCCCCCCCGGGGCTGGTGGACCCCTTGGTGGACCCCCGGACCCCTTTCGGCACTCCCGGTACAATACCGATAAAGTGCGAAACTTTTCCGGCGACCAAAATAAGACTTCCCATATATAAATCTTTACCTCCGGACCATTCCGGAACTCCTCGTGACGTCCGGGATCTCATCCAGGACTCCGAACAACTTTCGGGTTACCGCATACTAATATCTCTATAACCCTAGCGTCACCGAACCTTAAGTGTGTAGACCCTACGGGTTCGGGAGACACGTAGACATGACCGAGACGACTCTCCGGTCAATAACCAACAGCGGAATCTGGATACCCATGTTGGCTCCCACATGCTCCTCGATGATCTCATCGGATGAACCACGATATCGAGGATTCAATCAATCCCGTATACAATTCCCTTTGTCTATCGGTATGTTACTTGCCCGAGATTCGATCGTCGGTATCCCTATACCTTGTTCAATCTCGTTACCGGCAAGTCTCTTTACTCGTTCCGTAACTCACATCATCCCGTGATCAACTCCTTGGTCACATTGTGCACATTATGATGATGTCCTACCGAGTGGGCCCAGAGATACCTCTCCGTTTACACGGAGTGACAAATCCCAGTCTCGATTCGTGCCAACCCAACAGACACTTTCGGAGATACCTGTAGTGCACCTTTATAGCCACCCAGTTACGTTGTGACGTTTGGTACACCCAAAGCATTTCTACGGTATCCGGGAGTTGCACAATCTCATGGTCTAAGGAAATGATACTTGACATTAGAAAAGCTCTTAGCAAACGAACTACACGATCTTGTGCTAGGCTTAGGATTGGGTGTTGTCCATCACATCATTCTCCTAATGATGTGATCCCGTTATCAACGACATCCAATGTCCATGGTCAGGAAACCGTAACCATCTATTGATCAACGAGCTAGTCAACTAGAGGCTTACTAGGGACATGGTGTTGTCTATGTATCCACACATGTACCTGAGTTTCCTATCAATACAATTCTAGCATGGATAATAAACGATTATCATGAACAAGGAAATATAATAATAACCAATTTATTATTGCCTCTAGGGCATATTTCCAACGACCAGTGGGCCCGATATATCGGAAATTGAATTAATTCATCCTAAATAGATCATCAGTGTTTATTGAGAAAATTAGCAAGAAAATCAGTAGATTTTTGGGGCGCACAAGAAATGTGGTGGCAAATCCAAACATAAACTTGAAATGTGGTGGTTTTTTGCAATTCACTCTTTTGATTTAGTTCATTCTGATGTTTGGGGTCCTGCTCCCTTTGATTCGAAAGGTGGTCATCGCTATTATATCTTGTTTATTGATGATTTCTCTCGCTACACTTGGCTCTACTTCATGAAATCTCGTAGCGAGGTTCTCTCTATATACAAACGTTTTGCTGCCATGGTTCACACCCAGTTTTCCACGCCCATTCGTACTTTTCGTGCTGACTGCGCTGGTGAGTTTATCTCCCAGCTGTTGCGTGGTTTTCTTGCGGAACAGGGTACTCCTGTCCAGTTCTCATGTCGTGGTTCTCATGCTCAGAATGGCATTGCCGAACGTAAGCATCGTCATCTACTTGAGACGGCTCGTGCGCTGATGATTGCCGCTTCCCTCCTGCCTCACTTTTGGGCTAAGGCTATTTCTGCATCCACCTATCTCATCAACATTCAGCCATCGACTGCTTTGCAGGGTGGTATTCCTATGGAGTGTCTCACTGGACGTTCTCCTGACTACTCAGCTCTTCGTATGTTTGGATGTTGTGCTATGTTCTTCTTGCCCCACGAGAACGCACCAAACTGACTGCTCAGTCGGTTGAGTGTGTCTTCCTTGGCTACAGCGATGAGCACAAGGGCTATCGCTGTTGGGATCCTGTTGGTCGTCGTTTGCGCATCTCGCATGATGTGACTTTTGATGAGTCTCGCTCTTACTACCCCCGTCCTTCTTCCTCGAGCTTCTCTGTGGACGATATTTCTTTTCTTCTTCTCCCTGATACACTCTGCTATGTGCCTCTTGTTTCATCTCCTCCTCCTGCACCTCTCATTCCCTCCCCTTCACCACCGACACCATCTTCCCCATCCTCCCCCCTCACCTCTCCACCATCATCTGCAGTTCGTCGTCCTCTCTCACCATTTCCTCTCCACTATACTCGTCGCCCTCGTTCTGAGGATACTTCTCCTGACGCGCCTTCCACCTCCGTGCTCGGCCTCGCCCCCCGCCTGATCGCTACTCTCTTGCTCGGTACGGTCTCTCTGTTATTGCTGAGCCCACTTCCTATCGGACTGCCATGACTCAACTTGAATGGTAGCTTGCGATGGCCGAAGAACTTGCTGCCCTTGAGCGCTCTGGCACATGGGATCTAGTTTCCCTCCCTTCCGGTGTTCGTCCCATCACCTGCAAGTGGGTCTACAAGATTAAGACTCACTCTGATGGCTTCTACATCTCCCAAGAAAAATATATTCAAGATCTTCTTGCTCGCGCTGCTCTCGGTGATGAGCGCACAGTTGTGACTCCTATGAAGCTCAACGTTCAGCTTCGTGCCTCCGATGGTGACCCTCTTCCTAATCCCACTCGCTATCGTCATCTTGTTGGCAGTCTTGTCTATCTTGCTGTTACGCGTCCTGACATCTCCTACCCTGTCCACATCCTGAGTCAGTTCGTTTCAGCCCCCACCTCTGTTCACTATAGTCATCTCCTCCGTATTCTACGATATCTTCGTGGCACGATCTCTCAGCGCCTTTTCTTTCCCCGCTCCAGCTCTCTTGAGCTCCAGGCCTACTCTGATGCTACCTGGGCTAGTGATCCCTCTGATCGACGCTCGCTGTCTGCTTATTGTGTTTTTCTTGGTGGCTCTCTTATTGCCTGGAAGACAAAGAAACAGACTGCAGTTTCTCGCTCGAGTACAGAGGCTGAGTTGCGAGCCATGGCTATGTTGACGGCTGAGGTGATCTGGTTACGGTGGTTACTTGAGGATTTTGGTGTGTCTGCTACTACCTCGACTCCCTTACTGTCAGACAGTACTGGCGCTATCAGTATTGCGCGTGACCCGGTGAAGCATGAGCTCACCAAGCACATCGGTGTGGATGCCCACTTTGTGCGTGCTGCTGTGCAGGATCAGATTCTCGCTCTTCACTATGTGCCCTCTGAATTACAGTTGGCGGACTTCTTCACGAAGGCACAGACTCGAGCGCAACATAGCTTTTTCCTCTCCAAACTCAGTGTTGTTGATCCACCATGAGTTTGAGGGGGGATGTTAGATGTGCATAGTCCCTTTTCGATATATCCCCGTTGTATAAGGGGTTTTCTGCACTTTGACACACATGTATATGTAATGGCCTTTGGCCCTCAGGAAATACTAGTTGCTCACTTATCCAACAGTCTGCATCCCCGGTAAGTAAGGCTTCCTTTACATTGTGGACAAAATGTTTCAGTTTGATAAATTTGTCATCCCTTGTACAACTCCCAGCCACCAGCTGTAGAAACACCACATCGTAGCTGTAGACGTCGACCTTCACATCTATTGGCAGATTCAGAGTAACAATAGCATTGGATATTTACCTAACAGTCGTGCCCCTGGAATTATCATCGGGAACAAGATCTCAACAGCGGGCGATATGTATAGCAATGGAATTATCATCCTAGAAATGCTCACGGGGAAATGCCCAACAGATGTGTTGTTCAAGAATGGCCTGAGCCTTCAGAAATTTGTGGGAAATGCATTCCCTGAAAAGATCTGTGATATACTTGATCATAATATCATCATCCCGAGTTTTGGAGACGAAGGCGTGGACGATGGAAACCATGCGATGGTGGGGATGCTTAACTGCATTATGCAGCTTGCTCAGCTTGGTCTCTCATGCTCCACGCATACACCAAAAGATCGACCGACAATGCCAGACGTTTATGCAGAAGTCTCCACAATCAAACGAGAATATTCAGCGTTGCGTGTCAACTAATAGGACACTTTTGTTTTGTTCGAGTGTATGTCACCACTGAGTTGTAGTCTATGCTTAGTTTTCTCAGGTGGACTGGAAGATATCTTCCTGAGAATCTTCCTGAGAGGCCTTTATGTTGGGCTTCTTCGAATTTTTGTAGTACTGCTCATACTTTATCAAGAGAAATGCCGATCTACTGTGTGATAAAGTGCGGACTGAGAAAACATGTTCTCAGGCTGCAGCATAAAGATGACGTTGTCTGATTTATTCTGAATGTGTTTTACTATACAAGAGTAACTATGTTCAGACACCTGCACTGCAGCTCATTGTTCCTAAAGTTAAAATGGTGGCATTCTGTTGTTAAATCTGATGATTGCATTCATAATCTTCATTGGCAGTTGTCCTCTGATTACACTCGTGATATTACAGTGTGAATTGCTCTGTGAGAAATCTGTTTTGTCTGGCATAGGATTATAGTCATTAGTCTGGCATGTTCTGAATTTTGTACATTTGGCAAACCGAAACATGCTGCCGTTTCAAGCACAAGATTTGATCAGACTGGAGGCAAGATTCACCAGTGTTGCTTGTGGCTTAAAGGGGTAGTATGTGGCAGTGTGTCATAGCTGCAGCCCATAAATTTGTTCAGATCTTAGCACAGAAAAAGAGTCGGGCACTCTGTGTATGCATCAATTTTAAGCCCAATTCAGCTTGATACCTCGGTGTTGCTTGCGGCGGCTTAAAGGGGTGTTTGGCGATGCCAATGTGCCATAGCTACGCCTTCAAATCTTGAAATTCAAGGGACAAATTAGGAGTAGAGTGCAGCCAGAGTTAGGCACTCTGTAAATTTAAGTTGAATTCAGCACGTAGATTTTTCAGGACCCAGAGCTAAAATTAGAGGTTACCTGATCCATTCGGAGAAGAACAGGAGCACCGGGGCAAATTTGATAAATTTGACCTGTGGACGAAATCAAATCACAGAATAAACTATCCGTGAAACTATTTCACGCGGCTGACCTTTTTGTGTGATGCCCACACTACATTATGCAATGCCTCACAGATAGACGCTACACGCCTGGCCAGCGTTGCATCTCAGACTGCCTAAAAATTGCTAAGTCATTGTGCAGAGCCTAAGAGCTAGGCGCTGCACTGTATAGTGTGGCGCCTAGCTCTCAGGCGTTGCACTAGTGGTTGCACTACAAAATGAAGCAACCACTAGTGCAACGCCTAGAAGCTAGGCGCTACATTGTATAGTGTGGCGCCTAGCTCTCAGGCGCTGCACACTGACTTAGTAATTTTCGAACCACACGGCACTACTACAAAAACAGCTATAGCCAATATGGACACTAATGGCGCACTGTACATGTGGTGCGCGATTACTAAATACTAATGGCGCACCATGTGTTGGTGCGCCATTAGTGTGAAAATACTAATGGCGCACCACATCCACGGTGCGCCATTAGTAATAATTTTTTTTTAATTTTTTCAAAACTACTAATGGCGCACCGTGGGATGGTGCGCCATTAGTAGTTCAACTAGTAATGGCGCACCATCCCACGGTGCGCCATTAGTAATTATGTTTCAATTTTTTTTCAAATTATTTTTATTTTTATTATTTAAACTACTAATGGCGCACCGTGGGATGGTGCGCCATTACTAGTTCAACTACTAATGGCGCACCACTCCCACGGTGCGCCATTACTAGTTGAACTACTAATGACGCACCACTCACAGGTGCGCTATTAGTAATTTTGTTACAAATTTTGTTTCAAAAGTTTTTTTTTTGAAAAACTTCTAATGGCGCACGGTTGGGGTGGTGCGCCATTACTAGTTGAACTACTAATGACGCACCACCCCCACGGTGCGCCATTAGTAACTTGGCCCATTCCGCCGAATTGCCCCCCCCCCCCCCCGCCCCCGCGTGGACCGCCTTTTCAGTTTTAAAAAAATAAAAGAAAATGATGAAAATGTCAAAAAAATAAAATAAAATAAGTTTCTCATGTGATATGTGGTCTAGTTGTTGGGAAAATTAACAAATATGAATTTCGACTTTATTTGCAAAATCTCTCTGGAATTTCTTAAAATGGGCATAACTTTTGCATACGAACTCGGATGAAAAAGTTTTTTATATGAAAAATCATCTACTCGAAAAGTTACATCCGAATATAACCGGGGGAACCCCGTTAAACATTTTCAAAATCCTCAAAAACCTAACAGAAAAAAAGATACGGGGCTTTCAAGATCTAGAGGCAAAAAAATTCAAAATTTTTCAAACTTACTAGTGGCGCACCGGTTGCTAGGTGCGCCACTAGTAACAGAAAAAAATATTGGTTTTGAATTTTTTTTTCAAAAAATGATTCGTAATATGACAGGGAAGTTAGAAATATTTTTCAAAATTTCATCATACTCATGAATATGAACAAAGTCCTAGACATCAACAAGGTTTAATAGGATTGATATGATAGATATATCAACAAGTGGCTGTTAAGTGAGGTGGTGCTGGGGTTGGATAGAACCGCGAAGTTAAGCGTGCTCGGGCTGGAGTAGTGTGAGGATGGGTGACCTTCCAGGAAGTTTGACCACTTAGTGCGATTTGACTTCAAATTAAGCATATTGACCTGAGATTAAGCCATAGTGACCCAGATTAAGAAAAATTTGAAAAAAAATTGGAAATTTTTTTTGAATTTTTTTTGAAAAAAATATTTCTCAAAAAATATTTGAAAAAAAATTGTTACTAATGGCGCACTTCTATGTGGTGCGTCATTACTAAGCCATTACTAAGTCAGATAGTAATGGCGCACCGTGGCATATACTAATGGCGCACCAGCGGTGCGCCATTAGTAAAAATTACTAGTGGCGTGATGCTAGTGGCGCACCAGTAGTGCGCCATTAGTAGGCAAAACTGGTGCGCCACTAGTAGGCCTTTTTCTAGTAGTGCGGGTGCGACGCTGGCCAGGCGTGTAGCGCCTATTTGTGAGGCGTTGCACAGTGTAGTGTGGCGCCTTCGTGTCGGGTGTCACACAAAAAGGTCAGCCGCGTGAAATAGTTTCACGGACAGTTCATTTTGTGATTTGCTTTCATCCATAGGTCAAATTTGTCAATTTTGTCGAGCACCGGAGCAACTGAACAGTGCGAGCAGGGAGCTCGGCACAACGGAGGGAGGGGCCGCAGGTCGGAGGGGGAGGACACTCACGCCTGCTCGCACCGCTGAGAGGGGAAAGGTGCCCTGGACGGCGCGGTCGCGCGGAGGCCGAGCTGGCCAGCAGCAGACGCAGCGGGAGGGCGGTTGCGCGGCGGTCGGTGGGGGACGCACGCTCGGGGCGTCTGGCTTCGGCATTCGGACTATGAAACGTGTAGTACAATTTAGGCTAAGAAAAAACCTATTTAAGCCTCTCAAAAATAAAATTCAGCACAATCCCGAAATCACTAATTAAGCGTTACCCTTTGCAAAGGTCACTTCTCATCTTCTCAGGTACTGATAAGTGGCGCAATACATGTCCGTCACTTGTCGCAACTTGTGAGTTTTTCGTTTATTTGCAAATTTGTGTATTCAAAATAATTTATCTATGCATCCAAATACTGTCACCGTTGGATTTGCTACACCGAGATCTTTTAAACTATATCCCATGTTAATAGGTTTCGATGAACTTTTTTTACAAAAAAAAGCCGGGAAAAAATGAAATCCGATAAAAACAAATACAAGAAACGAAAACTGAATAAAAAATTAATAAACAAGGAAGAAAAAAACCAAAGCCCGGAAGCACAGTTGCGATTTTCACTTTTTTTAAAGCACAAGCTCTGCTTTCTCTTTTTTGAGCAGAAGCACAGCTGTACTTCCATAAAAATACAACCGTTCTTCCCATGGGAGCATAATTTTTTTTTCGAGAAGCACGGTTAAACTTAAAAAAAACACTTTTTTCTTCAAAACATAGGCGTACTATAATTTAGAACGTACATACTCTGCGTTAAAGAAAGTGTTCGATGCTTCGCTTACCAAATTTATTGGCAGATATTGTTAGATAATAACGAGATAAAACGAGACACGAGAGACACGGATTTTTACGTGAAAACCCTTGCGGGAGAAAATCACGGACGCATGAAGGTGCAATCACTATGAGGAGTATTACAAGCACGAGACGACCGACCGTCTTAGGTGCGACTACATGGGGTATATATGAGGGCAATACATGAGAGTCCTTGGAGGACAAGTAAACGAGTTGTACTCGTACGCATCGACGTCAACGCAAAGGCCCACACTGGTTGTACTACGTCTAGTCCAACACGGTACTAGAATTTGGATCACAATTTAAAAATCTCCACCTTGAGCCAAATTCATTCCAGTAGTCGAAGAAAGTGAATAACTCCATCCAAATTAGTATAAACACCTTGTGCGTCAAAGTCCATAGGACTAGTGAGAAATACCAACTAAGCCTGAGCAAAGCTCAAACTTATTGGTCGGAACTGGCTTTGTCATCATATTAGCAGGATTATCATGAGTACTTATCTTGCATACCTTGAAATTGCCTTCAGCAACAACATCTCGAATATAATGAAATCTGACATCAATGTGCTTTGTCCTCTCATGATACATTGGATTCTTTGTAAGATATATGACACTTTGACTGTCAGAAAATATGGTAGGGCAAGATGAATCTCCACAAAGCTCAGTGTATAAACCTCTCAACTAGATAGCTTCTTTGCATGCCTCAGAAATAGCCATATACTCGGCATCAGTAGTGGAACAAGCTACAATAGACTGCAAAGTTGCTCTTCAACTCACAGCACAACCACCAATAGTGAAAACATAACCCGTGAGTGATCTTCTCTTATCCAAATCACCAGCAGAATCAGAATCAACAAAACCAACAAGTCCATCTCCAGTTTTCCCAAACTGTAAATAAGCATTAGAAGTACCACGCGGGTATCTGAAAATCCACTGAACTGCTTTCCAATGCTCTTTTCCAGGATTAGCCATGTATCTACTAACAACACTCAATGCATAAGATAAATCCGGACGGGAACAAACCATGGCATACATAAGTGAACCAACTTCACTCGAATAGGAAACTCTAGACATGTACTCAATATCTGCATCTGACTTAGGACATAAGGCTGATGATAACTTGAAGTGTGCAGCTAACAGAGTACTCACCGGCTTGGCATTATGCATATTAAAACAACAAAAAACTTTATCAATATATCCTCTCTGACTTAGATATACTTTTCCAGGCGGTCTATCTCTGGATATTTCCATGCCAAGTATTTTCTTTGCTGCACCCAAATCCTTCATCTCAAATTCATTACTCAATTGCTTCTTTAGTTCATTAATATCTAACATACTCTTTGCAGCAATTAACATGTCATCAACATAAAGGAGCAAATAAATAGTTGAACCATTAACAATTTTCAAATAGACACAACTATCATATTTAGACCTTTTGAAACCTTGAGAGAGCATAAAGGTGTCAAATCTCTTGTACCACTGTCGAGGGGATTGCTTCAATCCATAATGAGATTTTTTTAACTTACAGATAAGCTTTTCTTTTCCAGGAATAATAAAACCTTCAGGTTGTTCCATATAAATATTCTCTTCTAATTCTCCATGTAAAAATGCAGTTTTAACATCCAATTGTTCAAGCTCAAAGTCATACATGGCAACAATACTGAGTAAAGTGCGAATAACCTTTAGCAACAGGAGAAAAGACTTCGTTATAGTCAATACCTGGAGAAAAGACTTCGTTATAGTCAATACCTGGAATCTAGCTATAACCTTTAGCAACTAACCTTGCTTTATATCTTGTCTCATCATTAGGAGAAACACCTTCTTTCCTCTTAAAACCCCACTTGCAATGAATAGGTTTCTTCTCCCTAGGTAATTTTACTAAATCCCAAGCGCCATTCTTTTCAAGTGATTCCATCTCATCATGCATAGCGGTCATCCACTTATTACTATCACCAGAAATAATAGCCTCGGAATATGAAGAAGGCTCAGCCTTACCTTCAATTTCTTCTGCAATAGATAAAGCAAAAGAAACAATATTGCATTCTTCAATTAACCTGTCAGGTTTATTAATACCCCGTCTAACTCTGTCACGTGCGAGATTCCAACTGGGTGGAACAATATGCTAATTTGGAGTAGGAGTGACATGTTCATCATCAACGCTGGGTTCATCATGTGCATCAACAACTTCATTACGAGATGTATCACTTGTTTCAATAACATGCTCCACCTGAACAGTAGGCTCCTGAACAATAGGCTGCTGTTCACTCTCAACGGGAACATTAGTAGATGAAACATCATGTAACATAGCAGATTCATTAAAGATAACATTTCTACTAATAACAATCTTCTGGGTTTCAGGATTCCACAATTTATAACCTTTAACACCAGACTTATAACCAAGAAAGATGCACTTAACAGCCATAGGCTCCAACTTTCCATTATCAACATGAGCATAAGCAGTGCAACCAAAAACTCTCAACTGTGAATAATCAGCAGGTGAACCAGACCATACCTCAATTGGAGTTTTCTTATTAAGAGCAATAGATGGTGAACGGTTAATGAGATAACAAGCAGTGGAAGCGGCCTCGGCCCAAAAACGCCTATGCAAACCTGCATTGGACAACATGCAACGGGATCTGGAAATAATGGTCCTGTTTATACGCTCAGCAACACCATTTTGTTGAGGAGTATAAGGAACGGTGTAATGTCTGACAATACCTTCAGACTTGCAATAATTCTTAAATTGCTTTGTACAGAATTCCATACCATTATCAGTGCGAAGTATTTTTACCTTCTTTTCAGTTTGTCTCTCAATCATAATCTTCCACTCCTTAAATGCTGAGAATGCTTCATATTTATGCTTCAAGAAATAAGGCCAAACTTTTCTCGAATAATCATCAATAATAGTCAGCATATAACTAGCACCACCTAGTGACTTTCTGCGAGATGGTCCCCACAAATCAGAATGAACATAATCAAGAATACCTTCAGTTGTATGAGTCGAAGTGTTGAACTTCACCCTCTTGTGCTTGCCGAAGATACAATGCTCACAAAATTTCAATTTACCAGGTTCATATCCATCAAGAAGACCTCTCTTATTTAACTCTGCCAAACCAAGTTCACTAATATGTCCAAGACGCATATGCCAAAGGTTAGCAGCATGACAATCAGAATTCTTTGAAATAAATGGAGTAGCGTTACCTGAAACGGTAGAACCTCGAAGGTAATAAAGACCATTGGTCGAACTTAAATCACCTTTCATCACAATAAGGGAACCTTTGGTGACTTTCAAAACACTATCTCCACCTGAATACTTGTAATCCTTTGCATCAAGGGCACTCATAGAGATAAGATTAATCTTCATCTTCGGAATATACCGAACATCTGTCAAAGTTCTGATTATGCCATCAAACATCTTGATTCGAATAGAACCTATGCCTTCAATCTTGCATGGTGAATTATCAAAACCCAAAACAGAACCAGCAAAATTAGTGGAATCAAAAGTATTAAACCAATCTCTATGTGGACACATATGAAAAGTGCATGCGGTGTCAAGTACCCACTCATCATTGGTCTCAGCACATCCAGCAATAACGACAAGAGCATCATCGGAACTATCATCACGAGCAACGTTAGCAGAATTTTCACCTTGTCTGTTACCTTTCCTCTTTTCTTTATTCTGCAATTTGAAACACTCTGAGATGTCATGCCCGTCTCTCTTGCAATATCTGCAATATTTCTTGTCTCTGGATTGCGACCAGCCCCTGTGGCCGTTCTTACTTTTGCCTCTGTTTCCATTATTGGAGTTCTCCTCCTTTGTCCTGCCACGAACAGATAATCCCTCGACTTGGGATAAACTCGAACCATCATGAGGCACTATTAATTTCATCTTCTCCTTAGAGTTCAAAGCTTCATAAACTTCATTAAGTGTGAGAGTATCACGACTGTATAATATGGTGTCTCTAAAATTGGTATAAGAACTTGGCAGTGAATAAAGTAGCATTAAAGCAGTATCTTCCTCTTCATACTTAACCTCCATTGCAGCTAGATCAGATATGATCTCTTTAAATTCCAAAATATGATTCAAAACATTACCTCCCTTGGGTAACCTGTGCAGGAATAATTTTTGCTTCAGATGCATCTTGCTGGTGAGATCTTTAGTCATGCAAATCCCTTCCAGCTTTAACCATGGAGCGGCGGCAGTTTTCTCGCTCAAAACTTCCTGCAAAATATTATTATGCAAATGGAGTTGAATTTTTGACAAAGCCTTACGGTCAATTCTTTTCTCCTCATCGGTCCACTCCTGAATTTGGTTCTTCCCAAAACTATCCAGTGCTTCATCATAGTCGGTCTGTGCCAACAACACCCGCATCTTGACTTGCCATAGGGTAAACCTTGTGTCACGGTCCAGCAGCGAAAGATCGTACTTCATGAAAGCCATGAGTAGATAAATCTGTGTATACAAAATAGTACAAGCCGATAGAAAAATTCTTGATAGAATTTAATATGCGGATCAAAACGGAAATAGGATAAATAGCACCTGGTAGTACTGGGACGAAGCAAGGATCAGCGATGAATAGTACAGACCAACTAGTACTGGCTGATCACGTGAGCAGTAATCAACAAATCCAAATACGACTCCTGTGCTTGTCTTCACGTGAGAAGTACCAGATCAAATCACCTTTTTATGCCTTGGGACTAGAGCCTTCAGTTTTGATGTGGAGTAGTAGCAGCAACGTAGCCTGTAATAGCTGTAACTACCGATTAAAAAACCGTGTGAGCAGAAACCGCAGCAGCGCCCGACCTCCTCGGGACTTGATCCAACAGCGGCGGCGTATAACAGCTTTGTGACCGATCGGCTTGATCTCCTGTCGAACTCGGCTTCGTACAGCACTGCAGCGGAAATCGATCCGAAGCCAGATCCACTGGTCACGTACGGGCGGCGGCGCACGCAACCCTAATTGTTCTGATCTCAATCTCGTATGTGAACCTCAACTCTGTATACCACTTGTTAGATAATAACGAGATAAAACGAGACACGATAGACACGGATTTTTATATAGAAACCCTTGCAGGAGAAAACCACGGACACACGAAGGCGCAATCACCATGAGGAGTATTACAAGCACGAGACGACCGACCGTCTTAGGTACGACTACATGGGGTATATATGAGGGCAATACATGAGAGTCCTTGAAGGACAAGTAAACGAGTTATACTCGTACGCATCAACGTCAAAGCAAAGGCCCGCACTGGTTGTACTATGTCTAGTCCAACACGGTACTAAAATTTGGATCACAATTTAACAGATATCAAAAAAGTTAGCGTTGCTTTGTTTATACTCGAGATTAGTGCTGATACGCCTTCCATATTCAAACGTTGGTGTCAGTGCTCGAATGAACTGATGAGTTTTAAAGCCTGCGCTGTTGTATGATGTGCAGAAGCACGCAAGGGTGGAGAACTGCAGGAAACATCGGAGAAAGCAATGTGCTCTCTTAGTGAACTATGTTTATCGGTATGTCTTATATACAGTAGTAAATTAAGCCGTACATGTTCTAGCCCATGTCTATCGGTATGCATTTGTTCACCCTGCCGCCTCGAAGCACAGGAGGCCACATCTGATGAGGCCATAGACCTAGGGTAGGGCGATAGGCCTGACCTATACGTATTATCTAAAGTCCTTGTCCTAGAAGCAAAGAAGTTCAAGAGCAAATAGAGAGGGCTCAACAAAGGTGTCGAGTGCAATCCACTCGACCTACCATTCACTCGGAGATCTCTCCTTATTTAGGTCACTCGACCACTCAACCACTCGACGTGCAGAAGACCTAAAGCCACTCTGCGCAGCAACGGTCGGACGTTTACTCATAGACTTAATGATCATTTATATCACTTTATTATTGGCGTTACCTGTAACGCTCTCACTTTATGTACATTGAATCCTGTGTAACGGAGGGGAGCTAGGGTCCTGGCACACTCTATATAAGCCACCCCCCTCCTCTGAGACAAGGGTTCGCACCCCCTGTAACACACACACGCATATAATCCAGTCGACCGCCTCCGAGCTCCGAGACGTAGGGCTGTTACTTCCTCCGAGAAGGGCCTGAACTCGTAAAACTCTTGCGTACAACTTCTCCATAGCTAAGATCTTGCCTCTACATCCCTACCCCCCATTCTACTGTCAGACTTAGAACCACGACAGTTGGCGCCCACCGTGGGGCTGGTATCTTAGCGACTTGTTGGAGAAGTTGCGATTTTTCCGATCCCCATCAGCATGGTTTCAGGCGGAGGATTGGCCGAGGGCCGCGAGATCCGTTTCGGCGCGCTCGTGTTCGTCGCCGACGACTCCGCTTGGCTCCAAGAAGCTCCACTCGACGTTGAGGCGCTCCCCGTCCGCGGGGCAACGCACTTTCGCGTGTGCGTCCGCGGCGTCCTCCTGCGGCAGCCGTCGACTCAGTATCGGTCGGCTCTGGTGGTGTCTTCACTCCCTGCTGCCCGCCGGCACAAGCGTTCCGGTCGGTCGAGGCTCCAGCGGTGGGTGAGGCATGCGGTGGCTCGCCAATCGGCCACCCCCAAGTCGCGGTAATCGAGCCCGACGAAACTCTCTACGGCCTGTTCGACTGGCTCTGTTGAGACTGCGTCTGAGTGCGACAGCAATGACCCCGCGGTGGAAGTCCTGATGGTCAACGGACCATGCAGTCCTCCTGGCTTCCCCCGCGAGGATGATGGAGACGGCGGAGGCGATCCGTCGCGTGCCCACGGGGAGTACCGCCCCGAGCCCCTCTCTTCGCAGCAGAGGGAAGAGCTTCGCCGCCGCAACATGGATGCACTTCACACTCCTATTGTTGGAGAAACCCTCGAGGCCCGGGCCTTGGAGGAGGTGCGCCTGGCCAACCTGGCTGAGCGCACTCGACTGGAGAATCTCCAGCACGCACTCGACGAGCGTGCTCGGCAGCGGATTCCTGAGTCCAGTCGACGACAACTTTTTCCGCCTCCTACTCAGGTATACCGAACTCCGATTCAGAATCTCACAGTTGCAGCCTGAATAGTAGAGTCGATCCAGCCCTCCCAGTCAGAAACTGGCAGAGGTTTGATCCAGAGCAGGGCTTTACTCCGGGCAGTAGGAGAACAAAACGCAGCAGTATCTCAGTCGCGGAATAGGATCCATAGCAGATCCGTGATAGCAGACACAGTCCAGTCGGCTCACAGTCCAAGATCGCCCCCGAAGCGTGAGGGACGTGGAGACCGACGAGATCTGTACAGAAACCGTGAGCAGTTTGATCACCGACTCGACCACGATGATCGTCGCCGAGTGCCTACGCCTCCCCCAAGGAGTGGGTCATATGCACCTCGGCAACACGATGACAGACGCCCTCACAATGGTGGGCGAAGGATTCCAGTCGACCCCCGGGAGCCAGGCTTTGACGCGAGATCCATTCACATTCAAGGTTTGGTTGACAGGAACAAAGCACACAGAGATGGCCACGATAGAGATTACCCGACCGGCAGCAGGGTGCATGTTTCGGGTCCCGAGTGTTTCAGAAGAGCCATCAGAGCAGCAGTGATTCCTCCCAATTTCAGGTTGGCGACTGGAGTCAGCAAATTCACTGGTGAGTCCAAGCCTGACACTTGGCTGGAGGACTATCGAGTGGTTGTGCAGATTGGTGGTGGCAATGACGAACTGGCCATGAAGCACCTGCCTCTGATGTTAGAGGGTTCGTCCAGAGTGTGGTTGAATCAGTTAGCACCTGGCAGTATTTACAATTGGGAAGAGCTTGCCCGAGTGTTTGTCAGAACATTTGAGGGTACATGCAAACGACCAGCGGGGCTAACTGAGCTACAGTCTTGTGTGCAGAAGTCGAATGAAACTTTGAGAGATTATATCCAGAGGTGGATCACATTGCACCACACGGTGGAGAATGTGTCTGATCACCAAGCAGTTTGTGCCTTCAAGGAAGGCGTCAAGTATCGAGAATTGAATTTGAAGTTCGGTCGGACCGGAGATATGTCTCTGAGTCGAATGATGGAAATTGCCACCAAATATGCTAATGGTGAAGAGGAGGATCGGCTCCGGAGTGGCAAGCACAAAACAGTCGCCCACGAAACCGGGGGAGGGAACTCCAGTCGGAAGCAGAAGCGCAAAGCCGAGCCAGCTGCTCCTGGAGAAACCTTAGCCGTAACTCAAGGAAAGTTCAAGGGGAAGCCCAAAGGGCCATGGAACCCCAAGAAAGTAAAAGATCAAGATGGAAATGATGTGTTGGATTTACCATGCCACATTCACATCAAAAAAGATGAGGAGGGTAATCTCATTTACCCGAAACACACCACTCGACAATGTCGGCTCCTAATCCAGCAGTTCCGAGAGAAACAGCCCAAAGAAAAGGAGAAAGAATCGGACAAAGTTGAGGATAACGAAGAGGACGATGATGGTTACCCCCATGTCAATTCCACTCTGATGATTTTTGCTGATGTTGAGAGCAAGAGTCGACTGAAAGTCATCAACAGAGAAGTGAACATGGTCATTTCGGCGACGCCCAGTTATTTGAAGTGGTCACACACTGCCATTACATTCGACCAGTCTGATCACCCGACACACATAGCCACCCCTGGGAGGCAAGCGTTGGTAGTCGACCCAGTCGTCGAAGGAACTCGGTTGACTAAGGTTTTGATGGATGGTGGCAGTGGCCTGAATATACTGTATGCGGAGACCTTGAAAGGGATGGGCATTCCGATGTCCAGACTCGGTGAAAGCAATATGAGTTTCCATGGGGTTATTCCTGGCAAGAAGGCTGAGTCACTCGGCCAGATCGCCCTCGATGTGGTTTTCAGTGATTCCAAGAATTACCGCAAAGAAAGGTTGACGTTTGAAGTCGTCGATTTCCAGAGTGCTTATCATGCTATTCTGGGCAGGCCGGCTTATGCACGTTTCATGGCTCGACCATGTTACGTTTACCTTAAATTGAAGATGCCTGGTCCTAAAGGAGTGATTACCATCACTGGCAATCGGAAGAAGGCAGAAGAGTGCTTCCAGAAGGGCTCAAAGATCGCCGATGCACAAATGGCAGTTGTGGAATTACAGGAGTATCAAAAAAACGCAGATCCGAGTGATTTGTTGCAAGCTAAGAAGCCTGCCACGGATTCAGCATTTCAGTCGTCTAGTGAAACGAAGCTGATTCATATTCACCCGACCGATCCCAATGCTGATCCGACTCACATCTCGACAACACTCGACTCCAAATAGGAAGAAGCGCTCATCCAGTTCCTCCGTGAGAACTGGGACATCTTTGCATGGAAACCTTCTGACATGCCAGGTGTTCCCAGGGGGCTGGCTGAGCACCGTTTGCGAGTCGACCCAAAAGTGAAACCGGTCAACGGACACCTTCGACGGTCCGCCGTGCAGAAGAGAAAAGCAATCGGTGAAGAAGTGGCTCGACTCTTAGCAGCTGAGTTTATCCGAGAGATTTACCACTCCGAGTGGTTAGCCAATGTTGTCATGGTCCCCAAGAAGGATGACTCACTTTGCATGTGCATTGACTTCAAACATATCAATCGGGCCTGCCCGAAAGATCACTTTCCTCTCCCCCGCATCGATCAAATTGTCGACTCGACTGCAGGGTGTGAGCGCTTGTCCTTTTTGGACGCTTATTCCGGGTATCATCATATCCGACTGTATGGACCCGATGAGATAAAAACAGCTTTCATCACTCCATTCGGGTGATTCTGTTATGTCACCATGCCATTCGGTCTGAAGAATGCTGGAGCCACATTCATGAGGATGATTCAAAAGTGTTTACTCACTCAAATCAGTCGAAATGTGGAAGCATACATGGATGACATTGTGGTCAAGTCACGTAAAGGTTCCGACCTGTTGGCTGACCTTGCTGAAACTTTTGCCAACCTCAGAAGGTATGATATCAAGCTTAATCCATCAAAGTGCACATTCGGAGTTCCGAGCGGAAAATTACTCGGTTTCCTCATTTCCGAACGAGGGATCGATGCTAACCCAGAGAAAGTTGGTGCCATTCTCCGAATGAAGCGCCCTGTGCGTGTCCACGATGTCCAGAAGCTTACAGGTTGTTTGGCCGCCTTAAGTCAATTCATTTCACGCCTCGGTGAAAAGGCATTGCCTCTTTATCGACTAATGAAGAAGTCTGATAAGTTCGAGTGGACTCCTGAAGCTGATGCAGCATTTGCAGAGCTCAAAGCCCTGCTTTCCACCCAGCCGGTGCTTGCTGCCCCAATCAGCAAAGAGCCATTACTGCTTTACATTGCAGCCACTGGACAAGTTGTCAGTACAGTACTTACGGTCGAACGGGAAGAGGAAGGAAAAGCCTATAAAGTTCAGCGCGCAGTATATTATGTTTCTGAAGTTTTGACCCCATCAAAGCAAAGATATCCACATTATCAGAAGCTTGTTTATGGGATTTATATGACCACGAAGAAGGTTGCACATTATTTCGCTGACCACTCCATTACAGTCGTCAGCGACGCTCCATTATCAGAGATTCTGAACAACAGAGATGCAACTGGTCGAGTGGCAAAGTGGGCGATTGAACTCCTTCCCTTGGATATTAAGTTTGAGGCAAAGAAAGCTATCAAATCCCAAGCAATAGCAGATTTCCTCGTCGAGTGGATCGAACAGCAACTGCCGACTCAAATCCACTCGGAGCACTGGACCATGTTCTTTGATGGTTCCAAGATGCTGAATGGTTCCGGTGCTGGGGTGGTACTGGTATCCCCCAGAGGAGACAAGCTCAGATATGTTCTCCAGATTCACTTTGATTCCTCCAATAACGAAGCGGAATATGAAGCACTTTTGTATGGGTTACGTATGGCCATCTCACTCGGCGTCCGTCGCCTCATGGTCTACGGCGACTCAGATTTGGTAGTCAATCAAGTGATGAAGGAGTGGGACGTCAGAAGCCTAGCTATGACAGGTTATTGCAATGCGGTGAGGAAGTTGGAAAAAAAGTTTGAGGGGTTAGAGCTCCATCATATACCCTGACTGAAAAATCAAGCAGCCGATGATTTGGCAAAGATAGGTTCCAAGAGAGAAGCCATTCCCAGCAACGTGTTTTTAGAACAGCCCCCGGAGCCTAAGAGTGCCACAGATCCGACTGAAGTCGAAGTCCCAGCCGTGGTCGACCTGATCATGGAGGTTTTGGTCATCACTCCTGACTGGACAATGCCATACATTGCGTATATCCTTAGGAAGGAACTCCCATAGGATGAAGAAGAGGCTCGACAGATCGTCCATCGATCCAAAGCCTTCACTGTGATAAAAGGACATCTGTTCAGGGAAAGCATAATTGGAGTCAGCCAGAAATGCATAACATCAGAAGAAGGTCGAATGATCCTCAAGGACATCCACTCGGGGACCTGTGGTCACCATGCGTCCTCTCAGACCATTGTGGCCAAAGCATACCGAGCTGGATTTTATTGGCCACGAGCAAATGAAATGGCGAAAGATATAGTCGACCAATGTGAAGGCTGCCAATTTTACACCAATATGTCCCACAAGCCTGCGTCAGCCCTGAAGACTATTCCAATCGTCTGGCCCTTTGCTGTTTGGGGATTGGATATGGTTGGACCCCTGAGGACTGGTAGGAGCGGCTTCACTCATGTGCTTGTAGCAGTCGACAAGTTTACCAAATGGATTGAAGCCAAGCCTATCAAGAATCTTGAGGCCAGTACTGCCGTCAGTTTCATTAGAGAATTGACATTCAGATATGGAGTTCCGCACAGCATCATCACTGACAACGGGTCGAACTTTGATTCTGATGAATTCATAGCCTTCTGTGCTTCCCAAGACACACGAGTCGACTATGCTTCAGTCGCCCACCCGCAGTCGAATGGACAAGCAGAAAGAGCAAATGGCTTGATTCTCAAAGGACTGAAACCCCGTCTAATGCGTGATCTCAAGCACGCAGCAGGCACCTGGGTCGATGAACTTCCATCAATTCTTTGGGGATTGTGGACAACTCCCAATCGGTCGACTGGCCGAACTCCGTTCTTTTTGGTTTATGGAGCTGAAGCTGTTCTACCGAGTGACTTGCTTCACAATGCACCCCGAGTCGAGCTCTTCTCTGAAGATGAAGCAGAACAGGCCCGACAGGACGCAGTCGATCTCCTAGAGGAGGAAAGAGAGATGGCCTTAATCCGGTCGACCATTTATCAGCAAGACTTGCGTCGATTCCACGCCAGAAACATGAGGGGCCGAGCCTTTCAAGAGGGAGACTTGGTTCTTTGAGTGGATCAGCAGAAACCACACAAGCTCGCCCCTGCTTGGGAAGGTCCCTTCATTGTCACCAGAGTTCTCCACAATGGAGCATACCATCTTTACAATGTCGAGCATCAGAAGGGCGAGCCACGGGCTTGGAACGCGGAGCTGCTCCGCTCCTTTTATACTTGAGTACTCATTAGGATGAGATGTAATAAGAAATACCTTTGTAGTTTGTTTATCAAAGACAAGAGCTTTACAGTCTTCCTAAATGGTTGTTGTTACTTTTGTTTGCGTCTGAAATCCCCCAGTGGGTGACTTTGCCGCGAATCCGTTTCGCCTAAGTTTGAAAAATCCTACTGAGTGATGAGCAAGCCTCTCACTCGGGGGCTTAGCCGCGAATCCATTTCGCCTAAGTTTGAAAAAAATCCTACCGAGTGGTGAGCAAACCTCTCACTCGGGGGCTTAGCTGCAGTCCAGTACTCGCCTAAGTGTAAAAAATCCTACCAAGTGGTGAGCAAGCCTCTCACTCGGGGGCTTAGCTGCAGTCCAGTACTCGCCTAAGTGTGAAAAATCCTACCGAGTGATGAGCAAGCCTCTCACTCGGGGGCTTAGCTGCAGTCCAGTACTCGCCTAAGTGTGAAAAATCCCACCGAGTGGTGAGCAACCCTCCCACTCGGGGGCTTAGCTGCAGTCCAGTACTCGCCTAAGTGTAAAAAATCCTACCAAGTGGTGAGCAAGCCTCTCACTCGGGGGCTTAGCTGCAGTCTAGTACTCGCCTAAGTGTGAAAAATCCTACCGAGTGGTGAGCAAGCCTCTCACTCGGGGGCTTAGCTACAGTCCAGTACTCGCCTAAGTGTGAAAAATCCCACCGAGTGGTGAGCAACCCTCCCACTCGGGGGCTTAGCTGCAGTCCAGTACTCACCTAAGTGTAACAAATCCGACCGAGTGGTGAGCAAGCCTCTCACTCGGGGGCTTAGCTGTAGTCCAGTACTCGCCTAAGTGTGAAAAATCCTACCGAGTGGTGAGCAACCCTCCCACTCGGGGGCTTAGCTGCAGTCCAGTACTCGCCAAAGTTTGAAAAAAATCCTACCGAGTGGTGAGCAACCCTCCCACTCGGGGGCTTAGCTGCAGTCCAGTACTCGCCTAAGTTTGAAAAAATCCTACCGAGTGGTGAGCAACCCTCCCACTCGGGGGCTTAGCTGCAGTCCAGTACTCGCCTAAGTGTGAAAAATCCCACCGAGCGGTGAGCAACCCTCCCACTCGGGGGCTTAGCTGCAGTCCAGTACTCGCCTAAGTTTGAAAAATCCCACCGAGTGGTGAGCAACCCTCCCACTCGGGGGTGTTGGAAATATGCCCTAGAGGCAATAATAAAATGGTTATTATTAGATTTCCTTGTTCATGATAATTGTCTATTGTTCATGCTATAATTGTGTTATCCGGAAATTGTAATACATGTGTGAATACATAGACCACAATATGTCCCTAGTGAGCCTCTAGTTGACTAGCTCGTTGATCAACAGATATTCATGGTTTCCTGACTATGGACATTGGATGTCATTGATAACGGGATCACATCATTAGGAGAATGATGTGATGGACAAGACCCAATCCTAAGCATAGCACAAAAGATCGTGTAGTTCGTTTGCTAGAGCTTTTCCAAATGTCAAGTATCATTTCCTTAGACCATGAGATTGTGCAACTCCCGGATACCGTAGGAGTGCTTTGGGTGTGCCAAACGTCACAACGTAACTGGGTGACTATAAAGGTGCACTACGGGTATCTCCGAAAGTGTCTGTTGGGTTGGCACGAATCGAGACTGGGATTTGTCACTCCGTATGACGGAGAGGTATCTCTGGGCCCACTCGGTAATGCATCATCATAATGAGCTCAATGTGACAAAGTGTTTGGTCACGGGATCATGCATTACGGTACGAGTAAAGTGACTTGCCGGTAACGAGATTGAACAAGGTATTGGGATACCGACGATCGAATCTCGGGCAAGTAACGTATCGATTGACAAAGGGAATTGTATACGGGATTGATTGAATCCTCGACATCGTGGTTCATCCGATGAGATCATCATGGAACATGTGGGAGCCAACATGGGTATCCAGATCCCGCTGTTGGTTATTGACCGGAGAGTCGTCTCGGTCATGTCTGCATGTCTCCCGAATCCGTAGGGTCTACACACTTAAGGTTCGGTGACGCTAGGGTTGTAGAGATATTGGTATGCGGAAATCCGAAAGTTGTTCGAAGTCCCGGATGAGATCCCGGACATCACGAGGAGTTCCGGAATGGGCCGGAGGTGAATAATTATATATAGGAAGTCCAGTTTCGGCCACCGGGAAAGTCTCGGCGGTCACCGGTATTGTACCGGGACCACCGGAAGGGTCCCGGGGGTCCACCGGGTGGGGCCACCTATCCCGGAGGGCCCCATGGGCTGAAGTGGGGAAGGGAACCAGCCCCTGGTGGGCTGGTGCGCCACCCTTGGGCCTCCCCTGCGCCTAGGGTTGGAAACCCTAGGGGTGGGGGCGCCCCACTTGGCTTGGGGGGCAAGCCACCCCCTTGGCCGCCGCCCCCTGGAGATGGGATCTCCCAGGGCTGGCACCCCCCAGGGGGCCTATATAAAGGGGGGAGGGAGGGCAGCCGCACCACAGCCCCTGGCGCCTCCCTCTCCCTCCCGTAACACCTCTCCCTCTCGCTGAGCTTGGCGAAGCCCTGCCGAGATCCCCGCTACTTCCACCACCACGCCGTCGTGCTGCTGGATCTCCATCAACCTCTCCTTCCCCCTTGCTGGATCAAGAAGGAGGAGACGTCTTCCCCAACCGTACGTGTGTTGAACGCGGAGGTGCCGTCCGTTCGGCGCTCGGTCATCGGTGATTTGGATCACGACGAGTACGACTCCATCAACCGCGTTCACTTGAACGCTTCCGCTCGCGATCTACAAGGGTATGTAGATGCACTCATCTCTCTCGTTGCTAGATGACTCCATAGATTGATCTTGGGGATGCGTAGAAAATTTTAAATTTTCTGCTACGATCCCCAACAGTGGCATCATGAGCCAGGCCTATGCGTAGTTTCTATGCACGAGTAGAACACAAACTTGTTGTGGGCGTAGATGTTGTCAATTTTCTTGCCACTACTAGTCTTATCTTGTTTCGGCGGCATTGTGGGATGAAGCGGCCCGGACCGACCTTACACGTACGCTTACGTGAGACAGGTTCCACCGACTGACATGCACTAGTTGCATAAGGTGGCTAGCGGGTGTCTGTCTCTCCCACTTTAGTCGGAACGGATTCGATGAAAAGGGTCCTTATGAAGGGTAAATAGAAATTGGCATATCACATTGTGGTTTTACGTAGGTAAGAAACGTTCTTGCTAGAAACCTATAGAAGCCACGTAAAAACATGCAACAACAATTAGAGGACGTCTAACTTGTTTTTGCAGCATATGCCTTGTGATGTGATATGGCCAAAAGGATGTGATGAATGAGATATATGTGATGTATGAGATTGATCATGTTCTTGTAATAGGAATCACGACTTGCATGTCGATGAGTATGACAACCGGCAGGAGCCATAGGAGTTGTCTTTATTTTTTTGTATGACCTGCGAGTCATTGAATAACGCCATGTAAATTACTTTACTTTATTGCTAAGCACGTTAGCCATAGAAGTAGAAGTAATTGTTGGCGTGACAACTTCATGGAGACACGATGATGGAGATCATGATGATGGAGATCATGGTGTCATGCCGGTGACGAAGATGATCATGGCGCCCCGAAGATGGAGATCAAAAGGAGCAAAATGATATTGGCAATATCATGTCACTATTTGATTGCATGTGATGTTTATCATGTTTTACATCTTATTTGCTTAGAACGACGGTAGCTTAAATAAGATGATCCCTCGCAATAATTTCAAGAAAGTGTTCCCCCTAACTGTGCACCATTGCGAAGGTTCGTTGTTTCGAAGCACCACGTGATGATCGGGTGTGATAGATTCTAAAGTTCGAATACAAAGGGTGTAAGCCAGATTTACACACGCAATACACTTAGGTTGACTTGACGAGCCTAGCATGTACAGACATGGCCTCGGAACACGGAAGACCGAAAGGTCGAGCATGAGTCGTATAGAAGATACGATCAACATGAAGATGTTCACCAATGTTGATTAGTCCGTCTCACGTGATGATCGGACACGGCCTAGTTGACTCGGATCATGTTTCACTTAGATGACTAGAGGGATGTCTATCTGAGTGGGAGTTCATTGAATAATTTGATTAGATGAACTTTATTATCATGAACTTAGTCTAAAATCTTTACAATATGTCTTGTAGATAAAATGGCCCACGCTAATGTTGCCCTCAACTTCAACGCGTTCCTAGAGAAAACCAAGCTGAAAGATGACGGCAGCAACTATACGGACTGGGTCCGGAACCTGAGGATCATCCTCATAGCTGCCAAGAAAGATTATGTCCTAGAAGCACCGCTAGGTGAAGCACCCATCCCAGAGAACCAAGACGTTATGAACGCTTGGCAGTCACGTGCAGATGATTACTGCCTCGTTCAGTGCGGCATGCTTTATAGCTTAGAACCGAGGCTCCAAAAGCGTTTTGAGCAACACGGAGCATATGAGATGTTCGAAGAGCTGAAAATGGTTTTCCAAGCTCATGCCCGGGTCGAGAGATATGAAGTATCCGACAAGTTCTTCAGTTGTAAGATGGAGGAAAACAGTTCTGTCAGTGAGCACATACTCAAAATGTCTGGGTTACACAACCGCTTGACTCAGCTGGGAGTTAATCTCCCGGATGACGCGGTCATTGACAGAATCCTTCAGTCGCTTCCACCAAGCTACAAGAGCTTTGTGATGAACTTCAATACGCAGGGGATGGAAAAGACCATTCCTGAGGTATATTCAATGCTGAAATCAGCGGAGGTGGAGATCAAAAAGGAACATCAAGTGTTGATGGTGAATAAAACCACTAAGTTCAAGAAAGGCAAGGGTAAGAAGAACTTCAAGAAGGACGGCAAGGGAGTTGCCACGCCCGGTAAGTCAGTTGCCGGGAAGAAGCCAAAGAATGGACCCAAGCCTGAGACTGAGTGCTTTTATTGCAAGGGAAGTGGTCACTGGAAGCAGAACTGCCCCAAATACTTAGCGGACAAGAAGGCCGGCAACACCAAAGGTATATGTGATATACATGTAATTGATGTGTACCTTACCAGTACTCGTAGTAGCTCCTGGGTATTTGATACCGGTGCGGTTGCTCATATTTGTAACTCAAAACAGGAGCTGCGGAATAAGCGGAGACTGGCGAAGGACGAGGTGACGATGCGGGTCGGGAATGGTTCCAAGGTCGATGTGATCGCCATCGGCACGCTACCTCTACATTTACCTACAGGATTAGTTTTAAACCTCAATAATTGTTATTTAGTGCCAGCTTTGAGCATGAACATTGTATCTGGATCTCGTTTAATGCGAGATGGCTACTCATTTAAATCCGAGAATAATGGTTGTTCTATTTATATGAGAGATATGTTTTATGGTCATGCCCCGCCGGTCAATGGTTTATTATTAATGAATCTCGAACGTGATGTTACACATATTCATAGTGTGAATACCAAAAGATGTAAAGTTGATAGCGATAGTCCCACATACTTAAGGCACTGCCGCCTTGGTCACATTGGTGTCAAGCGCATGAAGAAGCTCCATGCTGATGGACTTTTAGAGTCTCTCGATTATGAATCATTTGACACATGCGAACCATGCCTCATGGGCAAAATGACCAAGACTCCGTTCTCCGGAACAATGGAGCGAGCAACCATCTTATTGGAAATCATACATACTGATGTGTGCGGTCCAATGAGTGTTAAGGCTCGCGGTGGCTATCGTTATGTTCTCACTCTCACTGATGACTTGAGTAGATATGGGTATGTCTACCTAATGAAACACAAGTCTGAGACCTTTAAAAATTTCAAGGAATTTCAAAGTGAGGTTGAGAATCAACGTGACAGGAAAATAAAGTTCTTACGATCAGATCGTGGAGGGGAATATTTGAGTCACGAATTTGGCACACACTTAAGGAAATGTGGAATTGTTTCACAACTCACGCCGCCTGGAACACCTCAGCGTAATGGTGTGTCTGAACGTCGTAATCGCACTCTATTGGATATGGTGCGATCTATGATGTCTCTTACCGATCTACCGCTATCATTCTGGGGCTATGCTTTAGAGACTGCCGCATTCACTTTAAATAGGGCTCCGTCGAAATCCGTTGAGACGACACCGTATGAATTATGGTTTGGGAAGAAAGCTAAGCTGTCGTTTCTAAAAGTTTGGGGATGCGATGCTTATGTCAAGAAACTTCAACCTGAAAAGCTCGAACCCAAGTCGGAAAAATGCATCTTCATAGGATACCCTAAGGAAACCATTGGGTATACCTTCTACCGCAGATCCGAAGGCAAGATCTTTGTTGCCAAGAACGGGTCCTTTCTGGAGAAAGAGTTTCTCTCGAAAGAAGTAAGTGGGAGGAAAGTGGAACTTGATGAAGTACTACCTCTTGAACCGGAAAGTAGCGCAGCTCAGGAAGATGTTCCTGTGATGCCTGCACTGACTAGAGAGGAAGCTAATGATGATGATGAAGGTACTTCGGATCAAGTTACTACTGAACTTCGTAGGTCCACGAGGACACGTTCCACACCAGAGTGGTATGGCAACCCTGTCCTGGAAATCATGTTGTTAGACAACGGTGAACCTTCGAACTATGAAGAAGAAATGGCGGGCCTAGATTCCAACAAATGGCTTGAAGCCATGCAATCCGAGATAGGATCCATGTATGAAAACAAAGTGTGGACTTTGACAGACTTGCCCGATGATCGGCGAGCGATAGAAAACAAATGGATCTTTAAGAAGAAGAGAGACGTGGATGGTAATGTCACCATCTATAAGGCTCAACTTGTCGCTAAGGGTTATCGACAAGTTCAAGGGGTTGACTACGATGATACTTTCTCACCCGTAGCGAAGCTGAAGTCCGTCCGAATCATGTTAGCAATTGCCGCATTCTATGATTATGATATATGGCAAATGGACGTCAAAATGGCATTCCTTAACGTCTTTCTTAAGGAAGAATTGTATATTATGCAGCTGGAAGGTTTTGTCGATCCTGAGAATGCTAACAAGGTATGCAAGCTCCAACGCTCCATCTATGGGCTGGTGCAAGCATCTCGGAGTTGGAACATTCGATTTGATGAGATGATCAAAGCGTTTGGGTTTGCACAGACTTATGGAGAAGCCTGTGTTTACAAGAAAGTGAGTGGGAGCTCTGTAGCATTTCTCATATTATATGTGGATGACATACTATTGATGGGAAATGATATAGAATTCTTGGAAAGTATAAAGGCCTACTTGAATAAGTGTTTTTCAATGAAGGACCTTGGAGAAGCTGCTTACATATTAGGCATCAAGATCTATAGAGATAGATCAAGACGCCTCATTGGTCTTTCACAAAGTACGTACCTTGACAAGATATTGAAGAAGTTCAATATGGATCAGTCCAAGAAGGGGTTCTTGCCTGTATTGCAAGGTGTGCAATTGAGCACAGCTCAATGCCCGACCACGGCAGAAGATAGAGAAAAGATGAGTGTCATCCCCTATGCCTCAGCCATAGGGTCTATTATGTATGCCATGCCGTGTACCAGACCTGATGTAAACCTTGCCGTAAGTTTGGTAGGAAGGTACCAAAGTAATCCCGGCATGGAACACTGGACAGCGGTCAAGAATATCCTGAAGTACCTAAAGAGGACTAAGGATATGTTTCTCGTTTATGAGGTGACGAAGAGCTCGTCGTAAAGGGTTACGTCGATGCTAGCTTCAACACAGATCTGGATGACTCTAAGTCACAAACCGGATACGTGTATATTTTGAATGGTGGGGCAGTAAGCTGGTGCAGTTGCAAGAAAAGCGTTGTGGCGGGATCTACATGTGAAGCGGAATACATGGCGGCCTCAGAGGCAGCACAAGAAGCAATCTGGGTGAAGGAGTTCATTACCGACCTAGGAGTTATTCCCAATGCATCGGGCCTGATGACTCTCTTCTGTGACAACACTGGAGCTATTGCCCTTGCCAAGGAGCCCAGGTTTCACAGGAAGACCAGGCATATCAAGCGTCGCTTCAACTCCAATCGTGAAAGTGTTCAAAATGGAGACATAGATATTTGTAAAGTACATACGGACCTGAATGTAGCAGATCCGTTGACTAAACCTCTCCCTAGAGCAAAACATGATCAACACCAAAACTCTATGGGTGTTCGATTCATCACAATGTAACTAGATTATTGACTCTAGTGCAAGTGGGAGACTGTTGGAAATATGCCCTAGAGGCAATAATAAAATGGTTATTATTATATTTCCTTGTTCATGATAATTGTCTATTGTTCATGCTATAATTGTGTTATCCGGAAATCGTAATACATGTGTGAATACATAGACCACAATATGTCCCTAGTGAGCCTCTAGTTGACTAGCTCATTGATCAACAGATAGTCATGGTTTCCTGACTATGGACATTGGATGTCATTGATAACGGGATCACATCATTAGGAGAATGATGTGATGGACAAGACCCAATCCTAAGCATAGCACAAAAGATCGTGTAGTTCGTTTGCTAGAGCTTTTCCAAATGTGAAGTATCATTTCCTTAGACCATGAGATTGTGCAACTCCCGGATACCGTAGGAGTGCTTTGGGTGTGCCAAACGTCACAACGTAACTGGGTGACTATAAAGGTGCACTACGGGTATCTCCGAAAGTGTCTGTTGGGTTGGCACGAATCGAGACTGGGATTTGTCACTCCGTATGACGGAGAGGTATCTCTGGGCCCACTCAGTAATGCATCATCATAATGAGCTCAATGTGACCAAGTGTTTGGTCACGGGATCATGCATTACGGTACGAGTAAAGTGACTTGCCGGTAACGAGATTGAACAAGGTATTGGGATACCGACGATCGAATCTCGGGCAAGTAACGTATCGATTGACAAAGGGAATTGTATACGGGATTGATTGAATCCTCGACATCGTGGTTCATCCGATGAGATCATCGTGGAACATGTGGGAGCCAACATGGGTATCCAGATCCCGCTGTTGGTTATTGACCGGAGAGTCGTCTCGGTCATGTCTGCATGTCTCCCGAACCCGTAGGGTCTACACACTTAAGGTTCGGTGACGCTAGGGTTGTAGATATATTAGTATGCGGAAATCCGAAAGTTGTTCGGAGTCCCGGATGAGATCCCGGACGTCACGAGGAGTTCCGGAATGGTCTGGAGGTGAATAATTATATATAGGAAGTCCAGTTTCGGCCACCGGGAAAGTCTCGGGGGTCACCGGTATTGTACCGGGACCACCGGAAGGGTCCCGGGGGTCCACCGGGTGGGGTCACCAATCCCGGAGGGCCCCATGGGCTGAAGTGGGGAAGGGAACCAGCCCCTGGTGGGCTGGTGTGCCCCACTTGGGCCTCCCCTGCGCCTGGGGTTGGAAACCCTAGGGGTGGGGGCGCCCCACTTGGCTTGGGGGGCAAAGCCACCCCCTTGGCCGCCGCCCCCCTGGAGATGGGATCTCCCAGGGCCGGCGCCCCCCGAGGGGGCCTATATAAAGGGGGGAGGGAGGGCAGCCGCACCACTGCCCCTGGCGCCTCCCTCTCCCTCCCGTAACACCTCTCCCTCTCGCTGAGCTTGGCGAAGCCCTGCCGAGATCCCCGCTACTTCCACCACCACGCCGTCGTGCTGCTGGATCTCCATCAACCTCTCCTTCCCCCTTGCTGGATCAAGAAGGAGGAGACGTCTTCCCCAACCGTACGTGTGTTGAACGTGGAGGTGCCGTCCGTTCGGCGCTCGGTCATCGGTGATTTGGATCACGACGAGTACGACTCCATCAACCCCGTTCACTTGAACGCTTCCGCTCGCGACCTACAAGGGTATGTAGATGCACTCATCTCTCTCGTTGCTAGATGACTCCATAGATTGATCTTGGTGATGTGTAGAAAATTTTAAATTTTCTGCTACGATCCCCAACAGTGGCATCATGAGCCAGGCCTATGCGTAGTTTCTATGCACGAGTATAACACAAACTTGTTGTGGGCGTAGATGTTGTCAATTTTCTTGCCACTACTAGTCTTATCTTGTTTCGGCGGCATTGTGGGATGAAGCGGCCCGGACCGACCTTACACGTACGCTTACGTGAGACAGGTTCCACCGACTGACATGCACTAGTTGCATAAGGTGGCTAGCGGGTGTCTGTCTCCCCCACTTTAGTCGGAACGGATTCGATGAAAAGGGTCCTTATGAAGGGTAAATAGAAATTGGCATATCACGTTGTGGTTTTACGTAGGTAAGAAACGTTCTTGCTAGAAACCTATAGAAGCCACGTAAAAACATGCAACAACAATTAGAGGACGTCTAACTTGTTTTTGCAGCATATGCCTTGTGATGTGATATGGCCAAAAGGATGTGATGAATGAGATATATGTGATGTATGAGATTGATCATGTTCTTGTAATAGGAATCACGACTTGCATGTCGATGAGTATGACAACCGGTAGGAGCCATAGGAGTTGTCTTTATTTTTTTGTATGACCTGCGAGTCATTGAATAACGCCATGTAAATTACTTTACTTTATTGCTAAGCACGTTAGCCATAGAAGTAGAAGTAATTGTTGGCATGACAACTTCATGAAGACACGATGATGGAGATCATGATAATGGAGATCATGGTGTCATGCCGGTGACGAAGATGATCATGGCGCCCCGAAGATGGAGATCAAAAGGAGCAAAATGATATTGGCAATATCATGTCACTATTTGATTGCATGTGATGTTTATCATGTTTTACATCTTATTTGCTTAGAACGACGGTAGCTTAAATAAGATGATCCCTTGCAATAATTTCAAGAAAGTGTTCCCCCTAACTGTGCACCATTGCGAAGGTTCGTTGTTTCGAAGCACCACGTGATGATCGGGTGTGATAGATTCTAACGTTCGAATACAACGGGTGTAAGCCAGATTTACACACGCAATACACTTAGGTTGACTTGACGAGCCTAGCATGTACAGACATGGCCTCGGAACACGGAAGACCGAAAGGTCGAGCATGAGTCGTATAGAAGATACGATCAACATGAAGATGTTCACCGATGTTGACTAGTCCGTCTCACGTGATGATCGGACACGGCCTAGTTGACTCGGATCATGTTTCACTTAGATGACTAGAGGGATGTCTATCTGAGTGGGAGTTCATTGAATAATTTGATTATATGAATTTTATTATCATGAACTTAGTCTAAAATCTTTACAATATGTCTTGTAGATAAAATGGCCCACGCTAATGTTGCCCTCAACTTCAACGCGTTCCTAGAGAAAACCAAGTTGAAAGATGATGGCAGCAACTATACGGACTGGGTCCGGAACCTGAGGATCATCCTCATAGCTGCCAAGAAAGATTATGTCCTAGAAGCACCACTAGGTGAAGCACCCATCCCAGAGAACCAAGACGTTATGAACGCTTGGCAGTCACGTGCAGATGATTACTCCCTCGTTCAGTGCGGCATGCTTTACAGCTTAGAACCGGGGCTCCAAAAGCGTTTTGAGCAACACGGAGCATATGAGATGTTCGAAGAGCTGAAAATGGTTTTCCAAGCTCATGCCCGGGTCGAGAGATATGAAGTCTCCGACAAGTTCTTCAGTTGTAAGATGGAGGAAAACAGTTCTGTCAGTGAGCACATACTCAAAATGTCTGGGTTACACAACCGCTTGACTCAGCTGGGAGTTAATCTCCCGAATGACGCGGTCATTGACAGAATCCTTCAGTCGCTTCCACCAAGCTACAAGAGCTTTGTGATGAACTTCAATATGCAGGGGATGGAAAAGACCATTCCTGAGGTATATTCAATGCTGAAATCAGCGGAGGTGGAGATCAAAAAAGGAACATCAAGTGTTGATGGTGAATAAAACCACTAAGTTCAAGAAAGGCAAGGGTAAGAAGAACTTCAAGAAGGACGGCAAGGGAGTTGCCACGTCCGGTAAGTCAGTTGCCGGGAAGAAGCCAAAGAATGGACCCAAGCCTGAGACTGAGTGCTTTTATTGCAAGGGAAGTGGTCACTGGAAGCGGAACTGCCCCAAATACTTAGCGGACAAGAAGGCCGGCAACACCAAAGGTATATGTGATATATATGTAATTGATGTGTACCTTACAAGTACTCGTAGTAGCTCCTGGGTATTTGATACCGGTGCGGTTGCTCATATTTGTAACTCAAAACAGGAGCTGCGGAATAAGCGGAGACTGGCGAAGGACGAGGTGACGATGCGCGTCAGGAATGGTTCCAAGGTCGATGTGATCGCCGTCGGCACACTACCTCTACATTTACCTACGGGATTAGTTTTAAACCTCAATAATTGTTATTTAGTGCCAGCTTTGAGCATGAACATTGTATCTGGATCTCGTTTAATGCGAGATGGCTACTCATTTAAATCCGAGAATAATGGTTGTTCTATTTATATGAGAGATATGTTTTATGGTCATGCCCCGCCGGTCAATGGTTTATTCTTAATGAATCTCGAACGTGATGTTACACATATTCATAGTGTGAATACCAAAAGATGTAAAGTTGATAACGATAGTCCCACATACTTGTGGCACTGCCGCCTTGGTCACATTGGTGTCAAGCGCATGAAGAAGCTCCATGCTGATGGACTTTTAGAGTCTCTCGATTATGAATCATTTGACACGCGAACCATGCCTCATGGGCAAAATGACCAAGACTCCGTTCTCCGGAACAATGGAGCGAGCAACCAACTTATTGGAAATCATACATACTGATGTGTGCGGTCCAATGAGTGTTAAGGCTCGCGGTGGCTATCGTTATGTTCTCACTCTCACTGATGACTTGAGTAGATATGGGTATGTCTACCTAATGAAACACAAGTCTGAGACCTTTGAAAAGTTCAAGGAATTTCAAAGTGAGGTTGAGAATCAACGTGACAGGAAAATAAAGTTCTTACGATCAGATCGTGGAGGGGAATATTTGAGTCACGAATTTGGCACACACTTAAGGAAATGTGGAATTGTTTCACAACTCACGCCGCCTGGAACACCTCAGCGTAATGGTGTGTCCGAACGTCGTAATCGCACTCTATTGGATATGGTGCGATCTATGATGTCTCTTACCGATCTACGGCTATCGTTCTGGGGCTATGCTTTAGAGACTGCCGCATTCACTTTAAATAGAGCTCCGTCGAAATCCGTTCAGACGACACCGTATGAATTATGGTTTGAGAAGAAACCTAAGCTGTCGTTTCTAAAAGTTTGGGGATGCGATGCTTATGTCAAGAAACTTCAACCTGAAAAGCTCGAACCCAAGTCGGAAAAATGCGTCTTCATAGGATACCCTAAGGAAACCATTGGGTATACCTACTACCTCAGATGCGAAGGCAAGATCTTTGTTGCCAAGAACGGGTCCTTTCTGGAGAAAGAGTTTCTCTCGAAAGAAGTAAGTGGGAGGAAAGTGGAACTTGATGAAGTACTATCTCTATAACCGGAAAGTAGCGCAGCTCAGGAAGATGTTCCTGTGATGCCTGCACTGACTAGAGAGGAAGCTAATGATGATGATGAAGGTACTTCGGATCAAGTTACTACTGAACTTCGTAGGTCCACGGGGACACGTTCCACACCAGAGTGGTATGGCAACCCTGTCCTGGAAATCATGTTGTTAGACAACGGTGAACCTTCGAACTATGAAGAAGAAATGGCGGGCCTAGATTCCAACAAATGGCTTGAAGCCATGCAATCCGAGATAGGATCCATGTATGAAAACAAAGTGTGGACTTTGACAGACTTGCCCGATGATCGGCGAGCGATAGAAAACAAATGGATCTTTAAGAAGAAGAGAGACGTGGATGGTAATGTCACCATCTATAAGGCTCAACTTGTCGCTAAGGGTTATCGACAAGTTCAAGGGGTTGACTACGATGAGACTTTCTCACCCGTAGCGAAGCTGAAGTCTGTCCGAATCATGTTAGCAATTGCCGCATTCTATGATTGTGAGATATGGCAAATGGACGTCAAAACGGCATTCTTTAACGGCTTTCTTAAGGAAGAATTGTATATGATGCAGCCGGAAGGTTTTGTCGATCCTAAGAATGCTAACAAGGTATGCAAGCTCCAGCGCTCCATCTATGGGCTGGTGCAAGCATCTCGGAGTTGGAACATTCGATTTGATGAGATGATCAAAGCGTTTGGGTTTGCACAGACTTATGGAGAAGCCTGTGTTTACAAGAAAGTGAGTGGGAGCTCTGTAGCATTTCTCATATTATATGTGGATGACATACTATTGATGGGAAATGATATAGAATTCTTGGAAAGTATAAAGGCCTGCTTGAATAAGTGTTTTTCAATGAAGGACCTTGGAGAAGCTGCTTACATATTAGGCATCAAGATCTATAGAGATAGATCAAGACGCCTCATTGGTCTTTCACAAAGTACGTACCTTGACAAGATATTGAAGAAGTTCAATATGGATCAGTCCAAGAAGGGGTTCTTGCCTGTATTGCAAGGTGTGCAATTGAGCACAGCTCAATGCCCGACCACGGCAGAAGATAGAGAAAAGATGAGTGTCATCCCCTATGCCTCAGCCATAGGGTCTATTATGTATGCCGTGCCGTGTACCAGACCTGATGTAAACCTCGCCGTAAGTTTGGTAGGAAGGTACCAAAGTAATCCCGGCATGGAACACTGGACAGCGGTCAAGAATATCCTAAGTACCTGAAGAGGACTAAGGATATGTTTCTCGTTTATGGAGGTGACGAAGAGCTCGTCGTAAAGTGTTACGTCTGTGCTAGCTTCGACACAGATCTGGATGACTCTAAGTCACAAACCGGATATGTGTATATTTTGAATGGTGGGGCAGTAAGCTGGTGCAGTTGCAAGCAAAGCGTTGTGGCGGGATCTACATGTGAAGCGGAATACATGGCGGCCTCAGAGGCAGAACAAGAAGCAATCTGGGTGAAGGAGTTCATTACCGACCTAGGAGTTATTCCCAATGCGTCGGCCCGATGACTCTCTTCTATGACAACACTGGAGCTATTGCCCTTGCCAAGGAGCCCAGGTTTCACAGGAAGACCAGGCATATCAAGCGTCGCTTCAACTCCAATCGTGAAAGTGTTCAAAATGGAGACATAGATATTTGTAAAGTACATACGGACCTGAATATAGCAGATCCGTTGACTAAACCTCTCCCTAGAGCAAAACATGATCAACACCAAAACTCTATGGGTGTTCGATTCATCACAATGTAACTAGATTATTGACTCTAGTGCAAGTGGGAGACTGTTGGAAATATGCCCTAGAGGCAATAATAAAATGGTTATTATTATATTTCCTTGTTCATGATAATTGTCTATTGTTCATGCTATAATTGTGTTATCCGGAAATCGTAATACATGTGTGAATACATAGACCACAATATGTCCCTAGTGAGCCTCTAGTTGACTAGCTCGTTGATCAACAGATAGTCATGGTTTCCTGATATGGACATTGGATGTCATTGATAACGGGATCACATCATTAGGAGAATGATGTGATGGACAAGACCCAATCCTAAGCATAGCACAAAAGATCGTGTAGTTCGTTTGCTAGAGCTTTCCAAATGTCAAGTATCATTTCCTTAGACCATGAGATTGTGCAACTCCCGGATACCGTAGGAGTGCTTTGGGTGTGCCAAACGTCACAACGTAACTGGGTGACTATAAAGGTGCACTACGGGTATCTCCGAAAGTGTCTATTGGGTTGGCACGAATCGAGACTGGGATTTGTCACTCCGTATGACGGAGAGGAATCTCTGGGCCCACTCGGTAATGCATCATCATAATGAGCTCAATGTGACCAAGTGTTTGGTCACGGGATCATGCATTACGGTACGAGTAAAGTGACTTGCCGGTAACGAGATTGAACAAGGTATTGGGATACCGACGATTGAATCTCGAGCAAGTAACGTACCGATTGACAAAGGGAATTGTATACGGGATTGATTGAATCCTCGACATCGTGGTTCATCCGATGAGATCATCATGGAACATGTGGGAGCCAACATGGGTATCCAGCCGCCGCGCCTTGCCCCCTCCTCCAAGCACCCTTCCCCCCCCCATTTATAAACCCCGCCGCCGCCCCCTCCCTCTCACCCCGACACCGCCCCGCACCCGCCCCTCACCCCGCCGCCGGAGCCGGAGCCCGAAGGCCGCCGCCGCTCGCCGAACCCCGCCGCCGGAGCCGCCCCTCGCCACCCCCGAGCCCCCTGAGCCCCGCCGCACCCCGCCGCCCTCGCCGGAGCCAGCCGGAGCCCCGCCGGAGCCCTGCCCCGACGAGGTATACCTCGCCGTCGTTGCCGGTTTTGTTTTAAAAAAAACCGTTCGTTTTAAAAACCCTAGATCGGTTTATTTCTTCGGTTTTGTTATTTTGTGAACGTTCACCGACCCGTTCGTTTTAATGAACCCGTTCGTTTTAACGAACGCGTTCGTCGGATTTTCTCTATTAACGAACGTACTTTAACCGTTCATCCGTTTTTCTTTTTCATCGGACTTTTCCGCGATTATCTCAGATCTCGATTTCTGATCGAATCTTCGTTTCTGTTTAATTTTTCGCTCGTTTATCGGAATCAGGCGATTCAAGCGCCTAGAGTTTCGTCTCGAAATTCTCTTTCCGTTTAACCTACTCAAACAAGTTTTTGCTACTGTAAAATTTGACCTAGATCCAGATTAGTAAACGAAGTTTGTTTCTTTCGCCGTTTGACTTTCGTTGCTTCGTTCGAGTTGATTCTTTTTGCAAACCGGAGTTCTTAAGTTGAACTTTCTGGTTGGATCTTTCATTCGAGTTTTACCTGTGCATTAGATGAGTACTTATTGTTTGCTTGTTTGTTTGCGATAGAGTACCCGGAGTGTGCCGCTTGTTACTTCGAATCGCTAGGTTTCGCGGATCATCAGCAAGGCAAGTAACACTTTGATCATATACCTTCCATACCCAGTTTTTATTGCATTAGATCTATTCCTCAAACATTGCATGATTAGGATCTAATTAAATTGTGGGTATTGGGAAGTAGTTGAGGTAGTACCTATTACCTGTTCTTTTATCAAACCCTTGGGAGTTACTTCTACGTTTGCTATTATATTGCCATGCTATGCTCGTAGACGTGGATTGGGTTTGAGTGATATTCATGACAGATGTGAGATTGTTAATAATGGTTTACTTAAGGTGGCAACTAAAACTCACATCTGGGTGGATTGAGGTACCTGGGTATTCCAGGATTGCCTGTTTTTCTTTTGGACCGCCACCCAGGTTCAAAGGGATCATGAGATTATTCATGCTAGAAACTTCCGTGTGCAGCCACAAGCTATTATGGGCTCTAGCATAGTTGACTAAGTTGTGTGAACTCTTACAGTGGTAGACTAGCAGATGTAGGGGAAAGTAGGTGTAACTGTCTACCCATACGTAAGGTGCAAACACTTCTGAAAGACTGTGTCTCGGTCATCCGTTACTCAAACACCAGGTAGTGCGAGTAATCCAACGGAGGAGATCGAGTCTTGTGGGGCAAAGTGCACAAACCTCTGCAGAGTGTACAAACTAATCATGGTTAGCCGTGTCCCCGGTTATGGACAACTTGAGTATCTAGTACCTGGATTATCATGTGAATCTCATCACCATGTTACTTTTAATTAATTTTGTTGGGTTATTGATGACACTTAATTGGGATTGAGATGCTGTCAACCATCTCAATGTTTAACAACCACCATGATAGTTAAATAAAATTTATTCCTTTGCAGTAGGGAAAAATTGGCTTTCCGCAAAAACTTTAACCATAGAGCTTTCCACCAGCCTTATATGCATGTAGTATAGTATTATTACTGTTCATTATTTCTCTATGTGTTACATTGCCAGCATATTCCATGTGCTGACCCGTTTTCGGGCTGCAACGTTTCATGTTGCAGACTTTTCAGACGACGAGTAAGGTGCCTTAGGTCGTGGTCTTATACTCAGTGATGCCGCTGGAGTTGATGGACTCACTTATCTTCCAAGTCTTCCGCTGTTATCGTTTTTAGATGGCCTTAAGCCATATTTATCATACTTATTCTCTTTGGAGATATTCGTTGTAATAAGTGTGTGATTGCTACTCTGTTATAAATCCTCCATTTGTACTGTGCGTGTCAGCATTACTGATCCAGGGATGACACTGGTGCACAGCAGCACAGACTATTTGAGGTCTGGTCGCTACAAAGGTGGTATCAGAGCACACGCTGACTGTAGGACACGACCACTAAGCTTAAGCCCTAGAACACTTCTCTCTTCTCATTTCTGACCCCTCTCCTCTTTCTACTCTTTTAGGAATGGCGGATGCAAGGAGCAAGTTCATGCAACCAGATGAAGACACACCTTTTGGACGACATTTGAAGGAAGTCACCAAGTACTTGAACATAGGAATACCAAGCATCACCGGAACCTACAACGCCACATTACCCGAAGAGGAGAGCTGGAAGATTCAAGTTCACATTCCAGGAAGGACGTTTGTGCCAGTTACTGAACCCATAAGATTGGTTTTCAAAGCACCAACTTGGAGTTTAGGGAAGAGCATGGCAGCCCACATCGCTATGGGACGCATTGGAGAAGTCTACCACAGGGAGCTTAAGGATACAATTTATCAGATTTGTGGACGCCGAGACGCGCAATGGGAGATGATCAGAACCAAGAAGGATGGATCAATTGCAGCTTTCATCCAGGAGCAAAACCAACATATCCGTCGCCAGGAGAACCAGATGTGCACGGACAAGGAAGAACTGAAGAAGGCATTGACGAAGATCAAGGAGCTGGAGGAAGAACTCAAGGCTACACGCGAGGATTATATCGAGGAAATCGTCGCACTAGTAGGGAAGAATGACGACCTGGAGAAGAAGATTGGAGTATTCATGGGAAATCCAGTGCCAAAAGCAAAGGATGACGAATGCACTTGCCCGGATAAGTACATCATCATCGACGACACCGACTCGGAACCAAGTGAAGATGACTTTGTTGATGAAGCTGGAGCAGACATCATGGAGTCTTCAACTGATCAGAATTTCTAAGTAGACCACCATATCAGTAGTAGTTTTCCCCCATTTAATAGTATAGTTCAAGCACTTTGTAACGCTAGTTAGATCGATTGTTATGCCTTGTTTGAATTGATTGAGTGATATTGATTGTAATTGTCTCATGAGCATATGGGTAGTGTTTTCCTCTAGACCTCATTCTATTCTTAACTCTCATCTTTTCTAACCCATCAGATGCCTCTGAGACGCGACCCCGGATTTGTTTTCCCACCAGAGATCACCCAGTTGATTCAGCAACAGAATGCCCTGATGCAAGTGTTAGTGCAGAACCAAGGCAACAACAACAACAACAACAACCCACCGCCACCACCACCTGTTGATCACTTAGCCCGTTTCTTAAGGCTAAACCCGCCGGTGTTTTCCAGTAGCACCGAGCCGATTGTTGCAGATGACTGGCTCCGCAAAGTTGGAAGGGAGTTGACCACTGCAGGATGCACAAATGCTGAAAGAGTGCGTTTTGCCGCACATCAGCTTGATGGACCCGCAGCATCATGGTGGGAGAATTATACAGCCACGCACCCTATTGACACTGTCACATGGGACCAGTTTCAGCAAGCTTTCCGTACAGCTCATGTTTCAGCAGGAGCTATGGCTATGAAGAAGCGTGAGTTTCGCAACCTACGCCAAGGAGGACGCACCGTAGGCCAGTATGTGGAGGAATTCAGTAAATTAGCATGTTAGGCACCAAATGACGTTGCTACAGATGCAGCCAAGCAGGAGAAATTTTTGGAAGGACTGAATGATGAATTGAGTATGCAGTTGATGGTAGCAACCTTCAACAACTACCAGGAGTTGGTAGATAGAGCTCTCATGATTGAAGGGAAGCAACAGCAGATTGAAAACCGTAAGAGGAAGTATGGACAAGGGAAGTATAACTCTGGAGCTCAACAGAAACCACGTTTTGCCCCGAAGCCGGGAGGACAGTTTCAGCATACCCATGGAGGAGGTAGTTCGCACAACCATAATGGCTCTAAAAATGGTAATGGGAATGGAGGAAGCAACGGACAGAACCGCACCAACCCATCTACCCCAGCCAAGAGGGACCTGAGCCAAGTCGCCTACTTTAAGTGCCAGAAGACTGGACATTATGCCAATGAATGTCCTGAAGCCCAAAATGGAAATGGCAATGGAAGCTCTGGGAAGAAGCCGAACCCGTTCAACAAAGGACACGTGAACCACGTGAGCGTGGAGGAGGTTGAAGCACAGCCTGATGCAGTAATAGGTAAGTTTTTGGTTAAGTCATTTACTGCAACCGTTCTTTTCGATACTGGTGCATCGCATTCATACATATCAAGGGGATTTGTGAATAAGTTTAAGCTGTCCACCAAAGTTCTCAGAACCCCTATGTTAGTAACCTCGCCAGGAGCAGAGTATATGGCGAGCCAAGGATATTTTCAGATGCCATTGGCCATTGGTAGGCATGTTTTCCCCTCAGACCTAATAGTTTTGGAGTCGCAAGGTTTGGATGTGATTTTGGGAATGGATTGGCTATCGTTGTATGGAGGAAACATCGATTGTGCCAGCAAGACGATTTTGCTTACCACCCCAGAAGGAAAAAGGATCAAGTATGTATCCCGGCATATGCCGAAGATGACTCAAGTGAATTCCTTATCAGGAGTTGTACAGGAGGAAGTACCAGTGGTGAAGGATTATCCGGATGTATTTCCAGAAGAATTGCCAGGCATGCCACCGGATAGAGACATTGAGTTCTTGATTGAACTTTTGCCAGGCACAGGGCCAATATCTAAGAGACTGTACAGGATGCCCGCAAAAGATTTGGACGAAATTAAGAAGCAGATCAAGGAGTTACTGGATAAAGGCTATATTCGCCCAAGTTCGTCACCTTGGGGATCACCAGTACTTCTAGTGGAGAAGAAGGATGGATCGCTGAGGATGGTTGTTGATTACCGTGGATTGAATGAAGTGACCATCAAAAACAAGTACCCACTGCCGATGATCAATGATTTATTTGACCGCCTACAAGGAGCTAAAGTATTTTCCAAGATCGATCTACGATCAGGATACCATCAGTTAAAGATTCGAGAGCAGGATATACCTAAGACGGCTTTTACCACCAAATATGGATTGTATGAGTATACCGTTATGTCATTTGGTCTGACTAACGCACCTGCCTATTTTATGAACCTGATGAACAAAGTGTTTATGGAGTTTTTGGATAAGTTCGTCGTGGTGTTCATTGACGATATTTTAGTCTTTTCCAAGAATGAGGAAGAGCATGAGGAGCATTTGCGATTGGTACTTGAGAAGCTCAGAGAACATCAGTTATATGCCAAGTTCAGCAAATGTGAATTTTGGTTGAAGGAAGTTGGATTCCTTGGACATGTTATTTCTGGAGAAGGAATAGCAGTAGACCCTGCCAAGGTTGACACAGTGACAAGTTGGGAATCACCCACGACAGTTGGAGAAATCTGGAGTTTTCTTGGACTTGCAGGATACTACCGGAGATTCATCGAGAATTTCTCGAAGATTGCTAAGCCCATGACTGAGCTATTGAAAAAGGACACCAAATTCAATTGGACTGAGGAATGTGAAGCTAGTTTCCAAGAGTTGAAGAAACGATTGGTTACATCACCAGTGTTGATTCTGCCAGATCAACGCAAGGACTATGAAGTTTATTGCGACGCTTCTCGTCGAGGACTTGGAGCAGTGCTTATGCAGGAAGGAAGAGTTGTGTCATATGCTTCACAATAACTTAAACCCCATGAGAGGAATTATGCTACGCATGATTTGGAGTTAGCAGCCGTGGTGCATGCGTTGAAGACATGGAGACATTTTCTCATCGGAAACCATTGTGAGGTGTATACGGATCACAAGAGTTTGAAGTATATTTTCACGCAGAAGGAGTTAAATCTCAGACAGAGGAGATGGTTGGAGCTCATTAAGGATTATGATATGAGATTGCATTATCACCCAGGAAAGGCTAACGTAGTAGCAGACGCGTTGAGCCGCAAGAGTCATGTCAACACCCTCATGACAGGAGAGTTACCTCAGGAGTTAGCCGAGGACCTTCGCGAACTATGTTTGGAGATAGTCCCAAGAGGCTATTTAGCGACACTGGAGATTCAGTCTACCTTGATGGAAAGGATCAGAGAAGCTCAGAAGACAGACAAGGAGATTGAAGAGATAAAGGAGAAGATGAGCAAAGGAAAAGCCAAGGGATTTCGTGAGGACAAGCACGATACCTTATGGTTTGAGGACCGCGTTTATGTGCCAAAAGACCCGGAGATCAGGAAGTTGATTTTGCAAGAAGCCCATGATTCACCGTACTCGATTCACCCAGGAAATACCAAGATGTATTTGGATCTGAAGAATACTTTCTGGTGGACCGGAATGAAGAAGGATATTGCAGAGTATGTAGCAGTTTGTGATGTATGTCAGAGAGTGAAGGCAGAGCATCAGAAGCCAGCAGGATTGCTACAACCATTGCCGATGCCCGAATGGAAGTGGGATAAAATAGGCATGGATTTTATCACGGGATTACCCAGGACTCGTTCGGGCTATGACTCAATATGGGTTGTAATCGACCGTTTGACGAAAGTGGCTCATTTCATTCCAGTGAAGACCACTTACACCAGTGCTAAGTTGGCAAAGATATACATGACCAGGATCGTATGTTTGCATGGAGTTCCGAGGACCATTGTATCAGATAGAGGAACCCAATTTACCTCGAAGTTTTGGAAGCAGTTACTTGAAACTTTGGGAACCAGGCTAGAATTTAGTACAGCTTTTCACCCACAGACAGATGGACAGACCGAGAGAGTCAACAAGATTTTGGAGGACATGTTGAGAGCTTGTGCACTAGATTATGGATCTAGTTGGGACGACAATTTGCCATATGCAGAGTTTTCGTATAACAACAGTTATCAAACCAGTTTGAAGATGGCCCCTTTCGAAGCTTTGTACGGAAGGAGGTGTAGAACACCGTTGTTATGGGACGAAGTTGGAGACCGTCAGTTGTTTGGACCAGATTTCATTAAGGAGTCTGAACAGAAAGTGAGGTTGATTCGCGATAGGCTCAAGGTAGCCCAGTCCAGGCAGAAGAGTTATGCTGATTCTAAACGAAAGGAGATAGTTCACGAAGTTGGAGACCGAGTGTATCTTCGAGTATCACCACTTCGAGGAGTGAAGCGCTTTGGAGTTAAGGGAAAGTTAGCGCCCCGTTTTATCGGACCATACAGAGTTTTGGAACGTATGGGAGAAGTTGCCTACAAGCTGGTATTGCCCGAAGGATTGTCAGGAGTTCATGATGTATTTCACGTTTCCCAGTTGAAGAACTGCCACGCAGAGATGGCTGAGATACCACTGAGAGATACTGTGCCGCTGGAAGCGATTCAGCTGGAAAGTGATTTGACCTATGAGGAGAAACCAGTTAAGATTCTTGAGTATGCCAGCCGAGTTACCCGCAGTAAGGTTATCAAGTTTTGCAAAGTCCAGTGGAGTCACCACACGGAAGATGAAGCCACCTGCGAGCGAGAGGAAGATCTACGGAAGGACCACTCCCACCTGTTTTCTAGCCAACCCGAATCTCGAGGGCGAGATTCATCTTAAGGGGGGTAGGTTTGTAACATCCCAAATTTTCAATTTGGTATGTTATACATAGATCATCATTGCATATCATATTTTATTGCATTTCGACAAATCCTCGATAAATCCTAAACAACTCAAGGACCCTCGAAGAGAGTTGGGGATTTTCGCGAATTTTCATATTTGATATTCATCAAATAATAAAACGAGGATTTTGGTTTTAATTATTTTTCTCTCCAGAAAAATATTACATTAAAAATAAATGAGAGGAGAAAATATGACTTCTCCAAAACAATTGAAATATTGGAGGAAAAATGTTAAAATCATTTATTGGATTTTATTCAGATTTTATTTGCAATTTTAATTGCATTAAAAAAATATTGCATGTTTTCAAAAATTTATTTTTGTGTCAAAAACAATGTTCACCCTGTTCTAAATATTCTAACTAGACGGGGAAAATTTGTTTTATCTTTTTTGGATTTTTATTTATTTTTCTACAAATTTTTCGGCGGAACGTTTTAAAAAAAAATTCGCGCCGCACCCGACCGGGCCGAGGCCCAGCCGAGCCGCCGGCCCATCTCCGCGTTCTCCTCCGCGAGCACGCCGGACGCCGCCGCCGTGTCCGCCACGGACACCCCGCCGCCGCGCCTTGCCCCCTCCTCCAAGCACCCTTCCCCCCCCTTTATAAACCCTGCCGCCGCCCCACACCCGCCCCGCACCCTGCCGCCGGAGCCGGAGCCCGAAGGCCGCCGCCGCTCGCCGAACCCCGCCGCCGGAGCCGCCCCTCGCCACCCCCGAGCCCCCTGAGCCCCGCCGCACCCTGCCGCCCTCGCCGGAGCCAGCCGGAGCCCCGCCGGAGCCCTGCCCCGACGAGGTATACCTCGCCGTCGTTGCCGGTTTTGTTTAAAAAAACCGTTCGTTTAAAAAAAACCCTAGATCGGTTTATTTCTTCGGTTTTGTTATTTTGTGAACGCTCACCGACCCGTTCGTTTTAACGAACGCGTTCGTCGGATTTTCTCTGTTAACGAACGTTCGTTCTTTAACCGTTCGTCCGTTTTTTTTTTCATCGGACTTTTCCGCGATTATCTCAAATCTCGATTTCTGATCGAATCTTCGTTTCTGTTTAATTTTTCGCTCGTTTATCGGAATCAGGCGATTCAAGCGCCTAGAGTTTCGTCTCGAAATTCTCTTTCTGTTTAACCTACTCAAACAAGTTTTTGCTACTGTAAAATTTGACCTAGATCCAGATTAGTAAACGAAGTTTGTTTCTTTCGCCGTTTGACTTTCGTTGCTTCGTTCGAGTTGATTCTTTTTGCAAACCGGAGTTCTTAAGTTGAACTTTCTGGTTGGATCTTTCATTCGAGTTTTACCTGTGCATTAGATGAGTACTTATTGTTTGCTTGTTTGTTTGCGATAGAGTACCCGGAGTGTGCCGCTTGTTACTTCGAATCGCTAGGTTTCGCGGATCATCAGCAAGGCAAGTAACAGTTTGATCATATACCTTCTATACCCAGTTTTTATTGCATTAGATCTATTCCTCAAACATTGCATGATTAGGATCTAATTAAATTGTGGGTATTGGGAAGTAGTTGAGGTAGTACCTATTACCTGTTCTTTTATCAAACCCTTGGGAGTTACTTCTACGTTTGCTATTATATTGCCATGCTATGCTCGTAGACGTGGATTGGGTTTGAGTGATATTCATGACAGATGTGAGATTGTTAATAATGGTTTACTTAAGGTGGCAACTAAAACTCACATCTGGGTGGATTGAGGTACCTGGGTATTCCAGGATTGCCTGTTTTTCTTTTGGACCGCCACCCAGGTTCAAAGGGATCATGAGATTATTCATGCTAGAAACTTCCGTGTGCAGACACAAGCTATTATGGGCTCTAGCATAGTTGACTAAGTTGTGTGAACTCTTACAGTGGTAGACTAGCAGATGTAGGGGAAAGTAGGTGTAACTGTCTACCCATACGTAAGGTGCAAACACTTCTGAAAGACTGTGTCTCGGTCATCCGTTACTCAAACACCAGGTAGTGCGAGTAATCCAACGGAGGAGATCGAGTCTTGTGGGGCAAAGTGCACAAACCTCTGCAGAGTGTACAAACTAATCATGGTTAGCCGTGTCCCCGGTTATGGACAACTTGAGTATCTAGTACCTGGATTATCATGTGAATCTCATCACCATGTTACTTTTAATTAATTTTGTTGGGTTATTGATGACACTTAATTGGGATTGAGATGCTGTCAACCATCTCAATGTTTAACAACCACCATGATAGTTAAATAAAATTTATTCCTTTGCAGTAGGGAAAAATTGGCTTTCCGCAAAAATTTAACCATAGAGCTTTCCACCAGCCTTATATGCATGTAGTATAGTATTATTACTGTTCATTATTTCTCTATGTGTTACATTGCCAGCATATTCCATGTGCTGACCCGTTTTCGGGCTGCAACGTTTCATGTTGCAGACTTTTCAGACAACGAGTAAGGTGCCTTAGGTCGTGGTCTTATACTCAGTGATGCCGCTGGAGTTGATGGACTCACTTATCTTCCAAGTCCGCTGTTATCGTTTTTAGATGGCCTTAAGCCATATTTATCATACTTATTCTCTTTGGAGATATTCGTTGTAATAAGTGTGTGATTGCTACTCTGTTATAAATCCTCCATTTGTACTGTGCGTGTCAGCATTACTGATCCAGGGATGACACTGGTGCACAGCAGCACAGACTATTTGAGGTCTGTTCGCTACACCCGAACCCGTAGGGTCTACACACTTAAGGTTCGGTGACGCTAGGGTTGTAGAGATATTAGTATGCGGAAATCCAAAAGTTGTTCGGAGTCCCAGATGAGATCCCGGACGTCACGAGGAGTTCCGGAATGGTCCGGAGGTGAATAATTATATATAGGAAGTCCAGTTTCGGCCACCGGAAAAAGTTTTGGGGGTCACCGGTATTGTACCGGGACCACCGGAAGGGTCCCGGGTGTCCACCGGGTGGGGCCACCTATCCCGGAGGGCCCCATGGGCTGAAGTGGGGAAGGGAACCAGCCCCTGGTGGGCTGGTGCGCCCCCCTTGGGCCTCCCCTCCGCCTAGGGTTGGAAACCCTAGGGGTGGGGGGGGCGCCCCACTTGGCTTGGGGGGCAAGCCACCCCCTTGGCCGCCGCCCCCTGGAGATGGGATCTCCCAGGGCCGACGCCCCCCCAGGGGGCCTATATAAAGGGGGGAGGGAGGGCAGCCACACAACAGCCCCTGGCGCCTCCCTCTCCCTCCCGTAACACCTCTCCCTCTCGCTGAGCTTGGCGAAGCCCTGCCGAGATCCCCGCTACTTCCACCACCACGCCGTCGTGCTGCTGGATCTCCATCAACCTCTCCTTCCCCCTTGCTGGATCAAGAAGGAGGATACGTCTTCCCCAACCGTACGTGTGTTGAACGCGGAGGTGACGTCCGTTCGGCGCTCGGTCATCGGTGATTTGGATCACGACGAGTACGACTCCATCAACCCCGTTCACTTGAACGCTTCCGCTCGCGATCTACAAGGGTATGTAGATGCACTCATCTCTCTCGTTGCTAGATGACTCCATAGATTGATCTTGGTGATGCGTAGAAAATTTTAAATTTCCTGCTACGATCCCCAACAGGGGGCTTAGCTGCAGTCCAGTACTCGCCTAAGTTTGAAAAAATCCTACCGAGTGGTGAGGAACCCTCCCACTCGGGGGCTTAGCTGCAGTCCAGTACTCGCCTAAGTATGAAAAATCCCACCGAGTGGTGAGCAACCCTCCCACTCGAGGGCTTAGCTGCAGTCCAGTACTCGTCTAAGTGTAAAAAATCCTACCGAGTGGTGAGCAACCCTCCCACTCAGGGGCTTAGCTGCAGTCCAGTACTCGCCTAAGTTTGAAACACATCTTTATTCGCAAGGAAGACGAGGGGCAGATCGACTGCAACCTTCTCCTCAGAGCTACGCCACAAGTACAACGTACGCTCCATCCTCATCCGCAAGGACGACGATGTGCAGGTCGACTGCAACCTTCTCTTCGGAACTACACCACAAGTACAACGTATGCTCCATCCTCATCCACAAGGACGATGAGGTGCAGGTCGACTGGAATCTCCTCCTCAGAGCTGCATCTCAAGATTCAAAGATTATTCCGAGTGAAGAACAAAACCCACTCGAAGACAAACGCAAGCATATTTCAAGGTAAACAAAGTTAAGATAAATCCTATGGTTCCGGACCGCATATCAAAAGTACTCGAGCATCAAGCCCGAAGAAGTTTAAAGATTACACAATCACTCGGCATTCCGAGGCAAATAAAGGTGGAGCATAATGTTTTTTGGTCACTCATCGAGAGAAGGACTAGCTGGGTCGCAGAAACTGTCAAGGTCTATGCTGTCTACGATGCGAGTGGCAGCGTCAAGGAAAGTGTCCATAAAGGACTGGAAAGTGTGCCTTTTTGTGTTAGCAACCCTGAGCTCCGCCAACTTGTCTTCTTTGACATCCTTGCAGTGCACTCGGACCAGAGACAAGGCGACATCAGCACCGCAGCGAGCAGACGACTTTTTCCATTCTTGCACTCGGTCAGGTATTTGGTTCAGTCGAGCCATCAGAGACTCGAGGTCTTGAGATAGTTCCGCCTGAGGCCAGAGTTCAGCATCAACCCGAGTCATCGCCGCCTTTAGGCGGGCAAGATAAGCAACCGCATTGTCCATGCGAGATTCCAATCGCAGCACATTCATTGCGACATCATCTTTGACTGGGCAATTTATGGGGTCGAGACCTGTCTCGACCCGCCCAGTTTCTGCTTCAAAATCTTGGCAAAGCTCTGCACAGTTGAGTAAACGGTGAGTCGACGATATGATCGGGCTTGACAGTCGACCGCAACAAGTCAGTCAATCATCAGTACCTTCAAGTTTTAGGACCAGCTTTGCAGCAAGCTGGCCCAGATAAGACTCCAACTCGCCCTTCCTGGCCTTGAGGCTCCCAAGCTCGTTTGTCAGCTTGTCCTTGTCTTTCTTCAGTCGCTCGACCTCCCGATTGGCGTCAGAAACAGCAGCCTTCAGTTTGGAGTTCTCTTCTTCTAACTTGCCGACTGAAGCAAGCTTCTTGTCAGCAAGCACCGTCTTCTCTCGCGCTTCCTTCTGTGCAGCTGCAAGATCTTGATCCTTCTTCTCCAAAGCCTGCTTCATTTTCTCTAAAGAAATAACATTCTTCAGACGGGCTTGGAGTTGACGGTTTTCACTAGACACATCTGCTCGAGTGGAGTCACTCGGTTCAAAAAATGGAAAGGAAAAGTGCCAGAAGTGAGATAGACAGTTGACGATTGGTTACTTCCCATGGTAGCTACTTCATCACGAGCAGTCTTGAGATTCTTCTTGGCCAATTCCATATCAAGGTTGAGGTTGATTTGTTGTTTGTTCATTGCAGAAAGCTGAGCCCCAAGATCACAAGATTTCTGCAGTATAAGCCATATCAGTTGACTGAGATAAAAAGACATCACAGTGATAGCTACTCTAAGACTACCACCGAATCAAACATTCAACGGCAGTCTCGGGGACTACACCCAGTGGGTGCACTTAGCGTGCCCCCACTGGTTTGAATAAACACTCGACATGGCCTGCCCAGCTCGAGAGTAAAAAGAAAGTTCTCAGACCATAGTCGACTGCCCACTGTCAACCACGGTCTCGGGGACTACACCCAGTGGGTGCACTTAGCGTGCCCCCACAGGTTCTGGTTTCATTCGACCTGGTCCGTCCAGACCGAGTGACAAAATTGAGATTCTCAGACCACAGTCGACTGCCCACAGTCAACTATGGTCTCGGGGACTACACCCAGTGGGTGCACTAAGAGTGCCCCCACTAGTTCAAAGATTCAATTCAAGACGACTCAAATTGCCTCATACAACTTCATAACAGTCACACCCAGTGGGTGATCGGATGAGAAGTATGATCAATCAGGAATCAACTAACCTGGACATTGGTCTGCAGAGCTGCTCTGGCATTGAAGGCCACCTGACTGGCCTCATGCACCACTTTCATTTGCCCCATCACAAGGTTCAACTGAAGAAGAGCTTCTTTGGCGGCAGCCGGTGGGTCGTCCAGAGTCTGATAAGCAGTGAAAAGCGATGATGGCAGAGCAGTCGGTAATGGCGCAGCAGAAGTCTGAGTAGCTGATCCTGATGGGCAATCAGTCGACAGCGGGATAGCGAAAGTGACGTTGGTACGTGTCGGATCTGTCGATCGCTCGACTGCCATCTCAGGCATCTCAGTCGACTGAGGAACCTGGACCTCAGGCGTCATCCCGCTCAGTTCCGCGTCCCTCCTCCTCCTTCCCCTCAGCGATACTTCTTCTTCATCGTCCGGGAGCACAACAACGTCTCGTGGTGCTGCAACAGACAGAGAAAGTCAAAGAGATAGCTGACAAACAATCCAGTCGTCCAAATAAATTCGAGTCGGGCAGACTTATTGGCTTTGGAGGTAGCGGCATCGGCGGTTTCCTCGTCGACTGGAGTCTTGTCGATATCCATATCAGTCGCAGCCGAGGCCGGGCTGTAAAGGTTCAGTACAAGAGAATCGGTCAGAACAAGAAAATACAGGGAGAACATTTACCCAGAAGCAACAGGAACGTCCATCTTGATTTTAGGCAGGGTCTTCCGAGCCTTCGAAGGATTGATCTTGGGCTGCTTGGTGACCTTCTCAGCCAATTCTGGAGTCGAAGACCGAGCGCGCTTTTGAGATGGAGCGCTCGAGGCCACAGCCTTGCCGCGCCTGCCCACGGGATCATGGTGCTGCTTGGATCGACGTTCGGAACGAGGTGGTGAGTCGGCTACCTCCTCGTCGTCCGACTCATCGCTCTCATCTTCATCACCGTCGGCTGGTGACTCCCACTCGCCGCTCTCCTCCACGCTGTCCTCACCTTCATGGTCCTGCTCCAAAGCTTGCTCGCCATTGGGCATTGAGTACATCTCTGTATAAATCTACAAAACAAGGAGCCGAGTGGAAATCGGTCGGATCAACAAACAGTCAGAAAACACATCCAAATTCAATCAAGAGTAGTGGCCAAACCTTGTCTGGCTGGTTGCTCTCGCTGAAAGGTTTGACCCTCCTGGCACCCCTGGGGTTGTCCTTGTTCCCGGTGATGCCCCTCAACCACTCGGCCACTGTTTTGGCCTCCACCTCCTCCGAATGAACCCGAGCAGTATCACCAGCCCCGGAGTACATCCACATGGAGTGGTCGCGAGCTTGGAGTGGTTGAATGCGTCGACTGAGGAACACCTCCAGCAGATCCATGCTGGTGACACCTTGGTTGATCAGTTGAACTACTCTCTCGACCAACATGCCCGTCTCCGGCTTCTCCACGGTGGTCACTTTCAACGAAGATGGAGTTTGAACACGATCAAGAGAGAAAGGGGGAAGTCCAGTCGACTGGCCTGGAGTCGCAATATCCTGGCAATAGAACTAGGTCGACTGTCAGGCCCTTTTCGACTCAGGAAGAGTCATCGAAGGGAAGGAACTCCTCTTCCTCTTCTGAATACCCAGACCCCCACACATCTGGATAACATGGGTTTTCTCGTCGTTCGAGTTCACTTTCTTCACTGTTGGGAGCGGATGGTGAAAATGTGCTTGAAAAGACCCCAGTGCGGTCGACACACCAGAAAATTCTCGCACATGGACACGAATGCGGCTAGGTATGTGATGGTGTTGGGAGTGAAATGATGGAGTTGAGCCCCGAAGAAATTCAAGAAACCTCGAAAGAAGGGGTGTGGAGGAAGCGAGAAACCGCGGTCAACATGGGTGGCAAGCAGAACACACTCACCCGGTTGCGGCTGTGGCTCCGTTTCCCCCTCTGGCAGCCGCGCGGACCCATGGACGATCAGCCCTGACTCGGCCATATCGTCCAAGTCCTCCTGCTGAAGCAAGGAACGGATCCAATCTCCCTGGATCCAACCCCGCGGCAGCCCCGAGCGCGATGAAGATCCCCGATTCGTCTTCTTGCCTTTCGCCGCCCCCATCGCCTTCTTCGCGCGCTCCAGCGCTGCCGTTTTCTCCTTCCCCATGGCGACGGAGCGGAGGCGTCGAGAGTGGAGAAGTCGGATGGGGTGAAAGAGCGAGAGGAAGAAGAAAGAGAATGGACACGCACAGTGCGGACGCCTCGGCCTCGCCGCTTTTAAAGGCCCACTTCAGAGTGGCTGGCGCATGGGTCCGGGCGATCCTGTCAAATCCCGCAACAGTCGTACATGGGATACGTGGCGAAAAAGGTGGCGCAGAAATCGAAATGTCCTGTTTATCCACTCCGCTTACCACGGCACGCTCCGCCTGGCGCGCTTTCACCGAAATTTCGAATCCCGCGAAATCCGGGATCCTCTGCAACCGATCACGCCAAAGATTTCGCGTCAAAGACAACACTCGGCGGGTGACATTATAAAAACCAATCGGCAATTCCTGAATCGATGAAGGCGACTGAAACGAAGCCGAAGTACCAACACTAGCCTCCGTTCAGAGATGAGTTCTTGAGAAAGGCAAGAGTCAAAGCAAGATCAACTTCAACCTTCTTTTCACTCGGACCTCAATCCATTCGGGGGCTAATGATGAGGACATAGACCTAGGGTAGGGCGATAGGCCTGACCTATACGTACTACCTAAGGTCCTTGTCCTAGAAGCAAAGAAGTTCAAGAGCAAATAGAGAGGGCTCAACAAAGGTGTCGAGTGCAATCCACTCGACCTACCATTCACTCGGAGATCTCTCCTTATTTAGGTCACTCGACCACTCAACCACTTGACGTGCAGAAGACCTAAAGCCACTCTGTGCAGCAACGGTCGGACGTTTACTCATAGACTTAATAATCATTTATATCACTTTATTATTGACGTTACCTGTAACGCTCTCACTTTATGTACATTAAATCCTATGTAACGGAGGGGAGCTGGGGTCCTGGCACACTCTATATAAGCCACCCCCTCCTTTGAGACAAGGGTTCGCACCCCCTGTAACACACACACGCATATAATCCAGTCGACCGCCCCTGGGCTCCGAGACGTAGGGCTGTTACTTCCTCCGAGAAGGGCCTAAACTCGTAAAACTCTTGCGTATAACTTCTCCATAGCTAAGATCTTGCCTCTACATCCCTACCCCCCATTCTACTGTCAGACTTAGAACCACGACAACATCCTCTCATGTTTTCATAAGCAGAGGATGCCTTCAAGTTGGTCTGCTGATATTTCATTGAGAGAAATACCAACCCATTGTGTGACAAAGCGTGGGAGAAAACATGTTGTCAGTCTGCAGCATAAGGATCTCCAAGATGACGCTGTCTTGTCTGATTTACTCTGAAGTGTTGTATGGTACTACAAGAGTAAATATTATGTTGGACACCTGCGCATTGTTTTGTTCCTCGAGTTAAGATGGTGGCACCCTGTTGTTAAATCTGATGACTGCATTCTCAACTATGATTAGAAATTGTCCTCCGGTTACACGCATGATATTACAGTGTGAAATTTTCTGTCACAAATCTGATTTGTCTAGCATCAGGGGCATATATAGGAAAAAAAATATTAGCCTGACTTGTTCTGAATCTCCAAGGGCAATCTTGCTAGACCTGCCAAATGGACATATGCATGATGCATGTACTCCCTCCGATCCAAATTAACTGACGCAGCTTTAATTTTGTACAAAGTTATACTAAAGTTGCATCAATTAATTTGGATCAGATGGAGTAACTGTTTGAGGCAGAAGATATTGACATTCAAGAGGTGAACTACGCATGAATTTAAGCCCAATTCAACACATAGTGTCTTTGTGAGGGCTCGGGAGCGAAATTGCAGATTAATAGCCAAGCGGTAGATTTTCGACTAGATCTCTTTACCAGGCGATTGTTCTCACTCCTGGTCCAGTGGAGCTCGCGGTGCTTTGGGAAATCAAACTCCCCCTGAAGATCCGTATATTCTTATGGCAATGGGTTAGAGGACGCCTCCCCTCAGGCACTGAGGTCCGTAAGCGTCATGGACCTGGGGATGGTCTCTGCCCCATTTGTCTGGTACCGGAAGATTGCAACCACATCTTCTTCCGGTGCCCGGTAGCTCAGTTCTTATGGAGTTGCTTCCGGGAGGTGGTTGGGGGCACGTGGTGCCATGACAACCTCCCAGATTTGTTTGGGGAGGTCTTTAGGCTCCCCGGGTCTAGGCGCGCCCCTATTTGGGTCGCGCTAGGTACCCTTGCCTGGTCCCTTTGGTGTACCCGCAATAAATTAGTCATCGAACGAGTGATTCCGTCTCGCGTGACTGATGTGATCTACAAAATGTGTGGCTTCTTGCAGTTCTGGAGACCGCTTAGTAAGCGGAGCGACCGAGGCGTCATCGACAACATCATGGCGGGTCTTCATGCCTCGGCAGCGTCTTTTGCTCCTCCTCCACCGCCACCACCTCCTCCTCCCGAGCCGGATTAGAGTCTCCTTTTAGCTTTATTTGGGGCTTGTCTTGCTGTGCCCCCAGCATGATTCTATGACTTGTTGTACTTGACTTTGTGACTTTGGATGCTTGATGGTATGCTTTATAATATAAAGCGGGGAAAACCCTTTTTCTTAAATTGCAGATTAATTACCCAATCCATTCCGAGACATACAGGAGCAGGGAGCTTGACCCAGCCTCCTCAGCGGCCGCAGGCCGGAATCGACTGGTTATTCTTGTTTACAGAACGTTTACGACAGGAACACTTCGTCTAGACACATTAACTTAGCACTGGTCTAAGGTGGCAGGTGCCCAAAACAATTAATAGAGATGCTTGATGCTGATTTTCACATCACCGACAATCGGTTGCAAGGCCTCCACCAGCGTGCCGACACTTGGATCTTCTTTCGAGCAGCAGATCTTGATCCTCTCGATGCAAGGGTGGGAGCCCAAGCTCAACGCTGCTCCTGATGGTGGCAAAGTAGATTCAGAATGCATGCACCTTATACATTGCACCTGTAGAGTGTCAACATTAAGGTGGAAGGATCAGTAAGGGGTTCCACTGTTATGGCAGGTCAACTCGCGCGTATTTAGAGATGGTTTCGAGTGAGCACTCTTTCGAGCTTAAAAGTCAACTCCTTCAGCTTGGGCGAGCGCTGGAGAATGCAAAGCAGCGCGTCGAAATCAGCAGCCATGCAGCAATGGCCCAGCACTAGGCTTGTCAGGTTGCTGAACATTGGGCATATCCACAAACCTCTCTGCAACAGGTTGATGAAATCAAAATGATCAAAGACAGTGAATAGAATAGTTTGATCATTTCATGCTTTTTCCATGCTAGCTTATTAAAATAATACCAGCTCGTAGGAGGGGAAACAAGTAAGCTGAAGAGGTTAAGATTTAAACCCCGAGAAGCAACTACATAAGAAAATCTAACTAAGGGCTCAAATATATTCATCTAAATGTGTATGAATGTGAAAAGAAAAAGAACTAGTTCGTACCTCAAGTAATGGTGCATGCAACTCCAAGGATGTGGCATGTGAGAGGCCATCAAGTAGACCATGGCCCTCTATTGTCCTTACACTAATAAAGGCTGTTACTAGAGAAGACAGATCCCTAACTAATATAGCTCCGGAATGACTATGCATGTCTAGGATAGAGAGATGGGTAAGATTGCTAGCACAAATCAGGAGACTCCCGGTGATAAGGCAGTTAATGATATGCAGAACCTTGAGTGACCTGGATGAGATCTCCTTCAGGTCAACCAAAACGCAATCCTCCAGCTGTAGAAGTTGAAGCACTCGGCAGTCGTAGTTGAGCGGCCTCAAGAGCCCATCTCCCAATATGACAAATTGGAGCCTGATTGTTTTGAGGTGGTTAGAAGGAGGCACGGCTGAGCTATCCAGATGGCCCAATCCGGAAACATGGAGGTGACGAACTTTGTGCATGATGACATGTCGAATCCACACAGTACATGTGGTACTAGCAACCGAGTGGTCAATGATCCGGGCTTCATCCAAGGAAGCAGTGCTGTCGCGCAAGAGCAGCAGGCGGTCCCCGAACTTCTCCATCTTTTCGTTGTCATCCGTGAAGTCGTGGTGGTTGATGCGGATGTATGGAGTAGATGCCCAGAGATAGCGCCAGCTCGGCGAGAGCAGACTTGTGCGCACGGCCTCCGGCATGGGCAGGAAGGACATCACGCGGTGGAGCAGCTCACTGGGAAGGCTGCTGAGCCTGTCGACGCCACTGCAGGTGCCTCGCGCGCTCTTGGAAACACAGCGAGTAGATGCTGGCGCCGACATTTCGTCAAACAGGTTAGCTGCATGAATCCAGGGAGGTGCCTCAGTCAATACTCAAGATATCAATGCAGAAATCACATATGAATCGAGCCATTTCTGTGTACAAGATAAGATTCCAATCTAGCAATCGAAGCACGCACAAAGCAGCATCCACAATTAACACCACATCTGGCATGATCCGATGGAATCAGTTAGTTGTTAGTTCGATCTAGTGCCCTTTTAATTCCTAGCTAGCTAGCTAGCTAGGGTTTAACCTCCAGTTCCCATTACTATGACTGAGAAGAAACTAAAGGAAGGCGTACTGACCTGCAAGCAATGGTCCGACGACCCGATCAACGCGTCCGAGGCGGCGGCGGCGGCGAGAACCGGGGTTCTCAATCACTGCCTCTCACCGGCATATATGACGGGCCAGACCTTGTAAAAGCTCACCGTTACTGGGCCTGTTTTGTTTCTTAAGCAGTTGTTCAGGTCCATCAAGGAAAACAGGCCGAGTGTGATGAAAATGTTATTTAAACAGGCTATGCATGTATGGTTGATAATGTAAGATGGTTTTTATTAAACAAAAAATGCCAAAATAAATAAATGAAAATGAAAAAAGCAGGCAAAAAATATCCAGAAGCGGCATCCTTTTTTCAGATGATAACAGGCCGAGTGTGATGAAAACAGGTTGTGTATGGTTGACAACGTAAGCTGGTTTCTATTAAACTAAATAAAAATGCCTCAAAAATTAAATTAAATTAAAAAGGCAGTCAAAAAAGGCCGAGAAGTGGCATCTTTGATGAGTATTAAAAGGAATAACAGTGCTACAGCAGAGCATGGTAATCAGTTTGCAACCAAAGGAGTGAATTGCAAAAACATCGACATTAAAGGTTAGGGTTGCAGAAGCCACGATTCTACAGTTTTGTGCCAAAAACCACTAATTATGAGCCTACCTTTTTTGCAAATAGCACTAGTTGATCCGCGGGCAGGCGCGTTTGGTAGCTGGAGTTGATCCGCGTCCAGAGGAGCAAAGCGAGGGAAGCTGGCGTAGCCTACAGTGATGACGGCGGCGAGCGATGCGGCGGCCAAAGTTTGGGCGTGCTCGGAGGAACGCTACAGGGCACGACAGGGCGAACCCGTGGGTGCTACGAGTTCCTGGAGATGGTCTCAATACGATGACGCGCTCAGACGCAAGCTCCAGTGGCTAAAACGACAGCGGCAACATGGCCGGCGGCGGTGAGATTTCGGCTCCGGTGGCTAGCACGGTTAGAGGACGGATTAGACGCAGGTGAGAGAGGAGAACTACATAGGAGCTCACGGTGGTTCATCACGGCAGCTCGGCTCGGGGGAGGTGTCAGAGGTGTCGAACGGGCGCCGAAGATCTCGGCCATCCAAGGTTGAAGAAGAGCTCGAGGACGTCGCTGCAGTGCGTACCGGGTCGCGTGGCTTGGCGGAGACTATACCTGACCATACGTCGGGCCGGGCCGGGCTTCGATTCGGGCCTGACAAAGCCCGTTGCAAAAAACCTAGGCCCGGGCCCGGCCTTGCCGCCGGGCCTAGATATCAAGCCCAAGCCCAGCCCATCAACTGAAAAGCCCGCCGGGCCTCGGTCCTTCGAGCTGGCCCTTCCCTAAATCGCAAATATGTTAGGCCCAAGCCCGCCCCGGCCTGGCCGTCAGGCCTAGATCTCAGGCCAAGCCCGACTCATGGGCAAGGTCGGGTCGGGTCGGGTCGGGCTTTTTGGGCCAGGTCGGGTCGGGCCGGCTAGGCCGGGTATCCCATGGCCAGGTATAGCGGAGACGAAGCAAGCAACGTGGCGGAGCGCTAGGACACATTGGCAAGGTGCTACGTCGACGGTGGGCACGCGGGCGAGCTGCGGCGGCCATGGCTACGCTCGGGTGAGCAGAGAAGCGAAGGAGAGAGGGGGAGAAAGACCAGCGGAGGAGGGGGTCGCTGCGGGGCTTCGTCCACGTCTCCTGGGGCGAGATTGGGTTCAAGGGAAACGAGACATGGCGAAGCAGGAGGTGGCGCGGTCGGGCGCGTGCACTGGCTGCCAGTGGGGACAAGGTTGAAGGCAACCTTGGTGGGCTGGGCCAACAGTGCCAGGCCAGGTGGGCTGCCAGGTTAGTCTTATGTCTCTTTTTGTTTTCTGTTTTATTGTTTTTATTTAAATCTTTGCCACTGTTATAAATCCCAACTGAATTGTAAACTAGTGCCAATTGCCTCTAAATATTTTTATGTTGCTCATTGGACAATTCCAAATGCACATAAAATATTCCACGGATTTTGAACTTATATTCCAATTAATATGAATATAGATCCAAATGCAAATACAATATGATTTAAATTCGAATGCCCAAAATAATTCCTTAAAAATGTTCTTAAATTTTGGTTTGAATTATAGTTCTTGCCAAAATTTTCAAAGCAAGTAAGGGAACATTTTGGAACAATTGAATGAAATTTCTAGGGTTCTTTGCTCTTTTTATTTAATTTTCCTGAGGCTTTGAAAATTCCCTCATTTCAATTTCCTTTGAAAATAAAAGGATGCATGATGCTACTCACTAATACAACTAATTACAAAGCAAATTCTACGGCTGTGATAGTCCCAGTCCATTGATCGGGTGACTAAGGACTCTGATCCGCCGTTCGCCATGCCGGAGAAGGCCGGAAATCGTCGGAAGGGATCTTGGGGGCAGAGTGGAGTGGCTAGGGCTTTGTTCGTGAAGGGGGTCGGCGTGAGCAAGCGTGGGCCGAATCTGACGTGGCAGTCTCGCCCGGGCCTTCCCATATCCGCCACAGGTTTAGGCTGGATATAAGGGGTGTTGGTCAGTACAGGCGTTTGGGGCTGGTATGAGGCATCCAGCTGGGTCATTTTTTTGGTGGTCAGTGACGGGGCCGTCCGCCTGAGCATATAGGAAGGGTTTGTTGAGCCCAGCTGTGTAGATGCTCTTAGGGCATGTACAATGGTGCTATCTTAGGAGTGCCACGTAGGATAAATAAGGAGGTGGAGGAGAAAGAACTCTTAAGAAAAGGCTTGTCTTCTCTTATTTAAGAGAAGACAAGAGATGATCTCTTAGCACAACATGTCTCACCATATTTTTAGGAATATCTAGTTATTGAATATAAGGCTAAGAGATGACCCATTGTAGACAAAAAAAATTGTCATCTCTAAATTACATGCAAGACTTAAGAGCAACTCCAACGGGCCGACCCAAACGGACGGCGCTTTTGTCCGCTTTTTGTCCGTTTGGGTCAGCCCGGCGGACAGAAACGTCCAGCGCTGTGTTTGGGTTGGCGCGAGCGCCCAACGCTGGTCCGACCCATTTTGTCGGCGCGCCAAAAAAAAGTTTTGCAAGCATTTTAAAAATAAATACATGCATTTAATTAAACATAAAAGCCGACCACGAAGGACGGCGAAAGTCCACATTACATTAATTAACATAAAAACACTAAAAACTAGACGATGCGCTGCCCTAGGCATCCTCGTCGGCGGCGGCGGCGGCGTTGGGGCCGGTGAGGTCGATCAGCGTCGGCGCAGGGCCGGCCCAGGGGAACGCCGTGTTCCAGAGGGTGAAGACCAACAAGTATAGGGGATCTATCGTAGTCCTTTCGATAAGTAAGAGTGTCGAACCCAACGAGGAGCAGAAGGAAATGACAAGCATTTTTCAGTAATGTATTCTCTGCAAGCACTGAAATTATCGGTAACAGATAGTTTTGTGATAAGGTAATTTGTAACGAGTAACAAGTAATGAAAGTAAATAAGATGCAGCAAGATGGCCCAATCCTTTTTGTAGCAAAGTAAAAGCCTGGACAAAGTCTTATATGAAGGAAAGCGCTCCCGAGGACACATGGGAATTATCGTCAAGCTAGTTTTCATCACGCTCATATGATTCGTGTTCGTTACATTGATAATTTGGTATGTGGGTAGACCAGTACTTGGGTGCTGCCCTTTCTTGGACAAGCATCCCACTTATGGTTAACCCCTATTGCAAGCATCCTCAACTACAAAAGAAGTATTAAGGTAAACCTAACCATAGCATGAAACAGATGGATCCTAATCAGCCCCTTACGAAGCAACGCATAAACTAGGGTTTAAGATTCTGTCACTCTAGCAACCCATCATCTACTTATTACTTCCCAATGTCTTCCTCTAGGCCCAAACAATGGTGAAGTGTCATGTAGTCGACGTTCACATAACACCACTAGAGGAGAGACAACATACATCTCATCAAAATATCGAACGAATACCAAATTCACATGACTACTTATAGCAAGACTTCTCCCATGTCCTTAGGAACAAACGTAACTACTCACAAATCATATTCATGTTCATAATCAGAGGTATATTAATATGCATTAAGGATCTGAACATATGATCTTTCACCAAATAAACCAACTAGCATCAACTACAAGGAGTAATCAACACTACGTACTAGCAACCCACAGGTACCAATCTGAGGTTTTGGGACAAAGATTGGATACAAGAGATGAACTAGGGTTTTAAAGGAGATGGTGATGGTGAAGATGTTGATGGAGATTGACCCCCTCCCGATGAGATGATCATTGGTTATGACGATGGCGATGATTTCCCCCTCCCGGAGCGATGTTTCCTCGGCAGAAAAGCTCCGCCGGAGCCCTAGATTGGTTCCGCCAAGGTTTCGCCTCGTGGCGGCGGAGTTTCGTCCCGAAAGCTTGCTTATGATTTTTTCCAGGGTAAAAGACTTCATATAGCAGAAGATGGGCACCGGAGGCCTGCCAGGGGGCCCACAAGGCAGGGGGCACGCCCAGGGGGGTAGGGCGCGCCCCCACCCTCGTGGATGGTGGGTGGCCCCCATCTAGTTGATTCTTTCGCCAGTATTTTTTATTAATTCCAAAAACTGCCTCCGTGAAGTTTGAGGACTTTTGGAGCTGTGCAGAATAGGTCTCTAATATTTGCTCCTTTTCGAGCCCAGAATTCCAGCTGCCGGCATTCTTCCTCTTCATGTAAACCTTGTAAAATAAGAGAGAATAGGCATAAATATTTTGACATATCGTGTAATAACAGACCATAATGCAATAAATATCGATATAAAAGCATGATGCAAAATGGACATATCAACTCCCCCAAGCTTAGACCTCGCTTGTCCTCAAGCGAAAGCCGATATCAAAAAATATGTCCACATGTTTAGAGATAAAGGTGTCGATAAAATAAAATACGGACATGAGGGCATCATGATCATTCTTATAAAAGCAACATATATATATATTGTCATATGATTTCTTATGCTCAAGTAATAATCTATTCACAATGTCAAGTATGAATCAGAAACTTCATTGAAAACCAACAAACTATAATCTCGGTCATTGAAGCAATTGCAATTTATCATAACATCGGAAAGAGTCATTATAAGAGCTTTTCAGCAAGTCCACATACTCAACTATCATTTAGTCTTTCACAATTGCTAACACTCACGCAATACTTATGGTTATGGAGTTTTAATCGGACACAGAGAAAGATAGGGGCTTATAGTGTTGCCTCCCAACCTTTTACCTCAAGGGTAATGTCAACAATAATAGTTCATGATAACTTACATCCAATTGGGTATATATATCAGGATCTTTCCAACACAATGTGCTTGCCAAAGGATAAAATGTAAAAAGGAAAGGTGAAGATCACCATGACTCTTATATAAGGTATAAGGCAAGAATAAAAGATAGGCCCTTCGCAGAGGGAAGCAGAGGTTGTCATGTGCTTTTATGGTTGGATGCACGAAATCTTAATGCAAAAGAATGTCACTTTATATTGCCACTTGTGATATGGACCTTTATTATGCAGTTCGTCGCTTTTATTTCTTCCACATCACAAGATCGTATAAAGCTTATTTTCTCCACACTAATAAATCATACAAATTTAGAGAGAAATTTTTATTGCATGCAACAATGACAACTTGCTTGAAAGATCTTACTCAATCCATAGGTAGGTATGGTGGACTCTCATGGCAAAACTGGGTTTAAGGATATTCGGAAGCACAAGTAGTATCTCTACTTGGTGCAAAGAATTTGGCTAGCATGAGGGGGAAAGACAAGCTCAACATGTTGGATGATCCATGACAATATACTTTATTTCGGATATAAGAAAACATAACCTATTACGTTGTCTTCCTTGTCCAACATCAACTCTTTAGCATGTCATATTTTAATGAGTGCTCACAATCATAAAAGATGTCCAAGATAGTATATTTATATGTGAAAACCTCTCTTTCTTTATTACTTCCCATTAATTGCAACGATGACCAAAACTATGTTTGTCAACTCTCAACAACTTTTATTCATCATATATGCTCTTTATATGTGAAGTCATTACTCTCCATAAGATCAATATGATTTCTTTTATTTCTTTTTATTCTTTCTTTCCTTTCCTCAAGATCATAGCAAGATAATCAAGCCCTTGACTCAACACTAATCTTTATTATATATAGCTCACGGACTCGATTACATAGAAGGATCATAAAGCAAAACTCAAGACTAGATCATACTAAAACTTTTATTCTACTAGATCAAGATATTACCAAAAGGATCGAACTAAGAAAAATGGTAAAGATAAGAGTGATGGTGATACGATACCGGGGCACCTCCCCCAAGCTTGGCAGTTGCCAAGGGGAGTGCCCATACCATATACTCAGTTCTCCTTTGCTGGTGAAGAAGATGGTGGTGATGATGGATAATCGCACATCGAGCGTAGGAGATCCTCCAATTTGCAGATAATGCCCTTGAGTGCGGTGATATGCTCCTTCAACAAAATATTTTCACGAGTGAGATACTTATTCTGTATGCGAGCTAACTCAATCATCTTGAAGGCTTCAATCTTCGTTGGGGTAAGAAGATGGTGATGAGGTTGGAGGATGTCTTCGTCTTCGGTTGCCGGAGCTTGGCCCTCCATGGCCTTCTTGATCCCATCATCCTTGTTGATCTCCCCGGGTTCTTCTCTCTTCAGCTTTATCCTCATTAGCCAAGCGTCGTTGCCCTCATTGTTGAAGGAGGGGGACGACATGATGTCTGGCCTTTGACAACTCTGGAAGAAAACAGCTCGAAACAAAGACAGAGGATATTTGCGTGATACGATGGTCAAAACCTTCGGGAGATTATATAATGAATTTTTACCGACCAAAAGAAGTATCGTGCAAGAAAACGGAGTCCGGAGAGCACACGAGGTGCCCACGAGGTGCCCACGAGGTAGGGGGCGTGCCCAGGGGGTAGGGCGCGCCCTCCACCCTCGTGGACACCTCGTGTCCTTCCCGGACTACTTCTTATTTTCCTATTTTCTTAAATATTCCCAAACGAAGAAAAATTAATATTAGAACTGTTTTGGAGTCGGTTTACTTTTCGTAGCACATACCTATTCCTTTTCGGAGTCTGAAACGTTTTGGAAAGTGTCCCTTATGTACTCCTCCGGGGTTACGGTTTCAATCACATTGGTTTCAACATTTATGGGATTACCTGAGATATAATGTTTGATTCTTTGACCGTTCACCACCTTCGGATTTGTGCCTTCGAAGTTGTTGATTTTTATGGCACCGGAACGATAAACCTCCTCGATAACGTAAGGACCTTCCCATTTAGAGAGAATTTTTCCTGCAAAAAATCTTGAATGAGAGTTGAATAGCAACACATAGTCACCTACGTTAAACTCACGCTTTTGTATCCTTTTGTCATGCCATCTTTTAATTTTTTCTTTAAACAGTTTGGCATTCTCATAGGCCTGGGTTCTCCATTCATCAAGTGAGCTTATGTCAAATAACCTCTTCTCACCGGTAAGTTTGAAATCATAGTTGAGCTCTTTAATGGCCCAATATGCCTTATGTTCTAGTTCGAGAGGTAAGTGACATGCTTTTCCATAAACCATTTTATACGGAGACATACCCATAGGATTTTTATATGCAGTTCTATATGCCCATAATGCATCATCAAGTTTCTTGGACCAAGTCTTTTGCAAAATTAATTTGATCTCTCTATTACTCAATTCTACTTGACGACTAGACTGTTGGTGATATGGAGATGCAATTCTATGATTAACATCATACTTAGCCAGCATTTTACGAAAAGCACCATGAATAAAATGTGAACCACCATCAGTAATTAAATATCTAGGACTCCAAACCTCGGAAAAAAACTTCTTTAAGCATCTTAATAGAGGTGTTATGATCAGCACTACTAGTTGGAATAGCTTCTACCCACTTAGTAACGTAATCAACAACAACTAAAATATGTGTATACCCATTAGAGGAAGGAAACGGTCCCATATAATCAAAACCCCAAACATCAAATGGTTCAATAACAAGTGAATAGTTCATAGGCATTTCTTGACGTCTACTGATATTACCAATTCTTTGACATTCATCACAAGACAAGACAAACTTACGGGCATCTTTGAAGAGAGTAGGCCAATAAAAACCGGATTGCAATACCTTATGCGCAGTTCTATCTCCAGCATGGTGTCCTCCATAGGCCTCGGAGTGACACTTGCGTAGGATCTGTTCCTGTTCATGCTCAGGTACACAACGTCTAATAACACCATCTACTCCTTCTTTATAAAGCTGTGGGTCATCCCAGAAATAATGTCTTAAATCATAGAAACACTTTTTCTTTTGCTGGTATATGAAACTAGGTGGTATGAATTTAGCAACAATGTAATTAGCATAATCAGCATACCATGGAGCAGTACAAGAAGCATTTATGACAGCTAATTGTTCATCAGGGAAGCTATCATCAATAGGTAGTGGGTCATCAAGAACATTCTCTAACCTAGATAAGTTGTCTGCTATGGGGTTCTCAGCTCCCTTTCTATCAATAATATGCAAATCAAATTCTTGTAGCAAGAGAACCCATCTAATAAGTCTAGGTTTAGCATCTTTCTTTCCATAAGATATTTAATAGCAGCATGATCACTGTGAACAGTTACTTTAGAATCAACAATATAAGGTCTGAACTTATCACAGGCAAGTACAACTGCTAAAAATTCTTTTTCAGTAGTAGCATAATTTCTCTCGGCACTGTCTAGAGTTTTACTAGCATATTGGATAACATATAATTTCTTATCAACTCTTTGTCCTAGAACAGCACCTACATCATAATCGCTAGCATCACACATAATTTCAAAGGGTAAATTCCAATCAGGTGGCTGAACAATAGGTACAGAACTCAAGGCTTTCTTAAGTATTTCAAATGCTTCTACACAATCATCATTAAAGACAAAAGGAATATCTTTTTGTAAGAGGTTAGTCAGAGGCCTAGAAATTTTTGAGAAGTCTTTAATGAACCTCCTATAAAAACCGGCATGACCAAGGAAATTTCTTATACCTTTGATGTCCTTGGGACACGGCATCTTTTCAATAGCATCAACTTTAGCTTTGTCAACTTCAATACCTCTTTCAGAAATTTTATGCCCCAAGATAATACCTTCCTTAACCATAAAGTGGCACTTCTCCCAATTCAAGACAAGATTAGTTTCTTCACATCTCTGCAAAACTTGATTAAGGTTGCTCAAGCAATCATCAAAAGAAGTTCTGTATACGGAGAAATCATCCATGAAAACCTCAACAATCTTTTCACAAAAATCAGATAATATAGCCATCATGCATCTTTGAAAGGTAGCAGGTGCATTACATAATCCAAAAGGCATACGTCTATAAGCAAAGGTACCGAAAGGGAAAGTAAAAGTGGTCTTTTCTTGACCCTCTTTTGACACAGGTATTTGAGAGAAACCAGAATAACCATCTAGAAAGCAAAAATGTGTATGTTTGGATAATCTTTATAGCATTTGATCAATAAAAGGTAAAGGGTAATGATCCTTTTTAGTAGCTTTATTTAATTTGCGGAAATCAATTACCATTCTATAACATGTAACAATTCTTTGTGGGATCAATTCATCTTTATCATTAGGAACAACAATAATACTTCCCTTCTTAGGGACACAATGGACATGACTTACCCACTGACTATCAGCAGCGGGATAAATTATACCTGCCTCTAGAAGCTTTAGTATTTCTTTTCTTACCACTTCTTTCATCTTAGGATTTAACCGTCGTTGGTGATCAACAACTGGTTTAGCGTCTTTCTCCAATTTTATTTTGTGCTGGCATAAAGTGGGACTAATGCCCTTAAGATCATCAAGTGTATATCCAATAGCAGCACGGTGCTTCTTCAGAGTTTTCAATAATATCTTTTCTTCATGCTCTGAAAGGTTAGCACTAATAATAACATGATATATCTTTTTCTCATCAAGATAAGCATATTTAAGAGTATCAGGTAAAGGTTTAAGCTCAAACACGGGATCACCCTTGGGTGGAGGAGGATCTCCTAGGATTTCAACAGGCAAGTTGTGTTTCAAAATAGGTCCCTGTTTAATGAATACTTCATCTATTTCCCTTCTTTCATTCATAAACATATCATTTTCATGGTCTAGCAAATATTTTTCTAAAGGATCATTAGGAGGCACGACAATAGAAGCAAGACCAATAATTTCATCTTTACTAGGCAATTCTTTATCATGTGGTTGTCTACGAAATTTAGCAAAATTAAACTCATGAGACATATCCCCCAAACCAATAGTAACAACATCCTTTTTGCAGTCTATCCTAGCATTAACAGTATTCAAGAAGGGTCTACCAAATATGATGGGATAAAAGCTATCTTGTGGGGAACCAAGAACAAGAAAACCAGCAGGATATTTCACTTTCCCACACAAGACTTCAACATCTCTAACAATCCCAACTAGTGAAATAGTGTCTCTATTGGCAAGCTTAATTGTAACATCAATTTCCTCTATCTCAGCAGCTGCAATATCATGCATAATTTCTTTGTATAAGGAATGAGGTAATGCACTTGCACTAGCACCCATATCACATAAGCCATGATAACAACGATCTCCTATTTTAACAGAAATAACAGGCATGCCTACAACAGGTCTATGTTTTTTTAGTATCAGGTCTAGCAATTCAAGCAGCTTCATCATAGAAGTAAATAACATGCCCATCAATATTATCAGCTAAGAGATCTTTGACCATAACAATACTAGGTTCAACTTTAATTTGCTCAGGAGGTGTAGGTGTTCTAGTATTACTCTTACGAACCACAGTTGAAGCTTTAGCATGATCCTTTATTCTAACAGGGAAAGGTGGTCTCAATATAAGCAGTAGGAACAATAGGATCAACATTAGAAGTGATAGTCTTTTCTTCAACTTTAATAGGTGCAACTACTTTTACTTCAATGGGAGGATTATATTTAAACCACTTCTCCTTAGGAAGATCAACATGAGTAGCAAAGGATTCACAGAAAGAAGTTACTATCTCAGAGTCAAGTCCATATTTAGTGCTAAATTCACGGAAAACATCGGTATCCATAAAAGATTTAACACAATCAAACTTAGGTGTTATACCTGACTCCTTACCTTCATCGAGGTCCCAATCTTCAGAGTTGCATTTAATTCTTTCCAATAAATCCCATTTGAATTCAATAGTCTTCATCATAAAGGAACCAATACAAGAGGTATCGAGCATGGAGCGGTTATTGAGAGAAAGCCGAGCATAAAATTTTTGAATAATAATTTCTCTTGAGAGCTCATGATTGGGGCATGAATATAACATTGACTTAAGCCTCCCGCAAGCTTGAGCGATGCTTTATCCTTCGCGAGGCCAAAAATTATATATATAATTACGATCACGATGAACAAGATGCATAGGATAAAACTTCTGATGAAATTCCAGTTTCAATCGGTTGTAGTTCCATGATCTCATATCATCACATAGCCTAAACCATGTCAATGCATTTCCCTTCAAAGATAAAGGGAAGTCCTTCTTCTTGATAACATCCTCGGGCATACCTGCAAGCTTAAATAATCCACAAACTACATCCACATAGATTAGGTGTAAATCGGGATGCAATGTTGCATCTCCTGTAAAAGGATTAGCTAGCAATTTCTCTATCATACCCGAAGGAATTTCAAAGTAAACATTTTCAGTAGGTTCAGTAGGTTGAGAAGAAACTCTTTGCTCTACTGGTCGGGTGAAGATACCCCGAACAAGCCCCTCAAAGGATTATGTTCCATAGTAACAAGTGACAGTAAATTTCAGCACACTATATAAATTTTTCCTTACCAAAGGCGCTTCACTCCCCGGCAACGGCGCCAGAAAAGAGTCTTGATGACCCAAAAGTATAGGGGATCTATCGTAGTCCTTTCGATAAGTAAGAGTGTCTAACCCAACGAGGAGCAGAAGGAAATGACAAGCAGTTTTCAGTAAGGTATTCTCTGCAAGAACTAAAATTATCGGTAACAGATAGTTTTGTGATCAGGTAATTTGTAATGAGTAACAAGTAATGAAAGTAAATAAGGTGCAGCAAGATAGCCCAATCCTTTTTGTAGAAAAGGACAATCCTAGACAAACTCTAATATGAAGGAAAACACTCCCGAGGACACATGGGAATTATCGTCAAGCTAGTTTTCATCACGCTCATATGATTCACGTTCGTTACTTTGATAATTTGGTATGTGGGTAGACCAGTGCTTGGGTGCTGCCCTTTCTTGGAAAAGCATCCCACTTATAATTAACCCCTATTGCAAGCATCCGCAACTACAAAAGAAGTATTAAGGTAAACCTAACCATAGCATGAAACATATGGATCCAAATCAGCCCCTTACGAAGCAATGCATAAACTAGGGTTTAAGCTTATGTCACTCTAGCAACCCATCATCTACTAATTAATTCCCAATGCCTTCCTCTAGGCCCAAACAATGGTGAAGTGTCATGTAGTCGATGTTCACATAACACCACTAGAGGAGAGACAACATACATCTCATCAAAATATCGAACGAATACCAAATTCACATGACTACTTAAAGCAAGACTTCTCCCATGTCCTCAGGAACAAACGTAACTACTCACAAATCATATTCATGTTCATAATCAGAGGTATATTAATATGCATTAAGGATCTGAACATATGATCTTCCACCAAATAAACCAACTAGCATCAACTACAAGGAGTAATCAACACTACTAGCAACCCACAAGTACCAATCTAAGGTTTTGGGACAAAATTGGATACAAGAGATGAACTAGGGTTTTAAAGGAGATGGTGCTGGTGAAGATGTTGATGGATATTGACCCCCTCCCGATGAGATGATCGTTGGTGATGACGATGGCGATGATTTCCCCCTCTCGGAGGGATGTTTCCCCGGCAGAAAAGCTCCACCGGAGCCCTAGATTGGTTCCGCCAAGGTTCCGCCTCGTGGCGGCGGAGTTTCGACCCGAAAGCTTGCTTATGATTTTTTCCAGGGTAAAAGACTTTATATAGCAGAAGATGGGCACCGGAGGCCTACCAGGGGGCCCACGAGGCAGGGGCGCGCCCAGGGGGTAGGGTGTGCCCCCCCACCCTCGTGGATGGTGCCCCCCTTTGGTTGATTCTTTCGCCAGTATTTTTTATTAATTCCAAAAACTGCCTCCGTGAAGTTTCAAGACTTTTGGGGCTGTGCAGAATAGGTCTCTAATATTTACTCCTTTTCCAGCCCAGAATTCCAGCTGCCGGCATTCTCCCTCTTCATGTAAACCTTGTAAAATAAGAGAGGATAGGCATAAGTATTGTGACATATCGTGTAATAACAGCCCATAATGCAATAAATATCGATATAAAAGCATGATGCAAAATGAACGTATCAGTGGGCGGCAATGTCGGGATGCGCTGCCGCTGCCTGCGCCTGGCGCGCCTCCTCTTCGGCCTCGCGCTCGAGCATCAGCAGGCGCTCGCACTCCCAGCGCTCCTCGGCCAGCTGAACGCGGCACCAGTGGTCGAGGTAGGCCGCCTCCTGCTTCTTCGTCGCCCCGAGCCAGATCGGCGGAGCGCTGACCCACTCGCGCACTACTCCGGTCCAGGAGTAGCGCTCGAGGTAGGCCGGCTCCTCCGGCTCGGCTTTGGGCGGGGACGTCGGGGTCACCGGCGGCACGACGCAGTCGCCCGCCACGGAGAGGGCCATGGCCTTCGCCATGGCAGCCTGGAAAGCCGCCTCATCCGCCTCCCTCCACCGCTCCTCCTCCTTGCTCTCCTTATTGGCTGCCTGGTAGGCGGCCTCGGCCTCCTGGTCCTCATCGCGGACGACAAGCGGGGGCGGCGGCAGGCTGTGGTTCGGCGCACTGCTCCGGCGTCAGCAACGACCGCCGGCGTCGCACCTCCTCCGCATGGGCCCTCGCCGTTCGCGGCGCCGCCGGCACTGGGATCCTCTTCGGATCCAAATGCCAGTCATGCGGCAGCGTCGCGTCGGGTGATTTGTCTCCAACGTATCTATAATTTTTGATTGTTCCATGCTATTATATTATCCATCTTGGATGTTTTATATGCATTTATATGCTATTTTATATGATTTTTGGGACTAACCTATTAACCTAGAGCCCAGTGCCAATTTCTGTTTTTTCCTTGTTTTTGAGTTTTACAGAAAAGGAATACCAAACGGAGTCCAATTGACATGCCAATTTTTGACGATTTTTTATGGACCAAAAGAAGACCCCGGGGCAAAAGAGTTGGGCCAGAAGAGTCCCGGGCCGTCCACGAGGGTGGGGGGCGCGCCCAGCCCCCTCCTGGGCGCGTGGGCCTACCTCGTGGACGACTCGGGCACCTTCTTGACGTGAGACCTACGCCAAAAATTCCTATAAATACAGAAACCTCCAAAAAATAACCTAGATCGGGAGTTCCGCCGCCGCAAGCCTCTGTAGCCACCAAAAACCAATCGGGACCCTGTTCCGACACCCTGCCGGAGGGGGGATCCCTCACGGGTGGCCATCTTCATCATCCCGACGCTCTCCATGACGAGGAGGGAGTAGTTCACCCTCAGGGCTGAGGGTATGTACCAGTAGCTATGTGTTTGATCTCTCTCTCTCTCTCTCTCTCGTGTTCTTGAGGTGATACAGTCTTGATGTATCGCGAGCTTTGCTATTATAGTTGGATCTTATGATGTTTCTCCCCATCTACTCTCTTGTAATGGATTGAGTTTTCCCTTTGAAGTTATCTTATCGGATTGAGTCCTTAAGGATTTGAGAACACTTGATGTATGTCTTGCATGTGCTTATCTGTGGTGACATTGGGATATTCACGTGCTCTACTTGATGTATGTTTTGGTGATCAACTTGCGGGTTCAGTGACCTTGTGAACTTATGCATAGGGGTTGGCACACGTTTTCGTCTTGACTCTCCGGTAGAAACTTTGGGACACTCTTTGAAGTTCTTTGTGTTGGTTGAATAGATGAATCTGAGATTGTGTGATGCATATCGTATAATCATACCCACGGATACTTGAGGTGACATTGGAGTATCTAGGTGACATTAGGGTTTTGGTTGATTTGTGTCTTAAGGTATTATTATAGTACGAACTCTATGATAGATCGAGCGGAAAGAATAGTTTCGTGTTATTTTACTATGGACTCTTGAATAGATTGATTAGAAAGAATAACTTTGAGGTGGTTTCATACCCTACAATAATCTCTTCGTTTATTCTCCTCTATTAGTGACTTTGGAGTGACTCTTTGTTGCATGTTGAGGAATAGTTATGTGATCCAATTATGGTATTATTGTTGAGAGAACTTGCACTAGTGAAAGTATGAACCCTAGGCCTTGTTTAAAAGCATTACAATACCGTTTACGCTCACTTTTGCTATTAGTTACCTTGTTGTTTTTATATTTTCAGATTACAAATACTCTTATCTACCATCCATATTGCACTTGTATCACCATCTCTTCGCCGAACTAGTGCACCTATACAATTTATCATTGTATTGGGTGTGTTGGGGACACAAGAGACTCTTTGTTATTTGGTTGCAGGGTTGCTTGAGAGAGACCATCTTCATCCTACGCCTCTCACAGATTGATAAACCTTAGGTCATCCACTTGAGGGAAATTTGCTACTGTCCTACAAACCTCTACACTTGGAGACCCAACAACGTCTACAAGCACTAGTAGAAAATATGCCTTTAGTCCCGGTTCGCAAAGGCCATTAATCCCGGCTGTGCAACCGGGACTAAATATGCGCGACTAAAGGCCCCCCCCTTTAGTCGCGCCTCTTACGAACCGCGACTAAAGGCCCGTCCACGTGGGCGCCAGGAGTCCGTCGGGGTGGAGGACCTTTAGTCCCGGTTCTCGTGGCTAACCGGGACTAAAGGCCTCCTCCGCAGGTTTAGGGTTTTAGCCCCCCTAAACCTGCTTTCTTTTTAATTTGTAGTGTTTTATTTCTTTTATATTTTATTTTGTGTTTTATTTTAACTTTGATGAAGTTTCAGTACACATATTCTACACTACTATATACATGCATATGAAATTTCAAACAAGAAGAATTCAAGAGGAATATATAATATATATTCAATCTCGGGTGACCATATACAACTTCGAACAAGTTTCCATACACAATTAGGATGGATGACCATATACAACTTCGAACAAGCTTCAATCTCGGGTATGCATATAAATTTCTTCGTCCTCGGTATAGTGTTCTCCTTTAGGATTGATGACTTCCCTCATGAAAAATCCTGCTAATTCATCTTGAATTGGTCGGAAGCGAGCTTCTGGACTAAGCCTCCTCCGCAAGTTATCCGTCGCCTTTTCGCACGCTATCCGATGCCTTCCGCTCAGAGGTGTGTCTCGGGATGTTCTCACAAACATAATATCCACATAGATTGATCCCCGGTGGCTGCTTATCAACATTAACTAACCTTCTAAAATCTAGCTCATGTTTGAATTCACCGACAATTTCTTCTGAGAACCGTCTCCAAACCCTACAGGTCAAAGAAAATTAAATGAACAAGGGAGTTATTAATTACTTGATATTAGGAAATGAACGAAAGAGACCGATCGATATAGAGCTCAAATGATTAAAAATAATTACTTTTGCAGCATTTTTCTCATGTCGGCCCAACGCTTTGAATCCGAATCCATAGAGTCCATGATTAGAACTCTGGAGGTGTGAAGTTCAATATTTAGCAGAATCCAGTGGAACCTGCGGACACGTTACATGCACAGTCATGCATAACTCATCGATTAGACATACCATGCATGGAGTAAACAAAAGAGAATGGGCACAAGACAGAAACACTCACCCAAAATGGTAAGGAAATAGAATATGACTTTTGAGTTGATGCTTTCTAAGAAACTTGTACAAGTCTTTCTCCACGTCTTCGGGGTGATTTTGTAACACATGTCCATTAACGATATGTGGGTCAATGAACCCAACATCATGGATGTTTCTTATTTTGCATTCCCAAATCTTCAATCTGCATAATAGCGTACGCAACAATATAGTTAGGACAATATATATATATAGTGCAGGCAATGAAGAACGAGATGAGATAGAAATAAAGCACTTACAGAACGTAGCAACTCAGGATAGATTTGTCGAGGTCGCGCAGATTGAACAGCTGGAACAATTCACTCATATGAACTTGTACAGACTACCGTTTGGTGTGATGCTCCTCTGTAACATCCGCATAAACATATTCTTTGTCAGCCCATGTTATGAAATGCTTGTACCAACGTAGCAGATTTCGCATTTGTGGTGGTAGACTCTTTTCCCGCGCAGGCTCGACGAGAGGCCCATTCCGCACATATTGTAATGCTATCTCACATACTGGCGCATCCTCAAGGCCTAACGAGGCACGAAGAGTCAAACCCATCTCGGACGCTTGTTTCATGGCACTCGCTACAGTCAATCCAAGTGTTGCCGCAGCTGCTATGATCTCGGGGTCCTCTTCCAGACCGGCTTTCACTATGAGCGGGGGGATCGATTGTTTATTCCGCATCCCGAGCTGGTCAACTTGTTTCCCGCTTTTTTTACTTTCTTCTTTCTCCTCCTTCAATATTTTTGCTTGCCTACGAAGTTCATGTCCATAGTCGTCAGGCATATTCAGCTCGGCTTGGGACGGTGTCGTCAAAAAATCCTTAGCCCACTTCTTTTGCTTCTCAGTGAATACTTGCTTGGGCTCAGGCTCTTTTATCGCCTTCATATCCGCCTTCCATTTCTCATAATGAGCAGACGCGGCCAATTTGGTTTCAGCTTCACTAAGTTCCCAAGGCCTTGGGAGGAGAGGCTTCAGTGATGGCTCCGGTACCCTTGTGGTCTTAGGTACATAAGGGTCCGGGTTAATAGTCCAGGAGCGGGTTTCCTTGCTGTCCGCCTGCTTCTGCTTCTTCGTCGGAGGTGGATTGGGGGGCGTCGTACCCGCCGGAGGAGGATTGGGGGGCGTCGTACCCGCCGAGGGAGGATTGGGGGCGGCGGCTGCTTACCCGCCGGAGGTTGTGGATCGGGGGACGGCGTCGAATGGCGTGAAGGAGGTGTAGGTGAACCACCACGACCACCACCACCGCCACCACCACCACCACCACCACCATCGGAGGGGGGTGGACTTGTTAGCCTTGGCGCCTCGCCTGGAAACACTATGTACTTCTTTTTCCATAGAATGATCTGGCGCTTGACATCTCCAAGTCTTCTCTCCCCTTCGGGTGTAGCTTTGTCAATCTCCAGGTCCTCAAACTCTTGGACTATGTCTTCCACCGTGACACGAGCATAGCCATATGCAATGGGGTTGTTGTGGTGGAGTGCTCCAGGTGTACAGGGTAAAGCACTGCCGGTAGCTACCTTCGTGAAAACGTTCCCCATGGGATAATGCAGATCACATTCTTTCATCTCCTTTACATCATCCACGGGGTAGTGAGGCTCCGGTGCACGAATCTTGATCGTCGGTGCATTAGCACCAGGCGGGGCATCCGTGGAAGCCACGCTGCTTCTCCGCTGCTGGCTTCCGCGATCCGCTTCATGATCTTCATGCGGCCCTACAGCCGATTTTTCTTTTACTAGTTCATGCACGGTCTGCTTCAACTCATGGAGTTCCGATGCAAACTTCGCCAAAAGATCTGCATCCCGGTCCGTCTTTCTCTTACGGCTTCTGTAACAGTACGGGTCATTGTCCTGGGAAAACCCTACTTTCCACGGAATTCTGCCTTTGCCTCGTACATGTCCTCCGTGTTCATCATTCCCGAGGGCTGTTGTGAGTGCGTCTTTCTCTCTGTTGAACTTGATCAAGCCCTCTTGAGCTTGGGTCATTGCGTCAATAAGGGCTTGGGTGGGAGCAAACTTTTTCTTCCGGTGAACACACACCCCTGTCTCCGGGTCTAGCGATCCCCCATGCCCGTACCACCAGCTTTTGGCCCTTGGGTCCCATCCCTCTGTACCTAGAGGGATTCCTCGCACCCTCAGGTCCTCCTCCATCTTCTGCCACTTAGGCTCCGAAAGGCGGTATCCTCCTGGCCCCATAATATGATGGTACTTTTTCTTACTCGCATTATCCTTATTTTTTTTCGATATTTCCTTGAAATGCTCCGATTTCTTTTGCCTCACAAATTCTGGCCAATCATCTTTCAGTTTCTCATGTTGTCCATTGAAATCCGGAGTCTTGCCCTTGTTGACATAGTCATGGGTTAAATTTTTCTTGAAGTTCCGGAATGCTTGGGCCATCTTCTGAAGAGTGAACTCTTTAACTAGCCTCCTCCTCTCACGTCCACCCGGAACCTCGTTACCGAATTCATCGACTTTGTTGTATTCCGGAGGTAGAATGAAATGTTCCATAAGCTTTCTCCAGCAATCCTTTTTCGTTCTCTTGTCGACAAAACTGAAACCAAGACGTGCCTTCTTTGGCTCCTTCCATTCCTGGACGGTGATCGGGACGTTGTCTCTAACAACGACTCCGCATTGGTTGATAAACTTTGAGGTGTGCTGTAGGGGCTTGCCGGTTTCACTGACAAAATCAATGGTATATGTTTCTCCTGTTTTCATCGCCTTGGATTTGCCACGCTTTGTCGTACTCGATCCGGCCGAGGGCTAAAAAAAGAAAGAGAGTCGCGCGCGTTAATACATATGTATTCACATTTCAGTAAGTTTGTATCACGAGAGGCTCAATGTATATATATACCTCGCCGGAGGTGGTTGCCACTTGCAATTCGAGATCGTCGTTTGTTGACGGTTGACCTCCGTCGACAATGTCCGTTCCTTCACCTTCTTGATCATCGACAATGTCTGTTCCACCGTCAAGGTTCAGAAAAGAAGAGACTACATCCTCTTCTTGCTCATCTGCTGAGCCCGGCACATAAGGAATCTCGTTGTTTATGATGCCCATTAAATAACGTTCAGCCTCCGGATCCCTAAGCGACTCGGCTCTATCGTCCGCCATATGTCACTCCTGCATGTAGTAAAAATTAATTAAGTATAAAGGAATTAAAAAATAAGATTAAGGGGACATAGAGGAGGAGCAGCGACGGTTGAATGATTAAGAGCTATTAATTTTTGCTTTCATTTCAGCCATTTTTTGAATTTGAAAACAATTTTGGAAATTCGTGAATATTTTATCAAACTCGTAAACATTGTTTTTTGAAAGTCGTGAGCACTTTTAAAATTTATGAAAATTTTCTCAAATTCATGATTTATTTTATTTCGTGAATTTTTCTGAAATTAGTGAAAAAAAGAACTCATGAATAGTTTTTGTATTCGCAAACATTTTTTTTAAAGTCATGAACATTTTTTGAACACACAAGTTTTTTTAATTCATATTTTTATTTTGAATTAATATTGTGTTGAAGGACGAGCATTTTTAGGAAATCATGGACATTATATATTTTCCAAATCTGTGAACATTTTATATATAGCAAACATTTTGTGAACTCACGAACATTTTTAGAATTCACAAACTCTTTTAAAACTAAGAATTGTTTTCACAAAATTATTTTTTATTTCTGCAAGGCGGCGACGAGGAGGAGGACGCGGCGACGAGGAGGACGGCAGGCGGCGGAGGACGGCAGGCGGCGGCGGGCGAGAAGGCGGGCGAGAAGACGAGGGCGAGAAGACGACGGCGGCGGTCCCCTCTTCTTCTAGGCACGGGAGGAGGACGGCAGGCGGCGGCGGGCACCTACCGGAGATGAGGGCGGCGCGGAGAAGACGAGGGCGGCGGCGCGGAGAAGACGAGTGGATGCGTTTGGTCCTTAGCGCGGAGAAGACGAGGGCCGCGGAGAATATATAGGGCAAGCCTTTAGTCCCGGTTGGGGACACCAACCGCGACTAAAGGTACCCTTTAGTCGCGGTTGGTGTCCCCAACCGGGACTAAAGGTACCCCTTTAGTCCCGGTTGGTGTCACGACCCGCGACTAAAGGTTCTTTCGCGCCGTTTTCGTTCCCGCGCGGAAAGAGCCTTTAGTCGCGGTTCGTGTCACGAACCGCGACTAAAGGTCCTTTTTCAAATACTTTTCATTTTAAAATCTTAAATATACAAATAATATATCAAAAAATTCAGAAAAATAAAACTAATTCATTTTAAAATCTTAAAAATACAAAAAATATATCAAAAAATTCAGAAAAATAAAACTAATTCATTTTAAAATCTTAAAAATAGAAATAATATATCAAAAAATTCAAAAAAATAAAACTAATTCATTTGAAAATCTTAAAAATACAAATAATATATCAAAAAATTTAAAAAAATAAAACTAATTCATTTTAAAATCTTAAAAATACAAATAATATATCAAAAAATTCAGAAAAACAAAACTAATTCATTTTAAAATCTTAAAAATAGAAATAATATATCAAAAAATTCAAAAAAATAAAACTAATTCATTTGAAAATCTTAAAAATACAAATAATATATTAAAAAATTCAAAAAAATAAAACTAATTCATTTTAAAATCTTAAAAATACAAATAATATATCAAAAAATCCAGAAAAATAAAACTAATTCATTTTAAAAATTCAGACCGATTGTTTTGTTCTACATCCTCGATCCCTTGAAGGTTTGACAAAAGGTTTGATACATCATTCAGTTCATCGACCAAATACAAATCATCCGGATTCGCCATCGTACGTTTTAATTCACATGATCCATTCAACAAAGTTTGGTACAATAAATTATTACACATCAATTCTTCCCTTGTGTCCCTGCTTGCTTACGATTGTGCCGTGTCAGTGTTCACTTTAACTTAATGCTTGGGTCAGTGTTCGCTTTGAAGGGCGGAATTTCACCAAACATATTATAATCTTCTGACATGTCTGTCTTGTCCTCCACTCCCACGATGTTTCTTTTACCTGAAAGAACAATGTGGCGCTTTGGATCATCGCATGATGTACTGATCGTTTTCTTATCTTTCCGTTTCCTCGGTTTGCTACTCATGTCCTTCAAATAAAAAACCTGAGCGACATCTTTGGCAAGGACGAATGGTTCGTCAAGGTAACCAAGATTGTTGAAATCCACCATTGTCATTCCGTATTGCTCGTCCACCTTTACCCCACCTCCTGTTAGCTTGAACCATTTGCACTGGAACAAAGGGACCTTAAAGGAGGGTCCATAGTCAAGTTCCCATATCTCCTCTATGTAACCATAGTATGTGACCTTTTGCCCATTCTCGGTTGCTGCATCAAAGCGGACACCACTGTTTTGGTTGGTGCTCTTTGTATCTTGGGCGATGGTGTAAAATGTATTCCCATTTATCTCGTACCCTTGGAAAGTCGTTATAGTCGAAGATGGTGTCTTGGCCAACATGTACAGCTGATCTCCAACATCATTGTCATTCATTAAATGTTTTCGCAACCAACTGCCGAAAGTCTCCATGTGGGCCTTTCTAATCCAGGATACAGGCTTCCCCGGGTTGTCCGAGCGTAAAATATTCTTGTGTTGCTCGAAGTACGGAGCCACCAAGCTGGAATTTTGCAGAACTGTGTGGTGTGCTTCAGTCATAGAATGACCGTCCATACATATCGTTGATTTCCTTCCGATCGTGCCTTTTCCACTTAGTCTCCCCTCGTGCCGCGATTGAGGAATACCAATCGGCTTAAGGTCAGGAACATATTCAATACAGAACTCAATTACCTCCTCATTTCCATAGCCCTTGACGATGCTTCCTTCTGGCCTAGCACGGTTACGAACATATTTCTTTAATACTCCCATGAACCTCTCAAAGGGGAACATATTGTGTAGAAATACAGGACCGAGAATGGAAATCTCTTCGACTAGGTGGAGCAGGAGGTGCGTCATAATATAGAAGAAGGATGGTGGGAACACCAACTCGAAACTGACAAGGCATTGGACCACATCGTTCTGTAACAGTGGTAGATCTTCTTGATTGATTACCTTCTGAGAGATTGCATTGAGGAATGCACATAGCTTCACAATGGCTACTCGAACATTTTCCGGTAGGAGCCCCCTCAAAGCAATCGGAAGCAATTGCGTCATAATCACGTGGCAGTCGTGAGACTTCAGGTTTAGGAACTTTTTGTCCGCCATGTTTATTATTCCCTTTATATTCGACGAGAAGCCAGACGGGACCTTCATACTGCTCAGGCATTCAAAAAAATGACCTTCTCTTCTTTGGTAAGAGCGTAGCTGGCACGACCTTGAAACCATTCCGGATGCCGGTCATCTGGGTCTTTCAAAAGTTGCTGGTCCTGCCGAGCTTCCTTTGTATCATTTGTCTTCCCATACACGCCCAAGAAGCTTAGCAGGTTCACGCAAATATTCTTCGTAACATGCATCACGTCGATTGCAGAGCGGACATCTAGGACTTTCCAATATTCTAGCTCCCAAAATATAGATTTCTTCTTCCACATGGGTGCGTGCCCGTCAACTCCCCGCGGAACTGATTGTCCGCCAGGACCCTTTCCAAAGATGACTTTCAAATCCTTGACCATATCAAATATCTCAGCACCAGTACGTTCCGCAGGCTTCGGCCGGTGATCTGCCTTGCCGTTGAAATGCTTGCCTTTCTTTCTTACGTTATGATTTCGGGGAAGAAATCGACGATGACCCAGGTACACGTTCTTCTTACAATTACCCAAACGTACACTTTCAGTCTCATGTAAGCAGTGCGTGCATGCATTGTATCCCTTATTTGTCTGTCCCGAAAGGTTACTGAGAGCAGGCCAATCGTTGATGGTTACAAAAAGCAACGCTCGTAGGTCAAATTCCTCTTCTTTGTGCTCATCCCAGACACGTACACCAGGTCTGCCCCACAACTGTAAAAGTTCATCAACTAATGGCCTTAGGTACACATCGATGTCGTTGCCGGGTTGCTTTGGACCTTGGATGAGCACTGGCATCATAATGAACTTCCGCTTCATGCACAACCAAGGAGGAAGGTTGTAGATGCATAGAGTCACGGGCCAGGTGCTATGGCTGGAGCTCTGCTCGCCAAAAGGATTCATGCCATCAATACTTAGACCAAATCTTATGTTCCTTGCGTCAGCTGCAAAATCTTTGAACACTGTCGATCTTTCTCCATTGCGTTCCATCAGCGGGGTGTCTCAACTCCCCGTCGGACTTACGGTCCTCTTTGTGCCATCGCAATGACTTGGCATGCTTTTTGTTCCTGAACAGACGTTTCAACCGTGGTATTATAGGAGCATACCACATCGCCTTGGCGGGAACCCTCTTCCTGGGTTTCTCGCCCTCAACATCGTCACCAGGGTCATCGCCTCTGATCTTATAACGCAATGCAGTGCATACAGGGCATTCATTCAAATTCTCGTATTCACCGCGGTAGAGGATGCAGTCGTTAATGCATGCATGTATCTTCAGAACCTCTAAACCTAGAGGGCAGACAACCTTCTTTGCTTCGTACGTACTGGCGGGCAACTCGTTATTCTTCGGAAACATATTTTTCAACATTTTCAGCAAATTTTCAAATGATGAGTCAGCTACACCTTCCCGTGCCTTCCATTTTAGCAAATCCAGTGTACAGCCCAGCTTTTTCAGACTATTATCGCATCCTGGGTACAGCGACTTTTTGTGATCCTCTAACATGCGATCCAAATTCTCCCTCTCCTTGTCAGTTTCGCAGCGTCTCCGTGCATCAGCAATGGTCCGACCAAGATCATCAGCGGGCTCATCATGTGCCTCTTCTTCACCTTCACCTAACCCTTCCCCACCTTCAGCATCATCCTCCATGAAAGTATCACCGAAATGATCATGATAGTTGTCATCGATATCATCCCCTTCTTCATCTTCTTCCATTCTAACCCCTCTTTCTCCATGCTTGGTCCAACAATTATAGCTTCGCATGAAACCGTGCCGAAGCAGGTGCATGTGAACGTCTCTTGAGGAGGAGTAACCCTTCTGATTCTTACAGACAGCACATGGACATATAATAAAACCTCGCTGCTTGTTCGCATTTGCCACTATGAGGAAATCTTTCAAACCCGTAGTGAACTCGCCGGAGAGTCGGGGACCGTACATCCATTGCCGATTCATCTGCATTATTATTATATAAAGTATATAATTAACCATCATGCATTTGTTAAACAAACTAGCTAGAAATAATACAAATTAAACAATGAACTACACACATGCATATTTTATCAATGACACATGAAAGGTTCAAGTTGCTAACCGCGATCGCGGAGGAAAAATAAATGAGAAAGCTCAAGTGTGGCTCGGACACTTCATATCATGTTTGTTTCATGCTCTCGGGCATTTCATCGAACACCTTGTGTGCATAGGAGGAACCAAAAGCAAACCCACCACCCCCCTTCTGAATATTATGAAGTGAGCTGAGTGAAGTGAAGTGAGCTGAGTCCTATATATAGGGATGGGCCTTTAGTCCCGGTTGGCCTGGCCAACCGCGACTAAAGGCCTTCGGGCCAGCCTGAGGACCTTTAGTCCCGGTTGGCCAGGCCAACCGGGACTAAAGCCCCTCCCGTCCGGCAGCTGTCGACCGAGCGCGCTGGGCCCAGATAGTTGGTCGCGGGTCTCCTCCCGAACCGCGACTAAAGACCCCTTTGGTCACGGTTCGATTATTTTAGGGACTAATGGGGGCGTATGGAAGCCTCTTTTTCTACTAGTGAAGGAGAAGGTTGCGTAGTAGACATCATCGGGGTACGTCAGAGGCACGCGGTGGTGCCAGTGTCACTCGGCCTGGTGCAACGGCACATTGATGCGCTGCCTCTGCCGGGGAGCGCGTGGCGGCGCAAGGAGGGCGGGGAGGGAGGGGGAATGGCGGGCGGGGGCCTTGCCCTTGCGGCTGCTGCCGATGTCGGAGAAGAAGCCCAAGCTGGCGGTGGCTAGGGTTGTCGCCGGCGTGGGGGCAGGGGTGGCCAGATGGGGACGGGGAGCGAGTGGCAGTGGATGAGGACGGCCCCGCCGCACGCCCGGCTTAAAAAAGGACGACCGCCGTCGCTGACGCGTGGGCCCAAGATGGGCGGTCGTCATAAATAATGTTGACCGTCGTAGTTGGACGGCCGCCAGGTGGGAACGCAGCGCACGGCGAGGAGACGCGCGGCGCGTCCGCGCCGACGCATTCCAGGCACAATTTTGGGCCGGAAATGAGTCGGCGCGGATGCCGGGCGGACACGATTTGAGTTTGGGTCGACGCGTTGGGCCGCCACGTTTGTCCGCCCCGACCCAAACGGACGCGGGCGGACGAAATGGGTCGCCCCATTGGAGTTGCTCTAAATAAGACTATTTTATCAATCATTGTACATGCCCCGGATTTAATTCTCAGTCATTCGCAAAAAGAATAAAAAATAAAAAACAAACAAACTCAGTCACAGCACAAATATCTGACGCGGACGTGCATCATGCCCCTGTTAATTATGTGACTGCCACGACTACGTCCCGTGCTTCGAGGAGCAGATGACCCTCGTCTTCGACCCCGCCCTCGACGACTACCGCAACCTCCCCGGCATCGAGACCCGCGTGCCGGGCTTCGGCTCCGCATACGGATTCACCTCCAAGAATGACGTGTAAGCTTGTAGTACTACTCCCTCGGTTTCCCTATTCTAGTGCGTACATCCTTTTAAATAATAAAGATATACAAACTTTGCAAAGTTTAGCCAGCGTTACATAAAAAAATATCAACCCCAAAAATGCCTAATAAATAAAGTGGTACTAAAGTTGAAATACTTATTTTGATATGGAGGGAGTGTAACAGAAAACTATGTTTCACGATGTAGCTCATGGTATTCAATTAGATCTCATATTTTTCTCTATAATTTTGGTCAAGCTTTACATATCATGACTTGCACCCTATTCTAGATCAGTCTATTGGCACTTACTGCATTATGTTTGCCATGCATGTCCAGGCATAACATGTTTTGTATGATAAGGCTCCGCGAAGAACTGGAAGTAGTAGGATATCGTGACAAAGATACTCTTTTTGGAGCTCCGTACGATCTACGTCATGCTCCACCACCGCCCGGCCAGCCATCTCAGGTGTACTCTGACTACTATGCTCGTGTCAAGGATCTGGTGCAGCTTGCCAGTGAGAAGAACGGGAACAAGCCGGTCATCCTCATTGGCCATAGCTTTGGTGGCAGGGTCATCCTCGATTTTCTAAACTCGACTTCCCTTCCATGGAGGCAAAAGTTCATCAAGCATATGATTGTCATCTCACCCACACCTCCTACGGGCTTCACGCATGTGCTCTCGAACCTTGCATCCGGACCGGAGGATGTTATTGATTTTCCAACCGTTCACCCACTTGCATTGCGGCAGATGTGGAGGACCTTCGCGAGTCCCCTTCTATCACTGCCATCTCCCGCTGTTTTTGGTCAAAAGCCGCTCGTGATCACCAAAAACAGGAACTACTCGTCATATGACTACCCACAATTTCTTTCGGCGCTCGGTTTCAGCACCGACGAAGTTGTGCCCTTCACGAAACGGGTGCTTCCGACAATGCTGAGGGTTGATGCGCCAATGATACCAACAACATACCTCAATGGAGCCGGCGTACAAACGATGGAGCAGGCGATATATTGGGAAGGTAACTTTGACGTCGCCCCAGAGATCGTGCATGGCGACGGAGATGGGTGCATCAATTTGGTTAGCGTGTTGTCGTTCGCCAAGGAGCTGCATAGGCAGCAGCGGCAGAATAACATACACTTCAAGTTCGTCAAGATTGATCATGCCACACACTATGATATTGCTAGTCGAGAGCATTCACTTAGAATAATTATGAATGAAGTTCTAGAAGCAAATTGCTGAAGAGTCAAGGCAAGATTTGCCGAATAACATACACTTCAAATTCATCAAGGATCATGACACGCTTCGATATTGTTATTCGGGATCATTCACTTAGGAGCTATGTCTGTAATTCTAGAAGCAAATTCCTCAAGAGTCATCATGTATTACTTCTTTCTTTCAATAAAGCACTTTTTCTTGTGGGGGATAAAGCACATTTTCATTCGACCGATATATCAAGGTGATACATTCGCATTGAGCGAATGCGCGTCCTGTGCATAACACGATGCACATAGCCGACACGTTCAACACAATCAAAAATTAAATCTCGTCTTACATCAATAATAAAAAAGAGTCCAGCCTAAGATTACAAAACTACTATTTAAAGAGTACACTGCCATCCATGATGGGACCAGCCTAGATGACATCATAAAAAGTATCTCTATCCTCTGCCTCCGCAGATAGACCAATTACAAGTTCTTAGATATAATCCATCTGTGTACAATTTACGCCATGGAGGAGTGAAGCTACCTGTGGAGCAGCAGTTGTGGCATCAATGCTTTCCTAGAGGTGGCGGGAGTGGCGGTTCTGCAGGAAGCGGCGAAGACTGTGTACGATGACCTTTGACGGTGGACTCTCCCTACGGACGGCGGCGATGAGGAAGAGACGCCATGAGATGAGCGACGATGGCTCTCGAATTGGGAGAGGGGTAGGGGAGAACGATAGCGGGGTCTTGGACAAACAAGGGGATCCTTTCCCAGGGGTGTCGCTGCCGCCGACGCCGCGCTGTGCAGGGCATCCGCGTCTCTAGACCCATCGCCACCGATTTGCCACCCACCACCCATCGATCGATCTCTTGGAAAGCCTAGCAAAACCCTACCTGCAGAGGATCCCGACGGCTCCGACAGTGAAAGAGGACAACAAGGTAGCGAGGGGGGCCCAGCGGATGCGGCAGCGCGGGCGGACGATTCAAAAAAATCCTTCCTCTCTTCCGCTTGTGGTTTTTGGGGCTTGCGTGCGTGGGTGTTCCTTGACCTTTTGTTTTCGGGTTGTGGATGTTAGACCTTGTATAATGCTAAGTGCTTGGACGTGGTTAGAGAAATAAACCGGGTTTTTCTGAAGCACCAGTGCCTATTTCTATAGAAGAGACGTCTAATTAAGCGTCTAACCTATACAAATAAGCACCGGTGCTTCAAGAAAGCCTGGTTTATTTCTCTCAGCACCTTGCATTGTACGAGGCCTTAGGCGAAACAGAAAATCAGGACATGGGATTTTAGTTAGCAAAAGAAAAATGAGTGAGCGGAGGAGGTCGTACGACGGATGGGGGAGTACTAACGAAACGATGTATGGACTCCCCTTTAGGAGTACAGATTTGGGTTTATTTTAGTATTCATAGTTCAAGTTTTTCTCCAGTTTTCTGTGTTTCTATCCGGTTAGGTTTTATTTTTTCCTTTATCTTTTTTTTCGTTTTTCCATTTTTGCCGCATTTCTGTTATGTTCTTTTCTTTTTCTTTTATTTTTTCCTATTTGTTTGTCTTTTTCTTTTCTACATGTTCTTACTTTTTGTATCATCATGTATAAAGATATGTTCGTAGTGTTTTTTGAAAAAAATATTTTAAAATGGCTCATATCTTATTTTGAAAACTTGTTGAAGGGGTGTTTAATTTTTTTTACGATGTATTAAATAACATTTGTTGTGTACTTTAAAAAGGTTGACTACTTATTTAAAAAATATATCCGGCATGTTTTAAAAAAATGTTCTCTATGTATCTGGAAAACAATTCATAGGTTGTTAGGAAAAAAACTTATTTTTTTTTTAAATTGTTCATCATGTATTAAAAAAATGTTCTTCATGTATCTAGACATTGTTCCACGAGTACTTTTAAAATGTTCATTATTTCTTTGAAAATGGCCATTCTGTATTCTAATAAAGTTTAGTGTGTATTTCAAAAATTGCACTAAAAATAATAGAATACTTTTTAAATGCACGGTGAACATTCTTCAAATACACAACAATGATTGTTTTAATATGTGTTAGCATTATCTAAATACTCGATGACCATTATTTAAATCTATGAACATTTTTAGAACACATGGGGAACTTTTTGAATTCAGGAAAAATACAGTTGTAGCAGACAGCGATTCCCCGACAGCGAATGGTGTCCATCATACTGTGGTCACAGTATTATAGGACCGATTCACACACAAGTTCCGTAAGCAAACAGGTCATATTTGACCAGAGAATAGTTTGGTTTTACCCATCGACATCTTGAAATTACACCCATAGAAAGTCTACCACGCACAGAGCAGTAAAGGAGGCCATTCCATTCAAAATGTGGTTGCGCCTTAATCAGGCCTTCAACACCTCTCGCGGCACCCCCAAAAAAAAAGGCCTTCAACACCGCCTTGTGGATCATCGTCTCCCTTGTGTGTTTGGTGGCAGCTCTTCTCCACCAGGTCCAGGAGCTTCTCCAGGTTCGACGCTCACGAGTTGAGCACCCCGTTGGCCGTTGCTGTCCTGGGCTGTCCGGAAGGACACGATCTCCATCAGTCTGTCAATCTTTGCAATCAGGGTGTTTGAGTTCACCATGTCCAAGATATGCTTCTCTCATTCCTGGGGGATATCTTGTACACCAAAATAGCAGACAATTGCAGATTATCACTGCTAAGTTGTAGACGATTCAACTTACCAACAGGTGAGGGCCAAATGTGCAATGCAACTTTGGTTACCGTAACTTCTGTGCAATCTGTTGTTGTATGAATTTTTTTTTTTTTGCGGGTGTTGTTGTATGAATTCATCGTACAGTATTGATTAACTTGTGCCACTAATGGATTGTCTGCTCTGTTGACTATTGGTGCTACTCACTGATTGCCCAAAACTTCATGAATTGAAGTATTGAACTGTCTCTCTGCCCTTGCTACTATCTTTTATGGTGTATAGTTTGTGCCTTCCGTTTCAAAAGAGCGGCGAAAGCTTTGCATAATTTTGTTAAATGAACTGTGTAACAGCCAGGAAAAAAAGACACATAAAAGTCGATCCTGCTGGCAAAAGAAAAACCAAAGTTCCAATTATTTGATTGAGTCCAGCCTCATTACATTACACCAAAGAACAATCCCAACAGCTTGCGTTTGCAACCAACAGTGTTAATCTCAACTTCTCAAGCCAAAGGATATCTCCGCTTGTTTAGACACAAGAGTGCCCCTCCGCTTGTCTTGCTAAACAATGTGATCGAAGAGTCTAACCTTTGGGTTAAAGCCGGGGCGAAAAATTTAGGGTCTTTCTTATTGCGAGAGTAATTGCCATGCCGTTTCTTGGCACTGTGTTGTAACAAACTCTTTCTCCTCCTCATTTAATATATGAGGCAAATCTTTTGCCTCCGTTTAAAAAAAAAAGCCAAAGGATATCTCGTTTACACACAGATCATGTAATCGCTATGTGCACAACACCAGCCACATGAAGCATATTTCTCCAGGAACCAACACAATTTCAGATATGATGTGACATTCACTTGCTTGGTGTAGCTAGTCATCAAGCATAAACACCATTTTCAAGGAACGCCAATGAACAGAGACCCAGAGCTTTGCAGAACAACTGAACCCATCTCAAATTAGATTTATATTCATTGAACTTCATAGAATTCCTAAACATTCGAAACTAACATACCAGAAAGACAGAAGCAATGGGCGTTGTGGTGATCTCCTTTGCTAAATTAGGGCGCCTCCGCCTGGATGTTGGGGCTTGATAACTGGAATGGACCAGATTGTTGATTAAATTTTGCTTGATATATACTCTCTCTCCGGTCATATTACCAGTAATTTATGTTGTAGTAGATATATATTCACTCCAACGGAACTATCTATGATAGTATGTAGCATAAATGTTTTACAAGATATTACTAGAACTTTTGAGAGTTTGACATTACATATGTCTAAAATTATAACTTTTTCAAGAACCATTGGCAGTAATATATATTGTTAACATCCATATTTTAAGCAACACATGAGTTCAAAAAATAATTTAACTGACAAAAAGTCCATTTTCAGACCTTGAACTTTACGTGAGTCCAATTTTTGTCCTAAAACTATCAAACCCTCCAAAATAAACATTGACCATTCCCTTGGACTATCGATTGATTTGAAAGCAGTTTTTGTAAAATACAGTAGGCTAAAGAATGCTAATGGGAATTCAAGTTACAAAGTGGCATACAGGGTATGCATTAAGCAGAATAGCTTAGTCCTAGAGACAAGGTTCTATTTTCAATGTAAACGAGAATTTAGAATAAGTTATAGCGTTTTCCACTTTCTATGTACAAGTATATAAATGTAATGTTTTGTACTCTCTAGGGTAGGAAAAGGAGACTAATACATCATATCTAACAGAATACCCTGATGCTATGATACATTGGCTCCAAGTGATGTTACCTCATTGCTAATATACCAATCCATACTTTCCAACCCTTGAAGCATATCAATAATTTTCTTTATTGTAGGTCTTTTGGTACGCTCAGGATTCACGCAGATTAGACCTATCTGAATGCATCTTGTTATTTGTTATGCAACCTTCAATTCCGTGCAATGCCTCGAACATGAAAAACAAAAGATGGGGGCGCGGATGGACTCCGCGGGCGACTGGGGCGGCGATCGCCGGGGCGTTGCCATTGACAACTGCGGCTCGCTCGTGCGTCGGCGGCCGGTTCTGGGCGCTGGTCGGATCGGATGAGGAGGATGCGGATGGTGACGGAGATGACCCGGCGGCCTCACCTCCGTCGCCGACTCCGTTGGATCTGATTTGTGAGTTTTTCCATTCTGGTTATGATGAAGACGAGGTAGCCATGACGGTCAACAAGGTCTTGCCGGTGGACAATCCGGCGAGGGTTGGGCTTCACGCGGGCGAGAGGAAGGAGATGGTCCGTCGCGTTGTTCACCGGAGAACGGCGGCGACCAGACCATGGAAGGGCCCCCTACCTAAGGTACGTCTTCCGAATCTTACGCTTTTCGATTTAATTCGTCCGGACTCCTGGACCGAGGTTAAGAAGAAGAGGCATCTGCCCCGGAAGGTGGCTGGACCAGCGCCGGCGGCGGCCGCGCCGTCGATCCCCGGGATCGGGATCAGGGCGGCTCGGGACTTCTGTTTGAATTTGATTCTGGGCCGCGATGGGCTGAATCTGTCAGTTTCTGGGCCGCAACTGGATGGGCCGGAGATAGCTGGGTATGAGGCCCAGGCTATTCCGAAACCCACCAGGATTGCATCCACATATACATGCAGAGACGAGATCGTTCTTTCCCCTACATGCGAAGTTCCGCCGAGAGCTAGGGTTCATCGGAACGGGACGCTGGGGTTCCCCTCTTGACGTGCGCGACGGATCCTCCCCCTTGTTGCCATGGCGGGCCGAGGGGCGGGACTGCCTACCGCGAAAAAGCCCCCGCCAGTGGTCGCGAGTGGCCGAGCCGGGGTTGAGCCGCCGCCGCCCGCGGGCGCTGGGCGTGGCGCCGCCGCTCAAGTTGCCGCTGTGGGCCGGGGGGCGGCCTCGTTGGGTCTCGGCCTCCAGCGCCCGCTGCGGGTCGGGGCGGGACGCCTCCTGGTTCCCAGCCAGTGACGGCTAGGCCGCCCTTGGCACCGGTGGGTAGAGGTGGGCATGTTGGGCCCCGGCCGGCAGGGCCGACTTCGACGGCGAATACTGCTGCAGGGCGGGGCGGAGCCAACGACCCGAGGCTGGCTGTGGTCAACCAGGTCGCTCCTGCCGGTGTTCAGCCACGTGTCGCGCCACCGCCTCACTACGTCGCAAGGCCGGCGCAAAAACGTTCGGGCCCAACACAGACGAGGCAGAACTCAGTTGCTGGAGAGACTTTTGATCCGCCCCGGGGACAGTGGGGGGATGGTGGTTACGATGCATATGGGGATGGCCAACACCGTGGTTCGTCATCCACGGGAGGTGGTCGTGGTTATGCCTGGCAGAGTGATGGTTCTGCTGAGAGACCTTTTCTCGGCCCTCCGGGTGGTTTTGTCGAGGGAGCTTCTGGCCCGGACTATCGGCAGAGAGGTGGTTATCGTGGTCCCCGTGGTGGTCGTGGTGGGGGTCGTGGTCGGTACTATCGTGGTTTTGTCACGGCAGATGTCCTAAGGAAAGGACTTAGTCGTGGAGCCATCGCTACGGGTTAGCTTAAAGGGGTTAAAGTGGACAAGGGACGCAGAGAGTTTATACTGGTTCGGCCCCTTACGGTGAAGGTAAAAGCCTAATCCAGTTGTTGTGGAATTGCTAGGGTTTCGATGACCAGGGAGCGAATACGCTTTGCCTGAGTCTCGAGATGTTTTCTGTTGTCCTAAACCGCCGCCGGGTCATCCCCTTATATACATGGGTTGACGCCCGTCGGTTTACAGAATCCCGAGGCCGGCTCATAAACGTGTCCGGCTCGGTCTCTGCTCTTTCTATCTTACAACACAAGTTTACATATCAATGCCGGTTTGTGTCTACAGGCCTTAAATCGGCTTTGGGCCCTGGGCCTTCATAAATCGTCACCATCTTTGTCTTCATGGGCTTTAGATACAGTGAACCATTATGGGGTTAACCCGGCCTCTCCTGGCCGGTTTACGCCCAGTAGTAATATCCCCAACATTAGGCCCCAGATTGATTTGAACTGGTTCATGTCAATCCTCAACGCATCATCACCTTCACAGAAATCTTGTAAACCGCCATGACGTCACTTTCCAGGACCATGATAAATCACCATGACGTCATCTGTTATTAAGAACGGCGCATAACCCACCTTTATTAACGGGCCTCCGACAATCGAGGGAATAGAGCTGTCACATATCCCATTTTTCAGGCTCGTCGATTCTCGCGCCTGCCACTTATCCATTCACCTTATAAATAAGGCCGAGGGGTCCTTTTCACTTTTCCCCCCGTGCCTCTTCGCATCTTCTTCTTCCTCGTGCCAACCAACCTTCGAGCTCTGCCGCCGCCGTCGACCTTCGCCTCTGCCTCAACAACGGCCGCTGCATCAACCTGACCGCACCAGAGAAACGCGGCGATCTTCCGCTGCTTGCTCAGCACCAGTAAGTTCCTCTTCTCCTCACTCCAGATCCACCATTAGGGTTCAGTGTTCTTCGTAGTTCTTCGAAGCTCTTGGAGCCGTTCTTCCTTGTTCCTCTTCAGTAATACCAATGACTAGTTAGATCTGATATTTTCCAGTGCCCTTGTAGTTTAAACTCCTTTTTCCTTGTTAGGGCATCTGCCTTATATAAAACTCATCTGAACTTGCTGAACTCTTCGAGCACTTGAAATTAGGTCAGAATATATTTTGATTTTCCAACGCACGGCAGATCTGAAATTACCATGCCAAGCTGTAAAACTTGTTTTTCCTTCACTTACGCATCTTTAGACTTGTATCTTCAATACCAGATTAGGCGGGTTAATCCCGTAGGAAAATGATGACCCAGTAGATACCATTAGTCCCCTGTTGAACCGCCAATGCATTCATCATTGTACTGTCTCCATTGTTAGGCTCCGGTTTACCAATAACAAACCCCGGTTTTGATAATATGCATACATCCTCGCATCGCTTTATAGTTGTCAATTGTGAATCTTAAACCGGCAATAATTATGTTTCAGCTTATCATTGAAATGGCCAAACAAGTCTATGAGTGCAACTGGGCTCCTTCCCGAGTCACTGAAGAACAGTTGAGCAGATGTGTCGCAACTGGTGCCTTAGCCAAGAAAGAGGTCATTCACTGGAGGGCCCCTGGTCCAGAAAATCCTCTTGAACCCAAGGACGGAGAAGTAGTGGTTTTTGTTGACCATCTGGGTCAAGGTTTTAGCCCTCCCGGTTCAAAATTCTTCCGAGACGTACTTGCCAGCTTCCAGTTTCACCCTCAGGACATCGGTCCAAACTCTGTGTCCAACATCTGCCATTTCCAAGTGTTTTGTGAGGCTTACCTTCAAGAAGAACCCACAGTTGAGTTGTTTAGAGATTTCTTCCACTTAAACCGTCGCACAAAGTTCACAGATGGACCCAATACTGAACTTGGCGGAATGGCGGTTCAAAAAAGGAAGGAAGTCAGCTTCCCTCATGCCAAGCTTCACAGTCACCCCAACACTACAAAAAAATACACTTCCGTGATGATACGTGTTTGTCACAGTAGGTCGCGTTTTTTGTCATGCATGTACATCCATGACAAATTTATGACAGAATCAAGATAGTCATACCTGTGCTGTAGTAGAAGTGTTCCATGACATTACCAAAATTATCATCACGGAAGTGTCCACTTCCATGACGATAAATCACGCGTCACAGAAGTGCTTTCGTCAAGGGTGACCGACACGTGGCATCCACCGTAACGGAACGCCGTGAAGCTATCGGGTCGGGTTTTGGATCCGATAACCCGTTAACAGCCCCGACCAATGGGGATTTTCCACGTGTAAAATCATCATTGGCTGGAGGAAACACGTGTCGGCTCACCGTTGGGACAGATGTCATCCGCTCATTGGACCGAAGGCGCCTATGATTCGGCGACACGTGGCACGGCCCAATAGAGGCCCATTCCTGTGAAGAGGCTGGCCCGTTTAACTTGGTCAAAAGGTGGCGGGCCGGCCCACGGAAAGCCTGTTAACGGCCTGTTCGCATATAGCCCATTTACAGCCCGCTAACCCAGGGCCCGTTACGCCCTATCCGAATTAGGCCCAGTAGCGTCATCTGGGCCATCCAATATGATTCAGCCCGTTTTAATTTCCGGCCCATGTGTGGCCCATGACTTCTTTCGGCCCATATGAGGACCTTTGTAACTCTTGGCCCATTAACGGCCCGTGGTGAAACTGGCCCGTAATGAACAGTGTATCACTTTATACCCATTAACGGCCCGTTATTCCATTGGGCCGTTTCCAGCCCAAGTTATCTTTCGGCCTTCTCAGGGCCCATTGATTCTTGGGCTCATTTGCAGCATTCGGTTACATACGACCCGTTACTGTCATTTTCTGCTTGTGGGCCAAATTCAGCCCGTCGTTACAGTCGGCCCGTTTGCGGACCGTTAATACGTTGGGCCGTTTTCATGTCAAAAAAAACCCGTTGGGCTGTTTTCATATAGTTATCAAATATGGCCTATTAACGGCCCGTTATGGTCCATGAATAGTACGGCCCATGATTGGCGAAATGATGATACGCCCCGTAGAAGGCCCATGGATCCTACGGCCCGTATGAGGCCCATGGATAGTACGGCCCGTAGAAGGCCCATGGATCGTACGGCTCGTAGAAGGCCCATGGACCCTACGGCCCGTAGAAGGCCCATGGACCCTAAGGCCCGTATAGAAGGCCGATGGATCCTATGGCCGGACGAAGGCCCATGGATGATACGGCCTGCAGGAGGCCCATGGTTACAACAGTCTGTGTGTTGCCACGATTATTTTGGCCTAGTTACCAAAAATAGCCTATTGTGGCCACTAGAAAAAAACAGAAAAAGAACTGCAGTGACTACAAGCAAACAACTAAACAAGACAATAAGGAAATAAATAAGCAAGCAATTAACGCTAGCCTATTACCGCTATTACACATATTACATCCACTGGGCATCAAAGTTCGCCACCAGTGCAAATATAGGGAACAAAGCAGCACATTACATACACTGGCCGTCAAAATTGCCCACCAGTGCAAATAAACGCGGCAGCAAAACAAGAGCATAACTGAAACAACTTCAGAAGAGCTCAAGAAACGTTATCCTGGGTATCCACCATGCTGGCAATAAGCTTAGCAAGCTGATTAGCTTTGTCCTGTTTGGCGCTAAAATCCTCCAACGCTTGCTGTTGCACGAGAAAGTATGCATCTGAATGCTCCATGGACTTCCGCAGTCCTTCGGCTTCTTGTCGCAGCACAGCTGATCGATGTCTTTCAGCTTGTAGTTGAGACTCAAGAAAACGAACTGATTCAGACAGTGAGTTTGAATAGCTTGTGCAAGCGGTAGTGGCCAGTAACTCGAACACTAAACCAAGACAGGACTTTGGGGTTGTCTCGCTGTCTTCAAGATAGTCTTCCTTAGCTGTTTTATCAGCTTTGTTGTCGACCAACAAGGATGTGTCACTATCCTGAACCTTATCTGCATTACTTCCTTTACCATTGCTTAATAAGGCACTCTTCCCCAATATTCTGTCAGCATTCTAAAAGAAGAAACAAGCAGACACATAACAAGTTTAGCATGTAGTAGTATATGAAACTCATTTCGGTGAACCAGTTCATTAGTAAGGTGGACAGGATTAAACTACCAAGTCTTCTATTGCCGAGTACTAGTACATAATAAAAGCATCAAACAAACATATATCTATGTCCTATGGTCACTGCATTGTCTTGTCAAATCAAAATAGAGACACGGTTCAAATCATATCAGTTCAAGACAAAGCAGCAGTGAAAGAATACAAAGCGTGGGAAACTACACGGCACAACAAGATTTCAGATGGGTACCACGGGTCTACATGTAGAACAACACTATTGGCTCTGTTGTGATGCTAGTAATGTGCATGATATGAAAGTCAACTGTATACACAATTGAAATTGAAATCAATAGAGCTGTTGATAAGAGCAAACCTGTTAAAGAAACATGTGTGAACATACCTGATGTGCCATTGGAGTTTCGATTGGATCCTTCAATTTAAAAATAAGTTTGTATGAGTAAATACAGTGATACAAGAGCAAAGCAATCATAGTTAAAAAAGGCGCGCCTAAGCGAGCGCTTAAGCGCGCCTAGGCTCTAGGCGTTGGAAAAACGCATTGCGCATAACTACGCATAATCTGTGCATAACTGTGCATAAGCATGTGCTTTGGTCAGTAAAGCGCAAGGCGGTGGCAAAACGCACAATTAACGCCTAGCGCTTTTTTGAACTATGATAGCAATGGAATCTTAAATTAGAACAGTTGTTCTTCAGGTTTAGGCACTTGTTCTACATGAACAAAGTACAGTAAGATGCAAGAATATAATACTAAAAAATAGAAAATGAGCTCATAGACCTTTCCACATTCTTGGTTCGGGACCAGTACAGAACAAGGCGTTCCCAGTCATCGTCCAGTAAATGTGTCTCAGGAGAACGTAAGGGAATTTGATGAGTTTCTTTGCCGGTGAAGTATGTTTTCTTCAGGTAATTCCGATACTGCCACCAAGCATTCTTGAAGATAGAAGAGGTATTAGCACAGGTTACCTCATCCTGAGTTTCCAAATCGGTCCTTCTCTATAGAGAAAAATGGGAAAATTTGCTGTATTATAACCATCATGGAGGTAGGATGTATGGGACGAAACAAAGTAATTGCCATGAATAACATTACTTACACATAACTCCTGGACAAACACCTGCAACTGGCATTTTCCTTCATCTTCAGTATAATATTTCCAAGATGGGAAGATACGCACATACGCTTTAACAACATCAAATGCGATAGATGCTAAACTACGACTAGCTGGTTGTGCTTCCTCCACAGGAATAGGCGTACTAACTAGTGGAGTTGGGGTTCGCCGTGATAGTACTGGCCCTTTGGGCACTGGAGCTGCCTTACTAACTGCTCTTGTTTGGGAGCTCTGTGGTGGAGATGATGCTGTGTCAACAGGAACTGGGTTACTATCGGCTGGGGTTGGGGTTAGATTGGGTGAAGCTGGTTCTCTGTCCATCGCAGTAGGGGTACAATCTGCGAGAGTTTGGGTTATGTGTGGTAGGGCTGGTTCTTGTGGATGTACAACCGGGGTGCTATCTCCACCAAGAGGTAGCACTGTTTTATTTGAAGACCGTGTTTTTAGTCCGCTAGATACTGGCATCACCCGCTCCAATTCAAATGGCTGATAAATAGGAAACATAGTTGAATGTACAGACATTGTATGAGAGACAGATGCAATAGATAGTGTGGAAAAAAGAGGGCATGAAATAGTTGACATGTATATTGTTTAACTAAAACGGATAGCATGACATAATTTCACATATATGATGTCCATCTAAACTAGATAGCATAGCATAACATAATTCAAAGATATGATGAATAACTAAACAGGATCGCATGACATAATTCACCTACATGTTATCTAAGTAATCAGGATCACATCATTTAATTCACATATGTGATTTATATGCTAAACAGAGGGCATTCGATATGATGTCTGAACTAAGAACATGGTGTTGAATATTGTGTATATGATGTCTAAACTATGCAATGCAAGACACCGTATGCATGATATGAGCAGTATAACCGTGCCAAGTTAGAGCATACACCTCAGTGGGGGAATAGGACTGGTCATCTGTCTCTGAATCCATCTCTGAGGAGCTATCTGGACCCAACAAGAGATCTGCTTCGACAGGTAGCACTGTCTCCTCTGAAGGCCTTGTTTTCACTCCAGATTTTTCCATCTCCCACCCAAATGGCTGATTCACAGGAAGAGTAGTTTAATGTACAAACATTGTCGACAAATAGAAATGTAATGAAGAAAAGGATGGGCAAGATATCATTCAAATATATGATGCCTGGTTAAACAGGATGGCATTGCACATTTCACATATATTATGGCTGGCTAAAAGACATGAGACTGCATAATTCCCATATATGATATAGAAACTAAACAGGTGGCATTACAGAACATGTCTAAACTAAGTAGATGACATATATGATGTCAAAAGTAGGCACTGCAAGGCAACATATGCATGATATGACTAACATTATCATGCCAAGGTAGAGCAAACACCTTGGGGGGTAAATAGGAGTGGTCAGCGGCGTCTGAATCCGCCTCAGAACAGATATCTTCCTCTGGATTACAATCTGGAGAGGGGTGGGGAGGGTTTGCCATTGAACCCACCATGGAGCGATGTCTGCATGACATTGTATTGCCGCGCAAAACTCTTCTCTTTTTCTCTACATGTTCAGCATGACTGTGTACAATATCTGACATGCATACGAAAAAATATGGTGAGATTATGTAAGGAGAGAATGCAGAAATTTAGAGTGATGGTAACAACCAGTGGATCGACGTTTTTCCGTTGAACCAAAATAGCCCTAATGGATCGACGTGAATGTATAGTAATAAGTGATGCAACAAGTGTACAACCTCTTTGCCGTAGCCATGTCGACCTCAGCATCATTGGGTTGGTCGCTGAAGCAGTTGAGGCAGAGGTGGCTGTCGGAGGTGTGGAGGGAGATCTGAGGAATCTGTAGACGGCGTCCAGGGCACTGCTCTGTTGTGATGGATCGTTCTGTCGTTGGAGCAGCTCCGGTGAGCCGTAAGACGTCAAGGCTGAAGCAGCACAAGACAGACATCGTCAATCTCAAGTGGGATTCTAATAGCATCTCCAATAGATGATGTAAAATGGATGTAAAATTAACATCACCAAAAACCACCTGACTACAACAGATGAGGTAAAAACTGTTGACTCTGAACTTAACTGTCGAAACTGAAATTTACTGTGGAACCTGAATGCTACTGTCGAAACTGAACGCAATGGTAGCAGAGAGGCACTTGACATGTAGTTTAGGGAGGGCCTGCAGTTCATCTTCAACCTGCACCCCCCTGAGCCGCCAGCCACCATCGGCCGAACCGCCGGCCCCAGCGCCGCCTCGCCGCCCCGAAACAACTCGCCACCGCCGCCCCGGCCAGCCCTCTAGGCCCCCCGCCCCCACCCTGAACCCTAAGATAGATAGTGGGGTACCTCTCCGGCGAGCCCCCGTCCCCGCTGCGGGTGGTTCTTCCTTAACTCCGGCGAGCCCCCCCAACCCCTGAAAATCGACTGACCCAAAAGTCGATTCAGTCGACTGAAGTGTGGCTTAATCGGAGCAGAGTAGCAGCACGAGCGAGGGGGAGAGCAGCAGCAGCTGGGCGAGCGAGCGATCGAGCGAGCGAGTGCCGGAGCAGCAGCAGCAGCGCGAGCGAGCGAGAGCCGGAGCAGCAGCAGCAGATCCGGCTGGTATGGACGCCGCCGCCGAAGGGGCCTCACACTGGGGGAGAGCCGCCGTGGAGATGTCGCCCGCGGCGCCGGCTTCAAGGTAGCCGCTCCATGGGGGTGCGGGATGGAGCACCGTCGGCGCCGGGAGGTCGAGTTAAGGAGAAGGTGCGATGCGATGAGTGTACAACCTCTTTGGTGGCGCCGAGTAGGCCTCGGCTTCGTCCGAGGAGTCGGTGAGGATGCTGCGGTTCCGGTGGAGCAGGTTAAGGCGGCGCTGTGGGGATGGAGCAGCCGCGATAGACGAGGCGATCGTCGGAGCAGCTCCTTGGAGGTGGAGGATGGGGCGGCTGAACTGGCGGGACGGCGAGATGGACGACGGATCCTCATCCGGGGAGGTGGACGAGGGACGTCGAGCTATTGCGGTGGACGACGTCGTCGGGGAAGAAGCTCCGGCTGGGCTGCGGTGACGTGGCGGACGGAGGAGGGTGGGGTTTCGCGGCTGGAGCGGAGAGGTTATGGCGGCCTGGGATTTCGATTGGCGAAAAGGGGGCGATGGGAGGGGGTGAAGCATGACTTAGGGACGCGCTTGTCCAAAATGTAGGGTGTGTTACAAAAGTACCCCCACCGATTTGAACTACCGTCCCTTTCGGCTCAGGGTTAGAAGGGGGATTTCGCGTGTCGGGATTTGGCAGCTGGAGGGAGTTTTCGCGCGCGTTGTAATTTCGGGATAGCAAGGCGCGGGTTGTGAAGGCGCCAATTTTGGGAGCACGATATCTAAATTTTCGGGATATAACAAGACGCGGGTTGAATTTTAGGGACAAGCCTAACGTGTAGTAATATTGTACTTGTACGTACCAAATCAATTCGCACTTCCCTCAACTAAAAAGAAAAAGAAAAAAATAAAACTTTTCACACCACACAAAGAGAGAGTCTTGCCCCGTTTTACTATACAAATGCTATTCAAAGCTACTCCCTCCTTCCATCTATATAGGACCTAATGCGTTTTTTGATGCTAACTTTGACCAAATATTAGAGCAATGATATATGACATGCAACTTACACAAAGCACACCGTTAAATTCGTCTGTGAAAGGTTTTTTCAATGATATAATTTTCACATTGTGCATGTCATGTACTATTAATCTTGTCAATAGTCAAAGGAGGTCTTAAAAATCTCATTACGCCCTATATAGATGGAAGGAGGGAGTATGAATCCATGTTATGTCCGATTAAATTTTTTCGCTTGCTGTATAATGCATGTAACCTACTCATACCAACATTTTACTGCATTCCAAATGTCTATACTACCGCTGCAATTCGAACTAAATTTGAATTCGTTTCTCTATTTCAATAAGAATCTACAATCATGATTGTTGCCAACTTCAACCATCATAGTTTCCTTGCTATCCGCCAGATATAAATCGGACGGCCTATAATGCAGGATGGCAGGCACACCATCATCAACAACTCCGTTTTTTATAAGAGTAGAGATAAAATATATTAAATGTAGTATAACATGTTCATAACCACACCATGTGTATCACCGTTATATATATTCACACAAGCGTTGGTTTGAAACACTATGATAAATTCTTCAAATATCCGAATTCACTTTTTATAATGAAGTATATATGATCTCAATTCGTCTTTTACACCCACACAACCCTCGTATCTTTGTAGCTAGCGCTAACTTTCTCTTGTGCATGCACACGCCCGCATCCCTCTCACCCTCCCTCGGCATTCTCTAGCTCCATCGCGCAAATTCGTCTTTTCACTTTAGGTCGTTCACCCATGGTGTGTGTAGGCCCCCAGCTCCTTCTTTACGGCACACATCGATCGATATGCCTCTCTAGCCAGGTGTGCCTAGCACAAACACAAGCTTCCCCTCTTCTCTTGTCACCGTCCATGCCTCACTCCCACCACTCTTTTCATCGTTCTCGTACTTGCACACTCCTCCCCCCTCGATATAGTATGCCTCTCGTACCACCTCCTACATGCATCCCTCTCTCTCTATCCTTTTCCTCGTGCCTCATTTGCTTCTAACACACACATGCATGTATATCGATCGATCTCCCAGCATATACCTAGATCGACTTTAACTACCCCCCCCCCATCGATCGACGTACCTCACAAGTTATGTCTCTCCTTTCTCTAACAAAGGGCGATTGATCTTCCTATGTAGTTACGTCTGCTTACCACAGCCACATCGTCCGCCCTCATCATTCGTGCATGCCTCCTGACCCGTCTCTCACACGCACGTGCACAGACAACAAGCAGCCATCTCCTCTCTTATTGATATTGCGGGCGTGCCCTCCGTTTGTCTAGCAAGCCTATCCCACCATTTGTTTGAAGCAACTCCACTACCACCCCCTCCAACACTCTAGCTCTATCTCTCTCCCAACCTTATTCCTCTCCTGCACATATGCATGGATGCTGATCGATCTCCCTTAATACATGAGGCAGATTGATCTCCTTAATACATGAGGTAGGCCTCTCTCCTCCTCCACACATATACCAGCCATTGTACCTCTATAGTTAATTGGGCCTCCCTCTTCCCCACCACACACCGATAGTCGAGCGCTGCAGGTAGGTATCCATGCCACAGAGACAAACTGCACATGTCCCATCTCACGTTCCAGTAGGCCAGCCACTCTATATCTTTGACGTGGGCACACACAAATTCGATGGCACTCTTTATCGATCGCGCGCGCACACACACACACATCATCCCTCTCTTCGATTCTATGGACACCTCAAGCTGATGATACCTCCACTCTCTTCTCGTGGATCGCCCCCTCTATATATATGTTATATCCAGGACTCTATTTCACACACATTGCATATGTTACATTTTTTGATTGACCCCCCCCCCCAAAAAAACTCTCAAGAACCCACACACTATATCTCTCTAGGTTTGTATCTCTCTCACACAACCCCACGTACGTGGTGTACGTATACAAGAAGAGAATAGGTGCACCGTGCACGTACTCACGCTTCGTGCCCAGCCACACCCGCGCGGGTACACGGTGGAGCTCATTTCTTTACGAAATGGCAGCCCACGTGCTAATTTGAACGCCTGTAGCGGTTGTTTACCTAGGGAGGTCGTGTACCACGCGTGCACGAAACAAAGTTCGACTTGACGTGTTGCCGCGTTATTTTTAAATAAAGTTATAGCGCTCAATGGCACGTACACAGAATATAAAACGATTTTTATGGAGAAAAAGGTAGTCCGCTCACTATATACAATGGAGCCTGCCTGCCTGGTTTGTCGCTCTTCAGAGTATCTCACACAAGGCTGCGGTGGCCTCTCTCTTTCTCACCGTTGGTCACTGATCCGGCCGCATCTCGTCCGCCGGGGGAAAGGGAGTGCGGTGGCCTCTCTCTCTCCCACCGTTGGTCACTGATCCGGCCGCATCCTGTCCGCCGGGGGAAAGGGAGTGCGGTGGCCTCTCTCTCTCTCTCTCACTGTTGGTCACTGATCCGGCCGCATCCCATCCGCCGGGGAAAAGGGAGGAAGTGCATCATTTCTCCGTTTGACGGCGCCGAGGCAGCACATCCCGATCTGCGGTACACGCCGTTCTCTCTGACCAAGCTCCGACGCGGCAGGGCCTACGCGACCTGCTCGCAGATTCCGCCTGCCGCCGCTCACCTAGTTACATCCCGACGACCTCCAGGTATCCCCTCCGGCCTTGCTCCACTGCCCGTCTTCCCACGTTGCTGCATGTGGATCTTCCATAGTTCTTTGCCCAAAACGTAGCTCGTCCGGCGTACTTTCCATATTGCATTCTCGTCCTCACACCGTTTTAGACAAACACAACCGTGTTGTTATCTTCCCTTAGGACAAGGAATATGCTTCTTTTTTGTCGTCGCATGTGTCATCAACTGTTATTGGCCAGTAATTGTTTCCTTTCTACTCGTTGCTATTGCGACCTTTTGGTGAACTGCACAAATCACTTTTTTCTTAAGAGTGTTTTGTGCAGTTGTACTAAAATGTCACACGGGCAACGTCTCTACATTTTTGTGCAACTGCACAAAGGGAGATTGGTTTTGCTCTATCCTCCTCATCCAACTCCGAGCTTAATCTTCTCCAACTAGTTAGTCTTAAGAGAGACTGCAAAGGTGACCGGCTTCTATTTGTGTGTTTATTGTTTCATCAGCAGTCCACTATTATCGTAATCACACTTAATATCTTTGGAACAGGGACGCTCAACTCTATTTTAGTGGAACTGCACAAAATGATCGGAATGTTGCATGCTCCAGACAGCTACTTTTTTCCCAACATGCCTTGTTGATTTAGACAGAGCTGGGGGGACGTTGCTGCCAATGAAAGCATGGATCAATTTTAATTTAACACCTTCTCACAACTCTGCCTTCAGTTGTGATGTAATTATTAGCTCTGATCTGCTAATAATTGACATGCATTAGCAAGGAAGTTAGTTTTTTATTGTTTCCGAAAGAGCATCGATGGCAAGACACGCGAAACAAAAGCTGAAAGCTCACACCATTGTACAATTTCATGTCGCTGGAAAAGTATTTGTATAGTACGTCAATTATGTAAACAAATGATGGAAGCTTGATAGCATTGCCAGAAGCCTCTTCATCATCCGGGTCCATGTGCCATGCACAAAATTATACTCCTTCGTTCCTAAATATTTGTCTTTTTACAAATTTCAAACGGGCATATTTAGAGTGTAGATTCACTCATTTTGCTTCGTATGTGTACTCCCTCCGTTCCTAAATATTCTATTCGTCTTTCTAGAGATTTCAACAAGTGACTACATACGGAGCAAAATGAGTGAATCTACACTCTAAAATATGTCTATATACATCCATATGTGCCAGTCCATTTGAAATCTCTAAAAAGACAAATATTTGAGTACTCACTTGTTGAAATATCTAGAAAGACAAATACTCCGGAGTATATTTAAGAACCGAGGGGGTAGTGCACAACCGCATGGGAGACTCAGCCCGGTCGTTGCGCCGCATTAATAGTGAGTAATGAGCAGTCAAATCATAAGCCCCACCTTTCCCACTGTAAGTTGCTCTGAAGAAGCAACCATCAATACACTCTTCTTTGAATCCGCTCATACTACTCCATCCGTCACTGTTTATACAGCGCGCTTCAGAAAAAAGAAAAAAAATCTGTGGGACCAAGGCGACTAGCGATCGGCCTGAAAAATAGCATTGGTAGTTATAGCACGACGTCTATTACTAGAGGGAATAATGCATACACACATGCGTGCAGTGCTTCCACCCCGGGTACACACATGCATGCACTTAGTCCACTCCGTAGTAGTACAGTACATGGAGAGAAAATTGTGGACTTGATTGCGGTTACCACACCCTAATTAAGTGAGCATTAAACCAAACGCGTCTAAAGTCTCTCTGGTGGTGGAAATGCATTGAGAGAAATGCATCATAATGAAGTGCGCCCTGTAAACTGTGACGGAGGGAGGAGTTGTATGAAGGTGCAAAACCAAGTACGCGTATGGCCAGTCGGTCAATGCACCTCCTCTTGGCATATCACTGACATGTGGGACAGGAGTGTGAGCAAACCGATCTCAATTGACGGCAAAGAGCCAACCCGCCGTTCCTTGAGAGAGACGAGGAGCGAGAACACACAGACGGGCTCGCACAGAGGCCAAGATATATTCGAGCATGGTTGGTTGATCGATATCATTCATTACATGTTGGGCTGCCGTTTTCCGCCCTTCTCCGGAATAAACGTGTACTTTATCAGAGATAAAAAATAAGAGTACAGACGCTCCACCATGCGGTTCTAGTAGTAGTACTACTCGTACTACTGCGCTTGGCTCTTCGCCTCTTCGTGAAGTCGAACAATGATGGTACTCCGCATGTTGGGTACTACAGTGTATGCCTCTGACAATCTGACACCGAATGGATTGATGCATGTCCACCGAGGGTAGGTTGCATTAGTCAAAAGGCGTAAGCGAGCTTCACCTTGTCCTGCAAGCTTCTCCTTGTTCTGCGAGTTGACGGGACACACCAAAAAGTAGTGCTAGTCCATACTCCCTCCTTTCCGGTTAATATGGCTTAATCTTTTTTGCGGGTAAATGACAGAGCTTTATTCATATATAAGCATTGTTAGGACGATCAGCCAAGACACTGGTCACTAGGAAGCGAGGTACCCCGCAAAAAAAGAAGTAGGAAGCGAGGTGTTTCATCAAGCCAGCTCTCGGCCACATTCAAAGTGCAGCAAGCACGGTTCGCACAAAGATGCGCCGCACGGTTCGCACGAAGATGCGCCACAAGGTTTGCTGACCTGTTTACTTTGCGCTTGGCTGTTCGCCTATTCGGGAAGTCGAACAATAATAGCACTAGTAGTATAGTGTATGCTTCTGGCAATCTAACACCGAATTAACTGTTGCACGTCCACCGCCTGAGCGAGGGAGAGCTTGCATTAGTCAAAAGTTTCTCCTTGTCCTGCGAGCCACCGCGCGCAAGCTTCTCCCGTCCTGCAGCCTTCTCCTCGTTCGGCAAGTTGACGGGACACAGCAAAGTAATGCTAGTCCATACTGCCTCCTCTCCGGTTAATATGGCTTAATTTCAAACGAGATAAATACACTGTCTGTCACTGTATATTTGTAAAAATACGGTCAGTGGACTTCATAATACGCTCATTGCGCTCAATATATATATATATATATTTCGGTGTTTATACGGTCACTAGCTCACCCTGACTGAGTATGTGTGTCCATGCACGTGTAGGTTGAGCACTTGAGCGTGACCGTGTGTGTTCCGTCGTGTGCTCGGACATGCATGCATTAGGTTGCTCTCTTCACAAGCATAGAACGACGGGCCTGATCCCGTAGCTGGGGGAAGGGAACAATGTTTTGCGTAGACGCGGTCGACATCGGCGAGGGAGAAAACCCACAGTCGGTGCGTCCCAATCGGGAGTCACCGCGGTATGGGCCGATGCCGCGTCCCAACCGCCCTTCTAGCTACAGCCCGACGTCCCAGGTAGTCCATCTTCCTTTTGGAGCCGGCTTGCTCCACTGCCGTAGCTCCATCTCCATGTCGATCCTTCTCTACTTCTATCGGCTTCTACTTGTGATGAGTTTATGTCTCATGAACTAGTGCCAGTACTATTATTCTAATCACACTTCTTCAATATCTTTGCCATCAGGGATGCTCAGATCGATTTTAGTGGAACTGCACAAAAGCATCGTATGATCCGAGGGTGCCAGCCGTCTTTCCTTTGACAGGTTCTACCTGGCCAGGAAATTAAATCATGTTTAGGGTTTAGGGTTTAAGTCGTAGTGACCACATCAGTAGTTTTTCTTTCGTACACGCTCTCACAACTTGTTTCTTTAGTTGTGAAGTAAATATTGGCTATGATCTGTGAATCATTGAGATGCATCAGCATGCGTGTTAGTTTTCCTTTGTATTTGATGGAATGTTGTAACGGGGCAACCTTGGAATAGGAATGAAAATGGAGTGGAAAGTTTTCGTTTTTCGGGAGAAAACATGGAAACGGAGAGAAACCAACGTTTCGTTTCGTTGGATCGCGCCATCGAGCAAAACCAACGTTTAAATCACGTCTGTCGTGTTCGTGTCTCACCCTCCTCCATGGCTCGACCCCACACGGTCGCTCGGCATGCCACTCACCGCAAACTGAGTATACGATAACTTTCCCGCCTGCTTGTCGATGGATCGCGCCATGGAGTACTAGCACTACTGGAAGAGATTGACGAGTTGGGGGAGGACAGCTAGCTATAGCATGGACTCCCAAGAACTTTTTACATGCATGTTGTAGCCGGCTATTGCGACCTTTGAACGCGGAGCAGCCGCGTGCACCCGGAAGCGGCGCGGGCGACGATCTCTCGGCCGGCGCGCCGCTTCAATGCCGGCACCAGTGAGAGGTCGCGTCCGCTCTGGCCGGGCATGAATGCGGCACTAACCGTTTCGGGCGGGAAGCACGCACGGGTGATGAAGAGGGTTCGGGTTGGTCAGGACCGGCCGTGGCAGCGGTCGGGACATGCGCAAACAAGAGATGTTGTACGTTAATATTGCTGCGTATATAATTAACAACGTAAATAATGTGCCAGTTGGACAAATATGATTGGAGATGGAGATGGAAATGGAATTTTACGTAAACACGGATATGCATGTCTATGTCTATGTGTGTGTGCGCGACGACTCCCGCGACCTGGAAGCGGGGGCGTGTTTTTAATCGAGTTTTCTTTCTTGGTACGTTAGAAAAATTGTCTGCCAGTTTTCCTCTCTTTTTTCCGGGAACGCGCGTATTCTATTTAAAACCACTGCTATAGAGAGATTTTTTTACTCCATTATAGCCTCTTGTTTGATAGAGTTTCTCGCGTCTCGCTCTCTCACCCTCTCCATATGAAAACAAGATGACAGTGTCCACTCTATCTCTCTCCTCACCGGTGGTCACAGATCCGGCCGAATCCCGTCCGCTGCGGGAGGTGAGGAGGTGCAGCGTTGACGTTGTCACCATCGGCGACGGAGGAAGCCGATGCGCACCGTTCTCTCAGAGCCAGCGCTGGCGCGGACGAAGATCCTCCGCGCCCTTGTTCGCTGCCGTCGTGTGGGCTGATCCCGCCCGCCCGCCTAAACGACATCTCGCCCACCTGAGGTATAACTTCTTGTACTGGTCCAGCTCCCCAGGTCGCTGCGTGCGGGTTTTCTTCTATGCGACTACTCCCTAGCTCCCCATGCATAGTAGCTAGGGTTCGTCGGCTGGTCCAACATCACCTACTAGTACTATTATAGAGGAAATGCCACTCAAAAAGTTGTCCTGATTTATGCCTCGGTGGAGGTATACATGTTGTTTCGACAAAAAGTACATGGTGGTTGTGCGGTCATTGTCCATATGGTGGTAGTACTATCACTGGTTAAATGAAGAAATGCTTTTTTTCTCGGGTATCCTGGTTTAGTTCCCAGCAAGATAAATATGATGCTTCTGTTTGTTGGTGTACTTTTAATTAATTCTTATTGACAATTGAGATGTCGTTGCTAACCTTTTTTTATATTTTTGGAAACAGCGATGCGTGTCTCCATACCCGGGCATGTCTTCCTCAATTTTAGTGCAACTGCACAAAATTGGATGGCCATTGTTGTTCCGCCTCACTGTCCTCTGCCACGTGGTTCTTCCTTCCTCGAGCTTGATTACTGAGAAGAAACAGACCACAGTGAGGATTTGTCGAACTTCATAGGTGCCTCACCCAAACTTGATGCCAAATGGATGATGCATCACCACGATGACCTATCGATGCTCATGGTTGCGCCTCATGGTTGCGTCGGCTGGTGAAGCTGATCGATTTTCAATGAAAAACAACATGTATTCCATCAGTGCTCTTTGCTTGTTACGCACAAAGATGATATCCTTCGTCAGTTCACCTTGGTTGCGTTGGAGACGCAGTCGTCTTTCACGTTGGTGCAATTTTATCACACAATTGGCTATGAACCAAATGTTTCCTCGAAGAAGGATCGACGTTGGTACTAAGAGCATAAGTTTCGTATTGATTTCTAAGCCTTCTCACAACTTTGTCTCCAGCTCCCCTGTAACTTTATTTGTCCAGCTATTAACTTTGATTTAAAAAATGGTGTGGACTAAAAACCAGGATGGACGTAGTAGCCCTCCATTTTTATTTACTCCGCATATTAGATTTGACTGAAGTCAAACTTTGTAATACTCTCAAACCTTTCCGATAATTGAAATTAAAATTCTTTATTTGTACACACTCTCACACGTTTCCGATAATTTGGCGCATGTGTGGTTGTTGACTTAAGGGAGGGTAGTGTACCACACGCGAAGGACAGGAAGTGCGACCAGGACGCGTGGGCGTGGATCGTTAGTTCATCGGAAGTAGTACTAGTTTTCTTCACTATACATTAAATAAAGAGTTTCGTTTCGTACTTACACAATTTAAAACGATTGTTATGGAGAGAATAAGAAAACCACTCCACTATATATTAGTCGTAAACACGAGAGTACTATATGGACGCAGCTTCATTGACTTAGTGCACCTGCCTTTGGATTTATGACAGGTGGGCCCAAAATGTGGCTGGCTCACCTGTCATACAGCCAAGAGTAGGTGCAGTGAAGGCACCGGAGCTCAGTCCGTACTACAGTAGTATATATAAGCGGGAGCCTCAGCGCTTGTTCGCTAGGGTTTGCACTCTCCACACGCTGGCCGCACTACATATATGTTACAAGCTGGAGGCTCAGCGTTCATTTGCTAGGGTTTGCTATATTCACAGTCTCTCACCCTCTCTTCACCAGATCTAAACAAGACTGCGTTGGCCTCTTGTCTCTCTCTCCCCCCTCACAGCTGGTGAAGGAGGCGTCTGTATCCCGTCGCACCGGGAAGGGGAGGAGGTGCAGCGTTCACTCTATCGCCTTCGGCGAGGGAGGCAATCCACTACCGGCTGCGTTGTTCTCTTTCACCCAGCGCATGTGCGGGAGGGCCACCGACCCCTTCTTCCTCGCTGCCGTACGTAGTGTGGGCAGATCCGGCCTCCCGCCGTACGCCTTGCCACATCCCGACGACCCTAAGGTATAAGTTTCTTTGAAACCATCGTTGCTCTAGCTGCATGTGGATCTTTTTCGATCTGTAGTCGAATCTAGGTCTTGGTTTAAAGAGGAAAGAAGGGTGCGGTAGGCTGGAGCAAGAATCTAGGACGTGGTTCAATGAGGAAAGGAGGGGCAGAAAGTAGTATAGACTGGCTATCCAGCCGCTTTGTAGGTCGAAAAGGGGAAAAGGGGGTAACCCAGTACACACATCTGTAAGGAACCGATCTTTTTGTTGAAAAGGGAAAGAAACTGGGGGGTCGGGTAGTTTGTGCAGGACTAGATTTGCTTCCCTCACATAGGAAGAAGGTTCAAAGAGAACAAATATGGGACCAGCGCATATATGCTGCTTGGCTACATACTCTGCATCACCCATTTATACGTGTGGACGCACATGGTGCTGGCATGTCCCATACAGCTATTTTGCTGTTGTTAATCTAAGAATGCCGCCGGAAAATTGAAGCAATGCCACTGTTAAAAGTAAATTACATTTTTTAACGAATGTTGTTTTAAGAGAATGTCTCTGTTAATATGAATCAATCACCGTTTTAGAAATGCTACTGTCCTGCTTTGTTTTCCATCCAAGATAAGTTAGATGCTTCTTTCTGTCACCGTTTGTTTCATCCTCCTTTATCGGCAAGTAATGTTTCCTTTTTTGCCTCTGTTAAAACAGGGCTATCGATTCAACTTGTTGCTATTGCAACATTTTGCTTCGCTACTCAAAACACTTATGTTTTAAGAGTGTTTTGTGCAGTTCAACTTGAATGTCACACCGGTGACTTTGCTTAATTTTGGTGGAACTGCACAAAAGGAGATCAAGATTCGTATTTTACCTCTGTCGGTCTCATGAAAGGTCAGTACAGGCCTTCATCCACATGATTGTGCAGTGTGCTTTGAGATGTTGTGCTACTTGTATTGGTACTGTTTCAAATAAATGTTGAATTGAAGCTATTGTATTGCTGTCTTTTCCCATTAAGTAGTGAACAAAAATGGGACCAACCCAGACATGATGCTTGTTGCTTTGTTACAACAAACTCTGCATCACCCCCTTTATAAGTAGATGGAAGCACATACTGTTGTTGCGCCCACTCTCCCCTGGAACTGTTTATGCTTTTCGTTAAACTAATGCCGTTGGTAAAATTAAGCAATGCCACTCTCAGAATTAATTAACTACTGAATCTTAGTTCAAAACTGCAACACTTGTTAGGAATGGTACTATCCTGCTTTGTAGTTCTTTCTACATGTTTAACCAAGGTATTGTTAAGATAATGTCTCTGTTAAAATGAATCAGTTGCATTGTTTTAGGAATGGTACTTTTCTGCTTTGTCGTTCTTTATACATGTTGAAACAAGGCATTGTTAAGATAATGTCTCAGTCAATATGAATGAATCACACTGATGGAGAATTGCTACTCTCCTGCTTTGTTTCCCATTAAGATAAAGTAGATCAGTAGATGCTTTTCTTCTGGGAGTACAAGTCATCAACCATTATTTCTCAGTAATTGTTTCCCTTATACCTATTGTTGCTTACAGGGATATCAAAATTAAAGCTCGGTTTTATTCCGACTTCGATTTTAGTTGAACTGCACAAAAGGAGCCAATGTGTCCAAGGCAAACTGCTGCATTACTGGGTCCAGTTGGTCGTTCCACTTTGCAGAAAGAAGCAGTCACTGTTTGCGCTACATTACAGAAGGAATGATCAAGAAGCTTTACAGAGTATTATTAGACACCGGTGACATGACTAGTCTGCAGAGACCATTGGCAATTTAACAACACGTGGAGTGCCCTGGGCAAAAAGTGCCCAAACAAGTACAAGAAGCTACGATAGGACTCCGCGATCATAGGCATTACATATTTTGAATGGGAAAAGCTTGTCAAAGTTTAATCATTGATGTTAGCAAGAAGACGTTAGTTTAATATATTGGAATTGGAAAACCTTGTCAAAATTTGCTCATTGATGTTAGCTAGAAGACATGCATTTGATATTTTTGAGTGGGACGCCCTTGCTGTGAGCAGCGTCGAGTGTTTTTTCCTATTCCTGTGTTCAGTTTAGAAGTAAATAGTTACTCTGCTGAGATATTCTTGTGTTAAGAGTTTGTTCTGAATATTGTCTATGTAATGCCAGGCCTTGTGTTTCATTGCAAAGTTGAGCTTGGAATGTTGTGGCATGCGGCATCACGAGCTGTTCACCGTGCCTCCTGAGAATAATGCTTCGTATTGTTTTGCATGTCGATCTAGTGCCAGTGATTTGCTTGTTAAGAAGATCATCCTCTTGTGTTGTTTCCGTGCTTAAGAAGTTCATCGTCTGATGTTTCATTCATAGCCTATACGACAAGTCGGGTAGGTTAGACATGAAACCATTTGATCTTCCGACCAACTCATGATATTCGGCCGTGATTGGATCGTCGTTTTCCAACCAAAACCGCTTGTAAAACTGACGCTTGTAAATTAAAGCAGATGGTCTCGGGCGAAGGCGCTTGGTTGGTCGATTTCGACTAGTAAAATATCGGAAGTACTTCACACATGATAAAAACGCTGAACGACACTCGGACGATTGCTAATCCAGCCGTTAGCTGTTGTTTCAGCCTTGCCCATGGATGGCATGATACGCACGTCGTGCATGTATCGTCTGGTAATGTCGTCCATATAGCAGTGCTCGTAAAATATACACTGGTCTCTCAAATTACACGCGTAACCCGCCGGTTTTACTTACAGACCTCGGGCCCTCGGTTTCATTACGCCTGTATTTTACGCGTTGTTTCCGATGACGAGTAAATTACACTTGTATGTTAATACAGGTTTGAAATAAACCAGAGCTCCCAAGTGCGGCCTTACCGTTTCATGCCTCCTCAGTTTCTCGAAGGTGCTCATAGGTGTCTGATGATCCTGGCTTCCTGAATGAGCAGCGAGCGCTGTATCAGACCATCCGTAGGGCCCGCGAGGTCCTCTCCGTTGTCCTTCGAGTTGTTGCGCTCGCCGTGGCGCCGAGCATCGTTAACATCGTCAACGAACATGAGGATTCAGGAGATGACTTTATTTTGACTGGATGACACTAGGGACCCACTAGGGCCATAACCGTACGTACGCAAGTGCCTCCTTATTATGTACAACTATATTTTTTTTGCTTTCTCCTGGTTTCCTGACATCACGGTCCCACACCATTGTCAACCTATGTAGTCAATATAAACGAGAGAATTGCACAAGGTGCGGCCGACAGCTGGGACCAAGCAACTCGAGCAGTATTTGTGTTTTTATGGCGTGAGCACTGCAGAGTTTTTCTTGGCGATGATTTCGTTGTTGTTCAGAGGAGAGCAGGGTATTAACTGGGCGGGCTATGGCCCGTCTAGCCCAGGCCAGATATCCAGCCCAGATACTAATTTTTTCAAGATGAAAATGGCTAGCCCAGCTATACGTCTTTTTGAGGAATACCCAGGCAAGGTCAACTTGTTATTCTCCGCCCCGCTGGGCTGCAAATCTTTCCTAGGAGGGATGCGTTAGGCTTAACAGGAAAATGGGCTTCAAAAATAATAAATGGGATGTAATTATAAAAATTGGGCAGTAACTATAAAAAAATGCACCAAACACGAAATTAGTTTATAAAATATTATTTATGGATTTTGAAAATCTTAAATTTTCATTGTTGCGCGCGCAATGCTTTGTTGGATTTTTACATAATACAATTTTACATTTAATCTGACTAGAAATTTCGGGATAAAAATATTTCGGATCCCATCAAAATGTGAGAAATTTTATTGAATTCTGTCTTCAACGGTTGGTTGAAATTATTAATCGTTGTCCTAGCTAGAAAATGGGCTGTACTTTTAACAAACTGTAAATGGGCTGTTGTAAATTCCATTAGAATTCAAAAATGGGCTGTACATTCTTACAAAACGCAAATGGGCTATAAGTTCCCTGCCACACACTTGTGGGCCTACTAAGTGACGCGTCCCCTAAAAAAATAAGTTGACGCGTATGCATGGCTTTGTCAACTTATTATAGTCAACACACGGTTCTAGCGGCAGTGGCCGTTGGATGTCTATCCAACGGATGTCGTGCTTCTTCTTCAATCTCGGATATTCTTAGCTTCGGCCACCCAAAAAATGATTCCTCCCCCTGACATCTGGGGCGCACCGTTTCGGAGGCTGACCTGTGGGCCTACTAAGTTGGAGCGTACCAAGGGCTTTGTCAACTTAGTCAATATAAACGATTCTAGCTTCAGTGACGGTACGATGTCCATCCAATGGCCGTAGTGCTTCTTCAACCTCTGGTCTTCTTAGTCCAGCCGCCCAAAGCAGCGCCGGTCGTGCCGCCTGCTCCTGCCTCCCGTGGCCGGCTCTGCTGCCGCGGAGGCCTCACCGCCCCCATACTACTCCCACCGCTGGCCAGGCCATCCCTCCACTCACCCACACCCCCTGTTATTCTGCGGCGATGGCAGCCTCACACCGCAGCCGAACCAGTGAACCCTCATACTCCTCTCCGCGCGGGCTTCCACTGCTGCGTCTTCCCCGGCTCCACGTCGTCCCCTTCCTAGGCCTCGCTGTCGTCCACCGCCCTGGTGCTCTCGGCGCGGCGTGGTCAATCTGGTCAACGACCGACTTCCATCGAAAGAGTACTGTACGTGGAGATGCTGACAGCTGGGTCCACGGCGGCCGCAAGGAAGTGCCTCCTTATTACGCACAAAATAATTATTCCTCCACCTGCCAGCGGGGACCCACCGGACGGGCCACCAGTATTTTGCGAAAAAAATCGTTTCCCCCTGACTTCTGGGACCCACCGGATGGGCCACCGTATTTCGTGAAAAAACGTTCCCCCCGCTGTCAGCTCGGACCAACCGGAAGTGCCTCCTTATCACACACAAAAAAATGAATACTCCCCCGGCTAGCTGGGACCCACCTTGGTGGGAGGCTGACTTGTGGGCCTACTAAGTTGACGGGGACGAAGGGCTTTGTCAACTTAGTCAATATGAACCATTCTAGCTCCAGTGACCGTACGATGTCCATCCAACGGCCGTAGTGCTTCTTCAACCTCTGGTCTTCTTGCTCCAGCTGCCCAAAGCAGCGCCGGTCATGCCGCATGCTCCTGCCTCCCGTGGCCGGCTGTGCTGCCGCAGAGGCCTCACCACCCCCTACTATTCCCACCGCTGGCTAGGCCCTGCGGCGACGGCAGCCTAACACCGCAGCCGAACCAGTGAACCCTCGTACTCCTCTCCGCGCGGGCTTCCACTGCCGCGTCTTCCCCGGCTCCGCGTCGTCCCCTTCCTAGGCCTCGCCGTCGTCCACCGCCGTGGTGCTCTCCGCGCGGCGTGGTCAACGTGGTCAAGGAACGACTTCCATCGGAAGAGTACTGTACGTGGAGAGGCTGACAGTTGGGTCCACGGCCACAGCCCAGTTTTTTTGTGATTTGCCAAGTAAGTCGCTTTGTCAGGCCTGTTTGGCTGCAAATCTTTCAAGACGAGGAGAGCTTTCATTCGGCTGGCCGAGAAAATGGCCCATCAGTAATGAGAAATGGGTTGTACATTTTTAAAACACATCAAACCGACAATTAGTTTCAAATATCTTTTTTTTCATTTCAAGATTTTAAATTACATTAATTTTTATGCGTGGAGAATTTGTTGGATTTTATATTGATATACATTTATTTTTAAAATCAGTTTGAATGTGAGTCAAAATTTCGGGATTAAAAACAGTTCGGACCGCACCGAAATATGCAAAATTTCGTATAATTTCTTAACCGTGGCCACAATATGGGCTGTAATGCTAACAAAAAGAATATGGGCTCCAAAAAAAACCTTAAGAATTAGCAAATGGGCTGTAAATTATTAGAAATAATGGCAGATGGGCTGTATGTTGTTTTCCACAGATTTGAGGCTTTCCTAAAAAAAGGTTGACGCACAAGCACTGACTGTTGGATGTCCATCCAACGGCCGTCGTGCTTCTTCAATCTCTGCTCTTCCTACTCCAGCCGCTCAAACAAGCGCCGGCGGGACTGCCTGCTCCCTCCTCCCCACGGCCGGCTGTGCTGCCGCGCAGGCCTCACCGCCCCACCGTACTCCCATCGCTGGCCTAGCCATCCCTCTACTCACCCACACCTGCTGTTATTCTCCGGCGACGGTAGACGAACCAGTAAACCCTCGTACAATCGTACTCCCCTCCGCGTGGGAAACAACTGCCGAGTCTTCCCTGCCTCAGTGTCGTCCCCTTCCTAGGCCTCGCCGTCGTCCACCGCCGTGGTGCTCTCGGTGCGGCGTGGTCAATGTGGTCAACGACCGACTTCCATCGGAAGAGTACTGTGCGTGGAGACGCTGATAGCTGGGTCCACGGCCGCAGCAAGGAAGTGCCTCCTTATTACGTGCAAAATAATTATTCCTCCACCTGACAGCGGGGACCCACCGGATGGGCCACCGTATTTCGCAAAAAAAATGTTTCCCCCCTGACTGCTGGGACCCACCAGCTACACCTTCTCACGCAAGGAAGTGCGTCTGGGCAAAAAAAACAAAATGATTCACCCCCCTGACTGCTGGGACCCACCAGCTACATCTTCGCACGCAAGGAAGTGCCTGACAGTCGGGACCCACCTGGTCGAAGCATACATAGCGTTGTCATTCTGGTCGCGAACGTGTACGTACATATATACTGGTGGATGTAGAGGCGCGCACGTAGCATGTACACGTACGTATAGCGGCCAGGGTGCAAGAAAGAAAATACGGCCACGTATGTGTACATACGGGCGGGGTCTCGAACGCCTACTCGCGCATACGTACGGCGAGGGCTCGTTGACATGGCTGGGTCGGAACGGAGAAACAGCGTCGTCGTCGTGTTCATGGGGAGGCAACAGAATGCGTCGTGTTCATGGGGAGGCAACGGAATGCGTCGTGTTCATCGGGAGGCAACGGAACGCGTGGGAGCCAACCGGCTGGGTCGGAACGGAATGCGTGGTCGTGTTCATCGGGAGGGCTTGGACAGAACAGGCGATGGAAACAAGGCCTGGCGTACCGCACAACGGAGGAAACAGACCTCCTATGTTCGGAACGGGGTCCTGTTGATCGGGAGGGGTGTGGCGTACCGCAAAACGGAGGAAACGGACCTCCTACGGTTGAAACGGGGGTCCTGTTGATCGGGAGGGGTGTGGCGTACCGCAAAACGGACGAAACGGACCTCCTACGGTCGAAACGGGGGTCCTGTTGATCGGGAGGGGTGTGGCGTACCGCAAAACGGACGAAACGGACCTCCTACGGTCGAAACGGGGGTCCTGTTCATCGGGAGGGGTGTGGCGTACCGCAAAATGGGACTCCACGGGATACTGTTCATCTCCACCATCGACCTCCTCCAGCCTCCACGGGCTACCGTCGACCTCCTCCAGCCTCCATGGGCTCCTGTTCATCCAGCCTCCACCGCGCGCTACTCCACCGGCTACTGTTCAACCACCCCTCCACGGGCACCCCTCCACCATCTACTGTTCATCCAGCCCTCCACACCACGGGGTCCTGTTCAACCACCCCTCCACGGGCACCCCTCCACCGTCTACTGTTCATCCAGCCCTCCACACCACGGGGTCCTGTTCAACCACCCCTCCACGGGCACCCCTCCACCGTCTACTGTTCATCCAGCCCTCCACCACACCACGGGGTTCTGTTCATCCAAAGGCAACGCCACCGCTCACTGTTCATCCAACCCCCCCCACGCAACGCTCACTGTTCATCCAACCCCCCCCCCCCCCGCAACGCTCACTGTTCATCCCAGAGGCAGCATCGATCGGCTTCAGTTAGCAGCAGTAGCGAAGGAATCGCTCGATCGGGTTCAGTTAACAACCATCGATCGATCGCTCGGGTTCAGTAACGCGTAGCCTGCAGTGCAATCGCTCGGGTTCAGTTAGAGCCAACACCTCGCACACACGCGCGTACGTGTACGAGAGAAACGCGCATCGCTCGGCCCCCGACCTCCCACCGTAACCGGGAACTCCCTGAAATTTTCCTCGCCCTCGCTTCTACCACGGTTTTTTCCGTCATGGACGGCCCAAAGAATGTCATGTAGCTGCGTCTCCGGCCCGCCCAGGATGAAAATCCCATTTTCTGTCATGATTTTTTGTCATAAAAGTAGGAGCCCACCACATCTATGATGATACTGGGTTTTGTCACAATTATCGTCATAGAAGTGTCATATGTATGATAGAAAAAATTTCGTTCAGCCCAAAATGTAACGGATGTGTCTTTTTTTGTAGTGCAAGGAGTGGAACCAAACTTGGTTTTACTGCAAAGACACATCTCCAACTGACGAAAACCCGTTGCCGGGTTACTGGCCTCACTGTCTTAGCAATACACATCCCTTTCCTCAGAGGTTGACTGCAAAGGAAATGTCCAACTATGCCCCACAACTGTCAAAGCTTAGAGCCTTCATGGCAAACGGTTTAAAAGGTGTTGACTTTGCTTGTTGTTGGATAAGTTGGAGTATTCTACCCTTAAGCCAGCGCCCCAGTTTGATGTGTGAATACACAGGGAGTTTGAAGGATCCTCAACGACACATTGATATTCAGCTTACAGATGCGGAAGTTGCTGAGGCTGTGAAGAAGATGCTGAATGAACCGGAGGCTGTCTGTAGCCAGACCGGATTAAGCCCTTTCTGTATTTCCAATAAACCGCCAAAGGTAAGGATCATATACCCTTTTTTACTTTAACTTGCTTCTTTCAAAATATCTTATGAAAAATCGTGTCCATCTTTGACAGGGCGATGATCCGTTCTGGAAGAAAACGCCACAAGATAAACCGGCAAAACCACAAGATAAACCGGCCAAGCCACTTCGCCCGAAGACCAAGGTTGTTAAAAAACCTGCCAAGAAAAGGACCACTGCATCTTCCGAGCCAAATGTTGATGACGATGTGGCTAATCCGGACTCAGAGGTTGAATTTGACTCTCTTGGTTCATTTTTCATACACCTCATTGACGATGACTATTATCAGGACGACGCTGAAGGCAGTCAAGCTGATGACGTAGAGGTAATCATTCTTTCCTCCGATTCAGATCCTCTGCCAACATCGAAAATTCGTCGAGCAAACCGAAAAGTAAAATTTTCTCACCCTCTTGCTTACTTGGACCCCAACTTTCTTTTGAAGACGCAGCAACACGAAGCTCGCCGCACGACCCGGCACAGTGGCCAGGTAGTTACCTCCGCTGGTTTACCGAACACTCCGGTTCGGAAACGCCGATCAAAGGTCTCTTATACTCTTGACACTTCTTGCCCCAAGGCGGGTTGTTTCCGATAGCCTCTTAATCCGCCTGATTCAAATTATCAGGGCACTTCCCGCTCATCTTCTGGCGAGTCATCGGCCACAAAGCTTCCACCCCTCAAAACAGTTCCTGGGTGAGCTATGCACTTGTATTTATCCTTGATGTGTTATTTTTACATACTATACTGATCCTGATGTTTATTTTTCTCAGCGCCAAGCCTAGACCTAGCAAGAAGGCTCGGTTAAATAAACCGGCTGATGATAACGTGGCTGTTGAACCGAAAAAGACTCCAGACCCAGAAGAAACCGATGATGATGCCATGCTTAATGATCCGCCGCCTCAAGACCATGACTTGTTTACTGAACAAGTAGAAATTGACACCACAGGCCATGCTGACAAACCAACCAGCCCGGTCCGACCTGATGACAAATCGGCCAGTCCAGCTAAGGCTACCGATAAACCGCCAACTCCCGTGAAGGCTGCTGATGATAAAGAGGATGATGTTATGATTACCGGTGTCAACCACACTGCTCCTGGCAACCCAGTCGCTTTATCCAAACATAGCGCCAAGGATGAACTTTCTGCTATGGGCAAAGGAAAATGGAGCACCGATTTGTCCAGCTACGCTCATCTCAACGCCCAAGACATTCACTCTGGCTTCTTGAACCGTCTGTACACCAGTCGTGACTATGAAGCCGATTTAGTAAATCTGATGAAGGAGTGATATGAGGTAACCACACAACTATGTCTCTTATGTCCATTTTCAAATATCAAATCCAGTAGCCCCCAAGTGACGGTTTATGATACCAATCTAAACCGGGACTTAGTAATAACTTTATATTTGCAACACTGCATCTTTTTCACTGGTGTAGCCCCTAAGGGCCGGTTTAACTTTATAAAGATGAACCGGGACTTTTAAAAGACTTCCCAGATGAGTACTTTGAGCAAACATACATTAGCCCCCAAGTGCCAAGAGTAATACTTGTATTATGCTTCGGACTTGTAGAAATTTCCGAGAACAAGCAAATATGCATTAGCCCCCAAGTATCAGGTGCATAACTTGTTATGTGCTTGATACTTCAAACATGTATTACCAACTCATTATACTTATGTCTGTTACAGGCTGAGCTGAGCAAAAAGGAAGCTCAAACCGCCGATCTGCAAGAGAACATCAAATCTCAGCAAGCCGAAACCTCCAAGGCCAAGGAAGAGTTGACCAGCGCTTTAGACGCTATGGAAAAACTGAAAGAGAGCTTCAACAAGGAGCGAGCGGATTGGGAGACAGAAAAATCCGCTTTGCGAAGAAGAGCCAAGGACGCAGAAGCAGCTCTTAAACCGGTGGTAGATGAGCTGACTGGCGTAAAGCGGCAGATACATGCCATGACTGCTGCTGTGTTCGGTAAACATCCTTGCTTTATACTTTCAACATATCTTCCCATGCGTTGCCGGTTTACTGACGTTTGTAATGATGCAGGAACTCGCATTAGTCATCTAGGCTTTGATGTACAGAAGAAACTGAAGGCTGCCTACACGCTGATAGAGCAATTGTACACCGATGTGCAACGAATTATCTGCACCGCTTCTCACAATAAGCCGCCCCCGACGTTAATCAAGGATACTTTAGACAGGCTATCTATGCTGCCTGCCCGGGTAGAAGAGCTAAAGAGATCTACTAGGGTTGGCACTCTGACCGCACTAACCCGGGCAAAAGCATGGGTGCCTGATCTTGATCCGGCGGACGTGGCTAAAGGCTACCCAAGCTTAAAAGAAGACGGATCAGAATTTGGCAATGAAGATCTCCGCGCCATAAACCGGGAAGTACGCCCACTGGCTTGTCAACTCGCTGAAGAGGCTGATCTTTCATTTTACTAGGCGAGTTATGACACCAATAACAAACGGGTTGCTGCACCGACTCCTGAGGCTCAAAACCTGACCCCTCCAATCCGTAAGCACACTTATGCCCCTGACATTGAACCGTCCACCCTTATAAGCGATGAAGCTGTGTTCTAAGCGTTAACTGGGATCGACTGGACAACTATTGACTTCCAGCCGCTGGGTAGAGACGAAGAGGATGAACCGGTGCAAGATGATCCGCAGCCGTCAGGTCAAGCTGGTGACCAATCATAATCCGAAGGCCGGTTTAGTCTTCCACGTGCTGCAACACTTATTTGAGAAACAATTATCCTTTTGGGCACTGAAACGCCTTGTAATAGGCTAGTTAAAGCACTTGGTCTGTTATGCCTTCGTGCATATTTATTTGTGCCTGACACTTGTTAATCCGCCATGCTTAAGACATATGATGCTCATAAACCGTAGCGATTTACTCAAGCCATTCCTGCACACAAGAAGTATATAGTGTCCTGGCGGTTTACCGCCGGACGGGTCATGATGCCCAGATATATAGCCAGGGTTTATAACCGAGGCTGCAAAAAGATAATCAAATATGAAAATAATTGATACATGTGACCTTGAGTCATAATGTTGGCTGACCAACTTGTTGTAGTGAGGGTAACAACCCTAATCCGGAGTATCAATAACTCCTGTTATATTATGCGGTTTATGATAAAACCGTTCCGGGTTGCGATAAACACCGATTTATTCAATGCTGGCGACATTGAATCGAAACCAGACCGGGTTAAGAAACTCCGGGTTATAAATGATTATGTATTGACAACTTGTAGTTGACAGCCTAGCCGGGTTGATGAACACCGGTTTAAAAAACATCATCAGCCTTGTCAAAAGAGAGAAAAACTTGGCAAAAAGCAAATGAAAACTTGTCGTCAAGGCTTTTCATGGGCTGCCGGCCCCAAATTCGAGGCTTTTCATGGGCTGCCAGGCCACTGAGTTAAACCATTTTACAAAGCCTTTTAAGATGGTCCTCAATCCTTAACCAATCGTCGTTTTAACTTGACAAGTTCAGGGTCTTATCAGAGTAACTTGTCAAAGTTCGACGGGTCATACCAGGTTTACCTGGGCGGAGGAACTTACTTAAGAAGGCAGGCTAACCCGGGGTTTTAGGTGTATACACCTGGCTTCCAAGCCATGGCTTGATAGCCTATTACAAGTGTAGATTCTTTGTTCATTGCGACAGCAAAGAATCCCCATGTAACATTGTGAGCTGTGCTCAGTGGGTGCCTATGTTTGAGTTGTTGCTTTGCAACACTCTCTTTGGCCCCGGAGTAATCTGGCTTTGAGCCGATCAAAAGGTGTGACTATGGTTCGAATACCACCAAGCCCCCAAGTGATATTGTGGCATTGCGCCGATCAAGAGGTGTAGCTATGGTTCAAATGCAACCAAGCCCCCAAGTGATTTTTATATAAAGCTTTAATAAGCTGAATCAAGGGGTAAACCGGACGCCGCTTTATGAACAGAAGCCCCCATGTAACCACACATGATATAAGAAAAACAACGGATACCCCGCTTTAGCTGAGGCTCCGGTTTATTATATTAATCATAATATATACATTGTCATAACTATGTACATAAGCAGAGCCTATGGCTCAAGTATAGTAGGGCCGAAGATGAGCGATATTCCATGGCCGGTGGGTCTCCTCCTCCGATTTACGTGAGTCTTTGCGCTCTCGAACATCGATTAGGTAGTATGACCCGTTGTGCAGATTCTTGCTGACCACAAAGGGTCCTTCCCAAGGGGGGGATAACTTGTGCATATCTGTCTGATCCTGGATGAGTCAGAGCACGAAATCGCCTTCCTGAAAGGTTCTGGTTCTAACCGGCGGCTGTGATAACGACGCAGATCTTGCTGATAAATCGCCGAACGGGCTGCTGCCATGTCACGCTCCTCATCTAACAGGTCGAGAGCTTCCTGCCGCGCCTTCTCATTGTCAGCTTCGACATATGCCGCCACACGGGGCGAGTCATGGCGGATGTCACTAGGAAGAACCGCCTCCGCTGCATAAACCATGAAAAAAGGCGTGTACCCCGTCGATCTGTTGGGTGTGGTATTGATGCTCCATAACACAGAAGGTAACTCCTCAACCCAACAACCCGGCGTCCATTGCAAAGGAACCATAAGCCGGGGTTTGATGCCTCTCAAGATCTCTTGGTTGGCCCTCTCTGCTTGACCATTGGACTGGGGGTGAGCCACTGATGATACGTCAAGCCGGATGTGCTCACGTTGACAGAACTCCTTCATGGCACCCTTTGACAGATTGGTACCATTATCTGTTATAATGCTGTGTGGAAAGCCAAACCGGAAGATCACCTTTTTGATGAATTGAACCGCCGTAGCTGCATCACACTTACTGACTAGCTCTGCCTCCACCCATTTAGTGAACTTATCAACCGCCACCAGAAGGTGGGTCTTCTTATCCTTGGATCTCTTAAAGGGTCCAACCATATCGAGCCCCCAAGTCGCAAACAGCCAAGTAATTGGAATCATCCTCAACTCTTGAGCCCGTACGTGAGCCCGTCATGAGAATTTTTGACATCCATCACACCTTTTGACCAAGTCCTCGGCATCAGCATGAGCCGTCAACCAATAGAAATCGTGACGAAACGCCTTGGCCACCAACGATTTTGAACCGGCGTGGTGGCCACAATCTCCTTCGTGGATCTCACGCAAAATTTCACGGCCTTCTTCAGGGGATACACAGCGTTGAAACGCCCCTGTCACACTGCAATGATGTAACTCTCCATTGATAATAGTCATGGACTTGGACCGCCGGATTATCTGCCTGGCTGAAGTTTCGTCTTCTGGTAACTCGCCCCAGTTCATATACACCAAATATGGAACCGTCCAATCCGGAATAACATGAAGAGCCGCCAGCAACTGAGCCTCCAGATCAGGAACAGCCAAATCTTCTTCACCGGGGAGCTTGACGGACGGATTATGCGGCACATCCAGGAAGACATTAGGTGGAACCGGTTTACGTTGGGAACCCAAGCGGCTTAAAGCGTCCGCCGCTTCATTCTTCCGCCGGTCCACATGATCCACCTGATAACCTTTGATGTGACTTGCAACAATATCCACCTCACTATGATATGCCGCCATGAGTGGGTCCTTGGAGTCCCAAGTGCCGGACACTTGTTGAGCCACCAGGTCTGAATCACCAAAGCACTTAACTCGGCTGAGATTCATCTCTTTAGCCATCCGAAGACCATGGAGTAAAGCCTCATATTCAGCTGCATTGTTAGTGCAAGGGAACATTAAACGGAGAACATAACAAAACTTATCACCTCGTGGGGAAGTCAAAACGACTCCAGCCCCTGAGCCCTCCAATTGCCTGGACCCATCAAAATGAATAGTCCAATAAGTATGATCCAACTTCTCTTCCGGTGCCTATAAAATCCACAAGTGCCTGAGATTTGATCGCCGTCCGGGGTATGTATTTTAACCCGTGAGGCCCAAGCTCAATAGCCCACTTAGCAATCCGGCCAGTTGCTTCCCTGTTCTGGATTATATCCCCCAAAGGAGCAGAGCTGACCACCGTGATAGGATGACCTTGGAAATATTACTTAAGCTTCCGGCTTGCCATGAAAACTCCATACACCAGCTTCTGCCAATGCGGATACCTTTGCTTGGATTCAATAAGTACCTCACTGATATAATAAACCGGCCGTTGAATCGGGTATTCCTTTCCGGCCTCCTTGCGCTCCACCACAATAGCCACGCTAACAGCCCGGGCGTTAGCTGCCACATATAGCAATAATGGCTCTTTATCAATAGGAGCAGCAAGAACCGGTGGATTAGCCAGCTGCCGCTTTAAGTCCTCAAATGCTTCTTTGGCGGCGTCACTCCAGACGAAGTTATCCGTTTTCTTCAGCATCTGATATAAAGGGATGGCCTTCTCCCCAAGCCGACTGATAAACCAGCTGAACGCGGCAATCCGGCCTGCCAGGCGTTGCTACCTCTTGAGCACTGCATTGGTTTTTCCTTGAAGAGGAAAGGGTGATGCAGCAAAGTAGCGTAAGTATTTCCCTCAGTTTTTGAGAACCAATGTATGAATCCAGTAGGAGGCTACGCGTGAGTCCCTCGCACCTACACAAAAAAATAAATCCTCGCAACCAACACGATAAGGGGTTGTCAATCCCTACACGGTCACTTACGAGAGTGAGATCTGATAGATATGATAAGATAATATTTTTGGTATTTTTATGATGAAGATGCAAAGCAAAGTAAAAGCAAAGTAAAAAAGCAACGGAAATAACTAAGTGTTGGAAGATTAATATGATGAAGATAGACCCGGGGGCCATAGGTTTCACTAGTGGCTTCTCTCAAGAGCATAAGTATTTTACGGTGGGCGAACAAATTATTGTTGAGCAATTGACATAATTGAGCATAGTTATGAGAATATCTAGGTATGATCATGTATATAGGCATCACGTCCGAGACAAGTAGACCGACTCCTGCCTGCATCTACTACTATTACTCCACACATCGATCGCTATCCAGCATGCATCTAGAGTATTAAGTTCATAAGAACAGAGTAACGCCTTAAGCAAGATGACATGATGTAGAGGGATAAATTCATGCAATATGATAAAAACAACATCTTGTTATCCTCGATGGCAACAATACAATACGTGCCTTGCTGCCCCTACTGTCACTGGAAAAGGACACCGCAAGAATGAACCCAAATCTAAGCACTTCTCCCATTGCAAGAAAGATCAATCTAGTAGGCCAAACCAAACTGATAATTCGAAGAGACTTGCAAAGATAACCAATCATACATAAAAGAATTCAGAGAAGATTCAAATATTGTTCCTAGATAAACTTGATCATAAACCCACAATTCATCGGTCTCAACAAACACACCGCAAAAGAAGATTACATCGAATAGATCTCCACAAGAGAGGGGGAGAACATTGTATTGAGATCCAAAAAGAGAGAAGAAGCCATCTAGCTAATAACTATGGACCCGAAGGTCTGAGGTAAACTACTCACACTTCATCGGAGAGGCTATGGTGTTGATGTAGAAGCCCTCCGTGATGGATGCCCCCTCCGGCGGAGCTCCGGAACAGGCCCCAAGATGGGATTTCGTGGGTACAGAAGGTTGCGGCGGCGGAATTAGGTTTTTGGCTCCGTATCTGATCGTTTCGGGGTACGTAGTTATATATAGGAGGAAGGAGTACGTCGGTGGAGCAACGTGGGGCCCACGAGGGTGGAGGGCGCGCCTGGGGGGGGGGGGGTAGGCGCGCCCCCTACCTCGTGGCTTCCTGGAAGCTTCCCTGACGTAGGGTCCAAGTCTCCTGGATCATGTTCGTTCCGAAAATCACGTTCCCGAAGGTTTCATTCTGTTTGGACTCCGTTTGATATTCTTTTTCTGCGAAACTCTGAAATAGGCAAAAAACAGCAATTCTGGGCTGGGCCTCCGGTTAATAGGTTAGTCCCAAAAATAATATAAAAGTGAATAATAAAGCCCAATAATGTCCAAAAGAGAAGATAATATAGCATGGAGCAATCAAAAATTATAGATACATTGGAGACGTATCAAGCATCCCCAAGCTTAATTCCTGCTCGTCCTCGAGTAGGTAAATGATAAAAACAGAATTTTTGATGCAGAATGCTACTTGGCATAATTTCAATGTAATTCTTCTTAATTGTGGTATGAATATTCAGATCCGAAAGATTCAAGATAAAAGTTCATATTGACATAAAAATAATAATACTTCAAGCATACTAACTAAGCAATTATGTCCTCTCAAAATAACATGGCCAAAGAAAGTTCATCCCTACAAAATCATATAGTTTAGTCATGCTCCATTTTCGTCACACAAGAATGCTCTCATCATGCACAACCCCGATGACAAGCCAAGCAATTGTTTCATACTTTAGTAATCTCAAACCTTTTCAACCTTCACGCAATACATGAGCGTGAGCCATGGACATAGCACTTTGGGTGGAATAGAATATGATGATGGGGGTTATGTGGAGAAGACAAAAAAGGAGAAAGTCTCACATCAACGAGGCTAATCAATGAGCTATGGAGATGCCCATCGATTGATGTTAATGAAAGGAGTAGGGATTGCCATGCAATGGATGCACTAGAGCTATAAATATATGAAAGCTCAACAAAAGAAACTAAGTGGGTGTGCATCCAACTTGCTTGCTCACGAAGACCTAGGGCACTTGAGGAGGCCCATTGTTGGAATATACAAGCCAAGTTCTATAATGAAAAATTCCCACTAGTATATGAAAGTGACAAAACAAGAGACTCTCTATCATGAAGATTATGGTGCTACTTTGAAGCACAAGTGTGGTAAAAGGATAGTAACATTGTCCCTTCTCTCTTTTTCTCTCTTTTTTTGGGCCTTCTCTCTTCTTTTTATGGCCTTTCTCTCTCTTTTTTTTATTCCTCACTTGGGACAATGCTCTAGAAAATGATGATCATCACACTTCTATTTATTTACAACTCAATGATTACAACTCGATACTAGAACAAAGTATGACTCTATATGAATGCCTCCGGCGGTGTACCGGGATATGCAATGAACCAAGAGTGACATGTATGAAAGAATTATGAACGGTGGCTTTGCCACAAATACTATGTCAACTACATGATCATGCAAAGCAATATGACAATGATGAACGTGTCATGATAAACGGAATGGTGGAAAGTTGCATGGCAATATATCTCGGAATGGCTATGGAAATGCCATAATAGGTAGGTATGGTCGCTATTTTGAGGAAGATATAAGGAGGTTTATGTGTGAAAGAGCGTATCATATCACGGGGTTTGGATGCACCGGCGAAGTTTGCACCAACTCTCAATGTGAGAAAGGGCAATGCACGGTACCGAAGAGGCTAGCAATGATGGAAAGGTGAGGGTGCGTATAATCCATGGACTCAACATTAGTCATAAAGAACTCACATACTTATTGCAAAAATCTACAAGTCATCAAAAACCAAGCACTACGCGCATGCTCCTAGGGGGATAGATTGGTAGGAAAAGACCATCGCTCGTCCCCGACCGCCACTCATAAGGAGGACAATCAAAGAACACCTCATGTTTCAAATTTGTTACATAACGTTTACCATACGTGCATGCTACGGGACTTGCAAACTTCAACACAAATATTTCTCCAATTCACAACTACTCAACTAGCACAACTTTAATATCACTACCTCCATGTCTCAAAACAATCATCAAGCATCAAACTTCTCTTAGTATTCAACACACTCATAAGAAAGTTTTTACTATTCTTGAATACCTAGCATATTAGGATTATTTAAGCAAATTACCATGCTATTTAAGACTCTCAAAATAATCTAAGTGAAGCATGAGAGATCAATAGTTTCTATAAAACAAATCCACCACCGTGCTCTAAAAGATATAAGTGAAGTACTAGAGCAAAAACTATATAACTCAAAAGATATAAGTGAAGCACATAGAGTATTCTAATAATTTCCGAATCATGTGTGTCTCTCTCAAAAAGGTGTGTACAGCAAGGATGATTGTGGTAAACTAAAAAGCAAAGACTCAAATCATAAAAGACGCTCCAAGCAAAACACATATCATGTGGTGAACAAAAATATAGCTTTGGATTTTTGGTGTCCTTATATTATCTTGGGGGTGCCATGGGCATCCCCAAGCTTAGGCTCTTTCCACTCCTTGTTCCATAATCCATCAAATCTTTCACCCAAAACTTGAAAACTTCACAACACAAAACTCGGCAGAAAATCTCGTGAGCTCCGTTAGCGAAAGAAAACAAAAGACCACTTCAAGGTACTGTAATGAACTCATTCTTTATTTATATTGGTGTTAAACCTACTGTATTCCAACTTCTCTATGGTTTATAAACTCTTTTACTAGCCATAGATTCATCAAAATAAGCAAACAACACACGAAAAACAGAATATGTCAAAAACAGAACAGTCTGTAGTAATCTGTAACTAACGCAAACTTCTGGAACTCCAAAAAAATCAGCCAAAACAGGACGACCTAGACAATTTGTTTATTGATCAGCAGCAATTGGAATCAATATTTTATCACATTCTGGTGATTTTTAACAATTGTTTTCGTGAACAGAAAGTTTCTGGAAATTACAGCAAGATCAAATAACTATCATCCAAGAAGATCCTATAGGTTTAACTTGGCACAAACACTAATTAAAACAGAAAAACACATCTAACCAGAGGCTAGATCAAATATTTATTCCTAAACAGAAGCAAAAAGCAAAAAAGCTAAAAATAAAATTGGGTTGCCTCCCAACAAGCGCTATCATTTAACGCCCCTAGCTAGGCATAAAGGCAAGGATGGATCTAGGTATTGCCATAATAATGGTACGGCAAGTCATGAAAACTTTTCTCATATTCTCTACGTTCAGCAGCAAGTTTTCTTTGAGGCAAGCAAAAATAATCAAAAGGGCTAAATTTAATGGGACAGAAGTCCCCAAGATCAATCTCGGGAGGTATGGGTTCCTCCCTTGGCCCTTTGTATTGCACAACCAATTCATCATTACAAGCATTCTTTTGGCAAAAAGTCACAAGCCTTCGTTCAAGAGAAAAACCTAATCCATTATTCTGAATAGCAAAATCATCATTAAGCTCGGAAATTCTATCAACTAGAACATCGGCTGGAACCTTTTTCCTAAGATTTTCATTATAAGCAACATGATCCAAAGATTGTAAACACATCATGTCTTATTGATTAAAAAGGATAGCTTCTATGGGAGGATGACTAGCATCTACCCTATAATGCGCAAAGATTTCTCTAGCCTCTTTCATTATGAATCTAAACTCATGAGCCAAAAAGATAGTGGCATCACGCTTAACAAAAGAATGCTCAATATTAGAAAATTCTAGGAAAATTCTTTGTATGCAAGGATGCGCATATGAAGAAATTGCCTTTCAAGTTCAACTACAAGCAAAGATATTGCATCCGCAAGGCTACTAGTTTTATGAAGAATAGAGACACCCATAATGGGCAAAGCGCCGGCACAAGTAAAGAAATCTTGAATAACTCCTTTCCCAATAATATTGCCACTACCGACTCGAAACTTTTTGGTGTGCAAAATGGTAGGTTCCTCAAGAGGATCATCGAAAGCATCAAAATTTCCCAAGTTGTTATTATTGCCTTCATTAGCGATAACCTCCCTAGATTCATACATGGCGAAAGAAAGACGAGCGAAAAGAGGCAAATGGAAAACAGAGGGCGAATAAAACGGCAAGGGTGAAGTGGGGGAGAGGAAAACGAGAGGCAAATGGCAAATAATGTAATGCGGGAGATAAGGGTTTGTGATGGGTACTTGGTATGTTGACTTTTGCGTAGACCTCCCCGGCAACAGCGTCAGAAATCCTTCTTGCTACCTCTTGAGCACTGCGTTGGTTTTCCCTTGAAGAGGAAAGGGTGATGCAGCAAAGTAGCGTAAGTATTTCCCTCAGTTTTTGAGAACCAAAGTATCAATCCAGTAGGAGGCTACGCGCGAGTCCCTCGCACTTACACAAACAAATAAATCCTCGCAACCAACGCGGTAAGGGGTTGTCAATCCCTACACGGTCACTTACGAGAGTGAGATCTGATAGATATGATAAGATAATATTTTTGGTATTTTTATGATGAAGATGCAAAGCAAAGTAAAAAAGCAACGGAAATAACTAAGTGTTGGAAGATTAATATGATGAAGATAGACTCGGGGGCCATAGGTTTCACTAGTGGCTTCTCTCAAGAGCATACGTATTTTACGGTGGGTGAACAAATTACTGTTGAGCAATTGACAGAATTGAGCATAGTTATGAGAATATCTAGGTATGATCATGTATATAGGCATCACGTCCGAGACAAGTAGACCGACTCCTACCTGCATCTACTAATATTACTCCACACATCGACCGCTATCCAGCATGCATCTAGAGTATTAAGTTCATAAGAACAGAGTAACGCCTTAAGCAAGATGACATGATGTAGAGGGATAAATTCATGCAATATGATAAAAAAACATCTTGTTATCCTCGATGGCAACAATACAATATGTGCCTTGCTGCCCCTACTGTCGCTGGAAAAGGACACCGCAAGATTGAACCCAAAGTTAAGCACTTCTCCCATTGCAAGAAAGATCACTCTAGTAGGCCAAACCAAACTGATAATTCGAAGAGACTTGCAAAGATAACCAATCATACATAAAAGAATTCAGAGAAGATTCAAATATTGTTCATAGATAAACTTGATCATAAACCCACAATTCATCGGTCTCAACAAACACACCGCAAAAGAAGATTACATCGAATAGATCTCCACAAGAGAGGGGGAGAACATTGTATTGAGATCCAAAAAGAGAGAAGAAGCCATCTAGCTAATAACTATGGACCCGAAGGTCTGAGTTAAACTACTCACACTTCATCGGAGAGGCTATGGTGTTGATGTAGAAGCCCTCCGTGATGGATGCCCCCTTCGGAGGAGCTCTGGAACAGGCCCCAAGATGGGATCTCGTGGGTACAGAAGGTTGCGGTGGTGGAATTAGGTTTTTAGCTCCATATCTGATCGTTTGGGTGTACGTAGGTATATATAGGAGGAAGGAGTACGTCGGTGGAGCAACATGGGGCCCACGAGGGTGGAGGGCGCGCCTGGGGGGTAGGCGCGCCCCCCTACCTCGTGGCTTCCTGGAAGCTTCCTTGACGTAGGGTCCAAGTCTCCTGGATCATGTTCGTTCCGAAAATCACGTTCCCGAAGGTTTCATTCCGTTTGAACTCCGTTTGATATTCTTTTTCTGCGAAACTCTGAAATAGGCAAAAACAGCAATTCTGGGCTGGGCCTCCGGTTAATAGGTTAGTCCCAAAAATAATATAAAAGTGAATAATAAAGCCCAATAATGTCCAAAACAGAAGATAATATAGCATGGAGCAATCAAAAATTATAGATACGTTGGAGACGTATCAGGCGTTGAACATCATTAATACACTTCGGTTTAGCCAAAGAAGTTATAGCCTTGATTTTCTCCGGATTAGCTTCGATACCTCTGTTAGATACCAGAAAACCCAAGAGCTTGCCTGCCGGTACACCAAAAACACACTTAGCCGGATTAAGCATCATTTTATAAACCCGCAGGTTATCAAAGGTCTCCTTCAAGTCATCTATCAACGTATCCTTCTGTCTAGATTTTACCACAATATCATCCACATAAGCATGAACATTGCGGCCGATCTGATCATGAAGACAATTCTGCACACAGCGCTGATAAGTCGCCTGGGCACTCTTGAGCCCAAAGGGCATAGACACATAGCAGAAGGCTCCAAAAGGAGTTATGAAGGTTGTCTTCTCCTGGTCCTTAACTGCCATTTTGATCTGATGATAACCAGAATATGCATCCAGAAAGCTCAAACGCTCACAACCCGCCGTAGCATCAATGATTTGATCAATACTCGGGAGGGCAAAAGGATCTACTGGGCAAGCCTTGTTGAGATCTGTATAGTCCACACACATACGCCAAGTGCCATTCTTCTTAAGTACTAGCACCGGATTAGCCAGCCACTCAGGATGAAATACTTTGATGATAAACTTAGCCGCCAAGAGCCTGGCTACCACCTCACCAATAGCTTTGTGTCTTTCTTCATTGAACCGGCGAAGAAATTGCTTGACCGGTTTAAACTAGGGATCAACATTAAGTGTGTGCTCAGCGAGTTCCCTCGATACACCTGGCATGTCAGAAGGCTTCCACGCAAAGATGTCCCGGTTCTCACGGATGAACTCGATGAGCGCGCTTTCCTATTTTAGATCCAAGTTAGCGCTGATGCTAAACTGCTTGGATGAATCGCCAGGAACGAAATAAACAAGCTTAGTCTCATCAGTCGATTTAAACTTCAAGGCCGGTTCATGCTCTGTAGTTGGCTTTTTCAAAGAAGTCATATCCGCCAGATCAACATTGTCCTTGTAGAACTTCAACTCTTCTGTTGCACAAACTACCTCAGCATATGCCGCATCACCTTCTTCACAATCCAAAGCGATCTTGCGGCTCCCGTGCACTGTGATAGTCCCCTTATGACCCGGCATCTTGAGCTGCAGATAGACATAACAGGGTCTTGCCATAAACGTAGCATAAGCCAGCCGTCAAAACAGGACATGATATGGGCTCTGGATTTTCACCACCTCGAAGGTCAACGTCTCTGATCTTGAATCATGTTCATCACCAAAAGCAACCTCCAGAGCTATCTTACCAACTGGATATGCCGATTTACCAGGCACCACTCCATGGAAGATTGTGTTGGACGGTTTAAGATTTTTATCTGTTAACCCCATGCGACGGAAAGTTTCATAATAGAGGATGTTGATACTACTCCCCCCATCCATGAGTACTTTGGTGAACTTATAACCTCACACCTGAGGTGCCACCACCAACGCCAGATGACCCGGATTATCAACCCGGGGTGGATGATCCTCTCGACTCCACACAATAGGCTATTCAGACCAGCGTAGATAATGGGGCACCGCCGGTTCAACGGAATTCACTGCCCTTTTATGAAGCTTCTGATCGCGCTTGTCCAGGCTAGTGGTGAAGACATGATACTGCCCGCTATTCAACTACTTCGGGTTGCTCTGGTAACCCGACTGCTGCTGCTGCTGCTGATTTCCCTGATGATTATAACCACCTTGGTTGCCATGATTGCCTTGACCCACTCTGATTACCGTGAAAACCTGAACCGGAATTGCCTCCACCGTAACCCGAGCCATGAGATCCGGGGCCTGAACCGCCACCCGGTCCATGATCATACCAAAAAAAATTGGACTTTTTGAACTCCTGCATGATATAACAATCCTTCCAGAGGTGCGTGGCTGGTTTCTCCTGCGACCCGTGCTTTGGGCAAGGCTGGTTTAACAGATAAGACAGGCGCTCCGGATTAGGGCTTGGTCCTCCACTACGCCGGGGCGGTTTACCTTTACGCCGCTGGCCCCTGTCCTGCGCGTTTGTATTAGCCACAAAGTCTAAACTGTTATCTGCTTTACGCTTACCGCTGTTTCCATGACCCGCCGGGTTATGCTGCTGCCCCTTGGTGTTGCTGCTCTTCTTTCCCTTCCCTGTCTTATCATCGTCAGACTCGAGATCCTTGGTACTATCAGAGTCGGCATACTTTACCAGAGCGGCCATGAGAGTCCCCATGTCATTGCAGTGACGTTTGAGCCGTCCCAACTTCAACTTCAGAGGTGCAAACCGGCAATTGCCTTCCAATGTCAAAACTGCTGTATCAGCGTTGATGCGGTCTGATGAATGCAAAATCTCCGAAACCCGGTGCACCCAATGGGTTGTCGATTCTCCTTCCTCCTGGACACTGGCAGCTAAGTCCACAATTGACATGGGTTGCTTGCATGTATCCTTGAAATTCTGGATGAACCAGGCCCTCAACTCGGCCCATGACCCAATGGAGTTAGCTGGCAAGTTTTTCAACCAAGTGTGAGCCGTTCCTTCCAACATCATGGTAAAGTATTTAGCGCACGCCGCATCGTCCACATCCAGCATCTCCATTGCCATCTCATAGCTTTCAACCCATGACTCGGGGGATAAATCGGCGGTGTAATTCGGCACTTTACGTGGGCCTTTGAAATCCTTGGGCAAGCGCACATTGTGCAGCGCTGGGACGAGACACGGCACTCCCAAAGAGTTGGAAGTAACCCCTGGTTCCACCGACGTGGTTGGACGAACCGGAGTAAGTTGGCGGGCCTAATGCTGTGCTGCTAACTCAGCCTCTCGACGAGCTCTAGCGCGATCCACCACATCCTGAGCATCACCGCCACCACCCGTCGGGTTATGGCCACGAGGCGGATCACGGTTTCGCGCACTGCTTGACACGGCCGGCTCATCAATACGCCTGTTGTAGCTCCGGCTTGGGCGGGGAGTAGAGTGGATCCTTTCGCGACTATATGAATAAGCCTGTTGCTGAGTTAAAGCTGTCTGAAGGAGCTCCCTAGCCCGTCGTGTCTCGACCGCTACTAGGGACTCACCTTCGATCGGGAGGGCCGCCAGTCATGAAGCGGCAGCGACAATGTTATCCATCGGGTTAGAATAGTGACCCGGCGGTGTTGGGACATGCTGCGACAGAACGTTGTTCTGACGGGGCGGATCACGGTTATCTGTTGGTCGCGGTTGAACCAGCGCTCCCGTTTCAGGTGCCTCTGCCTGGTTTGCCGCCGGCGGATTACTGATCCCTGCTCCTGGGGTATTAAAGAGGTTCCTGGCCTCATAAACCGGCAGTAGGTGAGATCGGTACCTTCTTCTCATAACGTCGTTTGACGCACTCTGATCCAACATAAGCCGATAGGCCTGTGCATCTAATGTGGCCCGTTCTGCAGTCATTCTGGCATCCTCCGCTGCCAAATCGGCCTTGGCCTGTGTTATCTGATCCTTCACTTTTGCAATCTCTGCAGTATGCTCATCTGGATTTGCCGGATTAACCTCCACCATCAGTGTTGCCAAAGCGTCGAACAAATCAGATAAAACCTGAGCCGGCGGTCGCACAGGGCCTCCTGCCCCGGCCGCTGTCGCTCCTACAAATCCGGAAATCACCGCCGCTGTGGTCGAAGAGTGGAGCGCTGGCTGTGTACCGGCCATGAAAATCTCAACCCGATTCGGCGGATCAAAGGGGTCCGAAATACTGTCACCATCGGAACAGCCCCCAATCCGACCATCTTGCAACTGGTACAATGACTCGGTCTCCCCGGTCGATGACTCATCGCCGGAATAAACGACGGTTTCACCACCAGATTCCGATCTATCCTCAGATTCCACTCCGTGGATGACTCCCACGAAGGCACGCTTCATGACAGGCTTAACCCGGGCAGATCACACACGCTGAGCCGTTTCGACGAGGTCGGTGCAGATGTCCGGCTCAGGGCCCGGTTCGCCGATCTTGCCAATGAAAACGTGTATGCCGCCGAAGGGGACCCGGTACCCGTACTCGATTGTGCCGGCCTTGGGGCCCCAGCCTGCATCGTCGATGTAGAGCTTGCCACGATGACTCTAGGTCATCCGGCCCACAGCGTAGCCCTTGAGTCCTTCGAAGCTGCCCTCTAAGAACTCGAAACCATCATGCGATAGCCCCACGGTGGGCGCCAACTGTCGTGGTTTTGTCACGGCAGATGTCCTACGGAAAGGACTTAGTCGTGGAGCCATCGCTACGGCAGATGTCCTTAAGAAAGCCGTTAAGGAATGTCGTTTTGACGTCCATTTGCCATATCTCATAATCATAGAATGCGGCAATTGCTAACATGATTTGGACAGACTTCAGCTTCGCTACGGGTGAGAAAGTCTCATCGTAGTCAACCCCTTGAACTTGTCGATAACCCTTAGTGACAAGTCGAGCCTTATAGATGGTCACGTTACCATCCGCGTTTGTCTTCTTCTTAAAGATCCATTTATTTTCTATGGCTCGCCGATCATCGGGCAAGTCAGTCAAAGTCCATACTTTGTTTTCATACATGGATCCTATCTCGGATTGCATGGCTTCAAGCCATTTGTTGGAATCCGGGCCTGCCATTGCTTCTTCATAGTTCGAAGGTTCACCGTTGTCTAACAACATGATTTCCATGACAGGGTTGCCGTACCACTCTAGTGCAGAACGTGTCCTTGTGGACCTACGAAGTTCAGCAGTAACTTGATCTGAAGCTTCATGATCATCATCATTAACTTCCTCCCCAGTCGGTGCAGGCACCACAGGAACATCTTCCCGCGCTGCGCTACTTTCCGGTTCGGAAGGGGTGACTATCACCTCATCAAGTTCGACTTTCCTCCCACTCACTTCTTTCGAGAGAAACTCTTTCTCCAGAAAGGACCCGTTCTTGGCAACAAAGATTTTGCCTTCGGATCTGAGGTAGAAGGTATACCCAATGGTTTCCTTAGGGTATCCTATGAACACGCATTTTTCCGACTTGGGTGCGAGCTTTTCAGGTTGAAGTTTCTTGACATAAGCATCGCATCCCCAAACTTTTAGAAACGATAGCTTAGGTTTCTTCCCAAACCATAATTCATACGGTGTCGTCTCAACGGATTTCGACGGAGCCCTATTTAAAGTGAATGCGGCAGTCTCTAAAGCATAGCCCCAAAATGAGAGCGGTAGATCGGTAAGAGACATCATAGATCGCACCATATCCAATAGAGTGCGATTACGACGTTCGGACACACCGTTTCTCTGAGGTGTTCCAGGCGGCGTGAGTTGTGAAACGATTCCACATTTCCTTAAGTGCGTACCAAATTCGTGACTCAAATATTCTCCTCCACGATCTGATCGTAAGAACTTTATTTTCCTGTCACGTTGATTCTCAACCTCACTCTAAAATTCCTTGAACTTTTCAAAGGTTTCAGACTTGTGTTTCATTAGGTAGACATACCCATATCTACTCAAGTCATCAGTGAGAGTGAGAACATAACGATAGCCACCGCGAGCCTCAACACTCATTGGACCGCACACATCAGTATGTATGATTTCCAATAAGTTGGTTGCTCGCTCCATTGTTCCGGAGAACGGAGTCTTGGTCATCTTACCCATGAGGCATGGTTCGCACGTGTCAAATGATTCGTAATCAAGAGACTCCAAAAGTCCATCTGCATGGAGCTTCTTCATGCGTTTGACACCAATGTGACCAAGACGGCAGTGCCACAAGTATGTGGGACTATCATTATCAACCTTACATCTTTTGGTATTCACACTATGAATATGTGTAACATTACGTTCGAGATTCATTAAGAATAAACCATTAACCAGCGGGGCATGACCATAAAACATATCTCTCATATAAATAGAACAACCATTATTCTCGGATTTAAATAAGTAGGCATCTCGAATTAAACGAGATCCTGATACAATGTTCATGCTCAAAGCTGGCACATAATAACAATTATTGAGGTTTAAAACTAATCCCGTAGGTAAATGTAGAGGTAGCGTGCCGACGGCGATCACATCGACCTTGGAACCATTCCCGACGCGCATCGTCACCTCGTCCTTCGCCAGTCTCCGCTTATTGCGCAGCTCCTGTTTTGAGTTACAAATATGAGCAACCGCACCGGTATCAAATACCCAGGAGCTACTACGAGTACTGGTAAGGTACACATCAATTACATGTATATCACATATACCTTTGGTGTTGCCGGCCTTCTTGTCCGCTAAGTATTTGGGGCAGTTCCGCTTCCAGTGACCACTTCCCTTGCAATAAAAGAACTCAGTCTCAGGCTTGGGTCCATTCTTTGGCTTCTTCCTGGCAACTGGCTTACCGGGCGCGGCAACTCCCTTGCCATCCTTCTTGAAGTTCTTCTTACCCTTGCCTTTCTTGAACTTAGTGGTTTTATTCACCATCAACACTTGATGTTCCTTTCAGATCTCCACCTCCGCTGATTTCAGCATTGAATATACCTCAAGAATGGTCTTTTCCATCCCCTGCATATTCAAGTTCATCACAAAGCTCTTGTAGCTTGGTGGAAGCGATTGAAGGATTCTGTCAATGACCGCGTCATCCGGGAGATTAACTCCCAGCTGAGTCAAGCAGTTGTGCAACCCAGACATTTTGAGTATGTGCTCACTGACAGAACTGTTTTCCTCCATCTTACAACTGAAGAACTTGTCGGAGACTTCATATCTCTCGACCCGGGAATGAGCTTGGAAAACCATTTTCAGCTCTTCGAACATCTCATATGCTCCGTGTTGCTCAAAACGCTTTTGGAGCCCCGGTTCTAAGCTGTAAAGCATGCCGCACTGAACGAGGGAGTAATCATCAGCACGTGACTGCCAAGCGTTCATAACGTCTTGGTTCTCTGGGATGGGTGCTTCACCTAGCGGTGCTTCTAGGACATAATCTTTCTTGGCAGCTATGAGGATGATCCTCAGGTTCCGGACCCAGTCCGTATAGTTGCTGCCATCATCTTTCAGCTTGGTTTTCTCTAGGAACGCGTTGAAGTTGAGGGCAACGTGGGCCATTTGATCTACAAGACATATTGTAAAGATCTTAGACTAAGTTCATGATAATTAAGTTCATCTAATCAAACTATTCAATGAACTCCCACTCAGATAGACATCCCTCTAGTCATCTAAGTGAAACATGATCCGAGTCAACTAGGTCGTGTCCGATCATCACGTGAGACGGACTAGTCAACATCGGTGAACATCTTCATGTTGATCGTATCTTCTATACGACTCATGCTCGACCTTTCGGTCTTCCGTGTTCCGAGGCCATGTCTGTACATGCTAGGCTCGTCAAGTCAACCTAAGTGTATTGCGTGTGTAAATCTGGCTTACACCCGTTGTATTCGAACGTTAGAATCTATCACACCCGATCATCATGTGGTGCTTCGAAACAACGAACATTCGCAACGGTGCACAGTTAGGGGGGACACTTTCTTGAAATTATTGCGAGGGATCATCTTATTTAAGCTACCGTCGTTCTAAGCAAATAAGATGTAAAACATGATAAACATCACATAAAATCAAATAGTGACATGATATGGCCAATATCATTTTGCTCCTTTGATCTCCATCTTCGGGGCGCCATGATCATCTTCGTCACCGGCATGACACCATGATCTCCATCATCGTGTCTTCATGAACTTGTCACGCTAACGATTACTTCTACTTCTATGGCCAACGTGTTTAGCAATAAAGTAAAGTAATTTACATGGCGTTATTAAATGACACGCAGGTCATACAAAAAATAAAGACAACTCCTATGGCTTTTGCCGGTTGTCATACTCATCGACATGCAAGTCGTGATTCCTATTACAAGAACATGATCAATCTCATACATCACATATATCTCATTCATCACATCCTTTTGGCCATATCACATCACAAGGCACATGCTGCAAAAACAAGTTAGAGATCCTCTAATTGTTGTTGCATGTTTTTACGTGGCTTCTATAGGTTTCTAGCAAGAACGTTTCTTACCTACGTAATACCACAATGTGATATGCCAATTTCTATTTACCCTTCATAAGGACCCTTTTCATCGAATCCGTTCCGACTAAAGTGGGAGAGAGAGACACCCGCTAGCCACCTTATGCAACTAGTGCATGTCAGTCGGTGGAACCTACCACACGTAAGCGTACGTGTAAGGTCGGTCCGGGCCGCTTCATCCCACAATGCCGCCGAAACAAGATAAGACTAGTAGTGGCAAGAAAATTGACAACATCTACGCCCACAACAAGTTTGTGTTCTACTCGTGCATAGAAACTATGCATAGGCCTGGCTCATGATGCCACTGTTGGGGATCGTAGCAGAAATTTAAAATTTTCTACGCATCACCAAGATCAATCTATGGAGTCATCTAGCAACGAGAGAGAGGAGTGCATCCACATACCCTTGTAGATCGCGAGCGGAAGCGTTCAAGTGAACGGGGTTGATGGAGTCGTACTCGTCGTGATCCAAATCACCGATGACCGAGCGTCGAACGGACGGCACCTCCGCGTTCAACACACGTACGGAGCAGCGACGTCTCCTCCTTCTTGATCCAGCAAGGGGAAGGTGAGGTTGATGGAGATCCAGCAGCACGACGGCGTGGTGGTGGAAGTAGCGGGATTCCGACAGGGCTTCGCCGAGCGCTGCGGGAGGAGGGAGATGTGTCACGGGAGGGAGAGGGAGGCGCCAGGGGCTGTGTTACGGCTGCCCTCCCTCCCCCTTCCTATATATAGGCCTCCTGGGGGGCGCCGGCCATGGGAGATCTGATCTCCAAGGGGGGCGGCGGCCAAGGGGTGGCTTCCCCCCCAAGCCAAGTGGGGGGCGCCCCCACCCCTAGGGTTTCCAACCCTAGGCGCAGGGGGAGGCCCAAGGGGGGAGCACCAGCCCACCAGGGGCTGGTTCCCCTCCCACTTCAGCCCATGGGGCCCTCCGGGATAGGTGGCCCCACCCGGTGGACCCCCGGGACCCTTCCGGTGGTCCCGGTACAATACCGATAACCCCCAAAACTTTCCCGGTGGCCGAAACTGGACTTCCTATATATAATTCTTCACCTCCGGACCATTCCGGAACTCCTCGTGACGTCCGGGATCTCATCCAGGACTCCGAACAACTTTCGGGTTACCGCATACTAATATCTCTACAACCCTAGCGTCACCGAACCTTAAGTGTGTAGACCCTACGGGTTCGGGAGACACGCAGACATGACCGAGACGACTCTCCGGTCAATAACCAACAGCGGGATCTGGATACCCATGTTGGCTCCCACATGTTCCACGATGATCTCATCGGATGAACCACGATGTCGAGGATTCAATCAATCCCGTATACAATTCCCTTTGTCAATCGGTATGTAACTTGCCCGAGATTCGATTGTCGGTATCCCAATACCTCGTTCAATCTCGTTACCGGCAAGTCACTTTACTCGTACCATAATGCATGATCCCGTGACCAAACACTTGGTCACATTGAGCTCATTATGATGATGCATTACCGAGTGGGCCCAGAGATACCTCTCCGTCATACGGAGTGACAAATCCCAGTCTCGATCCGTGTCAACCCAATAGACACTTTCAGAGATACTTGTAGTGTACCTTTATAGTCACCCAGTTACGTTGTGACGTTTGGTACACCCAAAGCACTCCTACGGCATCCGGGAGTTACACGATCTCATGGTCTAAGGAAATGATACTTGACATTGGAAAAGCTCTAGCAAACGAACTACACGATCTTTGTGCTATGCTTAGGATTGGGTCTTGTCCATCACATCATTCTCCTAATGATGTGATCCCGTTATCAATGACATCCAATGTCCATAGTCAGGAAACCATGACTATCTGTTGATCAACGAGCTAGTCAACTAGAGGCTTACTAGGGACACATTGTGGTCTATGTATTCACACATGTATTACGATTTCCGGATAACACAATTATAGCATGAACAATAGACAATTATCATGAACAAGGAAATATAATAATAACCATTTTATTATTGCCTCTAGGGCATATTTCCAACAGGTTCGGCCCGTTGCGTTGAAGGTAAAAGCCTAATCCAGTTGTTGTGGAATTGCTAGGGTTTCGATGACCAGGGAGCGAATACGCTTTCCCTGAGTCTCGAGTTGTTGTCTGTTGTCCTAAACCGCCGCCGGGTCGTCCCCTTATATACATGGGTTGACGCCCGTTAGTTTACAGAATCCCGAGGCCGGCTCATAAACGTGTCCGGCTCGGTCTCTGCTCTTTCTATCTTACAACACAAGTTTACATATCAATGTCGGTTTATGTCTACAGGACTCAAACCGGCTTTGGGCCCTGGGCCTTCATAAATCATCATCGTCTTTGTCTTCATGGGCTTTAGATACAATGAACCATTATGGGGTTAACCCGGCCTCTCCTCGCCGGTTTACGCCCAGTAGTAATATCCCCAACAGGTACCGTAACAGACAGCTTCCTCCACTGGCTGTTGTTGACCATACAGCCTCTGTCGTGGCAGCCGATCCCGTTCAGACGACTGACCTGCCTAGCCAGGCGATGGATGTCGTGATGGCGCTGGCCAACGTGGAGGTACCTGAGACTGAGGCTACAGCTGAGACAGGCGACAGGACTGATTCTGAGAGGGCGTCCAAGTGGGCGCGTAAGAAGGAGAAGATGTTATTGTATCGATGTGGTGAGAAGGGTCACTTCATTGCTGAGTGCGTGGCGGAGCTTTGCGATACGTGTGGTAAGCCAGCACATGCCACAGGGGATTGCCCATTTTTGCGTGATCACATTCCGGCTCTTACAAGGTATGGAGTATATTTGCTGAGTTGATGTTCTTTGAGTCCCCGGCTGCGAGAGAGATTCCGGTGGCGACGCGGAGTTTGGCCATTGGGATTGTGAAAGTTACCCAGGGAGAGGTTTCTGAGGCTCAGTTGTGCAGAGGCTTCAGGAACTGGTTCCAGGTGACTTCCAGTGGGAGCTTGTCAGTATTGAGGCCAATGTGTTCAAGGTTAACTTCCCAACTGTGGATGATTTGCAGAGAATGCTGAGCTTTGGGTTGTGCAAAGTTCCTGGCACTAAATGCATTATGGAATTTCATGAGTAGAAGAAGGTGGAGCCACAGGGTAGGCCCCTTACTCAGGTTTGGTTGTGGTTTTCTGGGGCTCCCTCTGAGCCATTGCAGGATGCTCGAGTTGTGGCTAGTATGGGTATTATGGTTGGAAAACCTGAGAAAGTGGATATGGCCTTTACCCGCGCTCATGGGGTGGCCCGACTTCTAGTGAGCGTTCTGGACATTGAGTTTGTCCCTGATGTGGTCAACTAGACTTATAGGGGAGAGGTTTTTCCTCTCGAGATCGAGTTTGAGGATGCAGATCTGTTTGCTGAGGCAATCAATGGGACTGATGTGGATATGCACGAGGGTGATGACAGCGCGGGTGCAGAGGGGGCACCGACTGATGAGGCTGAACGAGAGGTGTCCAATGGATCGGGCCCTGTTGCTCAGCTGCCCGGGGACGGGTCCGGGGTCGGGACGGCACCATCATCCTCAGTGCCTACGAGCTCTCCGCGGTTTGGGTCGTTTGAGCCAGCTTCTGCCCCTCCCAGACTCTGGAGCGACCGGGTGGATGCTGATGATGTGTTTGAGCGCACGCTTCCTGTGTTGGAGTTTGATGCTGCTGCTAGTCCCATGATCGGAGGCTCGGCGACGACCTTGGTTGGGGGAGGGGAGGTGGAGTCTGAGGTGGCTTCTCTTTCTCCCACTCTCCCTGCGGTCTCGTTCCGGGAGATGACGTCTACTATGGAGGATGCTTCTAGGGGAGGGAGTCCGGGGCAGGTGGCCTCGACTTCCTCTCCCTCTATCCTGGCGCCGGCTATGCCGACGACGGCCGAGTGTGGGGGAGGCGGTCCGGGGCAGATGGCCTCGTTCCCCTCATCTCCGGCGGCGGCTAGAGTGGCCACTTCTCCAGTAGCGCAGGGTGGTGGTCTGGGGCAGGTGGCCTCGACCCCCCCTCCCCTTTGGAAATCAGGAAGGCCGTGTCTCCTGCGGCACCGGTGTCACCCTTTGGCCAGAGGGTTGGGGCGGGAGGAGTGCTTGGGTAGGCGGCCCCCGCGCTCCCCTCTCCTGGCATACCGGCGGCTCAGGACCTCGGTTTGAGGCACGCGTCTATGGGGCCCGGGATCCCACCGCCGCTTCCTTCGGTAACTCTGGCTGACCCTTCGTGGAATTCAGCGATAGGTGTTACTCGGGAGGAGGTCATTGCCTTTGGTGGGATCCCAGACCCGGTCTCTGCGGGGCGACGGATGAGCTGTCGTATCCAGGAGCACCCGGAGGTTCATGACATGCAGCAGAGGTGCGCTATGAGGGTAGCCAAGCTTCGTGACATTGAGGTCACTACGGGTATGTCTGTCAACGTTTCTAATTCAATCTTGCATTTTTCTAATGAGGAGATTATTCATAATGCAAACCAATTAGGAGTTTCGCTAGGGAGTAATGATAGTGAAATATCCAATTCGGTTAATGATCTCCTAGATTTGGAAGCGGAACGCGCTTTAGAAACAATTCGAAACCTAGCAGCGGTAAGACCCATGAACGATGCGGAGATTGATGCGTTGGGGGTCAGAGTGCTCGATAATTTTTGTGCGGATCTTGCACCATCCACTCCTGAGTCTGAGAAGAGGATGCAACTCTAGAGGAGGTAGTAGCTAGACCCACTGAGCCTGGTTATGAGGACCGGATGTAGGACCAAAGTAAACCCAAACGAAAGTGGAAGCGGAAGATTTATCCCGTTTCAGTGGTTCGTAGGAGTGCTAGGATTCGGACTACCAAAAAATTTCATGATGAAATATGAAAGGAATCTTTTGGAATAGCAGAGGTCTGAAAGACTTGGCTAAAAGAAGGTTTCTTGCAGAGGCGTCTCTCGAGCATGGATTAGATTTTATTGCTCTCTCGGAAACTGGTAGAGATTATTTTGCGCCCCAGTTTCTCAACACTTTATCGGGCGGTGTTGATTTCGATTGGCATTGCCTTCCTCCGCGAGGAAGATCGGGTGGGATCTTGCTTGGAGTGAGATGCGATTCGCTGGAAGTCCGAAGTGTAGTGATGGGTGACTTCGCAGTTAAGTTTCGGGTCAGGTCCAAAGCTGATGGGTTTAACTGGGCTCTGGTGGCGGTTTATGGTGCCGCGCAGCCCGAGCTTAAACCGGAGTTTTTGGCGGACCTTGTTCGAATCTGCGGATCTGAGCAGCTCCCAATTTTAGTTGGGGGTGACTTCAACATCATTAGGAGGAGAGAGGAAAAGAATAATGATAATTTTGACGGCAGATGGTCGTTCATGTTTAATACCATTATTGAAAGCTTGGATCTGAGAGAGATAGAGCTTTCCGGTAGAAAATTTACTTGGGCTAATGCTTTGCCAAACCCGACGTTTGAGAAGCTTGATCGAGTCCTCGCGAGTGTCGAGTGGGAACAGAAGTTCCCTTTGGTAACGGTTCAGGCTCTCTCGCGCGGAATCTCGGATCACACACCTTTATTCGTGGACTCTGGTGAGCCAAACCACGTGGGAAACAAGAACCCCTTTTCTTTTGAGCTGGCATGGTTTGAACGTGAAGGATTCTTGGATCTGATTGTCAGGGAATGGGTTAAGGATGCAGGAGGTAGGACTTCTGTTGAGCGTTGGCAGAATAAGGTTAGGCATTTGAGAAGTTTCCTACGGGGGTGGGCTAAGCACCTTAGTGGGATTTATAAGGTTGAAAAGGAAAGGCTCCTTTCACTTATTCAGTCCCTAGATTTAAAAGCCGAATCCACGATTTTGCAAGCCACAGAGCTTCAGGATAAACTAGATGCAGAGATGAGGTTGAAAGAACTTCTCCGTGAAGAGGAATTGAAGTGGGCGTTGCGGACTAAGGTCCGCAAAGTTGTCCAGGGGGACGCGAACACTCAATTCTTTCACTTGATTGCTAATGGCAAGCACAGAAAGAAGAGAATCTTTCAGCTTGAACAAGATGAAGGAACTATTTTAGGACAGGACAACCTAAAACTTTACATAGCCGAGTATTGTAAGCAGTTATTTGGGCCTTCGGAGGATAGTTGTGTGTCCCTCGATGAGTCCAGGATTGAGGATGTGCCTCAACTAACTGCTAATTATAATGAAATTTTGGTTGCCCGTTCTCGGAGAAGGAGGTGTTTGATGCTATAACACAGATGAAGAACAATAAGGCTCCCGGGCCGGATGGCTTCCCGGCGGAGTTCTATAAGAAGTGTTGGCATATTATTAAGGGGGATTTGTTACCAATGTTCCATGATCTATTCTCTGGACAACTTCAGTTATTTCACTTAAATTTTGGAACAATAACACTGCTTCCTAAGAAAATGGATGTTGTGAGAATCGAGCAGTTCAGGCCGATCTGCCTTCTCAATGTTAGTTTCAAAATTTTCACCAAGGTTGGGACTAATCGGCTCACACAGATTGCGCATTCTGTGGTACAGCATTCCCAAACAGCTTTCATGCCGGACAGAAACATCCTAGAAGGGGTGGTGGTCCTTCATGAAACGCTCCATGAAATTCACTCGAAAAAATTAGATGGTGTTGTTTTTAAGGTGGATTTCGAGAAAGCGTACGATAAAGTCAAATGGCCATTCCTTCAACAGGCATTGCATATGAAAGGATTTGATGAAGCCTGGCGCCGCCAGGTTGAATCGTATACGCAAAAAGGGAGTGTTGGAATTAAAGTGAATGACGAAATAGGTCATTATTTCCAGACACATAAGGGCCTGAGGCAGGGAGATCCGATGTCCCCTATCCTGTTCAACATTGTAGTTGATATGTTGGTAATTATGATAGGAAGGGCTAAAGAGGCTGGTCAAGTGGGTGGCCTGGTACCTCATCTCATTGACGGAGGTGTATCCATCCTTCAGTACGCCGATGATACAATCATCTTTATGGAGCATGACTTGGCCAAAGCGAGAAATATGAAGCTGGTGTTATGCCTTTTTGAACAATTGACCGGGTTAAAGATTAACTTTCACAAAAGTGAGTTGTTCTGCTTTGGTAGAGCCAATGACGAACAAGAGGCATATAGGCAATTGTTTGGGTGTGATTTGGGGGCTTTACCTTTCACATACTTAGGAATACCAATCCACCATCGTAAGCTGACAAACAGAGAATGGAAGTGCATCGAGGACCGATTTGAAAAGAAACTGAGTTGCTGGAAGGGCAAGCTCATGTCATACGGAGGCCGATTAATTCTGATAAACTCGGTTCTCACGAGTATGCCTATGTTTCTTTTGTCGTTCTTCGAAGTCCCAGTTGGAGTTAGGAAAAGACTGGACTTCTATCGATCACGTTTCTTCTGGCAGGGTGATGAACTAAAAAGAAAATATCGTCTCGCCAAATGGGATATCATCTGTAGACCGAAAGACCAAGGGGGTCTTGGTATTGAGAATCTTGAGGTCATGAACAGATGTCTTCTCAGCAAGTGGTTGTGGAAGTTCTCGAGTGAGACTGATGCCACTTGGGCGCAAATCCTCCGTAGCAAGTATCTCCACACCAAAACTTTGTCTCGGGTGACAGTAAGGCCGACTGACTCACCTTTTTGGAAAGGGCTTATGAAAGTCAAACGAACCTTGTTTACTAGGACAAAGTTTATCATTGGTAACGATGCTAGTACGCGATTCTGGGAGGATACTTGGCTCGGAAGACACCCCTGGCCATTCAATACCCTTCTCTGTATCGTATTGTTCAACGACGTGAGGTGTTCGTTGCAACGGTACTTCAATCTATCCCCCTTAATATTCAGTTCAGAAGGACGCTAGTGGGCAATCGTTGGGAAGAATGGCTCCATCTAGTAAGTAGACTGATGGAGGTTCAGCTTTCGCAACAACCCGATAAATTACGCTGGAAGCTTACTAGGTCTGGAGTATTTACAGTTAAATCACTGTATGTTGATGTTATCAATTCAAGGTCGATTCCTAGTTCCAAACATGTTTGGGCTGTCAAAGTCCCTTTGAAAATCAAAGTGTTTATGTGGTTTGTCCATAAACAAGTTATTTTAACCAAGGACAATTTGACAAAGCATAATTGGACAGGACCTACTAGGTGTAGTTTCTGTGATCGGGATGAAACGATCAACACCTTTTTCTTGATTGCCCGCTAGCCAAAGTTTTATGGCGGACCATCCATATTGATTTTAATATTACTCCACCGAGTTCTGTCAACACGTTATTTGGAACGTGGCTTAACGGGATAGAGCCCGAAACAGCGAGACATATTCGCGTAGGAGTCTGTGCTTTATTGTGGGCAGTCTGGAACTGCAGAAATGATTTGGTTTTTAACAGGACAACAAACATTCATTTTTTGCAGTTTATTTTCCGAGCCACGGCGTTGATCCGTTTGTGGTCTCTACTCACCCCGACGGAGGCCAGGGAGCGTTTGGTTACTAGATCTATCCGCTGGGAGATGGTAGCTCGGGATATCTTCAATCGGTTTGGATGGCGGTCATGTAATAGGATAGGCAATTAGTTTACCTACCTCTCTTTTGCCAGCCGGTTGTGGCGTCCTTTATTTGGATAGTTTGTCTTCTAGCCCTTTTGGCTCTGTGTGAGCTCTTCTTTTTTAGTTTTGAGACTTTAAGACCTTGTTGGAACCTATTTATTTGTTTAATAAGATGGCCGTATGCATCGTTCTGATGCAGAGGCCGAGGAGTCCCCCCTTTTCGAAAAAAATCTTGTTATTTGTTGGCAATCCATTTCAAGTGATGTATACCCTGGTTCTTTTTGCAGTGCATTTGTCCATTTTTTTAAGTTCCTGTGAAATCAGAACACAAATATGGAATTTACTATACAGTGGTAACACGTGACATGGTCTTAAGGAAAGGGGGCGTCAAAAGTTTATACAGATGTGCCTTACACACTCGATGAATTCCGTGGAAGATTTTCTAATATCATATGGATAGTCCCTGTGACCCATTATTACCTCCATGATAATTACACCCAAACCAAATATGTCTGACATAGGTGTGATTATACCTCGTAGGTATTCCGGCGGCATATAACCTCTGCATTAACATGAATGGGTGAATGTAAAGCATTAGGGGAATGAGAAAACATATTGCATTGATTACTAAAAGCAATGGATTATGAAGAGGTGGTTCACTTACATTGTTCCAATAGTAATTGCGGTGTGAATAGTTTGTTTTTGATCAAACAGTCTTGACAGACCAAAGTCTGTAATTTTGGGTATCATATCTTCATCAAGCAATACATTCGCAGGTTTTAGATCCAAGTGAATAATGGGACCATCGGATTGCTCGTGGAGGTACTGTAGCCCATAGGAAATCCCCTCGATTATTTTGAGGCGTGTGGGCCAATCAAGTCCAGAAGATGCATCTGCATTTGTACGTAAAACATGTGAATTTCATAGATGATGTCTTAAAATATAAAATCGGTTATTATTTCTGTGCTCTATATATAGAAAGAAATCAAAATTTACATTATATACTCTCTTTCCTTTTGTTCATATGAACGCAGTTTTCAGGAACTATGATTAAACCACAAAAATTGCAAGCTCAAAGAGAGATGAAAAGTAAGGAAAGAAGAACTATTAAATGCCATACCTGAAATGTACTTATCAAGACTTCCCTTAGGCAAATACTCCAAGCAAAGCAAACATTCAGTGTACCAAACAAAATGAACTTTCCTTCATCAAGTTTACGTAAATGTTGTGTTTCATAGCAGTAGCCTAGTAGTCGCACTATATTTGGGTGCTTTAGTTTCATAAGAAGATTAACCTCATTCTCAAATTGCTCAATGTGAGCTTGACACTGACTGCACAATCTTCTTCACTGTGACCATTTTCCCGTTTCCTAGCACCCCCTGCTTAAAGACTCTTATTAATGCTATATGTATTTTTCGGTCAATTATATGGTTTAAACATAAAAAAACATATATGCCTTAACATTACCTTATATACCACACCATAACCACCTCTACCAAGTATTCTCTCATTGAAGAAGTTGTTAGTAATGTCTTTCAAATGTTGTAATGGCATATGGTTGAGTGTGGGTGTTGTCTGCATAAAGAAGTTCTTGGGTTAACAAGGGATTGCGCGTATACAATTTCAATAGCACTTTTGGATTAATTTTGAGATTTTTATAAGACAAATAAATCAAATTTATTCTGGAACTATTAGACGAAACTATGAATTAATATGTAGACTTTTGGAAAATAGAAACAAAGGCAGATTGCAGTGAATTTCCTTCCTTTTCAATGTTGTGCTACAATGTAATTATATTAGAGTACCACCATATTAATTTCATCATTGTAGTGCAAAGATCCCAAATTTGTTGGGATAAGACATGATCCCAAAGTATAATTTATACTCTACTTTGAAACCTATTGCAAATCATCCATACGTATTAACTCTAGGCAAGTAGGCCCATCAGATATTATAACAAGGTTGTTCCTACAAAAGAAAAAAAGAAAAAAGAGGATGAAAAAACTGAATCAGTGTGTTCTTTGTTGATTACTTGATTTATAGGAACCACTCTCATTAGTTGCGCCCACCGTGGGGCTATCGCACGATGGTTTCGAGTTCTTAGAGGGCAGCTTCGAAGGGCTCAAGGGATACGCTGTGGGCCGGATGACTAAGAGTCGTCGCGGCAAGCTTTACATCGACGACGCAGGCTGGGGCCCCGAGGCCGGCTCAATTGAGTACGGGTACCGGGTCCCCTTCGGCGTCATTCATGTTTTCATTGGCAAGATCGGCGAACCAGGCCCTAAGCCGGACAGCTGCACCGACATCGTCAAAACAGCTCAGCGTGCGAGACCCGCCCTGGTTCAGCCTGCCATGAAGCGTGCCTTCGTGGGAGTCATCCACGGAGCGGAATCTGAGGTTAGATCGGCATTTGGTGGTGAGACCGCTGTGTACTCTGATGACGAGTCATTGACCGGAGAGACCGAGTCATTGTACCAGTTGCAAGATGGCCGGGTTGGGGGCTGTTCCGATGGCGACAGTATTCCGGACCCCTCCGATCTGCCAAGCCGGGTTGCGATCTTCATGGCTGGTACACAGCCAGCGCACTACTCTTCGACCGCAGCGGTGATGGTTTCCAGATCAGTAGCGGCGACAGCAGCCGGGGCAGGAGGCCCTGTGCGACCGCCGGCTCAGGTTTTATCTGACTTATTTGACGCTTTGGCAACGCTGATGGCGGAAGTTAACCCGGCGAATCAAGAGGAGCATAATGCGGAAATTGCGAAGCTGAAAGATCAGATAACTCAAGCCAAGGCAGACCTGGCGGCTGAGGATACCAGGATGCACTACAGGAATCAGCTACTTTGCGTCTGCCGCAGACGGCAAAAGGCTCCGGCAAAGTAGGCATCGGTAAAGAGCTTCTTTGCCGTCTGCTTTTCGAAGCGGATGGCAAAGGGGTCGTTGCCATCAGCGGCGAACGGCAAAGAAAGCCGACGGCAATAAATTTGCTGTTAGTCCGTTAGGTGGCTAACGGCAGTCTTTGCCGTCCGTGGCTGACGGCAAAGAGCATCAAGCCTTTGCCGTCTGCCACTGTAGGCAAACTGACCAAATGGGTCAGCTGCCAGGAAGCACTGGTGGTTGCCATGTGGCTTCTTTGCCGTCCACCGCAGACGGCAAAGTGCCCGTTGCCGTCGGTGGCAGACGGCAAAGAGCCTGCATTGCCTCTTTTTCTGTTTTTTTATACCCAACCATTTTCATAGTAAATAGATGATACATATATATTTTTCACATGGCAAGTTCACAGCAAACATATGAGATATCCAACACATATAATTTCATCATACATGCATAGTTCCATCAACCATACATAGCAAGTTCCACATACATGCATACAACCATACATATTACAATAGTGTCATCCTACCATACATGCATAGTTCATCGATACAAAAGAAACATAGTTCATCCAAACAAGCACTCCATCTATGCTAGCTTCCATGAAGCGAATGAATTCTGCAAAATGGGAAATAAGAAAGTTAGAAGAAGATTAGAAGAAGAAGAAGAAGAAGAAAATGAAGAAGAAGAAGAAGAATATATGACATTTATGAGCTAATTTAGGTGAAATTGATCGTTTGTGAGCTAACTTAGGTGAAATGGATCGTTTATGAGCTAACCTAGGTGAAATGGATCGCTTATGAGCTAACTTAGGTAAAATGCATCATTTTAGAGCTAACCTAGGTAAGATGGATCATTTATGAGCTAAGTAAGGTAAAATGGGTCATTTTAGAGCTAACTTGGGTAAAATGGATCATTTATGAGCTAAGTAAGGTAAAATGGGTCATTTTAGAGCTAACTTGGGTAAAATGGATCGTTTATGAGCTAACTAAGGTAAAATGGATCATTTTAGAACTAACTTAGGTAAAATGGATCGTTTATGAGCTAACTAAGCTAATTATGCCATTTTTGACATAAGTAAGCTAAGTACATATCATTATTGCGCAAACCTAGTTAACTAAGCATATTAGAGCTAACTTTGGTCATTTTGGAGGAAACAAAGCTAAGTATAGATCGTTTTAGAGCTAACTTAGGTAAAATGGATGGTTTTGGAGGTCAGTAAGCTTATTAAGTCATTTTGGAGGAAATAAAGCTAAGTCTAGGTCATTGTGGTAAGCATTTTGGAGGAAATAAGGCTATCTAGGTCTTTATGCATTTGTTAAGAAAAACACTAGAGAAACTTACCATGATCGTGGAGGTGTAGGAGCGGGCAGGCTCGTGCTGGTAGCTGGAGAAGGATCGTGCGATGCTTGTCTGGAGTTACACTGCACCAAAGATCGTTTCCAATGTCTTGTTAGCATGATGACACTCAAATGTTAATACTAGCAAGTAATGTCCATTCAAATTAAACTCACCGTGGTCCCAGGAGCAATCACTGGCATCGGCGGAGCGGTCTGACCGGTCTTCTCGCACACAGGCTGCACATTTGGTTTTGACGACTCAGTCATACTAGTTAGTAATGAGACAAACACTACATGAATGTTTTGGCTAATTTGCAGAAGAAACTTACCACAAGGAGCTCGTACATGGCCCTTGCCTGCATGTCATTCCGTGCCTTCTCCTCCTCCAACATCGTTGTCGTCCTCTCCTCCAACTCCCGCTGCCTCTCCGCCGCCTCCGCTAGAAGTTTCTCCGTTCTATCTCTCTCACTCTGTATAGCAGCCTGCAACACCACTCCTCGTTACCATTTGTAATCATTGATGGAAGCACAGACAATGTAATGGAGAAAGATAACTGAGTACGTATATCTAACCTTGATGGCGAGTTGGACTGGCCGTTCACGAGGCCTTACCTCAGGAGCGGAGCTCGATTGGCGCGCCTTGATCTCCGGAAGAGTGCTAGGACAACGGATAAGTCCATCTCCAATGGCTATGGAGCCATGGGACCTCCCGCCACCAGATATCATCACCAGCTCTGGATCAATGGGACCCTAGCTCGGGTTAAACTCCTCCCCTTTCCTCGCCTTCCCCTCATCTCTATATTTCACGAGCTTGTCGTGGGAGGAGATGTTGGTGAAGTTGTTTGCATCATCAAGGTTAGACGGAGAGAATGCCTTGACTTTCTCGAAAGAGGCACTGTGGGCCATGGCATACAGGTCGTACACCTCTGGCACCTTATCCGCCTTATTGTAGCGTGCCTGAAAGAGAGAAACAAAGTAAATTAGTAATTAAAGGGCTCAAGCTAGCATGATGAATGAATTGCATGAATCATGAAGCAAACCACATACCTAGTTCCGGCCGAACTGATATAAGTTGGAGCGGCCTTGATGGTGTGGCACACCTTCCATTTGGGCACGTTTGTCCTTGGCCGCGCTGTGGACGGCTAGCCATTCTTTTGAGCACCACTCATTGACCAACACCTCCCAACAATCCACCCGATCCGCACACCATCTTGGAGGCGCCTAAGTTAGCAAATAGAAACTTGAGCGCTACGGCTATGAATTACTAAATGAAGGAAGTAAGTACAAGGCCTTAAGAATTACCTTCATGTACTGCTCCTTACTCAGGAACTTATCGCAGCACGCCGGCTTGGGCTTCTTGATACCACGCAAGGCGTAGTAGTCTCGAACAGCCTGCACCCGAGCCTCGTGCCGTAAGTTCTGTAGTAGGCGCTTGCAGATGTTCTTGATAACATTTGCCACCTCCTCCTCGTATCCCTCCTCACACCTGTAGAATGTCTGCAATCAAATGAGACAATATTGATTAGTACAATTAATAACTAGCTAGTTGAAGATTTTTAAATGTGTAAAGGAGAAATTACCCAGAACTTTCTGATCACCACATCTGCCCTCGTGTCGCACAAGACACCGTCGATAATCTCACCCGGCGGGGCCGGGGCAGCCAAGTAGTGCTCCTAGCTCAATCCAAGCTCTGGAAGCCGACCCTCACCAGGCAACGTGACAAACCCCGGGAAGTTTTGCCAGCAAAGCACTCCAAGGACGGAGTTGGGCCGGCAGACACTATGATGGTGGTCCCAACCCCTACAGCATGACAAGGCCAACGCATTAGATATTTGAAGAAACGTGAATGCAGAAGGTACAAAAGGATTAAATGCACTTACCTCTCCCCATCAGGGAAAATCAACCACCTCTGCTCGCGGGTCGCCGGCACGGACGGGAGCCGTGTACAACCACGCTGGTAGACGGTGCCCCCCTCCTCCTCAATATCAGTCGGCTCCCCGCCATCATCAGCATGGCCACTCGGCCCCTCAGGCTCATCCGGCCAGGTACCCCATCCAGACGTGTGCTCCTCCGGGGTCTCGTGGGCCGAAGGCGCGTCGACCCAAGGCTCGTGGGCCGAAGGCTCGTGGGCCGAAGGCCCGTCGACCCGAGGCTCGTGGGCCGAAGGCTCGTGGACCGGAGTCCGTGTAGCCTCCTCCTCGGACGAGTCCACCCTAGCAGTCACGTGCTCGGGTGAAACAACTGGGGGTGATGGCGAGGAAGGCGCCCTAGCAGTCACCCTACCTCCTCTCCCGCGACCACGTGCTCCAACTCCTCTCTTCTTCCCTCCCTTACCTCGTCCCCTGCTGGGCACCGCTGTCGACGAAGAAGGGCCCGGCGGTGTCGCCATACTGTCCAGCAACGCTCGGCGGAGAGGTGCGTGTGGAATGGAAGACCTCCCACCACGCGCCGACGAAGAAGGGGCCTCGGAGCGCTCCCGACCAGCGCCCACCATCTTTCAACACCTGCCATGACAAAGAGTAAACGAAATTAGTACAACATAAAAAAATACCAACATGAATAATAATATGTATATCACTTGTGTATCATCATCAAGTACAACATAAAAAAATTGAATACCTGACACTACTAATAATCTCGATCACTATCATCAATAAATGCATAATCATCATCATCACTATAATCAATGACGGGCTCATAGGGTTCAGTGGCATCAAATATATGACCTAACTCATAATTCACAAATATATGACCTCGTCGGCCTCTGGTGTCGTGGGTGTCGTGTCGGGGTCGGGGTGCCGTGTCGGGGTCGGGGTGCTGTTTCGGGGTCGGGGTCGAGGTCGGGGTGTGGTGTCAGGGTGTCGGGGGTCGGGGTGTCGTGCCGGGGTGTCGGGGTGGCGTGTCGGGGTCAGGGTGTCAGGGTGTCGGGGTCGGGGTCGGGGTGTGGTGTCAGGCTGTCAGGATGTCGGGGTCGGGGTGTCAGGGTGTCGGGGTGTCGGGGTCGGGGTGTCAGGGTATCTTTATTTTCTTCTTCTTCTTTTTTCCTGTTTTTTCCTTTTCTTCTTCTTCTCTTCTTCTTCTTCTTTTCTTCTTCTTCTTCTTCTTCTTCTTCCTCTTCTCCTTTTTCCTCTTCTTCTTCTTCTTCTTTTCTTCTTCTTCTTCTTCTCCTCCTCTTCCTCCCTCCTCCTCTTCCTCTTCTTTCTTCCTCTTCTTCTTCTTCATCTTCTTCTTCTTTCTTCTTTCTTCTTCTTCTTTTCTTTCTTCTTCTCCCTCCACCTCTTCCTCCCTCCTCCTCCTCCTTCTACTCTTCTTATTCTTCTAAACTAAAACTAATCTAAAATAAACTAAACTAAAAATAAAACTAAAACTAAACTAAAACTATAACTAAAACAGAAACTAAATTAACTAAAAGTAACTAAAAGAAACTAAACTAAAAAAAGGGGGGAGATCACTCACCTACGCAGGGGATCGCCGGTGGAGGGGGAGGCGGCGGCCCGGTGGAGGGGGAGGCCGCGGCGGGTGGGGCGGCGGCGGCCTGGTGGAGGGGAGTCCGTGGCGGGTGGGGGCAGCGGCGGCCTGGTGGAGGGGGAGGCCGCAGCGGGTGGGGCGGCGGTGGCCCGGTGGAGGGGAGGCCGCGGCGGGACGGGGCGGGGACGGCCACGCAGGGAAGGGGAGGGGGCGGCTGGCCGGCATGGAAGGGGCGCCGCAGGAGAGGGGTGAGGGGCGACGGGGCGAGGGGGCGGCGGCGGGCGGTGGGGCGACGGGGCAAGGGGGCGGCGGGTGGTCGGGGCGACGGGGCTAGAGGCGGTGGGTGGGCGGGCGGCGGCGGCGAGTGGTGGGGGTGGCGGCGGGTGGCTGGTGGCGGGGGCGGCGGCGGGTGGCGGTGGTCGTTGGGGTGGGGAGGACAGAGAGAGAGAGAGAGAGAGAGAGAGAGAGAGAGAGAGAGAGGGGGGGGGGAGGGAGCGGGGTGGGGGACGGCCGTTAGTTAGGTTATCTCTTTGCCGTCCGCCCCCCCTTTGTCGTCCGCTTTTTTGCTCTTTGTCGTTTGCTAGCAGACGGCAAAGAGGGGGGCCGTTAGGTTTTTTTCTAAACAGCTCGTTAGTGGGGCCCACCTCTCTCTTTGCCGTCCGCCAGCTGACGGCAAAGATTCTTTGCCATCCGCCAGCAGACGGCAAAGAATTGGCTGATGGCAAAGACATTCTTTGCCATCAGCCAGTTCTTTGTCGTCCGTTTTTTTCAAGCTGACGACAAAGACCTTCTTTGCCGTCCGCCAGCGGACGGCAAAGAATAGGCAGACGGCAAATAAGCAAATTCCAGTAGTGATGGCTGCAGAACGAGCTGAGTTGGATGCACAGGCTTACCGGCTTATGTTAGATCAGAGCGCGTCAAATGATGTCATGAGGAGAAGGTACCGATCTCACCTACCTCCGGTTTATGAGGCAAGAAATCTCTTTAACACACCAGGAGCAGGAACCAGTAATCAGCCAGTGGTAAACCGGGCGGAGGCACCTGGAACGGGGACGCCGGTTCAGCCGCGCCCGACGGATCCGCCTCGTCAGAACAATGTCCTGCCACAGCACGTCCCAACACCACCGGGTCATTACTCTAACCCGTTGGATAACATTGTTGCCGCCGCTTCGCGATTGGCAGCTCTCCCGATCGAAGGCGAGTCCCCAGTAGCGGTCGAGACACGACGGGCTAGAGAGCTCCTTCAGACAGCCTTGACTCAACAACAGGCTTATTCCTACAGCCGCGAGAGGATTCATTCCACTCCCCGCCCAAGCCGGAGTTACAGCAGGCAGATGGATGAACCGGCCGTGTCGAGCAGTGCGCGAAATCGTAATCCGCCTCATGGGCATAACCTGGCGGGTGGCGGTGGTGATGCTTAGGATGTCGTGGATCGTGCTAGGGCACGTCGAGAGGCCGAGTTAGCAGCGCAGCATGAAGCCCGCCAACTTACTCCGGTTCGTCCAACAACTTCGGTGGAACCAGGCGTTACCTCCAGTTCTTTGGGGGTGCCATGTCTCGTCCCAGCGCTGTGCAATGTACGGCTGCCCAAGGATTTCAAGGGCCCACGTAAGGTGCCGAATTACACTGCCGATTTATCCCCCGAGTCATGGGTTGAAAGCTATGAGATGGCAATGGAGATGCTGGATGTGGACGATGCGGCATGTGCTAAATACTTCACCATGATGTTGGAGGGAACAGCTCGCACATGGTTGAAAAACCTGCCAGCTAACTCCATTGGGTCATGGGCCGAGTTAAGGGCCCGGTTTATCCAGAATTTCAAGGATACATGCAAGCAGCCCATGTCAATTGTGGACTTAGCTGCCTGTGTCCAGGAGGAAGGAGAGTCAACAACCCATTGGGTGCGCCGGGTTTCAAAAATATTGCATTCATCTGACCGCATCAACGCTGATACAACAGTTTTAATGTTGGAAGGCAACTGCCGGTTTGCACCCCTGAAGTTGAAGTTGGGACGGCTCAAACGTCGCTGCAATGACATGGGGACACTTATGGCAGCTCTGGTGAAGTATGCCGACTCTGATAGTACCAAGGACCCCGAGTCTGACGATGATAAGACAGGGAAGGGAAAGAAGAGCGGTAGCACCAAAGGGCAGCAGCATAACCCGACGGGACAGCATTAAGCGTAAAGCGGATAACAGTCTAGATTTTGTGGCTAATACCAACACGCAGAATAATGGCCAGTGTCGTAAGGGTAAGCCGCCCCCGCGTGGTGGAGGATAAGGTCCCAATCCTGAGCGCCTGTCTCACCTGTTAAACCAGCCTTGCCCGAAGCACAGGTCGCGGGATAAGCCGGCCACGCACCTCTGGAAGGATTGTTATATTATGCGGGAGTTCAAAAATTCAGATTTTTTCGGTATGATCATGGACCAGGCAGCGGTTCAAGCCCCGGATCTCATGGGCCGGGTTACGGCGGAGGCAGTTCCGGTTCAAGATTTCACGGTAATCAGAGCGGACATGGCAATCAAGGCAATCAGGGCAACCAAGGTGGTTATAATCATGAGGGGAGTCAGCAACAACAGCGGCAGTCGGGTTACCAGAGCAACCCGAAGCAGTTGAATAGTGGGCAGTACCATGTCTTCACCACAAGCCTGTGCAAGCGCGATCAGAAGCTTCATAAAAGGGCAGTGAACTCCTTTGAACCGGCGGTGCCCCGTTACTTGCGCTGGTCTGAACAGCCCATTGTGTGGAGTCGAGAGGATCATCCACCTCGGGTTGATAATCCAGGTCATCTAGAATTGGTGGTGGCACCTCAGGTTGGAGGATATAAGTTCACCAACGTACTCATGGATGGAGGGAGTAGTATCAATATCCTTTATTATGAAACCTTCCGTCGCATGGGGTTAACAGATAAAAATCTTAAACCGTCAAACACCGTTTTTCATGGTGTGGTGCCTGGTAAATCGGCGTATCCGGTTGGTAAGATAGCTCTGGAGGTTGCTTTTGGAGATGAGCATGACTCGAGATCGGAAACGCTGACTTTCGAAGTGGTGAAGATCAAGAGCCCATATCATGCCCTGTTTGGACGGCCGGCTTATGCCAAGTTCATGGCAAGGCCCTATTATGTTTATCTGCAGCTCAAGATGCCGGGCCATAAGGGGGCCATCACAGTGCAAGGGAGCTGCAAGATCGCTTTAGAATGTGAAGAAGGTGATGCGGCATATGCTGAGTCGGTTTGTGCAACAGAGGAGTTGAAGTTCTACAAAGACAATGTTGATCCGGCGGATATGACCTCTTTGAAGAAACCAACTACAGAGCATGATCCGGCCTTGAAGTTTAAATCGGCTGATGAGACTAAGCTAGTTGATTTTGTTCCTGGCGATTCATCCCAGCAGTTTAGCATCAGCGCTAACTTGGATCCAAAATAGGAAAGCGCGCTCATCGAGTTCATCCGTGAGAACCGGTACATCTTTGCATGGAAACCCTCCGACATGCCAGGTGTACCGAGGGAACTCGCTGAGCACAGTCTTAATGTTGATCCCAAGTTTAAACCGGTCAAGCAGTTTCTCCACCGCTTCAATGAAGAAAGGCGCAAGGCTATATGGTGAGGAGGTAGCCAGGCTCTTAGCGGCTGGGTTTATCCTCGAAGTATTTCATCCTGAGTGGTTGGCTAATCCGGTGCTGGTACTTCAGAAGAACGGCACTTGGCGTATGTGTGTGGATTACACAGATTTGAACAAGGCTTGTCCAGCAGATCCTTTTGCTCTCCCTCGTATTGATCAGATCATTGATGCTACGGTGGGTTGTGAGCGTTTGAGCTTTCTGGATGCATAATCTAGTTACCATCAGATCAAAATGGCAGTTAAGGACCAGGAGAAGATAGCTTTTATAACTCCCTTTGGAGCCTTCTGCTATGTGTCTATGCCTTTTGGGCTCAAGAGTGCCCAGGCGACTTATCAGCGTTGTGTGCACAATTTCCTTCATAATCAGATCAGCCGGAATGTTCATGCTTATGTGGATGATATTGTGGTGAAATCCAGAAAGGAGGAGACATTGATAGATGACTTGAAGGAGACTTTTGATAACCTCCGGGTTTATAAGATGATGCTTAATCCGGCCAAGTGTGTCTTTGGTGTACCGGCAGGCAAACTCTTGGGCTTTCTGGTTTCTAACAGGGGCATTGAAGCTAATCCGGAGAAAATCAAGGCTATTACTTCCTTGGCTAAACCAAAGTGTATCAATGATGTTCAACGCCTGGCTGGCCAGATTGCAGCCTTAAGCCGGTTTATCAGTCGCCTTGGAAAGAAGGCCATCCCTTTATATCAGATGCTGAAGAAGACAGATGACTTCGTCTGGAGTGACGCCGCCAATGAAGCATTTGAGGACTTAAAGCGGCAGCTAGCCGAGCCACCTATCCTTGCTGCTCCTGTTGATAAAGAGCCCTTGTTGTTATATGTGGCTGCTAATGCCTGGGCTATTAGCGTGGCTATTGTGGTGGAGCGTAAGGAGGCCGAAAAGGAGTATCCGGTTCAACGGCCAGTTTATTATATCAGTGAGGTACTTATTGAGTCCAAGCAGAGGTACCCACATTGGCATAAGCTGGTGTACGGAGTTTTTATGGCGAGCCAGAAACTTAAGCAATATTTCCAGGGCCATCCTATCACTGTGGTCAGTTCTACTCCTTTGGGGGATATAATCCAGAACAGGGAAGCAACTAGCCGGGTTGCCAAGTGGGCTATTGAGCTTGGGCCTCACGGGTTAAAATATATGCCCCGGACGGCGATCAAATCTCAGGCACTTATGGACTTCATCAATGACTGGACAGAGTTACAGGCGCCAGAAGAGAAGCCGGATCATACTTATTGGACTATTCATTTCGATGGGTCCAGGCAATTGGAGGGCTCGGGGGTTGGAGTCGTATTAACTTCCCCACGAGGTGATAAGTTTTGTTATGTTCTTCGTTTAATGTTCCCTTGCACTAACAATGCAGCTGAATATGAGGCTTTACTCCATGGTCTTCGGATGGCTAAGGAGATGAATTTAAGCCAAGTTAAGTGCTTCGGTGACTCGGACCTGGTGGCTCAACAAGTGTCTGGTACTTGGGATTCCAAGGACCCACTCATGGCAGGATATCGTCGAGAGGTGGACATTGTTGCAGGTCACTTCAAAGGTTATCAGGTCGATCATGTGGACCGGCGGAAGAACGAAGCGGCGGATGCTTTAAGTCATTTGGGTTCCCAACGTAAACCGGTTCCACCCAACGTCTTTCTGGAAGTACTACATAATCCGTCGGTCAAGCTCCCTACAGAGGAGGATTTGGCTGTTCCTGATCCGGAGGCTCCGTTGGTGGCGGCTCTTCATGTCATCCCAGATTGGACGGTCCCATATTTGGCGTATATGAACCGGGGTGAGTTACCGGAGGATGAAACCTTGGCCAGGCAGATAATCCGGCGGTCCAAGTCCATGACTATTGTCAATGGAGAGTTACATCATTGCAGTGTGACAGGGGCATTTCAGCGTTTCGTGTCTCCTGAAGAAGGCCGTGAGATTTTGTGTGAGATCCACGAAGGAGATTGTGGCCACCACGCCGGTTCAAAGTCTATGGTAGCCAAGGCTTTTCGTCACGGTTTTATTGGCTGACGGCTCATGCCGATGCTAAGGACTTGGTCAAAAGGTGTGATGGCTGTCAAAAATTTTCACGCCGAGCTCATGTTCCGGCTCAAGAACTAAGGATGATTCCAATCACTTGGCCGTTTGCGACTTGGGGGCTGGATATGGTTGGACCCTTTAAGAGATCCAAGGATAAGAAGACCCACCTGTTGGTGGCAGTTGACAAGTTCACTAAGTGGGTGGAAGCAGAGCCAGTCAGTAAGTGTGATGAGCCACGGCGGTTCAATTCATCAAGAAGGTGATTTTCCGGTTTGGTTTTCCACACAGCATCATAACTGATAATAGCACTAATCTGTCTAAGGGTGCTATGAAAGAATTTTGCCAACGTGAGCACATCCGGCTTGACGTATCATCAGTGGCTCACCCCCAATCTAATGGTCAAGCGGAGAGAGCCAATCAAGAGATTTTGAGAGGCATCAAACCCCGGCTCATGGTTCCTTTGCAAAAGACGCAGGGTTGTTGGGTGGAGGAGTTACCTTCTGTGTTATGGAGCATCAATACCACGCCCAACAGATCTACCGGTTACACGCCTTTTTTCATGGTTTACGGAGCAGAGGCGGTCCTCCCTAGTGACATCCGTGATGATTCGCCTCGTGTAGCGGCTTATGTCGAAGCTGACAATGAGAAGGCACGACAGGAAGCACTTGACCTGTTAGATGAGGAGCGTGACATTGCAGCAGCTCATTCGGCGATTTACCAGCAAGATCTGCGTCGCTATCACAGCCGCCGGGTTAGAACCAGAACTTTTCAAGAAGGCGATCTGGTGCTCCGACTCATCCAGGATCAGACTGATATGCACAAGTTATCCCCGCCTTGAGAAGGGCCCTTTGTGGTCAGCAAGAATTTGCATAACGGGTCATACTACCTTATAGATGTTCGAGAGCACAAAGACTCACGTAAATCGGAGGAGGAGACCCACCGGCCATGGAATATCTCTCATGTTCGGCCTTACTATACTTGAGCCACAGGCTCTGCTTATGTACATAGTTATGACAATGTATATATTATGATCAATATAATAAACCGGAGCCTCAGCTAAAGCGGGGTATCTATTGCTTTTCTTACATCATGTATGGTTACATGGGGGCTTCTGTTTATAAAGCGGCGTCCGGTTTACCCCTTGATTCAGCTTATAAAGCCATATATAAAAATCACTTGGGGGCTTGGTTGTATTCGAACCATAGCTACGCCTCTTGATCGGCGCAAGGCCACAAGGAAAATCACTTGGGGGCTTGGTCGTATTCGAACCATAGCTACACCTCTTGATCGGCTCAAGGCCAAAAGAAAATTACTTAGGGGCCAAAGAGAGTGTTGCAAAAGCACAACTCAAACATAGGCACCCACTAAGCACAGCTCAAAATATTGCTTGGGGATTCTTTGCTTCGCAATGAACAAAGAATCTACACTTGTAATAGGCTATCAAGCCATGGCTTGGAAGCCAGGTGTATTCACCTAAAACCCCGGGTTATCCTGCCTTTTTAAGTAAGCCACTCAGTCCAGGTAAACCTGGTATGACCCGCCGAACTTTTGACAAGTCAATCTCATAGACCCTGAACTTGTCAAAGTTAAAACGACAATTGGTTAAAGATTGAGGTCCATCTTAAAAGGCTTTGTAAAATGGTTTAACTCAGTGGCCTGGCAGCCCATGAAAAGCCTCGATTTGGGGCCTGGCAGCCCGTGAAAAGCCTCGCATGTTCCTTTTATGCTTTTATTTGCCAAGTTCTTTTTCCTTGGATGAGATTTATAATATTTTCTGATAAACCGGTGTTTGTTGACCCGGCTTGGCTTTCAACTACAAGTTGTCAGTACAGGATCAGTTATAATCCGGCGCTTATTAACCTGGTCTGGTTTCGACTATAAGTCGCCAGTGTTATATATGGATAATCCGGTGTTTATCACAACCCGGTACGGTTTTATCATAAACCGGCACAATATGGAAGGAGTTATCAGTACTCATGATTAGGGTTATCGCCCTTACTACAAAAGTTGGTCAACCAACAATGTGATTCCATGTCACAGGTATCATTTATTTTCATATTTGATTATCTTTTTACAGCCTTGGTTATAAACCCTGGCTAGGTATTTGGGCATCATGACCCGTCCGATGGTAAACCGCCAGGACACTTTCAACTTCTTATATGCAGGAGTAGCTACGGATTATGAACATCATATATCTTAAGCATGGCGAATTAACGATGTCAAGCAAAATAAATATGCGTGATGGCATAGCAGACCAAGTGTTTGAACTAGCCTATTACAAGGCGCTTTCATGCCCAAAAGGATAATTGTTTTTCGGCAAGTGTTGCGGTACGCAGAAGGCTAAACCGGCCTCCGAATCATGACTCGTCACCAGGCTGACCTCACGGCTGCGGCTCATCTTGCGCCGGTTCATCCTCCTCATCTCTACCCAGTGGCTGGAAATCAATGGTTGCCCAATCGATCCCATTTAGGGCTTGGAATACAGTTTCGTCGCTTATAAGGGTGGACGGTTCAATGTCAGGGGCATAGGTGTGCTTACGGATTGGCGGGATGAGATTTTGAGCTTCAGGAGTTGGTGCAGCAACCCGTTTGTTGTTGATGTCATAACTCGCCTGATAGTATGAAAGGTCAGCTTCTTCAGCCAATTGGCAGGCCAGTGGACGCATCTCCCTGGTTATGACTCGGAGAGCATCATTGTCAAACTCTGATCCGTCCTCCCTTAAGCTCGGAAAGCCCTTACCCACATCCACCGGATCAAGATCAGGCACCCATGCTTTAGCCCGGGTTACCGCAGTCAGAGCACCTGCCCTTGCAGCCGATCTTTTCAATTCTTCAACCCGGGCAGGCAGCATTGACAACCTTTCTAAAGTTTCTTTGATCAAGGTTGGGGGCGGCTTGTTATGAGAAGCAGTGCATATGACCCGTTGCGCGCCGGTATATAACTGCTCTATAAGGGTATAGGCAGCCTTCAGCTTCTTCTATATGTCAGAGCCCAGATGACTAATGCGAGTTCCTGCATCATTGTGAACATAAGTAAACCGGCACTATATGGGATGATATGTTGAAAAATTTAAAGCAAGGATATTTACCAAACACAGCAACAGTCATGGCATGTATTTGCCGCTTCACGCCAGTCAGCTCGTCTACCACCGGTTTAAGAGCTGCTTCTGCATCCTCGGCTCTTTTTTGCAATGCGGATTTTTCTGTGTCCCAATCCGCCCGCTCCTTGTTGAAACCCTACTTCAGCTTTTCCATGGCGGCTAAGGCACTGGTCAGCTCATCTTTGGCTTTGGAGGTTTCTTCTTGCTGGGACTTGATGTTTTCTTGCAGATCAGCGGTTTGAGCTTCCTTTTGCTCAGCTCAGCCTATAAGAGACAGACATATCATGAGTCTCCTGTACATATTTGAAGTACCAAGCACATAACAAGTTATGCACCTGATACTTGGGGGCTAATGCCTATTTGCTTGTTATCAAAAATTTCTACAAGTCCCAAGCGCAATACAAGTATTACTCTTGGCACTTGGGGGCTAATGTATGTTTGTTCAAGGTTACATTATGGGTATTCTTCTAAAGTCCCGGTTTACCTTGAAAAGATAAACCGGCCCTTGGGGGTACACCGGCAAAAGTTACAATATTACAATTCCAAAGTACCGGTTCATCTTAAAAAAGATAACCCGGCCCTTGGAGGCTAAGCATGCAAGTTGAGATGTTAGAAAGTCCCGGTTTAGATGGTTATCATAAACTGGCACTTGGGGGCTACCGGAGTTGATATTTGGAATTGGACATAAGAGAGAAGTGGTTATGCAGTTACCTCATATCGCTCCTTCATCAGATTCACTAAACCGGCTTCGAAGTTGCGGCTTGTGTACAGACGATTTAAAAAACCAGAATGGATGTCTTGGGCGTTGAGGTGGGCATAGCTTGATAAATCTGTGTTCCATTTGCCTTTGCCCATAGCAGAAAGCTCGTCCTTGGCACTATGCTTCAATAAAGCAACAGGATTGCCAGGAGCGGTGTGGCCGAAGCCAGTAATCATAATGTCATCTTCTTTGTCATCAGCAGCCTTCACTGGAGTTGACGGTTTGTCAACAGCCTTAGCTGGACTTGTCGGTTTATCATCAGTTCGGGTCGGGCTTGTTGGAGTATCAGCATGGCCTGTGGCGTCAACTTCTACTTGTTCAGCTAAAAAGTCATGGTCTTGAGGTGGCGGATCATCAAGCATAGCGTCAGCATTTGTCTCTACCTGATCTGGAGTCTTTTCCGGTTCAATAGTGACATTGTCATCAGACGGTTTATTTAACCGGGCCTTCTTGCTGGGTCTAGGCTTGGCGCTGCAAACAAACATGAAGATCAATAAATCGGACAGATATAATATAGTAAGGATAAATCAAAACATAACTCACCCAGGAACTGTCTTGAGGGGTGGAAGTTGTGTGGCCGTTGACTCGCCAGAGGATGAGTGAGGTGTGCCCTGATAATTTGAATCAGACGGATTAAGAGGCTGTCGGAAACAACCCGCCTTGGGGCAAGAAGTATCAGGAATATAAGAGACCTTTGATCGGCGTTTCCGGACTGGAGTGTTCGGTAAGCCGGCGGAGGTAACTACCAGGCCGCTGTGCCGGGTTGTGCGGCGAGCTTCGTGTTGCTGCGTCTTCAAAAGAAAGTTTGGGTCCAAGTGAGCAAGGGGGTGAGAAAATTTTACTTTCCGGTTTGCTCGACGGATTTTCTATGTTGGCAGAGGATCTGAACCGGAGGAAAGAATAATTACCTCTACATCATCAGCTTGGCTGCCTTCAGCGTCATCTTGATAATAGTCATTGTCAATGAGGTGTATGAAAAAAGAACCAGGGAGTCAAGTTCTACCTCTGAGTCCGGATTATCCAGATCAGCGTCAGCATTTGGTTCATAAGACTCAGTGGTCCTCTTCTTAGCAGGTTTTTTAATAACCTTGGTCTTGGGGCGAGGTGTCTTGGCCGGTTTATCCTGTGGTTTCTTTTTCAAGAACGGATCATCACCCTGTCAAAGATGGATAAAATTTTGAGAGAGTATTTAAAAGGGTCAAGTTAAAACAAAAAGTTATATGATTCTTACAGCTGGCGGTTTATTGGAAGTGCAGAAAGGACTTAACCTAGTCTTGCTACAGACAGCCTCCGGTTCATTTAGTATTTTCTTAACAGACTCAGTGACTTCAGCCTTTGTCAGCTCAATATCAATATGTCGTTGGGGATCCTTTAAACTCCCTGTGTATTCACACATTAAACTGGGGTGCCGGCTTAAGGGCAGAATGCTCCAGGATATCCAGCAGCGAACAAAGTCAACACCTATTAAACCGTTCGCCATAAAGGCTCTGAGCTTTGACAGTTGCGGTGCATAGTTGGACCTTTCCTTTGCAGTCAGTCTCTGAGGAAAGGGATGTGTGTTGCTAAGCCGGTGAGGACGGTAACCCGGCAGAGGATTTTCATCAGTTGGAGACGTATCTTTGCAATAAAACCAAGTCTGATTCCAGTCCTTGGGGTGACTATAAAACTTGGCGTGAGGGAAGCTGACATATTTCCTCTTTTGAATAGCCATTCCACCAAGTTCAGTGTTGGGACCGTCTGTAAACTCGGTACAACGGTTTAAATAGAAGAAATCTCTAAACAGTTAAACTGTGGGCTCCTCTTGAAGATAAGCCTCACAAAATACTTGGAAATTGCAAACATTGGACACGGAGTTTGGGCCAATGTCCTGAGGATGGAGTTGAAAACTAGCAAGTACATCTCAGAAAAATTTTGATCCGGGAGGGCTAAACCCTCGACCCAGGTGATCAACAAATACGACTACTTCTCCATCTTTTGGCTCAGGAGGATTTTCTGGACCGGGGACCCTCCAGTGGATGACTTCTTTCTTTGCTAAAGCGCCAGTTGCGGCACATCCCTCTAGTTGCGCTTCCATAACCCGGGAAGGGACCCAGTTACAAGCATAAAATTGTTTGGCCATTTCAATGAAAAGCTGGAAAAAGATCAATGCCGGTTTAAGATTTATGACGGACAGGCATAAAGCGACGCAAGATCAGAGGCATGTACACTTTGTTAAATCGGAGTCTGACATATTAAACCGGAGTCTGGCATTGGAGGAGTTACAAAGATAACGAATTGGCGGTTTAAGAGGGGACTAATGGTACCTACCGGATTATCATTTTCTAAAAAGTTAAACCGCCCATATCGATGCGGAAGGTACAAATCTGAGATGACTAAGTGATGAAAAACAGGTTTCACAGATTGATATGATAATTTCAGATCTGCGGTGCGACAGAAAATTAGAATATATTCAGACCTAAATTTCAGGTGCTTAAACAGTTCATCAAGTTTAGATGAGTTTGTCTATATGAAGGGGATGCTCTAATGAGGAAAAAAGGAGCTATAACTATGACGACATAGGAAAATATCATATCTAACTTGCCATTTATGCTACTGAGAAGAACAGGGAAGAACAGCTCTAGAACTTCGGTGAACTCCGATGAACACAAACCCTAATGACAAGATCTAGGGTGAAAGGAGAGAAGACTTACCAGTATCACAGGAACAGCGGAGAGGCGCCGCGGCTTTCTGGTTCGATCAGGGTGATGCAGCGGCCGTTGTTGGGGCAGAAGCGAAGGTCGACGGCGGCGGCAGAGCTGGAACGTTCGGTCGGCGCGAGGAAGAGGACGATGTGAAGGGGCACGAAGGGGAAAAGTGAAAATGACCCTTGGCCTTATTTATAAGGTGAATGGATGAGTGACAGGCGCGAGAATCGAGGATCCCAAAGATTGGATATGTGACAGAGCGGTCGCCTCGATTGTCGGAGGCTCATTAATGAAGGTCAGATATATACCATCTTTAAATAAAGATGACGTCATGGCGGTTTACAAGATTTACGTGAAGGTGCTGAAGGAGGAATTTTCCTAAGTGTTGAAGATTGACATGAACCAGTTCAAATCAATCTGGGGCCTAATGTTGGGGATATTACTGATGGGTATAAACCGGCCAGGAGAGGTCGCGTTATCCCCATAATGAGTTATTATATTTGAAGCCCATGAAGACAAGGATTGTGGCGCTTTACGAAGGCCCAGGGCCCAAAGGCGGATTAAGGCCTGTAGACATAAACCGACATTGATATGTAAACTTGTGTTGTAAGATAGGAAGAGTAGAGACCGGGCCGGACACGTTTATGAGCCGGCCTCGGGATTCTGTAAACCGACGGGCGTCAACCCATGTATATAAGGGGACGACCCGGCGGCGGTTTAGGGACAACAAACAACAACTCGAGAGCCAGGCATAGCGAATTCACTCCCTGGTCATCGAAACCCTAGCAATTCCACAACAACTGGATTAGGCCTTTACCTTCACCGCAAGGGGCCGAACCAATATAAACTCTCTGCGTCCTTTGTCCGCTTTAACCCCTTTAAGCTAACCTGTCGCGATGGCTCTACGACTAAGTCCTTTCACTAGGACATCTACCGTGACAAAACCACGACACCCTCCGATCCAAATTAATTGACGCATACTTAGTACAACTTTAGTACAAAGTTGTACTAAGTGTGCATCAATTAATATGGATCAGAGGGAGTATATTTTTTGTGTCCCACTGTGATGGTGATGGGGGAATGTTGATTCTCACATGTTCAAAATAGAGAGGTGAAATGTCCATATCCAGATTTGAAAACTGAAATTTGTGTCCTGGGAATAGAGTTGGGTTTGGAACACACGGTGTGGAGGGTGCACGGGGTCGGATGGGATTACTTGAGTTCATTAGATCAGACGGTACAAAATTTGAGTGTTTTCTAATAAAAAAAAGTTACTCCGGTTCTCTTTAGACACTGTAAAATTATCGAGACGATTATTTGGACATCTCACCATCTGCACTTGAATTTTAAGGAATCTGATTCCAGATTCGTAGGAAGCGGAGTGTGAGTGAGCACGTGATATATGTTGCCAGTCATATGTACTAGCTTAATAGGTGTGTTAACCAATACAAGTTTACACAATCTCAAGTTCAATTTCACTGGTTCTTTGCCCCAGTGATTAATCTGATATCTTAAAATATTTCCAACAGTTGAGAGTGAATACGGAACTGCGGATAGTAGACCAATGTTATTGTTTCACTCATCCTAGTGTTAAGTATCAGAATTGCAGGTCTGTTGTGACAAAAGGAAGATAAAACAAGAGACAAACCTTTAGGACGTCTCTATAGTGGACAAGGACAATGTGCTGGTAAGCCCTGCAAATATGAATTGCTGTCATTATATGCGAATTGAATTTTACATGTTGATTAACGATTCTTATTTACCCGCCGGGGGGGTGGGGGGGGGGGGGGGGGGGGGGGGGGGATCAGCAAATGTTAACCAACATTCCCACAGTATGCCTATTTTGGTGACTCCTAATAATATTATAGGATTGCCTTCAGGAATAAATTCTCTTACACCATTTTGCATCATCAGAAAAAGTGGACGAATACTACAAATTTTAACATGCCTACAAGGCATTGGTGAATGGTGGTTTCTAGTTGTTGGGAACATCTCAGATGTATGCTGAAACTTCAAAGCAATAACCATAGACAAAATAACTTGTGAATAGGAACAAATGCAACAGGCTTTACCCTAGCGCAAGAGAAGATAACTCCATGTGGCGATGGAATGTTTATAAGTTCCCCTCCGGGTTCCCATTAAAAGATCCCCCATGCGGAGCATGCGGACAAAGTTGCTATGCATGCGGTTATGTTCTAAGAAGAAGCACTCATAATTTTAAAACACCCGAGCACAACAAAAGCTTATGCGAAGCCTTTAAGAATTGAAAGCATAGAGTACAGCACATAACATATTCTTCCTACAATTAAACAGATTTCTTACGGTTCAAGCGTCCAATATATCCGCCTCTGGAATGTAGGTTTTTTTTCTACGTGACCAGAGTAGCAATTCAGTGCACGTACATTATCAACCTGAAATTTCCAGTGTCAAAAGAGGAAAGCATATTAACTATCCAGCTCACCTGATTCAGCCATAACAACAATGATCCCAACTGTTTATTGGCTTTCCCAGATGTTCGCGGCCAAACATATATGATTAACACTTCGACTCTTATTAATAGACAAGATAAACATTGAACAGAACCTCAAGGTACTCATGGGCTTCATAATCGCTCTTCCCATCCATCCTTTTCTGCCACTGATACCCGTCACTCCGGTAGAAGCGATGTACCTTACGGTCGAAAAGAAACCAAGAACCACCTGTAATTTCAGAACCAATTAGCTAGGTGAATTAATCACACCCAACAGGGCTAGAGAAGGTACGTGGTAGCTTGAATAGGATATCTCGCAAGCAAAAAAAGGGCTGATTTTATTACTTGGTGGCTTCTGGGTCTTGTATTGGATTGGGAACCGCTCATAGTTCTGCAATATCTCGAGAACCTCCCTAGGTTTGAACCACACTGTCTTCACTCCATGTTGCAGATTTTGTATATCAAAATCTGAATCTGAAGAACAAGATGTAACAAACATCTTACCAACCAGATAAGAGATAAATGACATCATTAGTACTCCCTCTGGTCTTTATTACTTGTCGCTCAAACGGATGCATCTAGCGCTAAAATACGTCTACATACAACCGTTCGAGCGACGAGTAATATGGATCGGAGGGAGTACCATTTATCTGAATTCAGTCTTGTTTGATTTTCTTTTATGGTGGCACATCTTACCAACCAGATACAACAAGATGTAGCACGATTCATTTGACTACTTGCATGTGAACTGCAATCATTTTTATTTCGATGGGGGATTCTCTTGATATGTGAGATAGACTAAATTGTCCTTCCAATTAGAGAGGTGGTTTGTGTAATCTCCACCATTGATTTGCATCAAAAAAATAGTAACCCCTTTTAGGGGGTGCATACTGAAGCACAGCTACCTACTGTGATCTTAAAGCAGACCAGGAAGATGGAGAAGAAAGAAATAAGAAGGCGTTAATTACCTAGAGAGCTGGAGGCATGTGGCGGTGGTGCTGATGGATCCATTTTCTTTCTTCTCCCAGACGCTGAAAGCTGCAGTTGGCGGAACAAGATGTGGATGCAAGCAAGGGAGATGCAGTTAGTTGGGCATGAAGAGGAGGATGTTCGGTAAATAGAAGGGTTGTTCTACGGTCTTCGGTTCAAACAAAAAAAATGTTCGGTGACATTAAAGACTCCGAACATGCATCTGCAAACATCGATTACTCCTCTGTCTCGTCGTCGTCGCCCATTTAATTTGTGGCCTCAGGCACACCAGCTACGTCTGCAAACCTGCCAGGCCCTAACCAAGGTCCACTCTATTTAGCTCAGTGCTGTATTTACACGCAAGAGAGCAGCCACAGGCAACACCTTCACGGTTGCAAAACGGAAGCATCTCTACCGCCAACAACAACGACACGAACAAAACAGGAAACGATTGGACTCATTTTGCATCATCTCTTAGCCCGCTCTTTCCTCCTGCAATGCAATGACGATGCAAGCAAAAGGCCAAATGGTTACAGGCTTACAGCTCCCAGCCGTGTAAACTTCACATGAACAGAGCAAGTAAAAATTTGCAAGGGCTCGGTACAAACTGATACCAATCAAAACAGAACAAGCGCGTCTCCCAGCAAATCATTCAGAAACTGGGTCTACGCTCTGATGAGCAGATACATCCAGGTTCAGCAAGAGTTGATGCCAAAGAATACAAATAATGTTCAGAAAAATACAGCAAATAGCATTCGTCATTCCCTGTGGTTACAGTATTTCGAGACCGGTTCGCACACGAGTTCCCAAAGCAAACAGGCGATGCCCACCTGAGCAGAGAGAATAGTTTTACCCATACAGTGAAAGTGAATTCAGATCCATAGAGAAAGTCTACTACGCACACAACCTAAACAAGGCCACATTCAATTCAAAATGGTTCACTTCAGGCTTTCAGCACCGCCTTGTGGATCATCGTCTCCTTGTGTATTTGGTGGCAGCTCTTCTCCACCAGGTCCAGCAGCTTCTCCAGGTTCGACGCCCACGAGTTAAGCACCCCGTTGCTGTCCTGGGCTGTCCGGAAGGACACGATCCCCATCGGTCTGTCGATCTTCGCAATCAGGGCCTTTGAGTTCACCATGTCCGAGATATGCTTCTCTGCCTCCTGTACAAGGACAATTTGGAACAAAAGTTATTAGATACTGCATACACCATATATACCTATATCAACAGAGGGATTAATGAAACCAAGGTACTGCAGTGCTGCTAGCTGAAAGTAGGAAATACAGACCTGCAAGCTCAAGCAAAGAAGATCCGCCAGCCTCTTCAGGGTAATCCTCGAATAGTACTTTGAAACAACCAAGATATTCTGGACAGACCATGAACCAAAGATCAATTGACAAGCACAAAGGTAGAACAGAAAATAAACATATAGTGAAAGCCAAGAAAAGCAATACATGTTCAATGATCCTCAGCTTCAAATCCTCCGCAGCTTTTGTGCCTAAAGCTCCTCCAAGGAGATTCTTCTCGTTCTCGTATTCATCCTTGAAGAATTCCCACAACTTTGTCCACTGGATCACCTCCATGGTAACAACTTGCTTCAGTAGTAATCTGTTTCCACACAAACATAAGTGAGCATTAGGTGAGGCCTGTCAGGTGTCAATCAGAAATTCTAAACTTCAAAGGCATGCAATGGTACCTGAAATTTGGGATCTCAGAAAGGTTTTTATCCTCTAGTGTAGCATTGAGAAGGCTTGACTGCATTGGATCATGAGGTGCCAGCACCAAGAACCAACAGATCTTCCTAAGAATCTATAGAATCAGGCAGTCAGATAGAGTTAGGTATGCACAAGGCACACATGCAATCACAGAGAGGTGAGTGAGAGATTACCGGTGTCCACTTTGCTGGATCCTCTTTTATTGATGGAATTTCATAGATCGACTTGTAGCAACGGCAGATTTCCAGGTAATCATTGTTATGTGAGTAATAGCTGAAAAGAGACAATGAGAAATCACGATTGACAACCAAATATGTAAAATACTCAACAGATTGAGAAATTCAACTATCAATCAAGCAGTTCAAACTGGGAACCTATTTTCACCTATCAAGCAGTTCAAATAGGGAACTAAAGCACAATAATAGCTTGACTTCACAACTTTAGCCCCTAAATCAGATATTGTTGCAATCTACAGGTAGGCATTCAAGCAGTATCCATGACATGACCATGCAAATAGAACATATACATGTAGGATACCTAACAGGAAAAGGCAGAATTTTGAACAAGCTTTCTAATGATAAACAGATCACAGGTTGCAGTAATGACAAACAAGTGTCAGTTGACAATAACATTAACATTATGTTCCGTAATTACTGTTATTATCTGTCAAGTAAACTAAACATTATGATATTTACTTTGTCTAATAAAAAAGTTGCAATAACTTGATACATATTACAAGAAAAGATATTTGAACTTATCATGGTTTAGTAACACTAAGAACTGCATACCGAATCATCAGTTCATAGTAGATGCGCTTCAGTTCTAAGAGTGAAGGTACATCTGCAGGGGCTTCCTGAACCATATTATCACCTTCCTTTGGTTTCCTTTTGTCCTTTGATGTATCAGCATCAAAGACCCTAGGGCTAATCTTCCTGGATAAAATTTGTGCGCGCACATAATCTTGACGATCCAGGCACAGCCGAACCTGCAGCCACGATATAGAAAGGTTTCTCATGAATGCAATCTTCTCTGTGACCCTTCAAAGTTCTATTATTGCCAATTGCCAACATACCTGCTCCAGAATGAATGCAAGTTTCTCTGTCTTCGCCATCGAGCCAAATGTTTCAACCTGAGGGCCAAATTCTTAGTTGTTAGTTAAGAAAAAAAGTTAAAGGTTGCCGGAAAAAAGCACCAGCAAAATAAGCACATCATAATTATAGTGGATGAACAGTTTATCAAGAATTCTAATGCGCTTGCAAACTTACAGCAACTTCCTGCATGATTTCAGCAGCTTCATCAATCTTTCCCTGCTCCTCTTTGATTTTTGCAAGTCTTTTGATCAATCTAGCTCTCTCTATCTCCACATATATCTACAATGCATGCTCAAGGATGAGTTTCTGAGAGCCAAGAAGTATTACAGACGTAAACAATAAAAAGTAGCGATTCTTCTCACTTTTCCAGCAGCGACGCTGCTCAATGTTTTGATAAGCTCAATACGTGTCTCCACGTCTGGTGTCACGTCAATGTACTCCATCGCTTTCTGAACCACAGCAGTAATAGCCTGCATATAATAAAGAACAAGAAGGTGAGATATGTGCATAACTCAAAACCAAAAGCAAATGGCAACACCAATTGCAGACATAGCCAAGAGTGCTTAACTGCTAATGGCATATTGTCCAATCCGTCAATAAATAAGATGAAAGCTGAACATTAAGCAGAAGATACATACATGGTCTAACAAAAGAAGGTCCTACTGTTTTGGAGAGAGAGAGAGAGAGAGCTGTAGTAAAACAGTTATTTAGTGAATCAGACCATGCAATCACTTCACCATTCTGATTTAGTGCTTTGTGATAAAGTATTGGTAAGAAGTAATTTTGTGCAAGTACCAGAACAAGGCAGTGAAATGATATAATTACTGAACCCGCTGTCGTGGTTAGAGTGTATGCAAGTGACTTCAAACAAAAAAAAAATTGCACACATGGGCATAAAAACAGCTATAAGGACAAACAGATCCTCCAAGTAAACACTAACATCAATGTTGTTCAACAATGTCTGCACATACAGTATAAATATAGTAACTATAAACACGGAGTAGAAGAAAAATAATAATTAGGCAGCATGACTAATCTTGCTCCCTTGACTGTTGATCTATTTCATACATGTGCTATAAATAAACAAAGAAAATAGAATAGTTGGCACTGAAACAGCCCACTAGAAACAAAAGAAATCAGTTAGTAACTCTTGAGTCCCATTAAGACATTAAGTTTTACAACAGTAGTGAACACTGCAAGGGAGTGATGTTACTAGGCAATATGGCATGTCTTCCTCAGATGCGGCAAAAAAACATCCAATTACATGAAGGCATCAAACTAAACAGAACATATTTGAGACCTACTTTCTTCAGACATAGCCAATAACATATTTCCACTACACAAATTCCAGCTTCTCCCTACAAAGACAATCTAGCCTGAACAGCCAATTCTTATGACATGAGAATAAATCTAACAAGTTAATCTAGCCAACTCTCTGAGCAGCTTCTCTGAAGATGTTTCCACCACATAAATCTAGAGTTAAGTATCTAAAAAAATCGAAGCCGCGGGCTCAAGTTCGCCACAATCGAACACGAAGCATAGAAGGGAGGAGGCGTGGCGAGCGAGCCGTACCTGCTTGAGCTGGCCCCTCCGCTTGGAGAGGACGACGATCTGGTCATTGAGCGTCTTCCAGGCGGCGTCCTTGAAGCAGAGCTCGACGATGTCGACGGCGGCCTTCCGGGTGCCGGCCACATCTCCGGCGAGGCGGCACTGCTTCTCCGTGTTCAGGAGCGACTCGATCGCCGCGTCGAGGCCGCTGCTGCCCTCCTGCAGCACCACAAATCACCGTCGTCACAAGGGCAGCAACAAGCAGATCAGATCGGAAACCCTAGGCCGATGGGGATGGAACCCCGGGAAGCTCGGCGGCCGGGTTGGGGTGGGGGAGGGCGAAGGCGGGCGGGAGGAAGAGGGGGAGCTCACCATGGTCGAGATCTCGCGAGGAGGCGGCACCGGCGGCGGGGGTGGGCGGAGGAGGAGAGGGGACGGCGGCCGATTTGGGTTTGCTTGGGGGAGAGGTCTCGCTGGGTGGGGATGGAGCGAGGGGAGAGGAGTATAGTGGTGGTGCTGAGCCGGGTCGGGCTCGGGCTCGGGCCGGGCGTCTTGGATGGCGACGTGAGGTCTGGACGGCCCAGATCCGGTGTCTGGTCGGTCTCTCGACTTCGTCTACGTGCCCCCACGCAGGCTCGGCCGGAGCCTCCTGTTTAGCGAGGTGTCCGGCAGGAGGTTTTATTAGAGCTTCTATAACGCGTCTGGAGCATGTGGCAGATGTTGTTTCTGCTGAAACCACTGCATTTTATATGAAGGTCTGATTATTTCCAAAGTGTTAAATAGGAACCGCAGTCATCATGGCAAAGGACACATCCATTGCAAAGGCATAATTTTGAATCATTGCTTTGTCGAAGGATTGCGTCGAAGAAGAGGCAAGAGCACTAAAGGATAAAACACGAAAGGCATTGGTTAAAAACAACTCGAAACCACCATCACTGCCACCACCTCTGAAGTAGAGAAAAGCGGGGAAAACAACAAAGAGATTGGTCAAAACCAACTCGAAACCACATCCATCATTGTCATCGTTGAAGTAGAGCAAAGAGGACTATAATCAACAGGATCAAGAACCATTAGTCGGGCAAGACCGCCATAGTTGTGGAGCGAGATGTTGAGTTTTCCTATTAGCACTAGTAGAAAAATGATCAAATGTCAAGCACATTAGTGCCGGTTTGCTTTTGAGCCGGCACTAATGTGTGCATTAGTGTCGGTTCCAACGGCTAGCCGGCCGCTTTCATTAGCACCGGTTCGTGGCCGACCTTTAGCATCGGCTCGTGCCACGGACCGGTACTAAAGTGAGTGGTGGCAGGATGTTGTCAGTCCGGGGCCCCTCCAGCACCTTTAGTACCTGTTCGTGGCATGAACCGGTGCTAAAGGTTGTCCTTCATAAACCCTTCGTCCACCCGAGCTCGCTCTGTTCTTCCCCTTTCCCCTCTCCTCTTTGTTCTTCCTCTCTTCCTCTCGAGCTCATCACACATTTTGCCCAAAATTTGTCAAGATTTGAAGATCCCCATCCATTCAAATGATCACAAAGGTTAGCAACTTTGTCCTATCATCTCTCATTGCTAGATTAGCTCTTGCAATGCTTTGTATAGTGATTAATTTATGAGTTTAGTAATTTGGGAGGAAATATATGTGCTAGTATTTGATTTATATGCAATTTGAGGTCAAAAATAACACTTAGTTTGCATATGTAGGTGTGGTTTACTTAGTGCCTTCTAAATCTCCGTCATAACCACAGTCGATTGCCCGCACCGTTGCGTCGCCTGCACCACCTTGTGGTGAACCTCTTGTTCATGAATGTTTTACATTACCAAATTGATATTTGTGTGATTTAGATATATAGTTACTCGTATAATTATCTTACCCGTACGTTGTTTGTTTAACATAGTGCCATGGTTTTGATATCCGTCCCCGTCGGCCCTCGTCCTTGTTATGATTCGGATGTGGTATATTCTCTTTTAAAACTAGTTGCATTTCATGTTTATGACAAATTATGCCCATCAAGTTGACATAGATATTTTTGTCTAGGAGGTTTGTGAACCGGAAATTCCAACCGACCCTATTGTCGAGAGGTTAAAATTAGTTGAAAGAGAAAACGAGTATTTGAAAGAAAAATTGAAAAGAATTGAGGGGGATAAGATGGAATTGGAGTTGCATGTTGCCGATGTCGTCGATGATCACAAGATCAAGATGGAGAAAATGCGCTTGAAGATTAGAAAGATTAGAAAATATGCCTTTGATAGTGAGGCTTGGTATCATTATGCTGTTGGATCAATTGTTACCTTAGTTGCGATCTTGATCGCATTTGTTGTTGCATTTAAATGCTTTAGTTAGAGAGTTATTTGTTTGTTGCATTTAAGTCTTGTATGAACTTTATGTATGAACTTGTATTAATTTGGTCTTTTCGGTGTTGTGTAATGAAGATGAGCCGACAATGGATGTACGATGACCGATGCTCTCCCGAGTTCATTAATGGCGTGCAAACTTTTCTGCTTGCGGCAGAGGCAAACAAGTGGGCGGATGGTTTTATGCCTTGTCCATGTTTAGTCTGTAAGAATGATCACAATTACTCTACGTCAAGAACCATTCACGTCCACCTGTTTAAGTCCGGTTTCATGCCCCACTATAATGTTTGGACCAAGCACGGAGAAAGAGGGGTTATGATGGAAAACAATGAAGAAGAAGAGGAAGACTACAGCTATCCTGGCCATGGGTTCCGTGAATACGATGATACAACAATAGGGGAAGAAGTTGAGCCGGCAATGCAGGAAGAAGCTGAAGAAGAGGCATCAGATGAGCCCGCTGATGATCTAGGTTGGGCCATTGCCGATGCAAAGAGAAACTGCACAAGTGATTTGAAGAAGAACAAGTTGCAGCGCATGTTAGAGGATCACAAGAAATTGTTGTACCCGAATTGCGAAGCTGACAAGAAAAAGTTGGGCACCACACTGGAATTGCTGCAATGGAAGGCAAAGAATGGTGTATCTGACAAGGGATTTGGAAAGTTGCTGGTAATGATAAAGAATATGCTTCCAAAGGACAACGAATTGCCCGAGAGTACGTACGAAGCAAAGAAGGTTGCCTGCCCTCTAGGGTTAGAGGTGCAGAAGATACATGCATGCCCTAATGATTGCATCCTCTACCGCGGTGAGTACGAGGATTTGAACGCTTGCCCGGTATGCGGTGCATTGCGCTATAAGATCAGGCGCGATGAACCTGGTGATGTCGAGGGCGAGCGCCCCAGGAAGAAGATTCCTGCCAAGGTGATGTGGTATGCTCCTATATACCACGGTTGAAACGTTTGTTCCAAAACAAAGAGCATGCCAAGGCGATGCGATGGCACAGAGAAGATCGTAGAAAGACGGAAAGTTGAGAGTACCCGCTGACGGGTCGCAGTGGAGAAAAATCGAGAGAAAGTACGGGAAGGAGTTTGCAGATGACGCAAGGAACGTATGGTTTGGTCTAAGCGCAGATGGCATTAATCCTTTTGGGGAGCAGAGCAGCAACCATAGCACCTGGCCTGTGACTCTATGTTTGTATAACCTTCCTCCTTGGTTGTGCATGAAGCGGAAGTTCATTATGATGCCAGTGCTCATCCAAGGCCCTAAGCAACCCGGCAACAACATTGATGTGTACCTAAGGCCATTAGTTGAAAAACTCTTACAGTTGTGGAATGGAACAGGTGTACGTGTGTGGGATGAGCACATGGGGGAAGAATTTGACCTAAAGGCCTTGCTATTCGTGACCATCAATGATTGGCCTGCTCTCAGTAACCTTTCAGGACAGACAAACAAGGGATACCGCGCATGCACGCACTGTTTGAATGATACCGACAGTATATATTTGGACAATTGTAGGAAGAATGTGTACCTGGGACATCGTCGATTTCTTCCGAGAAGGCATCCCGTAAGAAAGAAAGGCAAGCATTTCAAAGGTGAGGCGGATCACCGGACGAAGCCTCGCCACCGTACTGGTGCTGATGTACATGATATGGTCAAGGATTTGAAGGTAGTCTTTGGAAAGGGTCCTGGCGGACAACCTGTTCCGAATGACGCTGATGGACGCGCACCCATGTGGAAGAAGAAATCTATATTTTGGGACCTGCCCTATTGGAAAGACCTAGAGGTCCGCTCTGCAATCGACATGATGCACGTGACGAAGAATCTTTGTGTGACCCTGCTTGGCTTCTTGGGCATGTATGGGAAGACAAAAGATACACCTGAGGCATGGGAGGACCAGCAACGTATGCATGGAAAAGACGGCATACATCAGGGTCATGCCATCTATGCTCTTACCAAAGAAGAGAAGGAAATCTTCTTTGAATGCCTGCTCAGTATTAAGGTACCGTCTGGCTTCTCGTCGAATATAAAGGGAATAATAAACATGGTAGAGAAAAAGTTCCAGAACCTAAAGTCTCATGACTGCCACGTGATTATGACGCAACTGCTTTCAGTTGCATTGAGGGGGCTTCTACTGGATAACGTTCGATTAGCCATTGTGAAGCTATGTGCATTCCTCAATGCAATCTCTCAGAAGGTAATCGATCCAGAAATCATACCAAGGTTAGAGAATGATTTGGTGCAATGTCTTGTCAGTTTCGAGTTGGTGTTCCCACCATCCTTCTTCAACATCATGACGCACGTCCTAGTTCACCTATGCGAAGAGATTAACGTTTTGGGTCCTGTATTTCTACACAATATGTTCCCCTTTGAGAGGTTCATGGGAGTCTTAAAGAAATATGTTCATAACCGTGCTAGGCCAGAAGGAAGCATCTCCAAGGGCCATGAAAATGAGGAGGTCATTGAGTTTTGTATTGACTTTATTCCTGACCTTAAGCCGATTGGTGTTCCTGAATCGCGGCATAAGGGCAGACTGGATGGAAAAGGCATGCTAGGAGGGAATCAAAAAATATGTATGGACGGACATTCTCTCACTGAAGCACACTACACAGTTCTACAGAATTCCGCCTTGGTGGCTTCGTATATGGACAAACACAAGAATTTTCTACGCTCCAAACACCCAGAGCGGTCTGATGACTGGATTACACGTGAACAAACCAGGAGTTTCGCCGGCTGGTTGCAGACACGTACCATGCATGACGCCTCTATTGAACATGACCTGTACTCGCTGTCCCAGTAACCATCTTCGAATATAATGACTTTCAAAGGGTACGAGATAAATGGTAATACATTTTACACGATCGCCCAAGATAAGAAGAGCACCAACCAAAACAGTGGTGTCCGCTTTGATGCAACAACCAAGACGGGAAAGGAAACATATTATGGTTACATAGAGGAGATATGGGAACTTGACTATGGACGTGGTTTGAAGGTCCCTTTGTTTCGGTGCAAATGGGTGAATATGACACGAGGCGGGGTAACGGAAGACCCGCAGTATGGAATGACAACAGTGGATCTCAACAATCTTGCGTATGCAGACGAACCATTCGTCCTAGCTAATGATGTGGCACAGGTTTTCTATGTGAAGGATATTCTACCAAGCCGAGAAAAAGAAAAGATAAGGAAGCGAATGCATCATACGATGAGCCAAAGCGCCACATAGTTCTTTCTGGGAAGAGAAACACCGTGGGAGTGGATGACAAGACAGACATGTCAGAAGATTATGAAAAGTTGATGAAATTGCTCCATTCACAGTGAATATTGACCCGAGCATCCAGTTAAATGATGAAGATTTTCCATGGCTACGGCGCAAAGGGACACACGCAAAGAAAAAGTTTCACACCCAAAGATCTGGGATGTGATCGGCTTCACTATCATCACTTTCTTCTGTGTTTCACACCCAGGAGGGAATCTTTGTAATAGTTAGGGTAGTTAATTATGTGTTTTGGCATTTGAAACGCTGTGCAAACAAATTCTTTCATGCATTTACTGATTTTTCAGCTAAATGACCCTGAAATTGAAAAGCATTTCAAATGAACTCAGAAAAGGTTGAAAGTTGGCATGGTATCATAATTTCACCCATATAACATGTGCAAAAAAGTAGAGAGGGTTACCGCAAAAACTTGATGCACTTCGTGTACAAAAAGAACAATCTCTTTCGAAGTATCAGGGTTTCGGACGAGAACTCATCCGTTACAAAGACATTTCATTTTTTAAATAACCTAAGCATTACCAAATTGAATATAATGATAAAACACACTAATATTAAACATAAGAAAAAAGAATCACTGGAAAATCTATTTTCAAAGTTAAGTTATTCACAAACTAGTGATCCACACAAATTTCAAATAATTCAAAATGTAAACTATTCAAATTTATAAACTACCGGCACTAATAGAAAGTTTGTAATTTTTTGTACCTAAAGCAAAAATATTCCCAAAGAAACTCTAAATAAAGCAAAAAAAAACAACTCAAAAATAAATAAACCAAAAATAAATAAAGCAAAAAAAATAAAAAATAAAAAACCACCTACTGGGCCAGAGCGGCCTGCATACGACTAGAAACCCAACCTGTAGTTGGGCCAGGATGCAGGCCCGTGATGTCTACTACGCAACCTTCTTCTTGTAGACGTTGTTGGGCCTCCAAGTGCAGAGGTTTGTAGGACAGTAGCAAATTTCCCTCAAGTGGATGACCTAAGGTTTATCAATCCGTGGGAGGCGTAGGATGAAGATGGTCTCTCTCAAGCAACCCTGCAACCAAATAACAAAGAGTCTCTTGTGTCCCCAACACACCCAATACAATGGTAAATTGTATAGGTGCACTAGTTCGGCGAAGAGATGGTGATACAAATGCAATATGGATGGTAGATATAGGTTTTTGTAATCTGAAAATATAAAAATAGCAAGGTAATAAGTGGTAAAAGTGAGCACAAATGGTATTGCAATGCTAGGAAACAAGGCCTAGGGTTCATACTTTCACTAGTGCAAGTTCTCCCAACAATAATAACATAATTGGATCACATAACTATCCCTCAAAATGCAACAAAGAGTCACTCCAAAGTCACTAATCGCGGAGAACAAACGAAGAGATTATGGTAGGGTACGAAACCACCTCAAAGTTATTCTTTCCGATCAATCCATTGGGCTATTCCTATAAATGTCACAAACAGCCCTAGAGTTCATAGTAAAATAACACCTTAAGACACACATCAACCAAAACCCTAATGTCACCTAGATACTCCAATGTCACCTCAAGTATCCGTGGGTATGATTATATGATATGCATCACACAATCTCAGATTCATGTATTCAACCAACACATAGAACCTCAAAGAGTGCCCCAAAGTTTCTACCGGAGAGTCAAGACAAAAACGTGTGCCAACCCCTATGCATAGGTTCATGGGCGGAACCCGCAAGTTGATCACCAAAACATACATCAAGTGAATCAATAGAATAACCCATTGTCGCCACGGTTATCCCACGCAAGACATACATCAAGTGTTCTCAAATCATTAAAAGACTCAATCCGATAAGATAACTTCAAAGGGGAAACTCAATTCATTACAAGAGAGTAGAGGGGGAGAAGAAACATAAGATCCAACTATAATAGCAAAGCTCGCGATACATCAAGATCGTGCCAAATCAAGAACACGAGAGAGAGAGAGAGAGAGATCAAACACATAGCTACTGGTACATACCCTCAGCCCTGAGGGTGAACTACTCCCTCCTCGTCATGGAGAGCGCCGGGATGATGAAGATGGCCACCGGTGAGGGTTCCCCCCTCCGGCAGGGTGCCGGAACAGGGTCCCGATTGGTTTTTGGTGGCTATAGAGGCTTGCGGCGGCGGAACTCCCGATCTATTATGTCGCCCGATCGTTTTAGAGTATATGGATATATATATATAGGCGGAAGAAATACGTCAGGGGAGCCACGAGGGGCCCACGAGGGTGGAGGGCGCGCCCAGGGGGGTGGGCGCGCCCCCTGCCTCGTGCCTTCCTCGTTGCTTTCTTGACGTGGACTCCAAGTCTCCCGGGTTGCTTTCTTTCCAAAAATAACTTCTCCAGAAGGTTTCATTCCGTTTCGACTCCGTTTGATATTCCTTTTCTTCGAAACACTGAAACAAGGGAAAAAACAGGACCTGGCACTGGGCTCTGGGTCAATAGGTTAGTCCCAAAAATAATATAAAAGTGTATAATAAAGCCCATAAACATCCAAAACAGATAATATAATAGCATGGAACAATAAAAAATTCCTGCTCGTCCTCGAGTAGGTAAATGATAAAAACAGATTTTTTGATGTGGAATGCTACCTAACATATTTATCCATGTAATTCTCTTTATTGTGGCAAGAATATTCAGATCCATAAGATTCAAGACAAAATTTTAATATTGACATGAAAACAATAATACTTCAAGCATACTAACAAACCAATCATGTCTTCTCAAAATAACATGGCTAAAGAAAGTTATCCCTACAAAATCATATAGTCTGGCTATGCTCTATCTTCACCACACAAAGTATTTAAATCATGCACAACCCCGATGACAAGCCAAGCAATTGTTTCATACTTTTGATGTTCTCAAACTTTTTCAATCTTCACGCAATACATGAGCGTGTGCCATGGACATAGCACTATAGGTGGAATAGAATGGTGGTTGTGGAGAAGACAAAAAAGGAGAAGATAGTCTCACATCAACTAGGCGTATCAACGAGCTATGGAGATGCCCATCAATAGATATCAATGTGAGTGAGTAGGGATTGCCATGCAATGGATGCACTAGAGCTATAAGTGTATGAAAGCTCAACAAAAGAAACTAAGTGGGTGTGCATCCAACTCGCTTGCTCACGAAGACCTAGGGCATTTTGAGGAAGCCCATCATTGGAATATACAAGCCAAGTTCTATAATGTAAAATTCCCACTAGTATATGAAAGTGACAACATAGGAGACTCTCTATCATGAAGATCATAGTGCTACTTTGAAGCAAAAGTGTGGTAAAAGGATAGTAGCATTGTCCCTTCTCTCTTTTTCTCTCATTTTTTATTTTTTATTTTATTTTTTATTTGGGCCTTTCTCTTTCCCCCCCTTTTTTGGCCTCTTTTTTCTCTTTTTTTTTTATTTTTCGTTCGGAGTCTCATCCCGACTTGTGGGGGAATCATAGTCTCCATCATCCTTTCCTCAGTGGGACAATGCTCTAATAATGATGATCATCACACTTTTATTTACTTACAACTCAAGAATTATAACTCGATACTTAGAACAAAATATGACTCTATATGAATGCCTCCGGCGGTGTACTGGGATGTGCAATGACTCATGAGTGACATGCATGAAAGAATTATGAACGGTGGCTTTGCCACAAATACAATGTCAACTACATGATCATGCGAAGCAATATGACAACGATGAAGCGTGTCATAGTAAACGGAACAGTGGTAAGTTGCACGGCAATATATCTCGGAATGGCTATGGAAATGCCATAATAGGTAGGTATGGTGGCTGTTTTGAGGAAGGTATATGGTGGGTGTATGATACTGGCGAAAAGTGCGCGGTATTAGAGAGGCTAGCAATGGTGGAAGGAAGAGAGTGCGTATAATCCATGGACTCAACATTAGTCATAAAGAACTCATATACTTATTGCAAAAATCTACAAGTTATCAAAGCAAAGTAGTAAGCGCATGCTCCTAGGGGGGATAGATTGGTAGGAAAAGACCATCGCTCATCCCCGACCGCCACTCATAAGGAAGACAATCAATAAATAAATCATGCTCTGACTTCATCACATAACGGTTCACCATACGTGCATGCTACGGGAATCACAAACTTTAGAACAAGTATTTCTCAAATTCACAACTACTCAACTAGCATGACTCTAATATCACCATCTTCATATCTCAAAACAATCATAAAGAATCAAACTTCTCATAGTATTCAATGCACTTTATATGAAAGTTTTTATTATACCCATCTTGGATGCCCATCATATTAGGACTAAATTCATAACCAAAGCAAATTACCATGTTGTTCTAAAGACTCTCAAAATAATATAAGTGAAGCATAAGAGTTCATCTATTTCTTCAAAATAAAACTACCGTCGTGCTCTAAAAGATATAAGTGAAGCACTAGAGCAAATGACAAACTACTCCAAAAGATATAAGTGAAGATCAATGAGTAGTCGAATAATTATGTAACCATGTGAAGACTCTCTAACATTTAAGAATTTCATATCTTGGTATTTTATTCAAGCAGCAAGCAAAATAAAATAAAATGACGCTCCAAGAAAAACACATATCATGTGGTGAATAAAAATATAGCTCCAAGTAAAGTTACCGATGAACGAAGACGAAAGAGGGGATGCCTTCCGGGGCATCCCCAAGCTTAGGTTCTTGGTTGTCCTTGAATATTGCCTTGGGGTGCCTTGGGCATCCCCAAGCTTAGGCTCTTGCCACTCCTTATTCCATAGTCCATTGAATCCTTACCCAAAACATGAAAACTTCACAACACAAAACTCAACAGAAAACTCGTAAGCTCCGTTAGCGAAAGAAAACAAAACACCACTTCAAGGTACTATAATGAACTTATTATTTATTTATATTGGTGTTAAACCTACTGTATTCCAACTTCTCTATGATTTATAAACTATTTTACTAGCCATAGATTCATCAAAATAAGCAAACAACACATAGAAAACAGAATCTATCAAAAACAGAACAGTCTGTAGTAATCTGTAACTAACACAAACTTCTGGAATCTACCAAAATAGGACGACCTAGATAATTTGTTTATTGATCTGCTTCAATTGGAATCAGTATCTTATCACGTTCTGGTGATTTTAAACAATTGTTTTCGTGAACAGAAAGTTTCTGGAATTTTCAGCAAGATCAAATAACTATCATCCAAGAAGATCCTATAGGTCTTACTTGGCACAAACACTAATTAAAACACAAAACCACATCTAAACAGAAGCTAGATGGATTATTTATTCCTAAACAGAACCAAAAAGCAAGAAACTAAAATAAAATTGGGTTGCCTCCCAACAAGCGCTATCGCTTAACGCCCCTAGCTAGGCATGATGATTTCAATGATGCTCACAAAAAGATAAGAATTGAAACATAAAGAGAGCATCATGAAGAATATGACTAGCACATTTAAGTCTAACCCACTTCCTATGCATAGGGATTTTGTGAGCAAACAACTTATGGGAACAAGAATCAACTTGCATAGGAAGGTAAAACAAGCATAACTTCAAGATTTTAAGCACATAGAGAGGAAACTTGATATTATTGCAACTCCTACAAGCATATGTTCCTCCCTCATAATAATTTTCAGTAGCATCATGAATGAATTCAACAATATAACCAGCACCTAAAGCATACTTTTCATGATCTACTTGCATAGAAAATTTACTACTCTCCACATAAGCAAAATTCTTCTCATTCGGAATAGTGAGAGTATCATAAGAGACTCGAATACTATAAATTGTTTCCACATTAAATGAGTAATGTTCAGAAAAAGGGTAATCATAATCATGACAAGTTTTATAAATATAGTCATCACTACTTTTTATAGCATAAGTTTCATCACAATAATCATCATAAGTAGCAACTTTGTTCTCATCATAATCGATTGAAACCTCTTCCAAGATAGTGGAATCATTACTAAATAAAGTCATGACCTGTCCAAATCCACTTTCATAAATATTATAAGATTCAACATACTCCAAAATAGTGGGATCATTACTTCCTAAAGTTGACACTCTTCCAAACCCACTTTCATAAATATAATCATCATAAGTAGGAGGCATGCTATCATCATAACAAATTTGCATATCAAAACTTGGGAGACTAAAAATATCATCTTCATTAAACATAGCATCCCCAAGCTTGGGACAAACCTTAATTGCAGCAAATATATTCTCAAAAACATCATCTTCATCAAACATAGCATCCCCAAGCTTGGGCCTTTTCATATCATAAGCATAATCACTCTCATCATTAATAGTATGGATAGCACCAATAGTATAGCAAACATTATTATCATATTCTTCCAAGCAAGTGCCAAAAAGATTTTCAAGATCATAAGAAGTATCATTATCTTCCCAATCATAATCATCACAACAAGCAATAGGCATAACGAGATCATCATCAAGTGCATCATCTTCCACAATTATTTTTGATTCATTTTCATGAGGCACAACAATAATAGGAGCAACATTATTTGGGAGAGATATTTTTTTACCTCTCTTCCTTTTTCTTTTCTTCTTCTTCACCACATCATGTGTTGGTTCAATCCTCTTTTTGGAGCTCCTTATTAATGAGATTGGTTGAATAGAAGGCTCCTCCTCGTTACCTGATTCATCATAAGAAATAATAGGAGAATATTGGGAAGTATCTTCCCTTTCGTTAGTATTCTCTTCATCTTCTATTTGTTTTCTTTTCTTTATGTAATTGGCAATATAAGGATTTTTAAAGCAATTCACCGCACAATACATATAAATTTCCTCTAGATCAAAACCAAGAAGTTTGCCACGGGCAAATACTGGAAGATAGTTAGTTATACGTCTCATTTATTCATAACCCATAAGCAAACTAAGTTCATTATAATGTGCAAGGGAAATCAAGTCATCACAATTTTTGGAAACGATTAGATCATGAAACAATTTGCATCGGATAGTTAAATGACCACGTTCATTGCGAAGTTCACAAGTATGGCCAAGAAAATTTAAATTTTCAGCACAAACATCTAGCCTTTCTTGCAACAATTTAGTTTCTAAATGCTTATGCCTCTTGCAATATCTATCTTCCCTATTTGGTGTGTACATGCAAACCCAATGCACTCCACAAAAATTGACATGTTTATAGGAAACATTTTCATCATAACTAGTGCAATCATCATTAGTACTATGGATATTCAAGGAGTTCATACTAACAACATTGCAATCATGCTCATAAATCGAAGATTTAGTGCCAAACATTTTAATGCATTCTTCTTCTAACACTTTGGCACAATTTTCTTTTCCATCATACTCACGAAAGATATTAAAAAGATGAAGCGTATGAGGCAAACTCAATTCCATTGTTTTATAGTTTTCTTTTATAAACTAAACTAGTGCTAAAACAAGAAACAAAAGGATTCGATTGCAAGATCTAAAGATATACCTTCAAGCACTCACCTCCCCGGCAACGGCGCCAGAAACTGCTTGATGTCTACTACGCAACCTTCTTCTTGTAGACGTTGTTGGGCCTCCAAGTGCAGAGGTTTGTAGGACAATAGCAAATTTCCCTCAAGTGGATGACCTAAGGTTTATCAATCCGTGGGAGGCGTAGGATGAAGATGGTCTCTCTCAAGCAACCCTGCAACCAAATAACAAAGAGTCTCTTGTGTCCCCAACACACCCAATACAATGGTAAATTGTATAGGTGCACTAGTTCGGCGAAGAGATGGTGATACAAGTGCAATATGGATGGTAGATATAGGTTTTTGTAATCTGAAAATATAAAAACAGCAAGGTAACAAGTGGTAAAAGTGAGCACAAATGGTATTGCAATGCTAGGAAACAAGGCCTAGGGTTCATACTTTCACTAGTGCAAGTTCTCTCAACAATAATAACATAATTGGATCACATAACTATCCCTCAAAATGAAACAAAGAGTAACTCCAAAGTCCCTAATAGCGGAGAACAAACGAAGAGATTATGGTAGGGTACGAAACCACCTCAAAGTTATTCTTTCCGATCAATCCTTTGGGCTATTCCTATAAGTGTCACAAACAGCCCTAGAGTTCGTAGTAAAATAACACCTTAAGACACACATCAACCAAAACCCTAATGTCACCTAGATACTCCAATGTCACCTCAAGTATCCATGGGTATGATTATACGATATGCATCACACAATCTCAGATTCATCTATTCAACCAACACATAGAACCTCAAAGAGTGCCCCAAAGTTTCTACCGGAGAGTCAAGACAAAAACGTGTGCCAACCCCTATGCATAGGTTCATGGGCGGAACCCGCAAGTTGATCACCAAAACATACATCAAGTGAATCAATAGAATAACCCATTGTCGCCACGGTTATCCCACGCAAGACATACATCAAGTGTTCTCAAATCATTAAAAGACTCAATCCGATAAGATAACTTCAAAGGGGAAACTCAATTCATTACAAGAGAGTAGAGGGGGAGAAGAAACATAAGATCCAACTATAATAGCAAAGCTCGCGATACATCAAGATCGTGCCAAATCAAGAACACGAGAGAGAGAGAGAGAGATCAAACACATAGCTACTGGTACATACCCTCAGCCCTGAGGGTGAACTACTCCCTCCTCGTCATGGAGAGCGCCGGGATGATGAAGATGGCCACCGGTGAGGGTTCCCCCCTCCGGCAGGGTGCTGGAACAGGGTCCCGATTGGTTTTTGGTGGCTATAGAGGCTTGCGGCGGCGGAACTCCCGATCTATTATGTCGCCCGATCGTTTTAGAGTATATGGATATATATATATATATAGGCGGAAGAAATACGTCAGGGGAGCCACGAGGGGCCCACGAGGGTGGAGGGCGCACCCAGGGGGGTGGGCGCGCCCCCTGCCTCGTGCCTTCCTCGTTGCTTTCTTGACGTGGACTCCAAGTCTCCCGGGTTGCTTTCTTTCCAAAAATAACTTCTCCAGAAGGTTTCATTCCGTTTCGACTCCGTTTGATATTCCTTTTCTTCGAAACACTGAAACAAGGGAAAAAACAGGACCTGGCACTGGGCTCTGGGTCAATAGGTTAGTCCCAAAAATAATATAAAAGTGTATAATAAAGCCCATAAACATCCAAAACAGATAATATAATAGCATGGAACAATAAAAAATTCCTGCTCGTCCTCGAGTAGGTAAATGATAAAAACAGATTTTTTGATGTGGAATGCTACCTAACATATTTATCCATGTAATTCTTTTTATTGTGGCAAGAATATTCAGATCCATAAGATTCAAGACAAAATTTTAATATTGACATGAAAACAATAATACTTCAAGCATACTAACAAACCAATCATGTCTTCTCAAAATAACATGGCTAAAGAAAGTTATCCCTACAAAATCATATAGTCTGGCTATGCTCTATCTTCACCACACAAAGTATTTAAATCATGCACAACCCCGATGACAAGCCAAGCAATTGTTTCATACTTTTGATGTTCTCAAACTTTTTCAATCTTCACGCAATACATGAGCGTGTGCCATGGACATAGCACTATAGGTGGAATAGAATGGTGGTTGTGGAGAAGACAAAAAAGGAGAAGATAGTCTCACATCAACTAGGCGTATCAACGAGCTATGGAGATGCCCATCAATAGATATCAATGTGAGTGAGTAGGGATTGCCATGCAATGGATGCACTAGAGCTATAAGTGTATGAAAGCTCAACAAAAGAAACTAAGTGGGTGTGCATCCAACTCGCTTGCTCACGAAGACCTAGGGCATTTTGAGGAAGCCCATCATTGGAATATACAAGCCAAGTTCTATAATGTAAAATTCCCACTAGTATATGAAAGTGACAACATAGGAGACTCTCTATCATGAAGATCATAGTGCTACTTTGAAGCAAAAGTGTGGTAAAAGGATAGTAGCATTGTCCCTTCTCTCTTTTTCTCTCATTTTTTATTTTTTATTTTATTTTTTATTTGGGCCTTTCTCTTTTCCCCCCTTTTTTGGCCTCTTTTTTCTCTTTTTTTTTTATTTTTCGTTCGGAGTCTCATCCCGACTTGTGGGGGAATCATAGTCTCCATCATCCTTTCCTCAGTGGGACAATGCTCTAATAATGATGATCATCACACTTTTATTTACTTACAACTCAAGAATTATAACTCGATACTTAGAACAAAATATGACTCTATATGAATGCCTCCGGCGGTGTACTGGGATGTGCAATGACTCATGAGTGACATGCATGAAAGAATTATGAACGGTGGCTTTGCCACAAATACAATGTCAACTACATGATCATGCGAAGCAATATGACAACGATGAAGCGTGTCATAGTAAACGGAACAGTGGTAAGTTGCACGGCAATATATCTCGGAATGGCTATGGAAATGCCATAATAGGTAGGTATGGTGGCTGTTTTGAGGAAGGTATATGGTGGGTGTATGATACTGGCGAAAAGTGCGCGGTATTAGAGAGGCTAGCAATGGTGGAAGGAAGAGAGTGCGTATAATCCATGGACTCAACATTAGTCATAAAGAACTCATATACTTATTGCAAAAATCTACAAGTTATCAAAGCAAAGTAGTAAGCGCATGCTCCTAGGGGGGATAGATTGGTAGGAAAAGACCATCGCTCATCCCCGACCGCCACTCATAAGGAAGACAATCAATAAATAAATCATGCTCTGACTTCATCACATAACGGTTCACCATACGTGCATGCTACGGGAATCACAAACTTTAGAACAAGTATTTCTCAAATTCACAACTACTCAACTAGCATGACTCTAATATCACCATCTTCATATCTCAAAACAATCATAAAGAATCAAACTTCTCATAGTATTCAATGCACTTTATATGAAAGTTTTTATTATACCCATCTTGGATGCCCATCATATTAGGACTAAATTCATAACCAAAGCAAATTACCATGTTGTTCTAAAGACTCTCAAAATAATATAAGTGAAGCATAAGAGTTCATCTATTTCTTCAAAATAAAACTACCGTCGTGCTCTAAAAGATATAAGTGAAGCACTAGAGCAAATGACAAACTACTCCAAAAGATATAAGTGAAGATCAATGAGTAGTCGAATAATTATGTAACCATGTGAAGACTCTCTAACATTTAAGAATTTCATATCTTGGTATTTTATTCAAGCAGCAAGCAAAATAAAATAAAATGACGCTCCAAGAAAAACACATATCATGTGGTGAATAAAAATATAGCTCCAAGTAAAGTTACCGATGAACGAAGACGAAAGAGGGGATGCCTTCCGGGGCATCCCCAAGCTTAGGTTCTTGGTTGTCCTTGAATATTGCCTTGGGGTGCCTTGGGCATCCCCAAGCTTAGGCTCTTGCCACTCCTTATTCCATAGTCCATTGAATCCTTACCCAAAACATGAAAACTTCACAACACAAAACTCAACAGAAAACTCGTAAGCTCCGTTAGCGAAAGAAAACAAAACACCACTTCAAGGTACTATAATGAACTTATTATTTATTTATATTGGTGTTAAACCTACTGTATTCCAACTTCTCTATGATTTATAAACTATTTTACTAGCCATAGATTCATCAAAATAAGCAAACAACACATAGAAAACAGAATCTATCAAAAACAGAACAGTCTGTAGTAATCTGTAACTAACACAAACTTCTGGAATCTACCAAAATAGGACGACCTAGATAATTTGTTTATTGATCTGCTTCAATTGGAATCAGTATCTTATCACGTTCTGGTGATTTTAAACAATTGTTTTCGTGAACAGAAAGTTTCTGGAATTTTCAGCAAGATCAAATAACTATCATCCAAGAAGATCCTATAGGTCTTACTTGGCACAAACACTAATTAAAACACAAAACCACATCTAAACAGAAGCTAGATGGATTATTTATTCCTAAACAGAACCAAAAAGCAAGAAACTAAAATAAAATTGGGTTGCCTCCCAACAAGCGCTATCGCTTAACGCCCCTAGCTAGGCATGATGATTTCAATGATGCTCACAAAAAGATAAGAATTGAAACATAAAGAGAGCATCATGAAGAATATGACTAGCACATTTAAGTCTAACCCACTTCCTATGCATAGGGATTTTGTGAGCAAACAACTTATGGGAACAAGAATCAACTTGCATAGGAAGGTAAAACAAGCATAACTTCAAGATTTTAAGCACATAGAGAGGAAACTTGATATTATTGCAACTCCTACAAGCATATGTTCCTCCCTCATAATAATTTTCAGTAGCATCATGAATGAATTCAACAATATAACCAGCACCTAAAGCATACTTTTCATGATCTACTTGCATAGAAAATTTACTACTCTCCACATAAGCAAAATTCTTCTCATTCGGAATAGTGAGAGTATCATAAGAGACTCGAATACTATAAATTGTTTCCACATTAAATGAGTAATGTTCAGAAAAAGGGTAATCATAATCATGACAAGTTTTATAAATATAGTCATCACTACTTTTTATAGCATAAGTTTCATCACAATAATCATCATAAGTAGCAACTTTGTTCTCATCATAATCGATTGAAACCTCTTCCAAGATAGTGGAATCATTACTAAATAAAGTCATGACCTGTCCAAATCCACTTTCATAAATATTATAAGATTCAACATACTCCAAAATAGTGGGATCATTACTTCCTAAAGTTGACACTCTTCCAAACCCACTTTCATAAATATAATCATCATAAGTAGGAGGCATGCTATCATCATAACAAATTTGCATATCAAAACTTGGGAGACTAAAAATATCATCTTCATTAAACATAGCATCCCCAAGCTTGGGACAAACCTTAATTGCAGCAAATATATTCTCAAAAACATCATCTTCATCAAACATAGCATCCCCAAGCTTGGGCCTTTTCATATCATAAGCATAATCACTCTCATCATTAATAGTATGGATAGCACCAATAGTATAGCAAACATTATTATCATATTCTTCCAAGCAAGTGCCAAAAAGATTTTCAAGATCATAAGAAGTATCATTATCTTCCCAATCATAATCATCACAACAAGTAATAGGCATAACGAGATCATCATCAAGTGCATCATCTTCCACAATTATTTTTGATTCATTTTCATGAGGCACAACAATAATAGGAGCAACATTATTTGGGAGAGATATTTTTTTACCTCTCTTCCTTTTTCTTTTCTTCTTCTTCACCACATCATGTGTTGGTTCAATCCTCTTTTTGGAGCTCCTTATTAATGAGATTGGTTGAATAGAAGGCTCCTCCTCGTTACCTGATTCATCATAAGAAATAATAGGAGAATATTGGGAAGTATCTTCCCTTTCGTTAGTATTCTCTTCATCTTCTATTTGTTTTCTTTTCTTTATGTAATTGGCAATATAAGGATTTTTAAAGCAATTCACCGCACAATACATATAAATTTCCTCTAGATCAAAACCAAGAAGTTTGCCACGGGCAAATACTGGAAGATAGTTAGTTATACGTCTCATTTATTCATAACCCATAAGCAAACTAAGTTCATTATAATGTGCAAGGGAAATCAAGTCATCACAATTTTTGGAAACGATTAGATCATGAAACAATTTGCATCGGATAGTTAAATGACCACGTTCATTGCGAAGTTCACAAGTATGGCCAAGAAAATTTAAATTTTCAGCACAAACATCTAGCCTTTCTTGCAACAATTTAGTTTCTAAATGCTTATGCCTCTTGCAATATCTATCTTCCCTATTTGGTGTGTACATGCAAACCCAATGCACTCCACAAAAATTGACATGTTTATAGGAAACATTTTCATCATAACTAGTGCAATCATCATTAGTACTATGGATATTCAAGGAGTTCATACTAACAACATTGCAATCATGCTCATAAATCGAAGATTTAGTGCCAAACATTTTAATGCATTCTTCTTCTAACACTTTGGCACAATTTTCTTTTCCATCATACTCACGAAAGATATTAAAAAGATGAAGCGTATGAGGCAAACTCAATTCCATTGTTTTATAGTTTTCTTTTATAAACTAAACTAGTGCTAAAACAAGAAACAAAAGGATTCGATTGCAAGATCTAAAGATATACCTTCAAGCACTCACCTCCCCGGCAACGGCGCCAGAAACTGCTTGATGTCTACTACGCAACCTTCTTCTTGTAGACGTTGTTGGGCCTCCAAGTGCAGAGGTTTGTAGGACAATAGCAAATTTCCCTCAAGTGGATGACCTAAGGTTTATCAATCCGTGGGAGGCGTAGGATGAAGATGGTCTCTCTCAAGCAACCCTGCAACCAAATAACAAAGAGTCTCTTGTGTCCCCAACACACCCAATACAATGGTAAATTGTATAGGTGCACTAGTTCGGCGAAGAGATGGTGATACAAGTGCAATATGGATGGTAGATATAGGTTTTTGTAATCTGAAAATATAAAAACAGCAAGGTAACAAGTGGTAAAAGTGAGCACAAATGGTATTGCAATGCTAGGAAACAAGGCCTAGGGTTCATACTTTCACTAGTGCAAGTTCTCTCAACAATAATAACATAATTGGATCACATAACTATCCCTCAAAATGAAACAAAGAGTAACTCCAAAGTCCCTAATAGCGGAGAACAAACGAAGAGATTATGGTAGGGTACGAAACCACCTCAAAGTTATTCTTTCCGATCAATCCTTTGGGCTATTCCTATAAGTGTCACAAACAGCCCTAGAGTTCGTAGTAAAATAACACCTTAAGACACACATCAACCAAAACCCTAATGTCACCTAGATACTCCAATGTCACCTCAAGTATCCATGGGTATGATTATACGATATGCATCACACAATCTCAGATTCATCTATTCAACCAACACATAGAACCTCAAAGAGTGCCCCAAAGTTTCTACCGGAGAGTCAAGACAAAAACGTGTGCCAACCCCTATGCATAGGTTCATGGGCGGAACCCGCAAGTTGATCACCAAAACATACATCAAGTGAATCAATAGAATAACCCATTGTCGCCACGGTTATCCCACGCAAGACATACATCAAGTGTTCTCAAATCATTAAAAGACTCAATCCGATAAGATAACTTCAAAGGGGAAACTCAATTCATTACAAGAGAGTAGAGGGGGAGAAGAAACATAAGATCCAACTATAATAGCAAAGCTCGCGATACATCAAGATCGTGCCAAATCAAGAACACGAGAGAGAGAGAGAGAGATCAAACACATAGCTACTGGTACATACCCTCAGCCCTGAGGGTGAACTACTCCCTCCTCGTCATGGAGAGCGCCGGGATGATGAAGATGGCCACCGGTGAGGGTTCCCCCCTCCGGCAGGGTGCTGGAACAGGGTCCCGATTGGTTTTTGGTGGCTATAGAGGCTTGCGGCGGCGGAACTCCCGATCTATTATGTCGCCCGATCGTTTTAGAGTATATGGATATATATATATATATAGGCGGAAGAAATACGTCAGGGGAGCCACGAGGGGCCCACGAGGGTGGAGGGCGCACCCAGGGGGGTGGGCGCGCCCCCTGCCTCGTGCCTTCCTCGTTGCTTTCTTGACGTGGACTCCAAGTCTCCCGGGTTGCTTTCTTTCCAAAAATAACTTCTCCAGAAGGTTTCATTCCGTTTCGACTCCGTTTGATATTCCTTTTCTTCGAAACACTGAAACAAGGGAAAAAACAGGACCTGGCACTGGGCTCTGGGTCAATAGGTTAGTCCCAAAAATAATATAAAAGTGTATAATAAAGCCCATAAACATCCAAAACAGATAATATAATAGCATGGAACAATAAAAAATTCCTGCTCGTCCTCGAGTAGGTAAATGATAAAAACAGATTTTTTGATGTGGAATGCTACCTAACATATTTATCCATGTAATTCTCTTTATTGTGGCAAGAATATTCAGATCCATAAGATTCAAGACAAAATTTTAATATTGACATGAAAACAATAATACTTCAAGCATACTAACAAACCAATCATGTCTTCTCAAAATAACATGGCTAAAGAAAGTTATCCCTACAAAATCATATAGTCTGGCTATGCTCTATCTTCACCACACAAAGTATTTAAATCATGCACAACCCCGATGACAAGCCAAGCAATTGTTTCATACTTTTGATGTTCTCAAACTTTTTCAATCTTCACGCAATACATGAGCGTGTGCCATGGACATAGCACTATAGGTGGAATAGAATGGTGGTTGTGGAGAAGACAAAAAAGGAGAAGATAGTCTCACATCAACTAGGCGTATCAACGAGCTATGGAGATGCCCATCAATAGATATCAATGTGAGTGAGTAGGGATTGCCATGCAATGGATGCACTAGAGCTATAAGTGTATGAAAGCTCAACAAAAGAAACTAAGTGGGTGTGCATCCAACTCGCTTGCTCACGAAGACCTAGGGCATTTTGAGGAAGCCCATCATTGGAATATACAAGCCAAGTTCTATAATGTAAAATTCCCACTAGTATATGAAAGTGACAACATAGGAGACTCTCTATCATGAAGATCATAGTGCTACTTTGAAGCAAAAGTGTGGTAAAAGGATAGTAGCATTGTCCCTTCTCTCTTTTTCTCTCATTTTTTATTTTTTATTTTATTTTTTATTTGGGCCTTTCTCTTTCCCCCCCTTTTTTGGCCTCTTTTTTCTCTTTTTTTTTTATTTTTCGTTCGGAGTCTCATCCCGACTTGTGGGGGAATCATAGTCTCCATCATCCTTTCCTCAGTGGGACAATGCTCTAATAATGATGATCATCACACTTTTATTTACTTACAACTCAAGAATTATAACTCGATACTTAGAACAAAATATGACTCTATATGAATGCCTCCGGCGGTGTACTGGGATGTGCAATGACTCATGAGTGACATGCATGAAAGAATTATGAACGGTGGCTTTGCCACAAATACAATGTCAACTACATGATCATGCGAAGCAATATGACAACGATGAAGCGTGTCATAGTAAACGGAACAGTGGTAAGTTGCACGGCAATATATCTCGGAATGGCTATGGAAATGCCATAATAGGTAGGTATGGTGGCTGTTTTGAGGAAGGTATATGGTGGGTGTATGATACTGGCGAAAAGTGCGCGGTATTAGAGAGGCTAGCAATGGTGGAAGGAAGAGAGTGCGTATAATCCATGGACTCAACATTAGTCATAAAGAACTCATATACTTATTGCAAAAATCTACAAGTTATCAAAGCAAAGTAGTAAGCGCATGCTCCTAGGGGGGATAGATTGGTAGGAAAAGACCATCGCTCATCCCCGACCGCCACTCATAAGGAAGACAATCAATAAATAAATCATGCTCTGACTTCATCACATAACGGTTCACCATACGTGCATGCTACGGGAATCACAAACTTTAGAACAAGTATTTCTCAAATTCACAACTACTCAACTAGCATGACTCTAATATCACCATCTTCATATCTCAAAACAATCATAAAGAATCAAACTTCTCATAGTATTCAATGCACTTTATATGAAAGTTTTTATTATACCCATCTTGGATGCCCATCATATTAGGACTAAATTCATAACCAAAGCAAATTACCATGTTGTTCTAAAGACTCTCAAAATAATATAAGTGAAGCATAAGAGTTCATCTATTTCTTCAAAATAAAACTACCGTCGTGCTCTAAAAGATATAAGTGAAGCACTAGAGCAAATGACAAACTACTCCAAAAGATATAAGTGAAGATCAATGAGTAGTCGAATAATTATGTAACCATGTGAAGACTCTCTAACATTTAAGAATTTCATATCTTGGTATTTTATTCAAGCAGCAAGCAAAATAAAATAAAATGACGCTCCAAGAAAAACACATATCATGTGGTGAATAAAAATATAGCTCCAAGTAAAGTTACCGATGAACGAAGACGAAAGAGGGGATGCCTTCCGGGGCATCCCCAAGCTTAGGTTCTTGGTTGTCCTTGAATATTGCCTTGGGGTGCCTTGGGCATCCCCAAGCTTAGGCTCTTGCCACTCCTTATTCCATAGTCCATTGAATCCTTACCCAAAACATGAAAACTTCACAACACAAAACTCAACAGAAAACTCGTAAGCTCCGTTAGCGAAAGAAAACAAAACACCACTTCAAGGTACTATAATGAACTTATTATTTATTTATATTGGTGTTAAACCTACTGTATTCCAACTTCTCTATGATTTATAAACTATTTTACTAGCCATAGATTCATCAAAATAAGCAAACAACACATAGAAAACAGAATCTATCAAAAACAGAACAGTCTGTAGTAATCTGTAACTAACACAAACTTCTGGAATCTACCAAAATAGGACGACCTAGATAATTTGTTTATTGATCTGCTTCAATTGGAATCAGTATCTTATCACGTTCTGGTGATTTTAAACAATTGTTTTCGTGAACAGAAAGTTTCTGGAATTTTCAGCAAGATCAAATAACTATCATCCAAGAAGATCCTATAGGTCTTACTTGGCACAAACACTAATTAAAACACAAAACCACATCTAAACAGAAGCTAGATGGATTATTTATTCCTAAACAGAACCAAAAAGCAAGAAACTAAAATAAAATTGGGTTGCCTCCCAACAAGCGCTATCGCTTAACGCCCCTAGCTAGGCATGATGATTTCAATGATGCTCACAAAAAGATAAGAATTGAAACATAAAGAGAGCATCATGAAGAATATGACTAGCACATTTAAGTCTAACCCACTTCCTATGCATAGGGATTTTGTGAGCAAACAACTTATGGGAACAAGAATCAACTTGCATAGGAAGGTAAAACAAGCATAACTTCAAGATTTTAAGCACATAGAGAGGAAACTTGATATTATTGCAACTCCTACAAGCATATGTTCCTCCCTCATAATAATTTTCAGTAGCATCATGAATGAATTCAACAATATAACCAGCACCTAAAGCATACTTTTCATGATCTACTTGCATAGAAAATTTACTACTCTCCACATAAGCAAAATTCTTCTCATTCGGAATAGTGAGAGTATCATAAGAGACTCGAATACTATAAATTGTTTCCACATTAAATGAGTAATGTTCAGAAAAAGGGTAATCATAATCATGACAAGTTTTATAAATATAGTCATCACTACTTTTTATAGCATAAGTTTCATCACAATAATCATCATAAGTAGCAACTTTGTTCTCATCATAATCGATTGAAACCTCTTCCAAGATAGTGGAATCATTACTAAATAAAGTCATGACCTGTCCAAATCCACTTTCATAAATATTATAAGATTCAACATACTCCAAAATAGTGGGATCATTACTTCCTAAAGTTGACACTCTTCCAAACCCACTTTCATAAATATAATCATCATAAGTAGGAGGCATGCTATCATCATAACAAATTTGCATATCAAAACTTGGGAGACTAAAAATATCATCTTCATTAAACATAGCATCCCCAAGCTTGGGACAAACCTTAATTGCAGCAAATATATTCTCAAAAACATCATCTTCATCAAACATAGCATCCCCAAGCTTGGGCCTTTTCATATCATAAGCATAATCACTCTCATCATTAATAGTATGGATAGCACCAATAGTATAGCAAACATTATTATCATATTCTTCCAAGCAAGTGCCAAAAAGATTTTCAAGATCATAAGAAGTATCATTATCTTCCCAATCATAATCATCACAACAAGCAATAGGCATAACGAGATCATCATCAAGTGCATCATCTTCCACAATTATTTTTGATTCATTTTCATGAGGCACAACAATAATAGGAGCAACATTATTTGGGAGAGATATTTTTTTACCTCTCTTCCTTTTTCTTTTCTTCTTCTTCACCACATCATGTGTTGGTTCAATCCTCTTTTTGGAGCTCCTTATTAATGAGATTGGTTGAATAGAAGGCTCCTCCTCGTTACCTGATTCATCATAAGAAATAATAGGAGAATATTGGGAAGTATCTTCCCTTTCGTTAGTATTCTCTTCATCTTCTATTTGTTTTCTTTTCTTTATGTAATTGGCAATATAAGGATTTTTAAAGCAATTCACCGCACAATACATATAAATTTCCTCTAGATCAAAACCAAGAAGTTTGCCACGGGCAAATACTGGAAGATAGTTAGTTATACGTCTCATTTATTCATAACCCATAAGCAAACTAAGTTCATTATAATGTGCAAGGGAAATCAAGTCATCACAATTTTTGGAAACGATTAGATCATGAAACAATTTGCATCGGATAGTTAAATGACCACGTTCATTGCGAAGTTCACAAGTATGGCCAAGAAAATTTAAATTTTCAGCACAAACATCTAGCCTTTCTTGCAACAATTTAGTTTCTAAATGCTTATGCCTCTTGCAATATCTATCTTCCCTATTTGGTGTGTACATGCAAACCCAATGCACTCCACAAAAATTGACATGTTTATAGGAAACATTTTCATCATAACTAGTGCAATCATCATTAGTACTATGGATATTCAAGGAGTTCATACTAACAACATTGCAATCATGCTCATAAATCGAAGATTTAGTGCCAAACATTTTAATGCATTCTTCTTCTAACACTTTGGCACAATTTTCTTTTCCATCATACTCACGAAAGATATTAAAAAGATGAAGCGTATGAGGCAAACTCAATTCCATTGTTTTATAGTTTTCTTTTATAAACTAAACTAGTGCTAAAACAAGAAACAAAAGGATTCGATTGCAAGATCTAAAGATATACCTTCAAGCACTCACCTCCCCGGCAACGGCGCCAGAAACTGCTTGATGTCTACTACGCAACCTTCTTCTTGTAGACGTTGTTGGGCCTCCAAGTGCAGAGGTTTGTAGGACAATAGCAAATTTCCCTCAAGTGGATGACCTAAGGTTTATCAATCCGTGGGAGGCGTAGGATGAAGATGGTCTCTCTCAAGCAACCCTGCAACCAAATAACAAAGAGTCTCTTGTGTCCCCAACACACCCAATACAATGGTAAATTGTATAGGTGCACTAGTTCGGCGAAGAGATGGTGATACAAGTGCAATATGGATGGTAGATATAGGTTTTTGTAATCTGAAAATATAAAAACAGCAAGGTAACAAGTGGTAAAAGTGAGCACAAATGGTATTGCAATGCTAGGAAACAAGGCCTAGGGTTCATACTTTCACTAGTGCAAGTTCTCTCAACAATAATAACATAATTGGATCACATAACTATCCCTCAAAATGAAACAAAGAGTAACTCCAAAGTCCCTAATAGCGGAGAACAAACGAAGAGATTATGGTAGGGTACGAAACCACCTCAAAGTTATTCTTTCCGATCAATCCTTTGGGCTATTCCTATAAGTGTCACAAACAGCCCTAGAGTTCGTAGTAAAATAACACCTTAAGACACACATCAACCAAAACCCTAATGTCACCTAGATACTCCAATGTCACCTCAAGTATCCATGGGTATGATTATACGATATGCATCACACAATCTCAGATTCATCTATTCAACCAACACATAGAACCTCAAAGAGTGCCCCAAAGTTTCTACCGGAGAGTCAAGACAAAAACGTGTGCCAACCCCTATGCATAGGTTCATGGGCGGAACCCGCAAGTTGATCACCAAAACATACATCAAGTGAATCAATAGAATAACCCATTGTCGCCACGGTTATCCCACGCAAGACATACATCAAGTGTTCTCAAATCATTAAAAGACTCAATCCGATAAGATAACTTCAAAGGGGAAACTCAATTCATTACAAGAGAGTAGAGGGGGAGAAGAAACATAAGATCCAACTATGATAGCAAAGCTCGCGATACATCAAGATCGTGCCAAATCAAGAACACGAGAGAGAGAGAGAGATCAAACACATAGCTACTGGTACATACCCTCAGCCCCGAGGGTGAACTACTCCCTCCTCGTCATGGAGTGCGCCGGGATGATGAAGATGGCCACCGGTGAGGGTTCCCCCCTCCGGCAGGGTGCCGGAACAGGGCCCCGATTGGTTTTTGGTGGCTACAGAGGCTTGCGGCGGCGGAACTCCCGATCTATTCTGTCCCCGATCGTTTTAGGGTATATGGATATATATATAGGCGGAAGAAATACGTCAGGGGAGCCACGAGGGTGGAGGGCGCGCCCAGGGGGGTGGGCGCGCCCCCCTGCCTCGTGCCTTCCTTGTTGCTTTCTTGACGTGTACTCCAAGTCTCTCGGGTTGCTTTCTTTCCAAAAATAACTTCTCCAGAAGGTTTCATTCCATTTCGACTCCGTTTGATATTCCTTTTCTTCGAAACACTGAAACAAGGGAAAAACAGGAACTGGCACTGGGCTCTGGGTCAATAGGTTAGTCCCAAAAATAATATAAAAGTGTATAATAAAGCCCATAAACATCCAAAACAGATAATATAATAGCATGGAACAATCAAAAATTATAGATACGTTGGAGATGTATCAGCCCGCAAGCCCAGTAGGCCCACAGGCAGAGTATGAGAGGTAGGCCCAGAAGGCCTGCTATTGAGAGGAGCTCAATGCAGTGCCCGCGCCGGGGCTTATAAACTGGTCCTGGCGCTCCTCAACTAGCAAGGTGGGACTAAACTTCTGCGCCCCTCGCCTGGCAGCGCACACCCTTTAGTAGCGGGTCGTGGCTCCACCCGCTACTAAAGGTGGGCGCTTCCCGCCGCTTGGCCTGGCCAAAACAGACCTTTAGTACCGGTTGGTGGCTTCAACCAGTACTAAAGGTTGTTCTATATAAGAAAACACTTCAAAAAAAAATCAGTTTCTCATCTCTCCCTCTGCTTCTTTCTCCTCTGCCCCGTCGCCGCCGCCCCTCGTCGCCGCCCCCGTCGCCATCCGTCGCTGTCCCCGTCCCCGTCCCCGTCGCCGCGCCCTGCCCCGTCCTCCCGTCGTCCCCGCCCGGCCCGTCCCCGTCCCCGTCGTCGCCGCCCCGTCCCCATCCCTGTCGTCACCGCCCGTCTCCGTCCCCGTCGCCGCCCCCCGTCGCCGCGCCTCGCCGGTGAGCTCCTGCCCCGGCCGCCATGTCCACACACACACACACACATTGTTATAGAAATGTTAGCAATTTTTCTGTTTTTTAGTTATAGAAATATTAGAAATGTTAGTTATGTAGAAATGGTATAATTTTTTTTTTCTGTTTTTAGTTATAGAAATGTTAGCAATTTTTCTGTTTTTTAGTTATAGAAATATTAGAAATGTTAGTTATATATATAGAAATGTTAGAAATTTTAGAGTTAGTTTTAGTTAGATGAATTAGATTAATGTCAAATTGTTAGAATTTGCATATAGAATTTTAGTTATCACAATCCAATCATTTAAAAAAGTTACTTTTTGCGGGCATATAGTATTTGTTCTCGACGATGCCCGGCCCGCATCCTCGCCGTCGACCCGTTCGCCACAATGTCCGGGTGACCCATGTCCGGGACTGGGCTCCGCCGGGCTGCCACTGGGAGGTGCTACCTGGAGGGGCGCGCCGCTTGGTGAGGAACCCGGCCTCGGGTGCCGTCGTCGACCCTGATCTCCTTTGGTGGCATTCGCGTGGGCCATATTCGGTGCAGAGGGAGCCGGCCCTGCCGGAGGTGGTGCGTCGTCGTGTCAGGGAGGAGGACGAGCACGTCCATCGCTACATGGCTGCTATGGATGTCAGGTTCTCCAATACCTGACAGGTTCTTTGGGCAGATGACGAGAGATATGATCCTGTGATGGTTCCTTGTCTTTGGGTGTCCACCGCCTGCGCCCCAGGAACCGCAAGTGGCCTAGATTCTTCTGTAGTATTCGATCTTTATTAGCTACCTAGCGAGTGATGTATTCGAGGCAAGGGCGTTATTCCCTGGTATGAGGGCTTTTCGGAATGGAACGACGACTACAGGACCCGTGCAAGAAAGAAGATGGAGGAGGAGAAGAAGAGGAAGCTGGAGGAGGAGCAGAGGAAGCAGGACGCGGAATGCCTTCAAGGCCTAGAAGCAAGGCACACGGACTTGGCACTCAAATTCCAGCAGCAGCAGCAGCAGATCGACTCACTTAGCCAGGAAAGGGGGTCTCAGCAGTGGCAACAGCAAGCGGATGATCCTCCAGCATTGGATAGCACCGTCCCATCCATGCCGAGAAGCAGCGTTGGTTCCGCCCCGGGCGACGCACTGCTGGATACATACCCTGTGGATGACATCATAGAGAACACTAACTGTGAGCTACACTTCAAAATGAAGAACATGTCCATGAAGGTGGCGGACGCCGTTGCTTTTACAACTACCCCCGAAGCAACCTTCCATTGCGCCCCGATTCCAGCGGGCTATGCTCGTGTCTTGGTTGATGAGGTGGTGGACCCATATTCGGGGCTACAACTTGACATTCCTGGCACTAGTAAAAAAATACACTTCCGTGATGATACGTGTTTGTCACAGTAGGTCGCGTTTTTTGTCATGCATGTACATCCATGACGATTTTATGACAGAATCAAGATAGTCATACTTGTGCTGTCGTAGAAGTGTTCCATGACATTACCAAAATTATCATCACGGAAGTGTCCACTTCCATGACGATAAATCGCGCGTCACAGAAGTGCTTTCGTCAAGGGTGACCGACACGTGGCATCCACCGTAACGGAACGCCGTTAAGCTATCGGGTCGGGTTTTGGATCCGATAACCCGTTAACAGCCCCGACCAATGGGAAATTTCCACGTGTAAAATTCTTATTGGCCGGACGAAACACGTGTCAGCTCGTCAATGGGTCAGATAGGCGCCTATGATATGTCGACACGTGCCACGGCCCACCACTGGCCCATTTAGCTTACAAAGCCGGCCCGTTTGACTTGGTCAAAAGTTAACGGGTTGGCCCATGAAAAGCTTGTTAACTGTCTCTTCGCAAATAGCCCATTTTACGGCCCGTTAACTCACGGCCCGTTAGGCCCTAAAGGAAATCGGTCCAACAACGTCATGTGGGCCGTCGAATATAACACCAGCCCATTTCACTTTCGGCCCATGACGTCTTTCGGCCCATATGAGGCCTTCGTATCTTTTGGCCCTTTACAGGCCCACGGTGACTCTAGCCCATAATGAATAGTAATTTTCTTTATACTTGTTAACGGCCCGTGATTTACATGGGCCGTTTCCAGCCCGTGTTAGCTTTCGGCCTATTGACGACCCATATGTTCTTGGGCTCCTTTTCGGCCCTCGGTTACTTCCGACCCGTTACTGGCCTGTTCCCTAATGGGCCAAATTCGGCCCATGGGAGTCGGCCCGTTACTGGCCTGTTCCCCTAATGGGCCAAATTCGGCCCATGGCAAGAGTCGGCCCGTTACTGGCCTGTTCCCCTAATGGGCCAAATTCGGCCCATGGCAAGAGTCGGCCAGTTACTGGCGTGTTACCCTAATGGGCCAAATTCGGCCCATGGCAAGAGTCGGCCCGTTTCTGGCCTGTTAACCCGTTGTGTCGTTTCCAACCCATCCTATATTCTGGCCCATTAACGACCCGTTATGCCTGTGACAAAATTAAGCCTTTGCTGTCCTACGGCCTGTTACCGTGCTGGGCTGATACCAATTACGCCCAATTACGACCCATGTAGACCCATTTATCCGACGGCCCGAGGCCCACCGATTACAGGCCCATTTATCGACGGCCCGTAGGAGACCCATGGATCCTACGGCCCGTATATGGGCCATGGTAGTTGCGGCCACTAGCAAACCAGGGAAAAAGAAGACTAGGAAATAAATAAGGCCGAAACTAACGCTAGGCTATTAAGGCGATTGCACAGATTACATCCACTCGGCATCAAAGATCGCCACCAGTGCAAATATAGGGAACACCCTACACTATACAAAAATGGCTTGCTGTTTTCTTCAGCCGGTGGCTGCACGTTAAGAATAAATTTTGTATCGCACCAAAACAAATTACAACTATATAACAAAAGGAAGGTTGGCATAAAACTTAACAGTCTAGCAGATAAATGCACCACCAGAATTTCAGAAGCTCAGTTCATTTGACCTGACTGTTACGTTTTCATGTTGTATTGTCCGATGGAGCACCATAACCCTCACCTTCATTTCCCCTAGGCTCCTGAACAACATAGCAAATGTCTGATAGTCTGGTTTCAAAACCATGCATATCTTGACGACATTGAGCAATGTTTCTCCTTGTTTCACAAAGGGTCTCTGTTAGGGAATGGACTTGTGTCTGGAGTGCAGATACAACATTGCTTTGAGCTTGCATATCTTGATCATGAGGCAGTTTGGACGATATTGCCTTAACAACCAACCCAGTATTACGCAGGAACGTGCTTTTGGCACTGTTAGTGGACAGGTACTGACCCACTGCAGCAAGAGGTGACATTGCGGTTATAGTTGCCTCGCCACCTTCAGAAGGTGGCGGTTCCACCATTTTTTCCATAGCTCGCTGAAAAGTTGAGGTTTTACATTAGTAGTACCATAACAGAAGATTTTAAGGAGGCAGCAAAACCAAACAAAATAGCTTTGGTCTATATACAGAACATATTCTGGTGAACCCATGTAAAATATTAGTTGTATTTTATTGCAAAGTACATAATAAAACCAGGTTCCAAACATATGACCATGTACCATCGCTAATGTATTGTCTATTTCTTCACATTGTATTGAGGGCTAAGGATAAAGAGACGAAGTTTATAATACGGTAAGCATAGTATGACATCATTCATATCACAAAACAACTGAGAACAGACAAACAGGCAATTGTAACATTGTGTGGGCAAGTCCAGCACGGAACTAGATTACGGGTCAAGATCAAAGGAACATCACTCCTCTCTTTTAAACCTTGTAAGGTGCAATGATACGCTAAGACAATTGTGTACAAAATTGAAAAGAGTAATAAACATTGGCTGCAAACCATGCAGTTCAAGGCACAAGTCAGAGTAAGTAGTAGTTAAAAGGCATGAGGATTAAGGACTTACAACAGTGGCTTTGACTGGTGTAGTCATGCCCTTCTTCTTGCTGGTGTGACAGTCCTTGAAGATTTCCACAGCATTTGGTTCAGGTACTTTTTGGTCCTTGCGGGCTATCCTCTGCATTTCGAACAAGTCAATATAGATCTGATAATATGATACAACGAAAAGAGTGAAACAACAGCTAATTACAAGAGCCTCGTAGTGTGCAATATAGCTACGAGATCCTGTCGTCTGTTGGAATTTCACTTTCGTACGATTGGCCTTGTTCTTTGAACAGTTCACCTACAAGAAGATAGATTTGTGTGGCACATGCGTAAATAGGACTTCAACATGTGATCTGATCACATATATATAATGTAGCTGATACTTCGGATCAGACCAGTGTTCAACAAGGCCCCTCCAGTCTTCATCCGATATATTTTCCACTGGAGATGTTTGGGAAAGTTCACTGTTAGCCTTGCCTTCAAAGTGAGTTTTCCTCAAGTTATACCGATACTGTCGCAGAGTAGACTTGAAAACATGGGTGCAAGCTTGTCTGGTTGCATCATTTTGGCTATCCAACTTGAACCTCATCTGTTGAAAATTATGGGAGTCTCATTATCAGCAACCTAGAAAGTATGGGACACAGCAAGACGATATTACTAGTTTCCATACATAACCATACTTACAGATAAATGGTCAAGGAAGGTGTTGAACTGGGTTTCGTCTTTGTCATTCCTGTACTGAATCCATGTTGAGAGGATACGTACATGACACCTAACGGCAACCGCTGCCTCTGATACTAACTTGGCTGACTCTGTAGCATCACGTGGCCTTTTTAAACCTGCCTCAAAACGGATCTCCATTCTTCCTCCTCTAGATTTAGTTAACCTATCGAGCATTATCCCTGATGTTTGTTTCCTCTTGCACCTAGGTGCTAGTCCAACAACGAACATAGGAAGTGTTAGTGTACATCAAACTGTGAGACTACATATAAAGAAGCATGCAACTGTAACTTGACTCCAGCAACTACCTTCTTGCTGTTGAAGCTCACAAGGTTCATCTGATATTGCCAACTCGTCTTGTGTCAAGAGTGCTTGGGAAGTAGTGTCAGGTGGCAAGGGAGCTTGGGAACGTGCTGCTAGCTCAGTTGACGCACGAGTAAGTCGTGCAGCTGGCCGCTAGAATTTGACCTTCTATTGCACCATCAGTACCAGCAGAATCTGCAGGATTCATCCGCTTCTCATTCCCTGCCATTCTGTGTTTCTTCCTCTTTCTCTGTGCCATGTTAAGTCAAGCCGACAAGAAAAACGAATAACAATTTAGTTCTTCAGAACAAATTGATGCGTGATGCAGACGAACTGAACTTTGATGTTAGACAACCACATGATAGGAGGATGTAATATGTATGAAAAACAGGACGGAAGAGATAACCAGAACTATGATGTGTAAACTAAGAAGAAGACATTTCACCAAATTAGAAGCAATGCAATGGAAGGTAGACACCATATGAAAGATGCTACAAATATCGCTCTGCCAAGTTAACAGTGTCTCATCATAAATGGCGTTTAAACAAATGTGAAGCAGTACAAGAAATAAATCATATGCAAGATGCAAACAACATCACACTACCATGTTAGAGGTCTCTCGTCATTAGTGCCATTGCATATTCACAGCATTGCATATTCACAGCTTATGATGTGTAAACTAAGGAGAAGGCATTTCAACAAATTAGAAGCAATGAAAGCTAGACACCATATGAAAGATGCAAAGAATATCACTCTACCAAGTTAAAACTGTCTCGTCATAAGTGCCATTTCAACCAATTAGTAGTACAAGCTAGAAAAGAATGTGAGATGTAACCTATATCACACTCCGAAGTCAAACGTGTCTTATGATAAGTGATTGTTGCAGGTTACACAACAGTAGTAATTTGATGTAAGAACATGGTGTGATAGACAGATATTGTATGTTCTAGAAACAGGAACACGTGTCTTATTCAAGTATAATGTGTAAAGTAAGCAGATGGAATTCAACAAAATTAGAAGCAATACAAGCTAGACATCACACATAACATGCAACCACATATAACAGTGCCAAGTTAGAGGGAGCACCGGTGATGCTGCACTAGGGGAGACGTGCTCATCATAAACACAACTTTGTTGAGTGTCTATGCATGTGTTGTCTTGGAAATCATCTTGGGGGTGTGGAGGAGTAGAAACTGTAGAGGCCCTCCGTTCGGAAGGAGCACCTTTATCCGCTGCCTTGCTAACTTCCTTCCGCTTTATTGATTTTGAATTGTCAAGTAAAACCGACAAGAAAAAGCAATAAAATTCTCTCTTAAGAACTCATTCATGCATGATACTGACAATCACTACTTTGATGTAAGGCAAACACATGATACCAGGATGGAATATGTATGAAAAATAGGACGGCATGGCATGTTCACAACTATTTGTGTAAACTAAGCAGAAACCATTCCAGCAAATAAGAAGCAATGCAAGCTAGACACCACATGAAAGATGCAATCAATATGACTCTGCCAAGTTAAAAGCGTCCCATCATAAATGGAATTTCAACAAATTAGAAGCAGCGCATGCTATAAATCATATGAAAGATGCAACTAATATCGCACTGCATATACTGAAGGTGTCTTGTCATGTTGATTGATGCGGGATACAAAAAAAACAATAGTTTTATGTAAGGACATGCTTTAGACAGATGTACTATGTACTAAATACAGGAAGGCATGTCACATTAACAGGTATAATGTATAAGCTAAGCAGACTAGCACATGCAGTTTAACCAGATTGGAAGAATTACAATCTAGACACTATATGCAACATGCAACCACATATCACGCTGCCAAGTTAGAGCAAGCACCTGCGATGCTAGTGTAGGGGAAATGTTGTAATCAACTACAGAGCTACGTTCACTATCTTCATCTAGCATTTATGTTTCTTGAGAATCATGTCGGGAGGCTGACGCTGCATTCTTTAAATGAGGAGTAGTCCCCTTGCCTGTCTGCCTCGTCATAAGTGATTGATGAGGGATACACAAGAACATTAGTTTGATGTAAGAACATGGTTAATACACAGATGTACTAGTATGTACCAAAAACAGAAAGACATGTCATATTCAAAGGTATAATGTGTAAGCTAAGCAGATGCAATTTAACCAAATTGGAAGCAATACAAGCTAGACATCCGGCTGGAGTGGTGAGCATGATCATCTAGGACCTGAGAGCCTGGTGGGAGGCGGGCTGCTTCACCACCATCGCAGCTTTTTAGTTGGCTTCCAGGTGATGCCTATCTTTGCTGGGCTTGTCACTGGCTCGGCCAGTGCCCTGACTAGCTATTTGTCTTCTGGTGCTCATGGGATGGTGGTTCATGTAAAAAAAATATCTTTCCTTATCTTACCGACTTCGGCCTTTCGAATACAAGCTAGACACCATATGGAACATGCAACCACATATGACACCGCAAAGTTAAAGCAAGCACCTGGGATGGTGGTTCATTGCGAGCGAGGTCATCAACTCCAGAGCTACGTTTACCGTCTCCATCTGCTGACACTGCACCCTTTATAGCGCTGTAACGTGTCTTGCCTACCCGCATACGAAGCTGGAGCGACTTCTCTCTTTTCTTTTTGGCTTCTCTCATGGCAGCAGAGTCTGAAATACCCTTGCACAAAAACACAATAGTGAGAGTAAGGGTGAAGTGTGTGAAGAACTAGTGCACCGTAAAAGTAGCAGATAGCAGGTGGCTGGAAAATAAATGACAGGAGACATATGATAGCTCTACAACATTGCATGGCAAACAAAATTAGATTCTACTCCGTATGATTTTGTAATATATGAGCACAGGAAATGCAGGTACTCCTCCAGCACACCACCACATGTGGTCATATCTAAGATAACAGTCGACTGAAAATAAATAGGTCAGTCGATTTTTTTAATGAACCGTCCGATCTATAAGGAACGGGCAGATGGCCTTCGTCTACCTCCTGCCAGTCACTGTTGACGATCTTTCTCGAACCGCTAGCGACCACCGGCCCAAACGCCTGCCTCCGCCGCCCCGCCCTCCCATCGACCTCACACCACCGCCGTGCTTGGCAGCGCCCCAGGCCATCCCTTTAATCCCGGCCGACCTCCAGATCGGGCGCCAGTAGCTCTAGGCCGCACACGGCCCTAAGATAAACACCAAGGCGCTGCTTCCCCGACGTAATAGGCGTACTAGCGCCTGTTACGCCGGGGAATGCTTCCGTTAATTGGGAATCAACTGGCCAGAAATTGAAATTCAGGGGGGCGATGGACCTCTAGCTAAGGTGAAATAGTATATGAGGAGAAACCTTGTGCATCGCGAGTTACTAGGAACATCTAGTATCAAGAAGAAGCGGTCAACTAGTGTCTTCTGTGGGATGAATACCGTGCAAGCAGAGACGTAAGATTTGCACGAATAAGGGAAGAGGAGTACCTTTTTCGGTTGCCGGTGTGGTCACCTCCACATGTCGCGCCGATCTTCTTCTTTTTATCGTGGAAACCGATGTTCTGGAGGGTGCAGGCTTGGACGAACCCATGGCCAAATTGTTGACTGTGTTGCCATGGCCGTATGTCGGCGGAGGGGAAGCATATCCGAGGCGGCGAAGGACGGCATAGCAGGAACAACTCCGGTGCGGTGGAGGGTGGCGAAGTTGGAGCGGCAGCGGTGAGGCGCAAGACGGCGTGGTTGAACTGGCTCGGGTACGGACGGCTCGGCCTCGGCTTCAACTACTAGCCGTGGAGGGCGTTGCGGTTGAGGTTGCGGTGGACGACGACGTCGGGGTATCGGCTCCGGCGTGATGGAGGAGGGCGGCGGTTGATGGGTGGGATGGTGTGGCGGACGGAGGACGTCGGGGTTTCGCGGCTGGTGGAGAGGTAGTTTTGGCGCCCACGGAGTACGAATGGGGAATCGGACGGGTGGGGCGAACCATGTTTCGGTCTGGGACGCGCTTGTTTTTGGCTTGTTTGAACAGAAGATGGGACGCGCTTGTTTGAAATTTGGGGAAAGTACAAACTTTGCCCCCCTCTTAAATTTCGGACCTACTGCGGGTCGGGGGTAGGATGGTAATCCCAGGTGTCCCAAATAGTGGGCGGGAGCGATTTCGGCCGCGCGCATGTGTGCTTGGGCGGCCATTGTGTATGAATGTTTTTCGGATGCGGTTGCGTGGCGTCTAGATGAAGCTACAAACCTACCCCGGTTTAGACCTTTGGACGTCGGGCCGGTAGGTTTCACGGGTCGGAGTTATTAGAAAAGTAATTTCCTTGTACTACCAAACATTGGTCTCACGCGGTTTTGGGCGAGTAGAGGCTCTTTTGGCGCTTCGTTCGAAATTTTGAAACACAAGCATTCACGTTTAGAGTACTCTTGAACTATGAGGATTGACCTAAATAGACAACGTTATATTTGACCTTGTATGTTTGAAAACCTCATTAAATTATCCGCTTCTTTTTGAATTGACACTTGAAAATCCTATAACTACGATTATTTTGGAATGGAGGAGCTAAATTTGAATCTATTTTGTACACGACTACATATGCTATTATGTACAAAATCAGAGCAAAGATTGGTGCCCCCATAATTTAGGTATGGTTTACAAATGCCATGATATCAAATTCAAATAATTGAATGGACTTCATGTCGAATTCGATTTTTTAAACCAGCTTAAGTTGAATTCAAATGTATGCTAGTTCATAGGTAGCTATTTATAATGTCCATTGTGTAACTTTCGTATGTATAATGTGCTTTACACACACAACATGAACTATACTCACGTTTATATTCGATTGCTAAAGCGATGCATTGTCTGGAGTTTGAAATACTAACTATGTGGATCAATTGTGTCGAATAATAACATAGACATGCTCAAATTCGATAGAATCTAGATGTCTGATGGATCAATGACCGCTCCTTATGCGAATTGCAAATATCATGATCCCATCCTAATATTTGGATACAATTTATATCTTTAATCAATGTGTAGAGCAGTCTTTTACGTGTAGTTTCAATCTCCATCGGTGGTCTCTCACACATGCTCACACACTCTCTCCCGAGGTGTTCTTTCTCGCACACATGCTCTAGATATAACCCTCCCTCCCTCTCGTAACCATTTACAACTGTTTTCACTAACCTTTATCACAAGCACTCTTCCTCTCGCAAACATACACACGCACAATCCTCATCGACCCTTTCTATATACATGGACCTGCCTACGTGTCTCATGTACGCACATTATCTTTACGCCTGTCTCTCATGCATTGTCTCACACCTCTCTTCCTAATCGACGAGTATGATTCTAGCAGAGCATTCTGTAGGATGCCCCTTAAAGTTAGGTTGGATGAATAGTAAAATCAGAGATAAAGGGGTTACCTTAGTCCGAGAACCTAGGGTTACAAATCCTAGCTGGCTTTGTCAGTGGACACAGAGTCCTTCACAATTCTGCTATCCTTTGTCTTGTACGACTAGTCATCCATGGGTCTTCCTAAATGCGTCACAGGCCGACCAATGTGGCGCAGGACGGAACCGAACGAAGGGCCTCACCTCGACCCATCGGACCTCACGTGGTGGCACACCCTCTGCCCCCACGTCTCATTATCTTCTCACACCCACACATACCAACACAAACACCACACACAGAGAAAATTTCTCCTGGTGCCTCTATTCCCTCCCCCTTGCATATACACACTCAAGGGAATGGAATCTCTTGTCGTGACGTCATATTCGTCTCTCTCTCTCTCTAGACCACTCTCATTTCTCGTGCTATCTCTCCCACGCCCCCCCCGTCGGCCCCTCTATCCATGCCTCTCTCGAATACATAATACACACACATACCTCTCTAGGCCCCGCCAAATGCATCAACTACACATTCACACATGTTACATCACGTACCCCATTGATCTAAAAAGCCCTCTCTTCACGTTTATTTCGCATACAACATTCCTTTTGAATAAAGTGTGGCCAAAAAATTATTTTAGAGTTTCTACATATATACAACATTACAAAGTTATATGGAGGAGTACGAACGCTAATTTGCATTGCATGGTGCCCACAATGATATTTATTCCGCACTGTGAATTTGTATATTTTTATACTATATACAAAGTTAGTCATAATAAAGAGAAACGAAGAGCATCTCTCTCTCCATCGCATACCCCCCTGTACGCCCCTTTCACGTATACACACAAAACTATCTCCAGGTCCTCTAAAAGTAAGCCCCAGAAAATTCACGCATGTTTCATCTTTCTCTCGCGATATATGCAATGACGATCATTGTATTTGAAGCGAAAGCACGATACGTACATTGGACTTCAGAATCCACTCATTACGGTCACCATTTACGTTTAGTGGTTATTATACAGTCACGGGCTCACCGTACAACTCTGTATTTGCTCATGACATGACTAGTTGACCAGTTAAACGCTCCACGTGGCACCTCTAGTGTTGCATCACATTATCTCACTACCATCGTGCCACCTGTCGACTTGTATCTACTCTATGTTGGGGATCGTAGCAGAACTTAAAAATTTTCTACGCATCACCAAGATCCATCTATGGAGTATACTAGCAACGAGGGGAAAGGAGTGCATCTACATACCCTTGTAGATAGCGAGCGGAAGCGTTCCAATGAACGGGGTTGATGGAGTCGTACTCGCCGTGATCCAAATCACCGATGACCGAGTGCCGAACGGACGGCACCTCCGCGTTCAACACACGTACGGAGCAGCGACGTCTCCTCCTTCTTGATCCAGCAAGGGGGAAGGAGAGGTTGATGGAGATCCAGCAGCACGACGGCGTGGTGGTGGAAGTAGCGGGGTCTCGGCAGGGCTTCGCCAAGCTTCTGCGAGAGGGAGAGGTGTTGCAGGGGGAGAGGGAGGCGCCAGGGGCTGTCATCCTGCTGCCCTCCCCCCCCCCACTATATATAGCCCCCCTGGGAGGGGGGGCGGCCAGGGGGAAACTTACCCCCCAAGGCAAGTGGGGCGCCCCCCACCCTAGGGTTTCCAACCCTAGGCGCAGGGGGGAGGCCCATGGGGGGCGCCCCAGCCCACTAAGGGCTGGTTCCCTTCCCACTTCAGCCCATGGGGCCCTCCGGGATAGGTGGCCCCACCCGGTGGACCCCCGGGACCCTTCCGGTGGTCCCGGTACACTACCGGTGACCCCCGAAACTTTCCCGGTGGCCGAAACTTGACTTCCTATATATAATTCTTCACCTCCGGACCATTCCGGAACTCCTCGTGACGTCCGGGATCTCATCCGGGACTCCGAACAACTTTCGGTTTTCCGCATACTCATATCTCTACAACCCTAGCGTCACCGAACCTTAAGTGTGTAGACCCTACGGGTTCGGGAGACATGCAGACATGACCGAGACGCCTCTCCGGTCAATAACCAACAGCGGGATCTGGATACCCATGTTGGCTCCCACATGTTCCATGATGATCTCATCGGATGAACCACGATGTCGAGGATTCAATCAATCCCGTATACAATTCCCTTTGTCAATCGGTATGTTACTTGCCCGAGATTCGATCGTCGGTATCCCAATACCTTGTTCAATCTCGTTACCGGCAAGTCACTTTACTCGTACCGTAACGCATGATCCCGTGGCTAACTCCTTAGTCACATTGAGCTCATTATGATGATGCATTACCGAGTGGGCTCAGAGATACCTCTCCGTCATACGGAGTGACAAATCCCAGTCTCGATTCGTGCCAACCCAGCAGACACTTTCGGAGATACCTGTAGTGCACCTTTATAGCCACCCAGTTACGTCATGACGTTTGGTACACCCAAAGCATTCCTACGGTGTCCGGGAGTTGCACAATCTCATGGTCTAAGGAAATGATACTTGACATTAGAAAAGCTCTAACAAAGGAACTACACGATCTTGTGCTATGCTTAGGATTGGGTCTTGTCCATCACATCATTCTCCTAATGATGTGATCCCGTTATCAATGACATCCAATGTCCATGGTCAGGAAACCATAACCATCTATTGATCAACGAGCTAGTCAACTAGAGGCTTACTAGGGACATGTTGTGGTCTATGTATTCACACATGTATTACGGTTTCCGGTTAATACAATTATAGCATGAACAACAGACAATTATCATGAACAAGGAAATACAATAATAACCATTTTATTATTGCCTCTATGGCATATTTCCAACAGTCTCCCACTTGCACTAGAGTCAATAATCTAGTTCACATCACCATGTGATTAACACTCAAAGTTCACATCGCCATGTGACTAATACCCAAGAGTTTACTAGAGTCAATAATCTAGTTCACATCACCATGTGATTAACACTCAATGAGTTCTAGGGTTTGATCATGTTATGCTTACGAGAGAGGTTTTAGTCAACGGGTCTGCAACATTCAGATCCGTGTGTGCTTTACAAATCTCTATGTCATCTTGTAGATGCAGCTACCACGCGCTACTTGGAGCTATTCCAAATAACCGCTCTATTATACGAATCCGGTTCACTACTCAGAGTCATCCAGATTAGTGTCAAAGTTTGCATCGACGTAACCCTTTACGACGAACCCCCTTTCCACCTCCATAATCGAGAAAATTCCTTAGTCCACTAGATACTAAGGATAAGTTCGACCGCTGTCATGTGATCCCTTCCTGGATCACTATTGTACCCCTTGACTAACTCATGGCAAGGCACACTTCAGGTGCGGTACACAACATAGCATATTGTAGAGCCTACGTCTAAAGCATAGGGGCCGACCTTCGTCCTTTCTCTTTGTTCTGCCGTGGTCAGGTCTTGAGTCTTACTCAATACTCACACCTTGTAACACAGCCAAGAACTCCTTCTTTGCTGATCTATTTTGAACTCCTTCAAAATCTTGTCACGGTATGTATTCATTTGAAAGTACTATTAAGCGTTTTTGATCTATCCTTATAGATCTTGATGCTCAATGTTCAAGTAGCTTAATCCAGGTTTTCCATTAAAAAACACTTTTCAAATAACCCTGGATTCTTTCCAGAAATTCTACATCATTTTTGATCAACAATATGTTAACAACATATACTCATCAAGAATTCTATAGTGCTCCCACTCACTTCTTTGGAAATACAAGTTTCTCATGAACTTTGTATAAACCCAAAATCTTTGATCATCTCATCAAAGCGTTCATTCCAACTCCGAGATGCTTACTCCAATCCTTAGAAGGATTGCTGGAGCTTTGCATACTTGTTAGCATCTTTCAGGATTGACAAAACCTTCTGGTTATATCACATACAACCTTTCCTCAAGAAAATCGTTGAGGAAACAATGTTTTGACATCCTATCTGCAAGATTTCATAAATAATGCAGTAACTGCTAATATAATTCTAACAGAGTCTTAGCATCGCTACGAGTGAGAAAGTCTCATCGCAGTCAACTCCTTGAAGTTGCCGGAAAACATCTTAACGACAAGTCGAGCTTTCTTAATGGTGACACTTACCATCATTGTCTGTCTTCCCTTTAAAATCCATCTGTACCCAACAGCCTTACGACCATCAATAGTTCTTTCAAAGTCTATACTTTGTTTTCATACATGGATCCTCTCGGATTTTATGGCCTCGAGCCATTCGTCGAAATCCGGGCCCACCATCGCTTCTCCATAGCTCGTAGGTTCATTGTTTTCTAGCAACATGACTTCCAAGACAGGATTACGTACCACTCTGAAGTAGTACGCATCGTTGTCGTCCTATGAGGTTTGGTAGTGACTTGATCTGAAGTTTCATGATCACTATCATAAGCTTCCACTTCAATTAGTGTACGTGCCACAGGAGCAACTTCCTGTGCCCTGCTACACATTAGTTGAAGTGACGGTTCAATGACCTCATCAAGTCTCCACCATCCTCCCACTCAATTCTTTCGAGAGAAACTTTTCCTCGAGAAAGGACCCGTTTCTAGAAACAATCACTTTTGCTTCCAGATCTGAAATAGGAGGTATACCCAACTGTTTTGGGTATTCTATGAAGATGCATGTATCCGCTTTGGGTTCGAGCTTATCAGCCTGAAACTTTTTCACATAAGCGTCGCAGCCCCAAAGTTTTAAGAAACAACAGCTTAGGTTTCTCTAAACCATAGTTCATACGGTGTCGTCTCAACGGAATTGCGTGGTGCCCTATTTAAAGTGAATGCGGTTGTCTCTAATGCCTAACCCATAAACAATAGTTGTAATTCGATAAGAGACATCATGGTATGCACCATATCCAATAGGGTGCAGTTATGATGTTCGGACACACCATCACAATATGGTGTTCCAGGCGGTATTAGTCGTGAAACAATTTCCACAATTTCTTAATTGTGTGCCAAACTCGTAACTCAGATATTCATCTCTATGATCATATCACAGAAATTTTATCCTCTTGTCACGACGATCTTCAACTTCACTCTGAAATTACTTGAACCTTTCAATAATTCAGACTTGTGTTTCATCAAGTAAATATTCTCAGCATCTACTCAAATCATCTGTGAAGTAAGAACATAACGATATCCACTGCGTGCGTCAGCACTCATTGGACTGCACACATCAAATGTATTATTTCCAACAAGTTGCTCTCTTGTTCCATCTTACTGAAAATGAGGCCTTTCAGTCATCTTGCCCATGTGGTATGATTTGCATGTCTCAAGTGATTCAAAATCAAGTGAGTCCAAATGATCCATCTGTATGGACTTTCTTCATGCATATATACTAATAGACATGGTTTGCATGTCTCAATCTTTTCAAAAACGAGTGAGTCCAAAGATCCATCAACATGGAGCTTCTTCATGCGTTTTATACCAATATGACTCAAGTGGCAGTGCCACAAGTATGTGGTACTATCATTACTATCTTATATCGTTTGGCATGAACATGTGTATCACTAAGATCGAGATTCAATAAACCATTCATTTTAGGTGCAAGACCATTGAAGGTATTATTCAAATAGACAGAGTAACCATTATTCTCCTTTCATGAATAACCGTATTGCGATAAACATAATCCAATCATGTCTATGCTCAACGCAAACACCAAATAATAATTATTCAGGTTTAACCCCAATCTCGATGGTTGAGGGAGCATGCGATGCTTGATCACATCAAACTTGGAAACATTTCCAACACATATCGTCATCTCACCTTTAGCTAGTCTCCGTTTATTCCGCAGCTTTTATTTCGAGTTACTAACACTTAGCAACCGAACCGGTATCTAATACCCTGGTGCTACTAGGAGTACTAGTAAAGTACACATTAATATAATGTATATCCAATATACTTCTGTCGACCTTGCCAGCCTTCTCATCTACCAAGTATCTAGGGTAGTTCTGCTTCAGTGACCGTTCCCCTCATTACAGGAGCACTTAGTCTCGGGTTTGGGTTTAACTTTGGGATTCTTCGCTAGAGCAGCAAATGATTTGTTGTTTCATGAAGTATCCCTTCTTGCCCTTGCCCTTCTAGAAACTAGTGGTTTTACTAACCATCAACAATTGATGCTCCTTCTTGATTTCTACTTTCGCGGTGTCAAACATCGCGAGTTGCTCAAGGATCATCATATCTATCCCTGATATGTTATAGTTCATCACGAAGCTCTAATAGCTTGGTGGCATTGACTATGGAGAACCATCACTATCTCATCTGGAAGATTAACTCCCACTTGATTCAAGCGATTGTGGTACTCAGACAATCTGAGCACATGCTCAACGATTGAGCTTTTCTCCCTCAGTTTGCAGGCTTAAGAAACTTGTCAGAGGTCTCATACCTCTTGACGTGGGCACTAGTCCGAAATCCCAATTTCAGTCTTCGGAACATCTCATATGTTCTGCGACGTTTCAAAACCGTCTTTGGTGCCACAATTCTAAACCGTTAGCATTACGCACTGAACTATCACGTAGTCATCAAAACGTGTATGTCAGATGTCTCGCAACATCTACAGTCAACGCTGAGGTTCAGCACACCGAGCGGTGCATTAAGGACATAAGCCTTCTGTGCAGCAATGAGGACAATCCTTAGTTTACGGACCCAGTCCGCATAATTGCTACTACCAACTTTCAACTAAATTTTCTCTAGGAACATATCTTAACCAGTAGAACTAAAGCGCAAGCTATGACATAATTTGCAAAGACCTTTTGACTATGTTCATGATAATGAAGTTCATCTGATTAGTGAACTCCCACTCAGATAGACATCCCTCTAGTCATCTAAGTGATACATGATCCGAGTCAAACTAGGCCGTGTCCGATCATCACGTGAGACGGACTAGTCATCATCGGTGAACATCTCCATGTTGATCGTATCTGCTATACGACTCATGTTCGACCTTTCGGTCTCTTGTGTTCCGAGGCCATGTCTGTACATGCTAGGCTCGTCAAGTCAACCTAAGTGTTTCGCATGTGTTCCGAGGCCATGTCTGTACATGCTAGGCTCGTCAACACCCGTTGTATTCGAACGTTAGAATCTATCACACCCGATCATCACGTGGTGCTTCGAAATAACGAACCTTCACAATGGTGCACAGTTAGGGGGAACACGTCTCTTGAAATTTTAGTGAGGGATCATCTTATTTATGCTACCGTCGTTCTAAGCAAATAAGATGTAAACATGATAAACATCACATGCAAATCATAAAGTGACGTGATATGGCCAATATCATCTTGCGCCTTTGATCTCCATCTTTGAGGCGCGGCATGATCACCTTCGTCACCGGCATGACACCATGATCTCCATCATCATGATCTCCATCATTGTGTCTTCATGAAGTTGTCTCGCCAACTATTACTTCTACTACTATGGCTAACGGTTAGCAATAAAGTAAAGTAATTACATGGCGTTTTTATTGACACGCAGGTCATACAATAAATTAAGACAACTCCTATGGCTCCTGCCGGTTGTCATTCTTATCGACATGCAAGTCGTGATTCCTATTACAAGAACATGATCAATCTCATACATCACATATATCATTCATCACATCCTTTTTGGCCATATCACATCACATAGCATACCCTGCAAAAAACAAGTTAGACGTCCTCTAATTGTTGTTGCATGTTTTACGTGGCTGCTATGGGTTTCTAGCAAGAATGTTTCTTACCTACGCAAAAGCCACAACGTGATATGCCAATTTCTATTTACCCTTCATAAGGACCCTTTTCATCGAATCCGATCCGACTAAAGTGGGAGAGACAGACACCCGCTAGCCACCTTATGCAACTAGTGCATGTCAGTCGGTGGAACCTGTCTCACGTAAGAGTACGTGTAAGGTCGGTCCGGGCCGCTTCATCCCACGATGCCGCCGAATCAAGATAAGACTAGTAATGGCAAGAAGAATTGGCAACATCAACGCCCACAACTGCTTTGTGTTCTACTCGTGCATAGTAACTACGCATAAACCTGGCTCTGATACCATTGTTGGGGATTGTAGCAGAATTTAAAAATTTTCTACGCATCACCAAGATCCATCTATGGAGTATACTAGCAATGAGGGGAAAGGAGTGCATCTACATACCCTTGTAGATCGCGAGCGGAAGCGTTCCAATGAACGGGGTTGATGGAGTCGTACTCGCCGTGATCCAAATCACCGATGACCGAGTGCCGAACGGACGGCACCTCCGCGTTCAACACACGTACGGAGCAGCGACGTCTCCTCCTTCTTGATCCAGCAAGGGGGAAGGAGAGGTTGATGGAGATCCAGCAGCACGACGGCATGGTGGTGGAAGTAGCGGGGTCTCGGCAGGGCTTCGCCAAGCTTCTGCGAGAGGGAGAGGTGTTGCAGGGGGAGAGGGAGGCGCCAGGGGCTGTCATGCTGCTTCCCTCCCTCCCCCCCACTATATATAGGCCCCCTGGGAGGGGGGGCGGCGGCCAGGGGGAAACTTACCCCCCAAGGCAAGTGGGGCGCCCCCCACCCTAGGGTTTCCAACCCTAGGCGCAGGTGGGAGGGCCATGGGGGGCGCCCCAGCCCACTAAGGGCTGGTTCCCTTCCCACTTCAGCCCATGGGGCCCTCCGGGATAGGTGGCCCCACCCGGTGGACCCCCGGGACCCTTCCGGTGGTCCCGGTACACTACCGGTGACCCCCGAAACTTTCCCGGTGGCCGAAACTTGACTTCCTATATATAATTCTTCACCTCCGGACCATTCCGGAACTCCTCGTGACGTCCGGGATCTCATCCGGGACTCCGAACAACTTTCGGGTTTCCGCATACTCATATCTCTACAACCCTAGCGTCACCGAACCTTAAGTGTGGACCCTACGGGTTCGGGAGACATGCAGACATGACCGAGACGCCTCTCCGGTCAATAACCAACAGCGGGATCTGGATACTCATGTTGGCTCCCACATGTTCCACGATGATCTCATCGGATGAACCACGATGTCGAGGATTCAATCAATCCCGTATACAATTCCCTTTGTCAATCGGTACGTTACTTGCCCGAGATTCGATCGTCGGTATCCCAATACCTTGTTCAATCTCGTTACCGGCAAGTCACTTTACTCGTACCGTAACGCATTATCCCGTGGCTAACTCCTTAGTCACATTGAGCTCATTATGATGATGCATTACCGAGTGGGCTCAGAGATACCTCTCCGTCATACGGAGTGACAAATCCCAGTCTCGATTCGTGCCAACCCAACAGACACTTTCGGAGATACCTGTAGTGCACCTTTATAGCCACCCAGTTACGTTGTGACGTTTGGTACACCCAAAGCATTCCTGCGGTATCCGGGAGTTGCACAATCTCATGGTCTAAGGAAATGATACTTGACATTAGAAAAGCTCTAGCAAACGAACTACACGATCTTGTGCTATGCTTAGGATTGGGTCTTGTCCATCACATCATTCTCCTAATGATGTGATCCCGTTATCAATGACATCCAATGTCCATGGTCAGGAAACCATAACCATCTATTGATCAACGAGCTAGTCAACTAGAGGCTTACTAGGGACATGTTGTGGTCTATGTATTCACACATGTATTACGGTTTCCAGTTAATACAATTATAGCATGAACAACAGACAATTATCATGAACAAGGAAATACAATAATAACCATTTTATTATTGCCTCTAGGGCATATTTCCAACACTCTACAGCTACACTCTTATAAAATACATAAAATACACTCTAATAAAAAACAGAGTTGGTGATGATGGTGTGCCTGCCATCCTGCAATATAGGCCGTCCGATTTATATCTGACGGATAGGAAAGAAACTATGGCAATTTTGCAAAAAGGTACCCACACACCTCTCCACATTTGCAAATAAGGCCTTCCCTCGTTCATCCTTTTCTCTCACAAGATAAACAAGTCATACAAATGCATCTTGATGTTACGTGCAACGCACGGGCATCTTGCTAGTAAGAATGAAAACAAACGACAAAAAAAATATTTGGACGGTGGTTCGAAGTCATGACCGCGGGCACAGCGGACAAGGTGGCCTTGTATTGGTATGTTGAGCCGTCTGTTTTAACACACAGGAGCAGGTGTGGTGATTATACACACACGCACGCATGCACACGAACTGCATCCACGCAACACTCACACAAACACATGCACCCACGCACGCACGCAACACTCACACGTACACACGCAGCCACGCAACACTCACACGCACGCACGCAACACTCACACGCACACGCACGCATGCATGCACGCACCAGTACACCACACGACCAACACACACTCCCACGCTCAAGTGCTCAACCTACACGTGCATGCGCACACATCAGGCCCTGACAGACACATACACAACCAGGTGATTCCCGCGCACGGGTTGGAGCCTTGTCGCGCGTGCGTAAATTTGTGTTTATCTGACCTTTTGCCTATGCGAACTGACAGGTGGGACCCACAATGAACGTGGTCAATTTAACTAGTCAACATGGCGCCACGCAGACTATTTGGCCGGTCAATAGAGTGCAATCCGATGCTGAACTGTGAGCAAGTGACCGTATAATCACCGCAAAATGTATATAGTGACCGTAATCAGCTTATTCTGAAGTTCGGTGACCGTATTACGCTGTTCTCTCTGTAGGCCCTCCAAAACTACATCTCTACACGTTCTCGCATGTTACATCTAACAACTATGCAATACAGCACTCCTACTACACTCTAACACAATAAATCATATGTGTTTTTAGTTTTACTAGATATCATATTGTTACTTATAATTATTCAGTTTGCATACATTAAAATTGCCTTTGAAATGTATGGCCAGTATCATCTACCGCGCGGGAAAAATTCCGCCCTTTTCTGTTTAATCGGGTTTGTATCGATGGATCGTGCGAAACAACAAAACTATAGTACTATACAGTACTACAAGTGACAGTTCACTGGGCCGTCGTGTCGTCTACTCCTCCGTCGTAAGAGTGGAGCGCTCGCTTTCATAAATCTTCTAGTCCCTTTCGCATGTGGGACATCAAGCTACCGGGTCCACATGCCATACCGGAATACAGTGCAGAGCAGCCGGGGTGAAGCACCCCAGTCATGGCCCGGCGTAGTAATGAGCAATGAGGCATCAAATCACAAAGCTGCACCTTTCCCGCAGTTAAGTTGGAGGGACGAAGCAACCATCATTTCACTCGTTGCTGAATCCGCTTCTCCCTCATCTTCTTCAACTTAACCACGTGTTGCTTCTGCCGTTGTTCTGCCTCATGTGGGACGCGGATCGGCTTGGTAAAGCACTGACACGTGGGACCGCATGTTAGCAAACCGCCAGGACAACATCCTCCGAAAATAAGAAGCCTAATCCTAGACTTACAAAGGGCTACGTAGCTGCTACATATACTTTCCATCTAATCTATATATGCCCCCCTGATTTTCAGGTGGGGTGGGCCTAATCCTCTCCTTTAATCCAATCAAATAGTCCCACATCACATCAGTTCGTAACTTTACGTAAACCATTACGTGGATGTAGCATTGCTCAAATAAGAAACCTCCCCCGCCATCCGCGCGGCAAAATCACCTCCTTTTTACTAATCTTGATTCTATAATTTTTTAGATCAATATAATTGAGATTTGTATAGATAGCACACAGGAGCAAAATCAAGTGGTACGGTTAAGGGCATCCACAATGTGTAGCCAAATGTGAAAATAGCTTTTGGCATCGTGGGAACCATTGTGGACGGTGTTGCCAAAGCCAAAAAGATGGAACAGAAGCTCCCTGATTGATTGATTGAAGGAATAGAAAAATGCAACGTCTCTCCTCTTTCTCCCATGCTTGGATGCATGTAGTACAGTGTAGAGCACAGAGTCTACTCCCCTGTCCCTTCTATCACAAATCACAAAGCAGTGAGGCGTCAAATCACAAAAGCACGGACGAAGCAACCATCATTTCACTCTTTGCTGACTCCGCTTCTCCATCGTCTTCTTCGAGAAACCATCTCACTGCACTAGTACTCCTAGTAGTACTAGTAAAGGACTTCCTGGATGCAAATAAGGCGGTTGTCTCGGCTTGCAGGCGGCACTTGCGAACGACTTACCGTGGTCTCCCTCAATGGTGTTCTCCGTCGAACGCACTTCGCCAAACCACCAAAAAAAAGATATCGTCGACGTCACCGCAATGGGGAAGGAAGTCAAATATAGTTACTACCTCCATTTTTTTGTACACAAGGCCAGTATATCAAAATTACAATTTGCAAAGGGCCACTAACACTAATCAAGGCAAAATTGATGGGGTTAGCAACCAAGGACATTAATATCCCCTGCATGCATGCGGAAGTGAGAAGGTTGGTTTGCATGGCGCTGCATTAATCAAGCGATGATGAGTGAGATGGTTAGCTCTTTGGTCTTTGGAGAAAAAAATACGCATTAATTGACACGTGAAACGAGGATTTGTATCGATTAAATCCCGCGAAGGAAAACCCCGCCTTTCTTTTTAACACTAGTACTCCTAGTATGTACGTACTTACCCTGTTTGGGTCTAGGCCTTGCATTGCCAAACTTCGCCACACATTTTTGCCAAGCTTGCCTAAAGTTTTCAAAATGAGAAGGAGGTACACTTGCGCACGGCTGTCGCGGTCGCACCTCACCCTCACACGGTCGCTCCTGCACGCCGCGGTCGCACCGCAGCCTCGCACAGTCGCTCCTGCATGCCGCAAACCCAACCAAGGGAACGCACCCTCACTGACACGTGCTGTCGCATGTGAACAAATCAAACTCAGCCATCCTATCGCTGTTACATAATTTTCGTTCATAGAGTATGTTTATCCAACCGCATGTTGGGGAGTATCCGTACGGCCCGTGCGGTGGTCTGTTGGGGAAGAAGAAGAGGTGAGGGAGAAGGAAAGAAGGGTTAGGAGATGTAGGATATTCATCCAACCACCTGGAATGGTAGACTGACCCAAGTCAGGCGACTTGCATAACAAATATATGTTTTTACACAGCAAAAGATCCATAAAAACAACAACATAAAGAAAAACTATCACTGCTCGCGGAAAGAGACGGCCTCGTCGTCTTTGGCTGTTGGCGCGAACCAGCCGTCGCTGCCGACGTGTGCCTCCGCACCGTGGTTGTCCTCGGCCTCCAGCTACTCGTTCAAGCGGAGCGTGCGGGCGCTCTGCACGGACGAGAGCACAGCCCGGTTCAAGTCGAGGACGTCCGGTTCAGCCTGCAGGAGGGCCTCGATGGCAGCGGCATCCACGCGCTCCGCGCCGAGTCGAGCCTCCGCCGCCCGGTTCATGTCCAGGACGTCCGGTTCCTCCTGCAGGAGGGCGTCGATGAGAGCGGCATCCGTGCGCTCTGCGTCGAGTCGAGCCTCTGCCGCCCGGTTCAAGTCCAGGACGTCCGGTTCCGCCTGCAGGAGGGCCTCGATGGCAGCGGCATCCGCACGCTCCGCCTCAAGTTGAGCCTCCGCCGCCCGGTTCACATCCACGACATCCGGTTTCGCCTGCAGGAGAGCCTCGATGGCAGCGGCATGCACGCGCTCTGCGTCGAGTTGAGCCTTTGCCTCCCGGTCCTCCTTTAGTATCGCCATGTTGAACCGCTGGTCCGCCTGCACCATGGGGGACTCGGACGCCGGCACGAAGTCGACGTCCATCGTCTCATACCCATCGGGGGCCTTCTGCGCCGCGACCTCTGCCATGAACATTGGATCGGCTTCCTCCTCCTCGTAGCTTGGCTCCAGAGAACTCGGGGATTGGCCCGCCGCAAAGCGAGCCTGGGAACGGAGGTCTGTGGCGCCGACCGCCGCCGCGATTTCTGCGCGGCGCTCCGGCGTCAGCATCTTATAGTAAGTGATCTTGCGGCGCACCATGGCTTTCCGGCGAACTAGGGGACGCTTGATGCGGGCTAGGGGATCGAAAGGTGGGGGAATGGGCTGGAGATTTGGTGTGGTTTTAGGGCAAGGCTGGCGTAGGCCGAGCAGCGAAGGTTCTGGTGACGACCGGTCAATCGGTTTTGACTGTACATCGCTCTTGTCGCATTCGCGTTGCAGCCCGGCACGCTGGACCCTCCATGTCGCTCACCGAATGGAACGCGCTTCGTCTTGCGTTTTCGCTCGCTTGTGGGACTGCAGTTGAGAGAATACCGACGTCCCTCCCCCTCCCCCGCCCGCGTTATTTATTATACCACCACTCCCTCCGTTTTATGCGGAGTAAATAAAAACAGAGGGAGTATACTACGGATGAGGATCCCCTGACGTGGCCGAACCCATTGAGTAACTGACATGCGGGGCCTAGCAAGCATGGGGTCCACCAGTAAGTGACCGAAAGGGAGGGTAAGGCAGGGATACCTACATCAGAGGACCCACTTCCACTATACTACTTTGACCAAATGTTAGAGTAATAATATATGACATGCAACTTACACAAATGTTAGAGTAATAATATATGACATGCAACTTACACAAAGCATACAGGGTCTAATGCATTTTTCGAGGCTAACTTTGACCAGATGTTAGAGTAATAATATATGACATGCAACTTACACAAAGCATACGGTCAAATTCGTATGTGAAAGGAGTTTCCAATGATATAATTCTCACATTATACATCTCATATACTATTAATCTTGTCAATAGTCAAATTGGAAACCATCTCGAGTACAAATCTAGGAGTACGTACGAATCTAACAATATTGATTGGGCGTTATTGAATGTTGATACCTTTTTGATCAAAGTAGAGATACTTTGACTACACATAAAACTTATATGTAAACTAGAAAGGATAGGGGGAGTATATTGTACGGTCAAAAACGAAACGAACATTGAATACCCTTTATATATGATTTGCGGATGCTATGATCACCGGTTCAAAATTTTGAATCCACCTTAGGTATCACGTGCCCCCACTCGTTCCCTCTCGATTTCATCTCGGGGTCCGGAGATCTATTGAAAGAGGACTAGGGTGGGTACATGCGAATGATACTCGGCGGAATGTTCAAATGAGGCATGCGGGAGGATGGACTCGACTGGAGGGCGACATGATCGATGGAGGAGAGGGTTGGAGAGGAAGTATAAATAAGCAAACACGGCATGATTATACTTGAACGGCTCAAATAAACAATAAGTTGTCTCGCTTGGCCTACATAGTGAAAGGCCTAATGCGCAACGCGGAGCACTGACGCTTGAATATGGCCGGGAAAACAGGGAAACCGACATGTGGGGCACACCCGTCGGGACGACGTAGCGCAGACTAGTCCAATGGAGGAGCTGGCCCACGACCTCCTCGCCATCGACAACCGTTCATGTGGGTCGTTGGGGCCAACAACGGGGCGCAGCTCCAGCACCGCCTCTGGACACGGCGACCGCGGTGAGCGACACGCTCATATCGTTGCTAGACACGGTCGGTTTCAGTGTGCCGAGGGTGGCGTTAGTGCTGTGGCACGACCAACGGTATGTTTGGTTTGTGCCCAAGGTTGCCCCATCAAAGCATTGGGTAGCCAAAATTTTGGTTGAGGTATTGGTTGCCCATGATTTGGCCGACATTGGCATGAAAAATGAACTAGAGTTGGCTAGAGTTCATTGGCATGCCAAAGAAATGGCAACCATCCAAACAAAGACCAATCTTTGGGTCATGACCAAAATTTTTGTTGAGGTATTGGTTGCCCATGATTTGGCCGACATTGGCAAGAAAAATGAACTAGAGTTGGCTAGAGTTCATTGGCATGACAAAAAAATGGCAACCATCCAAACAAAGACCAATCTTTGGGTCATGACCAAAATTTTGGTAAGGTGCACTTTGGCCACAATCCAAACACACCCCAACACCCGGCTCGTCGAGGATGCACGGGGCGCCGCGACGCGTCTGCGGAGTGGTGTAGCGCGGCCAACTGCATCCTCTGGACCTGAGACCATGCCGGGTCATCTTACTTTTTCAATGACATGCGGGGATCGCATGTGAGCAAAGGGCATCTCCAACGTTGCCACCACCGCAGCTGACTACCCTGGCACACCAAAACCCTCGTCCCTCGCGCCGTCGTGCGGTGCGTTCCCAGCCGACGCCAGCTGCCCGCATTCATGCCGTCCGTTCGTATGTCGTCGTTAAGAGGCTCGGTGCCCGAGGAACCAACTCCGGCGACTTAATGAGTGAGGTGGCGTGACACCAAATGAACTCTAGCATCAAGGTGGCGTGTCATGCAAGAAAATGGAGATATGCAGTTTGTAAGTGAGTCGTGCACTTCGATGGCACCTAGTACTACACAATATTTTTTCTCCTCGATGGCACGTGAATAGTGCACGTACTCAATGACAGAGCACGGGATGGTAGCCGTGGACATGGTCGGCCCTTTTTGAAGAGAGTACTAATAAATAACTTTGATTTGTCCCGTCAACTCGCAGAACGACGAGAAGCTTGCTTACTACGTCTTCTCCCTCGCCAACGCGTGCACGGTGGCTCGCAGCACGAGGAGAAACTTTTGCTTACAAGCGGTGGACGTGCAGCAGTCCATTTGGTGTCAGATTGCCAAAAGTATTACTGTAGTACCATAATTAATGTTCAACTTCCGGAAGAGGAGAAGAGACAAGCGCAAGGTCACCTACTAACCTAGTACAGTACTACTATAGCCAAAGCTGGTCCACCTTTTTAGAGCATGGTTAATTAATATAGGCGGCTCTTGCAGCGACACATCATTTAGAGCAAGTACTCTCTTCGTAGGAACAAAGGAAGTGAATCAAAACTTGGAGTGGATGCTAGATTACCAATTAAAACATGATTACATAGGAAAAAAATCCTATAGCATTCTATCCTATGAATCAAACGACCAATGTAGGAAAATTATGAGGGGGGTCTCTCCAACAATGTTCCTTGGCTCGCACCTAGCATCACGGTGGTCGAACTTGGAGTCATTCATCTGATACACGTGGCATCTCAGATCTGGACACAAGGTGACGCGACCTCTCACTTCCTCCGCCATTTGAAGCGGCGCGCCAGTGGAGGGCTAGCATACTCCAATATTAGGTTGGCTCTATGTGATGTGGCAACTTCATATACTAACCGGATGCTGGCTATACTACTACGGTACTCACACTCCAAGAAGTGACTCGAAAACCATTCATAAATTGAGTCTATGACATGCATTCACGACTGAAATGTACCATTCATTAAATACAACAAGTCATCAACACACAACGACAACGAGGATATATACATGTTGGACTATAGATTATTTCCAACAAAATGGAGATATGCAATGGAGATTATTTCCAACGACGGGGGAAATCTAGCATCAAGGTGGTGTGTCATGCAAGAAAATGGAGATATGCAGTGTGTAAGTGAGTCGTGCACTTCGATGGCACCTAGTACTACGCAATATTTGTTTCTCCTCGATGGCACATGAATAGTGCATGTACTCAATGACAGAGCATGGGATGGTAGCCATGGACATGGTCGGCCCTTTTCGAAGAGAGTACTAATAAATAACTTTGATGTGTCCCGTCAACTCGCAGAATGACGAGAAGCTTGCTTACTACACCTTCTCCCTCGCCAACGCGTGCGCGGTGGCTCGCAGCACGAGGAGAAACTTTTGCTTACAAGCGGTGGACGTGCAGCAGTTCATTTGGTGTCAGATTGCCAGAAGTACTACTGTAGTACCATCATTATTGTTCGACTTCCGGAAGAGGAGAAGAGCCAAGCACAAGGTCACCTACTAACCTAGTACAGTACTACTATAGCCAAAGCTGGTCCACCTTTTTAGAGCATGGTTAATAAATATAGGCAGCTCTTGCAGCGGCACATCATTTAGAGCAAGTACTCTCTTCGTAGGAACAAAGGAAGTGAAACAAAAGTTGGATTGGATGCTAGATTGCCAATTAAAACATGATTACATAGAAAAAAATTCTATAGCATTCTATCCTATGAATCAAACGACCAATGTAGGAAAATTATGAGGGGGGTCTCTCCAACAGTGTTCTTGGGCTCGCACCTAGCATCACGGTGGTCTAACTTGGAGTCATTCATCTGGTACACGTGGCATCTCAGATCTGGACACAAGGTGACACGACCTCTCACTTCCTTCGCCATTTGAAGCGGCGCGCCGGTGGAGGACTAGCATACTCCAATATTAGGTTGGGTCTATGCGATGTGGCAACTTCATATACTAACCGGATGCTGGCTATACTACTACGGTACTCACACTTCAAGAAGTGACTCGAAAACCATTCATAAATTGAGTCTATGACATGCATTTGCAACTGAAATGTACCATTCATTAAATACAACAAGTCATCAACACACAACGACAACGAGGATACATGTTGGATTATAGATTATTTCCAACAAAACATTCTAGCAAATACTAAAGTTTTCATCACACAACAAATAACAAGCAATGAAATGAACTTCAACTCAACCAATCCTCGGCGTTGGAAACGCTTGCTTTGAACCATAGGTGCTCTGGGAAGGGCCAGCTATTGTTAATATCGAGAGCAACGCAGGACTGATCATCCAGGCAGAAGCGGCATATATCAGGACCAGGGTAGGGAACCACCGAAATGTCTGAGGTATAGATACAGTTGCTTCTCATAAATGGTAGTAACGCTGTGTCAACAGCAGCTGGATCGCTTTTCACCATCATTGGATAGTTTGGTCCAAGGAAGAGCGAGTTTGCTTCAAGACTATCAATACTAAACCAAGGAGAAGGTGTTGGTGCTAGCACACTAGTATCTATCCTGAATACCATGCAACGGGTGTTGGAATAGGTCAGGAGAGCGCGACCATGGGAGACAACACCTTCTTCCTCAGTAGTAACAGTCTGAGTGCACTGTATAGAGACAAGAAGAGGTGATCCATCGGATTTAGTTGCCAGGCGCCACTGAGTATATAAGTTCCGCTCCTCCTCATGCTCGTGATCATCACCATCGTCATCTCCCCCTTGCTTATAAAATTTTTCAAGTATAGGTGGTGGAATGTTCACAGGACCTTGGAAACATAAGAAGAAGGTTAATTAGTAAAGGGAAACTTGCTAACCCGCATGCATGTGGATGAAACAATTATAATTACGGTGGAAGACAAACGTACCGAAACTACAAGGATCCCATGCAAAAACAGTGCCACGAGTGGTGGCAGCAAACACAAGATCCTCGTATTCAATTGCATCACAGTACACATCCGTGTATAGAAACTGATTTTTGAGCAATATCCATCCAGTCGAACCACGAAGGACGGCAACAAGCTTGTCGAAGATAGCAACAACTTGATAGTTCTTGTAATTCCAAGAGCGGTTGGGAACTCAAAAAATTGCTATCTTCAGTAGACGACAGTCACCATGATCGTATTTGAACGTACGTAGATCATCTGTGTGCTCAACCTCAGGGCACTCGGAGATTTTTGGAAGTGGAATCCGCTGACGAGTGTACACATTCACAAGTTCCCACTCGCAATTGTACCCAATATAAACAACCCAATCTCCATTTGCGACAGCCCAGGACTTACCCTTAAGCGATGGCATCTTGACATCACACGTATCATTATCAAGCGGCATCAACTTGCACAAGGCGAGGCCTCCGTCGTCCGCGCCCATGCGAACAGGCTTATAGCGAAGAAGATAAGGGAGATCAAACCGCTCCTGGACCCTTGGGTTCCTTGTAATGATGTTATTAGTTGAGTCGAGAATGGTCTTGAACGAACCTGCCATGCTAGCCGAGGTGATGACGTCGCACCGATCAATGAGTTCCCCCACCACGTCATCTTTCAGATCGGGGCAAGAATAACGGGGTCGTTTCCGGCTTGTTCCCTCCATGGAGAAGACGATCAAACAATGGCAGAAGGAAGGGTTAAGGAAAATGGAGGAGGGAGGAAGAGCGTGCGACAGCAGTTCCAAATCGAGAGGGAAAGGCGAAGAGTCGGTGGACAGTTGCCAGTTTGCCACGGTACACGAAGAGGCGCCCCGGCCTACACGTCCTTTCGGAAATTGTACAAAAGGACTCGCCGTCATCTCACTGACATGTTGGAACGGTACCACATGTCAAAGAAACAACGTGTGTAATTTCTCGTGCAAAATGCGATCTGGCCGCGTTGGCCCGAGGTGCCGCATTATTTCTCGACTTTATTTTTTTAATGGCGTGTCGTTCAGTTTTGAAGCACGACTAACTGGTACTGTTTGCAGAGAAAATATAAACTACTCTACCACTACTCCACCTCTAGTACTAGTAGTATAAAAAAGATATATAGGCTAGAGCTTCAGAGCTTTCTTGCTAAGGGCTGCCCACTTGCTTCTCACACTATCACCCTCTCTCCACATCTAAAAAAGACGGCCTCTCTCTCCCTCCTCACCGGTGGTCACAGATCCGTCGGGGAAGAAAAGGACGTGCAGTGTTGACGCACTCATCGTCGGCGAGCGAGGTCACGCACTGACGACAAGGCCGTCCTCTCAGACCTAGCGCCCGCGCAGGATGGCCTCGGTCCCCAAGTTCGCTGTCGTAGTGCGTGTGGAGGACGATGACCACGAGCGAAGCCACTTCCTGCCGACCCTCAGGTATGCTACCTCTTTTCGAACCATACCCTTGTTCTATTGCCCCATCTGCCATGTCGCTGCATGTGGATCTTTTTCCACTCCACCATCTTCCCAATTTGCTATCCTCTGCTCTGCTGGTCACGCAGACGAAAACCTTAATTTGCACTATTAAAGGAAACCCTACTTCATGCAGACTAATCCATGTCTGGGTTGAATAAGGAAAAGAAGGGAGACTGTACTGTCCAAGAGAGTAGGCATCGAACCCGCATCTAGGTTGAGAAGGGGAAAATCAGTAGCTAAGGAACGAGTCTCGTGTCTCTTGGTTGAAGAAGGGTAGAAAGGCATGACAACGCAATAGAGAATGACCAGGTCGATCGGTTTGTTGTCCTCACATAGGAAAAAGGTGGCTAAACATAACAAAAATGGGACGTAATCCACATATGCTGCCTGGATATTTGTTGCTCTGGGCAACCATACCTCCCTCACCACTCTATGCGTCCGTGGAGGTACATCGTACTGGTGCGCCCACTGTCCGAATGGGCCTCGCATGCTCTTAGTCTAACTTTTTTGCTGTTAATATAATGCCAGCAGTCAAGTCAAGCAATGCTACTGCTAAAGTGATGCCACATTTAAGTAATGCCGCACTCAGTCTAATGCCACCGATAAATTTAAGCAATGTCATTTAATGTCACTGGATTATTTCAGGGTTAGCTGTTGATTGTGGATGTATTAATGATTTTTCAACTAAGGCATTCTAATGATGTTGCACAGCCAGTATACCAACGATGAAACTTGTTACTACCTTCAGATTTTTGCACTGTTAATGCTTATAGATTACATACCTCACTTTCATGAGATAAGTTAATTTTTTTGTACAGTGTCACCCAATGTTTTAAATAGCCGGCTATAGCTCCGCTATAGCCCGCTATATAGCCTTTTCAGCAAGGTGCCGCTAAATGATCCTATGTACAAATAGCCCGCTATAGCCTGCTATAGCCCATCATAGCTCCGCTATAGCTGATTTTGACTTCCGCCGCTATTTGGCAATAGCCCGCTATTTAAAACATTGGTGTCACCAAAATGCCAAGGCGCTGATGTCATTTTATTTTGGTTAAACTGCACAAAAAGTTATGAAGACAAGAGGAACGGTTAAGAGTGGGCACCTCCTCCTCCGGCTGTTCTCTTGATTCGTTCGATCAAGTTTTTATGTTTGATCGATTATCAAGATTGGGATAGCAATTTTTAAGGTCCCCCCGAGTTCGAAATGATATTTACCTTGGAGGTACATGGTTTGCAATTTTTTTATACTGTCATTAGTTAATAATGCTAGTTACCTTCAGACTTTTGTATTTGGTTTAATGCTCATGCACAGCTAGTATACCAATGCTGAAATGTGTTACCTTTACATTTTGTATTGTTAATTCTTATAGAAATCTTCCAGTGCTAGAGTTAAATGAAATCTGTTCAGTAAAACCATTGTACTGTACCCTGTAATAAAATAACTACTCTACTGTTGCACTAGCCACTGGATTAGTGTATATTTGTAGTATTCGAAATTTCGAATGGTGTTGCATTAGCGTATGGACATAAATAAAGGGTGGCAAGCTTTCCAAGATATGTGCTCAAGAAAACTACTACCTGTTTGTCTAAATACTAGTAGACGTTTGGGTACTTTAAACTGAACCGCAAAAACCTCTTATATTAAGGAACAGAGGGTGTAGAGTTCACTCAAATTATCCCGGTAAACCTAGTCACACCTTTGTTAAAATTAATGTTCATTATGTTATCGGAGGAGGTCTGTAAGTTTGTCTCTAATGCCTGTCGACTACATACCTGACATCATGATGTAATGTTAAGTCATTTCCTTTTGTACAGTGTCACTGAATTGTCAAGGCGGTGATGGCATTTTATTTTAGTTGAACTGCACAAAATATGCTTAAAAGAAGAGGAAAGGTCAGGAATCGAGAACTATATATGCCTTTCTGACATCAGCCTCTGTTGCCTTATTTATTCCTTCAAAAAGGTGGTTAGAAACAGTCTTGCTACCTTTTCCCATTAAGAAATTGGAATGCTTATATTTGTGAGTCTATGCTTCAACTAGTGCCACTTTTATAGTAATCACACTTTCAATATATATGCAAACAGGGATGCTCGAGTTTAGTGGAACTGCACAAAAAGTCCAACTGGTTCAACATTAGGAGCATGTTTTCTCCCAAACCTTTATATCCAATTGGTGGCACTATGAGCTGTTCATTAAGAAGGTACATGGTTTCCTACTATCTTGCTACTCTTTTTGTACTGTCATTAGATAGTAATACTAGTGGTTTGCATGTGAATTTATTGGCAGGGTGCACTACAGGAAACAGCTACTTTGCCGTCTGCCATGGCGGACGGCAAAGGCTCGAAAGGCGGACGGCAAAGACCTTTGCCGTCAGCCGCGGACGGCAAAAGGCTCCGGCAAAGAAGGCTACGGTAAACAGCTGCTTTGCCGTCTGCTTCCTGGCGGCGGACGGCAAAGGCTCTTTGCCGTCTGCGGCGGACGGCAAAGAGGGCGGACGGCAATATTTGCGTTGTCAGTCCGTTAAGTGGCTAACGGCAGACCTTTGCCGTCCGCCGCAGACGGCAAAGAGCCTTTGGTCTTTGCCGTCCGCCTTATGATGTCATCTACACGTCACTAGATGGCAGGTTCTTTGCCGTCTGCCACTGATGGCAAAGTGCAGGTTCTTTGCCGTCTGCCACGGACGGCAAAGTCTTTGCCGTCTGCCACTGTAGGCAAACTGACCAAATGGGTCAGCTCCTAGGAAGCACAGTTGGCTGCCACGTGGCTTCTTTGCCGTCCGCGGCAGACGGCAAAGGCTCTTTGCCGTCGGTGGCAGACGGCAAAGAGCCTGCATATTGTCTGTTTTTTCTGTTTTTTATTAAATCCCACAATTTGCAGCACATATCACATATATAAGTTTCATATCCAGCACATATCCAACACATATCTAGCACATAAGTTTCATATCACATATCACATCAGTTTCATCCATACACATTGTTCATACATAAGGAAGTTCCATCCATACACATTGTTCCATCCATATATATATTACAATGCAAAGTGTCATGAAGATAGCAAGCTAGATACAATGCAAAGTTTCATCAAAGGAAAAGCAAGCACTCCATCATAGCAAGCTAGCTTCCATCAAGTGAATGAAATCTGCAAAATGGTAAATAAGAAAGTTAGAAATAGGTGACTAGAACAAGAAGAAGACTAGAACAAGAAGAAGACTAGAACAAGAAGTATATGTCATTTATGAGCTAACTTAGGTGAAATGGATCATATATGAGCTAACTAAGTTGAAATGGGTTGTTTATGAGCTAACTTAGTTGAAATGGATCATTTATGAGCTAACTTAGTTGAAATGGGTCGTTTATGAGCTAACTAAGGTGAAGGGCATCGTTTTTGAGCTAAGTAAGGTGAAATGGGTCATTTTGGAGCTAACCTAGTTGAAATGGATCGTTTTTGAGCTAACTTAGTTGAAATGGATCGTTTTTTAGGTAACTAAGGTGAAATGGATCGTTTTTTAGCTCACTTAGGTCAAATGGATCGTTTTTGAGCTAACTTAGTTGAAATGGATCGTTTTTTTAGCTAACTTTGTTGAAATGGATCATTTTTGAGCTAATTTAGTTGAAATGGATCGTTTTTGAGCTAACTTAGGTGAAATGGATCATTTATGAGCTAATTTAGTTGAAATGGATCTTTTTGAGCTAACTTAGGTGAAATGGATCATTTAAGAGCTAATTTAGGTGAAATGGATCGTTTTTTAGCTCACTTAGGTCAAATGGATCGTTTATGAGCTAAATTAGTTGAAATGGATCGTTTATGAGATAACCTAGGTAAGATGGGTCATTTTGGAGTTAACCTAGGTGAAATGGGCCATTTTAAAGCTAACGTAGGTAAAATGGATCATTTAGGAGCTAATGTAGGTAAAATGGGTCATTTTTGAGCTAACTTGGATGAACTGCATCATTTATAAGCTAACCTAGGTAAAATGGGTCATTTTGGAGGAAAATAAGCTAACTCTAGGTCATTATGGTAAGCATATTGGAGGAAATAAAGCTAAGTCTAGGTCTTTATGCATTTGTTAAGCAAAACACTAGAGAAACTTACCGTGATCAGGGAGGTGTAGGAGCGGGGTGGCTAGTGCCGCTACCTGGAGAAGGATCGTGCGATGCATTTCTGGAGTTAAGCTGCACCAAAGATCATTTCCAATGTCTCGTTAGCATTACGACACTCAAATGTTAAGACTACCAAGTAATGTCCATTCAAACTAAACTCACCGTGCTCCCAGGAGCAATCACTGGCATCGGCGGAGCGGGCTGACCGGACTTCTCGCACACAGACTGCACATTTGGTTTTCAGAACAGAGTCATACTAGTTAGTAATGAGACTCAAATGTTAAGACTAGCAAGTAATCTGCAGAAGAAACTTACCACAAGGAGCTCGTACATGGCCCTTGCCTGCATGTCATTCCGTGCCCTCTCCTCCTCCATCATCTTTCTCGTCCTCTCCTCCATCTCCCGCTGCCTCTCCGTCGCCTCCGCCAGAAGTTTCTCCGTTCTATCTCTCTCAGTCTGTATAGCAGCCTGCAACACCACTCACATGACCATTTGTAATCATTGATGGAAGCACACACAATGTAATGGAGAAAGATAACTGAGTACGTATCACTAACCTTGATGGCGAGTTGCACTGGCCGTTCACGAGGCCTTATCTCAGGAGCGGAGCTCGACTGGCGCGCCTTGATCTCCGGGAGAGTGCTAGGACAACGGATAAGTCCATCTCCAATGGCTATGGAGCCATGGGACCTCCCGCCACCAGATATCATCACCAGCTCTGGATCAATGGGACCCTGGCTCGGGTTAAAGTCCTCCCCTTTCCTCGCCTTCCCCTCATCTCTATATCTCACGAGCTTGTTGTGGGAGGAGATGTTGGTGAAGTTGTTTGCATCATCGAGGTCAGACTGAGAGAAAGCCTTGACTTTCTTGTAAGAGCCAGTGTGGGCCATGGCATACAGGTCGTACACCTCTGGCACCTTATCCGCCTTATTGTGGCGTGCCTGAAAGAGAGAAACAATGAAAATTAGTAATTAAAGGGCTCAAGCTAGCATGATGAATGAATTGCATGAATCATGAAGCAAACCACATACCCAGTTGCACCCGAACTGATATAAGTTGGAGCTGCCTTGATGGTGTGGCACACCTTCCATTTGGGCACGTTTGTCCTTGGCCTGGTTGTGGAGGGCTAGCCATTCTTGTGAGCACCACTCATCGACCAACACCTCCCAACAATCCATCCGATCCGCACACCATCTCGGAGGCGCCTAAGTTAGCAAATAGAAACTTGAGCGCTACGGCTAAGAATTACTAAATGAAGGAACTTAAGTAGAAGGCCTTAAGAATTACCTTCATGTACTGCTCCTTACTCAGGAACTTATCGCGGCACGCCGGCTTGGTCTTCTTGATACCACGCAAGGCGTAGTAGTCTCGAACAGCCTGCACCCGAGCCTCGTGCCGTAAGTTCTGGAGTAGGCGCTTGCAGACGTTCTGGAGAACATTTGCGCAGTCCTCCTCGTATCCCTCCTCACACCTGTAGAATGTCTGCAATCAAATGAGACAATATTGATTAGTACAATTAATAACTAGCTAGTTGAAGATTTTGAAATGTGTAAAGGAGAAATTACCCAGAACGTCCTGATCACCATGTCTGCCCTCGTGTCGCACACGACACCGTCGATAATGACATCCGGCGGGGCCGGGGCAGCCACGTAGTGCTCCCAGCTCAACCCAAGCTCTGGAAGCCGACCCTCACCAGGCAACGTGACAAACCCCGGGAAGTTTTGCCGGCAAAGAACTCCAAGGACGGAGTTGGGCCGGCGGACACTATGATGGTGGTCCCAACCCCTGCAGCATGACAAGGCCAACGCATTAGTTATTTGAAGAAACGTGAATGCAGAAGGTACAAAAATATTAAATGCACTTACGTACCTCTCCCCATCAGGGAAGATCAACCACCTCTGCTCGCGGGTCGCCGGCACGGACGGGAGCCGTGTAGCACCATGCTGGTAGACGGTGCCACCCTCCTCCTCAAGATCAGTCGGCTCCCCGCCATCATCAGCATGGCCACTCGGCTCCTCGGGCTGATCCGGCCAGGTACCCCATCCGGACGTGTGCTCCTCCGGGGTCTCGTGGGCCGAACTCTCGTGGGCCGAAGGCCAGTCGACCCGAGGCTCGTGGGCCCAAGACCCGTGGACCGGAGGCTCGTGGACCGGAGTCCGTGTAGCCTCCTCCTCGGACGAGTCCACCCTAGCAGTCACGTGCTCGGGTGAAACAGCTGGGGGTGGCGGCGAGGAAGGCGCCCTAGCAGTCACCCTACCTCCTCTTCCGCGACCACGTGCCCCACCTCCTCTCTTCCTACCTCGTCCCCTGCTGGGCACCGCGGTGGACGAAGAAGGGCCCGGCGGTGTGGACATACTGTCCAGCAACGCTCGGCGAAGAGGTACGTCTGGAATCGAAGACCTCAGACCACGCGCCGAGGAAGAAGGGGCCTTGGCGCGCTCCCGACCAGCGCCCACCATCTTTCAACACCTGCCATGACAAACAGTAAACGAAATTAGTACAACATAAAAAAAAGACCGACATGAATAATAATATGTGTATCACTTAAGTGTATCATCATCAAGTACAACATTAAAAAATTTAATACCTGACACTACTAATAATCTCGATCAGTATCATCAATAAATGCATAATCATCATCATCACTATAATCAATGACGGGCTCATAGGGTTCAGTGGCATCAACATGTGCAAGGCCACCTTGACGTAATCGGTCAAGCAATGACAGGTCATCCGCAGCAGTAACCTCTTCTTGTTCCGGCTCTTCTTGTTCCTCCTCTGGGGTGATGTCGGATTCACTATCACTGTCTACTTCAATGTTTTGGGGTGAAGTATAGCGGTTCTTGAAACGCTTTTTGGAAAGACGTGTCTCTTGGAAGAATTCTCCTTCATATGTGTCTGGGTTAATGTGAGGTTCATAATCCTCTTCCTTTGGAGGAGATAGTCTAGCACGTGGCGGCACTTCATAAACGACATCCCAACCTTTCAGATTTGGATTAGTTTGGCAGGCCCACGGTAGATAGAATACTTGGGTCGCCTGTTGAGCCGTAATATAGACATCAGGAACATCTAAATGGGTGCTTTGGTTGATTTCAACTAGCCCTATATGTTCATGAGTTCTTCTAGTCTCCTTCGGCTGAAACCAATAACATTTGAAGACTACGACATTCGGTGGGTTTTCACCATAGAATAGAAGTTCATAAATTGCTTCAACTCTCCCATAATACTCGGTACCTCCTTCGCCGATAGCAGATACACAACAATTTGTAGACTTTCGGTCGGCCATAGATAGCTCTTTGCCATAGGTACGAAAGCGATACTCGTTGATGTCGTATTTGTCAAATGAACGGACCTTATAGTCAAAACCATTAGCGACTTGTCTCAATTCGGCGTCCATAGACTCTGAATTAGCCTACAAGTTTAATATGAAAGGATTGTTGCATTACGCACAAATTAGCGAATGAAACCGGGATAGCCGCCTACAAATTAGCCTACAAATCTAATAGAAATTACCGTTTGTTTGAACCAAGAGATGAAACCGGGATAGCCGCCACCTTGCTTTGCGAGAAGCTCATACTCTTCGACAGAATCCTTTTGGATCACCGCTCCATACGAGAATAAGGCGACGTATCGACTGTATGAAATATCCAGGAATAAGAGCAGTTCAAAGGAAATAGAAGTTGCGAAACTATGTACCGAGAACTTACTCGATGTACGGCCGCACTTCTATCAGGTTGTTGAAGATATACAACGAAATGGTCCGCCATTGTTCGTTATCCAAAGATACTGGATTTGAAACACTGGTTGGTGCGAGATTCCCTTTGAATAGGCTGAGGTTGGATCCACCCTTTTTAGGGTCGTCAGCATTGTACCGAGGCTTCGGATTATGCAAATGACGATTTTTGGCTTCGTAGTGTGCTGTCACGAAGTTTGCCGCCTCCTCAGTGATGAATGCCTCAGCCATCGATGCTTCAATTCTACGTTTATTTTTACATTTTTGTTGAAGCGTCTTCTGCATCCTCTCAGTTGGGTAGCACCAACGATTTTGCACGGGCCCCCCAATCTTGCCTCGGTCGGGAGATGCAAAATCAAATGTTGCATTGGATTAAAGAAGCCCGGTGGAAAGATCTTCTCTAACTTGCAGATCAACTCCGGCGCCAACTCTTCCATTTCTTCTAGCACGCCAGGCGATAGTTCTTTCGCACAAAGAACACGGAAGAAATAGCTGAGTTCTGCCAGTACTAGCCATTCATCCTCAGGGATGAAGCCACGCAACATCACCGGCATTACCCGCTCAATCCATATGTGCCAATCATGACTCTTGAGACCAAATATCTTCAATTTATCAAGACTGGCTCCCCTCTGTAGATTCGCTGCATACCCATCGGGGAACATCAACTGCATTTTCACCCACAAGATAATTTCCCTCATAGCCGGCCTTCCAAGATTGAACCATGCCTTTAGCTTCGTCCAGTTCTGCTTTCCTTTCGGTTCTTTCATGTTTTGTAACGGCCTATCACATAGCGCCTCCAGATCGACTCTAGCCTTAGTATTATCCTTTGACTTCCCATCTATGCCGAACAATGTACCAAAAAGTGCCTCGGCGATATTCTTCTCAGCGTGCATCACGTCGATGTTGTGTGGGCAAAGGAGGTCTTTGAAGTAAGGCAGATCCCATAAGCATGTTTTGTGAGTCCAGGCGTGCTTAGAATTATACCCCTTGAAGTACCCTGGACGCTCGGGATCTGGCTCGAGAGCGTTTAACTGATCCAGGGTCTGTTGGCCTGTCAATGCATGTGGTGCAGAGTTTTTGACAACTCTACCTCTGATGAAGTTCTTCTTGTCTTTCCTGAACTTATGGCGAGGATTCAGGAACTCTCTATGCATGTCGAAGCAAGAAAACTTGCGACCGGCCTGAAGCCAACGAAACTCAAGAGCTCCCTTGCATGTGGGGCACGGGAACCTTCCATGCACACACCAGCCAACGAATAGCGCATACGCCGGCAAGTCATGCGTTGAGTACATGTACCAGACACGCATTATGAAGTTCCGTTTTCTATAGGCATCGTATGTCTTGAACCCATTATCCCAGGCTTCTTGCAATTCGTCCTTAAGCGGTTGCATGTACACATTCATATTTTTCCCCGGATAGTTGGGCCCTGGAATTATCAACGTCAGGAAAATGTTCTTTCTTTGCATAATCTGTCCGGGGGGAGATTGAGTGGAAAGACAAATACGGGCCAACAACTGTATTGGGCTGCCGTCATACCAAACACACTGAACCCATCCGTGTTGATGCCGACTCGAGGATGCCTCGGATCTGCCGCTTTGTCACCATGTAATTCATCAAACTTTTTCCACGCAACACCATCCGATGTGTGTACAATCATCAGATTCCCATCTGCATCTAGTTCGGTTCTTTTGCCCGTTTTGTGCCATGTCATTTGTCTGGCCGTCTCTTCGACCATGAAAAGACGTTGAAGTCTTGGTACGATTGGCATATACCGAAGAACACTAACGGGGATTTTGGTCTGTGTCTTCTCACCCATACTGTTGTCTACCACAACATACCTGGAAGACTTGCAAATGGGACAACAGTTCAAGTCCGCATAGTCAAGCCTAAACAAGACACATCCTTTCTCACAGGCATGTATCTTATCATAGGGCATCTTCAGTGCACGGAGGATTTTGTCCGACTGGTACAGGTTTGCAGGCATTACATGGCCTTTGGGTAGAAACCGTCCAAATACTGTCATCATTGCATCGTGGCATTCTCTGCCCAAGTTGAACTGAGCCTTCAGAGCCATTACTTGTGAGATGGCATCCAACTGACAAAGCTCAGTGTGCTCATGGAGCGGACGTTTTGAAGACTCCAACATTTCATTGAAGGCCTTTGCAGATTCCTCCATCTCCTCGTCCGAATCCCGAGCATCATCAAAGTCTTGCACCATGTTTTCCATACCGGTACCATGCTCGTCGGTGCGACGACGATCCACCTCAGCTCGGTCACGTTGGGCAGACTCACCATGAAATGTCCACACCGTATAATCGGGCGTAAAACCACTCTTCTGCAGGTGTTTGCCCATTTCAGCCTCTGTCCTCTTTTCCCAATTGCCGCACCGTAAACAGGGGCACCAGGTTTTCCTCTGGCCATTTGCAAATGCGGCTCGCACAAACCCCTTGGTTTTTGTGAACCATTCAGTGCTCCATTTGTTCTGACCAGTGTGACCGGTGTACATCCACGCACGATCACTCATCTTGACTTTCAGAGCTACTAGACACACAACAAATATATATATATATATATAATTCACCATGTATGTATTCATCAGTTGATCTACTTTGTCAATTTTATTACGTCCATGCAACCTACACTCTAATAGGTAATGATAGGTCCTAATCCCACCCGAGTATGTTTAGATTGGGTTCATTTTCCCATGCTATGCCCCGGATCCTACGCAAAATTTCGGCAGCACCTCCCCGCTGTTCTCCTGATACACGTCTCTGCAATAAACAGAGAGGATGTGTACCCGGAGAACAACAGGGGAGGCACTGACGAAATGTATGCGTCGGATCCGGAGCAAAGCATATGGGAAAACGAACCCAATCTAAACATACTCGGGCTGTCCATGGATAGCGTTGGACAATTCGAAAGAATCAAGGTTATAAATATGCAAATGCATGCATATTTATAACTATGACGCTTTCGAACGGGAGACACATATTGGTTACGCATACTGATGATTCAAGACACATATATATCTAGCTATCAAGTTTCATCGGAATAGATCAAATAATTAATGGGGGAGGAGGACATGTCATTTGTGCTCACCCACGAACGAAGGGGCAGAGCTCGTCAAACGCACGGCGAGGTCGTCGAACACCAAACCTCGCAGCGATGAAACAACTGCACATTTAAAACTACCCGATCAACACAATTATATATGATGTTTTTCATAACAAAATCGAAAGATATATGACCTAACTAATAATTCACAAATATATGACCCCGTCGGCTTCTGGAAGGCCAAAGAACACCTTTTCGGGGTCGGGGTCTCGGGGTCGGGGTGTCGGGTCGGGGTGCCGGGTCGGGGTCGGGGTGCCGTGTCGGTGTCGGGGTCGGGGTGTCGGGTCAGGCTCGGGGTCGGGGTGTCGGGGTCGGGGTCGGGGTGTCGGGGTGTCGGGGGTGTCGTGTCGGGGGTCGGGGTGTCGTGTCGGTCTCGGGGTGCCGGGTCGGGGTCGGGGTGCCGTGTCGGTGTCGGGGTCGGGGTGTCGGGGTCGGGGTCGGGGTCGGGGTCGGGGTCTCGGGGTCGGGGTGTCGGGGTGTCGGGGGTGTCGTGTCGGGGGTCGGGGTGTCGTGTCGGTCTCGGGGTGCCGTGTCGGGGTCGGGGTGTCGTGTCGGTCTCGGGGTGCCGTGTCGGGGTCGGGGTGTTGTTTCAGGGTCGGGGCTTCGGGGTGTCTCCTCCTCCTCCTCCTCCTCCTCTTCTTCTTCTTCTTCTTCTTCTTCTTCTTCTTCTTCTTCTTCTTCTTCTTCTTTCTCCTCCTCCTCCTCCTCCTCCTCCTCTTCTTCTTCTTCTTCTTCTTCTTCTTCTTCTTCTTCTTCTTCTTCTTCTTCTTCTTCTTCTTCTTCTTCTTCTCCTTCTCCTCCTCCTCCTCCTCCTCCTCCTCCTCCTCTTCTTCTTCTTCTTCTTCTTCTTCCCCCTTCTACTTAACCTAAACCTAAACTAACCTAAACTAAAAACCTAAACTAATTAAAACTAAACTATTTAAACTAATTAAACCTAAACTTAAACAGAAAAAAACAAAAAAACAAAAAAAACAGAAAAAAGGGAGGAGGGGCTCACTGTGGGGGGCGGCGATGGGTCGGGGAGGGGCCGGCGACGGAGGGCCGGGGCGGGGTGGTGGAGGAGGCGGGGCGGCGGGGGCCCGGCCGGCGGGGGGCCGGGGCGGGGCGGTGGAGGAGGCGGGGCGGCGGGGGGCCGGGGCGGGGCAGTGGAGGAGGCGGCGGGGGGCGCGGGGCGGCGGGGGGCCGGGACGGCGGGGGGCCGTGGCGGCGGTGGGGCGCGGGGCGGCGGTGGGGCGCGGGGCGGCGGGGGGCGGGGGCGGGGGGGCGACGGGGCGGTGGGGCGGCGGGGAGCCGAGGCGGCGGGGCGACGGGGCGGCGGGGGCGATGGGGCGGCGGCGCGCGGCGGGCGGCGGCGGCGGGCTGCGGCGTGGGAGGAGAGAAACGGCGAGGGAGAGGGAAGAAGTGAGTAACGAGCGGGGGGTACGGGCCGTTAGGTAGTAGGCTCTTTGCCGTCCGCCCCCCTTTGCCGTCCGCTTTTTTGCCTCTTTGCCGTCTGCTAGCGGACGGCAAAGAGGTGGCCCGTTAAATTTTTCAAAAACGGGCGGGGGGTGGGGGCCACCTCACTCTTTGCCGTCCGCCAGCGGACGGCAAAGATTCTTTGCCGTCCGCTGGCCGACGGCAAAGAGCTGGCAGACGGCAAAGAGCTTCTTTGCCGTCTGCCCTTTCTTTGCCGTCTGCTTTTGGGTAGCTGATGGCAAAGAGCTTCTTTGCCGTCAGCTAGCAGACGGCAAAGAGCTGGCAGATGGCAAATTAGCTGATTCCAGTAGTGGTGGACCTACATTGGAGGTGCAGGACATGATTCAATGACTGGATGCTCAATTTCGGTTGTATCGATTTCACCTCTTCCATCACAGCGAACATGGATATCCTTGGTCTGATGAAGAATAGGCGCTATATTTCTGCTCTGAACAAGCAAATCAATTCAGTATGAAATTGTCCAGGGCAAAACATGACTGTATCAAATTGTCCAGTGCAAAACATGATAGATCTAAGCGGAAGAGACATGTTTAAACCGAAAATACAAGGTGGGGTATATGTTTACTAGCTGCTTGATATTTGTGCAGACAGAGATGTCTGCCCATTGCTAATTAGCAGACACACAAAGTGACCGCAATTTTGGTTGAACTGCACAAGAGAATAGTATAGTCACTGCATGCAGTGCCATTTGAAAATAGACACAGAAAGATTGGATAGTCACTTCATGGACTGCAGAAAAGTAGTATTGTACTATTTATTGGCCAACACTAGGTGCTTCATTACTTTGGTCTGATTATACAATGGGCATCATTTTGCCTAAGTTAAAGTTTGTATTCCGAAAATAGTCTCGCCATGTGATCAAGAGAAGACCAAATCATATTGCAGTGGATGTTCCTCCATCATGTGTGGTTCATTCCCATGGTTCCAGCTGTTGGTGAAACCACTTACGTTTGCAAGAGGAATTATAGACTTCACAAACAAATTTGTCATTCAGTCTGTACTGAATGTTGGCCAAGAGAAGCATCCATGTTAGTAGGAAGAACATATGTTTTTCTAGATCTTTGCTTTTGGAGCTACATATTTGTATATGATATGTGAATCATTAAGATGCATTAACATGTTGATCTTATGTATGGGAATCGTAGTAGTTGGTTTCAGTTGTGGCTGATCTTTGCTTTTGGAGCTACATATTTGTATATGATCTGTGAATCATTGAGATGCATTAACAGTTCCTTATATCTGTTCGCTCAGTGTTTACAAGTTACCGATCGATCACTAGCTAGCCTACTAATGCGCTCCTGACTGTTTTAGTTGCGACGCAAGATCCGAAGTGGCAGTTTTTTGAATAAAAATGCCTACCTCTGAAGAAACTGACAAGCTGCTCTGAAGAAAATGCCATGCGAATCTGAAGAAACTGCTAGCAAAAACGTTCGCAAATGCCTTATCTCCCAGCTAAAGTTCATCAATTAATGCCCTTGGCTGCGACTCGCTGCATGCTGCTCCGTGTACGGGCTACGAGCGATTTTGAGTGCCCGCATGCAGCCGGCCGTAATTAAGGCAGCTAACGGATGCGAAAAAAAGATGCGCTTTAATTGTTGCGGGCCTTTTAAATCCGTGGAATCATTATTGACAAGGAGGGAGATGATTCGAGTGCACTCGTTTGACCGTAATGCCGGCGTGCGACCCAGCACGGACGGGACGGGATGGCACTGTCAGAATTTCAGTTTCTCTAGTTTTCCACGGCAAGCTGGCGCGCTAAGTATTGTTTCGATGACCGTCGCGCTACCTTCCGCTTATAAGTATTGTTTCTCGGCCTTCTATGGTGGCACCGTGACCCAACTCGCCCTATCCTCATAAGCCCCCACCGGCCCGACGTTGCTCACCACTTATCCTCGCTCTCGCCATGTCCGCCATGCCCCCGCCCGTCCGCGATAGGCGTGGCCGAAGGCGGTCCCCGCCGGAACTAGTGTTTGGTTTTTCACCGGAAGGCAGACGGAGGGAGGAGGCATTCTATCGGTCTTTAGATGGCAATGCGAAGATCGAGGACTTGTGGGAGCGCGATCACCTGGCGGAGGAGCAGGAGTTGTTGGAGCGCGACCGCTTGGCGGATGAGTAGCGTATCGCCGATTTGCGCCGCCAGCAGGACATGGAGCAGCAGCGCACCGACGCTCTGAGTCGCGAGCAGAGAGCCCGCACGTGGGCCGACTGTCGGAGTAAATGGCCACGGGTAGCCAAACCGACTCCCCCTGGCTCTTCGAAAAATTATCAGGCCATTCAAGCCTTCAAGCATACAAAGCATAGGGCCGCCTTCCCCCGGCCGGCTATCCCCAGGGCCGACTCCCAGAAGGCGACCCAGCCTCAGAAACCTCCCCCAAGAAAGATACGAGATAGCCGACTCCAGGGAGCCGGCCCCCAGAGGACCGACTCCCAAAAGCCGGCCATGAAGAAAGCCGACTCCCAGAAGCCGGCCAAGACTGCACCCACTAAGACTGTACCCACATAACAGCGATAGGATGGGGCGTGGCCACAGTACAGCCCACTACCCCCGAATCCCGGAACAGGCATGGCCACAGGGCACCGTACGGGCTAGCCATCCCCCGTCCGGCGCGGCACTGTAGCCGTGTTGGCCTCGATGTCACCCACGACAGGCGCTAGTACGGCCCGTAGGCGGCGGGCCCCTTTTGCCAGAGAGACTCCCGAAGGCGGCCTGGCCTCCTCTAATCGGCCAGGGATGTGGCCGGCTCCCAATAGCCGGCTACCTCCCTACCTCGAAGCATGTGCCTCATTAAGGAGACAAGACGAGGTAAGGCTACAGTGAGAGCCCGCAAGGCGGCGACACTGTAGCCACGCTTACCTCAACAAAGCTCTCGTCATCAGAGGCGAGGCAACAATAACCAGCCGCCGACAAAGCCCCCAAGCGATGGGGCCGGCCTGTCGGCCAAGAGGCCGGCAGCCGGCGGTACCCACCAGCCGGCGGGCCCCAATGACCGGCGGAGAAGCCGGCGAGCATAGACGCTGACGGCTGGGACCCGCGCCCAGCCGGGTTACCATTGTACCCCTGGGGGTAGGCCTATATAAACCCCCCGGGACACCCATGCAAAGGGTTGATCTCATAGAATTCCGCACACCACCTAGAGAGAAAGGGAGAGCTAGCCTCGCCCTTCTTCTTCCTCTAGCCAAACAGCTCAAGGAGCGCTTGTAGCTACTTGTATAGATCTAGTGATCATGCGGAGACCCCGCAGAGCAGGACTAGGGGTGTTATCTCCACGGAGAGCCCCGAACCTGGGTAAGATCCGCCGGCGTGCATGTCTTCGCCTCATCCCGTTTCCAGGCACCGGCGATGTTTTACTGGCTCCCACAATGATAAGCCACCCGTTGGCATATGTCGCACCTACCACCCGACATTTGGCGCGCGCCGTGGGGCCAGGTGCACCATCGTCCGGAGACCTGCTCTGGACGGGAACCCTTTTTTTCCCCCGCGAGCGCAGCCAGCCTGCTACGCCCGACGGCGCTTGCCCCGACGCGCTGCAAGGCGTCGACGACGCCTACACAGCAAGCTGCCTCGCCGATCTTCTTGGCGAGAATCGCATCTCCGACGAACCCGCGTCCGACGCGGGCATAGACTACCCCGAGAGCCGCCTCGTCAGCCTCCTCGACCAGCTTCACGTCTCCAGCGAGCTTGTTGTAGACTTGGAGTCGGTCGGCTCCACCGAGCCGATGCTTGTCGACTCCGATACAACATCGTTCGACGCCTACCCCTCCGATGTGGTAGTCTCCGACGACCCTCTCCCTCGAGCTGACAGCGGCAGCGGCGCTGTCACTAAGGTGTTGGTCATCAGCCACGTCGCCTACTCGGGCGAGAACACCCACGACGCCCTACAAGCGGCGATGCATGACTTGTCCGTCCCCATCCCGGCCGACGCCGACGCCGAGACCCTGGAGGCACGCCGCCTCGCCCTCATCGCGGAGGGCCAGAAGATAGCCTCCATGAGACGCCTCACCGAGGCCCACCAGCGTGAAGTTGACCCCACCGCTTTTGGTAAGCCGCCTCATAGCGGGCCGAGCCGAGCCGGCCTCGTCAAGAAGCGCCGCGCGGCCATCGCCAGCATGCTGGGGGCAGACCGCCCCGTCTACGCCACACCGCTCGAGAATTTGCGAGCCGCTCAGGCGGCCGCAGAAGAGCTGAATGGGCTGGGGGCTGATGAGCTCCCCTACATGACAAGGCGCATCCAGCAGCTGATCGATGCGGCCGCAGAACAACGTGAAGCCGGCGCCCGCGCTGAGAGTCCTCCCCCACGCCGAGAGCACGCCGCGACATCCCGGTCGCCGACTGCGAGCGGCGCCGATGCAAGGAAAGACAAGGAGCCGGCTGCTAGCCGCAGCCAGACTCGAATCACCATCGAGCGCGACCCGGAAGGCCGCCCTCGAGCAGTGGAGCGCCAAGGCAATCCGCCTCCTCCCCTGCCTCGTGGGGAGAGATGTCCCACCCCGCCGCCTGTCACGCATCCGACTCTCGGTGGCCGACTAGGCCACCGCGAAGGAGTCGGCGAGAATGACGCCCGCCACCGGATCGACCGCTTAGCTCCATCCCTGGCGCTAGAAGAAGAAGACGATATCGGCCCGCCATGCTTTGGCCCCCGCATCCGCGACGAGCCCTTCCCCAAAGGGTTCTCGCTCCCCAGAGACACGCCCAAGTACAACAGCTCTGTGAAGCCGGAAGATTGGCTCATCGACTACTCTACCGCTGTCAGCATAGCGAACGGCAACAGGCGCGTAGCCGTGAAGTACGTCCCTCTCATGCTGCAAGGCACGGCACACACCTGGCTCAACAGCCTCAAGCCCTACAGCGTCAACAGCTGGCTGGACTTCACGGAAGTCTTCGTCCACAACTTCACCAGCATGTACAAGCGGCCTCCCAAGCCCCGCCAGCTCTCCTTATGCATCCAAAGGCCCAGTGAGTCGACCCGCGACTACCTCACGCGGTGGGCCGAGCTCGGCAACTCCTGCGAGGGGGTGCACGAGGTTCAAGCCATAGAATACTTCACCGCCGGGTGCCGAGAGGGCACCCTCCTCAAGCACCGACTCCTCTGCGATGAGCCGGCTACCCTTGACGAGCCGCTGGTCATTGCAGACAAGTACGCCACAGCTGACTCCTCGATGAAGACCGAGCTCCGAGTGGACGCCTGTGGGAAGGTGCTCGCTCCGGCTCCTAAGACGCCTGCTGGCGACTCCAATCGGCGCCCCTACCAAAACGACCACAAGTGCAAGGCCCTATGCCGCCTTCCACCAGTCGGCAGGTGGCCACAGTCAAAGATGAGTAGCCCGAAGAACGGCCCGCTCCCAAGAAGAAGGGCGGCAGGCCGGCTTGGCAGCCGGCCTTCTCCTACAAGCAGACTCTCGATGCCCCCTGCAAGTTCCACAGTGGCGCGAAGCCGTCCAACCACACGACCCGAAAGTGCCACTGGCTCACCCGGATCTCCAAGGGCGAGGGGCTGGTGCCGCCTCCGCCTCCCGGCCCGCCGCCTCCAGCCCTCCAGCAGCCGGCTGCTCGACCAGCAGTCGGAGCCATTCAAGATGAGTTCCCTGATGAGCACGCCACCTACGTCGTCTTCACGAGCCAGGTTGAAGACAAGCGCAGCCGGCGCCGACAACACCAAGAGGTCAACGCAGTCGCCTCCAGCAACCCCGAGTTCATGCATTGGTCCGAAAGGCCTATCAACTGGAGCCGGGCCGATCACCCAGAGGTGATGCCGTCCCCTGGCTCCTACGCATTGGTGTTGGATGTCACCCTCACAACGGAGAGGCGGGCTGCCCGATTCTCCCGCGTTCTGATTGATGGCGGAAGCAGTATCAACATACTGTACTACGACACCATGGAGAAGTTGAACCTCAAGGCGAAGCAGCTCATGCCAAGCCGGACCGTGTTCCATGGCATCGTACCCGGCTTGTCCTGTTCCCCGGTCGGCAAGACAAGATGGATGTTCTCTTCGGAGACAAGGATCACTTTCGCCGAGAAGCAATCTGGTTCGAGGTAGTGAATCTGGAAAGCGCTTACCACACTTTGCTTGGCCGACCTACTCTGGCCAAGTTCATGGCTGTGCCCCACTACGCCTACTTGAAGATGAAGATGCCGAGCTCGAAGGGGATCATCACTGTAGCCGGCGACTACAAGAAGTCCATCGAGTGCGCTGCAGCCAGCAGCCGGCTGGCCGAGTCCCTCGTAGTAGCAGAAGAGAAGAAGATGCTGGAGCGAGTTGTGGCCATGGCCGGCAAGCAGCCGGCCTTGTCCCCCAACCCCAAGGAATATGATGCGCAGGGCTCCTTCCAGCCGGCCAAGGAGACGAAGAAGAGACCTCTGGACCCGGAGAACCCGGAGAGGTTTGCAGTCATTGGTGCAAACATGGACAGTAAATAGGAAGGCGAGCTCGTCGACTTCCTCCGTGAGAATCGAGACATCTTTGCATGGTCCCCAAAGGACATGCCGGGTGTTCCGAATGATTTCGCCGAGCACAAGTTACACATCCGAGCGGACGCGAAGCCGGTCAAGCAGCCTCTCCGCCGACTGTCAGAAGAGAAGAGAAGAATCGTAGGAGAAGAGATAGCCCGGCTCCTTGCCGCCGGCTTTATTATGGAAGTGTTTTTCCCAGAGTGGCTTGCCAACCCAGTCTTGGTGTTGAAGAAGAACAACAAATGGCGTATGTGTATAGACTACACTAGCCTCAACAAGGCCTGCCCCAAAGATCCGTTTTCTCTGCCACGGATTGATCAAGTAATAGACTCCACAGCCGGATGCGAGCTGTTGAGTTTTTTGGATGCCTACTCAGGATACCACCAGATTAAGTTGGACCCAGCAGACCGCCTGAAGACCGCCTTCATCACACCATTCGGAGCTTTCTGTTACCTGACTATGACATTCGGCTTGAGGAATGCCGGTGCCACTTTTCAGCGTTGCATGGAGAAATGCCTCCTCAAGCAACTCGACAGAAATGCCCACGTCTACGTGGACGATATTGTGGTGAAGATAGAGAAGCGCGGCACCCTGCTGGAAGACCTCAAAGAAACATTTGCCAACTTGCGCCGATTCCAGATCAAGCTCAACCCCGAGAAATGCGTGTTTGGAGTACCAGCCGGCCAGCTTCTAGGCTTTCTGGTCTCCGAACGCGGCATTGAGTGCAACCCTGTGAAGATCAAGGCCATTGAGAGAATGGAGATTCCCACCAAGTTGCGAGACGTGCAGAAGTTCACTGGGTGCCTGGCCTCCCTAAACCGCTTTATCAGCCGGCTAGGAGAGAAGGCTCTCCCCCTATACCGACTCATGAAGAAATCCACTCATTTCGAGTGGAATGACCAAGCAGACCAAGCCTTCCATGAGTTGAAGAAGATGCTGACCACTCCACCTGTCCTGGCGGCGCCGACTGAGAAGGAGCCCATGCTCCTCTACATTGCCGCAACTAGCCGAGTGGTCAGTACAGTCATCGTGGTCCAGCGCCCAGAAGAAGGCCGAGCCCAGCTAGTCCAGAGGCCGGTATATTATCTAAGCGAAGTACTGTCCAGCTCAAAGCAAAACTACCCACACTACCAGAAGATGTGCTATGGAGTGTACTCGCCGCCAAGAAACTGAAGCCCTACTTTCAAGAGCATCCCATCACGGTCGTATGCACCGCCCCGCTTGCCGAGATCATAGGCAGCCGGGATGCATCCGGCCGGGTGGCTAAATGGGCCATTACGCTGGCGCCTTACACAATCTTCTACCAACCCCACACCGCCATCAAGTCCCAAGTATTGGCCGACTTCCTCGTCGACTGGGTCGAGACCCAGTACCTACCGCCGGCTCCTGACTCTACTCATTGGCGGATGCACTTCGACGGGTCCAAGATGCGCACCGGCTTGGGAGCCGGCATCGTCCTCACCTCTCCCAAAGGCAACAAGCTCAGATACACGCTGCAAATCCACTTTGCCGCCTCCAACAATGTGGCTGAATACGAGGCACTCATACACGGGCTCCGGCTAGCCAAAGAGCTCGGCATACGCCGGATCCTGTGTTATGGCGACTCAGACTTGGTGGTCCAGCAGTCATCTGGCGACTGGGACGCCAAGGATGCAAACATGGCGAGCTATCGGTTCCTCGTCCAGCAGATCAGTGGGTACTTCGAAGGGTGCGAGTTCCTTCACGTGCCACAGGCCGACAACGACCAAGCAGATGCCCTGGCACGGATCGGCTCCACCCGACAGGCTATACTAACCGATGTCTCTCTCCAGCGCCTCCTCAAACCGTCTATCAAGCCGTCTCCAGAATCGGACTCTATCTTCGTACCGCCCGCCCTCGGTGCAGCCGGATCCGACTGGAGGAACCCAGCAGGCGGCTCGGGAACTTCGACAAGCGGCCCGGGGACTGCCGTAGTTGCACCCGGCTCGGGGACTTGAACCCGGCCCGGGGACTGCAGCGACACAAGAAGCGGTGATCGACTCCAATTCTCCACCACCCAACCCACCCACCCGAGTCACAGTGGCCGTACTAACAGTAGAAGAAGTCATAGCTCCATCATGGGCCCAGCCCATCCTCAACTTCCTAGTCAACAGAGAGCTGCCGACTGATGAGATCTCGGCAAGACTAGTGCAACGCCGAGCCGGAGCATATGCAATAATAAACAGAGAACTTGTCAAGCGCAGCGTCACTAGAGTCTTCTAGCGCTGCGTCGAGCCAGAGAAGGGTGTAGCAATCCTCAAGGATATCCACCAAGGCGAATGCGGCCACCACGTAGCCTCAAGATCACTTGTGGCCAAAGCTTTCCGCCATGGTATCTTCTGGCCGACTGCTTTGGAAGATGCCAAAGAGATAGTCAAACGCTTCAAAGGATGCCAAGTCTTCAGTTCCAAGCAACACCTGCCGGCTTCTGCACTCAAGACCATCCCCCTCACCTGGCCCTTTGCCGTCTGGGGGCTGGACATGGTGGGCCCATTCAAGACAGCCCGTGGCGGCCTGACACATCTGCTTGTCGCCGTGGACAAATTTACCAGGTGGATCGAAGCGAAGCCGATCAAGAAGCTGAACGGGCCGACTGCCGTGACATTCATTGCCGACATCATTACTCGGTATGGCGTGCCGCACAGCATCATCACCGACAATGGCACAAACTTTGCCAAGGGAGCACTGGCACGTTTCTGCGCGACACAGGGCATCCGACTGGACTTAGCGTCCGTTGCTCACCCGCAGTCAAACGGCCAGGTCGAGCGAGCAAACGGCCTCATCCTTTCCGGCATCAAGCCCCGACTGGTCGTACCACTGGAGCGTTCGGCCCGCTGCTGGCTCGACGAGCTGCCGGCTGTCCTTTGGAGTCTGCGTACTACCCCAAACAAGTCAACCGGCTTCACTCCGTTCTTCCTTGTATATGGTGCCGAGGCTGTCATCCCAACTGACATCGAGTTCGACTCGCCTCGGGTCACCATGTACACGGAGGCGGAGGCCAAGGAAGCGCGAGAAGACGGTGTCGACCTGCTGGAAGAAGGCCGGCTGTTAGCACTCAGCCGGTCCGCCATCTACCAGCAGGGTTTGCGCCGTTACCACAACCGGAAGGTCAAGCCAAGATCCTTCCAAGAGGGCGACCTTGTGCTTCGGCTGATCCAGCAAACAGCCGGCCAGCACAAGCTCTCGGCCCCTTGGGAAGGCCCTTTCGTCATCAGCAACGACTCCTACTACCTGATCGACGCACAAAAACCAAGAGCACGCAAGAGGGATGGTTCCGGCAAGGAGTCGGAACGACCATGGAACGCAAACCTCCTGAGAGGATTTTACAGTTGAAAGCAGTATGTATCAGGCTACCGCTTTTGTGTTAAATATGAGACAAACGGGCCCCCCGAGGCGCACTCGGGGACTGCCCTCCTTTATCTATGAATGACGAGTGTCATACTCACTGGCCGCCTTAAGTTATATTAAAAGTTCTACCTGAAGTCAGACAAGTAGTGTGCCGGCACCCGAGCCCTCTCTTGTTGAAAGTCGCAGCTCGAAGAACCGACTGTCCGACTGGCAAGAGCCAAAGGCAGAAAGGATGCCCACACGAAAAATGGTAAGGACTAACGAACTTATATAACGCAAAGACGGCCTCCAACCACGCCTACCGGCTGTCAAAACAGCCGGCTGGCCGGCCTCCCAGTCACTTCGCTATAATCCAACAAAGCTAGAGTACTTGCCCTCCAAACTGGCCAAGCACTTCTCCAGCCACAGATTGCAGAGCAGCTGCCCGGCTGGGAAGGCGGCAACCAAGGGAGGGCGGCAAAGGAAACAGACGAAGGATGAATAGCAAAGAACAAGGGAAAGCCAAACGCATGCATAATTATATTTACACATAAGGCCCCCAACAGGCCGGCAGTCAATATAGTTCGAATACACCCCCAGTGGGTGTGCAAACTTAACAAAATACTGTTCCAAGAGTGGTAAAACAGGAAAGTAGAGGCAGTAGACTAGACTAAGGGCGCAGCAGGGGAGCCGGGCTGGTCGGTGGAGACGGCGCCGCCGGCTGGAGGAGTGGCCGGCTGGCGGGTCTCGGCTTGATCATCGCCGGCTGCAGGCGGTGCACCCGCACGTGCCTTGTTGCTGGAGGCACGGTCAAGCTGAGGCTGACCGGCCGCTCCACCATCTGGCGCAGCGTCTTCACCCTCCTCCTCCTCCTCCTCCTCCTCCTCGCCCTCGTCGCTGGAGTCGATCTCCTCCGCCGAGTCCTCGCCATCTACCGGGTTCAGCCCGAACCACTCCTCCGGCTGGGCAACACCGTTGTCGTCCACCTCAGGAGCAAAGGCGCTAGTGTCGGTGTAGTCGGCAATCGCCGAAGCCCGCTGGATGATAGCCGGCCACGCCGGCTCCAGCTTCGTGTCGGCCTCCTGCCGCTAGGTGGCCAGCTGGTCCAAACTCAGCTCGGGATACCAGGCCTTGATGAACTCCAGCGCCCGCCTGGCGCCGGACCGAGCCGCAGAAGCCTTCCAGACCTCGAAGCGGCCGACCGCCACCTCGATCCAGTCGGCAGTTCGACTAGGGGTGCGGGGAATCACCTCACCAGGCCAGAGAGCGGCCAACACCTGCGCCCCAACACGCTGAAGCCGGCGGAGCATGCGGTGAGCCGGCTGGAGGCGGGCTTGAATCGCCAAGAGCTGCTCCTCCAGCGACCGGCGAGCGTTCGGCGCGATCTCGGCGCCAGCCTGCCTTCGTGCCTCGCGGTGGGCCTCGACGACCTGGTTGGCGGCAGTAGAGTAGCCAGGGAAGTACTCTGCGCAAGAAAGAAAGAGAAAAAAACACCAAGTCAGAAAATGAGCCAAACGGCAAGCGGCAAGCAAGGACGAAGAAGAGGGTGGCCTACCGTCAACCAAGTCTTCGATCTGGCCGTAGCCGTTGGTCAGCGACTGCCTCGCTTCGGCCCAGCTTGCCGCCTCTGTCTCATATTCGGCTTGGAGGGCGGCCTCGCTGTCCTGCATCGCCTTTAGGGCCGCCTTGTGGCTCTTCTCCTGGTCGGCCAACCTCTTGGCCAGGCGGTCTCGCTCCTGGGCCAAGGCGTCAAACTCGGCCTCCTTAGCACAGAGGGCGGCCTGAGTCCCACCCAGCTGCTCCCTCAGACTGGCGTTGGCCACTGCAGGGATGGCAGAAAAGAAAGAAGCAATAAGGAAGAAGTCGTCAAGGAAGATCCGACCTGACTGCTCAGCAGTCGGCCCGAATCTCGGGGACTACACCCAGTGGGTGCGCTGACACGCCCCCACGTGAGATAAAAGACGAAGCACTTACCCCGGCTCTCAGATAGATCAGCATTCTTCTGGGTCAGCTCCCGAGCCTGGGAGTTGAAGGCAGCAGTGCGGAGGTTGTGGTAGTCCTGCAAGTCAGGCAGAGGAGCGAATGAGAACAAGATAGCAAAACAAAGCCCGCTAAGAAGTTCCAAGCCGCCTGCTCAGCAGCCGACTCGGAACTCGGGGACTACACCCAGTGGGTGCGCTGACGCGCCCCCACGGAAGAAACCTAGATCAAAAATAAGCAAAATAGGAAGACTAACCCGAATGGCCGCTCGCGTCGCAAGGAACTCGTCATTATATTTCCTCAGCGCCGCAGCCTGGGACTGAAGCCGGTTCCGGACTTCTTGCGCCGCCATGTTCACCACGGCCGTCCCTCCACCCGGCGTCCACCCCGAGCTGATGCTGGCCGCCTCCACGTCCCAGGCCGACGAGCCGGAGCCCGCGGCCTTCTGCGGGTTCGATGCGGCCTTCCCCGTGCGCTGGCGCGATGGTGACTGGACCACCAGGTCAGTCTTCGCGGCCGGTTCGCCCCCGGCCGATTGCGCAGGCGGCACGATAGGCTGGCTGCCTTGAGCCGCCCCAGTCGGCAGGGCCGGTGCCGCCTCCCTTTCCGGGACGACGACGTCGTCCTCCCTCTCCAACCCCGACTAGTCGCTGCCGGCTTCCTCCGGCGGGGGCTCCGGGACCTCGGGCGCCGCGACACGCAGAGGGGTGACGAGCAAGGCCCCCTCTGCTGTTGCTGCGGCCGCAGCCTCCGCTTGGGCCTTGGTCACTGCGTCGGCACGCGCCTTCGCCGCCTCCTCCTCCTCCTTGGCCGTTTTGGCAGCAGCCGCCCTCAAATCCTCTGCCTTCCGCTCCTCCCGCGCGTTTCGCTCCGTCGCTGCCTGAAGCTCGGCGCGGGGGTCCACGCGGCGGGTGCTCCCGGATCCTCCCGGCGATCCAACGACGGAGGCGGCAGCAACCCGCTCAAGCGAAAGCGGAGCCCTGATTTTCGAGAAAGGACAAAGATTCAGAAATCACCAAGAAAAGAAGAAAGAATGTACAAAGGAATATACACTTACAACGACACCATCTGCGGCTGCTTCGCTGCCTTGCAGAAGCGGGCCGCCTTCGCGGCCGCCTCATCCCGCCTGGTCGCCGCCGCCCCGCCCTTGGGCTTCTTCGGCCGACTGCCGAACAAGCCCGACGCGGCACGGCACTTCTGCCCGCCGCCCCGAATAGGCGGCGCGGCGGAGGAACCCGCGCCGTGGCCGGACGCCGGCTGGCGGCGTGGGACGATTTCCGCCTCGTCGTCATCCGGCCAGTCGTCGAATCTGGCTCCAAGCCCGGAGCCGCCCGCTTCGCCGCCCGCTTCGCCACCACCCGCCTCGGTGTTTTCATCCATGGCGGCCGCCCCCAAGTCGTGGTCTTCCAGGTCATGCTCCGCCCGGTCGGGGAGGAATCGGCGCTCCGCCTCTGACCCGGCTGCAGTCCGAAGGAGAGGGCTCTGCCAAGACGTGCCGACTGGTCAGAGTCGGCCAAGAGGAACTCGGCGACAAAACTAAGAGAAGAAAGGGAAAAAGAGAACATACCGTGGGCGGAGGATGTGCACGGGAATATGGCTCCTTGCCGAACCGCCAGTCTGCGGAGAGCTTGCAGTTTGCAAGATAATTCACCATATGGGCCACCTCGTCGTGCGGCATGTCCTTGGTGCACATCCGACTCGGATCGAGTTGGCCGCTCATCTGACAGATCCGGTGAGGGCGGCTCTGAAGCGGAAGCACCCGGCGCGCGACGAAGGCGGCCAGCAAGTCGGACCCAGTCAGGCCCTCCGACTGGATCATCACCCATAGTCGGGCGACGGCCGCGGCTCCAGCCTGCGACAGCGTCACGGCCCGATAGGACCACTGGGGCCGCCTCCCAGCCGGCGGGTCGGCTACGTAAGCCGGCAAGTTGACATAGTCGCCTTGTGGGGCGACGTTCTTCACGTAGAAATATGACTTCTGCCAGAGCTTCACCAACTGGATTAACGTGATGACGGGGAAGGGGTTGTTAGCCGCCGGCCTCCGCATCGCGATGAAGGCGCCGCTCTGGGCCGGCACGCCCTGCATGCGGGTGCCCAGCTTAGATTGGAAGAACTCCCCCCAGAGCTCGAGGGTGGGGAGAACGCCAAGAAAGCCTTCGCACAAGGTGACGAAGGCGGACAACAGCACCACCGTGTTCGGGGTGAGGTGGTGCGGCTGGAGTTGATAGAAGTCGAGGAAGGAGCGGAAGAAAGCGCTCGCCGGCAAGCCGAGGCCGCGCAAGAAGTGCGAGCGGAAGATTACCCGCTCGCCTTCCTCCGGCGCCGGCGTGCTCTCCTTCGCAGCCGCGAGATGGACCCGCACCTGGTCTGCGCCGGGCAACCGCCGCGTCTTGCGGAGGAACTCGATGTGGTCCATATGGACGTTAGAGCCGTCCCAGTCCCCGCCGTACTGCATGGTGGCGAGAAGCTAACGAGGAAGAGTGCAGCAGCGGAGAAAGCACGGCCCTGCGGCGGCAAAGCTGCGGGGCAGAGTGAAGATTGGTGGGATGGCGCGGCGGCAAGGCGCTGCTGCGAGGGAAGGCAGGAAGAAGAAGATGGCGGAGAGGAGAGGAGCGTGCGAGCGTCTGCCGCTTCCCCTCCTCCCCCTACTTATAGCCTCGTGCGGTGAGGCCGAGGAGGCGAGGCGTGGGGAGGAACGTGGGATTAACTGCGCCCACTCCCCCACGTCCCGCGATTATTGCACCCTAACGGCGCGCAGAAACCGCCGCCGAAAGACGTGCGGACAGCTTTGGGCCACAAAGAATCCGCGCCTGGGCCTAGGCGTAGGAGTGGTGGGCCCTCGGCCTGCGGCGACGTCTTGTCGCGCGCGTGGGTTGGCAGGCTCCTTTCAGCCAAGGGACGCCACGTGGTTCGCAGGCGGCGAGCGGCCGGCCCGCGGCCCGGTGCACGCACCAACAGACTCCCGCCTTCCGACTTCAAAAATTTCGCCAAGACGGCGCGCCCAACCGAAGCCGGCTCCCAGCTGCTGGCTCGTCAAGATAAGAAGCTGACCGAGCTTCTCGACCTCCTCTCAGCCTCGAAGACCAACCAGCTTCGGGGACTACTGTCGGAGTAAATGGCCACGGGTAGCCAAACCGACTCCCCCTGGCTCTTCGAAAAATTATCAGGCCATTCAAGCCTTCAAGCATACAAAACATAGGGCCGCCTTCCCCAGGCCGACAATCCCCAGGGCCGACTCCCAGAAGGCGACCCAGCCTCAGAAATCTCCCCCAAGAAAGATACGAGATAGCCGACTCCAGGGAGCCGGCCCCAAGAGGACCAACTCCCAGAAGCCGGCCATGAAGAAAGCCGACTCCCAAAAGCCGGCCAAGACTGCACCCACTAAGACTGTACCCACATAACGGCGATAGGATGGGGCGTGGCCACAGTACAACCTACTACCCCCGAATCCCGGAACAGGCATGGCCACAGGGCACCGTACGGGCCAGCCATCCCCCGTCCGGTGCGGCACTGTAGCCGTGTTGGCCTCGATGTCACCCACGACAGGCGCCAGTACGGCCCGTAGGCGGCGGGCCCCTTTTGCCAGAGAGACTCCCGAAGGCGGCCTGGCCTCCTCTAATCGGCCAGGGATGTGGCCGGCTCCCAATAGCCAGCTACCTCCCTCCCTCGAAGCATGTGCCTCATTAAGGAGACAACACGAGGTAAGGCTACAGTGAGAGCCCGCAAGGCGGCGACACTGTAGCCACGCTTACCTCAACAAAGCTCTCGTCATCAGAGGCGAGGCAACAGTAACCAGCCGCCGACAAAGCCCCCAAGCGGTGGGGCCGGCCTGTCGGCCAAGAGGCCGGCAGCCGGCGGGACCCACTAGTCAGCGGGCCCCAATGACCGGCGGAGAAGCCGGCGAGTATAGAGGCTGACGGCTGGGACCCGCGCCCAGCCGGATTACCATTGTACCCCTGTGGGTAGGCCTATATAAACCCCCCGGGACACCCATGCAAAGGGTTGATCTCATAGAATTCCGCACACCACCTAGAGAGAAAGGGAGAGCTAGCCTCGCCCTTCTTCTTCCTCTAGCCAAACAGCTCAAGGAGCGCTTGTAGCTACTTGTATTGATCTAGTGATCATGCAGAGACCCCGCAGAGCAGGACTAGGGGTGTTATCTCCACGGAGAGCCCCGAACCTGGGTAAGATCCGCCGGCGTGCATGTCTTCGCCTCATCCCGTTTCCAGGCACCGGTGATGTTTACTGGCTCCCACAATGATAAGCCACCCGTTGGCATATGTCGCACCTACCACCCGACACCGACTAGGTGGAGGCCGGCCCCGGCAAATAGCCCTGGAGGCTGTCGGGCACGCATGCGTTCGTGACGCCGATTTTTACTACCAGCTCGTCAAGTGGGTTTCCCGCTTAGAAGCCGAAGCTTCGGTGGACCACGCCGGCATGGAAAGGGCCAACGCGCGCGAGCAACGCGCCCTATCGCACCTCTGGCAAGTCCGAGGCGAGGCGGAGGACGCCGGTGCCGGCGTTTAGCGTGTACCGCAGATGGCGGCCGGCATCGTCTAGTTAGCTAAGAGTAAGTTAGTACTTGTACGCTACTAGAGTATTAGTGGAAGTAGATAGTTAACTTGGCTATGATGGTTGTCAACGTGGAAGTTCAGTACTCTATATGTGGATCAGACCTGTTACTTTGCTCTGAATGTTGAACTTTCCGTTTGAACATATGGAATGGGCTGTTATTTTTTTAAATGGGTTGTATTTGTCCTCCACGGGTTTAGAGGCTGACTTGTGGGCCTACCAAGTTGACGCGTACACAACCAGGAGATGATTGTACGTGGAGAGGATGACAGCAGGGACCCGCCAAGGTCATGGCGGTACGCAAGCAAAGTGCCCCCTTATTTCAATCCAATAAAAAAATGGCTCCTCGTAATGGATTTCTGACATCTAGGTCCCATGCCATTGTCAACGTAGTCAATAAACGAGAGAGTTGCACAACGAGCGGCTGACATCAGGGACCCAGCAGCTCGCCCAGTTATTTTTGTTTTGGGTTAATTTGATAAATGCCACTCCAAATCTGGTGTTTCTAAGAAATACCATTGCAATTTCCAAACTTTGAAAAATGCCATTTCATGCCATCCCAAGTGGCATTTTTCGAAGTCTGGAGTGGCGTTTTTCAAAGTTTGCAAATTGCAGTGGCGTTTTCCAAAGTTTGCAAAAATTGCAGTGGCATTTTTCAAAGTTTGGTAATTGTAGTGGCATTTCTATGAATCGCCATATTTGTTGTGGCATTTATCTAATTTGTTTTTGAGACGGAAGCAGGGTGTCAACTGGGCTGTGCGGGGCACTCTGGCATGTCTAGACAACCTTCTCTTTTATGTTTACCACAGACCAGCCCAGTAGTTTTTTTTCTTTCTGAAAATGGCTAGCCAGTTTTTTTGTCATTGGTCAAGTAAGTCGCTTTGTCAGGCCTATTGGGCTGCAAATCTTTCAAGACGAGGAGAGCTTCATTCGGCTGGACGAGAAAATGGCCTATCAGTAATGAGAAATGGGCTGTACATTTTTAAAACACATCAAACCGGCAATTACTTTCAAATTTCTTTTTTTCATTTCAAGATTTTAAATTGCATTAATTTTTATGCGTGGAAAATTTGTTGGATTTTATATTGATATACATTTATTTTTAAAATCAGTTTGAATGTGACTCGAAATTTCGGGATTAAAAACAGTTCAAATCGCACCGAAATATGCAACATTTCATATAATATTTTAACCGTGGCCACAATATGGGCTGTAATGCTAACAAAAAGAATATGGGCTCCAAAAAAACCTTCAGAATTAGCAAATGGGCTGTAAATTATTAGAAATAATGGCAGATGGGTTGTATGCTGTTTTCCACAGATTTGAGGCTTTCCTAAAAAAAGGTTGACGCACAAGCAGTGACTGTTGGATGTCCATCCAACGGCCGTCGTGCTTCTTCAATCTCTGCTCTCCCTGCTCCAGCCGCTCAAACAAGCGCCGGCGGGACTGCCTGCTCCCTCCTCCCCGCGGTCGGCTGTGCTGCCGCGCAGGCTTCACCGCCCCACCGTACTCCCATTGCTGGCCTAGCCATCCCTCTACTCACCCACACCTGTTGTTATTCTCCGGCGACGGCAGACGAACCAGTAAACCCTCGTATAGTCGTACTCCCCTCCGCGTGGGAAACAACTGCCGAGTCTTCCCTGCCTCCGTGTCGTTCCCTTCCTAGGCCTCGCCGTCGTCCACCGCCCTGGTGCTCCCGGCGCGGCCTGGTCAACGTGGTCAACGACCGACATGCATATGAAGTGGACTGTACGTGGAGAGGCTGACAGCTGGGTCCACGGCCGCACGCAAGGAAATGCCTCCTTATTACGCGCAAAATAATAATTCCTCCACCTGACATCTGGGACCCACCGAAAGGGCCTCTGTATTTCGCGAAAAAACGTTACCACCGCTGACAGCTCGAACCCACCAGCTATATCTTCGCACGCAAGGAAGTGCGTCCTTATTACGCACGAAAAAATGAATACTCCCCCTGCTAGCTGGGACCCAGTATAGTGGCAGGCTGACTTGTGGGCCTACTAAGTTGACGGGGACGGAGGGCTTTGTCAACTTAGTCAATATGCACGATTCTAGCTCCAGTGACCGTATGATGTCCATCCAACGGCCGTAGTGCTTCTTCAACCTCTGGTCTTGTTGCTCCAGCTGCCCAAAGCAGCGTCGGTCGTGCCGCATGCTCCTGCCTCCCGTGGCCGGCTGTGCTGCCGCGGAGAACTCACCGCCCCCTACTATTCCCGTCGATGGCCAGGCCCTGCGGCGACGGCAGCCTCACACCGCAGCCGAACCAGTGAACCCTCGTACTCCTTTCCGCGCGGGCTTCCACTGCCGCGTCTTCCCCGGCTCCGCGTCATCCCCTTCCTAGGCCTCGCCGTCGTCCACCGCCCTGGTGCTCTCGGCGCGGCGTGGTCAACATGGTCAAGGAACGGCTTCCATCGGACGTGGACTATATATGGAAAGGCTGACAGCTGGGTCCACAGCCGCAGCAAGGAAGTGCCTCCTTATTACGCACAAAATAATTATTCCTCCAGCTCACAGCGGGGACCCACCGGACGGGCCACCGTATTTCATGAAAAAAACATTCCCCCCTGACTGCGGGGACCCACCAGCTACATCTTCGCACGCAAGGAAGTGCGTCCGGGCAAAAAAAATGATTCGCCCCCCTGACTGCTGGGACCCACCAGCTACATCTTCGTAGGCAAGGAAGTGCCTGACAGTCGGGACCCACCTGGTCGAAGCGTACGTAGCATTGTCATTCTGGTCGCGAACGTGTACGTACATACTGGTCGATGTAGAGGCACGCACGTGTCGTCGTAGAGGCGCACGCGTAGCATGTACACGTACGTACAGCGGCCAGTGTGCAAGAAAGAAAATACGGCCACGTACGTACATACGGGCAGGGTCTCGAACGCCTACTCGCGCATACGTATGGCCAGGGCTCGTGTACATGGCTGGGTCGGAACGGAGAAACAGCGTCGTCGTCGTGTTCATGGGGAGCCAACCGGCTGGGTCGGAACAGAATGCGTCGTCGTGTTCATCGGGAGGGCTTGGATGGAACAGCCGATGGAAACGAGGCCTGGCGTACCGCAGAACGGAGGAAACGGCCTTGTGTTCGACCGGCTACGTTTGAAACGGGATCATGTTCATCGGGAGGGGTCTGGCGTACCGCAAAATGGAGGAAACGGACCTCCTACGGTCGAAACGGGGGTCCTGTTGATTGGGAGGGGTGTGGCGTACCGCAAAACGGAGGAAACGGACTTGTGTTGGAGCGCTACGGTCGAAACGGGGGTCCTGTTCATTGGGAGGGGTGTGGCGTACCGCAAAACGGGACTCCACGGGATACTGTTCATCTCCACCGTCGACCCTTTCCAGCCTCCACAGGCTACTGTTCATCCACCGTCGACCTCCTCCAGCCTCCACCTACGACTGTTCATCCACGGGCTCCTGTTCATCTAGCCTCCACCACGCGCTACTCCACCGGCTATTGTTCAACCAGCCCTCTCCACGGGCTCCTGTTCAACCACCCCTCCACGGGCTACTGTTCATCCAGCCCTCCACCGTCTACTGTTCATTCTGCCCTCCACGGGGTGATCCTGTTCATCCTGCCCTCCACGGGATCCTGTTCATCCAGCCCCAACCAGCTCGATCGATCGGGGTCCTGTTCATCCAGAGGCAACACCACGGGGTCCTGTTCATCCACCCCCACCGGGAACTGTTCATCCAAACCCCCCCAGCAACGCTCACTATTCATCCAGAGGCAGCATCGATCGGCTTCAGTTAGCAGCAGTAGCGAAGGAATCGCTCGATCGGGTTCAGTTAACAGCCATCGATCGATCGCTCGGGTTCAGTAACGCGTAGCCTGCAGTGCAATCACTCGGGTTCAGTTAGAGCCCAACGCCTCGCTCGGGTTCAGTTAGAGCCCAACGCCACGCACCCACGCGCGTGCGTGTACGAGAGAAACGCGCATCGCTCGGCCCCGACCACCCACCGTAACCGGGAACACCCCGATATTTTCCTCGCCCTCGCTTCTACCACGGTTTTTTCCGTCATGGACGGCCGAAAGAATGTCATGCAGCTGCGTCTCCGGCCCGCCCAGGACGAAAAGCCCATTTTCTGTCATGATTTTTTGTCATAGAAGTAGGACCCCACCACGTCTATGATGATACCGGGTTTTGTCACAATTATCATCATAGAAGTGTCATAAGTATGACAGAAAAAATGTCGTTCGGCCCAAAATGTCACAGATGTGTCTTTTTTTGTAGTGTGGAGGTGACGACGAGCACACACTGGGAGAGGCCATACATCGTATCATCCTATGGAGAAAGGATTGCATCATCTTTCGAAGTCCACCAACACCGCGTCTGCCGACTCCTCCTCGAAGTCCGCCACCGAGTCAGCAGAGTCCCGCTCCTCCAAGTCCACGAACGCGTGAGTCGACTCCTCCTCGAAGTCCGCCACCGTGTCAGCAGACTCCCGCTCCTCCAAGTCCACGAACGCGTGAGCAGACTCCTGCTTCAAGTCCGGCACAGCGTCAGGCCACTCCTCCTGTTTCAAGTCCGACACCGTGTCAGGCCACACCTCCTGCTTCAAGTCCGGCACAGCCTCAGGCCACACCTCCTGCTTCAAGTCCGGCATAGCGTCAGGCCACTCCTCTTGCTCCAACTCAGCCACGTCAGCCGTTTCCACCGCCTGAGCAATCGCAGAAGAGACACGCCGCAGCTATGGTGCGTAGCGGTACGAGTCGAGGTAGTACAGGAAGTACAGACGGAGACAAGCGATATAAATATGGTCCAAGCCTCGCTCCTCTTCCTCAGAGACCTTACGACATGACCGAGGAGCAAAACGCAGCCATAGTGAAGGCCCAAGTGGACGCCCATTTTGGACCAAAACCGGCACCGTCGCCGAGGGAGAAAGTGCCTGAGGAAAAGATTGACCACTTCATTCGTATGGCTAGACCACCAGCTCCCAAGCCTGTTGACTCAAACTATGAGCGCCAAATCGGGAAGGCACATCGAGCACGACTACAGAAAGAAGCGAGCTCGAGCTCGAGCCAACAAGCAGCTGTCAAAAAATGCGGGAAAACCGTTCCCCAGCTGGGAGAACAGGCGGCGCAATCGACCCCCCCGCTTGTTGTGCCAACAACACATGAGAGTACGTGCGCCCAATATTATTGTGGGCAAACCGTTTACGTTCCCGAGCTGGGCAATGTGGTAATAACTGAGGATCATATAATGCAGGCTGAAATGCTCAAGATCACTATTGGACAACTCCTCGATATCGAGCCCATGTCTCCGCTTAAAGAGGAGGAAATAAAACGGAAATATGTCCGGGGCCAACCTTTGGTCGAGCCAGACGAGGTCAAGAACCTCCCAACGAGAATGTATGAATTGCATCAATGGTACATGAACATTACCAAGATTTCCAATCGAGAGTCCCTCATGGTGAATGTCAAGGAGGAGCATTACTTCCATGAGAAAGTTGTGTCCGTTGAGTATTCAGAACTATTTCAGTTATACAATCAAGACGCACTGGACAAATCTATCGTCAGTTGCTATTGTCTGTAAGTGATTTTTTTCTGTAACCTAAGTCTCAAGCTAGCTGTAGTGATCATTTTGATCAATCATTACCTGTAATTATCCTCATTATATTCTTTTCTGTGATATTATGCAGGATGAAGATCTATGAAATGAAAAAATCTGGACGCTATGGCATTGGGTTCATTGACCCAAATACCATTAATGAGTACACATGGAATATTCCAAGTTGTCGAGCAAGTTTAGAGGAAAGCATGCTAGAGTTCTTCAAGCGCCTCAATACCAATGAAGATATACTACTTCCTCACAACTTCCTGTGAGTCACACTGTCTTGTACTACAAATTCCGTTTTTGCTTACTAGATAGCTAGATGTTAATAATTAAGTGTATATGGTTTAGGATATAGTTGATTAGTGTTATGCACATGCCCGCTTAATTAAGACATGCAAACGTGTGCGCATGCAGTTTCCGCTGGATCTTGTTAGACATTAAAGTTGACAAAAGAAAAGTTGAAGTACTGGACTCACTACTTAAAAAGAAAGTGACTACACCATCTTGTTTGGGATAGTCAACAGGTAATTTCAATTATTATTAACTATATCTCGGCCTATTTAGTTCGTCATTTTCCTGATATGAACTATTTAATAACCCCTTTATTAATTTTCTTTGCCGGCGGGCAGGGCTTGGGCAAAGTTCATCAAGGTGACTCCAGGCAAATGGCCAAAAAAGCTGTTCTGGTATCGACCCAAGGTAAGTAATTAAGTAGTACTAGCTAGCTAGCTACCATCTCTTTAATTCCGGTTTCAATAGCATTAATTAAATATATCATGCTTGATTAATCATTATCTGATTCAATTCCATTCTTGTAAAGGCCCTGAAGCAGGCGTCGGGGACTGATCTGTGTGCATACTACGTTTGCGAGAACATTCGCATGATGGCGTCCGAAAGGAGCAGATCTGATAGACAGCAATGGGTACGTTTCACAAAACACTATTCACAATTTTTACATGATTATCGATATTGATCTCCTACCAACGGAGCGCATACGAGCACTTCAAGAGGAAATAACGGGATTTTTGCTCGACCGGGTCATAGATCTCAAAGGAGAATACTATTACCCGCTACCGCCCCCATGAACCACTTGTCATCGTGCTCCGAAGGCACCAAGGCAACATGTACGAGAAATTGTATATATATATACATGTGTATGTGTGAATAATTAATGGTGGTGGTTGTGAGACATTCGATGATATATATTTATATATATGCGGTTCTACAAGAAAATCTATTTATATATATGCATAACGTGTACAGTATGTAGTATCCTAAAATACCAGCAAACAAAAAAGAATTAAATGGAAAACACAAAATTAATGGAAAAATAAAAAATAAAACCAAAACCCCCAAACATTTAGTACCGGTTGGTGTTACCAACCCATACTAATGGTCTACCAGCACCCGGGCCTGGCTCGTGCCACGTGGTGGCACTTTAGCGCCGGTTCGTGCCGAACCTGTAGTAAGGGGGGGGGGGGGGCTTTAGTCTCCACTCTTTAGTGCCGGTTGTAGAACCGGACTAAAGGGTCTTACGAACCGGCGCTAAAGCCTGGTTCTGCACTAGTGTAGTGCCACTGGTCACCAGCTTTAGGTCTCTTTAGGTCACTAGAGAAGAGAATTATGACACCAACCGTCGAGAGCGATCTTTGGAATATTGTCTCATGGATGGCCTTCCTTTTCACAGAGATCAGGTGAGCAAAAATCTCCAGGCCTTTAGCGTCAGTCTGATTGTTTGATGTTCACTTCTATCAGATGATGATGATAGCTTGAAGCGTTCAACCTATGGGCACCACGCAACTACGGAGATCAAAAGTTTGATGGTTGGAAGAGAGTTTATTCCCTGGAAGCTTGGACGGGAACATAATAGAGTTGCATATCATTCGGCAAATCGCAGTCGCAACAAATGTAGCACCCATGTTTAGCTACACAGAGAAACCCATAAATAGATGAAATTTTACCTCTGGGTTATAATCCTCTAATTATGGAATAAAACTCTCATATTCCTCGCAAAAAGTAAAATAAAAAAAGGGACGGAGAGTTAAAGTGTCGATCAACTTTTTTTTAGAACTTATATTCTTCTTCTTTATTTTTTTAGGGGATTTTTTTTTGAGACAATTTAGGGGATTTTTTTTGAGACAATTTAGGGGAAAAATCCATCGTCGTGGGCTTTGTCGTCGCTTTCACGGCCCGCACTACGTTTCATTCACTAGGGCAAGACGAGCCTCAGGCCCTCAGCCCACCACACACACCCCGAAGCCGCATGAGTAGTAGGGCAAGACGAGCCTCAGGCCCTCAGCCCACCACACACACCCCCACAGCCGCACGAGTAGGGCGAGATGAGCAACGCCCGCTCGCCGTCGGCGGCGCCGGCGCCGCTGGACGACGACGACCTGCTGCCGGAGATCCTCCTCCGCCTCCCGCCGCAGCCGTCCTCCCTCCCCCGCGCATCCCTCGTCTCCAAGCGCTGGCGCAGCGTCGCCTCCGACTCAGCCTTCTCACGCCGCTTCCGCCGCCACCACCGCCGCAACCCTCCCCTCCTCGGTTTCTTCCGCATCGAGCTGAGGGGCCGCTTCGAGCCCCGCTTCGAGCCTTCCCTCGACGCCCCAAATCGGGTCCCACCCGAACGCCTCTCCTGGCGATGGAACGAGGGTGACGACTGCTACGACCTTGTTGGATGCCGCCATGGCCTCGTGCTAGTCCTCAACAGAGCGCACACGCAGGTCCTGGTCTGGGACCCTGTCACCGGCGACCGGCACCGCGTCGCCGTTCCCCCGGGGTTCAAAATTGCTGGAGCCCCGATCAGCGGGACGGTGCTTCCGGGTGCCGGAGACGACGACCACTTCCAGGTGGTCTTGGTAGGAACTGATGGTGAGGAGGGACAAATTACAGAAGCGATTGCCTACGTTTACTCGTCGGAAACTGGTGCGTGGGGCGATCCCATCTCGACACCGCTTCCATCCAAGCATGCCATAGTTTCTGTCAACAAGACTGCTGTGATGGTTGGGGATTTCATTTACTGGTTGCTCAAATCGGATGAGATTCTTGAGTTTGATCTTGATAGGAAGAGGCTATCCTTGATACCTGTGCCTGCGTGCTTGGATTTAGGGAGCGGCAGTTTCTTCTTCTCAGTTATACGGGCAGATGGCGGTGGGCTTGGTTTCATCTTTTTGTCAGGCTTCAATGCCCAATTGTGGAAGAGGAAGACCGATTCTGATGGTGTTACTTCATGGGTGCTGGAAAAAACTATTGAAATTGATAGGTTACTTCCTCCGGAGGATGTAGAGGCGAGACGGTCCCTAATGATACTAGCGTATGCCGAAGACAATGACACGGCTCTCATGTGGACAGGTGTTGGTCTCCGTGGTCGTATCTTCACGATGCAGCTTAAGTCATTGAAGTTTGAGGAACTCTTGCGAAACACCACCTTTGGTTACTTTCACTTATTCGAAAGTGTCTACGCTGCAGGTAATAGCATGCTTTACATCATGGGTATAAAAAACTAAGTTGATTTTCGATAATTGATTGAAGGAATTGCCATGCACACCCTTTCGTGTTAAGCTAACAATTTTAAGCAGTGACATATTACTTCTTTTTCTTTTGCTGCTTGATGACCTTTCAAAATATTGTGATGATGTTCTCTAGTGTTCTATTCTGATGCTTGCACGGTGCTGTTTATGTAATGATTATGATCTAGAAAATACATGTTAGTGCTATCTATTTTATTTTATGTTCAGGCGGTCAGCTCAATTGACCTACAGTTAGCCATTTTGTAATACTTGTGGTTCAAGTCAGAGCTAGCAAACTATATTTCACTTTACTACATGAACATTCTTTACTACAAGTATAGGTAGCTCAATCACTTTTGTTGCTAGGATTATTAGCTTGTTCCTTTCAGGCTAATCACTTTAGCCATTTTGTAATACTTGTGGTTCAAGTCAGAGCTAGCAAACTATATTTCACTTTATGACATGAATATCCATACAATAAAATAATGAATACACGGATTGGCAAACTCTTTTTGTAATAATCGAACTAAATTTGACTGTTGCATGCGTATTGACATATGCAAGAACTGTATAATGGTCGTTTAAGCGTATAGCTGCTGTGCAGTTTCTCTCTCAAGATAAGATACTACAACAGTGTGAAGTTGAAGACAACTCCATGAAAACTTGCTTGAACAAACTGAAATGTCAAGTAGGTAGCTCAATATGTACATTGGAAGCTTAAAGCTAGTTCTATTTCTTTCGTTCAATATTGTTATCTCTGACCATGCTACTAATCTTAAATTCATTATGATGCTTTTGTTTGAAATTTGCATATGATAGTTCATTTTATCACTTTTAGGGGAGTCCCTGCTTTGAGTAGCAAGGTACCTGGGAAAACTAATAATTTCATTTCATTTTTCAAGCCAAATTTACTCGAAAAAGATAATCTAAATCTGAATAATGAATAATCTCAATCACTTTTGTTGCTAGGATTTATTAGCTTGTTCTTTTCAGGCTAAATTTATTTGAAGATTAATTATATCTGAATAGTCTTGTTCACTTTTGTTACTAAGATTTATTGGCATAAATATTTTTTTTGTTTTTCCAATTTTGTGTGGAGTGAGCTTAATAAATTCTTGATAAGTTGTCTATCCACACAAGGTAATAGTTCGAGTGTGCATCTTCATTTTTACATAATCAGTTTGTTTTTGAAATATTCAGTAAATTTGTCAGTAGGTCTGGTTTTGTTTACCTTTTCGTAATATTGTCTCAAAGTTTTTTTTAAACTACAACTCTGAGTTACTGAGTTTATCTAAATATTGTGATGTCGTATCATGTATGTTTGGCTTTTCATTGATCATTTGAAAGTTTACGTTTGCAGAAACATGCATTGGTGGTGGAGCTGGTATTTTGCACAACACATAAGATGATTGCCCTGTTAGATATGCTATTGTGATGTACTAGTTGAGCAGGTAAGCCTATCTTCTACATGTAGGTTGGGGTAGTTGAGCTCTTAAGAAAAATGTATTAGTTTCCCTTTTATTGCCATTTCTCAAGTACATGAGAGGAGTCAAAGACTTTCTCTACAACTCTTTGCTTAGTTGTTGCCCACCCACTTGGCCACCTCTTGTCACGCTTTCATGGCAGACTGCATATTTGATCTTTTCTTGACACCCTGCTTCCTCACCCCTTCATAAGCAGCTCTCCATTCTCTTCCTCATGCCTTTGCCCACCTACCTTCTCTTTTATTTGCTGATGTTCTACCCCCACTCCAATGGATGTGCTCTTTCCTTACCTTCCATGTCCCTGTCCATCCAGCTACCTTGATTTTGGTTACCCCTTCCTTAGTACTCCCCCAGTTCCTTCTGTTAGTGCAGGTTCTTCTCCCTCCAGCCCCTCAGATGACTGATGCCTTAGGATCCTTACCCTTTCTAGGCATATGTTCATCTCTGCTCATAGATGAGAATGTTGTCATGTTACTGCGGATGCATCTGGTCCGCCCGATGGCCAGGCGCGCTCTATGAATGGGTCCGTAGGTGCAGATGGTGACGGCCGAGATGGCTCTCGTCGGGACCACTCCAGCTCGCCTGGTGCGAGGACGACGCCGACGAGTCCCCGGGGCCAGATGGGCTCCCAGTGGCTCGTCGCGGGGTGCGGGACCGGCGGCGCCCACAGAAGACCTAGGGGTGGATGACTTATCGCGATTACTGCACTCCTGGAGGAGGAGTCGGTCCTTCCTCTTTGGCGCCTCGGTCGCCTTGCTCCATGCCTCTCCCGAGCCCTCCGGCCCCATCGGCGATGTGGGTGGTTGCTTGGGGGCCGAGAGTGACACCAGCAGCGTCTGCCTCGACGTCTGCCCCCCGTCCTCGCCACAGCTGGCGTTGCCCGTGGCCGCGGCGGTCTCCTTGCCTGCCCCGCCGGTCCCTCCTTCGGCGGCTCTGGTGTCTACAGCGCCGGCGGCGGTGGCGCCGCCGAGTCGTCCTTCACGCGGCAAGGGGCGTCCATGCTCATCTTCGTCGCCTGCCATGCTGACGCGTAAGAGCGCTCGTCTGGTGGCTCGCCCAACGCGGTGGGGAAGGCTCTGTGGCGTGTCGCGACACGCAAGCTCGACCTAGGTCCGTCTCATTCGCTGTCTTCTGTTCCTGCTTTGACTGATGATGATGTGCCCGACTTCTCTGTCCTGGCGGGTGTGCCTCTCGGCCATTTAGCCAAAATTGCGGTGGACTCCGCCATTGTTTTTCGAGGGGAGAAAGGCCCTGCCCTGGAGTAGATCGCGGCCATCCAGGCCAAGGAGGTACTGGAGGGTTGCCTCGTGATGGCTAGAGCGAGGGCCACTTAGGAATCCTTGGAGGTGGCTCCCAACACGCCTTGGCCCCCGGTCCGTGGGATGCCCGACCCTCTTCCTCCGGACGAGGTCCGGGGCCACACTAGGTCTCGTACTGCCCAACTCCGTCGCGCGCTTAGCCGTCCACCACTGTGGGGGTCTAGGGAGGACCCCTTGGTCGACTAGATGCTTGCTCTCTTTTGGAACCTGCGGGGCTTCGGGAACGAGGGCCGCTGCAGGCAACTTGTCGAATACATGAGAGAGGAGAACATAGACATCGTTGCTGTTCAGGAGACTATGAGACTTGAGTTCTCCTTAGCAGAACTGGAAGGTCTAAGTAGGCACTTGTTTGCCTGGCACTGGCTGCCTTCTAGTGGAGTGGCTGGACACTCTGGGGGCATCCTTCTAGGTGTGAAGGATGCGACCTTCGAGGTTGGATCCATGGACTGGCGCGAGTTCCTCGTGGGCATGGAGGTCTGGGAAAGAACGATCAACTTCAAGTGGGAAGTGATCGTGGTGTATGGGCCCACGGACCATAGGCGATCCCAATCTTTCCTCAACAAGGTCCACACGGAAGTATCGGCCGCCTGTCTCCTGGTCATCATAGGAGGTGACTTCAACCTCATTAGAGCTTCGTCTGATAAGAATAATGCCCGGATCGACGGCCCGGGCATGCAGCGTTTCAATGATTTGATCGCTGATCTCAGTATACGAGAGTTGGATATGGTTGGGGCGAGGTTTACATGGACAAATCGTCAGTTGGACCCGACTCAGAGAGTCCTGGACCGAGTGTTAATGTCCCCGGAGTGGGAACTTCGGTTCCCACTTGCGTGCCTGCAGGCCATCACCCGCATCGGCTCGGACCATGTACCCCTACTTCTTTCCTCGAGTGATGACCGACCTCGGCCGCCCCCGCGGTTCCTCTTCGTGTCCTATTGGCTCCGGCAACCCGGGTTCATTGAGGCGGTGAATAGTCACTGTATGGCCGCGCGGTTGGAGCCACATCGTCAGATGTCGGTTGTGGACGAGTGGCACTTCTTGGCCAAGCGATCTAGACAGTTCATGAAGGGCTGGGGTGCCAATGTGGGACGGGACCTCAAGATCCAGAAGGGGGCCCTTCTCGAGGAGATTCGGGTTTTGGACCTGAAGGCCGACACTGCATGCCTCCCCCCGGAGGAATGGGCTCTCCGCTATAGCTTAGAAGACGACTTGCTGGAAATCTATCGCAAGGAGGAGGAATATTGGCGCTAACGAGGTTCCATTAATTGGATCCTATTCGGGGACGCAAACACATCGTACTTCCAGGCGATTGCCAATGGCTGGCGTCATAGATGTACCATTCCCCTTCTTTGGAAAGGGGATCGGTTGATCCAAGATCCGGACGAGATTCGGGACTCATGTGGATGGCTTTTATAAAGCCATGTTTGCCGCAAGAGATCGTGGCGGCACAGCGTTTGCTGACTCTATCTGGGAGGGGCCCCAACGAGTCTCGCAGGAACAGAATGGGATGTTGTTGGCGGAATTCTCAGAAAAAGAGGTGGCTTCCATAATAAAAGGGATGAATCCCGCGTCGGCCCAGGGACCGGATAGTCTCCCGGTCCGGTTCTTCCAGGTGTTCTGGCATGCTATTAAACACCAAATCCTTGCGTTTTTTAGGGAATTCGCTCAAGGCGTGCTCGACCTGACCCGGTTGAACTATGGTATCATCTCTCTGATCCCTAAGGTGCCTATCACAGTGATCAATGTGATATTTTCGGATTCTTGCTAAAGGGTACGCCAATAGGGCAACCCTTCTAGCTTCCAAAATCACCCACCTGAACCAGTCCGCGTTCATTAAGGTTTGGTATATCTTGGATGGGATCCTGGTACTCCATGGGGTTATTCATGAAGTGAAGAGGAAACATCTCAAAGAGGTCTTCTTCAAGATCGACTTCCATAAAGCCTCGATATGGTCCATTGGTCCTTCCGTCGGGAGGTGTTAGGAGGATGGGTTTTGACCCCCACTGGACCGGGAGGGTCATGCAGCTTGTGATGAGTGGCCGGTCGGCCGTTAACATCAATGGGGAAGTATGCCCTTACTTCCAAACGGCGCAAGGGGTGCGTCAAGGGGACCCGCTCTCCCCCTTTTTATTCAACTTGGTGGTTGATGCCCTCGCGGCAATTTTAGACTCGGCCAAGCGAGCAGGTCATATCAAGGGTATTTGCGTGCACCTGCTCGCGGGAGGGGGTCTCACCCACCTCCAATACGCGGATGACACGATCTTGATGGTGGAGAGGTCGGACGCAGACATCCAACACCTCAAGTTCTTGTTACTATGCTTTTAGGAGATGTCCGGCCTAACGGTCAACTTCAACAAGAGTGAGGTGATGGTCTTGGGATAACCCGAGGAGGAGAAATGGCGAATCGCCAACCGACTGGGCTCCTTCCCGACGACTTACCTTGGTATGCCCGTTAGTGACACCTGTATATTAGGAAAGGACCTTTGACCGACGGTGTCCAAGGTCCAATATCGGGTTAAGTCGTGGCAAGGGAGCTGGCTCTCCAAGGCAGCTCGGTTCATTCCAATCAACTCTTCGATGACCAGCTTGCTTATGTACCCCATGGGATTCTATAGTTTGAACGAATCCCTTCATCAAGATATAGCTAAGTACTAGTCGAGGTTCTTCTGGGCGGGAAAGGATAATAAGCAGAAGTACCACATGGTGAAATGGTCGGAGATTTGCAAACCAAAGGACCAGGGTGGCTTGGGCATTATCTCATCCAAGCAGATGAACATTGCACTCCTTTCCAAGTGGCTATGGAGGATTACTTCAGGGGAGGGCGGGCTCTGGTTGGATATCATCAACGCAAAATACTTGCGTGGCCAGGGCCTAGCGTTTGCGCAGAAATCGGGGGCTCCCAGTTCTGGCAAACGATCATTCAGCTATTGCCGGTCCTCCGCATCGACTCTTCCATTTCGGTTGGTGCTGGTACCACCACCCTCTTTTGGTTAGACCGATGGTCCGGCCCCCAACCTTTCGCCATCCGATTTCAACCACCGTTCAACATATGTGTGGATCCTAACCTCACCGTCGTGGCTGCCCTGCATGATCTAGGCTGCATCGCATTCCGGCATACCTTCGGTCCCATAGAACGGGACCTCTGGGATGACCTTATCGCCTGTGTGGCTCTCCACACCCCGACGCTTGGGCCGGATTCGACGCAGTGGGACCTCGAGCCGACATGTCGATTTTCCACTAAATCTCTTTATCGGGCGATCCTCACCACCCCAGGCCCGATAGAGCTTAATCTCCTTTGGGAGATTAAACTGCCACTGAAGATTAGGATCTTCATGTGGCAGTTAGTTAGGGGCTGCCTACCCTTCGGCACGGAGGTTCTTAAGCGCAACGGCCCTTCCGACGGGCTATGCCCCCTTTGTTCGGTCCCTGAGGACTCGAACCACATCTTCTTTGTGTGCCCCTCGGGAAGATTTTTGTGGAGCTGCCTTCGTGAGACGGTGGGTGGCGGTTGGTGCGATGACAACATCCCAGATATGTTTGCGGAGGTGCTCACATTTCCTAGTATTGAGCAACCCTCCTTATGGGTGTTGGTGGGGTCGCTCTTATGGACATTATGGAATGTCCGTAATAAGCTGGTGACTGGGCATATTATCCCGCTGCATGTGACTGACGCAATTTACAAATTGTGTGGCTTTCTACAGCTCTGGAGGCCGCTTAGCAAGCGCCATGACCGCATCTACATCGACAGGACAATCGCCGCGCTCCGCTCCTCCGCATCCTGGCTCACGCCACCGCTCCCACCGCTACTTCCGCCGCCTCCACCAAAGCCAGCCTAGATTTCGTTTATGCTTTTGGGGCTTCTTGTGCTGATCCGCCAGCAAGACCTTTGTCCCTCGTACTACTTTGTGTGTGTTTGCTGTGGTCCGCTGGACGTAACCTTGCTACCATGCTTTTGTCGTGGCCGTTGCTTTATAATATAAAGCAGGGGAACCCTTTTTCATCGAATGCTGTCATGTTTAGTGGTAGTATAACTAAATACATCCTTTTTCATGTGCTTTATGGAGCTCTCTACTGTTTAACTTGTACCATTTGCTAACATTGCCTTTGATTACTTTTCTTGGTTATGGATCTTTTGTTTCCTCTCATTTACTTTATAGTTTATTTATACGGGTTCATAGCTATGCCATTTTCTCAGCATGTCTCAGAATGTGTATGTGTAGGCATGTAGCTATGCTTTGTGGCAGTCTATTTTCTCACATTCGATCATGTTTCAACACTTCATATTAAATAGATGGTCAAAATGGCATATGGCTAGATTCACCCTAAATATTTCATCATGAATTGCATCTTTGACTAACCTATTATCATTAAAAGTGGAGAAAAGTCCACATTTCAATCCCGAACTAACCAGTCGGTTCGGTTTACAACCCTTATATTCAAAACCAGTCACATTACACCCTCAACTTATCACGTAGTTCAAAAGACAACCTTTGACTTAGTTTTAGGCTAGTCAAACCGGTTTTGACCGAGTGAAAACTGACTAGGCAGCCAAGTCAGCAGCCACACACACACATATTCTAACCTAGACCCCTCTCTACCTCTGTCTCTTTGTTCGTTCACCCCAGCCCCAACCCAATCTCGCTGCCGCTTGGGTCACCTAGTACGCTATGGTCCGCCGCTGCACCACCTCCGCCGCCGGTGACCGAAGACCAGCAGCGCTGCCACACCACCGCCAGGTCCCTTCTTTTCTCCCCCCTCTTCTCCTTAACCGCAACCCTGACAAGCTGCTACAGCTGCTGCCGCCGGTGAGCTGCTGCTACTGCTAACCTGGGTGAGCTGTTGTTCCTTCTTCTGTTGCCGCCGGCGAGATGCTGCTGCTGCTAACCTGGGCGAGCTGCTGCTACTTCTTTAGCTGCCCCCGGTGAGCTGTGGTTGCTACTGCTCCCGCCGCTGTTGAGGTACTGCTGCTGCTGCCCCCGTCGCCGTTGAGGTGCTGCTGCTGTCACCCCCCTGGGGTGGGCTTGTCCGGTTTGTCGAGGTGCGGAGATCGCATCCACGAGTGCTCATCGTAGTCGATGAAGACTGAGGGAGTCCTGGACTAAGGGGTCCTTGGGCTGCCGGCCTATCTCTTATGGGCCGGATAGGTGGGCCGCTCTGGATCCGTTGCTAAAGGGCCGAACTACAAACAACTCTGTATTCAAGAAGGAAGCCTCTAAAGCCTTGGCGTATCCTCCAAGTCAAGTTGGCGTGTTTATTCCGTAACGATATAACTGACCATGTGTAACCCTAGGCACCCTTGCTGTCTATATAAACCAGAGGGTTTAGTCCGTAGAGGCTAGAAGAACCATCATCCTACTCACCTAGGGTTTAGTTCATCTGATCTCGTGGTAGATCGACTCTGTAACCGTCATATACATATCAATACAATCAAGCAGGACGTAGGGTTTTACCTCTTCGAGAGGGCCCGAACCTGGGTAAATACCGTCTGTGTGTTCTCATGTTCCCATCGATCTAAGATCCACAACTCGGGACCCCCTACCTGAGATCCGCCGATTTTGACACCGACATTGGTGCTTTCATTGAGAGTTCCGCTGTGTGACCTCCGAAGGATCGATGGCTCGCCTAGTCATCAGCAATGGCGTCCGCAACAGGGATGTTTTCGTCCCCGGACAGATCTTCGCATTCGGCAGCATTGTGTTGCACGCCGATCCGACCGGCCACCTCGGCTAGGTCGAAAGTTTTACCCCCGATCAGGAGATCAAGGTTTGGGAACCTAGAGTTTGTCGCCAACTCCCGGGGAGATCTTATTCTGACAAAGTTTTCGGCTCCCCTTGAAGAGCCCGCAAATCCCGACGCCTCGACTTCGGGAACGACAAACCCCACAGCTGAGACTGCCTCCACCTTGGGTCCGGCCTTAAAGCCCGGTCCAGACGATGCGACCGAATCTGCTTCGGCCGTATACTATCCGGACGCGACTTCGAACGCCCCGGGAACAACAATACTACGGGTCGACCCCAAATACTCCAAGGGCATGGACGCAGCTGACCTTTCGTCATCAAACGAGATATTAAACCGGATTCAAGCCATGGGGATTTCTGACGGCCGATCCTCGGTCTATGACCAGATTGGGCATAGACCCGACTTTAGGGAAATTTACGCCACGCCTATCACACACCTGGTCGCCATCGTCGAAGATTTGGTCGAAGGCTCCCCCTCACGATCACCGGAGTTGAATACGGATTATGTTCGGATTTCCGACCATCAGGTCCAAGCCTCTAGCTCAGAATCTGATTTTCGTCTCGAAAAGAGCCCGGGATCAAGCCCCGATTCAGCGCGTGACCTTGAGTCCATGCGACCGTGCCCGGTCGACAGTCCGGATCCCAAGCCTGGCGCGCCGGATTCCGCGATGGTGCAAGACACAGCTGCCAAGGCTCCGGACTCGCAACCTTTTGACATGCAATTTTTTGCCACCCACCCCCCATGTCGAGTACTCCCCAAGTAAGTCGGGGAGACCCGGCATATGGGATCTGATGTATGTAAAGCAACATCCCGACGAAACGGTCCACCACTTCTGGGCCAAATTCCTCCTTGTCAAAAACAGGATGGCGGACTATAGCGGCCAGGAAATCATAGCGACCTTCCGGCACAACGTCCGAGACGAAGGAATCTTAAACTGCCGAGACTAAGGGGTCCTCGGGCTACCGGCCCATCTTTGATTGGCCGGTTAGGTGGGCCACTCTGGATCTGTTGTTGAAGGGCCAAACTACAAACAACTCCGTATTCAAGAAGGAAACCTCTAAAGCCTTGGCGTATCCTCCAAGTCAAGATGGCGTGTTTATTCCGTAATGATAACTGACCATGTGTAACCCTAGGTACCCCTGGTGTCTATATAAACCAGAGGGTTTAGTCCGTAGAGGCTAGAAGAACCATCATCCTACTCACCTAAGGTTTAGTTCATCTGATCTCGTGGTAGATCGACTCTGTAACCGTCATATACATATCAATACAATCAAGCAGGGCGTAGGGTTTTACCTCTTCGAGAGGGCCCGAACCTGCGTAAATACCGTCCCTGTGTTCTCCTGTTCCCCATCGATCTAAGATCCACAGCTCGGGACCCCCTACCTGATATCCGCCGGTTTTGGCACCGACAAAGACGACAAGGCAGCGCAGTTGTCGTTGGGGTCAACGCTCCCATGGTCACTTACGTCCGTTGGGTGGCCGGGGCGTTCGCAGCGACGAGGCAATTACGACATGGTTGTTGGAGGCACCGATTTCCGTCTACTCCGGCGGCAATTGCTGGCCGGAGTTGGACGAGGTTAGGCGGCGGAATAGAGCAGAGCAACGAGACATGGGGATGGGAGGGCGTGCACTTCATGATGGAGGTGAGAAGTCTAAGAGACTGCCGGATTATATACTACTCTCTCCGTTCCTAAATATGAGTGTTTCTAGAGATTTGAATATGGACCACATACGGATGAATATAGACATATTTTAGAGGGTAGATTCACTCATTTTGATGCGTATGTAGTCCAGATTAAAATCTCTACAAAGACTTACATTTAGGAATGGAGGGAGTACACCGGATAGTGGAGGAAGAAGCATATTAGACTGACATGTTGGACCCACCACTCCTTTATTAAATTATACAATATATGCTTACTACAATGCCACATCAACATTGACTTGGTCAAAACCGGTTTGACCAGCCCAAAAGCTAGTCAAGGGTTGTCTTTTGAACTACGTGGTAAGATGAGGGTTTAATGTGACCGGTTTTGAAGATGAGGGCTGTATGGTTAGTTTGGGGTTGAAATGTGGACTTTTCTCTTAAAAGTGGTAGGCAGTATTTTTTTCTGGTGTACAGAGCAAAAAAGATGACATATTTGTAGATTAAAGGAATTGTATGTACTGATAGGATGATGCACGATCATTTTCTTGAGGCTTCTACTGCATGTATTTTGTTAAATTTGATCTGTTAGCAAATAGCTAGCTCGTACATATCTGAAAAGTACGATTACGTTCTCAAATCCAAATGTTTCTCCTTTTCTACTCAATGAACCCCTCATATGCCCATGATAACAAAGAATGTTCCAAAATGATTTGATAAAGCTAGGCTGTTCAGAATTCCCCTCTAATGGACTTATTTTAACCACTAATATTTAGCCTATACTAAGATCAAATGTAGGCAAAAACTTGATGGCGGCATCAGAATTTCCTAGCATGCCACTATTCTACAAATCACCTATCGCTTCTTTATGTCTATATTGTTGGCATTGTGTTAATGCTGAGGGGATCCACAACTGGAGCTTTTGGTTCAAGTCCATAATACTAGTGAAGCCAACTTTTACTGTTTGAGTCATACAAAAATTGTGAGATATAATTTTAACAGCCTCTGCGTACAAATTGATTTGATTGATTAAACTGATTGCTCCACAGGTACCTAGAATTACATTCTGGTGGCTGATCTGCGGAAGTGGATTTGTTTTGCTCCATTGTGGTCCTTCCATTCTGCATGATGTGCATGTGGGGTCTTGTGTGGACACTAGTCAACTGCTTGAAGACATATCTCGCAAAAAAAAAAAACTGGTTGAAGACAAAGTATTGGCCCTGTCAGTAATCTCGTCGATCATTTTTTTATGCTTGCAGGACGTTTTGTGGCAGGCAGTCAAAGTGTCGGTTGCGTCACTGTTTGCTTATGTGCCCGTTGTGTCATATCGGGATATGAAATTTAAATCACTGCTTGTGTTTTGTTCCATGACGCCATTTATGGCGGTGTGTGTACATGCATGTTGTTATATTCTTATTAGATGAAACTTTGTGTCGAAAAGGTATCATTGCTGCAGTGATGCTATTATGACTTGAATTTGTATTATGATCAAGCTGGTGTCTGAAACTCTGAATCACATTGCTGTTTTAGCCGTCTGCTGTTGCATGTGCTTTTTTTTCCTAGCCCTTGATTATGATGCTGCTGCTGCATAATATCCAACGCATGATCAAAATCCATATGGATCGGAGGGAGTATTATTTATAGCTATGCTTTATGTGAAGTCTAATTTCTCCAGTTTTGGGCTTTTGGCCAGGCCACTATGCATATTTAATACTTATTAATATCCAACACATGATCAAAATTGGATGACTATATATGTTTACTGATTTATTATCATCAAAGCAGTCATGAAAGTATACGTACTACTTGATGCTGTGTAGACAACAACAACAATTATTTTGGGTCATATTAAACTTAATATGCGGAACAATGATTCTTAAACTAGTGCACTTGTCGAATAACAAAATAATACGAAACACCTTTCAGAAAAGTTGGGAAGTTGATTTATGCGAGATTACATGTATCATAACATTAGATGGAGGAACACAAAGGTGTATAGTTTTGTGTAGACAGAAATGTCAGGAAAAAAAATCAGTTGCAAGTGTAATCGAATTGAGAGAGGAAATATGACACTGTCGGATGACACAACAACATTCAATTAAAACCTCATTTACTCATTGCAGCATATATTCTCCAAAGGCTAGCAGCAAACCACGAGAGCAAATATGACATTATCTGATTATTCACAACACCTAGTTTTCCATCCCACGATACGTCTCTCAACTTCATTTACTCCGCGGAAACAAGCCAGCGGTAGCCACCAAGCAGCTTCAAGTGCTACATTACTAATCGCTGTCTGAGCTCTCGCTGTCCGGATACGGGTAGTCAATACAAGTACTACTACCGCCGCCATATGCTTGGCTGCTTGGGTGAATAACAGGCTGATAGTTTTCGCATCCATAGCAATGGCCTAGAACGTAACATACAAGAAATAAAGAGTTAAACAAATATCAATACGAGGAAACAATGTAAGATTGCACTTAAAACATATTTGTGAACAATTGCAGCTGATGCAAACCTCATCAACAATAAGAAAACATGGGAATAATAATCAGGAAAGAAGCAATAGGAACAACTGCCAAGAAACGTACCTGCGTCATTTTCCCCAACTATACAGCACATGATCACATCATTCTCACTCCGAAAGTCGAGGTTAACTTCAGAGAAGAATAGCAAGGTATTGTCGGCATCAGCAGAATGCTGGTCCTCAGGCTGCTTAGCTGTGAAGTTATAATGGGCCCCGGCTCCTCCAAACTCGGAAAATATAGATATCACTTTTACCTCCACCAGTTCAAACTGAAAAATCAGAATGGAAAGACACGTTTAAAATGGATAATCAGGCTGAAAAGCCATCCCAATTGCTACAATCTCACATACACAGAGATAGAGAGGAAGACCTTGGTGTTGTTTGCTCTATTGTATTTACGCAGGGCCACCTCCGCGTGGTAGCGTGCAGCCTTTTGTTTTGCCGCGACTCTTCTTTCACGGCGAGCATTCCTCACCTCCAGAGGTTTCCTTTGTTTCATTACAACTGGCCTTCCAAGGGAATTCAGGTCACCATGGTAAGTCGACTTCGGGAGTTCAGGGAAAGGGAACCGAAACCTCCAACCATGTTCCTTCATGTTGATACCTTCAGGAGTGCTCCTCTCCTTGGACATCCAACCAGCTCGACTACTGGGTCATTATTGTGGACAGATTGTTATGCCATAAGGAAAGAACAAATCACACGCACTGCACCGTATTGCATTAAAAATGTAAGTGTAGCATTTACCCAGTTGCTTTTCGTTCATGATGAAGGTGCATGCAGAGTTCTTGAAACATGATTAAAACTTGTCGGGTATGTTTGGAATCAAAATTTGACATGATGAATTGGACAGCTGCCAGGTGTGGATACTGGATAAAAACAGCTGAATGGAAGAAACGGGCGTACCACAATGAGAGCAAAACATGAGGTTCTGATATCATCATCTTGGAACTAGTTGCTGAGCCTTTCAGCACAATTCTAAGCCTGTCATCGATGCAGTTTGCAGTGTAGTATGGTTTTTAGAAGGAACAAAATTCAGCTAACATATGAGTTACGGGAGGAATTGTGTTAACCATTTTGCAGGAAAAATAGTTTGGAATATAAACAATGATGGACCACTTAATACTGGGAACCAGAGAATTTGCGGTGTCAATCTTGCAATGACATTCCAGAATGCCGAACGAAGATGCACAATGGTGTTGAAATTTGAATAGAGATCAATCGAAAAAAAAAAGTAAAGAGGTTATGTGTTTTAACTTTCATACCTCCCTTTTGAAGGGGCGCATGAGACGGCAACTTGATGGTGGTGTTGCTTTGTCTCCTCTGCCTTGGCATTCAAATTCTCTTTAAACCTGAAACAGACATATGAGTTACATTTCAGAATGTCAAATGAACATTTCACCGATGCCGCCGCCCGCCCGACCTGCGGGTCAACCAGAAGTCGGGAGATTTGTACGTAGCTGACGCGTACAAGGGGCTCATACGGGTCAGGATAGACGGCGGGGAGGCCAGTCCGCCGTGCTGGTCAACCAGGTTGATGGTATTCCTCTCCGCTTCACCAATGGGGTCGACGTCGACCAAGTCACCTGCCAGGTCTGTTTCACTGACAGCTCGGTGAACTTTCAAAGCCCGCAACATGAGATGCTCATCATGACAGGGGACTTGACAGGCCGCCTCATTCCCGTCAAGTCCCGTCAGGCCGCTACGCCGCCCCGCAATTAGGCCCGCAAAACGCCCCGCTGGGCTGACCGCGTCGTTTATAGCGGGATTAAGCGGTCTGACCGCTTTGTCCAGCGGGAGTCCCGCATGTCCCGCTTCGCAAAAGAAAAAATGTTTCTTATCTCTCTCTTGCTTCCTCCGATCGGGACGACAGCCCTGCAAAATCGACGACCTACGTCCGCCTCCAAGTTGCATCCTCCGTAAGCGCGAGATTCATGTAACTCGGCTGTCCTGATGACACGGCCGTCGGGGGCGGCGGCGGCGCCAACTCCACAGCGAGGATGTTCTTCACCGACTCCCTCACGCGCGGCGGCAGCGGCCGCATCATCGAACAATTTCCTTTGTCAAGCAGTTCCAGCAGCCGAACAGCGTCGTCATGGCGCCACACCATGATGGACAGAGTGACAGACACGCCATGCACGCACGTAGGTCCAAAGTCCAAACTGACACCGGAGCATCTCAGTTCATTGGGCCTAGTTTACTGAATGACAGACACGCCACGCACGCACGCCATGCACGCTGCCCCGTTCATCGCAACTCGTATGCTCCCTGAGTTTACTGAATGGATCAGGTTCGGCTGCCTGACGGGACTTTGGCGGGATCATGCGGGCTGCCGCGCTGTCCACCAAAAGTTTAGCGGCGTGAGGCGGGCTGCCCGCGGTGGCCGCTAAAAACGCAGCCTCCCGCTTCGGTGTTTGGCGGGCAGCCGCAACCCGCCCCGCCTGCAACCTGATGTACGATCCATAGACATCGGATGTCAATGTGCTCCAAGCTGGGATGGCGTATCCAAATGGCGTCGCGCTCAGAGCCGACCGGATACACCTCATGGCCGCGTCTACTAGCCAGTGCAAGTCGTTGAGACACTGGATCAAAGAGGTCAACATAGGCACATCCACGCCCTTTGGTAAACTGCCAAGCTACCCACATAACATGAGGCCTGATAGGAAAGGAGGTTATTGGATGGCGTTACACCATGAGAAGAATGAGCTGCCCTTTGATCAGTGATAACCATCTTTTCGCTGTGAGGACCAAAGAGCCTGAAGCCAACCATGATAATGGAGAGAAACAATGGCAAACTTGGTTCGGTGGAGCTTTCTTAGAGCAACTTCAGCCACGCCCCCAACAGCCCCCACCCCCTCCCCGGACGACTTTTACGCGCCGGCGTCGAAAAAACGCCCCAGTCGCATCCCCGAGATGCCGAAATCCGCCGGCTCGGCCCGTTTTTGGGCCCGGCGATCGCAGGCCGAACCCGGCGCACTGGGGGCCCCTCAAGGGCTCCGGCGCAAGGGAAAAACACGCCTGGGCCACACTGTCAGGCGAAAAGTCAAGCCTATCGTCCAGATTCGCCTCCCACCCCCCCACGCGCTCGGCCACTGCCCTGCCGATCCCGGCGCCACCCACCGCCCACCACCGCTAGATAGGCCATTCCCCGCCGGAAAAGAGAGGAGGTTTTGCCGCGGTAGCCTCTCCACCACCGCCCGGGCGATTTTTCCGGCATTCCGGCCGCGCAGGGCAATGTACCGACGGATGTGCGCCCACCACGCCTGCAAGGTGTTCGGCGATTTGCCTGATTGGCAATGGACTCAGACGACGAGGAGGCGCTCACCGTGCTGCTGGAGGAGCAAGCCGATGCCGACGTCCAGGAAGAGGAACATCTCATGGTCCTCGCCGCCCTCGCTGGCCTGCTCGCTAGCAATGAAAAGCCGCGGCGAGGTGGCTCGGCGCCGGGGCGGATGAAAGCAAAGCACCGACAGCGTCTGGAAGGCTATCACATGCTCTACTCCGACTACTTCGCCAACGCTCCATTGCACGACGCCAACGTATTTTGGCGCCGTTATCAGATGAGCCGAAAGCTTTTCCTCAGGATTGTGAATTTCATCCGGGAGTTCGACAGCTACTTCGAGTGCAAGAAGGATTGCACCGGCAAACTTAGATTCACCTCAATCCAGAAGTGCACGACAGCGATGAGGATGCTTGCAGACAGAGCTCCCGGTGATTCACTCGACGACTATGGGCGCATGGCCGAGTCCACGGCCATTGAGTGTTTCTACAAGTTCTGCAGGGCAGTGGTGGCAGTGTTTGGACCGCAATACTTGCGAACACCCAATGCGGAAGACACTGCTCGGATCCTAACACAGAATGCAGCAAGAGGATTTTCTGGAATGCTTGGAAGCATCGACTGCATGCATTGGAAATGGAAGAACTGCCCATTTACTTGGGAGGGGATGTACAAAGGCGCCAAAGGTGGGTGCAGTGTGGTACTTGAGGCGGTGGCCACACATGACCTCTGGATTTGGCACTCCTTCTTCGGTATGCCAGGAACTCACAATGAGATCAACGTGCTACAGTGCTCCCCTGTCTTTGCCAAGCTTGTTGAAGGTCATTATCCTCCGGTGAACTTCAAGGTCAATGGGCGGCACTACAACAAGGGGTACTACCTAGCTGATGGTATCTATCCGAGATGGTCTACATTTGCGAAGACTATCTCAAACGCTGTGCCAGGAGGCAAGAAGTCCCACTTTGCCAAGGTTCAGAAGGCTTGCAGGAAGGATATCGAGCGGGTATTTGGTGTGCTCCAATCTCGATTTGCTGTTGTCCGGTACCCTGCTCAGACCTGGTCGAAAGATCAAATGTGGGAGATCATGACTTGCTGTGTCATCTTGCACAATATGATCATTGAGAGCGAGCAGGAAGAGTCAGTGTTTGACACTGAACCATACTACAGGCAGGGTCCTCTTGCCCAAGTTGATCACTAGCTACCGGCACCCTGGACTGCCTACCTCAATATGTGTCAGGAGATCCGAAACCCACAGGTGCATCAACAACTGCAGCAGGATCTGGTGGAGCACCTATGGAGGATCAAGGGCGACGCCTAGCTTGACGTGTGATGAAATATGAGTTTTTATTTGTTGAACTATATAATTTGTATTGACTATTTGTTGTTGAACTATTTGTTTTTTATTATTTTTTGTGATGAACTATGTGATAAAAAATTACTTATGTTGAGAATTCGCGCCGAACCACGCCGAATATGGGCCGGTTCGTGTCGATATCGGGCCTTTTTTCGCTGAAAGTGGGCCGAAAAGCGGAAAAAAATGGGCTGATATCGGCGCCTGTGGATGACCTGGGTGCGACGGCTGGGTGCCCAACCACCTCCAGAGCCGATTATACCGCCGGCTCGCCCACAGGCGGCGATTTTTATGCCTCCTGGGGGGCCAACGGGTGAAGATGCTCTTACATCGGTATATTTTTTTAGGAAAGCCATCATGGCGGATTTTTAGTTAAATGCGTGTAGAGAACAGTAGATATATGATGGATTTTGTTTCTTATTCTTACCGATAGATGTAATTTCCAATTTCTTTTTCGGTCAGATTACCTATTGTAATCCACATTTTTCGTTAGCAAATCATTTGTTATTTCCTTCAATTTAACGTGCAGAAAAGGTAATTTCTACCACGTTCTTGTAACTTGCTACCATGCCACCTTCATTCGGATGAATCTTTCAGATGCAAAGCAAAAATTGCTTGTTCTTGTGGTTCCTGTAGCTGAGCAGAGAGAAATTACTATGACACACTGAGTCAACTAACAAAAAAGATTCCCCTCACAAAAAAAAACTAACAAAAAAGATTCGCCACAAAACAAAAAACTAACAACACCCTGAAGGTCTGTTACTTTAAACGGCTAGTGTGAACGAGAATAAAAAAGATGTTAAATAAAGCGGCGAAGGTTGACATAACCATCCGATGGATAGACAGACCCGATAAATTATTTGTTCGCACAAATAACATGCAAGATATGTGAATAGTAGTGAGATGCCGATACGCACATACATAAATACATACATACATAGACACACATATATATTCCAATATGGTAAATGCTTGATCGATACAAATTCATACCACTACACAATGTACGATACAATTAAAATAGCAAGGTATTCTCTGTTTTTAACACAGTACAGGCACAGACGCTCATACAAATGCACATACACTCACCCAGAGCATTCTCCGTTGTGGTATATACATTTAGCGCCTCTGTAGGATCGGCCAGCTGCCTGAGCGCAGCTGCCAGAGCACGCGGGGTGGTTTCTCACTAGGGGCTTAAAATCGATACCCACCGCGGCTGCGAGGAGGAGGAGGAGGACGATGGCCGCCAACAGGGCAGCACGGCTCTTCCTCTCCATGACTTGCTCTCGGTCTGTCGATTCTAGTAGCTAGCTAATAATCTGGAGACGCTTGCTTCAACGGGGCTGCCGTTTATAAGGAGGAGAGGTGAGGTGAGCTAGCAGAACGGTGGCATGTCATATTCCACCGACGGAAGGCCTCGTGACCATCTGCCAGCCTGCATGCAGCCACGGCACGTGGCGCACCCGTCGTCCTTAGCGGAGTTAATTGCACGTTGGTATCACACTTGCGCACCTACTCACGAATCAATACCATTAGTCATTTTTTTTGCCATGCAGTACCAACTCTAAGCCTAAGTGTTGCAAAACAGTCTAAATCGCGTATAACAGTGTATTGACGCTGTATCTGACCGACGGGACCCCCTGACAGGTGATGACGTGGCAATTTTTTTGCAAAAAGACCCCGAGTTTTTATTTAATCACTTATATATCCCTGGTTAGCCAGAAAAGGGTCCTGCCGAAAAAATAATTAACCAGAGCACGCAGCCGGGATTCGAACCAGCGACCAGGCTTTCGCACAGAGCGCTCGGTACCGCTGCGCTACAGCACCAATTGTGTCATATTGCACGCGTATGTCCTCTTATACAATCGGCCGTTTTTTGTATTTTACAAACTACAGAATTAAAATTTAATCGCGCGCTCGCCTGCCGCAAATCGAACACTTGCCAATCTGCTCGCAACATGCGCTCGCTACCGCTGGACCACTGCATCACTTGCGTCAACTCGCACGCGTACGACTTTGTATACTTTCGACTGTTCCGTTTTTCGTATGACACTAAAAAAAATACTACCCATATTCGAATCCGCGCACTCCCTGCCGCTGCACTACTGCAACATTTGCTTCATATAGCACACGTGCAACTTTTTATACTTTGGGCCATTCCATTTTTGGAGTCCGAAATTGTTCTGGGAGTACCGGGTGACGACCAGCGTGACCGAAAGGTGTTTCGGAGGCCCCGGCAAGCGTTGGGGGGCCTTATGGGCCAAGGGGAGGGGGCACACCAGCCCACTAAGGGGTTGTGCTCCCCTCCCAACCCCTCTCACATAACTTGGAGAGGTGGGGGCGCCTCCCCTAGGGCAGCCACCCCTCCCGGCTTGGGGGGGCAAGTTTCCTAGGGGTGGGGGCGCCCAAACCCATCTAGGGTTTCCCCTGTGGCCGTCGCCCCTCCCCTAGGAAACCCTAGGGTGCCTCCTCCACCCCCCTTCCCCCTATATATAGTGAGGGAGAGAGAGGGCAGCCGCACCCCTTCCCCTGGCGCAGCCCCTCCCTCCTCCAACTCTTCCTTCTCCTCCGTAGAGTTTGGCGAAGCCCTGCTGGAATACCACAAGTTCCACCACCACGCTGTCGTGCTGCCGGAGTCCTCCCTCAACTTCTCCTCTCCCCTTGCTGGATCAAGAAGGAGGAGACGTCCCTAGGCTATACGTGTGTTGAACGCGGAGGCGCCGTCCGTTCGGCGCTAGGATCGGATCTTCCGCGATTTGAATCGCCGCGAGTACAACTCCATCAACCGTGTTCTTGTAACGCTTCCGCTTAGCGATCTTCAAGGGTATGAAGATGCACTCCCTCTCTCTCGTTGCTAGCATCTCCTAGATTGATCTTGGTGATACGTAGGAAAATTTTGAATTATTGCTACGTTCCCCAACAACATCACACTTGCATGGGACACGTAGAACTCATACAAAGCTTTCACGGAATCAGGATCATCCATTTAACCGTCTTGCAGTTAACAGATGAAACATTGAATGAACTAAAAATCGGAACAAATAAGCTACCAAACAAGAATAAAAGAAATAAAAAATTTAAATTAGAAATATAACCTCCGAAGCTTGAAAAGGATCATCCTCAGCAAAATCATTGGGGACAAAAGGATCCCCATCTGAATCATCAGAATCTTCAACACAAGGAGTAGAAGTGCCCTTACCAAAAGCTTTTATGAATCTCCGCATACTTTAATCTATAACCTAAATATATACAAACACAAAGGAAAGGACAAAAAGTCTGAGATGAAATGGCAGAAGGGATAAAACATAACAAAAATATAAAGAAGAAATGCATTGATAGCATTTACAGTCTACATCTCTTTTATTTCACTACATAACCACTATAAAACCCACTACCCATCTAAGAAGATTTCAATGCTTACAATGCACATCCACTATTTCTTCCAAATCTATCGAATGGGGGAGAATCTACCTAAAATGATTTCTACTAAGAAATGGGGGAGAATCTACTGAATCTATACACTCAAGCATGCGAAAACTAGGATACAAAAAGGGAAAGGGCATGGGCTAATAGGAAATACATTGCAAGCCCACTAAGTTAATTTTTTTTTGAAAAAAGACACTGACAATTACACTGTAAATACAATGACAAAAACATTGAAAGTCCAATATGAATTACGCTGAAAATCCACTCGCAAGTACATTGTAAATCCACTTGCGAATACACTGTAAATCCAAGGCAATTACACTGAAAAATCCACTCGCAAAAAGCACTGTAAATCAACTACCAATTACAGTGAAAATCCACTCACAAATACACTGTAAATCCCAGGAAAATTACACCGGAAATCCACTCGCAAATACACTATACATCCACTCGCAAAATACACTATAAATCCAAGGTAATTACACCGGAAAATCCACTTGCAAAAAGCATTGTAAATCAACTACCAATTACAGTGTAAATCCACTTGCAAAATACACTCTAAATCCAAGGCAACTTACACTGGAAATCCATTCGCAAAATACGCTGTAAATCTGCTCGCAAAATACACTGTAAATCAAAGGCAATTACACTGTAAATGCAAAAAGGAATTACACTGTAAATCCAAAAGGAATTACGCTGTAAATCCGAAAAGGAATTACACTGCAATGAACTGAGAATTACAGTGGAAAATAAACAGAAATTACGCTATAAAAATCTACTGCCTATCCAGTAGAAAACACTACTAAGTTACACTGAAAATCCACTAAGAGTAAATCACTGTAAAGCCAAAAAGGAATTACACTGAAGTTACAATAGAATTACGGTGTATTTGTTGTAGATAAATAGTGTGGTTTACACTGTAATTTCATCAGATTAACGGTGTAACTTATAGTAGATTTACAGTGTAATTTACAAAAGAATAATTCCAGTAGATTGACCATGTGATTTGCAATGTAATTTCAATTTACAGTGAAATTTCTAGTAGAATTATACAATAGAAATGCGGTGAGTCTAGTGTAATATACAGTATAACTAATGCAATTACCAGTGACACTTTACATTAGATTTACAGCGTAAAAGAACCATAGTATTTTAGTGCAAATTACAGTTGAATTACAGTGAGTTCTGCAGCAGATTAGATTAAATTCGATTGGTACGAGGGTGATGTTGAGCGAGGAAACAATTGAGGATCCCATCCACCCATCCATACAAGCAAAGCAAGGGATCTGAACTGAAAGAAACAACATCCCATCCGACAGGGACATGGACACAGATGAAATGAGGATCCCTGCATGTCCAGGCGCATGACAACTAGCCGAATTCAACCCAATAATCTAGCTCACACAACTGACAAGATTCAACACAGCTGCGGAAAATTATCACACACGACGGTCGAAAAGGAGCATAGATCTGACCGTGAAATCCTACACACAGCTGACAACAAACCATAGAAAGTGGGGGATAGATCAAGTAAAACTCGACAAACATAGCGAATCACAGGACCAGAAACGCCGTCAGGGGAAAATGGAGGCCGGGGTGGGTTTACAATGGAATTCCACTTAGAATTACAATGTAAAATCAACTAGATTCTAATTACAGTGGAACTCCACTAAGAAAAACGTTGTAAATCTAGTAGGAATTACAGTGTAAATCTACAAACAGACGAAAAGGGGTATAGATCTGACCGTGAAATCTTACACACAACGAACAACAAACCATTGCGAGTGGGGGTAGATTAGGTAAAACTCGACGAACATATCGAATCACATGACCAGAAACGTCGCGGGGAAAAATGGAGGCCGGGGTGGGTTTACAGTGTAAATCCACTTAGAATTATAGTGTAAATTAAATCCACTGGATTCTAATTACAGTGGAACTCCGGTAAGAAAAACACTATAAATCCAGTAGGAATTACAGTGTACATCTACTTAGAATTGTAGTGGAACTCCACTAAGAAAAACATTGTAAATCCAGTAGGAATTACAGTGTAAATCCACTTACAATTACACTGTAAAAACATGAATTACACTACAAATCCAAACAATGAGAAGTACAGTGTAAATCTACTAGGAATTACACTATAAATACAGACAGAAATTACACTGCAAACCCAAAAATGACAAGTACGGTGCAAATCTACTAGGAATTACACTCTAAATCCAGACAGGAATGACACTGCAAATCCTACAAGGTTTACACTGTAAAATCCATTGAGAAATGCAATCACAATTCCCAAGGCGACCAGCATACCAATCCTGACAACAAACCATTGAGAATTACAATCCCCATCTCATAGACTGATAGAACTCACAAATTACAGGAGGGATATGATAGGTACAGAGAACAGGGGAGAAGGTTCAGACTAAAACTCACACATCACACACGGCATGCCAAGCTAAAAAAAAAGCGCACACACCCTGTAATGTTGGCGCATCAGCCAGCCTACCACACCCACTCATATGCTACACCCTGTGCAAACAAACAAACTGACTGTTGTGTGCTACACCAAGGCCTGGATCTTCAGGTTTCAGGCGACTCTGTTGTCCGCACTCGGCAAATCAAACTCAGAAACATAAATCGATTGAAGGCGTGACACGCATACAGATCAATGAAACTAACAAACCAACCAGAAAACCCTAATCAAAAATCGCATGCACATAGGAGATTCAAACACAGGAACGGCGCAACCTCACATATCTACACGACAAGCTGCTGGAGATTAAAGCAAACAGATCTGATTGAGAAAACACTACGTGCTAACATACAGAGCTGAGAATCAAAGCAAACAAGGGGGGAACATACCAAATCGAACAAAATCGACGAGCGGATGCGGGCGGGGGTGGGGTGGATGCGGGGCGGAGAGATGTTACAGGCCTTCGGCTGAAGAAACGACGACGAGGCGGACGGAGCGAGGCAGCAGGAGGGGGAGCTCCAAATCGCCATGGCTATCCCTCACAGTCGCCTCCTGGGTTGCGTGTTCGAAGACAAAGGGGATCGAGCGGCGAGACGAAGAGAAACAGGAAGGAAAGAAAAAAAAAAACACCGACGCGGGACTGCGGGCGGTAGTGACGGGTCTGCTGAAAAAATTCAAGCGGGCCCGATAAGAAACTCAGCGCCAGCAACGACGAAAGAAAAGAAGAGCATGAATCTCGCGACAGAGATCGTACGGCTCAAAAAACGACTGAAAGCCAATTATTTTCATCCGTATGTAAATTAGCAGATCCGTACTTTAAAAGGCGAAAAGAGAGAAATATCCGATAAAAGGTTAAGAGAGAAATATGTTTACCATCCAACAGATATATAGATGCAACAAATAAACTTCACGCACAAATAACATGCAGGCTACGTACATACTATATAAAGTAGTGAGATACTGATACATACATACATACACACCGATACGACTAGCTAGTGTCCGATTACAAATTCATACCAGTAAACAACGCAGGACTAGCTAGTGTTACCACCATGTAGCAGTACGTACTTACACAAGAGTTAAATGAGCGTGCATGCATCATGGCCACCGCCCACTGGAGTAGTAGCTAGCTAGCTAGCCGAGACATTCTCCGTTGTAAAATATACATTTAGCGCCCCTGGTGTAGGAGAATCCACGCGGAGCGCAGGTGCCATGCTTCGGGCACGCCTGGTGGGCTTGGTCTAGGGACTTATAACTGATCGACTGTTCGCCCACCGCGGCTGCGACGAGGAGGACGATGACGGCAGCCAACAAGGCAGCATGGCTCTTCCTCTCCATGACTTGCTCTCGGTCTATCGATTCTTTCTGTGTTACAGTAGTAAGCTAGCTAATAATCTGGAGACGCTTGCTTCAACGGGGCTGCCGTTTATAAGGAGGAGAGGTGAGGTGAGCTAGACCGACGGAAGGCCTCGTGACCATCTGCCAGCCTGCATGCAGCCACGGCACGTAGCGCACCCGTTGTCGTTAGCGATACTACAATGATCTGTTGCTGTTGTCGTTGCAGCATGCAATGGTTGTCTTCGTCCGTCTTTGTGCATGCATGTGATGTGTCTACCTCGTCGGTATCTGTCGCCGAATGTCGACCAAGGAAAGCGAGACAATTCGGCCAGCTCATTTTGTACGTATAGTTCATTAAGGGAGCGAATAACAACACGTACATCTGTTGCTACGGAAAAATGAATGTGTGAAAAAGAGAAGATTCTGTAATTTAAGTGCATCTTAGTTGCATGCAAAGGAGACACTGACATCCGAGCTCCATACTCAGTGATCTTGACGGATTGTTTTAATTATTTAGCACATGGAATATCGCTGCTGAAATTTCAACATTGCCCTAGGGAACCAAATAGGTCGGCACACTTACTAGCTAGACATGCTTATGATTCCCAATTGTCTTACTTATGGGATGATGAACCTCCAGATTTCTTATTACCGCATGTACTCAATGCTGTAACTCTTTCATCCTTGGAATAAAGTGCCAACAGGTTTTCCCTAAAAAAAGCATCTCTAGTCCGTCTCCTTAATTTTAACTCTTCATAAAAAAATACCTCTCAAAACTCAGAGTTTTTTTTCGAACTCAGCCCCTAGGATCTCATTTTCTTTAAAAATAAGAGGTTGCCCAGTTGATTAATGGGAAAACGGGGCAAAACTGTCAAAACCGCCCACAAAGGGCAAAACTGGCCGACCTGGCCACCCAAACGAAGATACACACACGCTGCAAAGAAGAAACACAAAGTAGAGGTTGTTACCAAGTGTCATTGTCATCACTCCTCCATGAGCCAACGACCCCGACTTCACCATCGACTTCCGCCATTGAAGCCCTCATCACCACAAACATCGAAGACTAATAGCCACTTGTCATCGTCAACCAAGCAACACCTCCTCGAAGACTAATAGCCACTTGTCATCGTCACCACCTAGGCCCCTCCAGGGTAGCTTTGACTCCACGATGGCATGCTGAGACCCAGACGAGACTTGTCGAGTACACTGGGAAATAACCGACAACCGAAGCCTTGCCGCGAACCTCCATTGTTGGCCATCATCATCTCGGCCAAACTACACGCCACACCACTACATTGCAAGTCGGGCACCTTCCTACCGCAATGCCATGAGGGTCTAACACATGGAGAGCGCAAACGGGGTCCAAAGGATTTCAAGATGATGCCCCAAGGGAAGCGACAGTGCCAATGCCGTCGCCAGACCCGACCGGGCCTTAGGCTTTCACCAGAAGTACTGGATCCAAGGGTGTACAGAGGTGGACTCCTCGAGGGCACCTCCAACTAGGTGCCATGACGTCCACGACGTCTCCGCCGTTGGTGAGGCCATCAAGCTTTCACCTGGAGCACCGCCCAACACCACACCTCCATGCATCACACCTTTGCTAGCCTACACACCTCCCATGTAGCAACCGCGCCATTATCATTCAGGAGCCACCACAACCCTCGCTGTTGGCCAGAGACGCTGAAAAGCCATATCCGACCATATCATGGCATTCCGACTGACCCCCAAAATCCGTTTTATGTAAATTATGTTCAAACTATACTGAAATACATCGTGTTAGATAAAATTTGTAAAATTTATTCAAACTTGTTTTGAAATGGATATGACCACGATTGGATGGCCGGCTCCTGCATCACTCTCCGCTCCCCACCAGTCCACGGACGAATGCAATGTCTAATTTGGGGATCAGTGTTAGAGATGCGATATATGCCCCAATCACCTATGGGCGTCCTCGTCGTAAGCGATGGCCGAGTAGCATGTTTCTTGTGATTTTCTTTCAGATCAGGTTTTTGTCGGTTTGTTTCCCTAGCATTTTTTGTTGGTTTTCGGGTTCAATTATTTCATTTGAATTTCTTTTCTATTCATATTTTTATTTCCCTATTTTATCATTTTTTTCTTTATTTTTTATTTTGTTTCAAAAAAATCATTTTCTGTATTTCCCTTTTTGTTTTATTCTTTTCCATTTGCAGATATTTTTTATACATGAAGTGTGTTTTAAAAATGTCCATCATGAAGCGTGTTTTAAAAATGTTTTTGTTGTGAAAAAACAATTATTTCGTGCTTCTAAAATGTTCATCGTGCATGTTAAGAAATGCTGGTTGTTTATCTAGAAAATGTTTGTGCTGCATTTCAGAAATGTTTATCATGCACTTTTCGAAATTTTCATCCTGTATTATAAAAACTTAGAAGTACATGATTTTTTTAATATCTCGAACATTGAAACAAAATAGCACAAATATTTAATTTCATTAAAACTATGTGAATATTCTTTTTCTATTTTCTCCATTTTTCTAGTTTTTGTCTTCTTTCTTTCAAATATATAAGCATTATCATAAAAATACATGAATAACTCTTAGTATACAGTGAAGATTTTAAAAATGATGATTTTTTTGTAATACACAATGACTATATTTTGAATACACCATGAACATGTTTTAAATACAAGTTGAATTTTTGAGTATTTGTTTCACGATTATCGGCGATGCATGTTTAGTGGGAGGAGACGTTCCCGTCGACTACGAGGGACCAACGGTGACTTCGTACAATCTAAAGGGCTCAATATCTCCTAGGTGCTCATAGGGTTAGGGTGTGTGTGCGTGTTCATATGAGCGCTTTCGTCTGTATTGTGTTAAAAGGAATATACAATTAAAAAAATTATTTTTTATGTTATAAATGCATATATTTCATAAACTGAAAGTCACTTAAGACACTGCAAACCATGACTTTGGAAAAAATGTCAACATAGTATAAACAATTTGTTTGCGCGGTTTAAAAAAATGTTGATAAATTTTAAAACAAAATGTCGTGACAATGAAAAATGTTCCCATTTTCGAAAAAATGCATGAGATTTTTTTTAAATGTGGGTACTGCGTAATTTAATATTTGCATAATGTAAAAATATAATTCGTTCTATAAGGAAATATACGTGACATTTTTTTGAAATATTCTCACCTTTCTAAAACATGTGCTCATGTATTAGAAAAATGTAAATAAAACCAAACTATAACGAATAAATTAAGAAAAACAAAAAAAATAAAGTATAATGAAGAGAAACGGAAAAAATAACCGGTGAAAAAAGAAATAGAACCAAAGAAAATTAAAAAAAGGAAAAACAGAGAAAAAGAGAGCAAGGCGAAGCTACAGTGTGCAGCAAACTAACTGGACTAATAAGGTGACCCTCTAGTCATCGTTCTCAAGCGATTCATACAAGGAATCAATACGGGCTATGTATGTCCCTGGTAATTGTTGGCGCCCACGGTCAGTCCTATTTGCAGTTTACTGCATCATACTGGCAAAGAAACACACATGCACTGCTCCGATGGCCCGGATTGGTTCTCTTTCACATCGTTCTGCAATTTTTCTTCAGTTTGTGATTCTCTTCCTTGCTGGGTAATTTCTTCTTTTGTGTGTGTGTGTGTTTCTTTCTAGTTGGTTTTATCCATTTTTTTCTAGTATTTTTTATTTTCCATCAGCTTTCTATGCGTTTCTGCTGCATTTTTATTTATTTTCAAGAAATTTTCAAAATAAACAAATGATTCATTGATAATATTATTAAAATTTGAGAATATATTCCAAAATAGATAAAAATAGTATACATGCAAGAACAATTGCGAAATTTGTGGACATTTTCTAAAAACAAGAACATTTCTTAATAACATAGATATTCTTTTACTTTAAGAATTGGTTTCGAATTTTGAGAAAATTTTCTATATACACGATCATTTTTTAATTCAGATATTTTTTTCTTCTAAATTTGCGAATCATTTTATTGAAAACAGCAATAGTAGTTTAATTCAAGAATGGTTTGAAATTCACAAATGAGTTTATGATTTTCGAACAGCTTTTTGTCATTCAAGAGAAAATTTAAAATTTATAACATTTTTACTTTTTAAATTTTTCTTATTAAAAAAATCCAGCAGTCGTTTGTTTAAACCAGAAGAGAAAAACTGTGAGAAGAAAATCACTTGGTAGGGTCCAGCGTCTAATGGGCCGGGGTGTTCCAGACTGCTTGACGCGTCGAATAGGAGCTCCCCAAAGCCGGTGGGTTGCAGCACGTGTTAGTGTCCTAACGGTGAGGACTGAAGAAGTAAATATGGCGAGACACATTTGTAACAGAACAAAAGAGAGGAGAAGACATAGAAACGAAGATGGCATGTCGTCACGGTCCTACCAGTGAAGATTGAAGAAATAATTTGTAGATAGTATGTTGTTGTTTCTTTATTCAAAGATGTCTCAATAGGATAAACATAGTATACGATCTTATTTATTTTGTTTTATGTAAGAACATAACTTACATTCTGCATTTTGTGACATTTAAAAATATTCGTGCTCTACAAAAATAAATTACATGACATTTAAAAAATCTGTAAACATTGTAAAAATATATTTGTGTAACTAAAAAATGTACACGCATTAAAAAATGTTTAAACATTGTAAGAAATATTTGCATAATCTAAAAAAATGTATGTTGCATTTAAAAATGTTCGTAGCATTTTTTAGTATTGAGAGAGATTTAGGGAATATGCTGGAATGGGATTCCGTATGAAACGTGGTCATTCATTCTCTAGAAAAAATACGACCAAATGTTGATTTTCCAAAGAATTCCATCAGTTTTCCAGCGGGGTTAGCTAAAGCATGAACATTGCCCATCAAACACATAAATTAGCATCCAGAAATGAAAATTAATGGTCAATCTAGCAGTTTTGCTTTGTTGCCCTCGGATGTCCGCAACTAGTTAATAGTCTGTAATTCCAGTCAAAGAATTAATCAACACTAACTCGGGTGGCTATGAAGTGAAAAAAAAAACTAAGACTGTACTGGCTAGTAGAAATAAAAGTAATGGTTTATACAGCACATAAATTGAAGATACTTTTGGTCAAAATTCTAGATAAAATGGATGTTCCGGGTTAACAATTTTTTTTATGTCTTACGTATGATGCGTCATGCGCGAGTACAACAGACTTTTAGTTTTGACCAGCAAAATTGCCGATGCATTGTAACGGGAGAAGAAAATACCACATGGCCCTAACCATGAGTCAAGACACCAATAGGTCTTGCCAAGGCGTCTCTCTATCTCGTCATAAGAGAAATCTACTTTTTTCCATGCATGTTTTTGCCGAGGCGTGCTTGCATGGTTATCGACGGTTTCCTTCATCTCCAATTTGGTTTTGCTGAGGTGTTCATTTGCAATCCGGGTCAGTGTCGGTACACAAAAAAGATGGATCATGCGCTATTGATTAAGGTTGCACCCTAAATAGAATTTTAAATATGTTTAACATGTAAAATAACATCATATTCATATTCTACACGTTTTTCTAATAAAATTCGCATATAACATGTTAAAATTGGAGTTAGGGTTTAAAAGATATGAATATTTTAAAAAGTATTATTTGTTCTACATGGACTGCGGGTTAATTATAGAAATGACAGGTTTTTTTTGCTAAAACGCAAATGTAAACTATTCATTTTCTGTCATGGAGTGCGGGTCATTTTACCAGAAAAGCGAGGGGTTTTCCATAAAAATGTAAAAAGACAGTTCATTTTCTCTCACTTAAAGGTGGACGGTAGGTTAATTACCAGAAAAAGAGATGAGGATTTCTGCAAAGTTGGGCGACAGACGAGCAGAAACACATATATATTTATTCCTTTGTTGTTGACAAGAGCGAGCATTTTTTTTTAAATATTTTTGTCAAAGTTCTTACAACAATCGATTCCATGGTCAAGTGGTCAGTGTGGTGTGCTATTTGCGTTCACGTCAGGCAATCAAATAACATAGGTGCCATTTTTTCCTTTCTATTTCTTCCAAGCCAACATATACAGAAAAGTGAGTAATTAAATAATTTGAGGGTGTTTTTGCAAAAAACATCACGTGCCTGCAGTGGACCTTGTCCATGCTGGCATGCCACGGCGCAACTAGATACGCCCGCGTATGGCATATGGGGCCCGTATTTGCACGCTCGTGCTAGTTCGATGACCACAATCACGTATTTTACAAGTTTGCGCATCAAACTGACCGCAGTGCGCAGGTTCTAGGACTCCTAGTATATTTACCTCTCTGCAATTCTACATATAAACTAGATATGTAGGAAAATTAATGTAATTACTACCACCACATGACAGCAAGATAAATCCAGAGAAATTGCAAATTTACAGCAAGAAATGTCATGCAAAACCAAGCTTAAAGTGGAACAACATCAGCCTACCGCGAGCATAACATATTCAAACAGAGATGACACTCAGTGACATTTTTACCTATTTCAAATTTGCACTCAAAATATTTTTCATCGCGGTGGTGCTGTGTGTATAGAGTATAGAAACTCTCACTTGTATGTATGAAGGCTTGAAGCTGGTCAATCGGTTGGGATGCAACAATGTTCTCATACGCATGGATAATATTGAAGTGGTTCAAGCTCTGAATCAAGACGAAGGATACTCTATGGTTGTAGCCCCTACTCTAGAAGACTGTCGTCGAGATTTAAGTGAGTCCGGGAAGGCTTGTGTCGAGTTTTGTAATAGGGAATCTAATGTAGTAGCGCATGTGCTAGATAGCCGGGTCGTGAAAACTAACCATTGGTCTGGTTTGATTCACCCCCGGGGTTTATCGTTAAGTTCCTTACGAACGATGTAGCATTGATTTGAGTTTAATAAAGCTAGTCATGATGGTCTTCCCCTCATGAAAAAAGACCAAGAGCACGAAGCGCACGTGCCAGACATATGCTATGTCTTCCGCCATTGGTCCACTCCACACTTAATATTCTCCACACCACCGAGCACAACTCAATAAATGGATAAGTGTAATAACTATGACATGAATCCCCGATAAATGGTACAACTATTACATGATGGATAAAATCAAATTTCCATCCATTCCATGTGCCCGCCAAAAATTACTCGCGCATGAATGAGGAAAATATGATGGTGATGATGGAGAAGGAGGTGGTGACATCACTGGTCAAGATTCCACCTCTCCGAACCAAACAATCCCCTGGAAAGAAGATCAAAGGTGGTAGCTGAAGGAAATATGCCCTAGAGGCAATAATAAAGTTGTTATTTATATTTTCTTATATCATGATAAATGTTTATTATTCATGCTAGAATTGACCGGAAACTTAGTACATGTGTGAATACATAGACAAACAGAGTGTCCCTAGTGTGCCTCTACTAGACTAGCTTGTTAATCAAAGATGGTTAAGTTTCCTAGCCATAGACATGTATTGTCATTTGATGAACGGGATCACATCATTAGAGAATTGTGTGATGGACAAGACCCATCCGTTAGCTTAGCACTAGGATCGTTTAGTTTATTGCTATTGCTTTCTCCATGACTTATACATGTTCCTATGACTATGAGATTATGAAATTCCCGAATACCGGAGGAACACTTAGTGTGCTATCAAATGTCACAACGTAACTAGTTGATTATAAAGATGCTCTACAGGTGTCTCCGATGGTGTTGTTGAGTTGGCATAGATCGAGATTAGGATTTGTCACTCCGATTGTCAGAGAGGTATCTCCGGGCCCTCTCGGTAATGCACATCACTATAAGCCTTGCAAGCAATGTGACTAATGAGTTAGTTGCGGGATGATGCATTACGGAATGAGTAAGGAGACTTGCCGGTAACGGGATTGAACTAGGTATAGTGATACCGACAATTGAATCTCGGGCAAGTAACATACCGATGACAAAGGGAACAACGTATGTTGTTATGCGGTTTGACCGATAAATATCTTCGTAGAATATGTAGGAGCCAATATGAGCATCCAGGTTCCGCTATTGGTTATTGACCGGAGATGAGTCTCGGTCATGTCTACATAGTTCTCAAACCCGTAGGGTCTGCACGCTTAACGTTCGATGACGATTGGTATTATGAGTTTATGTGATTTGATGTACCAAAGGTTGTTTGGAGTCCCGGATGAGATCACGGACATGACGAGGAGTCTTGAAATGGTCGAGACATAAAGATTGATATAATGGACCATGTTGTTCGGACACCAGAAGTGTTTCAGATAAAACTGGAGTGCCGGAGGGTTACCGGAACCCCCCCCCCCGGGAAGTTAATGGGCCACCATGGGTCTTAGAGGAGAGAGGGCCGACCAGGAGGTGGCGCGCGCCCCCTAGTCCGAATTGGACAAGGAGCGGGGGCGACGCCCCCCTCCTTCCTTCTCTCCCCTTCCTCCTTCCTTCCCCTCCTTGTTGGACTAGGAAAGGGGGGAACCTACTCCTAGTAGGAGTAGGACCCCCCTGGGCGCCCCCCCTTGTGGCCGGCCGGCCCCCTCCTCCCCTCCTTTATATACGGGGGAGGGGGGCACCCCATAAACACACAAGTTGATCTCTTAGCTGTGTGCGGTGCCCCCCTCCACAGGTTTCCTCCTCGGTCATATTGTCGTAGTGCTTAGGCGAAGCCCTGCGTCGGTAACTTCATCATCACCGTCACCACGTCGTCGTGCTGACGAAACTCTCCCTCGGCCTCAGCTGGATCTAGAGTTCGAGTGACGCCACCGAGCTGAACGTGTGCAGATCGCGGAGGTGCCATGCGTTCGGTACTTGATCGGTTGGATCGCGAAGACGTTCAACTACATCAATCGCGTTACTAAACCCTTCCGCTTTCGGTCTATGAGGGCACGTGGACACACTCTCCCCGCTCGTTGCTATGCTTCTCCTAGATAGATCTTGCGTGATCGTAGGATTTTTCTTTTGAAATACTGCGTTCCCCAACAGTGGCATCTGAGCCAGGTCTATGCGTAGATGTTATATGCACGAGTAGAACACAAAGAGTTGTGGGCGATAATAGTCATACTGCTTACCAGCATGTCATACCTTGATTCGGCGGTATTGTTTGATGAAGCGGCCAAGACCGACATTACATGACCGCGTTCATGAGACTGGTTCTACCGCCGTGCTTCGCACACAGGTGGCTAGTTGGTGTCTGTTTCTCCAGGTTTAGTTGAATCGAGTGTGACTACACCCGGTTCTTGTTGAAGGTTAAAACAACACACTTGACGAAAAATCGTTGTGGTTTTGATGCGTAGGTAAGAACGGTTCTTGCTAAGCCCGTAGCAGCCACGTAAAACTTGCAACAACAAAGTACAGGATGTCTAACTTGTTTTGCAGGGCCTGCTGTGATGTGATATGGTCAAGACGTGATGATATATAAACTGTTGTATGAGATGATCATGTTTTGTAACAGTTATCGGCAACTGGCAGGAGCCATATGGTTGTCGCTTTATTGTATGAAATGCAATCGCCGTGTAATTGCTTTACTTTATCACTAAGCGGTAGCGATAGTCGTAGTAGAAAAAGTTGGCGAGACGACAACGATGCTTCGATGGAGATCAAGGTGTCAAGCCGGTGACGATGGTGATCATGACGGTGCTTTGGAGATGGAGATCAAAGGCACAAGATGATGATGGCCATATCATATCACTTATATTGATTGCATGTGATGTTTATCCTTTATGCATCTTATTTTGCTTAGTACGGCGGTAGCATTATAAGATGATCTCTCACTAAATTTCAAGGTATAAGTGTTCTCCCTGAGTATGCACTGTTGCTACAGTTCGTCGTACCGAGACACCATGTGATGATCGGGTGTGATAAGCTCTACGTTCACATACAACGGGTGCAAGCCAGTTTTGCACACGCAAAATACTCGGGTTAAACTTGACGAGCCTAGCATATGCAGATATGGCCTCAGAACACTGACACCGAAAGGTCGAGCGTGAATCATATAGTAGATATGATCAACATAGTGATGTTCACCATTGAAATGAAAACTACTCCATCTCACGTGATGATCGGACATGGTTAGTTGATATGGATCACGTGATCACTTAGATGATTAGAGGGATGTCTATCTAAGTGGGAGTTCTTAAGTAATATGATTAATTGAACTTTAATTTATCATGAACTTAGTACCTGATAGTATTTTGCATGTCTATGTTGTAATGGCCCGTGCTACTGTTCCGTTGAATTTTAATGCGTTCCTAGAGAAAGCTAAGTTGGAAGATGATGGTAGCAATTACACGGACTGGGTCCGTAACTTGAGGACTGTCCCCATTTCTGCACAGAAGAATTACGTCCTGGAAGCACCGTTGAGTGCCAAACCCGCTGCAGGAGCAACGCCGGACGTTATGAACATCTGGCAGAGCAAAGCTGATGATTACTCGATAGGTCAGTGTGCCATGTTTTACGGCTTAGAACCGGGACTTCAACAACGTTTTGAACGTCATGGAGCATATGAGATGTTCCAAGAGTTGAAGTTAATATTTCAAGCAAATGCCCGGATTGAGAGATATGAAGTCTTCAATAAGTTCTACAGCTGCAAAATGGAGGAGAATAGTTCTGTCAGTGAACATATACTTAGAATGTCTGGGTACCACACTTGACTCAGCTGGGAGTTAATCTTCCGGTTGATAGTGTCATTGACAGAGTTCTTCAATCACTACCACCAAGCTACAAAAGCTTCGTGATGAACTATAATATGCAAGGGATGGATAAGACAATTCCCGAGCTGTTCGCGATGCTAAAGGCTGCGGAGGTAGAAATCAAGAAGGAGCATCAAGTGTTGATGGTCAATAAGACCACTGGTTTCAAGAAGAAGGGCAAAGGGAAGAAGGGGAACTTCAAGAAGAACGGCAAGCAAGTTGCTGCTCAAGTGAAGAAGCCCAAGTCTGGACCTAAGCCTGAGACTGAGTGCTTCTACTGCAAAGGGCTTGGTCACTGGAAGCGGAACTTCCCCAAGTATTTGGCGGATAAGAAGGATGGCAAAGTGAAAGGTGTATTGGATATACATGTTATTGATGTGTACCTTACTAATGCCCGTAGTAGCGCCCGTAGTACCTTACTAAGGAAATATAAATAACAACTTTCTTATTGCCTCTAGGGCATATTTCCTTCAGTCTCCCACTTGCACTAGAGTCAATAATCTAGTTCACATCGCCATGTGATTTAACACCAATAGTTCATATCAATGTGATTTAACACCAATAGTTCACATCACCATGTGATCAGTTCACATCGCCATGTGACTAATACCCAAAGGGTTTTACTAGAGTCAATAATCTAGTTCACATCGCTATGTGATTAACACCCAAAGAGTACTAAGGTGTGATCATGTTTTGCTTGTGAGAGAAGCTTAGTCAATGGGTCTGTCACATTCAGAGCCGTATGTATTTTGCAAATTTCTATGTCTACAATGCTTTGCACGGAGCTACTCTAGCTAATTGCTCCCACTTTCAATATGTATCCAGATTGAGACTTAGAGTCATCCGGATCAGTGTCAAAGCTTGCATCGGCGTAACTCTTTACGACGAACTCTTTATCACCTCCATAACCGAGAAATATCTCCTTATTCCACTAAGGATAATTTTGACCGCTGTCCAGTGATCCACTCCTGGATCACTATTGTACCCTCTTGCCAAACTCATGGTGAGGTTCACAATAGGTCTGGTACACAGCATATCATACTTCATAGAACCTATGACTGAGGCATAGGGAATGAATTTTCATTCTCTTTCTATTTTCTGCAGTGGTCGGGCATTGAGTCTGACTCAACTTCACACCTTGCAACACAGGCAAGAACTCCTTCTTCGACTATTCCATTTTGAACTACTTCAAAATCTTGTCAAGGTATGTACTCATTGAAAGAAAAAAACTTATCAAGCGTCTTGTTCTATCACTATAGATCTTGATGCTCAATATGTAAGCAGCTTCACCGAGGTCTTTATTTGGGAAACTCCTTTCAAACACTCCTTATGCTTTACAGAAAAATTCTACATTATTTCCGATCAACAATATGTCATTCACATATACTTATCAGAAATGTTGTAGTGCTCCCACTCACTTTCTTGTAAATACATGCTTCTCAAAAAGTCTGTATAAAACTATATGCTTTGATCACACTATCAAAGCGTATATTCCAACTCCGAGATGCTTGCACCAGTCCATAGATGGATCGCGGGAGCTTGCACACTTTGTTAGCACCTTTAGGATTGACAAAACCTTCTTGTTGCATCATATACAACTCTTCTTTAAGAAATACATTAAAGAATGTAGTTTTGACATCCATTTGCCAGATTTCATAAAAATGTGGCAATTGCTAACATGATCCGGACAGACTTAAGCATCGCTACGAGTGAGAAAATCTCATCGTAGTCAACACCTTGAACTTGTCGAAAACCTTTTGCGACAATTCCAGCTTTCTAGATAGTAACACTACTATCAGCGTCTGTCTTCCTCTTGAAGATGCATTTATTCTCAATGGCTTGCCGATCATCAGGCAAGTCAACCAAAGTCCACACTTTGTTCTCATACATGGATCCCATCTCAGATTTTATGGCCTCAAGCCATTTCGCGGAATCTGGGCTCATCATCGCTTCCTCATAGTTCGTAGGTTCTGTAGGAGATATGCCCTAGAGGCAATAATAAATGATATTATTTATCTCCGATTTCATAATTATGTTTATGTTCCATGCTATAACTGCAATGATTCTCGAGTCTGCAATATCCACGAGGCTCGGAGGAAGACTCATATGCACGTGTGGAATAATAAATGGTAAGAAGTATTCCTAGTCTGGCCTCTAAGACTAGCTCAAGTGTTGCATGATGGTTCTATTTTCCTGATCATGGGCATGTCAATGCCAGCAACTTTGAGGGCACAATGTTAAGAGAACATTTGTGTTGAATCGACCCGGATTGATGTTATGCTATGAGATACATTCGTCACAAGTTAATGGTTTATAACACAGAGATAGTTAATGTTTGCATAATTCCTTAGACCATGAGAGTATCGAGTTTCTTCATGCTTGCTTCATGAACTTTGGGGTTTGTTAAACGTCATCCGTAACTGGATGGCTATTACGGCGGCTTACGGGTTCATGGGAAAGTATGTTAATTAACTTGATAGCTCGAGATTGGGATTTGCTCCTTCGACGATGGAGAGATATACTCGGGCCCTCTCGGTGTTATGGTGTCCATCATCGTCAGTCCAGACACTTTGTGATTTGATCACGGGGATGCCGGAACACGAAACGAGAAAAGAGAACAAAACCGGTAACGAGGTAACTAGCATAGTGGACAAGTTGTTGATCCACGGGAATGCCAACATGTCTCACCTCGGGTATTTGTAACATATCGCGAAGCAACAGGAATAGCACACGGCAACTGGAGGTTCACTCAAATATTTATTTGTGTGGGTATAGGGGTCAATATGGGTGTCCACGGCTCCGATGTTGATCATTGATCGGAAGGGGTTCCGGATCATGTCTATACTTCACCGAACCTATAGGGTCACACGCTTAAGGGTCATCTATCTGCTGAATACTAGACAGGGAGTCTGAGAGAAAATCACCGAAAAAGTTTCAGACACCGAAAAGTTTCGGACAGCGGAATCGTACTGCACAGAGAGGTCATCGGATAAGTTTCGATGATACCGAAAAGTTGTTTCGGGATACACCATTAAGTCAAATTTGTTTCGACACATGCCTGATAATTCTTGGAGGATGCCAGAATCATTCTGGAAGCTTTTTGGAATTTTCTGAGATAAAAACCGGAAATGTTCCGGAGCTGCCGGAGCCACTTCAGATGCGTTTCGCAGATGAAAATCACTAAAACTGGAATTGTTTCGGAACGCATTGAAAATCATTTTAGTGGGTACTGGAAATGTTCTAAGCCCACATAAATATTTTCAGTTCGAACGGACGCTGAAAAATGTCGTCATGAATAGTGAAAGTGCTTTTTGGGATATTTTTGGATAGCCACCTTTTTGGACTTGGTCAAAGTTCTAGAAGGAAGTGGCTTACAAGGGAAGGAACCCCATTTTGGGGGGCCCCCTAGGGGTGGCCGGCCATGGGTGGTGGAGCTCCTTGGAGCTCCACATGGCATCCCATTTTGTCCTTAACACCCTCATGTGTGACCTAATGCATGGGGGTTTTTGGTAAATTGTGGAGGCACACTACCCCTTGGTTTTCCTATAAATAGAGGAGGTGAGGGCTGCCATCTCTTCATCCCTTGCTCTCATACACATGCCATGCATTATCTGGCTTCTTCTCTCCCTCCCACGAAAAGAGTTCTGTAGAGCCGTAAGGCTGTCTGGGTTCCGGCAGGAACTAGTTCTGGACGGCGAAGCCCTGCCGGATAGATGACACCGTATGTGTGCAACTCTGTAGAGAGATCGTAGTTTCGGTCTTAGTTCGTGAGTGCCTCCCGAAGGGCTGTCCGTGTGACCGTCGAGTTTCGAAGGTCCACCCGAAGGGCTGTCCGAGTGACCGTTCGAGTTTCGAAGGTCCTCCCAAGGGCTGTCCGCGACACCGTCCGGGGTGGGGGGGAGCTGTTCGACCGCCTCCCGGAGGGCTGTCTGAGGAGCAGATGAGGGTATACATCCTCGCGGTTGGGAGGTTGTAAATCCTAGCTGCGGGGATCTGCACCGCCGATCGTCATCGACTCTACTTCCAGCTGCGCTACGAGTCGGTAACGAAAAAGATCAAACCATGTATGCAGTCTCCATAGTGGTCCTGGGCTGGTGCATAGGTCGGAAATTTTTTGTTTTCTATCGCGTTACCCTACAGGTTCGTCATGGTCAAGTAACATGACCTCCAGAATAGGATTACTGTACCACTCTGGTGCGGATCTTACTCTGGTTGACCAACGAGGTTCGGCAGTAAGTTGATCAGAAGTTTCATGATCATCATTATTAGCTTCCTCACTAATTGGTGTAGGAATCACTGGAACTGATTTCTGTGATGAACTACTTTCCAATTCGGGAGAAGGTACAATTACCTCATCAAGTTCTACTTTCCTCCCACTCACTTCTTTCGAGAGAAACTCCTTCTCTAGAAAGTATCCATTTTTAGCAACGAATATCTTGCCTTCGGATCTGTGATAGAAGGTGTACCCAACAGTCTCCTTTGGGTATCCTATGAAGACACATTTCTCCGATTTGGGTTCGAGCTTATCAGGTTGAAGCTTTTTCACATAAGCATCGCAGCCCCAAACTTTAAGAAACGACAACTTGGGTTTCTTGCCAAACCACAGTTCATATGGTGTCATCTCAACGGATTTAGATGGTGCCCTATTTAACGTGAATGTAGCTGTCTCTAATGCATAACCCTAAAACGATAGTGGTAAATCGGTAAGAGACATCATAGATCGCAACATATCCAATAAAGTACGGTTATGATGTTCGGACACACCATTACGCTGTGGTGTTCCAGGTGGCGTGAGTTGCGAAACTATTCCACATTGTTTCAAATGAAGACCAAACTCATAACTCAAATATTCACCTCCACGATCAGATCGTAGAAACCTTATTTTCTTGTTACGATGATTTTCCACTTTACTCTAAAATTCTTTGAACTTTTCAAATGTTTCAGACTTATGTTTCATCAAGCAGATATACCCATATCTGCTCAAATCATCTGTGAAGGTCATAAAATAACGATACCCGCCGCAAGCCTCAACACTCATCGGACCGCATACATCAGTATGTATTATTTCCAATAAGTCAGTTGCTCGCTCCATTGTTCCGGAGAACGGAGTCTTAGTCATCTTGCCCATGAGGGATGGTTCGCAAGCATCAAGTGATTCCAAAAGTCCATCAGCATGGAGTTTCTTCATGCGCTTTACACCAATATGACCTAAACGGCAGTGCACAAATATGTTGCACTATCATTATCAACTTTGCATCTTTTGGCATCAATATTATGAATATGTGAATCATTACGATCGAGATTCAATAAACCATTTATATTAAGTGTATGACCATAGAAGGTTTTATTCATGTAAACAGAACAACAATTATTCTTCGACTTAAATGAATAACCGTATTGCAATAAACATGATTCAATCATATTCATGTTCAACGCAAACACCAAATAACATTTATTTTGGTCCAACACTAATCTCGAAGGTAGAGGGAGTATGCGATGGTGATGTTATCAACCTTGGAATCATTTCCAGCACACATCGTCACTTCGCCCATAACTAGTCTGTGTTCATTCTGCAACTCCTGTTTTTAGTTACTACTCTTAGCAACTAAACCAGTATCAAATACTAAGGAATTGCTATAAACACTAGTAAAGTACACATCAATAACATGTATATCAAATATAATTTTGTTCACTTTGCCATCCTTCTTATCCGCCAAGTATCTAGGGCAGTTCCACTTCCAGTGACAATTTCCCTTGCAGTAGAAGTACTCGGTTCAAGGCTTGGGTCTAGCTTTCGGCTTCTTCATGGGAGCAGCAACTTGCTTGCTATTCTTCTTTGAAGTTCCTCTTTCTTTCCCTTTGCCCTTTTCTTTAAACTAGTGGTCTTGTCAACCATCAACACTTGATGCTATTTCTTGATTTCTACCTTCACCGATTTCAGCATCGCGAAGAGCTTGGGAATTACTTTCGTCATCCCTTGCATATTATAGTTCATCATTAAGTTCTAGTAACTTGGTGATAGTGACTAGAGAACTTTGTCAATTACTATCTTATCTGAAAGATTAACTCCCACCTGATTCAAGCAATTGTAGTACCCAGACAATCTGAGCACATGCTCACTGGTTGAGCTATTCTCCTCCATCTTGTAGGCAAAGTACTGTCAGAGGTCTCATACCTCTCGACACGAGCATGAGTATGAAACACCAATTTCAACTCTCAGAACATCTTATATGCTCCGTGGCGTTCAAAATGTTTTTGAAATCCCGGTTCTAAGTCGTAAAGCATGGTGCACTAAACTATTAAGTAGTCATCATAACGAGCTTTGTCAAACGTTCATAATGTGTGCATCTGCTCCTGCATAGGTCTGTCACTTAGCGGTGCAACAAGGACATAATTTTTCTGTGCAGCAATGAGGATAATCCTCAGATCGCGGACCTAGTCCGCATCATTGCTACTATCATCTTTCAACATAGTTTTTCTGTAGGAACATATCAAACATAAACGGGGAGCTACATCGTGAGCTATTGATCTACAACATAGTTATGCAAGTACTATCAGGACTAAATTCATGATAAATTAAAGTTCAATTAATCATATTACTTAAGAACTCCCACTTAGATAGACATCCCTCTAGTCATCTAAATGATCACGTGATCCATATCAACTAAACCATGTCCGATCATCACGTGAGATGGAGAAGTTTTCAATGGTGAACATCACTATGTTGATCATATCTACTATATGATTCACGCTCGACCTTTCGGTCTCAATGTTCCGAGACCATATCTGCATATGCCAGGCTCGTCAAGTTTAAGCCGAGTATTCTGCGTGTGCAAAACTGGCTTGCACCCGTTGTATGCAAACGTAGAGCTTATCATACCCGATAATCACGTGGTGTCTCAACACGAAGAACTGTAGCAACGGTGCATACTCAGGGAGAACACTTATACCTTGAAATTTAGTGAGAGATCATCTTATAATGCTACCTAAGCAAAATAAGATGCATAAAGGATAAACATCACATGCAATCAATATAAGTGATATGATATGGCCATCATCATCTTGTGCCTTTGATCTCCATCTCCAAAGCACCGTCATGATCACCATCGTCACCGGCTTGACACCTTGATCATCATCGAAGCATCGTTGTCGTCTCGCCAACTATTGATACTACAACTATCTCTACCGCTTAGTGATAAAGGAAAGCAATTACATGGCGATTGCATTTCATACAATAAAGCGACAACCATATGGCTCCTGCCAGTTGCCGATAACTGTTACAAAACATGATCATCTCATACAACAATTTATAAATCATCACGTCTTGAACATATCACATCACAACATGCCTTGCAAAAATAAGTTAGACGTCCTCTACTTTGTTGTTGCAAATTTTACGTGGCTGCTACGGGCTTCTAGCAAGAACCGTTCTTACCTACGCATCAAAACCACAATGATTTTTCGTCAAGTGTGATGTTTTAACCTTCAACAAGGACTGGGCGTAGTCACACTCGATTCAACTAAAGTTGGAGAAACAGACACCTACTAGCCACCTGTGTGCGAAGCACGGCGGTAGTACCAGTCTCATGAACGCGGTCATGTAATGTCGGTCTGGGCCGCTTCATCCAACAATACCGCTGAATCAAAGTATGACATGCTGGTAAGCAGTATGACTATTATCGCCCACAACTCTTTGTGTTCTACTTGTGCATATAACATCTACGCATATACCTGGCTCTGATGCCACTGTTGGGGAACGCAGTAATTTCAAAAACTTTCCTACGCACACGCAAGATCCATCTAGGTGATGCATAGCAACGAGAGGGGAGAGTGTAGTCGTACGTCTTCACGATCCAACCGATCCTAGCACCGAAGGTACGGCACCTCTGCGATCTGCACACGTTCAGCTCGGCGACGTCCTACGAACTCTAGATCTAGCTGAGGTCAAGGGAGAGTTTCGTCAGCACGATGGCGTGATGACGGTGATGATGAAGTTACCGGCGCAGGGCTTCGCCTAAGCACTACGACGATATGACCGAGGTGGAATATGGTGGAGGGGGGCACTGCACACGGCTAAACAATCAACTTGTCTGTCTATGGGGTGCCCCCTCCCCCGTATATAAAGGAGTGGAGGAGGGGGAGGGCCGGCCTCTCATGGCGCGCCCAAGGGGGGAGTCCTACTCCCGGTGGGAGTAGGATTCCCCCTTCCCTAGTTGGAATAGGAGAGGAAGGAAGGGGGAGAGAGAGGGAAGAAAAGGGGGGGACGGCTGATACGTCTCCGTCGTATCTACTTTTCCAAACACTTTTGCCCTTGTTTTGGACTCTAACTTGCATGATTTGAATGGAACTAACCCGGACTCACGTTGTTTTCAGCAGACTTTCCATGGTGTTATTTATGTGCAGAAACAAAAGTTCTCGGAATGACCTGAAACTCCACGGAACGTCTATTTGGAAATAATAAAAAATCCTTGCAAAAGATGAAGACCAGGGGGCCCACACCCTGGCCACGAGGGTGGAGGGCGCGCCCTCCCCCCTAGGGCGCGCCCCCTTACCTCGTGGGCCCCCTGTAGCTCCTCCGACCTCAACTCCAACTCTATATATTTGCTTTCGGGGAGAAAAAACCAGAGAGAAGAAATCATCGCGTTTTACGATACAGAGCCACCGCCAAGCCCTAATACCTCTCGGGAGGGCTGACCTGGAGTCCGTTCGGGGCTCCAGAGAGGGGGATTCGTCGCCGTCGTCATCATCAACCATCCTACATCACCAATTTCATGATGCTCACCGCCGTGCGTGAGTAATTCCATCGTAGGCTTGCTGGACGGTGATGGGTTGGATGAGATCTATCATGTAATCGAGTTAGTTTTGTTAGGGTTTGATCCCTAGTATCCACTATGTTCTGAGATTGATGTTGCTATGACTTTGCTATGCTTAATGTTGTCACTAGGGCCCGAGTGCCATGATTTCAGATCTGAACCTATTATGTTTTCATGAATATATGTGAGTTCTTGATCCTATCTTGCAAGTCTATAGTCACCTACTATGTGTTATGATCCGGCAACCCCGAAGTGACAATAATCGGGACCACTCCCGGTGATGACCATAGTTTGAGGAGTTCATGTATTCACTATGTGCTAATGCTTTGTTCTAGTACTCTATTAAAAGGAGGCCTTAATATCCCTTAGTTTCCGCTAGGACCCCGCTGCCACGGGAGGGTAGGACAAAAGATGTCATGCAAGTTCTTTTCCATAAGCACATATGACTATATTCGGAATACATGCCTACATTACATTGATGAATTGGAGCTAGTTCTGTGTCACCCTATGTTATGATTGTTACGTGATGAACCGCATCCGGCATAATTCTCCATCACCGATCCAATGCCTACGGGCTTTTCACATATTGTTCTTCGCTTATTTACTTTTCCGTTGCTACTGTTACAATCATTACAAAACACCAAAAATATTACTTTTGTTACCGTTACCACTACTATCATATTACTTTGCTACTAAATACTTTGCTGCAGATACTAAGTTATCCAGGTGTGGTTGAATTGACAACTCAACTGCTAATACTTGAGAATATTCTTTGGCTCCCCTTGTGTCGAATCAATAAATTTGGGTTGAATACTCTACCCTCGAAAACTGTTGCGATCCCCTATACTTGTGGGTTATCAACGACCCCCACCCAATTCGGATTGGGCTTGGGGGCGCCCTCCACATGGCCGCCTCCTCCTCTCTCCCACTAAGGCCCATACACTCCCCGGGGGGTTCCGGTAACCCCCCGGTACTCCGGTAAATGCCCGAACTCACCCGAAACCATTCTGATGTCCAAACATAGCCTTCCAATATGTCGATCTTTATGTCTCGACCATTTTGAGACTCCTTGTCATGTCCGTGATCATATCCGGGACTCCGAACTGCCTTCGGTACATCAAAACACATGAACTCATAATACCGATCGTACCGAACGTTAAGCGTGCGGACCCTACGGGTTCAAGAACTATGTAGACATGACCGAGACTCATTTCTGGTCAATAACCAATAGCGGAAACTGGATGCTCATATTGGTTCCTACATATTCTACGAAGATCTTTATCGGTCAAACCGCATAACAACATACGTTGTTCCTTTGTCATCGGTATGTTACTTGTCCGAGATTCGATCGTCGGTATCATCATACCTAGTTCAATCTCGTTACTGGCAAGTCTCTTCACTCGTTCCGTAATGCATCATCCCGCAACTAACTCATTAGTCACATTGCTTGCAAGGCTTATAGTGATGTGCATTACCAAGAGGGCCCAGAGATACCTCTCCGACAATCGGAGTGACAAATCCTAATCTCGATCTATGCCAACTCAACAAACACCATCGGAGACACCTGTAGAGCATCTTTATAATCACCCAGTTACGTTGTGACGTTTGATAGCACACTAAGTGTTCCTCCGGTATTCGGGAGTTGCGTAATCTCATAGTCATAGGAACATGTATAAGTCATGAAGAAAGCAATAGCAATAAACTAAACGATCATTATGCTAAGCTAATGGATGGGTCTTGTCCATCACATCATTCTCTAATGATGTGATCCCATTCGTCAAATGACAACACATGTCTATGGCTAGGAAACTTAACCATCTTTGATTAACGAGCTAGTCTAGTAGAGGCATACTAGGGACACTCTGTTTGTCTATGTATTCACACATGTACTAACTTTCCGGTTAATACAATTCTAGCATGAATAATAAACATTTATCATGATATAAGGAAATATAAATAAAACTTTATTATTTCCTCTAGGGCATATATCCTTTACTAATGCCACCGGAATATCACAGCGTAATGGTGTGTCCGAACGTCGTAACCACACTTTATTAGATATGGTGCGATCTATGATGTCTCTGACTGATTTACCGCTATCGTTTTGGGGTTATGCTTTAGAGACAGCTGTAGTCACGTTAAATAGGGCATCATCTAAATCCGTTGAGACGACACCATATGAACTGTGGTTTGGCAAGAAACCCAAGCTGTCGTTTCTTAAAGTTTGTGGCTGCGATGCTTTTGTGAAAAAGCTTCAACCTGATAAGCTCGAACCCAAATCGGAGAAATGTGTCTTCATAGGATACCCAAAGGAGACTACCGGGTACACCTTCTATCCCAGATCTGAAGGCAAGATACTCGTTGCTAAGAATGGATTCTTTCTAGAGAAGTAGTTTCTCTCGAAAGAAGTGAGTAGGAGGAAAGTACCATTAGATCTGATGAGGTAATTTTACCTACTCCCTTATTGGAAAGTAGTTCATCACAGAAATCAGTTCCAGTGATTCCTACACCAATTAGTGAGGAGGCTAATCATGATGATCATGAAACTTCTGATCAAGTTACTACCGAACCTCGTGGGTCAACCTGAGTAAGATCCGCACCAGAGTGGTACAGTAATCCTGTTCTGGAAGTCATGTTACTTGACCATGACGAACCTACGAACTATGAGGAAGCGATGATGAGCCCAGATTCCGCAAAATGGCTTGAGGCCATGAAATCTGAGATGGGATCCATGTATGAGAACAAAGTGTGGACTTTGGTTGACTTGCTCGATGATCGGCAAGCCATAGAGAATAAATGGGTCTTTAATAAGAAGACTGACACTGACGGTAATGTTACTGTCTACAAAGATCGACTTGTTGCGAAAGGTTTTCGACAAGTTTAAGGAGTTGACTATGATGAGACCTTCTCACCCGTAGCGATGCTTAAGTCCGTCCGAATCATGTTAGCAATTGCCGCATTTTATGATTATGAAATTTGGCAAATGGATGTCAAAACTGCATTCCTTAATGGATATCTTAAAGAAGAGTTGTATATGATGCAACCAGAAGGTTTTGTCGATCTAAAAGGTGCTAACAAAGTGTGCAAGCTCCAGCGATCCATTTATGGACTGGTGCAAGCATCTCGGAGTTGGAATATATGCTTTGATATTGTGATCAAAGCATATGGTTTTATACAGACTTTTAGAGAAGCCTGTATTTACAAGAAAGTGAATGGGAGCTACGTAGCATTTCTGATATTATATGTAGACGACATATTGTTGATCAGAAATGATACTGAATTTCTGAATGGCATGAAAGGGTACTTTAATAAGAAACTTTCAATGAAAGACCTCGGTGAAGCTGCTTATATATTGGGCATCAAGATCTATAGAGATAGATCAATATGCTTAATTGGACTTTCACAAAGCATATACCTTGATAAAGTTTTGAAGAAGTTCAAACTGGATGAAGCAAAGAAAGGGTTCTTGCCTGTGTTACTAGGTGTTAAGTTGTGTCAGACTCAATGCCCGACCACTGCAGAAGATAGAGTGAAAATGAAAGTCATTCCCTATGCTTCAGCCATAGGTTCTGTCATGTATGCAATGTTGTGTACCAGACCTGATGTGTGCCTTGCTATTAGTTTAGCAGGGTGGTACCAAAGTAATCCAGGAGTGGACCACTGGACAGCGTTCAAGAACATCCTGAAATACCTGAAAAGGACTAAGGATATGTTTCTCATTTATGGAGGTGACAAAGAGCTCGTCGTAAATGGTTACGTCGATGCAAGCTTTGACACTGATCCGAATGACTCTAAGACACAAACCGAATACGTATTTATATTGAATGGTGGAGCTGTCAGTTGGTGTTGTTCCAAGCAGAGCGTCGTGGCGGGATCTACGTGTGAAGCGGAGTACATAGCTGCTTCGGAAGCAGCAAATAAAGGAGTCTGGATGAAGGAGTTCATATCCGATCTAGGTGTCATAGCTAGTGCATTGGGTCCAATGAAAATCTTTTGTGACAATACCGGTGCAATTGCCTTGGCAAAGGAATCCAGATTTCACAAGAGAACCAAGCACATCAAGAGACGCTTCAATTTCATCCGCGATCAAGTCAAGGAGGGAGACATAGAGATTTGCAAGATACATACGGATCTGAATGTTGCAGACCCGTTAACTAAGCCTCTCTCATGAGAAAAACATGATCAGCACCAAGACTCCATGGGTGTTAGAATCATTACTATGTAATCTAGATTATTGACTCTAGTGCAAGTGGGAGACTGAAGGAAATATGCCCTAGTGCAATAATAAAAATGTTATTTATATTTCCTTATATCGTGATAAATGTTTATTATTCATGCTAGAATTGTATTAACCGGAAAGTTAGTACATGTGTGAATACATAGACAAACAGAGTGTCCCTAGTATGCCTCTACTAGACTAGCTCGTTAATCAAAGATGGTTAAGTTTCCTAGCCATAGACATGTGTTGTCATTTGACGAATGGGATCACATCATTAGAGAATGATGTGATGGACAAGACCCATCCGTTAGCTTAGCATAATGATCGTTTAGTTTATTGCTATTGCTTTCTTCATGACTTATACATGTTCCTATGACTATGAGATTACGCAACTCCCGAATACCGGAGGAACACTTAGTGTGCTATCAAACGTCACAACGTAACTGGGTGATTATAAAGATGCTCTACAGGTGTCTCCGATGGTGTTTGTTGAGTTGGCATAGATCGAGATTAGGATTTGTCACTCCGATTGTCGGAGAGGTATCTCTGGGCCCTCTTGGTAATGCACATCACTATAAGCCTTGCAAGCAATGTGACTAATGAGTTATTTGCGGGATGATGCATTACGGAACGAGTGAAGAGACTTGCCGGTAACGAGATTGAACTAGGTATAGTGATACCGACGATCGAATCTCGGGCAAGTAACATACCGATGACAAAGGGAACAAGGTATGTTGTTATGTGGTTTGACCGATAAAGATCTTCGTAGAATATGTAGGAGCCAATATGAGCATCCAGGTTCCGCTATTGGTTATTGACCGGAGATGAGTCTCGGTCATGTCTACATAGTTCTCGAACCCGTAGGGTCTGCATGCTTAACGTTCGATGACGATTGGTATAATGAGTTTATGTGATTTGATGTACCGAAGGTTGTTCGGAGTCCCGGATGAGATCACGGACATGACGAGGAGTCTCGAAATGGTCGAGACATAAAGATTAATATATTGGACCATGTTGTTCGGACACCAGAAGTGTTTCGGAGAGTTTTGAATAAAACCGGAGTGCTAGAGGGTTACCGGAACCCCCCTGGGAAGTTAATGGCACACCATGGGCCTTAGAGGAGAGAGGGCCGGCCAGGAGGTGGTGCGCCCCCCAGTTCGAATTGGACAAGGGGTGGGGGCGGCGCCCCCCTCCTTCCTTCTCTCCCCTTCCTCCTTCTTTCCCCTCCTTGTTGGACTAGGAAAGGGGGGAATCCTACTCCTAGTAGCAGTAGGATTCCCCCCCCCTTGGGCGCGCCCCTTGTGGCCGGTGTTGGAAATATGCCCTAGAGGCAATAATAAATGGTTATTATTATATTTCTTTGTTCATGTTAATTGTCTATTGTTCATGCTATAATTGTATTGTCCGGAAATCGTAATACATGTGTGAATACATAGACCACAATGTGTCCCTAGTAAGCCTCTAGTTGACTAGCTCGTTGATCAACAGATAGTCATGGTTTCCTGACTATGGACATTGGATGTCATTGATAATGGGATCACATCATTAGGAGAATGATGTGATGGACAAGACCCAATCCTAAGCATAGCATAAAGATCGTATAGTTTCGTTTGCTAGAGCTTTTCCAATGTCAAGTATCTTTTCCTTAGACCATGAGATCGTGCAACTCCCGGATACCGTAGGAGTGCTTTGGGTGTGCCAAACGTCACAACGTAACTGGGTGATTATAAAGGTGCACTACGGGTATCTCCGAAAGTGTCTGTTGGGTTGGCACGGATCGAGACTGGGATTTGTCACTCCGTGTGACGGAGAGGTATCTCTGGGCCCACTCGGTAATGCATCATCATAATGAGCTCAATGTGACTAAGGCGTTAGTCACGGGATCATGCATTGCGGTACGAGTAAAGAGACTTGCCGGTAACGAGATTGAACAAGGTATTGGGATACCAACGATCGAATCTCGGGAAAGTAACATACCGATTGACAAAGGGAATTGTATACGGGATTGATTGAATCCTCGACAGCGTGGTTCATCCGATGAGATCATCGTGGAACATGCGGGAGCCAACATGGGTATCCAGATCCCGCTGTTGGTTATTGACCGGAGAGGCGTCTCGGTCATGTCTGCATGTCTCCCGAACCCGTAGGGTCTACACACTTAAGGTTCGGTGACGCTAGGGTTGTAGAGATATATGTATGCGGAAACCCGAAAGTTGTTCGGAGTCCCGGATGAGATCCCGGACGTCACGAGAGGTTCCGTAATGGTCCGGAGGTGAAGAATTATATATAGGAAGTCAAGTTTCGGCCACCAGGAAAGTTTCGGGGGTTATCGGTATTGTACCGGGACCACCGGAAGGGTTCCGGAGGTCCACCGGGTGGGGCCACCTGTCCCGGAGGGCCCCGTGGGCTGAAAGGGAAGGGAACCAGCCCCTAGTGGGCTGGGGCGCCCCCCTTGGGCCTCCCCCCATGCGCCTAGGGTTGGAAACCCTAGGGGGGGAGCTTCCCCCTTGCCTTGGGGGGCAAGGCATCCCTTCCCCCCCACTTGGCCGCCGCCCCCCTTGAGATCCCATCTCTTGGGGCTCGCGCACCCCCCCAGGGGCCTATATAAAGGGGGGGGGGAGGGAGGGCAGCACACAACAGCCTTGGGCGCCTCCCTCCTCCCTGCTACACCTCTCTCTCTCTCGCAGTAGCTCGGCGAAGCCCTGCCGGAGACCCGCTACATCCACCATCACGCCGTCGTGCTGCTGGATCTCCATCAACCTCTCCTTCCCCCTTGCTGGATCAAGAAGGAGGAGACGTTGCTGCACCGTACGTGTGTTGAACGCGGAGGTGCCGTCCGTTCGGCACTCGGTCATCGGTGATTTGAATCACGGCGAGTACGACTCCGTCATCGACGTTCATTGGAACGCTTCCGCTCGCGATCTAAAAGGGTATGTAGATGCACTCCCTTCCCCTCGTTTCTAGTATACTCCATAGATGCATCTTGGTGAACGTAGGAAAATTTTAAATTATGCTACGATTCCCAACAGTGGTATCAGAGCCAGGCTATGCGTAGTTACTATGCATGAGTAGAACACAAAGCAGTTGTGGGCGTTGAGTTTGCCAATTCTTCTTGCCGCTACTAGTCTTGTCTTGTTTCGGCGGCATTGTAGGATGAAGCGGCCCGGACCGACCTTACACGTACGCTTACGTGAGACAGGTTCCACCGACTAACATGCACTAGTTGCATAAGGTGGCTAGCGGGCGTCTGTCTCTCCTACTTTAGTCGGAACGGACTCGATGAAAAGGGTCCTTATGAAGGGTAAATAGAAATTGGCAAATCACGTTGTGGTCATACGTAGGTAAGAAACGTTCTTGATAGAAACCTACAAACCACGTAAAAACTTGCAACAACTATTAGAGGACGTGTAACTTGTTTTTGCAGCAAGTGCTATGTGATGTGATATGGCCAGAAGATGTGATGAATGATATATGTGATGTATGAGATTGATCATATTCTTGTAATAGGAATCACGACTTGCATGTCGATGAGTATGACAACCGGCAGGAGCCATAGGAGTTGTCTTTATTATTTTGCATGACCTGCGTGTCATTGAATAACACCATGTAAATTACTTTCTTTGTTGCTAAACGCGTTAGCCATAGTAGTAGAAGTAATCGTTGGCGTGACGACTTCATGAAGACACAATGATGGAGATCATGATGATGGAGATCATGGTGTCATGCCGGTGACGAAGATGATCATGGTGCCCCGAAGATGGAGATCAAAGGAGCATAATGATATTGGCCATATCATGTCACTATTTGATTGCATGTGATGTTTATCATGTTTTTGCATCTTATTTGCTTAGAACGACGGTAGTAAGTAAGATGATCCCTTATAATAATTTCAAGAAAGTGTTCACCCTAACTGTGCACCGTTGCGAAGGTTCGTTGTTTCGAAGCACCACGTGATGATCGGGTGTGATAGATTCTAACGTTCGAATACAACGGGTGTTGACGAGCCTAGCATGTACAGACATGGCCTCGGAACACACGCAATACACTTAGGTTGACTTGACGAGCCTAGCATGTACAGACATGGCCTCGGAACACGGAGGACCGAAAGGTCGAGCATGAGTCGTATAGAAGATACGATCAACATGGAGATGTTCACCGATCTTGACTAGTCCGTCTCACGTGATGATCGGACACGACCTAGTTAAAATCGGATCATGTTTCACTTAGATGACTAGAGGGATGTCTATCTGAGTGGGAGTTCATTAAATAATTTGATTAGATGAACTTAATTATCATGAACTTAGTCTAAAATCTTTACACTATATCTTGTAGATCAAATGGCCAACGTTGTCCTCAATTTCAACGCGTTCCTAGAGAAAACCAAGCTGAAAGATGATGGCAGCAACTATACGGACTGGGTCCGGAACCTGAGGATCATCCTCATGGTAGCCAAGAAAGATTATGTCTTAGAAGCACCGCTAGGTGAAGCACCAATCCCAGAGAACCAAGACGTTATGAACGCTTGGCAAACACGTGCTGATGATTACTCCCTCGTTCAGTGCGGCATGCTTTACAGCTTAGAACCGGGTCTCCAAAAGCGTTTCGAGAAACATGGAGCATATGAGATGTTCGAGGAGCTGAAAATGGTTTTCCAAGCTCATGCCCAGGTCGAGAGATATGATGTCTCCGACAAGTTCTTCAGCTGTAAAATGGAGGAGAACAGTTCTGTTAGTGAGCACATACTCAGAATGTCTGGGTTGCACAACCGCTTGTCTCAGCTGGGAGTTAATCTCCCGGATGATGCGGTCATTGACAGAATCCTCCAGTCGCTTCCACCAAGCTTCAAGAGCTTTGTGATGAACTTCAATATGCAGGGGATGGAAAAGACCATTCCTGAGGTATATTCGATGCTGAAATCAGCGGAGGTGGAAATCAGAAAAGAACATCAAGTGTTGATGGTGAATAAAACCACTAAGTTCAAGAAGAGCAAGGGTAAGAAGAACTTCAAGAAGGACGGCAAGGGAGTTGCCGCGCCCGGTAAGCCAGTTACTGGGAAGAAGTCAAAGAATGGACCCAAGCCTAAAACTGAGTGCTTTTATTGCAAGGGAAGTGGTCACTGGAAGCGGAACTGCCCCAAATACTTAGCGGACAAGAAGGCCGGCAACACCAAAGGTATATGTGATATACATGTAATTGATGTGTACCTTACCAGTACTCGTAGTAGCTCCTGGGTATTTGATACCGGTGCGGTTGCTCATATTTGTAACTCAAAACAGGAACTACGGAATAAACGGAGACTGGCGAAGGACGAGGTGACGATGCGCGTCGGGAATGGTTCCAAGGTCGATGTGATCGCCGTCGGCACGCTACGTCTGCATCTACCTACGGGATTAGTTTTAAACCTCAATAATTGTTATTTAGTGCCAGCTTTGAGCATGAACATTGTATCTGGATCTCGTTTAATTCGAGATGGCTACTCATTTAAATCTGAGAATAATGGTTGTTCTATTTATTTGAGAGATATGTTTTATGGTCATGCCCCGATGGTCAATGGTTTATTCTTGATGAATCCCGAACGTGATGTTACACATATTCATAGTGTGAATACCAAAAGATGTAAAGTTGATAACGATAGTCCCACATACTTGTGGCACTGCCGCCTTGGTCACATTGGTGTCAAGCGTATGAAGAAGCTCCATGCAGATGGACTTTTGGAGTCTCTTGATTACGAATCATTTGACACGTGCGAACCATGCCTCATGGGTAAGATGACCAAGACTCCGTTCTCCGGAACAATGGAGCGAGCAACCAACTTATTGGAAATCATACATACCGATGTGTGCGGTCCAATGAGTGTAGAGGCTCGCGGAGGATATCGTTATGTTCTCACTCTCACTGATGACTTAAGTAGATATGGGTATGTCTACCTAATGAAACACAAGTCTGAAACCTTTGAAAAGTTCAAGGAATTTCAGAGTGAAGTTGAGAATCAACGTGACAGGAAAATAAAATTCTTACGATCAGATCATGGTGGAGAATATTTGAGTCACGAATTTGGTACACACTTAAGGAAATGTGGAATAGTTTCACAACTCACGCCGCCCGGAACACCTCAGAGAAATGGTGTGTCCGAACGTCGTAATCGCACTCTATTGGATATGGTGCGATCTATGATGTCTCTTACCGATTTACCGCTCTCATTTTGGGGCTATGCTTTAGAGACTGCCACATTCACTTTAAATAGGGCTCCGTCGAAATCCGTTGAGATGACACCGTATGAATTATGGTTTGGAAAGAAACCTAAGCTGTCGTTTCTAAAAGTTTGGGGATGCGATGCTTATGTCAAGAAACTTCAACTTGAAAAGCTCGAACCCAAGTCGGAAAAATGCGTCTTCATAGGATACCCTAAGGAAACAATTGGGTATACCTTCTACCTCAGATCCGAAGGCAAGATCTTCGTTGCCAAGAACGGGTCCTTTCTAGAGAAGGAGTTTCTCTCGAAAGAATTGAGTGGGAGGAAAGTGGAACTTGATGAGATGATAGTCACCCCTTCCGAGCCGGAAAGTAGCGCAGCACGGGAAAATGTTCCCGTGGTGCCTACACCGACTGGGGAGGAAGTTAATGATGATGATCATGAAGCTTCGGATCAAGTTACTACTGAACTTCGAAGGTCCACAAGGACACGTTCCGCACCAGAGTGGTACGGCAACCCTGTCCTGGAAATCATGTTGTTAGACAACGGTGAACCTTCGAACTATGAATAAGCGATGGCGGGCCCGGATTTCGACAAATGGCTAGAAGCCATGAAATCCGAGATAGAATCCATGTATGAAAACAAAGTATGGACTTTGACTGACCTGCCCTGCCCGATGATCGGCGAGCCATAGAAAACAAATGGATCTTTAAAAGGAAGACGGACGCGGATGGTAATGTGACCATCTACAAAGCTCGACTTGTCGCTAAGGGTTATCGACAAGTTCAAGGGGTTGACTACGATGAGACTTTCTCACCCGTAGCGAAGCTGAAGTCCGTCCGAATCATGTTACCCATTGCCGCATACTATGATTATGAGATATGGCAGATGGACGTCAAAACGGCATTCCTTAACGGCTTCCTTAAGGAAGAGTTGTATATGATGCAACCGGAAGGTTTTGTCGATCCTAAGAATGCTAACAAAGTATGCAAGCTCCAGCGCTCAATTTATGGGCTGGTGCAAGCATCTCGGAGTTGGAACATTCGCTTTGATGAGATGATCAAAGCGTTTGGGTTTACACAGACTTATGGAGAAGCCTGTGTTTACAAGAAAGTGAGTGGGAGCTCTGTAGCATTTCTCATATTATATGTGGATGACATACTATTGATGGGAAATGATATAGAATTCTTGGAAAGTATAAAGGCCTATTTGAATAAGTGTTTTTCAATGAAGGACCTTGGAGAAGCTGCTTATATATTAGGCATCAAGATCTATAGAGATAGATCGAGACGCCTCATTGGTCTTTCACAGAGTACATACCTTGACAAGATATTGAAGAAGTTCAATATGGATCAGTCCAAGAAGGGGTTCTTGCCTGTATTGCAAGGTGTGCAATTGAGCACGGCTCAATGCCCGACCACGGCAGAAGATATAGAAAAGATGAGTGTCATGCCCTATGCCTCGGCCATAGGGTCTATTATGTATGCCATGCTGTGTACCAGACCTGATGTAAACCTTGCCGTAAGTTTGGTAGGAAGGTACCAAAGTAATCCCGGCATGGAACACTGGATAGCGGTCAAGAATATCCTGAAGTACCTGAAAAGGACTAAGGATATGTTTCTCGTTTATGGAGGTGACGAAGAGCTCGTCGTAAAGGGTTACGTCGACGCTAGCTTCGACACAGATCTGGATGACTCGAAGTCACAAACCGGATACGTGTATATTTTGAATGGAGGAGCAGTAAGCTGGTGCAGTTGCAAGCAAAGCGTCGTGGCGGGATCTACATGTGAAGCGGAGTACATGGCAGCCTCGGAGGCAGCACAGGAAGCAGTCTGGATGAAGGAGTTCATTACCGACCTAGGGGTGATTCCCAATGCGTCGGGCCCGATGACTCTCTTCTGTGACAACACTGGAGCCATTGCCCTTGCGAAGGAGCCCAGGTTTCACAGGAAGACCAGGCATATCAAGCGTCGCTTCAACTCCATTCGTGAAAGTGTTCAAAATGGAGACATAGATATTTGTAAAGTACATACGGACCTGAATGTAGCAGATCCGTTGACTAAACCTCTCCCTAGGGCAAAACATGATCAACACCAGGACGCAATGGGTGTTCGATTCATCACAATGTAACTAGATTATTGACTCTAGTGCAAGTGGGAGACTGTTGGAAATATGCCCTAGAGGCAATAATAAATGGTTATTATTATATTTCTTTGTTCATGTTAATTGTCTATTGTTCATGCTATAATTGTATTGTCCGGAAATCGTAATACATGTGTGAATACATAGACCACAATGTGTCCCTAGTAAGCCTCTAGTTGACTAGCTCGTTGATCAACAGATAGTCATGGTTTCCTGACTATGGACATTGGATGTCATTGATAACGGGATCACATCATTAGGAGAATGATGTGATGGACAAGACCCAATCCTAAGCATAGCATAAAGATCGTATAGTTTCGTTTGCTAGAGCTTTTCCAATGTCAAGTATCTTTTCCTTAGACCATGAGATCGTGCAACTCCCGGATACCGTAGGAGTGCTTTGGGTGTGCCAAACGTCACAACGTAACTGGGTGATAATAAAGGTGCACACTTAAGGTTCGGTGACGCTAGGGTTGTAGAGATATATGTATGCGGAAACCCGAAAGTTGTTCGGAGTCCCGGATGAGATCCCGGACATCACGAGAGGTTCCGGAATGGTCCGGAGGTGAAGAATTATATATAGGAAGTCAAGTTTCGGCCACCGGGAAAGTTTTGGGGGTTATCGGTATTGTACCGGGACCACCGGAAGGGTTCCGGGGGTCCACCGGGTGGGGCCACCTGTCCCGGAGGGCCCCATGGGCTGAAAGTGGAAGGGAACCAGCCCCTAGTGGGCTGGGGCGCCCCCATTGGGCCTCCCCCCATGCGCCTAGGGTTGGAAACCCTAGGGGGGGGGGGAGCTTCCCCCTTGCCTTGGGGGGCAAGGCACCCCTTCCCCCCCACTTGGCCGCCGCCCCCCCTTGAGATCCCATCTCTTGGGGCTGGCGCACCCCGCCAGGGGCCTATATAAAGGGGGGGGGGAGGGAGGGCAGCACACAACAGCCTTGGGCGCCTCCCTCCTCCCTGCTACACCTCTCTCTCTCTCGCAGTAGCTCGGCGAAGCCCTGCCGGAGACCCGCTACATCCACCATTACGCCGTCGTGCTGCTGGATCTCCATCAACCTCTCCTTCCCCCTTGCTGGATCAAGAAGGAGGAGACGTTGCTGCACCGCACGTGTGTTGAACGCGGAGGTGCCGTCCGTTCGGCACTCGGTCATCGGTGATTTGAATCACAGCGAGTACGACTCCGTCATCCACGTTCATTGGAACGCTTCCGCTCGCGATCTACAAGGGTATGTAGATGCACTCCCTTCCCCTCGTTGCTAGTATACTCCATAGATGCATCTTGGTGAACGTAGGAAAATTTTAAATTATGCTACGATTCCCAACAGCCGGCCAGCCCCCTCCTCCCCTCCTTTATATACGGGGGAGGGGGCACCCCATAAACACACAAGTTGATCTCTTAGCCGTGTGCGGTGCCCCCCTCCACAGATTTCCACCTCGGTCATATTGTCGTAGTGCTTAGGCGAAGCCCTGCGTCGGTAACTTCATCATCACCGTCACCACGCCGTCGTGCTGACGAAACTCTCCCTCGGCCTCAGCTGGATCTAGAGTTCGAGGGACGTCACCGAGCTGGACGTGTGCAGATCGTGGAGGTGCCGTGCGTTCGGTACTTGATCGGTTGGATCGCGAAGACGTTCTACTACATCAACCGCGTTACTAAACGCTTCCGCTTTCGGTCTACGAGGGTACGTGGACACACTCTCCCCGCTAGTTGCTATGCTTCTTCTAGATAGATCTTGCGTGATCGTAGGAAGTTTTTTGAAATATTGTGTTCCCCAACAGTAGCCATCTCCGCTCGAAAGAAAATTAGGGTAAAAATCCTCTGGGTTTCGTGGAGAAACAAGGTATTATATGCAAACGGATCCATGTAGGGGTGTATGTGGGCCCCCATACACCCCCTTGGCGTGCCTCAGGCCCAGGGCACGTCGGCAATGCATGTGGTCCCTATGGGCCACCCCCTAGCACTCCTTCTGACTCAGTGCCCTTTTCCTCCAAAATTCCCAAAAGTGAAACTTCATTTATATATGTTGTGATATTTATTTTCTACATAAAAGATATAACAACATGGAAATTCTACTGAAAATAGCATCAAGGCGGTTAGTTCAATTGGAAGTTGGCACTTAATATGTTAGTTCAGAAAATTGATCCAAAATTATGTCATAATTATGTATAAATAATATGAAGATAACTTGAACATAACAAAATTTATAAATACCACTGAGACATATCACCATCCTCAACCAAAATCCGTGCTCATCCTCAAGCATGTGCATAACAAAAATAATAAAATTTATTTTGAATGCTACCTTAACATAAACATGATTATATTGTATCTCTATATGAAGTGGTAAATATAGAACAAGCACCTATTTACTCACAAAGACGTTCAAATCTCCTTGTTTACTTTATTCTTTGCATAAATGGACATACTTAGGGAGAAATCAAGTCATACATGGGATATGGGATGTACTTGACAAGCTGATCATCTCCACATAAAATTGGCCACCACAGGAGTTAAATAGATGATAAGACAACCAATGGTAAGAGCGCGAACGCTCATATGGCAATAGTACTGCAAGCCACCGCCTTTGCTACGTCAGCACAATCACACGTCTTATTGGTCCCACGGTCCAATCACAATGGAGCATCCGCAAACCCCTATTACGCATGTCTGCAGTATACAAGGTAGAAGGAGGACTTTATGAAGGCAGCCATCATCATCTACACTTCCTTCGCCACCATAGCCACCACATCCACCAGCTCCATATCCATTAGATCGTTACTTCTAATCTAGATCCCATCGCAATCAACAACTTTGTATGACTATTAACCATTCGCCACCATAGTCTCTTGTCTGTGATTTGATTGAGTTGTGTGAGTAATCCTCATGCACTTGTAGAAAACGGGCCATTAGTCCCGGTTCTGGAACCAAGACTAAAGGGTCGGGACTAAAGCCCTAAACCTTTAGTCCCGGTTCGCTTACGAACCGGGACTAAAGGGGCTTCACGTGGCCGTTGTCTAGAGCTTCACCTTTAGTCCCGGTTGATAACACCAACCGGGACTAAAGGAAATATTTTGAATATTTTGACTTAATTTTTGAATTATTTGACAATTTAATCTCTAATCACCCTTCATCACTGCTCAATTTAACCTCTAATCTCTAATCACCCCTCATCATTCCAAATCATCTAACTTCCTGACCGGTCACTCATCCTCTCACTACTCCAGCCTGAGCACGCTTAACTTCTGAGTTCTATTCCCCCATCGTTTCCAAGTCTGCACTTGTTGTTTTCCTGACAATAGTAAGCTGTCAATCCTATTAACCCTTAGGAGTTGAACTTGAGCATGAAGAACCATTTGAGTTTGAAACTATTATTCTCAAAAACAATAATAATTAGTAACACTAATATTTCTTGAATAAGTAGTTTGACCACAGTTTGACAACCGTTTGACCAAAAATTCAAAAAAAAACTGAAATTTGAGGATAACTTTTTTCCTTTCAGAATTTGAGGATTCTAGAAATTTGCAAAACGGCCTACGGCGGTCAAAATCGGAACCAGATTTTCGTGCTCAACATTTTGATATATTATACTTTTTTCCCGACATCGTATGCAAAAGTTATAGCCGTTTTACTTTTTCATAACACTTTTTTGCAAAACATGCCCAAATTTAAGTTTTTTAATTTTCCTAACTAGTAGATGTAGTAATATAACTACATCTCGAAGGATTTTATTTTTTGAAGTTTTATCATTTTCTTTTGTTTTTTTTCAAAACTGAAATGACGATACACACGGGGTGGGTGGTAAAGTTTGAGACACGAACCCATTTAGTCCCGGTTTGAGACACGAACCGGGACTAAAGGGCATCGCACCCTTTAGTCCCGGTTCGTGTCTCAAACCGGGACTAAAGGGCATCGCACCCTTTAGTCCCGGTTCGTGTGTCAAACCGGGACTAAAGGTCCCATTTGAACCGGGACTAATGCCTTCCCGACGCCCTAGCTGCTCGAACCGGGACTAATGCTCACATTAGTCCCGGTTCGTAATGCAACCGGGACTAATGCCTTCCCGACGCCCTAGCTGCTCGAACCGGGACTAATGCTCACATTAGTCCCGGTTCGTAATGCAACCGGGACTAATGTGTACATTGAGCTATGACCAAAGCCCTGTTTTCAACTAGTGATGGGCCGAGGACCAAGGCATAGCTTCACAACTCCGTGTACATGTAGCTATGAGATTGACAGTATGATTTTCCTTTATATATTTATGTTTGTATAATGATTTATATCTTGTGTCCTCCTCGGTTATAGGACTCACTGGTAACTGATGCACTAAAGATCGGTACAACGAGAGGCAACACATGGGAAAAAGTGGAAAACTACATAAAACACCAGGATAGTGAGGCTTGTACGGTAGTTGGGACCAATTCCTTGGGGGAACAACAATTCTTCCTCAGAGATTCTTTGGTTTGCAAACAGTATGTGCCACAAATTTTTATGAAAACTTCTCAATTTTTCCCATAATCTTGAGCACGACACGATGCCAAGTTCCATCTTTTGGTGACTTCATTTGCATTTTTTATTTTTTTAGAATCAATAAGATCCATCTAGCTGGTCGAGGGGTGGCCACCCATACGTTTGAAATTTCGTTTCATTTTTTGGATAAGGCGTAAATATATACTCAAGAACACAAACATGCTATTTCAATACATTTTTTCCATTATTCCATATACTTTTAGTTGAAATTTAAATCATATCAATTAAATGCCTAGATACGAACTTGATAACTCAAATATAGCAAACAAATCCAAAAATGCAAACTTTTTACATCGAAGATGTAATAATGTATGTTTAGTGTCGACCATGGCGCAACTGCCTCCAGAGCTTCCTGACGATGTCGTGGAGGAAATTCTCCGGCGTCTCCCGCCGGACGAGCCGGCCCACCTCGCCCGCGCATCACTCGTCTCCAAGCCCTGGTGCCGCCTCCTCTGCAACCCCGCCTTCCGCCGCAGCTACCACAGGGCGCCACCCATGCTGGGCTTCTTCCACAACGCTGGCTCCTACGACCACCCGGTGGCCCGCTTCGTCCGCTCCAAAGCCTTGTGCCCGCGCTATCCGGATATCAGCAACTTCCGTGTTCGTGACTGCCGACACGGCCGGGTCCTCCTCCAAGCCAGAAGGAGCTCTCTGTTCGTCGTCTGGGACCCCATGACGGGCAGCCGGAGGGAGGTGCGCCGGCCTGCTGGCCTTGTGGCCTACGAGTATGATGTCGTGGTGCTGTGCGCTTTGGGAGGAGCCTGCAACCACCACGCCTGCCATGAGGGCCCCTTCCTCGTGGTATACGTAGGCATCAAAGTCATGACAAAGGCAATAAGCGCCTGCGTGTACTCGTCTGACACGGGCAAATGGAGCGCGCAGACTTCTGCGTACATCTTCAAAAAGAGTTTGAATTGCGTAGTCAGTACTGCCATTGTCGGAGGTGCACTCTATTTCCCCTGCTCTGATTACGGTAAGAATCGCCATGAAATTATCAAGTATGACTGGAGCAGGCATTGCCTATCAGTGATTGACATGCCGCGTTGGGTTAATTCTGGTCCTTCCTGCTGTCCCCTTCTTGCGGCACCGGAGGACGGTAGGCTGGGATTTGCCCAACTGATAACGTACTACGGTACCCAACCGAGAGCCCTCCTCCGCATGTGTTCGAGGGACGTGAATGCCGATGGGGACGGGTCCATTTATGCGTGGACAGATCGCAGAGAAATTGATCTCAACGCACTCCTCCCAACTGGAGATCGCGCGACCAAATTATATTTGCATGGCTCTGTGGAAGGCACTGACATCGTTTTCATCGTCACAAATAGCTGTCCTTTTGTCCTCTATGAGATTGATCTCAAGTCCCTGCAGACGAGGAAATTGTATGAAGGAAAAGGAGAAGGAAGAATCACCCATAATATCTTCCCCTTCATGAGCTTCTACACTCCAGCAGGTACCCTTCTTTTTTTATATTAGTCACATCTTCTAGATGTACTTTAGTTTGTAACCCTTCTCTTTTATGCCGTTTATCTCTTGCTCATCAATTCTACCCTATGCTCAAATTTTAAATCAACAAAAATAATTGCAGCAATACTTGCTTCGGTGGGAGACACGGCGACCGTTGTTAGACCAGTGCCACGCAAAAGCAAGAGGAAGCGGAAACACAACCTGAAGGTGATGGGCCCAGATTGGCTGAAGTAGGAGGAGCCGGCAAAATGAGAGCTCTTTTAAATTGTGAGTTTGTGATGGAGTACACACCTATATATCTATCAGTAGTAGCTTGCATCTTCGTGGTGCTTGTATAATAAGATATGTCCCGTGCTGTTATTGGCCATTGACAGTAAGCCCAACTCTCTGATCATGCTACTGTCCATATGTGAACCTGCCGTGTGCTTCCAGTGTCGTAATCAATTTCATGGTTTCTGCTATATGCTTCATGTGTCTTGATGAATTTCGTGGTTTTCTTGCCCTGCTTATTTACTCCTTTGAGGGATGTTCTAGTCTCTTGCGCCGCTTGATCGGTTCACGACGGCCCCTTCTGCATGCTTGTTGGAATTCCGTCCACATGATAGATCATATTAAATCATGACGAACACGCGTTCTAAAATATTTGTAGCCAACGGCCCTTGTCGTGCCCTTATTTTCTTTTATCTTTATTTCTTTTTTTGTTTTCTCACGGTACAATAAACTCATCGGGCGCTGTGCCTATCTGTAATTGACGTGGCAATCTGGGATAAGCTTGTGCTAGCATGGCATCTTTGTTTTATGGCACCAGAGGACGGTAGGCTGGGGTTGGCCCTAGTGGAACTGGAAACCCCACGGAGATTCGTCGGCATGTGTTCGAGGGACGTGAGTGCCGATGGAGACGGATCCATTGATGCATGGACATATCGCCGAGATATTGATGTCAACACACTCCACCCAATTGGACATTGTGTGCCGTCCAGTTTAAGTTTATGTGGCTCTATGGAAGGCACTGACATCGTTTTCGCCATCATAGAGAACACCCTCCTTATTTTGTCCTCTACGTTAAATAGGGCACCATCGAAATCCGTTGAGACAACGCCTTATGAATTGTGGTTTGGCAAGAAACCAAAGTTGTCGTTTCTTAAAGTTTGGGGCTGCGATGCTTATGTGAAAAAGCTTCAACCTGATAAGCTCGAACCCAAATCGGAGAAATGTGTCTTCATAGGATACCCAAAGAAAACTATTGGGTACACATTCTATCACGGATCCGAAGGCAAGACATTCGTTGCCAAGAATGGATCCTTTATAGAGAAGGAGTTTCTCTCGAAAGAAGTGAGTGGGAGGAAAGTAGAACTTGATGAGGTAACTGTACCTGCTCCCTTACTGGAAAGTAGTTCATCAGAGAAACCGGTTCCTGTGACACCTACACCAATTAGTGAGGAAGCTAATGATATCGATCATGAAACTTCAGATCAAGTTACTACTGAACCTCGTAGGTCAACCAGAGTAAGATCCGCACCAGGGTGGTACGGTAATCCTATTCTGGAGGTCATGTTACTTGACCAAGGAGAACCTACGAACTATGAAGAAGCGATGGTGAGCCTAGATTCCACAAAATGGCTTGAGGCCATGAAAACTGAGATGGGATCCATGTATGAGAACAAAGTGTGGACTTTGGTTGACTTGCCCGATGATCGGCAAACCATTGAGAATAAATGGGTCTTCAAGAAGAAGACTGACGCTGACGGTAATGTTACTGTCTATAAAGCTCGACTTGTTGCAAAAGGTTTTCGACAAGTTCAAGGGATTGACTACGATGAGACTTTCTCACCTGTAGCGATGCTTAAGTCTGTCCGAATCACGTTAGCAATTGCTGCGTTTTATGATTATGAAATTTGGTAAATGGATGTCAAAACTGCATTCCTGAATGGATTTCTGGAAGAAGAGTTGTATATGATGCAACCAGAAGGTTTTGTCGATCCAAAGGGAGCTAACAAAGTGTGCAAGCTCCAGCGATCCATTTATGGACTGGTGCAAGCCTCTCGGAGTTGGAATAAACGTTTTGATAGTGTGATCAAAGCATATGGTTTTATACAGACTTTTGGAGAAGCCTGTATTTACAAGAAAGTGAGTGGGAGCTCTGTAGCATTTCTGATATTATATGTGGATGACATATTGCTGATTGGAAATGATATAGAATTTCTGGAGAGCATAAAAGGATACTTGAATAAAAGTTTTTCAATGAAAGACCTCGGTGAAGCTGCTTACATATTAGGCATCAAGATCTATAGAGATAGATCAAGACGCTTGATAGGACTTTCACAAAGCACATACCTTGACAAAGTTTTGAAAAAGTTCAAAATGGATCAAGCAAAGAAAGGGTTCTTGCCTGTGTTACAAGGTGTGAAGTTGAGTCAGACTCAATGCCCTATGCTTCAGCCATAGGCTCTATCATGTATGCAATGCTGTCTACCAGACCTGATGTGTGTCTTGCTATTAGCCTAGCAGGGAGGTACCAAAGTAATCCAGGAGTGGATCACTGGACAGCGGTCAAGAACATCCTGAAATACCTGAAAAGGACAAAGGATATGTTTCTCGTTTATGGAGGTGACAAAGAGCTAGTCGTAAATGGTTACGTCGATGCAAGCTTTGACACCGATCTGGACGATTCTAAATCGCAAACCGGATACGTGTTTACATTGAACGGTGGAGCTGTCAGTTGGTGCAGTTCTAAACAAAGCGTCGTGGCGGGATCTACGTGTGAAGCGGAGTACATAGCTGCTTCGGAAGCAGCAAATGAAGGAGTCAGGATGAAGGAGTTCATATCCGATCTAGGTGTCATACCTAGTGCATCGGGTCCAATGAAAATATTTTGTGACAATACTGGTGCAATTGCCTTGGCAAAGGAATCCAGATTTCACAAGAGAACCAAGCACATCAAGAGACGCTTCAATTCCATCCGGGACCAAGTCTAGGTGGGAGACATACAGATTTGCAAGATACATACGGATCTGAATGTTGCAGACCCGTTCACTAAGACTCTTCCACGAGGAAAACATGATCAGCACCAAAACTCCATGGGTGTTAGAATCATTACTGTGTAATCTAGATTATTGACTCTAGTGCAAATGGGAGACTGAAGAAAATATGCCCTAGAGGCAATAATAGTTATTATTTATTTCCTCGTACCATGATAAATGTTTATTATTCATGCTAGAATTGTATTAACCGGAAACATAATACATGTGTGAATACATAGACAAACATAGTGTCACTAGTATGCCTCTACTTGACTAGCTCATTAATCGAAGATGGTTAACACTACTAGGAAAAGGGCTATAGATGGAATGGCCACTAATGGCGCACCGGACATGTGGTGCGCCATTGCTATGTAGCAGTGGCGCACCATGTGCTGGTGCGCCATTAGTGTGAAATACACTAATGGCGCACCAGACACACGGTGCGCCATTAGTAACAAATTTTATTTTATTTTATTTTGCCAGACATACTAATGGCGCACCAGGACATAGTGCGCCATTACAATATTTTTTTTATTTTTTACTTTTTTGCAAAACTACTAATGGCGCACCAGGGACAGTGCGCCATTACTAGTTTAAGCTAGTAATGGCGCACTGCTCCACCGTGCGCCATTCGTGTATATTTCATGGACACTTGATCTCGATCCCCCTCCATCTCGATCGCTATCCCACCTCACCAGATCCGGTCCCCCTCGCCGCCGAGCACCCCCCGCACCCTCTACCCCGCTCCACCGGGCGCCGCCGCCGACCCCCCGCACCCTCCCCCGCTCTACCACCGCCGACGACCCACTGCATCCTTCCCTGCTCCACGCCGCCGACGACCCACCGCACCCTCTCCCCCGCTCCACCGCCGCCGACGACCCACCGCACCCTCCCCTACTCCACCGCCGCCGACGACCCACCGCACCCTAGCTCCCCTGCTCCACCGCCGCCGACGACCCACCGCACCCTCCCCTACTCCACCGCCGCCGACGACCCACCGCACCCTAGCTCCCCTGCTCCACCGCCGCCGACGACCCACCGCACCCTCCCCGGCCCGCTCCACCGCCGCCGACGCCCCCCCGCACCCTCCCCGGCCCGCTCCACCGCCGCCGACGACCCCCCGGCCCGCACCCTCCCAGGCCCGCTCCACCGCCGCCGATGACCCCCCGCACCCTCCCCGGCCCGGCCCGCTCCACCGTCACAAATTATTACTGTTTTTGTAAAAAATTGTTACTGTTTCATATTCATATTCATTTTCTAAAAAAATTATTAGATGCAACAAAAAATAATTAAAAAAATTACTTATGGCGCACCTATGGCTGGTGCGCCATTGCTACATAAAAAAAATTCTAATGGCGCACCCGTCGTGGGTGCGCCATTGCTATGTAAAAAAAATTCTAATGGCGCACCGCTTTGGGGTGCGCCATTAGTAAGTTTCCCCCTTAGCTAATTCCTCCCCTCTCCCTCGCCAGTCCACCCGCGCGCTCACCAGACCCATGACGCCGCCGCCCCGACCCCCGCCGGACTCCACCCCCGTCGCCCCCGCGCCCCCGTGCCCCCCACCACTGCAGCTCCCCCGCGCCGCCGCCCCCGCGCCCTCCACAACTGCAGCTCCCCCGCGCCGCCCCGCGAAGCACGTGGCCGCCGGCCTCCCCACGACCAACCGAGGCGCCCAGGAGGACCGCTGCCGTCTTCCTCTTTGACTACGAGGACCCGGACGAGCTCGGACGCCCTCGAGCCATCCCTTCGACGCCGCCGCCGCCGCCGACCCCGACACCAACCCCGACCCCTCCGGCGACCGGCCGCGCCCGCCCAGGTACCTCTCCTCCTTCCTCCTTCCTCCTTCTTGTCCAGCGCCCGCCGCCCCGACAGCATCTCCAGCAGCACCTCTGAGCAATTTGCTCCACTTGTTCATGCAAGCTAGTAAAACTGTTGTTCTTCTTCTTGCTCCTGTGATGGATTTTCTGAACCTTACATTCGTTCCTGCACTAGTACTTCTTCTGCTCTGTTTAAAACTGCTCTTCTCTTTTTGTATTAGTCTCAGATAAGCAAGCATGATGCAATTATGATCTGGGCAACCGCAGATAAGTAGTAGGAGTAACTATGTTTGTAAATCAAAATTGCTTCACTCCTCGTGATAATCTGCAGATTCAAGTTGTGGCAAAAAAATGTTCTGTCTATTTACAGTGTGGAGTATACAGTTATTACAGTGTCAATGTTGATGATTTACAGTGTGGAGTAGTCATATTTTTCTTTGAAATCTAAGTGCAATTTCTCTGTCTTGTTGCTAACTGAATTTACAGTACTAAGTGGTCTCTAAATTCTGCAGTATTTATGTTCATGACTTTACTGAACTATGTTGTCTTTTCTAACAGTGCCTTGATTTAAATAGTTATATTTTAGCTTCATGGTTCTGTGTAATTTGTGCCTTGATTTTCTGTCATCTCTGAATTTTGTTGTTCCTGTCCTTGCTACTCCTTAATTTATAAAGATCTAGTGAGCATTGCCAGTGTTGGGGAGGGAGTGATCTGAATTGGTTTATGTGACTCATCCTCATTAACTTTTCTCTCTAACCTTTTTTACAGTACAAATAAATTGTTCCTTCTTCTGTATTTGACCACTGTTTATTGTGGTTTTGATTTTGTTACAGTGTTCTCAAGTATAACAACATAGTGGGATCATTTGTCAACATAGTGGGATCATTTTGCAGATTCCAGCAAACAACATAGTGGGATCATTTGTCAAGGCCAGCATCGGAGTGCTAATTTACAGGTATAAATAGATAAAAGATTCAGAGTGTAGCTCTTTGTGCTCCCTGCATCCGTTTTCTGAGCTGTTTGTGCTCCCTGCATCTTTCAGCTCTCATTTTCAGTGGAGTTGTTGAATTATATGCTCTTATTGGACATGTTTTACGTGTTGATCCATCAATTGCTAGTTTGCTGGGTTTTGTCTCCGACCATCGTGTCGTGATGATTTTGCAGGTACCCCGAGAGGCCCTTGAGTTTGCCGGAATGTCGATTAACTTCCGTTCCGGCAAATTCGGGTACTCCATATGTCCTATTTTCAGCAAAGGTCATGCTGAAATTTTCCGTGAATTTTAGCATGACTTTGCTAAAAATAGGACATATGGGCACTTCCGACTAATGCATGGGCCGGGGTATCTTAGTACTTAATTAAGTAGGATCAACTGCCTCTTGTGTTATACATATAGAAGTGTGATATCTACTCATAGTTATTACTAATGTCAGTTGCTCGTCATCGATAAACCCTAATCTGGTAGGATGACCTACTAAAAAAGCCCATACCACATATTCTATTTGGATGGGCGTGTTTTCACCACACTGTGGATTATCTTATTGGACCCAACAGAGATGATGTAGTTTTGAATTATGAACATAGGAAATGTCGTCATCGGACGACGAAAGTCTCTCGGGGGAGTGCGACTGGTGCCACGACGGTCGAGGTCTGTGCGACAGGTCTCACCTGGACGATGATCGGCGCTTCAGCATTAAGCTCGAGGAGACCTTCGAAGTTGAAACGGTACGCAACGACGACAAGTGTTTTTTTCATAATTAAGCATGACTTCAACTATTTCAACGTGTAATTTCATCTTTTACAATTCGAGTATAGTTTATCCCATGCCATGCAAGACGCTATGTCTTGGAGAGGATGGATTTTGAAGATCATGAAAATTTTGAAACGAAGAAAATTCACCTAAGGACACATCATGATGTGGATTTTCAAGTAAATCTGTATAATGCTGAGAGCGTAACCCATTTTGGTTGCAAAAATTGGGAAGCGTTTTGCAAGATGTATGGTTTTGATGAGGGTATGCTTGTCACCATGGATCTTGGTGATCCTGGCATCGACCAAGACAATATGGACATTTGGGTCCTTGTTGATACGCCTCCAATTCTACCGCTATGTGAGTTTGTCAAACATAGTTAATTATTAACTAATCTATATTGTTTATTTCAAAATAGTTGACAACTTATTTCCATTGACAGCTTATTTTGATTGTTCAAAAAATGTGCGGAAAATGGTAGACAAAACCCACTACACCGATGGCTCCGAGTTAACTTATCAGGAGAAAAATCATCTGGTCGGATTTTGTACTAATCTTGAGAATTACAATATCTACAATCAAACTCCTCAACATTATGGTCAATACGTGCCACTAGTGCACGTGTTGAACTACGGTAACTACCATGGAGATACCCTGGTAAGATTTTTTACTATTACGACATCCGTGCATCTTTTGCATACTTCTAAAACTAGTACATCATTGCTAACTATGAAGTTATTACTATGTTTTTCAACAGAGAATCCCAGAGGATTGTGTGCCTCATTTGATGTATCAGAATGGCAGCCTTCAAGTTTTGAACTTATATCCAGGTCATCCTACGAATCTCAACTGTCCATACCGGATTTCTAGAAGAACTGTAGACAAGCTAATCAGAGAATGGAAAAAATGTACGGATAGTCGTAAGGAGGTTCTTGGAAGCAAAAGGAAGCGCCGCGCAAGAATTGGAGACAGGATGATCTCCATTCTCCATAATGGAGAGTCAGGGTCTATATTGTTTTATGCTATTTTACCTTAAATAGGGTATTTTAGGTCCTTAATAACGAGTAGAAGTTGTATGATGATGATTAGTACGACTTGTTAGGATTAGTATTACTTTCGACAAACTCGCTACTCGCGGTCTCGAGACTTGTAATGTTCTATCTTTGTTCGGTCTTTTGAATTCAGAGACTTATATGATGAATTGTATTCGGAGACTAATCTTCTATTGTATTCGATGAATCTGCTGTTGCTGTGTGGTGCTGTTTATATTCTGTCCAATAATATATTTTGTAATCTGTGCAAATATTAGAAAAGAAAAAAAATCCCTAATATACATACTAATGGCGCATCACCCAAATATGCGCCATTAGTATGCCAAAGGATACTAATGGCGCATCACCCAGCAGTGCGCCATTAGTATGGCAAAGCACATGCCCACTGGGAGGCATACTAATGGCGCACCGTGGCCTATACTAATGGCGCACTGCCTGGTGCGCCATTAGTATACCAGATACTAATGGCGCACCAGTGGTGCGCCATTAGTAAAAAATACTAGTGGCGTGGTGCTAGTGGCGCACCAGTAGTGCGCCATTAGTAGGCAAAACTGGTGCGCCACTAGTAAGCCTTTTTCTAGTAGTGTAAGTTTCCTAGCCATGGACATGAGTTGTCATTTGATTAACGGGATCACATCATTAGGATAATGATGTGATTGACTTGACCCATTCCGTTAGCTTAGCACTTGATCGTTTAGTATGTTGCTATTGCTTTCTTCATGACTTATACATGTTCCTATGACTATGAGATTATGCAACTCCCGTTTACCGGAGGAACACTTTGTGTGCTACCAAATGTCACAACGTAACTGGGTGATTATAAAGGTGCTCTACAGGTGTCTCCGAAGGTACTTGTTGGGTTGGCGTATTTCGAGATTAGGATTTGTCACTCCGATTGTCGGAGAGGTATCTCTGGGCCCTCTCGGTAATGTAGATCACTATAAGCCTTGCAAGCATTGTGACTAATGAGTCAGTTGCGAGATGATGTATTACGGAACGAGTAAAGAGACTTGCTGGTAACGAGATTGAACTAGGTATTGAGATACCGACGATCGAATCTCGGGCAAGTAACATACCGATGACAAAGGGAACAACGTATGTTGTATGCGGTTTGACCGATAAAGATCTTCGTAGAATATGTAGGAGCCAATATGAGCATCCAGGTTCCGCTATTGGTTATTGACCGGAGACGTGTCTCGGTCATGTCTACATAGTTCTCGAACCCGTAGGGTCCGCACGCTTAAAGTTAGATGCGATCGTTTTTTAGCCAAAGGGTGACTTTACCACTCGCTTCTGGTTCCAATGATCGGTATTATGAGTTTTGTGTTTTGATGTACCGAAGGTAGTTCGGAGTCCCGGATATGATCACGGACATGACGAGGAGTCTCGAAATGGTCGAGACATAAAGATTGATATATTTGAAGCCTACATTTGGATATCGGAAGTGTTCCGGGTGAAATCGGGATTTTACCGTAGTACCGGGGGTTACCGGACCCCCCCCCCAGGGAAGTAATGGGCCTATTGGGCCTTAGTGGAGAAGAGAGAGGGCAGCCAGGAGGTGGCGCGCGGCCCCCCTTGCCCCAGTCCGAATTGGACAAGGGAAGGGGGCGGCGACTCCCCTCTCCTTCCTTCTCTCCACCTCCTCCTTCCCCCCTTCTCCTACTCCTACTAGGAAAGGAGGAGTCCTACTCCCGGTGGGAGTAGGACTCCCCCCTTGGCGCGCCCTCCCTGGCCGGCCGCCTCTCCCCCCTTGCTCCTTTATATACGGGGGCAGGGGCGCACCTCTAGACACAACAATTGATCTCTTGATCTCTTAGCCGTGTGCGGTGCCCCCCTCCACCATATTCCACCTCGATAATATCATAGCGATGCTTAGGCGAAGCCCTGCGTCGGTAGCATCATCATCACCGTCACCACACCGTCGTGCTGACGGAACTCTCCCTCAAAGCTCGGCTGGATCGGAGTTCGAGGGACGTCATCGAGCTGAACGTGTGCTGAACTCGGAGGTGTCGTACGTTCGGTACTCGGATCGGTCGGATCGTGAAGACGTACGACTACATCAACCCCATTGTGCTAACGCTTCCGCTTTCGGTCTATGAGGGTACGTGGACACACTCTCCCCTCTCTTTGCTATGCATCACTATGATCCTGTGTGCGCGTAGGAATTTTTTTGAAATTACTACGTTCCCCAACAGTGTGATGGTTTTGGTATCCGCCTCCCTCGGCCCTCGTCCTGTCTATGATTCGGATGTGGTATATATTATCTTTTATAACTATTTGGTTCATTTAGTGTTTATGACAATTATGCCGACCAATGCGACATAGATGTTTTTATCTAGGAGGTATGTGAACCGGAAATTCCAACCAACCCTATTGTCGAGAGGTTAAATTTAGTTGAAGAAGAAAACAATTACCTGAAGGAAAAATTGAAATGAATTGAGGAGGAGAAGATGAGATTGGAGTTGCATGTTGCAGATGTCGTCGATGGTCACAAGATCAAGATGAATGCAATGTGCTTGAAGATTAGAAAGATTAGAAAATATGCCATTCATACCGAGGCTTGGTATCATTATGCCGTTGGATCAATTGTTACCTTAGTTGTGATTATGATCGCATTTGTTGTTGCATTGAAATGTTTTACATAATTTCAATGTATGGTTTAATTAGATGCTCTAGAGAGCTATATATGTGTTGTTCAATGAGAACTATATATGTATGAACTTTATGTATTTATTTTTTCAGTAATAATATTTGATCACTACTGCACTTTGGTTTTAATGTGATGATGAACTTCTATTAATTTGGTCACGTTTGTATTCATGATATTCTGTAATGGTTTTTGACACACTTAATTATATATAATGCACGCAGATGAACTGACAATGGATGCACGGTAACAGACGCACCTCCGAGTACATTAAGGGCGTGCATAATTTTCTCGAAGTGGCTGAAGCAAACAAGCAGAATGATTTTATGTGTTGTCCATGTCATATATGTGGGAATACGAAGTCTTACTCTGACCGGAAAATCCTTCACACCCACCTGCTTCGTAAGGGTTTCATGCCACACTATTTTGTTTGGACCAAGCACGGAGAAAGAGGGGTTATGATGGAAGACAACGAAGAAGAAGAGGATGATGACAACTATTTGCCCCCTGAATACGGTGATGCTGCAACGGTTGAAGCTAAAGATCAAGAGGAACCAGACGATGTGCCCGATGATGATCTTCACCGGGTCATTGTTGATGCAAAGAGACAATGTGAAAGTAAAAAGGAGAAGTTGAAGTTCGATCGCATGTTAGAGGATCACAAAAAAGGATGTACCCAAATTGCAAAGATGGCAACACAAAGCTCGGTACAATACTGGAATTGCTGCAGTGGAAGGCAGACAATGGTGTATCTGACAACGGATTTGAGAAGCTACTAAAAATATTGAAGAAAAAGCTTCCAAAGGATAAATGCAAATAAAGAACAATAGATATAGGATGGTTTCTTTTGTTTCTCACTTTTACCACTAAATGTAATTTCCCACATCACATATTGTAATCCACATTTCTTGTCAGCAAATCGTCCGTGTTTTTGTTTTGACGCACACAAAAGCTAATATCTGTCATGATCTTGTTACCATGTTACAAGACTAAGAGAAAAATACCCTATTTCGGGGCAGGTACATATAGATACAACAAATAGATACCATAATATAAAGTGAAGGGAAACCCTATTTCGTCAAGAGAAAAATACCTTTACCATCCGACGACAGTCGACAGATAGATACAAACAAATAAATTTGACGCAAAAATAGCAAGCAGGGCAGGTACATATAGTAGTGAAACATACCGATACATACATACACATACTCCGGTGTGGCAATGCATGACCGATACAAATTCATACCAGTAAACGAGTACGACTAGCTAGGGTTACCCTGTAGCATAGCAGTACGAACTTACACAAGAATTAAATGAGCGTGCATGCATCATGGCCACCACCCACTGGAGTAGTAGCTAGCCGGTACATTCTGGGTTGTGGTATATACATTTAGGGCCTGCGTGGTAGGTGTAGCTTCCCCCAGCAGCGCAGCCACCCGGCGGGCACGCCGGCCGGTTTGCGTCTAGCGGATTCACACTGCGCGCACCAACAGCACCAACAACGAGAAGGCTCTGAAGCATGAGCTGGTCCAACTCCGCCGCCGTCTCGATGATCCCGTCGCCGGTGCCTGCCGCGGCGGCTGCCAGGAGTAGGAGGAGCCAGGCGACTGCCAACAGCGCAGCGTTGCTCTTCCTCTCCATGACCTCTTCGACCTAACCGGCCACTTCGCCTCAACTGGGCCGAGTTGCAGATCGCGGATGGGCAGTCCACCTATCCTTTATAAAGGGCAGGCGTCGTCCTTGCGTTGCGTACAATATTTCATTGCTATTGCTATTCTTGTTGCATGTCCTCGCCATCCTCCATGCATGGTTGAAATGTCAAGCTACGCAAGAAGGGCCACAGTCCTAGGCACCGATATACGGAGTATATGTGTAAAAGACATGCTAACCATTCTCCTGCTAGTTACAATGAATAATCAACCTGCTCGGAGGGGAAAAAAGGCACTACTCTATGTTAGAATTACAGTCTATTTGTTACGGACGTAATGTCTATATGTTATATATACTATCGATGATCATCATAACTATGCGGTTTTTAATCAATTGCCCAATAGTACTTTGTTTACCCACATATGCTATTATTAGAGAGATGCCTCTAGTGAAGGCTATGACCCCCGGGTTCATTCACTTCTATAGAGACAAAACTTATAAATTTCTCGTTGTTTTTTTACTTTTTCTTTTACTTTTATTGATTAAATCTATCACTACTGTAATAACCCATATTTTGGGTTATTAATTAGATGAATAATTAAAATTTTATTATTTGTTAACATAAATAATGGAGCAAATAAGATATGCTCGATTATTGTTGCAAGGAATTAAAATAGAACTGTAATTTTTGCATGCATAAAATATTAGATGGAAATAGTTACACACTAAGTAAGAGCGTGGAGATGTGTGCACATATACTAGCATCCATCCACGCACTAGTAGAAAACAGGGCTTTCGTTCGGGCCTGGCCAGCCCATTAGTCCCGGTTCCGCACGAACCGGGACCCATGGGGTGCATTAGTCCCGGTTCGTGAGCCCAGGGGGCCGGCCAGGCCACGTGGGCCACTGGTCCCGGTTCGTCTGGACCTTTTGGTCCCGGTTCAAGGCACGAACCGGGAACAATGCGCCTCGCCCCTGGCCCATGACCATTAGTCCCGGTTTGTGCCACAAACCGGGACTAAAGGGTTGTTCCTCGTTGCGGCCAGAGTTTAGTCCCACCTCGCCAACCGAAAGGCGCTCACACCGGTTTATAAGCCCGTCCCTCTCTGCCTTGTTGAGCTCCTCTCAAAATGAAAATAAATGCCCTTATACAGGGAATTTGACCTAAATTCATAGTGAGTTTCTCTGAAATTCATAGAAATTTATTATGAATTTAGGTTGAATTTTCTCTATAGGCGCATCTATGCTCATTTTTTTATGTTGGGGTTGGCGATATTTAATGACTTTTTGTGTGTTGAATATGCACCATTCAAAATCAGTCTCTGCTTTGAATGGTTCATTTTGAACACACAAAAAGTCAGGAGTTCAAGTAAGTTTTAAAAAATGAAATCCCTTTGTAACAGATGAGTTTTCGTCCGAAACCCTGATACTTCGAAAGAGATTGTCCATTTTATTCACGAAGTGCATCCACCTTTTGCCGGGACCCTCTCAACTTTCTTGCACATGCTATGTGGATGAAATGATGATACCATGCCAACTTTTAACCTTTTCAGAGTTCCTTTGAAATGCTTTTCAATTTTATGGTCTTATAGCTCAAAATAATTAGTAAATGCATGAAAAATAACAAATGAAGTCAGAAAGGATTGAAAAATGATGATGTGGCTTTGAATGGTGCATTTTGAACACACAAAAAGTCAGGAGTTCAAATAAGTTTTAAAAAATGAAATCTCTTTGTAACAGACGAGTTTCCGTATGAAATCCTGATACTTTGAAAGAGATTGTCCGTTTTGTACACGAAGTGCATCCAGTTTTTGCCGTAACCCTCTCAACTTTCTTGAACATGCTATGTGGATGAAATGATGATACCATGCAAACTTTCAACCTTTTCAGAGTTCATTTGAAATGCTTTTATAAACTCTAATAGCAAAAGGAATCAACTAAAAAGCTTTTATAAACCTCTAGTATTTTCGTAAAGAATTAAAATTTAAATTATTCAAATTTGGAAACTAATGGAGTAACAGAAAGTTTATAATTATTCTGAGCTAAAAGCAAAAAGAATAAAAAATAAAGCAAAAATCAAAAGAAAATAAATAATTCAAAAAACAAAAAAATACTGGAAAAAAAATAGAAAAATGCCGCCTAATGGGCCACACGGCCTGCATACGACTAGAAACCCATCTGCACATGGGCCAGGATGCAGGCCCGCAGCCCAATAGGCCCAACATGGCAGTGACAAGGGTAGGCATGTAATGCCTGCATATTAGAGAGGAGCTTAGCACCTGAGCTGCAACGCAGCTTATAAACAGGTGCTGAGCTCTCTCAGTTAGCGAGGTGGGACTAAACTTCCCACTGCACTGCGCCAGCACATTAGTCCCGGTTGGTGGCTCCAACCGGAACCAATGCTCCCCTTTGGTCCCGGTTGGTGGCACCAATCGGAACCAATGCCCACCCTTTAGTCCCGGTTGGTGCCACCAACCGGGACCAAAGCCCTCTGCTTCCCGCCCTTTGGCCTGGTGAAAAAGAGGCCTTTGGTCCCGGTTGGTGCCACCAACCGGGACTAAAGGTGGCATTGGTCCCAGTTTGTGCGTCGAACCACGACCAAAGCCTTTGCTATATAAGCCAGCACTTAGGAGATTTTCAGATTTCCATTGCCAGTTTCCCCCCGCCCGACGACACCGCGAGCTCGATCTACGCCGCCAGGCTGCCCCGCCGCCATCGCCGTCGCCCGTGCCCCCAAGCCCACGCCGTCGCCCGTCGCCGTCGTCCTCCGCCCCCGCCGCCGTCGCCGTCGCCCTCCGCCGCGCGCCCCCAAGCCATGTCGCCCGTACGTCACCGTCGCCCGCCGCCCCCGGCCCGCCGCGGTCGCTGTCGCCCTCCGCCACCCACGCCGTCGCCCGATGTGAGCCGCCGCCACGCCACGGCTCTGTTTATTTTTTTCATATAATTTGTATTATTTTTTTGTTCATTGCATTTTTTCATATATATAATGTATATATATATATATATATATGTATGTGGTAGCTATATGATGAATGGATGTGGCTATGTATGTATGAATATAATTTTCATAGATTTTTTTGTTTACATAAGTTTTTTTCATATATGTATTAATTTTTTATTGAGGTTAATTATTAGTAGATATCGATTTTAGGTTAGTGCTTAGTAGTTGAACTAGTTGATTTAATAAAACTATTTTATTAAATTTTACTATATATAGAAGTAGTTTATTTTTAGTAAGAACTACTTTATTTTATATATTTATAGTAAGTGCTTAATAGTTGAACTAGTTGATTAATTAATAAAACTATTTTATTAAATTTTACTATATATAGAAGTAGTTTATTTTTTAGTAAGAACTACTTTATTTTATTTATTTATAGTAAGTGCTTAGTAGTTGAACTAGTTGATTAATTAATAAAACTACTTTATTTTATTTATAGTAAGTGCTTAATTAGTAGTTGAATTAGTTGATTTAACAAAACTAGTTTATTTTACTATAGAAGTAGTTTATTTTTAGCAAGGAAATTAATAGAACTAGTTTGTTTTTTTAGTTAAAGGAATTATTACCGCATCGACGTCGACGATGCCTATCCCGCATCCTCGTCGTCGACTCGGCGGAGGAGGCCGGCTTGATCAGAGGGGCCATGTCCGGGACTAGACTCCGCCGGGCTGGTTTTGGGAGGTGCTACCTTCCAGTGGGCGTAGGTTGGTGAGGAGCCAGCCCGTCGTTGAGCCGATCCTTGTTTGGTGACGGTCGCGTGGGCCAGTGACGGTGCCGAGGCTTCCGGACACCGTAGAGGTGGTACGTCACCGTGTCAGCGAGGAGGACCAGCACGTCCGTCGCTACATGGTTGCGTTGGAGGGCAGGTTCGACAATACCTGGCAGGTTCTTCAGGGATCTCACTGGAGCTATGATCCTGTGATGGTTCCGTCCCTTTGGGTGTCCACCGCCCGCACCGATACCCGTCGGGCACTACTGTTCTAGCTGTACTAGCGATGCTATATGTATGATAGTATTCGAGGTGTATTAGTGATAATATTCGACGATGTACGGACGCATGGAGATGATGTAGTTTTGCTTATAATTGAATGCATCCTAATTTGAATACTACTTTATTTTGTGATTTGATTTTGCTTATTGAATGCTCAAAGTGGAAAACTACTCCTACTTTGAATGCTAAAATTGGAGAGCACTATGCAAAGCGTATGCATATGGTTAGTTGATAGCTTATAGGGTTTTTGTTTTCGCAGAAATCTAGGAGCCCCCGGCCCCTCCATCATCCCCGCCGTCGTCCCCGTCACCGCCCCCTCCGACATCGAGGTGAGACTAGCCAAATCCTCTTTTAGAAATATAATTAAACGATATTTCGGGTTGACTGTAAGTCTGTCGAGTCTCCACCATATATGAGAGGACGAAGAATCCCGACTGTTGTCGTGGGGGTAGCTTCTCCTTCGTTCCCGTGTGCTAGACAATTTGGTGTAATGCACTCGAGAACGAAAGGAGGAGCTACCATACCATCACCGACGGTCGCAAATGTCAGAGAGGAATCAGTGAGGGAGAGTTCCACCATATATATATGAGAGGACGAAGAATCCCGACTGCTGTCGTGGGGGTCGCTTCTCCTTTGTTCCCGTGTGCTAGACATTTTGGTGTAATGCACTCGGGGACAAATGGAGGAGCGACCATCACCAACGGTCGAATGTATACACCACATGAGCTGAGAGTTTTCAAGAAAAGACTCGACAAACCGATAGTCAACCCGTGATGAATAATAATGATCTAACTTAGGTTTTCTAGTACATATATTTAATTGTAGACGTTTAATATTTGAATTATGAACATAGGAAATGTCGTACTCGGACGACGAAAGTCTCCCGGAGTGCGACTGGTGCCACGACGACCGAGGTCAGTGCGACAGGCCTCACCTGGACGAAGATCGGCGCTTCAGTATTAAGCTGGAGGAGACCTTCGATGTTGAAACGGTACGCAACGACGACAAGTGTTATTTTTTCGTAATTAAGCACGACTTCAACTATTTCAACGTGTACTTTTCATCTTTTACAATTCGGCTAGCTTATCCCATGCCATGCAAGACGCTACGTCTTGGAGAGGATGGGTTTTGAAGATCATGAAAGTATGGAAACAAAGAAAATTCACCTAAGGACCCATCATGATATAGATTTTGAAGTAAAGCTGTATAATTCTGAGAGCGTAACCCATTTTGGTTGCAAAAATTGGGAAGCATTTTGCAAGATGCATGGTTTTGATGAGGGTATGCTTGTCACCATGGATCTTGGTGATCCTGACATCGACCAAGACAATATGGACATTTGGGTCCTTGTTGATACGCCTCCAATTCTACCGCTATGTGAGTTTCTCAAACATAGTTATTAGCTAATTTATATTGTTCATTTCAAAATAGTTGACAACTTATTTTCATTGACAGCTTATTTTGATTGTTCAAACAATGTGCGGAACATGGTAGACAGAACCTACTACACCGATGGCTCTGAGTTAACTTATAAGGGGAAAACTCATCTGGTCGGATTTTGTACTGATCTTGAGAATTACAATATCTATTGTAAAACTCCTCCACATTATGGTCAATACGTGCCACTAGTGCACGTGTTGAACTACGGTAACTACTATGGAGATACCCTGGTAAGATTTCTTACTATTACGACATCCGTGAATCTTTTGCATACTTCTAAAACTAGTACATCATTGCTAACTATGAAATTATTACTATGTTTTTCAACAGATAATCCCAGAGGATTGTGTGCCTCATTTGATGTATCAGAATGGTAGGCTTGATGTTTTGAACATACAACCAGGTCATCCTACGAATCTCAACTGTCCATACCGGATTTCTAAAAGAAGTGGAGACATGCAAATCAAAGAATGAAAAAATGTATGGACAGTCGCAATGAGGTTCTTGGAAGCAAAAGGAAGCGAAGCGCAAGAATTGGAGACAGGATGATCTCCATTCTCCATAATGGAGAGTCAGGGTCTATATTGTTTTATGCTATTTTACCTTAAAAAGGGTATTTCGGTCCTACCTAATACTGATGATCATGTGCTAAGAACAATTAAGTAGGATTGGTTCGATGACTATGAGGATGATGATCGTATGACTGGTTATTAATAACGAGTAGAAGTTGTATGATGATGATTAGTAGGACTTGTTATTATATATGATGATGCATGATGCGCGCATGAAGAGTTATTATATATCAGCGGGTGAAATGAACATGGATTGTATTGAAGTGAAGGCAACATGCATGTGATGCATGTCGAAAGTAGTACAATCCAAACTTGATCAAGTTAGGATTAGTATTACTTTCGACATGCACCACATGTTGCCTTCACTTCAATCTAAGCCTTGTTTAAGCATAGCAGTACGTAGCGTTGGTAAACCAAGCACGGAGATATAAGAGAGGACACTTCTCTCTAATAGCTACCTAATAACAACCTAAATTAACCCCCAAAACCCCTAAATCAGCCCCTTTCAAAAAAGACAAAAACCTCAGCTCCAGCCAGATGCTGACGCGTGGATGCCTATTGGTCCCGGTTGGTGTCACCAACCGGGACCAAAGGCCCACCCGGCCTGGGCTGGCCGCAGCGGCCACGTGGAGGCCCATCTGTCCCGGTTCGTGTAAAAACCGGGACTAAAGGGTTAGGGCATTAGTAACGACTCTTTAGTCCCGGTTCAAAAACCGGGACAAAATGCCCTTACCAACCGGGACAATAAGCCCTTTTTCTATCAGTGACGTGGCATTAGACTGGATGGAATTGGACCATGTACAGATGATAGTCGGCAGATATTTGCAAGTACTAGAGCTCCACGTTATATAGGTACATGCATGAGAGAGGCAACGTGGACGTGGCTTCATATCAAATGCAGTTGTGTTATGTTTGGCCAAGGGAGATGTGATAGTCGGAAGACATTTCTCTACATGGACACATGCATACATGCGCTGGCAGCATAGGAATGGCTAGGAAGCTCAGTCATCCACGTGGAGTTCCTACATGGTCAGGCTCAAGGGCCAGTTGTTTTTTTCTGCACTAGAAGGGGCGTCGGCTAGTGACCTTTTACCAGCTCCAAAGGTCAACTTCAAGGGTCACCACATCCCAGATATTTTAGACTACAACCAACGAATGACCCTATAAATTGCATGCTCCTGTGAGAGAGAGAGAGAGAGAGAGAGAGAGAGAAGAGTGAAGAATCCATGCATGCATGTGTATATTTGGAGGGATGATTAGAGCGTGTAGGTGCTGATAGAGGGAATAACTGAGTCATATGATCGGAAGAGTATATTATTTTAAAGGAGAAATCTTGTTACTAAGGCAAGTGGCTACTTTGCTAACTCCTGAATCCTATCTTATTGTTGTCTCCTTTGATCATTGATCTGATTATGTTGTTGGACCTTGATCTTGTTAATTGCTTCATTTATCTCTATGCTATTTGAGAGACATGTTGTCTTCGTGATCCATTTGTTGAAGGATCCCGTATATTTGAAGGACCTCGTGTAAGGACATGAGCATATTGTCTTGGGTGATAATTCCGACGATCTATCATTGATTCAACCGCATATCCTAATCTTTTATATATTGGTGTCACGACGGTAAACATATTGTACTGGTCACAGTTCAGGTATGGGACTGTCTGAGTTCTCCACTAGGAACGACCTTGTTCGGGAACGTGCCAGTGATGGGTCCGTAGGAGCGACCGACATTAGTAGGTCAAGGTGTCTGGGTCTTAGTGGGTACAAGAGCTCTACTCTTCTGAAACCTGTGTGGTTCTAGTCGAGGCGTCGACATCGGAGTACCCTCCTAAGAGCGTTAAAGTGTGGAATTTCACTCCTGCGACTCCCGGGTTGGGAAGCTTGCGGTCATGTGTGATACCAATATTTTCCTTGTATGTTTCCACTAAATCTGACTATGTCATTCATTTTTCTCATTCCCTTTGAAAAATGTTCAAATGATTATTACCTTGTTCAGTTCATCTATTGATCTACATCATCATACTATTCTCCTTGTTGAATAGTAAAGTATCTGCTTGCTGAGTATGACTTGTCGTACTCACTCTTGCTTCCTTTGTTTTTCTTAGATGCAGTCATCGGCTGATGTAAGTATGTCTGGAAGATATGATCATTCGAAATTAGGCTGGACTAGTGGGTGGAAAGCGACTAGTGATTTATTTGAGATATTTGTAAATGTAAAGAATTTTATAAGGTTAATATATGAGCTTTTGTGATCCACTGCTGCTTTATGCCTGCTTGATCAGGCCTTGCGTGACATAGGCTTCTGGTCTATAAGCGCGCGGCGGCTGTCTCGCCTAGGCCCGGTCTCGGGGCGTGACAACTACTAGATTTATTCCTTGCAATCGGGCAAGAACAAGGGGATTGATGCCCCTTGCCTTGTTAGGGTGCAATCATTTGTTTGTGTGTATGCGTACTGTTAAATTTGTCCGAGTGGTGTTTTCTATTAGTTCGATAAACCTTGGTTCTTAACTGACAAAATTACTATCTGCTACTATACTACATCACCCTTCCTCTCCGCTTCGACCGCCATCGCCTAGCTATGCGGCTCCGGCCCAAGGCTGCATTGCCTCCACCACCTCCTGCTTTGTTGTGAGCCGCTGTGTCTGCCCAAGCTACAACGCCTCCACCACCTCCTGCTTTGTTGCGAGCCGCCGTGTCTGGCCAAGCTCCATCGCCCTCCCATTGTTGGTCACCACCATCACATACGTCACACCCCTCCTTTCTTCCAAGCCAGACCGAGCTCTTGCTCGAGGCTATGACCGCAAGCACTGCAACATGGTAACTTTCTGCAACAAGACATTTGTTGTAATAAAAATACCAACAAGACGTCCGTTGCAAAAAAACTTCAAAAATATTCTGCAACAAGACCTCTATTGCCAAAAAAATCTGCAATACAACATTTCTTTCAAATGTTTCTGTAACAAGACCTGTGTTGCAAAAGGGTTCTCAGAACACGACCTCTGTTGAAAAAGTGAGGACGGCGCTTGGCCGCGACATTGCGTGAGATCTGACGGCTTGTAGACCGGTGGATCTTTAAAAAATGTGGTGACCCTCGGACACCACATCTCGTCCTAGACAACTAAGAATGAATCACACCCCTCGCCCTTGCCCTTTGATCCACCGATGCTGGCCACCGCCATCAATACCACATCAATTCCGTCATCGTTTGTGCCTATCGTGAGGAAGGGGCGTAGGTCTCAGCCAAGCTACCCACCTCGTGCACACGTGCACGGAGAGGGACTTGTTCCGGAGCCATGGCTTATCGCGTGTAATGAAGCTGTCACGTGTGAGACTCGGAGATGGGAGAGGGGGGACGGGAGTGGGGAACAAAGGGACATGTGACGCTGACCTCTATCTTCGGCTATCGCCACAAGTCGCGAGGTAGCCCTTTTGAGGGTTTTGTGAGGTGGGAGAAGAAGGGGCGCTGGGTATGCCAGAAAAGTTCATAAGGAATAAAACCATATACGAGAAAAACAGAAGATGGTGAAAGAGGCGTGGACCGAGGAAGTCATTTGTGGGGTTTTGTTTGCATAAAAATCGGTGAGGGAGGTGATCGTCCGAGGGGGTTGGTAATGAAACGAAACGACGTACTCCCCCTTTAGGAGTAGAGATTCTCACCCAACCGCAAGCACCGCTATTCAGTCGTCGCCTCCGGCTATCCATCTGACCCCATGGGTTGTGGTTTTCTCCTCAAACACATGTACAACTCCCCTATCCTAACTGCGTGAATATCTGTCCTCGCGCTCTGGCTTGGTGACAAATAATCAAATGGTTGACATATCGACTTGCATTTTCTTTACATGTGTTAGGATTTTAGGCTGGTTTATATGGTCTGGCGACTACTCCGTTTCAAGACATTCGTTTCAGTCTCAACGTCGTCGAGCCTACCATTGACACTGTGGGGGATGTTAGAATACAACTTGTAATAGGATTAGGACTCCTACTCGGTTTGTAATAGGGCTAGGTTAGGTGCGGCTTGACTCTTATATATACTTCTTGTATCGGCACAATATTGCATCAACAATTATTCAATACAATTCTACACGTGCAACGGTGACAACGAAGAACGTTCGCACCACTACCACTATCCTCCCAACTATACGAAGGTTCGCATCCAATATTTTCTACTATTTCATAAAGAAATATTGCAATGAGCCATTTTCATGACCTATTTAAGTGATCTTTAATATTTCATTTTATTTAAGTTATTTCTTACAATATTTATGGTTTAAATTATAGAAGGTATGCATTAAAAAAACTAATGTATATAATTTTAATGGGTCATGCATGTTAGTGAGAACGAGCCCATGGCTTGTGGTTGGATGTGGGAGTAGCCACGCAACCCCACTCAAGTTCTATCCCTCGGATTGGCTCGATCGGATGTCTCACCCGGTATGGCCCCGTTTCTGTTTTAGTTGTCAGGTACCTCATACACGTCTATGGCCTACAGGGAGGACAGCGTAATTGCCGTTCACGAAGTCGGATGGTTATAGTGGAGGCTAAAATATGGGTCATGCTAGTGGCTGTTCATTTAGGCATAGTCTATGGTTATCGAACTGTGTTATGCTACGCCTATATATATAATAATAATATGTCAAAAATGATCTCAATAATTGACATTAAGCAAATGGAACTACGATAGCATGATATTAAACCTAGCCTTAATGTGAATCATAATTTTTTGAACCGGTGAGACATGTTATCTTAGCAGGAAGGAGGAGGATGGAGTCCGAAGTTGTGGCTGATGGGCTCCTTGGAGCCCTTTTATTGAAAAATATATATCAAAAACGTATTTTAAAAAGTTTCAAAAGTGTTTGATTTTTTTCTGTGGATATTTATGTGTTATGTATGGATCTGCAAAAAATATAATGATTTGTAGGCTACACAAAAAGGAAAAAATCTCAGCCCAAGAACAAAAAATGGCCCATTTTTATACACATAATTTTATATTTTTGCATGCCACATATGAAAATGTATTATTATAAAACTATGCACATATTTACTTTACATGTACTCCTATATACATATGTATATATTTTAATTTTTTTATTAGATGCATATGTGTGATATTTGAGAAACATGGAGCCCGTCCTCCCCTCCATATGCTCTTTTTTGGAGGAGGATGATGTTTTCTATAGGGAGGATAATGTTTTTGTTTTTTAGACAATCTCACGAAGCTTTATTTAACTCAAACCCAAGTTTACAAATACAAAAGAAAAATCATCTGGGTGTCCTAACCAAACATGGCGGCCCGCCCTCAAGCATAAAACACGCGTCGTTAAATTGTGATCCTCGAAATTCAAGCTCGTAAACCCGTGAACAAAATTACATCTCAAGAAAGGATAATGTTTTTGTAGGGGAAGGACGAGGAGGATGTGTATCGGGCCCCGAGTATCGGTAAGGCCGTAATCCTTCTAGTTGCAGCCCAGCCCAGTCCAATAGACGCGTCACGCCGCCTGGTGGGTGTCTTTCCTCCACGGCCAGGCTCCCTCCCACTTTTCCTCCCTTTCTTCTCTCCTTCGCCCCCTCTGCTTCATTTCAAACAGACAGCAGCAAGCCGCAGGCGGCAGCGAAGGGAACTCCACCGCCGCGGCGCGCCCACGCCGCAGGGATACCGCGCCGCCAGACGCCGCGGCGGCGCCATGGCGAGGCTCAGCGCTGACCTGATTCGGCGGAGCCCCCAGTTTGTCAGCGCGCTCAAGCAGCGCGTCCTGGACCTCCGAGGTTTCCCTCCCCGCGCCCCCGCCCCCTCCCCCTCCCCTTCCCTTGCTTCAGATCTAGGGTTCTCGATTTTTCTCCCCTGTCTAACCGGTTCCACTGGTCTTCTCCTCCTCTGCCGCGGCAGGGAACAAGATTGCCGTCATCGACAACCTCGGCGCCACCGAGGTGAGCTCCGCCGCACCACGGGCTCTCGTGCCGTACCTTTCCTTCCCATTCCAAGTAGCAGCAAGGTTATTCCGCGCGGATTCGTGCTGTTAGAAAACTGATGCTCCCTAGAACGGATACGAAGAGGAACTGTCGGCGCTAGCTAGTACTGATGATGCGTTGGCTGATATGTCTGAAATTGAAGTGGCTGCAGAGATTCGGAGGGGAAATGCTGCTGCATTTGATTCGGTGCGTGTTGGAGACAAGAGTTTTGGCAATGCTTCACGGTGTATTGATCGGTGCATAGCGCACGTATATATGGAGTATAAGGTGGGCCACAAACAACCTCAACTATACAAAGACTAGGAGGTGGGCCAGGCTATACAATATACATGCACAAACCATATATTCAACACCCCCCCCCCCCTGCGCGCGCAGTCGAAGCGTCGCCGGAGACGCAAAGACTGGACCTAAACTCCTCGAAAACAGAAATAGGCAGTCCTTTCGTCATGACGTCGGCGAACTGCTGCGCCGTCAGGACGTGGAGGACCCGGATGCGCCCAAGAGCCACCTGCTCACGAACGAAGTGTATATCGAGCTCAATATGCTTCGTTCGACGATGATGGACCGGGTTGGCGGAGAGGTAGACGGCGGAGACGTTGTCGCAGTAGACGAGCGTGGCCTTGTGAACATCACAAAGCAACTCCTGAAGCAGCTGACAGAGCCAAGAGCATTCAGCAACGGCGTTAGCCACTGCTCGATACTCAGCCTCGGCACTCGAGCGGGACACAGTGGGCTGTCGCTTCGAGGACCAAGAGATCAGGGACAGCCCAAGGTAGACACAGTACCCCGAGGTGGAGCGTCGTGTGTCCGGGCATCCGGCCCAGTCTGCATCAGAATAGGCGACGAGGTCGGTGGAGGCGGAGGCCGTCAGCGTAAGTCCCAAAGACTGGGTGCCGCGTATGTATCGGAGGATACGCTTCACCAGAGTCCAGTGGGAGTCGCGCGGAGCATGCATGTGGAGATAGACCTGCTGAACAGCATACTGCAAGCCGGGGCGCGTCAGGGTCAGGTACTACAAAGCACCCACAATGGAGCGGTAGAAGGCCGCATCAGATGCAGGCGAACCCTCCAAAGCGGAAACCTTGGCCTTGGTGTCGACGGGCGTAGGAGCGGGCTTGCAGTTAAGCATGCCAGCTCGATCGAGAAGCTCATGGGTGTAGCGCTGCTGGTGCAGGAAGAACCCATCGGGTCGTCGAACCACCTCAATGCCAAGGAAGTAATGCAGGGGACCCAAGTCCTTCAGGACAAACTCATCGCGAAGACGAGCAGTGAGCCGCTGGAGGAGCGCGACAGTGGATGCCGTCAGAATGATGTCATCGACGTACAACAGCAAGTAGGCCGTGTCAACTCCGTGATGATACACGAAGAGGGACGCATCGGAGCGAGTCGATGTAAATTCGAGCGTCTGCAGGAAGGCGGCGATGCGCTGGTACCAGGCCCGAGGTGCCTGCTTCAACCCGTAAAGAGAACAGGAGAGCAAACACACATGATCTGGATGTGTGGCGTCGACGAAGCCGGTGGGCTGCTCACAGAACACCTGCTCAGCGAGGTGACCATGCAAGAAGGTGTTGGACACATCCAACTGATGCACGGGCCAAGCGCGAGACACGGCTAGCTGGAGCACGGCGCGGATCGTGCCCGGTTTAACAACTGGGGCAAATGTGTCGGTGAAGTCCACGCCCGCGCGTTGTCGAAAGCCCCGAACCACCCAGCGAGCTTTATAGCGCTTGAGAGTACCGTCCGGACGAGTCTTGTGCCGAAAGACCCACTTGCCCGTGATGATGTTGGCACGGGGCGGCCGAGGGACGAGCTGCCAGGTACGGTTTCGCTGGAGCGCGTCGAACTCTTCCTGCATCGCAGCGAGCCAATGAGGATCCCGAAGGGCGGCTCGAGCTGACGATGGGAGAGGGACGGCTCAGAGACGGAAGCAGCGAGAAGGTACTCATCGCTGGGGTACCGTGTGCTCGGGCGGAGGGTGCCAGCCCGAGAGCGAGTCATCGGATGGGGCAGCGGGTCCGGAGCGGAGATGGGTGACGACGAGGAAGAGCCCGCCTCCTCCGAGGCGGCGGGTGAGGCCGCCGCGGGCGAGGCGGCGGGCGAGGCCGACGGCGTGGTCGGGGACGTCGAGGGCGTCGCGGGCGCCGAGGAAGGTGCAGCCCCCAGGGCAGCCAACCGGGGAGAAACTCGACCCGTGGCGCGGGGGGCACCCTCAAAGCCGGGAGGCGGCCCAAGAGAAGCACGTGGGCGGCCGTCACCGGGAGCGGGCAAAGCCGTAACATCCGAAGGTACCTGCTGAAACGGAAAAACCATCTCATCAAAGTAAACATGTCGTGAAGTGATCACCCGATGTGAGATAGGATCATAGCAGTGGTAGCCTTTGGTGTTGGGGGGATAGCCGAGAAAGATGCAGGCCACAGACCGAGGTGTGAGCTTGTGAGGGGTAGTGGAAGCGATGCTGGGGTAGCACAGGCAACCGAAAATACGGAGCTCAGCATAGGAAGGTGGCGTGCCAAACAAGAGGTGATGAGGTGCAAAGTTCCCGCGAGTGCGACAAGGACGAATGTTGATGAGTAGTGATGCGGTGGCGAGCGCGTCGGGCCAAAAACGTGGTGGCACGTTGGCGTGAAAGAGGAGGGTGCGAACGCAATCGTTAAGAGTGCGAAGCACGCGCTCAGCGCGGCCGTTTTGTTGCGAAGTGTACGGGCAAGTGAGACGAAAGATCGTGCCGTGTGTGGCGAGAAGGTTGCGGATCGCAAGGTTATCAAACTCCTTCCTGTTGTCTGTTTGCAACGCATGAATGGGACGTCCAAACTGCGTGGAGACATAGGAGTAGAAAGCGGTGAGAGTGGCAACAGAGTCCGACTTTCGCCGCAACGGGAAGGTCCACACATAGTGCGAAAAATCATCAAGTATGACAAGACAATAAAGATAGCCCGTGTTACTTGCAACAGGAGAGGTCCAAACATCACTATGAATTAACTCAAACGGGTATGATGCGACATGCGAGGATTTGCTAAAAGGAAGACGAACATGTTTGCCGAGACGACAAGCATGACAAGTGTGATCGTCGATCTTATTACATGTGAATGAAAAACTCTGAAGAATATGACGAAGGGTGGCGGTGATGGGATGACCGAGATGGGCGTGCCAAAGGTCCACTCCGGTGGAAAGCGCCATGGGTGCAGCAGCAGAGGAAGTGGAGGAGTGGACCGGGTAGAGCTCCTCGGGGCTGTCACATCGGTGGAGCACCATCCGGGTACGTGCATCCTGAACAGAAAAGCCAAACATGTCAAATTCAACGGTAACAGGATTTTCACGTGTAAGAGAACGAACGGAAACAAGATTTTTAATGATGTCAGGAGAGACAAGTACGTTAGGAAGATATAACGGCATGGAGTTAGAAGGAAAAGCAGCATGGCCGACATGAGTAATAGGCATGGAAGAACCGTCACCCACGGTAATGCGAGCAGCGGTGTGAATGGGGTGAGCGGCAAGAAGGTTACCGGGGTTGGCGGCCATGTGAGCCGTGGCTCCGGAGTCCATATACCAGTCGCCAGCGCCAGTGTACTGCTGCGGCGTGGGGCGGTGTGGAGGGCCGCTAGGAGCGCGGGGTCCCAAGGTGCCGGCGGAAGAGCCGGGGCGGACGGCGCCGGCTGAGGCGGTGGCGCCACGAACCCGCCGGCCGAGGGCAGCCCGTAGGCCGCGGAGGGGTCGTAGAGCGGCACGGGCGGGTACGGCTGAGGGGCCGCATGAAGCGCCTGATGAGCGGCCGGGCGGGCGCCGAAGAAGCCCGGAAGGGGGGCACGCGGTATAGGCATGGAGTACGCGTGCACAACCCCGGTCCAGGGGTTCTGGCCGGCCTGCCAGGGCGCCGGTGGGAGCTGCTGCGGCTTGCGGCCGCCTCGGCCACGACGGCCCCCGCGGCTGCTGCTGCTGCTCGGCGGGGGGCTGCGGCGGGGCCGGCGGCTGCCCCGGGTACGGGAACCCGGGCGGCGGCAGCGCTGGGAAGGGACCCGGGACGGGCCTCGGCGGGGCGGTGGGCGGCGCACCGCCGCGGGTACCGGCGGTGAGGGCGGTGTGGGTGGCCCGGGTGCGTGACATCCGCATCCTCCGCTCCTCCAACTTCAGGTACGCAACGATCTTCAGGAACGTCGGGTTGGTGATGAGGGGGATGTTGGAGGCGGCGTTCCCAAAATCGTCATTCAGGCCGGCGATGAGGGTGCTGAGGAGGAGCTCATCGAAGACCTTCTCATCAAGATCACGGAGCTCGTCAACAAGCTTCTTGAGGCGCAAGCAGTAATCATCAACAGACGTGTCCAGCTGCTGGCACCCAAAAAAACTCGTCGTACAAGAAAACCTTGCGTTGGAGCGCGTTGTCGGTGAAGAGGCCATTGAGCTTGGTCCAAACGGCGTGAGCATCATCGTCGGCGGAGACCACTATGTGGAAGAGGTCCTTCGAGATGGTGGTGTAGAACCAACGGATGAGAGTGGCGTCAATGGACATCCACTCCTCATCGTCCTCCATGAAGCGGGAGTCCACGGAGCCATCGATGTGATCCCGGATGTTGTACTCCCGGAACACGAGGGAGAAGTACGTCTTCCATGCATAGTACGTGGAGGTGAGGTGGTCGAGGACGACGGGAACCCAGGCGAGGATGTTGAGGTCGCGGATGACGACGGGATCGGGACCTTCGAACGGGTTGGTGCGGCGGCTGCGGGTGGTGCCGGAGGAACCAGGGGAGGCCATGGGGGGATGGGGTTGGCGGCGTCTCGCGTGGAAGCGGCGCGGCCGAGGGGTGGAGGCGCGGCCGGGTGGCGGCGCGGTAGGGTGGAGGCGGAAGCGGGGGCGGCGGCGCACACGGGGGCGGCGGTCGCGGCGGCGACGGCGGCGGTTGGTGGCGGCGGCGGTGGTGGGTGGCGGCGGCGGCGGCGATGGGGATCGCGGCGGCGGCGGCGGCACACGGGTTAGGGTTAGGATCTTAGGTATGATACCATGTTGGAGACAAGAGTTTTGGCAATGCTTCACGATGTATTGAGCGGTGCATAGCGCACGTATATATGGAGTACAAGGTGGGCCACATTCTCAACTATACAAAGACTAAGAGGTGGGTCAAGCTATACAATATACATGCACAAACCATATATTCAACAGTGCGAAACTGGTGGATGTTTCCCCATAAAAACAAAGTGTTCTTCACTGTGGAGCTGTGTGCATGTAGAAGAAATTGCTGTTATGAGTGTTTATGTTTATATACTTGGTCACGACACCTTTAGTGCTCTGGTTATCGATTTGGTTGGCTGCAATTGAAGTGGCCACAGAGGCTGGGAGTGGTAATAATGCTGTGGTTGACTGTCATGTTAGCAGACGTTACTGCTGGGGGTATTTCTGTTGGTCATTCGATGATAGCCGAGTAACATCTCTGCTGGTGGGTTCATAAACCTTGCCCATGTTATAAGCAGGGAGTTTTGCCTTTATCAGTGCTTGCTACGCAATGTTATGCTGGGGTTGCAAGGCGTGATATAGGTACTGTTTGAGCATTTTAGCGTAGTGTCCGCCGAACAGTGCTCACCTTGCTGTTACAATTCAGAATAGTGGGTTTTATACACTGCTATGCCAGCTAAGGCTGGGAGGAATGAAGTATTGGACTGCATCTTGTAGTAATTTTACAAGAGGTACATATTATAATAGTGGTGAATCTGGAGACCTTTCGCCTTAAAAATAAAGTACTCATCACTATGAGCAGTGCATACATAGTAGCTTGTTATTGTGTTACCAGCCTACTTTCTGGTACTGATTCTACTATGAGTGACACACCTCCTAGCTATTTTCTTATTAGGGATTGCTTAATATTTAAAATGTTTAGCTTGATTTGAAATTGAAATCATAGGGATTTCTTTATCTCATTTCGAATTGTTTTATAGTTCTCCAGTTCCTTCTCTAGTTGTGTTTATAGCTGTCTTTGTTCCTTTTTTTATAAAAGGACCAGTTTGATACGATTGATTTGTTGGACAACGAGATTGTGAGGCTCGAGAATTTCCCTTTCATGAATCGCCTTGGCACTCTGTTAATCAACAACAACAGAATAACATGTATCAATCCCAACCTTGGTGGTAAGAGGAACAATATCTTGTCTTGTTGCCATGTGCTTCTGTCACTTGCATAATCTGCTCCATAGCTTGTCTGTTTCTTCAATTCTCTTTGCTTTCGTGTCATGTAGAGTTTTTACCCAAGATGCATACTTTGGTGCTGACGAACAATCGCCTTACAAGTCTTGCGGAGATTGACCCCCTGGCCTCTCTTCCAAAGCTGCAATTTCTCAGCATACTGGATAATACCGTCACTAAGCAACCAGATTACCGGTTATATGTGATCCACAAACTGAAGCATCTGCGTTTGCTGGACTTCAAGAAAGTGAATCAACAGGTTAGCAACCACCAAATTCTTGATAACACAATTATGTTTGATATTTGAATCATCTGTAGTCAGGCTTGATTTCTTGATTGTCATGTTGTCCAAATATACTTCTGCATAGTGCCAATGATTTTGTTCTGAATGACATCTGTTTAATTTCGCTGCAGTTTCTCTCATTTGATAGCTAATCATAGTTTCTAAAGTCATCATCCTATGTTTGCATTTCCTTTAATGATGAAACATCATTTACCTTTTGTGTGCAACTGTTTTGCATTGAACTTTGCTTGGTTCTTCATATACGGGAAACCAACAGTTTGTGAATTTTCTTTTCTAATAAACCCAGAAATCTAGTGATATAAGGTCTGAACATAATATATTACATGTATTGACGGCCCACATACACCTGCCAATATATGTTTTCATTGTCTAAGATATGAGTTAGTTCAAACAAGGTCAAAATGAATCAGCATCGCAATATTATGTGGTTTACGGATTTATGATAATGAATAAACTATGTCTGCTTTAGCCTTTAAGTCATGCTTATTTTAAGTGAAGGGGTATATTAGTTGAAAACAACACATATGCTTATTTTAAGAAAAGAGTATCAAGTCAAGAAAATTCTTAGGACTTCTAAAAGCAAAGAGTAACTGTCATTAATTGACAGTTTATGAGTACTGTCAGCAGTTAATACTCTTTCTTATTATAATTTTCTCCAGTTCCTTTTTGAATGGAACTAGGAATTGTTGATTTATAATCATGTCGCTGCTTGATTTGTTGGTTTATTTCTGACAAGTTCATTCATTTCCTTCGGAATGATTTCCAAAATGATTTTAGACTTGACTGCAGAAGTGCTGGCAGCAAAAGGGGGAAAGAGCAACTCTTTTAAATGAATATCTGTAAATTAGATGCATGAATGACATTGAATGTTTTACCGTTGGCATGTTTATTGGCATTATTTTACTTCCTGGCTTCATGTTTGTTTCTGAAATTTTGTATGAGATTTTGTGTTTCTGTAGGAGAGACCTGAAGCAGCACAAAAGTTCCACTCAAATGAGGCAGAGGAGCGGCAAAGAAGGTTGCTGCCAAAGCTTACACTCAAGTAGTAATGGATGCTCAAGGTACCACAGAAGACCAGGGCCCTAAAGTAGTCGCTCCAACGCCTGCACAAATCACAGCTATCAAGGTACTCGACTCCCTCTTTCTATTATGTGCACAGCCTGTTAATATCATTATTGCAAGTTGAGTAGAACTCCTATTACTTGACAGTTGCATTCTGAAAAAAATATGGCCAGGTCTTTTACTGGCATGTTTGGTATGGGCTTGATATTTACTTCAAATGTTTTATTGTTACCATGATGTCCATTTTCTGCCTGGTTTCTATGTTTGAATGCCATTGAATGTTTTTTGGTTGGCATGTTCACTAGCATTATTTGCCGTGCTTGGTTTTGTGTAGGTTTCTGCAATTTTGTATGAAATTTTGTGTTTCTGTAGGAGAGAGCTGAAGCGGCACAAAAGTTCCACTCAAATGAGGCAGAGGAGGCGGCAGAGAAGGTCGCTGCAAAAGCTTATACTCCAGTAGTGATGGATGCTCAAGGTACCACAAAAGATCAGGGCCCTAAAGTAGTTGCTCCAACGCCTGCACAAATCACAGCTATCAAGGTACTTGACTCTCTCTTTCTAATATGTGCACAGCCTGTTTGCCAGTGTATTTACAGAATTCATTCGTTAGTGTTGCACAATTCAGACAGTGGGTACTAGAGCAAAGAAAAAGCGTGACTAGGCGCCAACATAAGCACTTAACCATGGTAGGCATGCGCTTAGGTGGGATAGGCACTACCCCCAACCCTGACCCGCCTACGACCTCTTCTGGAAGAAACAGTTTTCCGATGGTGATGTCACATACATTAGTTTAGGCTATCGAGCATGTAGTTGGAGGCTTGAAGCTCACTGGAATTTTCACCGTAATACGCATGTTACCCTCTGACTCTGATTGGTAGTTCCACTCTGAAGTCTGCAGTTTTCATATGGAATTTGCAGTTATGCATTGAATTATTATTGGTCATGCATGAAGAAATTGAACTATTTCATCATTTAGGCTATGAAACTTATGAAGAGTTTCATTTCACGGAGCACATTGATGTTGTGTTGACTGTTGTTTTCGTCTGCCCTGCTCAACATGACAGCTATTTTCGTAATATGGCACTTCCAGTTTCCATTTGGTTCTTGAGTGTTTCTACATTTTTATTTGTCAGGCACTTAAAGATGAAGAAACCAGGAAGAAGTATGACTATGCTGTTGCACATCCAGAGGTAAACCTTCATTCCCTTGTCTGGCTTCAGCATGCCAAGTTATTTCTGTTTATCGACTACCTTTCTTTAAACGTCTGGTTACTATTTGTTAGATTTGGCTTCATGGCCATTAGTCATTCGGTATGTATAGTTTATTTGTACACATGTAATGCTAAGGACAAAATTCTTAGAAGAGAAGGTATCTAGCGAATACTATTCAATTTGATGTGTGGACCAACACATTTTTTATTCACATACCATCTTGCCTACAAATTTGGGTGAAAGAGCAACTCTTTAACTGAATTTCTGTGAATTAGATGCATGAATACCATTCAATGCTTTTTGGCTATCATATTTATTAGCACTATCTGGTCTCCCTGGTTTTGTGTCTGTCTCTGAAATTTTCTGCGAGATTTTATTTTCCTGTAGGAGAGAACCGAAGCAGCACAAATGTTCCACTCAAAGGAGGCAGAGGAGGCACCAAAGAAGGTTGCTGCCAAAGCTTATACTTCAGTAATGATGGATGCTCGAGGCACCACAAAAGACCAGGGCCCTAAAGTAGTTGCTCCAACGACTGCACAAATCACAGCTATCAAGGTACTGACTCCCTCTTTCTAATATGGGCACAGCCTGTTCATGTCATTATTGCAAGTTGAGTAGAACCCCTATTACTTGACTGTTGCATTCAGGGAATAAAATATGGTCAGATCATTTACTGAATCCCTATTTATATGTTTTAGTTTTACCATGATGTTCTGTTCATCCCAGTTACTGAGGCATCTTTTGTTCTCAGTTACTGTATCTTAGGTCGTGTCAACAATGTCAGTATCCTCTGTTTTCCTTTGTAATACATCTGGCTGTGAATTTTTGTTTAACAAGTTCTTTCATTTGTAGGCTGCTATTGTATATTGTCAGACAGTTGATGAAGTTACAAGGCTTGAAAAGGCAACATGCTGTGTCTTTTAGCTCCGGCGCTTTGTACTGACATACTCTTCTTGTCACTGTGATCAGGCATTGAGCACTGCCCAAGTTCCTGCTGAGTACTATGTGATCACCAAGCCTGATACTAACATCGCTGAAGCATCAGAGGAAGCTCAAGCTGAGAAGATGGAGACAGATGGCCAGGAACAAGAGGATGGGGCTGATGAGCAGAAGCGAAACGATGAAGGCACAATTCAAGAGGTACTGATGTCTACTTATTGTTGCCTTTTATTCCATATGCTCCAGTTGCAGGCGTTCCGTTTATGTTATTAATTGTCATTGATTAATTGATGTTTTGTAGAATTATGGCCTTGATATTTAGCTTATTCATGTTCACCTCGGTTGCTTAAATTTAGTATAGACGTACATATTTGTACACATGTTATAAGTAGGGAGTTTTGTCTTTATCTGTGCGTGCTACGCAGTGTTACGTTGCGGTTGCAAGGCATGATATGGGCACTGTTTGAGCATTTTTGCCTAGTGTCCACCAATGAGTGCTGATCTTGCTGTTCAATTCAGAATAGTGTTTTTGTGCACTGCTATACCAGCTAAGGCTGAGAGGAATGAAATATTGGACTACGTCTTGTAGTGATTTTACAAGAGGTACAAATTATAGGAGTGGTGAAACTGGAGACCTTTCACCTTAAAAATAAAGTACTCTTCACTATGAGCAGTGCGCACATTGAAATTGCTGCTAGGAGTGTTTAGACACTTGATCACCACAGCTTTAGTGTTCTGGTTACTTTTACCTTCTTCTATGTAGTTGTCCAGGACATAACAGTTCTATACCAGGCTTTCTTCCTTGTGAAAAATCTTAATTATAATTATCTATATTTCGTTGTTGCAAAAAGTATTTATAAGTCAATTGAGGCGTCTAATATGCATGTCTAATATGTAGCTTGTTATTGTGTTACCAGCCTACTTTCTGGTACTGATTCTACTATGAGTGACACACCTCCTGGCTATTTCCTTATTAGTGATGGCTTAATATTTAAAATGTTTAGCTTGATTTCAAATTGAAATTATACGGTTTTCTTTATCTCATTTCGAATTCTTTGTAGTTCTCCAGTTCCTTCTCTAGCTGTGTTTATAACTGCCTCTGTTCCTTTGTTTGATAACAGGACCAGTTTGACACGATTGACTTGTCGGACAACGAGATTGTCAGGCTTGAGAACTTACCCTTCGTGGATCGCCTTGGCAGTCTACTAATCAATAGCAACAGAATCACACGTATCAATGCCAACCTTGGTGGTAAGAGGAACAGTATCCTGTTTTGTTGCCATGTGCTTCTGTCACTTGCATAATTTGCTCCATAGCTTGTCTGTTTCTTCAATTCTCTTTGCTTTGCTGTCATGTAGACTTTTTACTCAACATCCATACTTTGGTGCTGACAAACAATCGCCTCACAAGTCTTGCGGAGATTGACCCCCTCGCTTCTCTTAGCTGCAATTCCTCAGCTTACTGGGTAATACCGTAACCAAGCAACCAGACTATCGGTTATATGTGATCCACAAACTGAAGCATCTGCATTTGCTAGACTTGAAGAAAGTGAAACAACAGGTTAGCAACCACCAAGTTCTTTGTAGTACGACTATGTTCTAATTTTAATATTTGATAATCAACTGCGGTCAGGTTTGATCTCTTGATTATCATGTTGTCCAAATATACTTCTGTATAGTGCCGATGATTTTGTTCTGAATGGCATCTGTTTAATATTCGCTGCACTTTTCTCTCATTTCATAACTAATCATAGTTTCTAAAATCAACATCCTATGTTTGCATTTTTTTAATGATGAAACATCATTTACCATGTGTATGCCGTTGTGCTGCGTTGAAGTTTGCTTACTTCTTCATATATGGGAAACCAGCTGTTTTTGAATTTTCTATTCTAATAGACCCAGAAATCTAGTGATATAATGTCTGAACATAATATATTACATGTATTAGTTCAAACGAGGTCAAAATGTTGCAAGTTTAATAGTAGCATCAATCTCTTCTATCTCACAAGGTGAAATATCATGCATAACCTCTTAATAGGGAGAAAAGGAAATAACTTATACTAGCACCCATGTCACATAAATCATGATAGCAATTATCACCAATCTTAACAGAAACAACAGGCATGCCAACAACCCTAGTGGATACCTCATCCCTAGGAATATTAGAAGATTGCTCACATAACTAAATGGCATGCCCATCAACATTTTCATCTACAAGATCTTATACCATGGCTATTTGATGTTCAACTTTTTTTCCAGAGTGTTTAGGTGCTCTAATATAACTTTTATTGTCCATTGTTGTTGCCATAGAGTGTTCCTTACCTCTAACAGAAAAAGGTGGCTTCTTAATATAAGTAGTTGCTAAAACAGGATTAAGTTGTGAACTTGTAATTCCCTATTAGCAATGATAGTTTCTTTGCAAGCATCTTTAATGGGTTCATGATAGTTAAACCATTTATCCTTAGGGAGATCAACATGTGCAACAAAAGATTTACAAAAGATGACAAATATTTTAGAATCAAGTTCATATTTAGCACTAAGTTCCTGGAAAACATCAATTTCAACAAGAGACTTAACACAATCATATTCGAACTAGATGTTAGCACCGAGTAGCCTAAAAGGAAAAACATGTAATGGTCGTTTGCAGCCTGGGCGGTGCCGTTAAATAAAATTATTTCGTATGATTCACACTTAAATTAGTTCATTGTCTTTAGACAATTTAGTTTAAAGACCAAGCGTATTATACAACCTGGGGCCTCGTTTGGTTTGTTGGGGCACGGCGCAACCAGAAGTTATTCAGCCTTCGGCTTCCCGCGGTTGTGCTCTTTTGGAAGGACCACCAGTTTGTGTTTCTTATGTCGATGCAGCCCCATGCTCCTGGCACCGGGAGGTCCGTAAGGACGAAGCAGCCTCTGGGTCCGGACGAAACAGAGGGAACTTACGATGCAGCCTATGTGCGTGATGCGGCCCCAGAGCTTGACAAGCAAAGGGATACGTTGTTTCTACCTCTAGGTTTCGTCTTATGTGGAATTTTTTAGTACATGAGATATCAAATCATTATGGGAACATGGAATATTTCCTTTATTCACCAGTATATTGGGGTCCAGCTAAAACATTGTGACTAAAAACATCAAAAAGAGCCTTACACTAGCTAAATAGAAATTATATATGCATAGAAAATACATAGCTAGGCACCGTTCCATGGACGCTTCGTGATCTTGGCTTGTCTTTCGACTTTCGGTTGCGGAGGTAGTACGCCCCGCTGTTGAGGACCTCATGAATGATGTAAGGACCTTCCCATGGGGAAGAGAGCTTATTCTTTTGCTGCTTTTGTTTGAGGCAGAGGATGACATCATCGGTGTTGAACTCACGAAGCTGGACGCGCCTGCCTTGATACTACCATACATTTTGCTGGTAGATAGTTGTGCGTTCAAGGGCGAGGAGCCGAGCTTTCTCCTTGGCGTTGACGTCATCTTTCCTGGATTCCTCCGTGACCTCCTCCTTGTACCCACGAACTCGCGGAGAATCATACTCTATGTCAAAGGGGAACACCACTTCTACCCCGTACACCATGAAAAATGGTGTATAGCCAATGGACCTGTTTGGGGTGGTCCGTAGGCTAGGATGGATGGGAACTTGTCAACCCATTTTCATTTTCCTCGCATCTAGAGGACATATGGGAAGTCGTCAACCCATTTTTCATTTTGCTCGAACCAACGGGGATATGAGACGGAGCCTCAAACCCTGCATGATCAACCAATTAGCGCACTCCACATGACACCAAGGAGTAATCAATTTGGATTCTTCTTTTGTGGTATAACTCCTTGAACGCATCTGCTGTAAAATTGAAGGCATTGTCGGTGATTATGTTGTGGGGGACCTAGAACATGTGTATTATTCATATAAATTTTACAGTTGTTTTGGCCTTCGCATTTGTGATGGATGATGAGAAAAAAATTGACGGTTCTGTCAAACACAACATAATGCACTGGGAAATAGATCATAAAGCCATCTCACCTAAAAATATAGGATGAGCCACTTGATTTTGTGGAACAATTTCAAGGAGATATTTGTGGTCCAATACAACTGTTATCTGGTTATGCTGCTACTTGATATATCAATGAGATGGTCCAATGTGTGCCTACTTTCAATGAGAAACCATGCTTTTGCAAAGCTGATTGTTCATATCATTAAATTGAGATATAAAATCACCTAAGGCTAGTCATAGTGGGAGTAACTTAGGTAGTAACATAGCGCACTTCAGTTATTTTTTCCTTATGTGGCATGTAGTCAATGAGGAGAGAGGTGTTTAGAGTAACATAATATGTTACTGTAACATAGCGCTTCCCGAGAAAGGATGAGTCTACAAGCTAACAAATGAAACCATCTATGACACTACTACTATGTTACTTTGCACTATAGAGGTAGTAACTTAAACTAGTGTCATATGCATGACACTAGTATAAGTTACTCCTCACTATGACCAGCCTAAGCACGAGATAAACTGCATCAGAAATGGATACATTTAATGATTACTGCCTACCTTTGGGCATTTATGTGAAGCATTAAATACCTTATGTACACACACACACAAAAACTAGATAGGAAACTCCATGCTCAGTAGGCAAGAAAGAAGAAAGGTGAAGCAACAAGTCGGTCGAACATGAGGTGGTGGGCTAGCTGACGTCCAAACAAGTTACGGCACACCAACCTGGTGGAATCATCAGCTAGATCCAAGCGAGGAGCGCGGCGACTATTACTCGTTTTAAGCGAGATGGTAGTTTGCTCTCGCTAAAGGTTTTCCCTCCATCGCATCGTATGGGGCCGGCCTATTCGCGCGCATAGCTAGTAAAAATAGTACAGTTAAATGGGAGAAGTAAGGATCTATCCCTAGTGTCCACCAAAAACACAAGCCCTGCTAGCCACTCCGCCAAGGTCCATTTCATGGTAAGTAGTATAGGCGCGTCATATTTGAGGCGATTCAGGCCGGTTTTCTTTTTTGTTTTTTTTATTCTCCATTTTTTTATTCTTTTTTGCATTTTGTTTCTTTATTTTTTTTCTCTTTGTTCTTTTGGTTGTTACTCTACATTTTTTGTATATGTCAACAATATTTTTGTAATACACATCTAACATTTTTTTAAATGCTTGATTAACATTTTCTAAATGCAATATTCATATTTTTTAACACATGGTCAACATTTTTTCTTTACACATTTAACATTTTTCAAATGCTTGATTACCTTTTTCAAATGCTTGATTACCTTTTTCAAATTTTTATTCAACATTTTTTCAAATGTTTGATTAACATTTTTCTATATACATGAACAAAAAAATTCTTCATTTTTCTAATACATGGTCAACATTTTTTCTATCCACATTTAACATTGTTCAAATGCATGATCAACATTTTTCAAATACCTGTTCAACATTTTTTTCAAATGCTTGATTAACATTCATCATTTTTTAACAAGTGATCAACATTTTTTGTATACACATTTAACATTGTCCGAATGCTTGTTCAACATTTTCCAAATATATGTTCAACACTTCTAATACTTATTAAAGATCTTTAAAATACGTGTTCAACATTTTTCAAATACTTGTTGAATATTTTTTTAAATGCTTGATTAACATTTTTATATACATGATCAAGAAATCCATCATTTTTTAATACAAATTCAACATGTTTCAGAGAATGATTAACATTTTTTAAAACTATTATGTGAAGTAATTTTTTGTAATATATATGTTTAGAATATTTAGAAGTGTAAACAAAACTAAAAAGTGGAACAAAAAATGAAAAAAAAACGAGGCAGTGTACCTACCATGAACTGGGCCGACCCATATCCTCACGCACTTTAGCGAGTCAGAAGACTCAGACTCACTGAACGCGAGACATAGCAGCGCCCAGCAAGGAGGTGGCAAGTGGCAATGAAGTGGTCAATGGAGCCGGCAACGAACACAAATTACGAAGCATCTCACGAAACCAAACACAAACCAATAGGTAAAATTCCCATACTCTGCTTACTTAGACATCCCTACGGTGTAGGCAAATGTCAAGAGCAAATATGACATTATATGCCAACACAACAACATTCTTGAGGTATCCATCCCATGTCCACACTACTAGACACTGGTAGAAAATAGGCCTTTAGTCCCGGTTCGCAAAGGCCATTAATCCCGGCTGTGCAACCGGGACTAAATATGCGCGACTAAAGGCCCCCCCTTTAGTCGCGCCTCTTACGAACCGCGACTAAAGGCCCGTCCACGTGGGCGCCAGGAGTCCGTCGGGGCGGAGGACCTTTAGTCCCGGTTCTCGTGGCTAACCGGGACTAAAGGCCTCCTCCGCAGGTTTAGGGTTTTAGCCCCCTAAACCTGGTTTCTTTTTAATTTGTAGTGTTTTATTTCTTTTATATTTTATTTTGTGTTTTATTTTAATTTTGATGAAGTTTCAGTACACATATTCTACGCTACTATATACATGCATATGAAATTTCAAACAAGAAGAATTCAAGAGGAATATATAATATATATTCAATCTCGGGTGACCATATACAACTTCGAACAAGTTTCCATACACAATTAGGATGGATGACCATATACAACTTCGAACAAGTTTCAATCTCGGGTATGCATATAAATTTCTTCGTCCTCGGTATAGTGTTCTCCTTTAGAATTGATGACTTCCCTCATGAAAAATCCTGCTAATTCATCTTGAATTGGTCGGAAGCGAGCTTTTGGACTAAGCCTCCTCCGCAAGTTATCCGTCGCCTTCCGCACGCTATCCGATGCCTTCCGCTCAGAGGTGTGTCTCCGGATGTTCTCACAAACATAGTATCCACATAGATTGGTCCCCGGTGGCTGCTTATCCACATTAACTAACCTTCTAAAATCTAGCTCATGTTTGAATTCACCGACAATTTCTTCTGAGAACCGTCTCCAAACCCTACAGGGCAAAGAAAATTAAATGAACAAGGAAGTTATTAGTTACTTGATATTAGGAAATGAACGAAAGAGACCGATCGATATAGAGCTCAAATGATTGAAAATAATTACTTTTGCAGCATTTTTCTCATGTCGGTCCAAAGCTTTGAATCCGAATCCATAGAGTCCATGATTAGAACTCTGGAGGTGTGAAGTTCAATATTTAGCAGAATCCAGTGGAACCTGCGGACACGTTACATGCACAGTCATGCATAACTCATCGATTAGACATACCATGCATGGAGTAAACAAAAGAGAATGGGCACAAGAGAGAAACACTCACCCAAAATGGTAAGGAAATAGAATATGACTTTTGAGTTGATGCTTTCTAAGAAACTTGTACAAGTCTTTCTCCACGTCTTCGGGGTGATTTTGTAACACATGTCCATTAACGATATGTGGGTCAATGAACCCAACATCATGGATGTTTCTTATTTTGCATTCCCAAATCTTCAATCTGCATAATAGCGTACGCAACAATATAGTTAGGACAATATATATATATATAGTGCAGGCAATGAAGAACGAGATGAGGTAGAAATAAATCACTTACAGAACGTAGCAACTCAGGATAGATTTGTCGAGCTCGCGCAGATTGAACAGCTGGAACAATTCACTCATATGAACTTGTACAGAGTACCGTTTGGTGTGATGCTCCTCTGTAACATCCGCATAAACATATTCTTTGCCGGCCCATGTTATGAAATGCTTGTACCAACGTAGCAGATTTCGCATTTGTGGTGGTAGACTCTTTTCCCGCGCAGGCTGGACGAGAGGCCCATTCCGCACATATTGTAATGCTATCTCACATACTGGTGCATCCTCAAGGCCTAACGAGGCACGAAGAGTCAAACCCATCTCGGACGCTTGTTTCATGGCACTCGCTACAGTCAATCCAAGTGCTGTCGCAGCTGCTATGATCTCGGGGTCCTCTTCCGGACCGGCTTTCACTATGAGCGGGGGGATCGATTGTTTATTCTGCATCCCGAGCTGGTCAACTTGTTTCCCGCTTTTTTTACTTTCTTCTTTCTCCTCCTTCAATATTTTTGCTTGCCTACGAAGTTCATGTCCATAGTCGTCAGGCATATTCAGCTCGGCTTGGGACGGTGTCGTCAAAAAATCCTTAGCCCACTTCTTTTGCTTCTCAGTGAATACTTGCTTGGGCTCAGGCTCTTTTATCGCCTTCGTATCCGCCTTCCATTTCTCATAATGAGCAGACGCGACCAATTTGGTTTCAGCTTCACTAAGTTCCCAAGGCCTTGGGAGGAGAGGCTTCAGTGATGGCTCCGGTACCTTTGTGGTCTTAGGTACATAAGGGTCCGGGTTAATAGTCCAGCAGCGGGTTTCCTTGCTGTCCGCCTGCTTCTGCTTCTTCGCCGGAGGTGGATTGGGGGGCGTCGTACCCGCCGGAGGAGGATTGGGGGGCGGCGGCTGCTTACCCGCCGGATGTTGTGGATCGGGGGACGGCGTCGAATGGCGTGAAGGAGGTGTAGGTGAACCACCACGACCACCACCACCGCCACCACCACCACCACCATCGGAGGGGGGTGGACTTGTTAGCCTTGGCGCCTCGCCTGGAAACACTATGTACTTCTTTTTCCATAGAATGATCTGGCGCTTGACATCTCCAAGTCTTCTCTCCCCTTCGGGTGTAGCTTTGTCAATCTCCAGGTCCTCAAACTCTTGGACTATGTCTTCCACCGTGACACGAGCATAGCCATATGCAATGGGGTTGTTGTGGTGGAGTGCTCCAGGTGTACAGGGTAAAGCACTGCCGGTAGCTACCTTCGTGGAAACGTTCCCCACGGGATAATGCAGATCACATTCTTTCATCTCCTTTACATCATCCACGGGGTAGTGAGGCTCCGGTGCACGAATCTCGATCGTCGGTGCATTAGCACCAGGCGGGGCATCCATGGAAGCCACGCTGCTTCTCCGCTGCTGGCTTCCGCGATCCGCTTCATGATCTTCATGCGGCCCTGCAGCCGATTTTTCTTTTACTAGTTCATGCACGGTCTGCTTCAACTCATGGAGTTCCGATGCAAACTTCGCCAAAAGATAAGCATCCCGGTCCGTCTTTCTCTTATGGCTTCTGTAACAGTACGGGTCATTGTCCTGGGAAAACCCTACTTTCCACGGAATTCTGCCTTTGCCTCGTACATGTCCTCCGTGTTCATCATTCCCGAGGGCTGTTGTCAGTGCGTCTTTCTCTCTGTTGAACTTGATCAAGCCCTCTTGAGCTTGGGTCATTGCGTCAATAAGGGCTTGGGTGGGAGCAAACTTTTTCTTCCGGTGAACACACACCCCTGTCTCCGGGTCTAGCGATCCCCCATGCCCGTACCACCAGCTTTTGGCCCTTGGGTCCCATCCCTTTGTACCTAGAGGGATTCCTCGCACCCTCAGGTCCTCCTCCATCTTCTGCCACTTAGGCTCCGAAAGGCGGTATCCTCCTGGCCCCATAATATGATGGTACTTTTTCTTACTCGCATTATCCTTATTTTTTTCGATATTTCCTTGAAATGCTCCGATTTCTTTTGCCTCACAAATTCTGGCCAATCATCTTTCAGTTTCTCATGTTGTCCATTGAAATCGGAGTCTTGCCCTTGTTGACATAGTCACGGGTTAAATTTTTCTTGAAGTTCCGGAATGCTTCGGCCATCTTCTGAAGAGCGAACTCTTTAACTAGCCTCCTCCTCTCACGTCCACCCGGAACCTCGTTACCGAATTCATCGACTTTGTTGTATTCCGGAGGTAGAATGAAATGTTCCATAAGCTTTCTCCAGCAATCCTTTTTCGTTCTCTTGTCGACAAAACTGAAACCAAGACGTGCCTTCTTTGGCTCCTTCCATTCCTGGACGGTGATCGGGACGTTGTCTCTAACAACGACTCCGCATTGGTTGATAAACTTTGAGGTGTGCTGTAGGGGCTTGCCGGTTTCACTGACAAAATCAATGGTATATGTTTCTCCTGTTTTCATCGCCTTGGATTTGCCATGCTTTGTCGTACTCGATCCGGCCGAGGGCTAAAAAAAGAAAGAGAGTCGCGCGCGTTAATACATATGTATTCACATTTCAGTAAGTTTGTATCACGAGAGGCTCAATGTATATATATACCTCGCCGGAGGTGGTTGCTACTTGCAATTCGAGATCGTCGTTTGTTGACGGTTGACCTCCGTCGACAATGTCCGTTCCTTCACCTTCTTGATCATCGACAATGTCTGTTCCACCGTCAAGGTTCAGAAAAGAAGAGACTACATCCTCTTCTTGCTCATCTTCTGAGCCCGGCACATAAGGAATCTCGTTGTTTATGATGCCCATTAAATAACGTTCAGCCTCCGGATCCCTAAGTGGCTCGGCTCTATCGTCCGCCATATGTCACTCCTGCATGTAGTAAAAATTAATTAAGTATAAATGAATTAAAAAATAAGATTAAGGGGACATAGAGGAGCAGCGACGGTTGAATGATTAAGAGCTATTAATTTTTGCTTTCATTTCAGCCATTTTTTGAATTTGAAAACAATTTTGGAAATTCGTGAATATTTTATCAAACTCGTAAACATTGTTTTTTGAAAGTCGTGAGCACTTTTAAAATTTATGAAAATTTTCTCAAATTCATGATTTATTTTATTTCGTGAATTTTTCTGAAATTAGTGAAAAAAAGAACTCATGAATAGTTTTTGTATTCGCAAACATTTTTTTAAAGTCATGAACATTTTTTGAACACACAAGTTTTTTTAATTCATATTTTTGTTTTGAATTAACATTGTGTTGAAGGACGAGCATTTTTAGGAAATCATGGACATTATATGTTTTCCAAATCTGTGAACATTTTATATATAGCAAACATTTTGTGAACTCACGAACATTTTTCAGAATTCACAAACTCTTTTAAAACTAAGAATTGTTTTCAAAAAATTATTTTTTATTTCTGCAGCATCTGATTTTAGTCCGTTTTGGAGGAGAAGCAACAAAATGGGCCGGCCTACAAAGCAGTGTCTCGCCCGTCAGGAGGACTCTTCTCGTCCGCCATATGACCACCAGCACGGGCACGCACGGCGGCGCCGTTTCCGCACGCGCGCGAGGCTGGCAAGGCGCGCATCCAGTACGCGGCGACGAGGAGGACGGCAGGCGGCGGCGGGCGAGAAGGCGGGCGAGAAGACGACGGCGGCGGTCCCCTCTTCTTCTAGGCACGCGAGGACGACGACAGGCGGCGGCGGGCACCTACCGGAGACGAGGGCGGCGCGGAGAAGACGAGGGCGGCGCCGCGGAGAAGACGAGGTCCTGGATGCGTTTGGTGGTTAGCGCGGAGAAGACGACGGCCGCGGAGAATATATAGGGCAAGCCTTTAGTCGCGGTTGGGGACACCAACCGCGACTAAAGGTACCCTTTAGTCGCGGTTGGTGTCCCCAACCGGGACTAAAGGGGTACCTTTAGTCGCGGTTGGTGTCACGACCCGTGACTAAAGGTTCTTTCGCGCCGTTTTCGTTCCCGCGCGGAAAGAGCCTTTAGTCGCGGTTCGTGTCACGAACCGCGACTAAATGTCCTTTTTAAAATACTTTTCATTTTAAAATCTTAAAAATACAAATAATATATCAAGAAAGCTAACCGCGATCGCGGAGGAAAAATAAATGAGAAAGCTCAAGTGTGGCTCGGACACTTCATATCATGTTTGTTTCATGCTCTCGGGCATTTCATCGAACACCTTGTGTGCATAGGAGGAACCAAAAGCAAACCCACCACCCCCCTTCTGAATATTGTGAAGTGAGCTGAGTGAAGTGAAGTGAGCTGAGTCCTATATATAGGGATGGGCCTGGCCAACCGTGACTAAAGGCCTTCGGGCCAGCCTGAGGACCTTTAGTCCCGGTTGGCCAGGCCAACCGGGACTAAAGCCCCTCCCGTCCGCCAGCTGTCGACCGAGCGCGCTGGGCCCAGATAGTTGGTCGCGGGTCTCCTCCCGAACCGCGACTAAAGACCCCTTTGGTCGCGATTCGATTATTTTAAGGACTAATGGGGGCGTATGGAAGCCTCTTTTTCTACTAGTGAGAGTCCATTTATTACTTACTGCAGTACATATTTTCGCAAAGCCCAGACACAAACCACAGTTGAGACTCGGGCCTCCATCCAATGACACATTTCTCAAGTTCATCCATCTACTCCATGCGATGGATATTCTCGCAAAAGGCAAGCAAGTGAATATACACCAGAGAAGACTGGTCACACAAGCCAGCGCTAGCCAGCAGGCTCCAAGTGCTACATCACTAGTCGCTGTCGCTATCGCCATCCGAACCAGGATGCTCAATGCAAGTACTACTACCGCCGCCGTATGCTTGGCTGCTTGGGTGAACAACAGGCTGGTAGTTTTCACAGCCATAGCAACGCCCTGCAACATAGATAGAACAAATAAAGAGTTAGACAAATATCAATATGAGGTTGCGACGGCATGTGTGTGAACAACACAGCTAACTGCACCTCACGCAAACCTCATGAACAACAAGGAAACCTGGCAGAAATCAGGAAAGAAGCAATAGGAACAAGTGTCAAGAAAACCAACAAGGTACCTGCGTCATTTTCCCCAACTATACAGCACATAATCACATCATTCTCACTCCGAAAATAGAGGTCAACTTCAGAGAAGAAAAGCTTGGTACTGTCGGCATCCGCATTCTGCTGGTCCTCAGGCTGCTTAGCTGTGAAGTTATAATGGGCTCCGGCCCCTCCAAACTCGTAAAATATAGATATCACTTTTACCTCCACCAGCTCAAACTGAAAAAAACAAAATGGAAAGACATGTTTTAAATGGATAATCAGGCTGAAAAGCCATCCCGACTGTCACAAGCTCGCATACATGGAGAGAGAGAGAGAGAGAGAGAGAGAGAGAGAGAGAGAGGAAGACCTTAGTGTTGTTTGCTCTGTTGTATTTACGTAGGGCCACTTCCGCGTGGTAGCGTGCATCCTTTTGTTTGGCCGCAACTCTTCTTTCGCGGAGAGCGTTCCTCACCTCCGGAGGTTTCCTCTTTTGCATTACAGGTGTAATTCCGATGGAAGCCCGGTCAAAGCCACGCGTCTTGGGTCGGGGCAGAGGCCGAAACCTCAAAGCATGTTCCTCCATGTTGATACCTTCAGGAGTGCTCCTCTCCTGGGACATCCAACCATCTCGATTCCTGATTCATTATTGTGAACTGATTGTTATGCCCCAAAAGAAAATCCACATATACCATGCTGTAATGTGAGAAATGTTAAGTGCATCATTTACCCAGATGCTTTTCTTTCATGATGAAGGTGCATGCAGAGTTCTCAAAACATGTTTAAAAACTCGTCGACTTTGTTCAGAACTAAAATTTGACAGATTTACCCATTGGATTTTAGTTTTTTATGATGAAGGTGCATGCAGAGTTCTTGAAACATGTTTAAAAACTTGTCAAGATTGTTTAGAATTAAAATTTGACATGATGAATTGAACAGCTGTCGGGTGGGGATGCAGGATAGAAACTGCTGCATCGCAGAAACGGGCCGAGAACTACATGACACAACACAATGAGAGCAAAACAAGGTTGCGATAATTTATTTTTAACAGATTGCTGAGTGTTTCAGCACAGTTCTAAGCCCGCCACAGATGCAGCTTGCAGTGTAGAATGTTAACGGGAGGGGTTGTGTTAACCAATTTCGTGGAAAAACTGTTTGTAGTATAAGCAAAAAATGGACGACTTAATACTGGGAACCAGAGGATTTGGGTTATTGATCTTGCAATGACATTTCAGAATGCCAAGTGAAGATGCACAATGGTGTTGTACAAAGAGCAATCCAAAATAAATAAATAAGTAAGAGGCTAGGAGTGTTCAACTTGCATACCTCCCTTTTGAAGGGGCGCATGAGACAGCAACTTGATGGTGGTGTTGCTTCGTCTCCTGTGGCTTGGCATTCAAATTCTCTTTAAACCTGAACCAGAACACATGTGTTAAATAGAATATAGTGAAGGGAACAGAGTTATCGACACATTCTGTATATTTTATTCTAATTTCAGTAAATTTTAGAATCAGAGAATGTTTTTGGAACGGATAGCACTGCTCTGTTTTCAGTACAATTCTTAGCCCATCACTGATGCACTCTGCAGTGTAGAATGTTTATTTTTTAAGAACAAAATCAGGCTAACCATATGGGAACAGGAGAACATAAACAAAAATGGACAAGTTAACACTGGGAACCGGAGTATTTGAGCTATAGATCTGGAAATCACATTTCAGAATGCAAAATGACCATGCACACTGGTGTTGAACAGAGAGCAGCCCAGAAAAAAAAGTGAAGGTGTTAGGAGTTTTATTACCTTGCATATCTCCCCTTAGAAGCGGCGCGTGAAACTGCGACTTGGTGTTGCTTTGGCTCCTCCTCTGGGAAGGCATGCAGCGAATTCCCCTTATACCTTGAACCATAACATATGATTTATTCAGCGACACAGTAAAATGAAGCAGAGTCGTCAACGCAGTCTATTAATATTCTAATTTCAGCAACCCCAAGAATTCTATTAATAATTTGTTCTCAGACACATTTGCAATGTCAGCAAATTTAGAACCACAAGAATTTGTTGCCGTATACATTACTAATTTCAGCCCTAAGGAATTGTTCTTAGATTCATTTCCAATTACAGCACATTTTAGAACGGAGATAATTTGTTCTTCAAAACAGACACGCCTGGTGGCCTAGTTTAGAAACGAATCGAACAGGACTAGAGCAAATTGACATATCAGAACAGCTAGACGGAAGGGGTCCTTGACGTACTTAGGCAGCGGGTCGAGGGGAGGAGGAGGGAGGCGCCTCGGGGGGACGGCGAGTGGGCGGTTACGGCTCCGCAGGATGCGTCTGGGGAGGCAGAACCGGCGGCCGCGCGCTCGTCCAGATCTAGCTGGGACAGGCAGGGGTGAGAGCCGCACCGCCAGCGCTCATGGAGTGGGACGGGAGCGGGATGAAGCAGTCGTCCATGGACATGGTGGGTCACGGCGTGGCGGCGAGGCGACGCCGGAGGGGGGAGGGGGAGGAGGAGGGCGGCGAGCGAGGGAGGGTTTAATTTGGGGAATTTGGGACGGGTTCGCCGGAGTAGTGCGTCGACAGCTGCTCTGTTTTACTGTATCTGCGAGGGTTTAATTTGGGGAATTTATGGGGATTAAGGGGAATCGATTTGTGGAAATGCATTTGTATTTCTTTTTGGATTTTCCATGAACTATCATGCTACAACGGGGTAAAACGGTGATAAGAAAAATAAAATAAAATTACATTTTTATACGCTACCTCAAGATCAACCCCTCTTTGCTAGCTATGGAATGTGGAGGGGCCAAAGGCAATAAGGAGTGCAGAAGTGGGGTGAGGCCGCAAAACCAGAGCAAAACTAGAGTTAGGAGGCTGAGTTGGATAGATGGATTAGTTGAGGAGTGTAATAAAGGGGAATGGAGCTCAAGGTGTGCATGGTCGTCATATTGCAAATGGGAAGATATGGAACGAGCATCGTGCTAGATTATACATTACGGCACGACCGGTCATACCTAGTCTTCTTTCCCCTCCACCGCATCCCCCTTCACCCCCTCACATACATTAGATCACGAGTTCATTGTGTTTGTTTATGACCTTTTATCTTTCAAATGTTTTTCTAATTCAGTTGTGTTAAGAGGTATTGGGTTCGGCTTGATCTCTCTGCATTGCACTATGTAGGGCACTCTATCGGTGTGGGAGCTTCTAGCACTGGGATTGACACTTTGACAGGGGCACACAGCTGCGGGGGCATATGCATCTGCCTAGCCGCACAATTGTTTCATTATTCTTAAACTAGTTGTATTCTCTGCATGTTTTTAAGTTTTAGTTTCTGAAATTTAATGAATTCCTACCAAGTTTTAGTAATTGAATCTTACTAAAGTTTTTAAAACGTGACAAAGCATGTTCAAAGTGACCTTATTTCAAAATCCTCGTTACAACAAACACGAATATGATGCAAACAAAATTTAAATTGGACTTTCGGTTCTAAAGATATAATAGATTCAAATTTAGAAGCCAAGAAAATGGTATCAGTGCTCCTGCTACCCTAAATCCTCTCATGTTTTCCTATCATACGTTTTAGAAGGATTGTTCATGTTTTTTAACTCACATCGGTACAACTTAAGGCTTTAGATCGCTCCAGACTTGTATTATATCTTCTAGAACAACACCATTGCGTCAGGCATGTCCCTCACGAATTAAAAAAAATTGCAAGAGTTGGACGTCATATCTTTTGAATTTAGACAGAAGCTAAAAACAAAAGAATGCATAGTTGTTTGGATGATTCACACAAATTTGCGAAAAAATACCATTATGGAGAGAAAGAGAGAGAGAGAGAAGAAAGATACATGTTGTCAAAAGAATCCTCCAGAAAATAAAGACCAATCCTACACTAAAAAGAAGGTAGGAAGAAAATATCATTAGTTTTTTTTGTTTGCATGGAAAATCCATTAGGTTCCGCAGTCGAAATTTCAATTGAAAAGTAGGCAAGCCTAAGGATTACAGCAGCAATTACGGTAGGGGATAAACAGTCCAGATTACAGATTTGGGAGAGACCACGTATACGACAGGCACGGCGGAGATGAAATTTGCAGGAGCAGAAAACTTACGAGTCGTCCCCCTGGTCAGTAGGGCCATGATCCGCCATGGCCGGCTGCGTGCTTTGATCTGCAGCAGTCCTATCGAATCCGCGCGCGCCAAGGGGTGAGGTCGCAGTGCGTCGACTGCAGGGTTCGTATACGACTTATATATCAGCAATCGAGAGAGAGACAAGGACGGCCAACGCGTTTCCGATTGGTGCGGGGGACGGACTGACCCTCCTAATGTTCTTCGGATTTTAATCCGACTGCCGTTCCAGAACAAGCCATTGCTAAGGAAAGAAACGCACATATCGGGTGTCAGCTTCTAACTGTCACAAGTATAAACGTGTGGGTCAGTAGAGATCAGACATAAGATGAGATAGAGATTGAATAGGTTTATTAAATCATGTTGCCTTGTTGTGTACTCTATTTTTTACCTTTATACTTCTATACACATATACACCAAACGAGGGTCGCATCAATAAATAAACACAACATAAATATTTTGGCGGCCGCTCCGTCCCAAGGACCAGGCACGTCGCCAGCCGTCCGATCAGCCTCCTTTGATGGTTTCATTGTAGCAGCATAGTTTCCTCCTCGCCTTGCCACCCGGTGTCACTCACGTTCCTTGCCGTCCCCTGTCCCCATGTCCCCCTTGCCTTGTCGTCCCATGTCTCCCTGTAGCTCTCCATAACTCCCTGATGACCCCCTTTGCAGCATCGGCGAAGCGTCGGCGGTGACCCTTTTGCAGCACCATGCCATCGAATCGATGTTGCGAAGAGCGGGTGGCATCGCTGCTCCGAAGCAATCAACCGTCCAACTGCTGCTGGCAACGCTGCAACCGTCATGTGGCGATGACTTCCTGTCGAGAGGGAGCAGGGTGCTGCTACTGCAAGACAGAGCTGGACCTTCACCGCGTCGTACACTTGCAAAACAGGCATCGTAAATGGCGACCCATCGTCGTAGCAGCCGACATCTCTCCCTTGCGGCACAACCTACGACCTCGTTGCAGCGGCGTATGTTGGCTTGCAACATCAGCGCCACCCCTTGTAGCACAACAACGGCTCCCTTTGAAACGTCTGTGATATCTGTTGCAACTCCAGTGATTGGGCGCTCGGAGCAACAGACAATGACGGAAGCGGTAGCAACGTCATCAATTGCAGCCGTGGCAGTGCGATGGGATTGCAGTACCGATGGTAGGCGCATGACTTGCAACACCCCTTGAACCAACAACGGGCCACACGGTTGCAACATCCCTTGCGGCGACGGTGGGTGGTGCTTCTTTTCAATGGGCCAGCAAAAAGAGTACAACGGCACCGACATGAGAGAAAGATGAGCGAGAGAAAGAGAGGAGAGGTAGGGGACGGGTACGCGGATGCAGGAGATGTTTCTGGAATGGGCACGTGGTAGGGGCCCACGATGACGTGTGGCAAAGGCTAGAGATGACTAACGCTCGCGAATTATGAGTCGCTTGAATCTAAGAGTTTCCCAAAAAAATCAGGCTTTCGTAATTTTCCACACTAACCCTCTAACCCCAAATGGGCCACCACTTTCTTCTCCGACGCATGTGCCACTCCCCATTCCTAGGCGTCTCCATGGGCGTCCCTCCCTCTAGCCCCATATGTCTGGATGGGCAATCCAAAAATGTCCGGACACAAAAAGTGTCACCCAACGTGTTCTCCCAAATTCAACCTATATTTATGGACTCTCCCAAACCCAGCCCATATGTGGGAGATAAATGAGGCTGTCTGGACTGTCCACCATGTCAGCTCAGACATGCGACCCCTACCCCAAATCCCACTCCCGTGCAACAACTCCTCCTCTCTTCCTCCCACTGCCCACGCCCGACGTTGTCCTACACCCATCTAGAGCACCCCCCCCCCCGACATGATAGATGTTCTCAATCTTGCACGGCTAGACACGATCACGACCAGTCTACATGGGTTATCTGCTCTCGAAAAAATATATTGTTGATATGACGATGCTCTGCATATGGTACAACTACAAGTGTTGTTGATGAGTATGCCCGGATGTCAAAGAGCACACATATTGAAGCAACAATCAGAATTTTCCATTCAGTGGTGAAGGTTTTTGGCGAAGAGTACTTGAGAGAACCAAATGTCTTGGACGCTAAAGAGAATCAAATGCTAAGATCAATATTAATAGGCACCATGGTGGATTTCCTGCAGTTGATAAACATATTGAGGATAGATATTGTTGATATTGTCGCAAAGGTAACATCCCATGGAGTAGTTGTGCCCATTGCTGATGTAGTTGAACTTTGGAGCCTTCCCATCATGAAGTCTCGCACGTTCATGTTGTTACAAGACACTGGCATGCCAGAGAAAAGCTAACAAATCCACATGTCTTGTGATGCAATTAATTCCATTACGTATGATGGTGGGCTCTCGGTATGACCTTGGCGGTGCCCTCGCTAACAATTTGGACAACTCTTCCATTCCCGGTTCATGCCATCGGCGGAACCGAGCATACCGAAAAACCTATTACTTCTCCAAGTGCCTAAATCTAGATTGTGTCCACGACATTTGGTTCTCTCAAATTCTCTTTGCCAAACACCATCACCATTGCACTGGAAAATTCTGACCATTGCTTCAATGTGTGCGGTCTCTGCCACCTGGACATACCCATCAACGACGCCTGCAACTGTACCATATAACCCAAGTAGCTTGCGCAGAAACCATGTCCGAGGGTGATGCAGGACTGGGGACGACGACCATGTCGAAGGGTGGTTCTCTAGGTGGGCGCAAGACGGCGTCAGGCATAGGTAGTGAAAGGAACATAGGATAAGTTGTGGCGCGGGGGTCTGGTTTGGGGAAGGGACCGCATGTCCAAACCGACATGGCAGACAACCCCATCTCACCTCCAACACACACAAATGGGTGGGCTCGAGGGAGTCCGGACATCTAAGCTGAATTTGGGTGAACTCGTTTGGCATCCGCTTTTGTGTCCGGGCAATTATGGACTATCCTTCTAGACATATGAGGGCACAAGGACGTCCTTGGAGATGAATAGAATTGAAGAGCGACACGTGGGCCAAAGGAGAAAGTCGTGGCCCATAGGGTACGTATTGGGTGTGCTACACGTCGGTCAACAGATCCTTTTAAAGACCAACTAGGTCGCGAGCCGTCGAATCTGGCCCCATCGAGCGGTTGAGCACCACTTTTGTCTTTGCAACAGAGAGTTGTTGCAAAGAAGTTTGCAATAGAGGTATTGTTGCAGAGCCTTTGCAAATGAGGTATTGTGCATAGACCTTTTGCAACAGATGTGGTGTTGTACAGTTGTTGTGCCAGCATGTCCGCTCATGCATCTGAATCACCTTCTGCAATAGCACTACTAGGGAAAACCTTATACACAGAAATTTACCAATAGCGCGGGTCAAAAAGGAGCGCTACTACTATTTACCACCAGCGCGTGGCGAACAAACGCGCTGCAGCTAAGTTTTTAGCAGTAGCGCGTCTCATGGAAGAAGCACTACAACTAAAATTCCCCTACTGTTCTCGCCAGGCTACCAATAGTAGTAGCGAGCTTAAGAGAAGCGCGATGCTACTAAGATTGTTGTAGCAGCGTGTTTTACGCTGAAAGCGCTACTGCTAATGAAAGGAAAATAAAATGAAAAACATATAGAAAGTAAATGAAAATAAAAGAAATAGAAAAAGGGGAAGGAAAAAAAAGAAAATGTGAAGGAAAATAAATGAAAAAGAAAAATAAAGGAGAAAGGCGTAGCAGCAGCGTGGTTTCAGGACAGGCGCTAGCTAACTTAGCAGTAGCGCGTATTTTAATCCTGCGCTATAGCTAATGTAGCAGTAGCGCTTTTCCTAGCCCGCGCTACTGCTATTTTTGACTTAACCGTGCGGTTCTTCTTCCCCACGGCCACTTCCCCCAAATCCAACTCGTGTGTTGTCGCCGCCGTCGTCGCCCTACATCGCCGTCGGCCGCCGCGCGCTCTCCCGTCGCCCTCTGCACGCCCTCGACGCCGCCCCCGACCTCGACGCCGCCTCGACCCCGACCTCGACGCCGCCCTCCGCCGTGCGCCCGAGCCCTGACCCCGACCTCGACGCCGCGTGCCCCTCCCTCGGCCGCTCCCTAACTCCGCCGGCGCCCGAGGTGAGCACATCTACACCTCCTCCTCCTCCCCTACCTCTGCCTAGCTAGGGTTCCTAGGGTTCATCAAATTTTAGAGTTCATCTAATTAGTTAGGGTTCATCAAATTAGATGCTAATTAGGGCAGTAGTTGTAGATGCTTAATTGTAAACTAGATGTTAATTATGGCAGTGGTTGTATATGCTTAATTAGTTTTTAGGACAAATTCCTAGGGTTCATCAATGGGTGCTTAAGTAGTTGTAGATGCTTAAGTACCTAGGTAGGGTTCATCTAATTAGTTAGTACTTGTAGATGCTTAAGAACTAGGGCAGGATGGTTTAACTAGATGTTAATTAGGGCAGTAGTGTTTAGTTTAGAGAAAAAAATTCAATATAGTTTTTTACTGTTTTTTAGTAATAAGTGCTTAATAGATTAGTAAGAAAATTAATAGAACTAGTTGAACTAGTTTATTTTTAGTAAGAACTAGTTGAATTAATAGAACTAGTTTATTTTTAATAAGAAAATTAATAGAACTAGTTGAACTAGTTTATTTTTAGTAAGAACTAGTTTATTTTTATTTATAGTAAGTGTTTAGTTGAATTAATAGAACTAGTTTATTTTTAGTAAGAAAATTAATAGAACTAGTTTATTTTTAGGTGTATTTAACAGTATTCTGGGTTGATTCGTTTTGAAGTGGACATGTCATATTTTGAACATGTCATATTTGTTGTTATTTCTTTTAGTTAAAACAATTATTCCAGCATCGACGTCGACGATGCCTATCCCGCATCCTCGTCGTCGACTCGGCGGAGGACACCTGCTTGATCAGAGGGGCCATGTCCGGGACTGGGCTCCGCCGGGCTGGTACTAGGAGGTGCTACCTACCGGGGGCGCAGCTTGGTGAGGAGCCAGCCCGTCGTTGACGCGAACCTTCTTTGGTGGCGGTCGCGTGGGCCGGTGATGGTGCGGAGGCTTGAGGACCCCGCAGAGGTGGTACGTCACCGTGCCAGCGAGAAGGACGAGCACGTCCGTCGCTACATGGTTGCGTTGGAGGGCAGGTTCTTCAAGGATCTCACTGGAGCTATGATCATGTGATGGTTCCTTCTCTTTTGGTGTCCACCGCCCGCGCCTATACCCGTCGTTCGCTAGGGTTTTAGTTGTATTAGTGATGTCATATGTATGATACTATTCGAGATGTATTAGTGATAATATTTGACGATGTACGGACGTAAGAGATGATTTGGTTTTGCTTATTGAATGCATGCTAATTTGAATACTTATTTATTTTACGATTTGGTTTTGCTTATTGAATGCTCAAATTGGAGAACTACTCCTATTTTGAATGCTCAAATTGGACCCTACTATGCAAGGCCCAGTGATTAGTTGATAGCTTATAGGGTTTTTGTTTTTGCAGAAACCCAGGAGGCCCTCCGTCATCCCCGCCGTCGTCCCCGTCACCGAACCCCTCCGACCTCGAGGTGAGACTAGCCAAATCTCCATGCCAATATGAGTCCTATAAGATATTTTGAAATATTTTTGTTCATATTTTGAACCATTGAAATGCAATGACCATCAAGTTTGAATGCTCATATGATGTAGATATAAACATGTATATCTTGTGTTGCTCAAGTAGGATATGTGCTTGCCCAAGTTGTCGGCCATGTTTTCAGGTTACACCTCCGAGTGGCCTATGTTTTGCCGGAGTGTTGATTAATTTCCGTTCCGGCAAATTTTAGGCACTCGATATGTCCTTTTTTAGCAAAGGTCATGCCGGATTTTTCCGTGAATTTTGGCATGACTTGTGCTAGAATATGTAGGAAATATCGAGTGGCCTGGATTTTCTAGAAAGATAATTAAATGACATTTCGGGTTGACTTTAAGTCTGTCGAGGAGGAGTAACAACCATCACCGACGGTCGCAAATGTCAGAGAGGAATCAATGAGGAAGAGTCTTCACCATATATGAGAGGACGAAGAATCCTGACTGTTGTCGTGGGGGTCGCTTCTCTTTCGTTCCCGTGTGCTAGACATTTTGGTGTAATGCACTCGGGGACGAATGGAGGAGCGACCATCACCGACGGTCGAATATATACACCATGTGAGCTGAGAATTTTCAAGAAAAGACTCAGCAAACCGATAGTCAACCCACGATGAATAATAATGATCTAATTTAGTTTTTGTAGTACATATTTTTAATTGTACAAGATTAATCTTTGAATTATATGAACCTAGGAAATGTCGTCATCGGACGACGAAAGTCTTCCATGGGAGTGCGACTGGTGCAACGACGACCGGGGTCTGTTCGACAGGCCTCACCTGGACAAAGATCGGCGCTTCAGCATTAAGTTCCAGGAGACCTTCGATGTTGAAACGGTACGCAATGACGACAATTTTTTTCGTAATTAAGCATGACTTCAACTACTTCAACGTGTAATTTTTGTCTTTTACAATTCGACTAGCTTATCCCATGCCATGCAAGACGCTATGTCTTGGAGAGGCTGGATTTTGAAGATCATGAAAGTATGGAAAGAAAGAAAATTCACCTAAGGACCCATCATGGTATGGATTTTGAAGTAATCTGTATAATTCTGAGAGCGTAACCCATTTTGGTTGCACGAATTGGGAAGCACTTTGCAAGGTGTATGGTTTTTATGAGGGTATGCTTGTTACCATGAATCTGGGTGATCCTGACATCGCCGAAGACAATTTGGACATTTGGGTCCTTGTTGATACGCTTCCAATTCTACCGCTATGTGAGTTTCTTAAACATAGTTATTAAGTAATTTATATTTTTTATTTCAAAATAGTTGACAGCTTATTTCCATTGACAACTTATTTTCATTCTTCAAAGAATGTGCAGAAGATGGTAGACAGAACCAACTACACCGATGGCTCAGAATTAACTTATCAGGAGAAAAATCATCTGATGACATTTTGTATTGATCTTGAGAGTTACAATATCTATTATCAAACTCCTGCACATTATGGTCAATACGTGCCACTAGTGCACGTGTTGAACTACGGTAACATCCATGGAGATGCCATGGTAAGATTTTTTACTATTACGACATCCGTGCATCTTTTGCATAAATTCTTCTAAAACTGAACTACATTGCTAACTATGAAGTTATTACTATGTTTTTTAACAAAAAATCCCGATGAATTGTGTGCCTCATCTGATGTTTCAGAATGGCCGCCTTGATGTTTTGAACATACAGGCAGGTCATCCTACGAATCACACCTGTTCATATCGGATTTCTAAAACCGGTGAAGACATGACAATCAAAGAATGGAAAAAATGTATGGTCAGTCGTAGGGAGGTTCTTGGAAGCAACATTGTGCGAAGGGCAAGAATTGGAGACAGGATAATCTCCATTCTCCATAATGGAGAGTTAGGGCCTATCTTGTTTTATGCTATTTTACCTAAGAGAAGGTAGTAGGTCCTATGAGAGAGAAGTAGGTCCTAAGTACAATGTGTTATTATGTGGTACAATGTGTTAGAGTTGATGATGAGGAGGAGGAGTTGTGATTATGACTAGTGACCAACTTGCTATATGATGTCTCATTGTTGAAAATGAAGATCATGAGGAGGTGTTATATGACAATGATGTATTATGATGATAAGTTGTTAATCATATGATGATGATAGTTATTATCATTGGGTGAAAAAAACACGGATTAGTTTCAAGTGGATGTCCATCCACTTGAAACTAGTCCACGGTTCTTTCACCCAGTGATGTAATAACTCATTATGATGTAAAAACAATCTCTAAATTGCTGATGTATGTTATATAAAGGTGTATGGATACAACATGAAATAAAACAGAAATATAATACGAAATAGTAGTAGTAGCGCAGGCCGCGAGAGGCGCCAGTAGTAGTTACCAGTAGCGCCCATTACAGGAAGCGCTGTTACTAAGTGGATATAGCAGTAGCGCGGGTAGACCCACGCCACTGCTAGCCTTTAGCTGTAGCGCCTTACTAGTAGCGCTTTGATACGTCTCCAACGTATCTATAATTTTTGATTGTTCCATGCTATATTATATTCTGTTTTGGACATTATTGGGCTTTATTATACACTTTTATATTATATTTGGGACTAACCTATTAACCGGAGGCCCAGCCCAGAATTGTTGTTTTTTGCCTATTTCAGAGTTTTGCAGAAAAAGAATATCAAACGGAGTCCAAACGGAATGAAACCTTCGGGAACGTGATTTTCGGAACGAACGTGATCCAGAGGACTTGGACCCTATGTCAAGACATCAACCAGGAAGGCACGAGGTAGGGGGGCGCGCCCTCCATCCTCGTGGGCCCCATGTTGCTTCACCGACGTACTTCTTCCTCCTATATATATACCTACGTACCCCCAAACTACCAGATACGGAGCCAAAAACCTAATTCCACTGCCGCAACCTTCTTTACCCGTGAGATCCCATCTTGGGGCCTTTTCCGGGGCTCCGCCGGAGGGGGCATCGATCACGGAGGGCTTCTACATCAACACCATAGCCTCTCCGATGATGTGTGAGTAATTTACCTCTGACCTTCGGGTCCATAGTTATTAGCTGGATGGCTTCTTCTCTCTTTTTGGATCTCAATACAATGTTCTCCCCCTCTCTTGGGGAGATCTATTCGATGTAATCTTCTTTTGCGGTGTGTTTGTTGAGGCCGATGAATTGTGGGTTCATGATCAAGTTTATCTATGAACAATATTTGAATCTTCTCTGAATTCTTTTATGTATGATTGGTTATCTTTGCAAGTCTCTTCGAATTATCAGTTTGGTTTGGCCTACTAGATTGATCTTTCTTGCAATGGGAGAAGTGCTTAGCTTTGGGTTCAATCTTGCGGTGTCCTTTCCCAGTGATAGTAGGGGCAGCAAGGCACGTATTGTATTGTTGCCATCGAGGATAACAAGATGGGGTTTATATCATATTGCATGAGTTTATCCCTCTACATCATGTCATCTTGCTTAAAGCGTTACTCTGTTCTTATGAACTTAATACTCTAGATGCATGCTGGATAGCGGTCGATGTGTGGAGTAATAGTAGTAGATGCAGGCAGGAGTCGGTCTACTTGTCTCGGATGTGATGCCTATATAGATGATCATACCTAGATATTCTCATAACTATGCTCAGTTTTGTCAATTGCTCAACAGTAATTTGTTCACCCACTGTAATACTTATGCTCATGAGAGAAGCCACTAGTGGAACCTATGGCCCCCGGGTCTATTTTCCGTCATATTAATCTTCCATCAACAAGCTATTTCCATTGCCTTTTATTTTGCTTTTATTTTACTTTGCTTCTTTATCATAAAAATACCAAAAATATTATCTTATCATATAAATCAGATCTCACTCTCGTAAGTGACCGTGAAGGGATTGACAACCCCTTTATTGCGTTGGTTGCGAGGATTTATTTGTTTGTGTAGGTGCGAGGGACTTGTGCGTGGCCTCCTACTGGATTGATACCTTGGTTCTCAAAAACTGAGGGAAATACTTATGCTACTTTGCTGCATCACCCTTTCTTCTTCAAGGGAAAGGCAATGCAGTGCTCAAGAGGTAGCAAGAAGGATTTCTGGCGCCGTTGCCGGGGAGTCCACGCAAAAGTCAACATACGAAGTACCCATCACAAACCCTTATCTCCCGCATTACATTATTTGCCATTTGCCTCCCGTTTTCCTCTCCCCCACTTCATCCTTTGCCGTTTTATTCGCCCTCTCTTTTCCATTCGCCTCTTTACCGCTCGCTTTGTCGTCATGGCTAGCCCTTTATCTGTTGGAAATATGCCCTAGAGGCAATAATAAATGGTTATTATTATATTTCTTTGTTCATGATAATTGTCTATTGTTCATGCTGTAATTGTGTTATCCGGAAATCGTAATACATGTGTGAATACATAGACCACAACGTGTCCCTAGTAAGCCTCTAGTTGACTAGCTCGTTGATCAACAGATAGTCATGGTTTCCTGACTATGGACATTGGATGTCATTGATAACGGGATCACATCATTAGGAGAATGATGTGATGGACAAGACCCAATCCTAAGCATAGCTCAAAGATCGTGTAGTTCGTTTGCTAGAGCTTTTCCAATGTCAAGTATCTTTTCCTTAGACCATGAGATCGTGCAACTCCCGGATACCGTAGGAGTGCTTTGGGTGTGCCAAACGTCACAACATAACTGGGTGACTATAAAGGTACACTACGGGTATATCCGAAAGTGTCTGTTGGGTTGGCACGGATCGAGACTGGGATTTGTCACTCCGTATGACGGAGAGGTATCTCTGGGCCCACTCGATAATGCATCATCATAATGTGCTCAATGTGACTAAGGAGTTAGCCACGGGATCATGCATTACGGTATGAGTAAAGAGACTTGCCGGTAACGAGATTGAACAAGGTATTGGGATACCGACGATCGAATCTCGGGCAAGTAACATACCGATTGACGAAGGGAATTGTATACGGGATTGATTGAATCCTCGACATCGTGGTTCATCCGATGAGATCATCGTGGAACATGTAGGAGCCAACATGGGTATCCAGATCCCGCTGTTGGTTATTGACCGGAGAGGCGTCTCGGTCATGTCTGCATGTCTCCCGAACCCGTAGGGTCTACACACTTAAGGTTCGGTGACGCTAGGGTTGTAGAGATATTAGTATGCGGAAACCCGAAAGTTGTTCGGAGTCCCGGATGAGATCCTGGACATCACGAGGAGTTCCGGAATGGTCCGGAGGTGAAGAATTATATATGGGAAGTCCAGTTTCGGCCACCGGGAAAGTTTCGGGGGTTATCGGTATTGTATCGGGACCACCGGAAGGGTCCCGGGGGTCCACCGGGTGGGGCCACCTATCCCGGAGGGCCCCATGGGCTGAAGTGGGAAGGGAACCAGCCCTTAGTGGGCTGGGGCGCCCCCCTTGGGCCTCCCCCTGCGCCTAGGGTTGGAAACCCTAGGGGTGGGGGGCGCCCCACTTGGCTTGGGGGGGAAGCCACCCCCCCTTTCCGCTTGGCCGCCGCCCCCCCATGTAGATGGGTTCCAGGGCCGGCGCCCTCCCCTCCAGGGGGCCTATATATAGTGGGGGGGAGGGAGGGCAGCAGCAACACAGCCCCTGGCGCCTCCCTCTCCCCCTGCAACACCTCTCCCTCTCGCAGAAGCTTGGCGAAGCCCTGCCGAGATCCCGCTACTTCCACCACCACGCCGTCGTGCTGCTGGATCTCCATCAACCTCTCCTTCCCCCTTGCTGGATCAAGAAGGAGGAGACGTCGCTGCTCCGTACGTGTGTTGAACGCGGAGGTGCCGTCCGTTCGGCACTCGGTCATCGGTGATTTGGATCACGACGAGTACGACTCTATCAACCCCGTTCATTGGAACGCTTCCGCTCGCGATCTACAAGGGTATGTAGATGCACTCCTTTCCCCTCGTTGCTAGTATACTCCATAGATGGATCTTGGTGATGCGTAGGAAATTTTAAAATTCTGCTACGATCCCCAACATTATCAACTCCGTTGTCTCCTGAGTTTGAAGTTTTTCACTTCAAACAAAGACAACAAGAAAAATTAAAAGATGCTTGGTTTAGAATGATGGAGTCTTATCGCAATTGTACCTTTGAAGTAAACCTTAGAATTCTGCTTCGCAATTTTTATGTTGGACTGAATATGTCTCATAGACAACTCTTGGATTGCGTTGCCAAAGGCAATTTTATTGAAATTGATCCCAGTATTGCTCATGAAGTTAAAGAAGGTATAGTGGGAACACTACCTCAACAAAAGGGGCCTCATCATACCCAAGAAGAAACGCAAGTTTTTGAGAAAATTTGCGAAGTAACGAAAATTTTACAAAAATCTCTTGAACCTCTTAAGGGTGTTAGTGGAAATCTTCACCGCATGAATATGTTGATTACCATTTGCAATAAGCAGTTGGATTCTTTAGATCTAAAAATTTCTGAATATGAAGGGAAACGTAAAGAACCTCGAGCATGATTCCGCTAAAAAATTGAAAGCCAAAGATGGCAATACCTAGATCTATCCTTGCTTTTATGCCTAGCTAGGGGCGTTAAACGATAGCGCTTGTTGGGAGGCAACCCAATTTTATTTTTAGTTTTTTGATTTTTGCTTCTCTTTAGGAATAAATATTTGCTCTAGCCTCTGGTTAGATGTGTTTTTGTGTTAAATTAGTGTTTGTGCCAAGTTAAACCTATAGGATCTTCTTGGATGATAGTTATTTGATCTTGCTGAAAATTGACGAAACTTTCTGTTCACGAAAATAATTGTTAAAAATCACCAGAACGTGATAAAATATTGATTCCAATTGCTTCTGATCAATAAACAAATTTTCTAGGTCGTCCTATTTTGGCTGAATTTTTGGAGTTCCAGAAGTTTGTGTTAGTTACAGATTACTACAGTCTGTTCTGTTTTTGACAGATTCTGTTTTTCGTGTGTTGTTTGCTTATTTTGATGAATCTATGGCTAATAAAATAATTTATAAACCATAGAGAAGTTGGAATACAGTAGGTTTAACACCAATATAAATAAAGAATGAGTTCATTACAGTACCTTGAAGTGGTGTTTTCTTTTCTTTCGCTAACGGAGCTCACGAGATTTTCTGTTAAGTTTTGTGTTGTGAAGTTTTCAAGTTTTGGGTAAAAGATTTGATGGATTATGGAACAAGAAGCGGCAAGAGCCTAAGCTTGGGGATGCCCCAGAAGGCATCCCCTCTTTCGTCTACTTCCATCGGTAACTTACTTGGAGCTATATTTTTATTCACCACATGATATGTGTTTTGCTTGGAGCGTCTTGTATTATTTGAGTCTTTGTTTGTTAGTTTACCACAATCATCTTTGCTGTACACACCTTTTGATGAGAGAAACACATGATTCGGAATTGATTAGAATACTCTATGTGCTTCACTTATATCTTTTGAGCTATATAGTTTTTGCTCTAGTGCTTCACTTATATCTTTTAGAGCACGGTGGTGGATTTGTTTTATAGAAACTATTGTTCTCTCATGCTTCACTTATATTATTTTGAGAGTCTTAAACAGCATGGTAATTTGCTTAATCCTAATATGCTAGATATTCAAGACTAGTAAAAACTTTCTTATGAGTGTGTTGAATACTAAGAGAAGTTTGATGCTTGATGATTGTTTTGAGATATGGATGTAGTGATATTAAAGTTGTGCTAGTTGAGTAGTTGTGAATTTGAGAAATACTTGTGTTGAAGTTTGCAAGTCCCGTAGCATGCACGTATGGTAAACGTTATGTAACAAATTTGAAACATGAGGTGTTCTTTGATTGTCCTCCTTATGAGTGGCGGTCGGGGACGAGCGATGGTCTTTTCCTACCAATCTATCCCCCTAGGAGCATGCGCGTAGTGCTTGGTTTTTGATGACTTGTAGATTTTTGCAATAAGTATGTGAGTTATTTATGACTAATGTTGAGTCCATGGATTATACGCACTCTTATCCTTCCATCATTGCTAGCCTCTTCGGTACCGTGCAGTGCCCTTTCTCACATTGAGAGTTGGTGCAAACTTCACCGGTGCATCCAAACCCCGTGATATGATACACTCTTTCACACATAAACCTCCTTATACCTTCCTCAAAACAGCCACCATACCTACCTATTATGGCATTTCCATAGCCATTCCGAGATATATTGCCATGCAACTTTCCACTGTTCCGTTTATTATGACACGTTCATCATTGTCATATTGCTTTGCATGATCATGTAGTTGACATAGTATTTGTGGCAAAGCCAAAATTCATAATTCTTTCATACAAGTCACTCTTGATTCATTCCATATCCCGGTACACCGCCGGAGGCATTCATATAGAGTCATACTTTGTTTTAGTATCGAGTTGTAATCATTGATTTGTAAATAGATAGAAGTGTGATGATCATCATTTTTAGAGCATTGCCCCAAGTGAGGAAAAAAAGGAAGAGAAAGGCCACAAAAAAAATAGAAGAAGGCCCAAAAAATGAGAGAAAAAGATAGAAGGGACAATGTTACTATCCTTTTACCACACTTGTGCTTCAAAGTAGCACCATAATCTTCATGATAGAGAGTCTCTTGTTTTGTCACTTTCATATACTATTGGGAATTTTTCATTATAGAACTTGGCATGTATATTACAACATTGGGCTTCCTCAAATGCCCTAGGTCTTCATGAGCAAGCAAGTTGGATGCACACTGATACGTCTCCAACGTATCTATAATTTTTGATTGTTCCATGCTATATTATATTCTGTTTTGGACATTATTGGGGCTTATTATACACTTTTATACTATTTTTGGGACTAACCTATTAACCGGAGGCCCAGCCCAGAATTGCTGTTTTTTGCCTATTTCAGAGTTTCGCAGAAAAAGAATATCAAACGCAGTCCAAACGGAATGAAACCTTCGGGAACGTGATTTTCGGAACGAACGTGATCCAGAGGACTTGGACCCTACGTCAAGACATCAACTAGGAGGGCACGAGGTAGGGGGGCGCGCCTACCCCCCCCCCCCCCGGGCGCGCCCTCCACCCTCGTGGTGAAGGAAATATGCCCTAGAGGCAATAATAAAGTTATTATTTATTTCCTTATATCATGATAAATGTTTATTATTCATGCTAGAATTGTATTAACCGGAAACATAATACATGTGTGAATACATAGACAAACAGAGTGTCACTAGTATGCCTCTACTTGACTAGCTCGTTAATCAAAGATGGTTATGTTTCCTAGCCATAGACATGAGTTGTCATTTGATTAACGGGATCACCTCATTAGGAGAATGACGTGATTGACTTGACCCATTCCGTTAGCTTAGCACCCGATCGTTTAGTATGTTGCTATTGCTTTCTTCATGACTTATACATGTTCCTATGACTATGAGATTATGCAACTCCCGTTTACCGGAGGAACATCTTGTGTGCTACCAAACGTCAAACGTAAATGGGTGATTATAAAGGTGCTCTACAGGTGTCTCCAAAGGTACTTGTTGGGTTGGCGTATTTCGAGATTAGGATTTGTCACTCCAATTGTCGGAGAGGTATCTCTGGGCCCACTCGGTAATGCACATCACTATAAGCCTTGCAAGCATTGTGACTAATGAGTTAGTTGCGGGATGATGTGTTACGGAACGAGTAAAGAGACTTGCCGGTAACGAGATTGAACTAGGTATCGAGATACCGACGATCAAATCTCGGGCAAGTAACATACCAGTGACAAAGGGAACAACGTATGTTGTTATGCGGTCTGACCGATAAAGATCTTCATAGAATATGTGGGAGCCAATATGGGCATCCAGATCCCGCTATTGGTTATTGACCGGAGACGTGTCTCGGTCATATCTACATAATTCTCGAACCCGTAGGGTCCGCACGCTTAACGTTACGGTGACAGTTTTATTGAGTTTTGATGTACCGAAGGAGTTCGGAGTCCCGGATGAGATCGGGGATATGACGAGGAGTCTCGAAATGATCGAGACGTAAAAATCGATATATTGGACGACTATATTCGGACTTCGGAAAGGTTCCGAGTGATTCGGGTATTTTTCGGAGTACCGGAGAGTTACGGGAATTCGTATTGGGCCTTAATGGGCCATACGGGAAAGGAGAGAAAGGCCTCAAAAGGTGGCCGCACCCCTCCCCATGGTCTGGTCCGAATTGGACTAGGGAAGGGGGGCACACCCTTCCTTCTTTCTCCTTTCCCCTTCCCTTCTCCTACTCCCACAAGGAAAGGAGGAGTCCTACTCCCGGTGGGAGTAGGACTCCCCCCTATGGCGCGCCTCTCCCCTTGGCCGGCTGCCTCCCCCTTGCTCCTTTATATACGGGGGCAGGGGGGCACCCCAAAGACACAACAATTGATCCTTGAGATCTCTTAGCCGTGTGCGGTGCCCCCCTCCACCATATTACACCTCGATAATACCGTTGCGGAGCTTAGGCGAAGCCCTGCGTCGGTGGAACATCATCATCGTCACCACGCCGTCGTGCTGACGAAACTCTCCCTCAACACTCGGCTGGATCGGAGTTCGAGGGACGTCATCGAGCTGAACGTGTGTAGAACTCGGAGGTGCCGTGCGTTTGGTACTTGATCGGTCGGATCGTGAAGACGTACGACTACATCAACCGCGTTGTGTTGACGCTTCCGCTTTCGGTCTACGAGGGTACGTGGACAACACTCTCCCCTCTCGTTGCTATGCATCACCATAATCTTGTGTGTGCGTAGGAAATTTTGTGAAATTACTACGTTCCCCAACAGTGGTATCCGAGCCTGGTTTTATGCGTTGATGCTATGCACGAGTAGAACACAAGTGAGTTGTGGGCGATATAAGTCATACTGCTTACCAGCATGTCATACTTTGGTTCAGCGGTATTGTGAGATGAAGTGGCCCGGACCGACATTACGCGTACGCTTACGCGAGACTGGTTTCACCGTTGCGAGCACTCGTTGCTTAAAGGTGACTGGCGGGTGTCTGTCTCTCTCACTTTAGTTGAACCGAGTGTGGCTACGCCCGGTCCTTGCGAAGGTTAAAACAGCACCAACTTGACAAACTATCGTTGTGGTTTTGATGCGTAGGTAAGAACGGTTCTTGCTAAGCTCGTAGCAGCCACGTAAAACTTGCAACAACAAAGTAGAGGAGGTCTAACTTGTTTTTGCAGGGCATGTTGTGATGTGATATGGTCAAGACATGATGTGATATAATTTATTGTATGAGATGATCATGTTTTGTAACCGAGTTATCGGCAACTGGCAGGAGCCATATGGTTGTCGTTTTATTGTATGCAATGCAATCGCCATGTAATGCTTTACTTTATCACTAAGCGGTAGCGATAGTCGTAGAAGCATAAGATTGACGAGACGACAACGATGCTACGATGGAGATCAAGGTGTCGCGCCGGTGACGATGGTGATCATGACGGTGCTTCGGAGATGGAGATCACAAGCACGGTGCTTCGGAGATGGAGATCACAAGCACAAGATGATGATGGCCATATCATATCACTTATATTGATTGCATGTGATGTTAATCCTTTATGCATCTTATCTTGCTTTGTTTGACGGTAGCATTATAAGATGATCCTTCACTAAATTATCAAAGTATAAGTTCTCCCTGAGTATGCACCGTTGCGAAAGTTCTTCGTGCTGAGACACCACGTGATGATCGGGTGTGATAGGCTCTATGTTCAAATACAACGGGTGCAAAACAGTTGCACACGCGGAATACTCAGGTTAAACTTGACGAGCCTAGCATATAACAGATATGGCCTCGGAACACGGAGACCGAAAGGTCGGGCGTGAATCATATAGTAGATATGATCAACATAGTGATGTTCACCATTGAAACTACTCCATCTCACGTGATGATCGGACATGGTTTAGTTGATATGGATCACGTGATCACTTAGAGGATTAGAGGGATGTCTATCTAAGTGGGAGTTCTTAAGTAATATGATTAATTGAACTTAAATTTATCATGAACTTAGTCCTGATAGTATTTTGCAAATTATGTTGTAGATCAATAGCTCGCGTTGTTGCTTCCCTGTGTTTATTTTTGATATGTTCCTAGAGAAAAATTATGTTGAAAGATGTTAGTAGCAAAGATGCGGATTGGATCCGTGATCTGAGGATTATCCTCATTGCTGCACAAAAAAATTATGTCCTTGATGCACCGCTAGGTGACAGACCAATTGCAGGAGCAGATGCAGACGTTATGAACGTTTGGCTAGCTCAATATGATGACTACTTGATAGTTTAGTGCACCATGCTTAACGGCTTAGAATCGGGACTTCAAAGACGTTTTGAACGTCATGGACCATATGAGATGTTCTAGGAGTTGAAGTTAATATTTCAAGCAAATACCCGAGTTGAGAGATATGAAGTCTTCAACAAGTTCTATAGCTAAAAGATGGAGGAGAATCGCTCAACTAGTGAGCATGTGCTCAGATTGTCTGGGTACTACAATCGCTTGAATCAAGTGGGAGTTTATCTTCCAGATAAAATAGTGATTGACAGAATTCTCTAGTCACCATCACCAAGTTAATAGAACTTCGTGATGAACTATAGTATGCAAGGGATGACGAAAGTAATTCCCGAGCTCTTCGTGATGCTGAAATCGACGAATGTAGAAATCAAGAAAAACATCAAGTGTTGATGGTTGACGAGACCACTTCAAGTGTTGATGGTTGACGAGACCACTAGTTTCAAGAAAAGGGCAAAGGGATAGAAGGGGAACTTCAAGAAGAACGGCAAGCAAGTTGCTGCTCAAGTGAAGAAGCCTAAGTCTGGTCCTAAGCCTGAGACTAAGTGCTTCTACTGCAAAGGGACTGGTCACTAGAAGCGGAACTACCCCAACTATTTGGTGGATAAGAAGGATGGCAAAGTGAATAAAGGTATATTTGATATACATATTATTGATGTGTACTTTACTAGTGTTTAGCAACCCCTCGGTAATTGATACTGGTTCAGTTGCTAAGAGTAGTAACTCGAAACGGGAGTTGCAGAATAAACAGAGACTAGTAAAAGTGAACAAAGGTATATTTGATATACAGATTATTGATGTGTACTTTACTAGTGTTTATAGCAACCCCTTTGTAATTGATACTGGTTCAGTTGCTAAAGAGTAGTAACTCGAAAACGGGAGTTGCAGAATAAACAGAGACTAGTAAAAGGCGAGGTGACGATGTGTGTTGGAAGTAGTTCCAAGATTGATATGATCATCATCGCACACTCCCTATACTTTCGGGATTAGTGTTGAAACTAAATAAGTGTTATTTGGTGTTTGCGTTGAGCATGAATATGATTTGATCATGTTTATTGCAATACGGTTATTCATTTAAATTAGAGAACAAGTGTTGTTCTGTTTACATGAATAAAACCTTCTATGGTCATACACACCAACGAAAATGGTTTGTTGGATCTCGATCATAGTGATACACATATTCATAATATTGAAGCCAAAAGATGCAAAGTTAATAATGATAGTGCAACTTATTTGTGGCACTGCCGTTTAGGTCATATTGGTGTAAAGCGCATGAAGAAACTCCATACTGATGGGATTTTGGAATCACTTGATTATGAATCACTTGATGCTTGCGAACCGTGCCTCATGGGCAAGATGACTAAAACGCCGTTCTCCGGAACTATGGACAGAGCAACAGATTTGTTGGAAATCATACATACAGATGTATGTGGTCTGATGAATATTGAGGCTCGTAGCAGGTATCATTATTTTCTGACCTTCACAGATGATTTGAGCAGATATGGGTATATCTACTTGATGAAACATAAGTCTGAAGCATTTGAAAAGTTCAAAGAATTTCAGAGTGAAGTAGAAAATCATCGTGACGAGAAAATAAGGTTTCTATGATTTGATCGCGGAGACAAATATTTGAGTTACGAGTTTGGTCTTCAGTTAAAACAATGTGGAATAGTTTCACAAATTCGTGCCACCTAGAACACCACAGCATAATGGTGTGTCTGAACGTCATAACCGTACTTTATTGGATATAGTGCAATCTATGATGTCTCTTACCAATTTACCACTATCGTTTTGGGGTTATGCATTAGAGACAGCTACATTCACGTTAAATAGGGCACCATCAAAAGCCGTTGAGACGATGCCTTATGAACTGTGGTTTGGCAAGAAACCAAAGTTGTCGTTTCTTAAAGTTTGGGGTTGCGATGCTTATGTGAAAAAGTTTCATCCTGATAAGCTCAAACCCAAATCGGAGAAATGTGTCTTCATAGGATACCCAAAGGAGACAGTTGGGTACACCTTCTATCACAGATCCGAAGGCAAGACATTCGTTGCTAAGAATGGATCCTTTCTAGAGAAGGAGTTTTCTCTCGAAAGAAGTGAGTGGGAGGAAAGTAGAACTTAATGAGGTAACTGTACCTGCTCCCTTATTGGAAAGTAGTTCATCACAGAAATCTGTTCCTGTGACTCCTACACCAATTAGTGAGGAAGTTAATGATGATGATCATGTAACTTCAGATCAAGTTACTACCAAACCTCATAGGTAAACCAGAGTAAGATCCGCACCAGAGTGGTACGGTAATCCTGTTCTAGAGGTTATGTTACTAGACCATGACGAACCTACGAACTATGAAGAAGCGATGGTGAGCCCAGATTCCGCAAAATGGCTTGAGGCCATGAAATCTAAGATGGGATCCATGTATGAGAACAAAGTGTGGACTTTGGTTGACTTGCCCGATGATCGACAAGCCATAGAAAATAAATGGATCTTCAAGAGGAAGACGGACGCTGATAGTAGTGTTACTATCTACAAAGCTAGAATTGTCGCAAAAGGTTTTCGACAAGTTCAAGGTGTTGACTACGATGAGAGAGTTTCTCACTCGTATCTATGCTTAAAGTCCGTCTGAATCATGTTAGCAATTGCCGCATTTTATGAAATCTGGCAAATGGATAAACAAAACTACATTCCTTAATGGATTTATTAAAAAGGAGTTGTATATGATGCAACCAGGAGGTTTTGTCAATCCTAAAAGTGCTAACAAAATATGCAAGCTCCAGCGATCCATCTATGGACTGGTGCAAGCATCCCGAAGTTAGAATATACACTTTGATAAGTTGATCAAAGGATATAGTTTTATACAGACTTGCGGTGAAGCCTGTATTTACAAGAAAGTGAGTGGGAGCACTACAGCATTTCTGATAAGTATATGTGAATGACATATTGTTGATCGGAAATAATGTGGAATTATTCTGCAAAGCATAAAGGAGTGTTTGATAGGAGTTTTTTCAAAGAAAGACCTCGGTGAAGCTGCTTACATATTGAGCATCAAGATCTATAGAGATAGATGAAGACGCTTGATAAGTTTTTCAATGAGTACATACCTTAACAAGATTTTGAAGTAGTTCAAAATGGAACAGTCAAAGAAAGAGTTTCTTGCCTGTGTTACAAGGTGTGAAATTGAGTAAGACTCAAAACCCGACCACGGCAGAAGATAGAAAAAGAATGAAAGTCATTCCCTATGCCTCGGCCATAGGTTCTATAAAGTATGCCATGCTGTATACCAGATCTATTGTATACCCTACACTGATTTTGGCAAGGGAGTACAATAGTGATCTAGGAGTAGATCACTGGACAGCGGTCAAAATTATCCTTACTGGAATAAGGATATGTTTCTCGATTATGGAAGTGACAAAAGGCTCGTCGTAAAAGGTTACGTCGATGCAAGTTTTGACACTAATCTAGATGACTCTAAGTCTCGGTCTAGATACATATTGAAAGTGGGAGCAATTAGCTAGAGTAGCTCCATGCAGAGCATTGTAGACATAGAAATTTGCAAAATACTTACAGATCTGAATGTGACAGATCCGTTGACTAAAATTATCTCACAAGCAAAACATGATCACACCTTAGTACTCTTTGGGTGTTAATCACATAGCGATGTGAACTAGATTACTGACTCTAGTAAACCCTTTGGGTGATGGTCACATGCCGATGTGAACTATGGGTGTTAATCACATGGTGATGTGAACTATTCATGTTAAATCACATGGCGATGTGAACTAGATTATTGACTCTAGTGCAAGTGGGAGACTGAAGGAAATATGCCCTAGAGGCAATAATAAAGTTATTATTTATTTCCTTATATCATGATAAATGTTTATTATTCATGCTAGAATTGTATTAACCGGAAACATAATACATGTGTGAATACATAGACAAACAGAGTGTCACTAGTATGCCTCTACTTGACTAGCTCGTTAATCAAAGATGGTTATGTTTCCTAGCCATAGACATGAGTTGTCATTTGATTAACGAGATCACCTCATTAGGAGAATGACGTGATTGACTTGACCCATTCCGTTAGCTTAGCACCCGATCGTTTAGTATGTTGCTATTGCTTTCTTCATGACTTATACATGTTCCTATGACTATGAGATTATGCAACTCCCGTTTACCGGAGGAACACTTTGTGTGCTACCAAACGTCACAACGTGAATGGGTGATTATAAAGGTGCTCTACAGATGTCTCCAAAGGTACTTGTTGGGTTGGCGTATTTCGAGATTAGGATTTGTCACTCCAATTGTCGGAGAGATATCTCTGGGCCCACTCGGTAATGCACATCACTATAAGCCTTGCAAGCATTGTGACTAATGAGTTAGTTGCGGGATGATGTGTTACGGAACGAGTAAAGAGACTTGCCGGTAATGAGATTGAACTAGGTATCGAGATACCGACGATCAAATCTCGGGCAAGTAACATACCGGTGACAAAGGGAACAACGTATGTTGTTATGCGGTCTGACCGATAAAGATCTTCGTAGAATATGTGGGAGCCAATATGGGCATCCAGATCCCGCTATTGGTTATTGACCGGAGACGTGTCTCGGTCATATCTACATAGTTCTCGAACCCGTAGGGTCCGCATGCTTAACGTTACGATGACAGTTTTATTGAGTTTTGATGTACCGAAGGAGTTCGGAGTCCCGGATGAGATCGGGGATATGACGAGGAGTCTCGAAATGGTCGAGGCGTAAAAATCGATATATTGGATGACTATATTCGGACTTCGCAAAGGTTCCGAGTGATTCGGGTATTTTTCGGAGTACCGGAGAGTTACGGGAATTCATATTGGGCCTTAATGGGCCATACGGGAAAGGAGAGAAAGGCCTCAAAAGGTGGCCGCACCCCTCCCCATGGTCTGGTCCGAATTGGACTAGGGAAGGGGGGCGCACCCTTCCTTCTTTCTCCTTTCCCCTTCCCTTCTCCTACTCCCACAAGGAAAGGAGGAGTCCTACTCCCGGTGGGAGTAGGACTCCCCACTATGGCGCGCCTCTCCCCTTGGCCGGCTGCCTCCCCCTTGCTCCTTTATATACGGGGGCAGGGGGGCACCCCAAAGACACAACAATTGATCCTTGAGATCTCTTAGCCGTGTGCGGTGCCCCCCTCCACCATATTACACCTCGATAATACCGTTGCGGAGCTTAGGCGAAGCCCTGCGTCGGTGGAACATCATCATCGTCACCACGCCGTCGTGCTGACGAAACTCTCCCTCAACACTCGGCTGGATCAGAGTTCGAGGGACGTCATCGAGCTGAACGTGTGTAGAACTCGGAGGTGCCGTGCATTCGGTACTTGATCGGTTGGATTGTGAAGACGTACGACTACATCAACCGCGTTGTGTTGACGCTTCCGCTTTCGGTCTACGAGGGTACGTGGACAACACTCTCCCCTCTCGTTGCTATGCATCACCATGATCTTGCGTGTGCGTAGGAAATTTTGTGAAATTACTACGCTCCCCAACACGTGGGCCCCTTGTTGCTCCACCGACGTACTCCTTCCTCCTATATATACCTACGTACCCCCAAACTACCAGATACGGAGCCAAAAACCTAATTCCACCGCCGCAACCTTCTGTACCCATGAGATCCCATCTTGGGGCCTTTTCCGGAGCTCCGCCGGAGGGGGCATCGATCACGGAGGGCTTCTACATCAACACCATAGCCTCTTCGATGATGTGTGAGTAGTTTACCTTAGACCTTCGGGTCCATAGTTATTAGCTAGATGGCTTCTTCTCTCTTTTTGGATCTCAATACAATGTTCTCCCCCTCTCTCGTGGAGATCTATTTGATGTAATCTTCTTTTTGCGGTGTGTTTGTTGAGACCGATGAATTGTGGGTTTATGATCAAGATTATCTATGAACAATATTTGAATCTTCTCTGAATTCTTTTATGTATGATTGGTTATCTTTGCAAGTCTCTTCGAATTATCAGTTTGGTTTGGCCTACTAGATTGATCTTTCTTGCAATGGGAGAAGTGCTTAGCTTTGGGTTCAATCTTGCGGTGTCCTTTCCCAGTGACAGTAGGGGCAGCAAGGCACGTATTGTATTGTTGCCATCGAGGATAACAAGATGGGGTTTATATCATATTGCATGAGTTTATCCCTCTACATCATGTCATCTTGCTTAAAGCGTTACTCTGTTCTTATGAACTTAATACTCTAGATGCATGTTGGATAGCGGTCGATGAGTGGAGTAATAGTAGTAGATGCAGGCAGGAGTCGGTCTACTTGTTTCGGACGTGATGCCTATATACATGATCATACCTAGATATTCTATAACTATGCTCAATTCTGTCAATTGCTCAACAGTAATTTGTTCACCCACCGTAATACTTATGCTCTCGAGAGAAGCCACTAGTGAAACCTATGGCCCCCGGGTCTATTTTCCATCATATTAGTCTTCCAACACTTAGTTATTTTCATTGCTTTCTATTTTACTTTACATCTTTATCATAAAAATACCAAAAATATTATCTTATCATATCTATCAGATCTCACTCTCGTAAGTGACCGTGTAGGGATTGACAACCCCTTATTGCGTTGGTTGCGAGGATTTATTTGTTTGTGTAGGTGCGAGGGACTCGTGCGTGGCCTCCTACTGGATTGATACCTTGGTTCTAAAAAACTGAGGGAAATACTTACGCTGCTTTACTGCATCACCCTTTTCTCTTCAAGGGAAAACCAAGGCAGTGCTCAAGAGGTAGCAAGAAGGATTTCTGGCGCCGTTGCCAGGGAGTCTACGCAAAAGTCAACATACCAAGTACCTATCACAAACCCTTATCTCCCGCATTACATTATTTGACATTTGCCTCTCGTTTTCCTCTCCCCCACTTCACCCTTGCCGTTTTATTCGCCCTCTCTCTTTTCCCTTTTTGCCTCCCTCTCTCTTTTTGCTCCGCGCACTTTCTGCCGTCATGTCTGAAATTGGGGAAACTATTGTCGATATGGACAATAATAATAATATGGAAAATTCTGATGCTCCTGCTAAAGAATCCCTTATCTTGCATACAAAAAAAATTCCGAATTGGTAGTGGTAATATTATTGGAAAAGGGGTCATTCAAGATTTCTTTACTTGTGTCGGTGCTTTGCCTTCTATGGGCAGTTCTATTCTTCATAAAACTAGTAGTCTTGCGGACGCTATTGCCATGCTAGTAGTTGAACTTGAAAGGCAATTTATGCACATGCACCCTTGCATACAAAGGATTTTCCTAGAATTTTCTAATATTGAGCATTCTTCTGTTAAGCGTGCCGCTACTATCTTTTTGGCTCATGAGTTCAGATTTATAATAAAAGAGGCCAAGGAAATCTTTGCGCATTATAGGGTGGACGCTGGCCGTCCTCCCATAGAAACTATCCTATTTGATCAAGAAGAAATAATGTGTTTTCAATCTCTAGACTATGTTGCTTTTAATGAGAACCTTAGAAAAAAGGCTCCTACCAATATTCTAATTGATAGAATTTCTGAACTTAATAATGATTTTGCTATTCGAAATAATGAGCTAGGATATTCTCTCGAATATAGGCTCACCAAGTTCTGTCAAAAGAATGCTTATAATGATGAATTGGTTGTGCAATATGAAGGGCCGAAGGAGGAACCTATACCTCCTAAAGTTGATCTTGGGGATTTTTGTCCCATTAAATTTAGCCCTTTTGATTACTTTTGCTTGCCACAAAGAAAACTTGCTGCCGAACGTAGAGAGTATGAAATGAGTTTTAATGATCTATCTTATTATTATGCCAGTACCTAGATCTATCCTTGCTATTATGCCTAGCTAGGGGCGTTAAACGATAGCGCTTGTTGGGAGGCAACCCAATTTTATTTTTAGTTTTTTGCTTTTTGATTCTGTTTAGGAATAAATATTTGATCTAGCCTCTGGTTAGATGTGTTTTTATGTTTTAATTAGTGTTTGTGCCAAGTTTAACCTATAGGATCTTCTTGGATGATAGTTATTTGATCTTGCTGAAAATTGCAGAAAATTTCTGTTCACGAAAATAATTGTTAAAAATCACCATAACGTGATAAAATATTGACTCCAATTTCTGCTGATCAATAAACAAATTTTCTAGGTCGCCCTATTTTGGCTGAATTTTTGGAGTTCCATAAGTTTGCGTTAGTTACAAATTACTACAGACTGTTCTGTTTTTGACAGATTCTGTTTTTCGTGTGTTGTTTGCTTATTTTGATAAATCTATGGCTAGTAAAATAGTTTATAAACCATAGAGAAGTTGGAATACAGTAGGTTTAACACCAATATAAATAAAGAATGAGTTCATTACAGTACCTTGAAGTGGTCTTTTGTTTTCTTTCGCTAACGGAGCTTACGAGATTTTCTGTTAAGTTTTGTGTTGTGAAGTTTTCAAGTTTTGGGTGAAAGATTTGATGGATTATGGAACAAGGAGTGGCAAGAGCCTAAGCTTGGGGATGCCCATGGCACCCCAAGATAATCTAAGGACACCTAAAAGCCAAAGCTTGGGGATGCCTCGGAAGGCATCCCCTCTTTCGTCTACTTCCATCGGTAACTTTACTTGGAGCTATATTTTTATTCACCACATGATATGTGTTTTGCTTGGAGCATCTTGTATTATTTGAGTCTTTGCTTTTTAGTTTACCACAATCATCCTTGCTGTACACACCTTTTGAGAGAGACACACATGATTCGGAAATTATTAGAATACTCTATGTGCTTCACTTATATCTTTTGAGTTATATAGTTTTTGCTCTAGTGCTTCACTAATATCTTTTAGAGCACGGTGGTGATTTTGTTTTATAGAAACTATTGTTCTCTCATGCTTCACTTATATTATTTTCAGAGTCCTACAAAACAGCATGGTAATTTGCTTTAATTATGATAGGCATTCAAGATTAGTAAAAAAAATCTTATGAGTGTGTTGAATACTAAGAGAAGTTTGATGCTTGATGATTGTTTTGAGATATGGAGGTAGTAATATTAGAGTCATGCTAGTTGAGTAGTTTCGAATTTGAGAAATACTTGTGTTAAAGCTTGTGATTCCCGTAGCATGCACGTATGGTGAACCGTTATGTGATGAAGTCGGAGCATGATTTATTTATTGATTGTCTTCCTTATGAGTGGCGGTCGGGGACGAGCGATGGTCTTTTCCTACCAATCGATCCCCCTAGGAGCATGCGCGTAATACTTTGCTTTGATAACTTGTAGATTTTTGCAATAAGTATATGAGTTCTTTATGACTAATGTTGAGTCCATGGATTATACGCAATTTTCCTTCCTCCACCATTGCTAGCCTCTTTAATACCACGCACTTTTCGCCGGTATCATACACCCACCATATACCTTCCTCAAAACAGCCACCATATCTACCTATCATGGCATTTCCATAAGCCATTCCGAGATATATTGCCATGCAACTTACCACCGTTCCATTTACTATGACACGCTCCATCATTGTCATATTGCTTCGCATGATCATGTAGTTGACATTGTATTTGTGGAAAAGCCACCGTTCATAATTCTTTCATACATGTCACTCTTGATTCATTGCATATCCCGGTACACCACCGGAGGCATTCACATAGAGTCATATTTTGTTCTAAGTATTGAGTTGTAATTGTTGAGTTGTAAGAAAATAAAAGTGTGATGATCATCATTTTTAGAGCATTGTCCCAAGTGAGGAAAGGACGATGGAGACTATGATTCCCCCACAAGTCGGGATGAGACTCCATTCGAAAAAAAAGAGGCCATAAAAAAGAGAGAAGAAAAGGCCCAAATAAAAAAATGAAAGAAAAAGAGAGAAGGGACAATGTTACTATCCTTTTACCACACTTGTGCTTCAAAGTAGCACCATTATCTTCATGATAGAGAGTCTCCTATGATATCACTTTCATATACTAGTGGGATTTTTCATTATAGAACTTGGCTTGTATATTCCAATGATGGGCTTCCTCAAAATGCCCTAGGTCTTCGTGAGCAAGCGAGTTGGATGCACATCCACTTAGTTTCTTTTGTTGAGCTTTCATATACTTATAGCTCTAGTGCATCCGTTGCATGGCAATCCCTACTCTCTCACATTGATATCTATTGATGGGCATCTCCATAGCCCGTTGATACGCCTAGTTGATGTGAGACTATCTTCTCCTTTTTGTCTTCTCCACAACCACCATTCTATTCCACATATAGTGCTATGTCCATGGCTCACGCTCATGTATTGCGTGAAGATTGAAAAAGTTTGAGAACGTCAAAAGTATGAAACAATTGCTTGGCTTGTCATCGGGGTTGTGCATGATTTAAATATTTTGTGTGGTGAAGATAGAGCATAGCCAGACTATATGATTTTTTAGGGATAACTTTCTTTGGCCATGTTATTTTGAAGACATAATTGCTTAGTTAGTATGCTTGAAGTATTATTATTTATATGTCAATATTAAACTTTTGTCTTGAATATTTCGGATTTGAATATTCATACCACAATTAAGAAGAATTACATTGAAATTATGCCAAGTAGCATTCCACATCAAAAATTCTGTTTTTATCATTTACCTACTCGAGGACGAGCAGGAATTAAGCTTGGGGATGCTTGATACGTTTCCAACGTATCTATAATTTTTGATTGTTCCATGCTATATTATATTATGTTTTGGACATTATTGTGCTTTATTATACACCTTTATATTATTTTGGGACTAACCTATTAACCGGAGGCCCAACCCAGAATTGTTGTTTTTTGCCTATTTAAGAGTTTCGCAGAAAAAGAATATCAAACGGAGTCCAAACGGAATGAAACCTTCGGAAACGTGATTTTCGGAACGAACGTGATCCAGAGGACTTGGACCTTACGTCAAGACATAAACCAGGAAGGCACGAGGTAGGGGGGCCCCACGTTGCTCCACCGACATACTCCTTCCTCCTATATATACCTACGTACCCCCAAACTACCAGATACGGAGCCAAAAACCTAATTCCACCGCTGCAACCTTCTGTACCCGTGAGATCCCATCTTGGGGCCTGTTCCGGAGCTCCGCCGGAGGGGGCATCGATCACGGAGGGCTTCTACATCAACACCATAGCCTCTCCGATGATGTGTGAGTAGTTTACCTCAGACCTTCGGGTCCATAGTTATTAGCTAGATGGCTTCTTCTCTCTTTTTGGATCTCAATACAATGTTCTCCCCCTCTCTCGTGGAGATCTATTCGATGTAATCTTCTTTTGCGGTGTGTTTGTTGAGACCGATGAATTGTGGGTTTATGATCGAGTTTATCTATGAACAATATTTGAATCTTCTCTGAATTCTTTTATGTATGATTGGTTATCTTTGCAAGTCTCTTCGAATTATCAGTTTGGTTTGGCCTACTAGATTGATCTTTCTTGCAATGGGAGAAATGCTTAGCTTTGGGTTCAATCTTGCGGTGTCCTTTCCCAGTGACAGTAGGGGCAGCAAGGCACGTATTGTATTGTTGCCATCGAGGATAACAAGATGGGGTTTATATCATATTGCATGAGTTTATCCCTCTACATCATGTCATCTTGCTTAAAGCGTTACTCTGTTCTTATGAACTTAATACTCTAGATGCATGCTGGATAGCGGTCGATGTGTGGAGTAATAGTACTAGATGCAGGCAGGAGTCGGTCTACTTGTTTCGGACGTGATGCCTATATACATGATCAAACCTAGATATTCTCATAACTATGCTCAATTCTGTCAATTGCTCAACAGTAATTTGTTCACCCACCGTAATACTTATGCTCTCGAGAGAAGCCACTAGTGAAACCTATGGCCCCCGGGTCTATTTTCCATCATATTAATCTTCCAACACTTAGTTATTTTCATTGCTTCTATTTTACTTTGCATCTTTATCATAAAAATACCAAAAATATTATCTTATCATATCTATCAGATCTCACTCTCGTAAGTGACCGTGTAGGGATTGACAACCCCTTATCGCGTTGGTTGCGAGGATTTGTTTGTTTGTGTAGGTGCGAGGGACTCGTGCGTGGCCTCCTACTAGATTGATACCTTGGTTCTCAAAAACTGAGGGAAATACTTACGCTGCTTTACTACATCACCCTTTCCTCTTCAAGGGAAAACCAACGCAGTGCTCAAGAGGTAGCACACACCCACTTAGTTTCTTTTGAGCTTTCACACATTTATAGCTCTAGTGCATCTGTTGCATGGCAATCCCTACTCCTTGCATTAATCAATCGATGGGCATCTCCATAGCTCATTGATTAGCCGCATTGATGTGAGACTTTCTCCTTTTTGTCTTCTCCACATAACCCCCATCATTATATTCTATTCCACCCATAGTGCTATATCCATGGCTCACGCTCATGTATTGCGTGAAGGTTGAAAAAGTTTGAGATTACTAAAGTATGAAACAATTGCTTGGCTTGTCATCGGGGTTGTGCATGATGAGAGCATTTTTGTGTGACGAAAATGGAGCATGACCAAACTATATAATTTTGTAGGGATGAACTTTCTTTGGCCATGTTATTTTGAGAGGACATAATTGCTTAGTTAGTATGCTTGAAGTATTATTACTTTTATGTCAATATGAACTTTTATCTTGAATCTTTCAGATCTGAATATTCATACCACAATTAAGAAGAATTACATTGAAATTATGCCAAGTAGCATTCCACATCAAAAATTCTGTTTTTATCATTTACCTACTCAAGGACGAGCAGGAATTAAGCTTGGGGATGCTTGATACGTCTCCAACGTATCTATAATTTTTGATTGTTCCATGCTATATTATATTCTGTTTTGGACATTATTGGGCTTTATTATACACTTTTATATTATTTTTGGGACAAACCTATTAACCGGAGGCCCAGCCCAGAATTGCTGTGTTTTTGCCTATTTCAAAGTTTCGCAGAAAAAGAATATCAAACGGAGTCCAAATAGAATGAAACCTTCGGGAAGTGATTTTCGGAACGAACGTGATCCAGAGGACTTGGACCCTACGTCAAGACATCAACCAGGAAGGCACGGGGTAGGGGGGCCCACGTTGCTCCACCGATGTACTCCTTCCTCCTATATATACCTACGTACCCCCAAACTACCAGATACGGAGCCAAAAACCTAATTCCACCGCCGCAACCTTCTTTACCCGTGAGATCCCATCTTGGGGCCTTTTCCGGAGCTTCGCCGGAGGGGGCATCGATCACGGAGGGCTTTTACATCAGCACCATAGCCTCTCCGATGATGTGTGAGTAGTTTACCTCGGACCTTCGGGTCCATAGTTATTAGCTAGATGGCTTCTTCTCTCTTTTTGGATCTCAATACAATGTTCTGCCCCTCTCTTGTGGAGATCTATTCGATTTAATCTTCTTTTGCGGTGTGTTTGTTGAGACCGATGAATTGTGGGTTTATGATCAAGTTTATCTATGAACAATATTTGAATCTTCTCTGAATTCTTTTATGTATGATTGGTTATCTTTGCAAGTCTCTTTGAATTATCAGTTTGGTTTGGCCTACTAGATTGATCTTTCTTGCAATGGGAGAAGTGCTTAGCTTTGGGTTCAATATTGCGGTGTCCTTTCCCAGTGACAGTAGGGGCAGCAAGGCATGTATTGTATTGTTGCCATCAAAGATAACAAGATGGGGTTTATATCATATTGCATGAGTTTATCCCTCTACATCATGTCATCTTGCTTAAAGCGTTACTCTGTTCTTATGAACTTAATACTCTAGATGCATGCTGGATAGCGGTCGATGTGTGGAGTAATAGTAGTAGATGCAGGCAGGAGTCGGTCTACTTGTCTCGGACGTGATGCCTATATACATGATCATACCTAGATATTCTCATAACTATGCTCAATTCTGTCAATTGCACAACAGTAATTTGTTCACCCACCGTAATACTTATGCTCATGAGAGAAGCCACTAGTGAAACCTATGGCCCCCGGGTCTATTTTCCATCATATTAATCTTCCAACAACAAGCTATTTCCATTGCCTTTTATTTTGCTTTTATTTTACTTTACTTCTTTATCATAAAAATACCAAAAAATATTATCTTATCATATCTATCAGATCTCACCCTCGTAAGTGACCGTGAAGGGATTGACAACCCCTTTATTGCGTTGGTTGCGAGGATTTATTTGTTTGTGTAGGTGCGAGGGACTTGTGCGTGGCCTCCTACTGGATTGATACCTTGGTTCTCAAAAACGGAGGGAAATACTTACGCTACTTTTCTGCATCATCCTTTCCTCTTCAAGGGAAAACCAACACAGTGCTCAAGAGGTAGCACGCTTGCACCCGCGCTACTGGTAGGCCCAAAACGCGCGCTACTGCTAGGCTTTTCCCTAGTAGTGTAGAGGTGTTGTTGCAGAGACCTTTTGCAATAGAGATGGTGTTGCAAAGCCATTGAGTCAGCTCATTCGTGCGTTTGAATCGCCTTTGCAACAAAGGTGATGTTGCAGAGACCTTCAGTTTAGAGATGTTGTTGTAGAGCATTTGTATCAGTGTGTCCACTCACGGATCTGAAGCCCCTACCATTGGGGAGCTCCGTCGCCTGTCGAATCGGCTGATGAGCCCATCAGATCAGCACGCCACCGCCCCTTTCTCCTTCCTCCCCTCCCGCCTCTCTCTCTCTCTCTCTCTCTCTCTCTCTCTCAGCCGGCTCTATCTCTCTCTTGCAGGGCCTGTCGGTCGCCATTGCTCTATCGTCGGCTTCCCGCCGAAGTATCACCGCGCTCAGCGGCGTAGCACCGATGCGATCACGCCATCACAGTGAGATCGGGTGTAGACAACGACGGCTCAGCAGAACGAAGAGACGCAACGAGGTCGATAAGTGAGAGATGTCGAAGGAGACGAGGCAGTTGCATACGAGAGGAAAATGTGAGGCTAAGGAAGAGATAAGATGAGGAAGAGAGACATGGGAGGTCCACTAGGCCACATGTTGAGCAAGGGAGGTGGCGGACGCGGGCGTGAAAATCAGATGGCTGAACAAGAGCGCTTTCGATAGGGTATTTGCGTTAGAGACTTAATTAGTGGTTAGACAATAAATAAAAATGATGATGTGGCAGATTGTACGTGCTGACTTGACATGTGTGGGCATGCGTTGAGGTGGATGGGCTGCATGTCTGAGATAAATAGGATGGTGAGCTTGAGTCTCTTGGACACACACACACACACCTTTTTGACACACACACACACACACACACCTTTTTTGACACACACACACACACACCTTTTTGATGTTACCTTTGTAACGAGGGTAAGAATAAGAGTACAAGACAAGGCAAAATGATTTAAAGCTAATCAATCTCAATCTCTCCTTGTCTCTAACTCACGCGTTTATATACTTCTACTACTACTACTACTAATAGTTAGAAGTTGGGAAAATGATTAGAATCAACCGACCAATCACACGTAGTTCCGCCACCCGCCTAGATGCCAGATCTGAAAATTCCATCTGACGGCACACAACATGCGCAAAACATTAGGTGTTGCAAAACACCTTATTGCAACACACTAGATGTTGTGAACTCCTAGAGTGTTCCATCTAGATCGGATTGGGAGCCGCGGAACCAAATCGCCCGATTCAATCCACATGCCGAAACATCGTTCGACTGGTCGTCAGCGCGCTGCCGCCCCGCGTCCGCCACCGCACCCCATTCCCTTCCTTCCCACCTCTCTTTCTCCTCGCAATCGCAGCCAACCATGAATGCCAGCCACCGCCATGGCCGGCCTCCTCTTCTGACCACCATGCGTCCAACCCAGCCGCCCGCCATTGCTGGGGACCTCCACCACCACTGGCTCCTTCCTCCCTCCCTCACTCTCCTCTCCTCCTTTCCACGCTAGTCAGCCAGGATCTCCACCACTGGACGCGTGCCTCTGCCACCTTAATAATTTTTCTGCAACATCATCTGTGTTGCAGAAGTCCTTCCGCAACAACACCAATGTTGCAAAATAGTTAAGACGAAAAAAAGGGCGACGCTACGCGTCCGCCGCCTTAGTGACCATTGGATGGAGCTGTGGATGTCGTCCGATCTACCTACATGACAAGTCATCTTTGCAACAAGTGCGTTGTTGCGGTATTTTCTGCAGCTGAGGTCTTGTTACAGATTTTTTTACAACAGAGGTCTTGTTCCAAAAAAAATCACAACAAAGGTCTTGTTGCAGAATCATTTCTATGAGTTTTTCTGCAACAAAGGTCTCCTTGTAATTTTTTTTCGCAATAAAGGTCTTGTTGCAGAATCATTTTTACGAGTTTTTCTGTGAACAGAGGGCTCGTTGTAGAATTTTTTCGCAACAAAGGTCTTGTTGCAGAATAATTTTTACGAGTTTTCTGCAACAAAGGTCTCATTATAGAACATTTTCGCAACAAAGGTATTGTCACAGAACCATTTTTATGAGCTTTTTATGCTGCAATAGGGCCCTTTTGCAAAAGAGCCTTGTTGTAGTTGCAACAAGCCCTTTGTTGAAAAAACAAATATCTTCTATCTTCTCCTTTCGCCATGGCTAGAGCTTGGGTTGTGGATAATCTGAGAAGCAGATTGACACCGCCGTTCACCATCGCTGGAGCTTGGCCCGTGGATGATTTGAGAAACGGATCAACACCACCGTTCGCTATGGTTGGAGCTTGGGCCGTGGATGATTTGGGAAGCAGATTGACACCCCCGTCCGCCATGGCTGGAGCTTGGGCCGTGGATTATTTTAGAAGCAGATTGAAGGGAGGAAGTGTTAGAGCATCGTGGGGAGAGAGACAAGATCGTGGGGATCGAAGACGAGAAAACGAGGGAGTAGGTGCTAGATTCGTCGAGGGGATCGAATGGTTGATTTCTGATTCTGGAACATCGTTGCCTCGCACATGTGTGGTCGTACCTGCTTGTGTCGCCACCGGCCACCGCCGATCCCGAAGCCGTCGTCGTCGCCACCGCGGTGGATGCGCTCCGGTCGCCCCACACCGTGCGCCGCTGCCGCCCCCGCGCCCTCCCAGATCCCAACGCCCTCACCCTTCCAGCCACGGAGTCGTCGGAGCCATCCTAGCCACATGAGTCAACTGAGCTGCGGGGGCATTATCTAGTTGCATGAATGTGTCCTGAAACAATAGGTAAGTTTCTGAAACGGCCACGCGTGACACGGAAGCGGGGGACGCTCTCGTCCGTTTGATCATCAGGATCCGACGGACACGGAGCCGACGGACGCGCGAGCGTTATTGATCGGTTGAAGGTAAGTTTTTTCTAAAAAAAAGAAATCTGCAATATCATCTATGTTGCAGAAGTCGTTCCACAACAACACCCGTGATGCAAAAAGGGTAAGACGAAAAATAACAATTCTATGACAGAACCTGCGTTACAAATGTTTCTGCAACACTGCATTTGTTTCAGTTGTGAGGAAAGGACTGTATAGCGCCAGATCAAACGGCTGATCCGCCCGCCGACGTGTAGTGTCGCCCTGGAAGTTGGTACCCGATTTCTGCGTTTCTTTCCTTAGCAGTGGCGACCGGCAGTCGAATAAAAATCCGCAGAACATTATTAGGAAGGCCAAACCGTAGACAGCACCAATCGGAAACGCGTTGGCCGTCTCCCTCTATTGATCAAACCATGACGATGGTATAAATAAGAGCAGTCCTACAAATCATATGCGAACCCAGCAGACGACGCGCTGCAACCTCACCCTCTGGCGCGGATTAGAAACTGCGGATCAAACCATTAACCATGAAGCCGGCCATGGCGGATCAGGCCGGTACTGGCCAGGAGGATTTGTAAGTTTTCTACTGAGTACTCGTGCAATTTATCTCTTAGACCTCCTCCAATGCAAAGGTGCTTAGATAAGAGATAAGGTGCTAAGTGCATTAAATATCTTAGCAACTCAATTCCCCAATGCATAGGTGCTTAACTTGTTGGTGCTAAGTACACTTTATTTAATTAGAATATTAAGATTCTGAAATTAGAATATTATTAATAGACTCTGCTTCCTTTTACTGTGATTCTGAATAAATCATATGTTATGGTTCAAGGTATAAGGGGAATTCGCTGCATGCCTTCCCAGAGGAGCCAAAGCAAAACCAAGTCCAAGTTTCACGTGCCGCTTCAAAGGGAAGATATGCAAGGTAAAACTCCTAACACCTTCACTTTTTTTTTCTGGGTTGCCCTATGTTCAGCACCACTGTGCATGGTCATTCGGCATTCTGAAATGTAAATGCTCTGCTTCCCATTGTTAACTTGTCCATTTTTGTTTATATGCCAAACTGTGCTTTACCTACAAAATGGGCAGCATAATTCCTCCCGTTCCAGATGGTTAGCCGAATTTCATTTTTTCAAAAGAAAAAAAATAACATTCTACACTGCTGGGTGTATCAGTGATGGGCTAGGAATTGTACTGAAAAGTGCAGCAATGCTATCGGTACCAAAAATATTTTCTAGTTCTAAAATTTACTGAAATTGGAATAATAATAGATAGACTATGTCGACAACTTAGCTTCATTTTACTTTAATTCTATTTAAGTCATATGTTCTGGTTCAGGTTTAAAGAGAATTTGAATGCCAAGACACAGGAGACAAAGCAACACCACCATCAAGCTGCTGTCTCATGCGCCGCTTCAAAAGGGAGGTATGCAAGTTTAACACTCCTAACCTCTTCTTTATTTTTTCTGGATTGCTATCTGTTTAACACCACTGTGCATCTTCATTTGGCATTCTCAAATCCTCTGGTTCTCAGTATTAAGTCGTTCATTTTTTGTTTATGTTACAAACTGTTTTCGCTGGAAAATGGTTAACACAACTCCTCCCGTTAACATTCTACGCTGCAACCTGCATCTGTGACGGGCTTAGAAATGTGCTGAAACACTCAGCAATCCGTTCAATAAAATTAATATTGCAACCGCATGTTTTGCTCTCATTGTGTTATGTCAAGTAGTTCTACTTCTACCCCGTTTCTGCCATGCAGCTGTTTATATCCAGCATCCCCACCTGACAGCTGTTCAATTCATCATGTCAAATTTTGATTCCAAACAATCTTGTCAACTTCTTAAAACATGTTTCAAGAACTCTGCATGCACCTTCATCATCATAAAAGAAAATCAAATGGGTAAATCTGTCAAATTTTAATTCTGAACAAATTCGACAAGTTTTTAATCATGTTTCTAGAACTCTGCATACACCTTCATCATGAAAGAAAAGCAACTGGGTAAATGATACAGTTACTATTTCTCACATTACGGCATGGTACTTGAGTTCACATTACTGAATCAGGAGTCGAGCTGGTTGGATGTCCATAGAGAGGAGCACTCCTGAAGGTATCAACATGGAGGAACATGCTTCGAGGTTTCAGCCTTTGCCCCTACCCAGATTTACGGGTGACTTTGACCGGGCTACCGTCGGAATTCCAGTTGTAATGCGAAAGAGGAAGCCTCCGGAGGTGAGGAACGCGCTCCGCGAAAGAAGAGTCGCGACCAAACAAAAGGACGCACGCTACCATGCGGAGGTGGCCTTGCGTAAATACAACAGAGACAACAACACCAAGGTCTTCCTCTCTCTTTCTCTCTTATCTCCGAGTATGTGAGGTCATGACAATTGGGATGGCTTTTCAGCCTGATTGTCCATTTTAAACATGTCTTTATATTTTGATTTTTTTTTTCAGTTTGAGCTGGTGGAGGTAAAAGTGATATCTATATTTTACGAGTTTGGAGGGGCCGGCGCCCATTATAACTTCACAGCTAAGCAGCCTGAGAACCAACATTCTGCTGATGCTGACAGTACCAAGCTATTCTTCTCTGAAGTCCACCTCAATTTTCGCTTTTCGGAGTGAGAATGATGTGATTATGTGCTGTATAGTTGGGCAAAATGATCCAGGTACCTTGTTGGTTTTCTTGACAGTTGTTCCTATTGTTTCTTTCCTGATTCTGGCCATGTTTCCTTATTGTTCGTGAGTTTTGCATCAGGTGCAATCAGTTGTGTTGTTCACAATCTCATATTGATATTTGTCTAACTCTTTATTTGTTCTATCGACGTTGCAGGGCGTTGCTATGGCTGTGAAAACTACCAGCCTGTTATTCACCCAAGCAGCCAAGCATACGGCGGCGGTAGTAGTACTTGTATCGACTATCCTTGCTCAGACGGCGATAGCGACAGCGACTAGTAACATAGCACTTGAATCCTGGTGCCTAGCACTGGCTTGTGTGGCTAGTCTTCTCTGGTTTATATTGACCCGCTTGCCTTTTGCGAGAATATCCATCGCATGGAGTAGATAGATGAACTTGACAAATCTGTCAGTTGGATGGGGACGCATGTCGCAACTGAATGTTAGCGTGTGTTACTAATCAGATAATGACATTTGCTTGTGGTTTGCGTCACGGTGAGTAAATGGACTCGAGTGATGTGGACATGGGATGAAAACCTCAAGAATGTTGTTGTGTTAACATGTAATGTCATATCTGATCTTGCCATTTGCTTACAGCGTAGGGATGTCTAAGTAAAATAGTATGGGAATTTTAAATATTTGTTTGTGTTTCGCCTCCTCCTCCTCGCTTGGATCTAGCCAATGATTCTGCCAGGTTGGTGGGCCGTCATGCCCCATATATCCTGTTCGGGCATCATGCTAGCCCATCACCTCATTATAAACTAGGGGGATTCTCCTGCCACACATCTGGCTAATAGATCGACGCAGACCTAGCAAACTCATGAGCCACGACATATGCCACTCTCAGACAATGCTCGAAGATAATCTCTTCAAAATCCTTCAGAAGATCAATACAATATTTGTAGACAGGCCCCAGTGGGAAGCCGTGAGTATCGAGGCAGACATAACGATGATGTTTATATGATCAAGCATACATGTCGATCAAGAGTTGATGAAGAAAGAAGTAGGAGGGTTGGCTTTTTGTAGGGATGTGTGCAACATAGTGGTATGTAGCTGGATCAATACCGTTGTCACGCAGCATGCCAGCATCACCTTTTTTTTTAGTAATAGCATCACCCTTTGTAGTGTGAATAAACACACAAAACAAAAATGTACTCTCACCTACATAGTGCCAGTTCATGCCCGGCGAAGCTTGGTGGCCATTTCTTATGGAGCCAACCATGCCGAGAGGATAGCATTGGTTCCTGTTGTACCACCTTGCTATCTTTGTTTAATAAACCTATCCATGTAATTTATTTTTGTTGGTTGATCCCAGTGCGTCCTAATTGTGCTTGAAGAGTAGCAACCCAAGCATCCAAAAGAGCGCATGTATATATCTAAAAAAAAATATTACAGTGGACCTTTAACCATACAAACACCTAACAAACAAGTTGTTAAAATACGCATATGGTCAATCTAAATAGTTTTTCACACAGGTACTAAAACGGCCGTTTGTTCAGTGAGCCAGCTAATCCAAATAAAAAAGGTTTAGTTTCATCCTCTTTATATTTATTCGAGTAAGATTGATGTATTTCTTTATACAGCTTCTTGCTAATACATGATGTAATCGCTAGCTTATATATTGATGAACAATGCATAAACGATGGTGATATTTTTGGTGAAATTTAGATACATGACAATACTCACCTTCAGTTTCGTCCTAATACCTAATGAATTAATGTTCAAACAACTACATATACTATTACCATCTCCATATTTGCTCTTGATCTGTTTGAACTCTTGTTCCTGTAAATGCAATAGACTAAAATAGACACTTTACACAGGTGAAGCATATGGAACACATCATGAGCGCTTCGAGAAAAAAGATGTTACAGAGCCATAATTCAGTACACTTGGAAGCATAACTTATTACAGTGGAGTGATTTGGTGAGTTGAGTCCATCTCATTCAGGGTCCGGGATTTCCCTAAGCAAACTACGACTACTCTGCTGTAACATCTTCAACATCACTGAAGGGATCCATCGATCTCTGGGATTTTCTTTCTCCAACAAGCGCTCATATAGCTTTAGGGCTCATCAGCAGATGGACCTAATTTCAGTTGAATAAGACAATCATCGTACTTTGAGACGTCTTTGCCTTTCGACAAAAGTAATTTGACCTTTTCTCTTTTCTTTATGAAAATGGCTGCTTTAACTGGATCTGAAGGAACACCAGTGTTCCATTGGTACACCGACAGCGCGAAATCTCTGAAAACATCGAATCGGCGAGCCATCTCGTCATGGTCATACTTCTTGTTATGAGCCTTGCAGCAGCGCTGATAATACGCCCACTGGGCTTCATCCGACTCAAGGTCCTTTTCCGTCGGGGTATCAACATCACCATCATCTATGGCAGTTTTATAAGCGTTAATTAGTAGCGTCAAGCAGACAGACACAGCAAATTGCATGCAATTTGGTTCGCCGCGAGCACAAAGAAGTTATGAGATTGGTTTACCTGGCGAGGAGAGCTCGTAATCGGCGCTGGACAAGTTCTTCTTCTTCGCCGCCGCTGGGGCGCGAGATAGGAGGGATTCCTCACGGCCACACGCTGAGCGGGAGCGCATCGAAGCGGCGCTAGATGGGGCTGCCGCAGCGGCGGCAGCGCGGGATGCCACCGGCGGGAGCTTCGATGCCATGGCGAGAGACGAGGCGTGGCTTATCATCTGTTGCATGTTGGTGTTCCTACCTTTCGGTGTTCTTGTAGATTTCAGGATCACAAAACCCTAGACGGCCCCAACCCCGGGTTAAATATATACTTCCTCCGTTCCAAAATAGATGACCCAACTTTGTACTAAAGTTAGTACAAAGTTGTGTCATCTATTTTAAAACGAAGGGAGTAGCTTGTAAACCCTAGCCTCAACCCCACGGAAGGAAGTACGTGCCTGCTAATGGGCTGGGCTAGAATCGGGCTAAATAGCTTGGATATATATATTCTATTACAACTTTTACAGTAGTTGCCATTTTTTGGAGCCGTTCGTTTGTCTCGATCTAACGGCGCATACATACGTAGTACTCGAAAGTACGCGGATGAAAGTACTCGAAAGTACTATTAGTCTAGGGGTATTTTAGTCCTAGAAAATATATGACAAGGTGGGGCCCTCTCGTCCAATGCAAAACCGCCGCCCCTCTCCTCCAATGCAAAACCGCCGCCCCTCTCGTCCAATGCAAAGCCGCCGCCGTACTCCTTCCCCTCTTCCATCACCATTGCAACCGCGGCCATCTCCTAGCCTTCTCCTCCTTCTCGCGGCCGCAACTTTGCTCTTCTCATCTTCCACATCCACCCCCCCTCTTCCATCCACTCAAGATCCTCGATGGAGCAGCAGATCGAGCACATCGGCGGCGGCGAGAACGCTGACTTCGTGGAGATCGCCGGCGGCGAGAACGCCGACTTCATGGAGATCGCTGGCGGCGACCAGGTCAAGATGGCCAGGTTGACGGAGATCCGTTCTTGGTTTCATAACATATTGTAGATGAACTGGACGGCAATGGCCACTTTGAAGCAAATGACGAGGAGGGAGAGGGCAAAGCTTTCCCCCACCCGCACAACCGATGCACAAGGTCGAGATCCTCCTCTGGGCGATGGAGCAGGCCGATTCGTCTAGCCCGTGGACCAGGCGTAGGTGGTGGGCGTTCAGATTCAGGGTAGAGCATCCACTGGATCAGGAACCCACGGTGCACGAGGTGCCGTTGCAGATTGTGGAGCCTCCAACCGAGTCGGAGATGACTCCGAAGCGCAAGAGGAGGAGGACAGTGGTCACGACATCGCTTCCCCGCCGTTCTCCACGCTTCCCTCGCCGCTCTCCTCGTCTGAACGGCGGCCGTAGCTATGTTTAGGGTAAGATTGCTGAATTTCATTCATCATTACTTGCCACTTGCTTAATTTGATTCTCTGCAATATGTTCTTGCTACCTGTGTACTTGAATCCGTAGCCTCTGGATGGCAGCTTAGTTTGATCGACGAGGCTGTAATGAGTCTAGGCATATAGCATTGCTATGTTTACTTGCTACGTTTTGATGTGAATGAGTGGTATTCATGATAGGAAATTTTGTCTGTCACCTCAAGAGTTGTGTTCAAATTACGTGATGCAATCTGTGTAAATTGAACTTGCAATATTTTGGCTGCAAGAAGTGCCTCCAGAAAAGTTCAGTACACAGTTTAGAGTGATAGACTCTGGGTTGACACTGAAATATTTCAATACTGCAAGTTTAGTAGATAGTTGTAGGCATTGAAATATTTCAGTACTGACAGGTTCACACTGAAATATTTGAGTAGTGCAATTGCAGTACACACGGGTACACACTGAAAAATTTCAGTAGTGCAATGCAATTTCAGTACACACGGGTAGACACTGAATATTTCAGTACTGCAGTTTCAGTACACGCAAGCAACCCCAGAAATATTTCGGTGTAGCAGTTTCAGTACACGCGCGTAGCCACTGAAATATTTCGGTGGTGCTGTATCAGTACAAGCACATAGCCTCTGAAATATTTCGGTGGTGCACTTTCAGTACACGCACGTACCCACTGAAATATTTCAGTGGTTCACTTTCAGTACACGTACGTACGAAATGAAATATTTCAGTGGTGCTGTTTCAGTACACGCATGTAGCAACTGAAATATTTCAGTGGTGCTGTTTCAGTACACACACGTAGCCACTGAAATATTTCAGTAATGCACTTTCAGTACAGAGATGTAGACACTGAAATATTTCAGTAGTGCCATGTCGGTGATCTTGCATCCAAATATTTAGGGCTTCCTAATGATTCAGCAAAAAAATAGACATAAGCAGTGAAATAATTTTTGTAAGGATGTTGGCTTACTCATGTTGCCGTGCTGTACAACCTTTTGCTTCACTTCCTGTAAGTGCTTCTTGCATGTGCTATGGCCTACATGCTGTTTACTCTCATCACAGCAGTGATTTTGCATCTTGCAAAGGTCTTATTAATTCAACATTGTATGTTGTGACAGATTTCCTTGGCATCTTCAAATTACCGTACTGTCATTTTTCCAATACCAACTGTATTCAATCTGAAACTTTCAGTTACTTATATGCTACAGGTGGAATCATGGATAGGTTGCTGAAGATGCTGCGCCTCACAATAAAAGTCCCTTGCTCAACCTCAACATCACAAGCTTTTTTGCATTTCTAGTTGTCTCGCTATTTCATGTGATGTATTTGAATACCAGAAGTTGTTATGCATTACAAGTTCAATCTGATAATCGTAGTACCTGCAGTCTGTGTGTTATCTGTTTTGTATGTGTGGGATAAAAATCTAATACAGTTCTGATTCCTGTTTTCATGGCCTTGATGCTAAGTTAAGTACATGCTGGTCAGAGTGATCGGAGGGAAGGGTGGCGCTAGTGGGAAATATTTTAGGGTTTTATCGTCGTGATAACACTAGAAAATTAATAAAAACGTCGAAAATCAATGGAACTAGTCATGGATGCTTCTCATGTTGGTACAAGGGTGAAGAAAGAATACAGGTCCATTTGAAGCAAGTCGAGAAAAACCCGTCCTTCCACACGGACCCTTACCTCCTACCGGAACGGCCGCCGGTGAAGGATCGACAATCGTGCGCTTCTCGCGTCACCTCTAAATCACCCAATTTCTCTATGACACGGTGACCCACATGTGCCAAACATGTCCATGAAAGAAAATTTGGAAAAAATATATTTTACAATGCCCCCTTGAGGTATAGACCGATGTTTTGATCAGCCAGTCTAGAGGGCAGTATAAATTTTAAAAAATCAAAAAAATATAAAACCTTGGAAACCTAGCTTTGTTTGTGCAACAGATTATGTGTGCCAAAATTGAGGTGATTTTGAGGTGGTCGAAAAAATCACCGCATTCCGGAGGGACCATTTGGTCTAACTTAAGCCATTTTTTGAACAAAGGTGCTTTTTTCCACCACCTCCAAATCACCCAATTTCTCTATGACACGGTGGCCCACATGTGCCAAACATGTCCATGAAAGAAAATTTGGAAAAAAAATATTTTACAATGCCCCCTTGAGGTATAGACCGATGTTTTGATCAGTCAGTCTAGAGGGCGGTATAAATTCAAAAAAATCAAAAAAAAAAATCTTGGAAACCTAGCTTTGTTTGTGCAAGGGATCCACATGTAAAAACCCCATACGCAAAAAAGAGGCCCAACCAAAGTGCCCGACGGAGTTTTGAACCTAGGGCATTAGTTTGTGATGGGGAGGGTGTTACCGCTGGGCTGATGATGCATTTTCATACAAATTACGTGCCCTCATATTTAGGAAATTCATTTACCATACCTATCATGTGAACCACTGCTGGTGTCCACGTGTCAGCAGTTTGAAGGGCGGCGCGGGGCATAGCGCACGCGAGGTGCACGGCGCGGGGCAAACCCCACGCGTCCACACTGTGGAAGGCCCCGGTAGGTGAGACAAATCACCCCCCTCGACCCCTCGGTAACTCCAAGAGGCAGACACATTCATTTTCTTCCCCAATTCGGGTAGAAAACCCTCGTCCTCTCCCACTCCAGCCATACCACCTCGTCCTTTCCCAAACCCTCCTGGCTTCCTCAGCAATCCACTCCTCCTCCTCGTCTCGTCGACCGCCGATGAAGCGCGGCCGTGAAGATGCGGCCGACGAGCTGGAGGCAACCATCGGTGGAGAGCAGTCTGCTGCCGTGGGTGCCGCTGCGGTTGCAGCGGCTGAGTCCGCCGTAGCGGCGACCGCTGGCGGTGCAGCAACTGTTGTGCCTCCTCCCGCTGCCATCCCAGCCGTCGAGCTACCAGTCGGAGAGCGTGTGCACGAGAAGGTGGGGGAAGATCTGGACGAGGAGACGGCGAGGCTCCATGAGAGAATCGAGGAGGAGTTCTACGGGGGGGCACTGTGGACGAGATAGAGTTCGAGATGGTTGTGGATCCCAGGAAGGGCGGCAACTTCGACGAGGATGTCATCGACGAGCTGTCGGAGGTACTACTCTGGTTTTTTGAGATTTATTTTTCCTTCATGTACTCTGTTTTTTCATGGCATTGGGGTTTTTCTTGTTAAGTACATGAGAATCAAATTCATATGGGCGTGCTAGTTGAAAGGATCTAGCATAGATTTTCTTGCATAATGAATGATGGTTTTTGAATCTGAATCATTTTCTTAAAGTATTGATCAGGTATTTCTACTCATGTACTGGCCCCTCCATAATGTTTGCGTACATGTAGGATTGTAGGGATCTAGCATAGATTTTCTTGTTGGATGGTGATTTTAGAATCTGATTCATTTTCTGTTCGAATAGACAGAAGAAAAAAACCACTAGTATAGCTAAAACTCAATCAAGCAGGCAGATGATTCATTTGCAATATAATGGCAATTTACTGAATTGACATAGAGTTTCCATACTGATCTCTTAAAACACCACCCATCGACTCATGTCCTTCTTAACTATCATATGATGCATCTACATTCAGTTTTAATTGGTAAGAATCCTGTTCTAACCACTTGATTATTTCTTTGACACCATTTCCTGTTTTGGCAATTGGTCTGCCTTGTTGCATGAGGACAGAACCAATACCTTGACCTGATGCATCTGTTTAAAAAGTAAATGGTAGGGTCAAATAAGTCAAAGCCATAACAAGAGCAGTGACCAGACAATTCTTCAATGTTGTGAAGGCCTCAATTTGAGCATCTGACCACTGGAATGAATCTTTTTTTAGACAACATGCCCTAAATACTCAACTTGTATTTGTAAAACTAGAATTCAATTTCTGAATCTTTTTTTAGACCACTGGAATGAATCTTTTTTAGCATATATTTGTCAAACTAGAATTCAATTTCTGATTCCAATAAATAGACAAAAAAACACTTTGTTTTGCATGACAACATTTCCTGTTCCAAGGTAAGTTGCTCCAAAGTATTTTCCTCACCGGTATCATCAGAGTCACAAGATAAGGGATAAAGATAGTAGCCCATAGCTCCTTTGTAACTACCAACGACTAGACAGTTGGATTTAACCCTAACTAATTGCATATACCAATTGATGAGAGGCGTCGTAGCAAGGCATTGCATTCCACTGTGATAAAGCTTGGTCTATTTTGACATTCTGATTATGTCGTAAATCTAGTATCGACACATCACTTGACGAGCACACTGACATCAGTTTAATGTCAAATTAGTCGTACGAAATGACAAAACAATCTCTCTCCTTCTCTCTCAGATAGATGAAATCGAGTTGTATGGGCTGTAGCGTAGTTCTGCATTATGCGTTGACTTGTCAGTGTGCTCTTGGCATTTTCGTCCATACTAACAATGTTGGAGAATTAGTATTGCTGCTCTCAGAAAGAATTATGGTTTCTTGATTCCAGTAGATAGAAGAAACCCCCGAAGCCTTTTTTTTTATTCCAATCAGAATTACACCTGTAACAAGTATCAAGTATCATTAAACCAAGCCACATTATGAATTCTTTCATGTGTTAATTATGTACTTCTTGTGCACTAATCTATCAATGCAACTATTCCACCGTCCATATTTATGCATGTCAAATTATTTGGGTCAAATATGTATGTGCATATACGCCTTATTTCAAGCAAATAGATAGTTGTCATGTTACGCGTCTGTACTTTTCATACATTCTAATTAAGAGCAATGTAGCAGAATAGATTAATTGAGTTCTTCTTTGTGTACTAATTCACAGGAGGAGGATGATGATGTGGGGTATGACATGGACAGCAGGCACAGTAAGAGCCGCTACATCATGAGGCAGCTGATTGCTGGAAAAATCAAGTACCGTTTCTATGGAAAGCTTGGCTGCCCCTTCTGTGGCAAGGCAATCAAGGGCGGCATAGATGGCTTGATGCAGCATGCCGTCTCCACTGGCAACTCCTACAGTAGGAATCAAAAGGCCAGTACTCTGGCGAAACATGCGGCCTACGGGGGCTTCCTCAAGATTGTCAAAGTCAATGAGCCCTACTACATCCCGTCGCGCCGCCGCTGAACAAGGGAGACAAGTGATGTGCTGCTAGACTGCTGCTGCTGCCCTAGGACCGTCGTGCCCTTTTATGTTATCGGTATTCACTGGTCGAGTCTAAAACTTATGGTCTATGGTGTGTAAGAACTTATGTCCTATGGTCTATGGTGGGTGTGAACTTATGGTGTGCGGTCTGCCGTTTAACTAAGTGTTTGCTGCTAATCTGCTTAAGTGTGGTCTAAGTTGTTATTAGTACTATTTTGCTGATGCATGTTAGGTATTGTACAATGGTAGATGCTAAGGGTGATGTTTAGAAAAATAAACCGGGTTTTTCTGAAGCACCATTGCCTATTCCTACAGGACAGACGCCTAGTTAAGCGTCTACCCTGTACAAATAAGCACCGGTGCTTAAGAAAAGCCTGGTTTATCTCTCTAAACACCTCGCCTAATCACCTTGCATTGTACAAAGCCATAGCAACTCAAGTATCGTACGGTGGTCTATGTTATGTTTGCTGTGTTATTCTTCCGTTCTAGAATCGTACGGTGATGCATGCTAGGAACTCTACTACAATGACTATGGTAGTTATACCTTGGCATGATTATGTTCAGTTTATAACTCAGGATGTTCCAGCCATATCTATGACCAGTTACAACTGAACTATGCATTAGTTTTTGCCAAAAGTAAAGCATGCAAATGATTGTCAATTCTACCTATTGCCATTTGAAGCTTTGTACTGAGGATGCATTAGTTATTGCAATAAGTAGAGGATGCTCATGTTTCCCAGAAGTGCCTGTTTCCACTTTCTGGTAAGAACTGAACATCTATCAAATATGCTAAAAGTAGACCATGAGCATGAACATGTATCAATTGCTGCTTCGTATTTGTGTTTGAATGGGATCAACATATCTTGTGATGGTTTAGGGTCTCTGCGTGACCGTGATGATAACTCAAGATGTTCCAGCCATATCTATGACCAGTTATAACTCAACTATGCATTAGTTCTTGCCAAAAGTAAAGCATGCAAATGATTGCCAATACAACCGTATTGCCTGTTCAATTTTTGTACTGAGGATGCATTAGTTATAGCAGTAAGTAGAGGATGTTCATGATTGCCAAAAGTACATATATCCACTTTATGATAAGAACTGAACATGTATGAAATGATGCTAAAAGTAGAGCATGAGCAAGATCATGTATCAATTGATGCTACCTATTTAAGTCTGAATGGGCTCAACATTTGTTTGGCTATGGTCTTGCTGTCAAATTTAAGTGGATCATTTAACATATGATCCACTTATGAGTTTAAGCACACAACCTATTTGGTCATGCATAAAATAAGCGCAGTTTAACAAGGGTATCCAATTGCTTAACCACGTGAAGTTGTGCAAACCCTATGAGGGTTCAACTACTAAAAGAGCGGCCGACAACGATTAAAAAAAGCTACGATGAGGAAATACCTTCTCTCGGAGACGTCGACGCCGAGTTGATGGTCGCGGATAGTGCGTGGCAAACTAGAAGTGCCCGTATAGCGTGGTAGACGGCGGGAAGGATATACGGCGGGTTCACGCGAGGACGGGGCGGCGAGAAGAACATTGAAGTCCGACCCCTCATGGCGGTGGGCGGTGGCCGGCAACTCCTGTAATCCGTGTGAGCCCGGGTCTCCGATCTGATCTTGCAGCGGTCGTGGGAGCTGCGGATGGCATGACCGGGTGGTTAGAATGAGGCGCTGTAATCGCGGTATTTAGGGAGGGGTGGGCCGCGTTGAGTTATGTGAGATTTCAATAATATCACAATGATATCCCAAAAGATCTAGAAAATATTGTCCTTGCTTTTTTAGTATTAACAATGGTTTCTTCGTGTCGCATATGCCCGAAAAACGCCATGCGTGACAAAACTTGCAATACATGTTGAAAATGGTCGACATTGTACTAATGAACGAAAAAATCACGCATGTGACGCAACTTCCAAAATTTGTTGAAGATGGTTGATTTGGAGATGTTCTACAATTTCACTGCAATATTACATATTTATTTTATAATTAAAATTCAATGATGCAAGGTTTTACATGTTTTTCAATTGTTTTCAAACTTAAACTTTTTACACATGTCCAAGAAAGGCAATGTGGCAAGGTTTTACATGTTTTTCATTGTTATCAAACTTAAACTTGTCACATAAGACACGTGTACCTAAAAAAAGGAAGTGTTATTTTAGTATAAGTCAAAATGTCTCATAGGCAAAAAAAAAGATTTCATAGAAAAAAAAGCCCACCTACCTAACATGATATTTCACACACCACAGCCCGCATACGACTACAAACCCAGTGATATGGGCTAGGATGCAGGCCCGTGGTGGGACTAAACTCAGACGCACGCGCACCCAGCAATGCACAGGGCGCGGTTGCCACGACGGACTGCAACTGCGCCCCACCACAACTACCCCCACGTCCTAGACAAACCGCCTTCCCCACGTCCCCATCCCAGGCGTGAAAAATCCCCAAATCGACTACATCACTGCCTCATTCCGAGAACCTCCATTGCCGCTTCCATCTCTTCTACAAACAACCCACAAACATCTCTCTTCGAAGCCCGCAGTCGCAGGAGGAGGGCAATGGCGGAGGAAGCGTCTGCCAAGCGTCATTGTGGCCAGACGTCCCACCAGAGCGGCAACCTCGACGTCGTTCACGTTCCCGGTCAGAAGCGCGAGTACACCGTAACCCTCACAGGGGTTGAGCTTCACGGCAAGGAGACGCTGGAGGTCGTCTGCACCAGCGAACCAGACAAGGCCGACGAGATGATCTCTAGGATCAGGAGGAGCGCCTGCGGCTCGTACCCCCACATCATGGGCGTTGATGTGGAGTTTACCAAAGATGATGAACCTCCGCAGATGGCAGCGGTTCTGCAGATCAGCGTGGAGGGTCTCTGCCTCGTGTACCACATCGCTGCGGCCACAAAATGTTGAAGTATCCTACTCATTCACCCTCTTCCATTCATCAATACTTCTCCCTCGAAATTTCATTAGACTAGTTTCATACTAGATGTACTAGTGTAGTTTGTGAAAATGGATGCACTAGTGCAGTTCCTCAAAGTAGATGCACTAGAATATATTTTGACCCTGATGCACTTGATTAGTATCTGAAACTGTTGCACAAGATTAATTTGTGAGGTTGATGTACCAGTGTAGTTTCTCATCTTGATTCATTAGTGTAGTTTCTGAACTTCATGTAGTGAAGTAGTTTCTGAACTTGGTCTGGTGTTATTTTCACCACCAAAAAAACTTAAGAACTTGGTGAAGCAGAGGTATATGTTATTTTATTCAAAATAATAAAACTAAACTGGCACTTAGAAAGCAAATAGGTCATTGACTCAACTATATATTCCGAAAAGAAAAATAACATGGTGTACTTGATTTTAATTTCAGAACTTTGTGTACTAGTTTCTGAACTACATTCATCCATGACTTATACTGTATAAGCATCTACTCCATGTATTATTCACTTGTAAACCGTAAAAACAGAAGATTAAATCTTGAAAAATAAACACTAGTACTCCATGTATTCATCACTTGTCTCTCCCCTAGCAGGCCAAAGCGCCTCAAAGAGCTCCTACAGGAGGAGAAGTTGTTCACCTTTGCCGGTTTCAGCATTAAAAATGACAGGGACAAGCTGAAGTTGTCTGGTTTGGAGATAAACCCCAACAAGCACATCGACATTCAGCGCAACTGGAGAGTTCCATACAACGGAAAACCGTACGACTCCTTGGCTGATGTTGCAGCCAGCGTCATCCACCCATTCTACAGAAAGATGAAGAAGAAGATCGATAGGGAGGCAGACCATAAACTGTGGGGGGACAGCCCACTGCCAAATTACCTCATCGAGTATGCAGCAATAGATGCGTACGCCACCTACAAGTCGTGGAAGATAATCGACAACATCAAAAGAGGTCTGGAAATTTCAAAAGAGCAGGAAGCGGACCCCTACTACCACTGCCACTATGCGGGATGAGGAGACATCAAAGTCTGCCTTCGTGTTGCTTGTGCTTGTGCTTGTCGTTTATCAAAGTCTGCAACTATGTTTAGACACCCAAGACCGGTATCGCTTATGATTTTCTCTACGTGTTTTGATGACAACGATTTCATGACTTTGGCGAGCCTTGACGGTGAGCACACTAACTTCATATGGCCGTGTTTCCTCAAGATTTCCTGCAAAAGTGGCAATAGATTTTATCGAGTATGAAAGAAGGGTCTGCAAGTACAATTTTCAAACGAAATGTCAACTACGTACCTCATCGGTCATTTCGGAGACGTGTTTTTGTCCATTAGCAGGACTTTTAACAGTAGTTTCCATTTTACTGGCACCTATGGAACAGAAGCAAAACCGGTTCAATTTATTTGACCTTCACGTTGAGAAATGTGTAACAAAAATAAAATCTTATACGCAGGCACGGATGAGTTTATTAAATAATATGAACTACATGTAACTTTAAGCACACTACAGATTTTGGTCATGCCTAACATTGGGACAGTTCAACTAGGGTTTTGGGATTGCATAAACATACGACGTGTTATTTCATGAAAGAGATACCCTTGTTGTGGTATTACCTCTTCGGACGTTCGTGTAGTGTGCCAAGATTGATTACAAGATAGTTATTAATGAGAGCTATGATCAGGTAATCTTGATGACTGGAATAACTTGTGGGAAACCTATTAGGGCTTTACTAGTAGACGTGCGTGTCTGAGAAAGATTAAAAAGAGCTATGATCACATAACCTTCTGTCATCGGCGGTGGCGGCCCAATGCTCCACGCGGATAGTGCGTCCCACACTAGATGTCGATGTGTGGCGCTCGATGGCAGCAACAGGAGCAGTGGCGCATTGACGCGCGTAGTAGGCGGCGACAACACCACTCCCATCCGACCCCTCAGGCGACGTTGGCGGTGGGCGGTGGGCGGCGCGCGGCGGGCGGCGGCTACAAGCTGATCTTGCAGCGGTCGTGGGAGGTGGTAGGTACCTGGATGCTGCGGGTGCTTACGAGGGAGGAGCTGTAATCGTGGGATTTCGGGAGATCTGGGCGGCGTGAGTTATGGGAGGTTGAAACATTAGCATGTAATTGGCCAAAACAAATGTAATGTTCCGAAGAAAAAACAAATGTGCCGTCGAGAAAGGAATGCATTTTTTAAGTGGTAAAATATGTTGTTTGTTCTGAAAATGCCCGGAAATTGGCCGTACATGACTAAACTTGCAACCTCGCTGAAAATGGTTGAAATTTGAAAGTACCCCAATAATTACCATGGCTTGCAACCCTGCAAAGTTGGGTTGATTTCAGGTAGGTCAACAAACCAGCATGTGATTTCGGAGGTGCCAGTCAAGGCCGCAAGGGCGTGTTTGGGGGCACCCCCATGTTTAGTAGATCATCTACAATACAAAATGATGTGTACTAATTCCCATGGAATCCCATGACCAAAACAAGCTGCCATACGAAATGCTTCTAAGTTTAGACTAAGATTTACATATGAAAAAACTTTCAAACTTAGATGAAAATGGTTCAAACTTGGCATATGTATCCCTAACATGGCCATGGATTGTAACGATACAAACTTGGCGGCCATTTAATATAGGTCAATAAACTCGGAGGGTACAAGGATAGCCCGGAAGGGCCCGTCTTGGGCCACCTCCTTCAATACACCATGTACATAGGATTCCAAGTTATTTTGATGCCATCCCATGAACCAAATCAAGCATGCATGCACAATGCGTTCAAGGTTACACATGATTTTTATGATTTTTTCACCTCCCAGACAGTCTACCCGTAGACAACCATCGAAAGTGGTAGCACATGATGCCTTCAAGCTTTATTGCCTAAGGTTAGACCTAATTGACACCATACCAAGTGCGAACATTAGTTCAAACTAGATTCCATCCATGGAGTCGATGCAGTACACGCACTGCCTCCGTCGAGAACCTTCGTGCTACACTGTCGAATGTACAAACCAAGTAGATCATGCTTCATGTGGAATGAACCCAAGTTATGACATGCAATGGAAAATGTTTCATTACAGGCTTCCAGGACAACATCAAAATGAGTTTCAGCAAAATTTGCAAGTTTTGGCAATTGCGGCCACTTTTCGAGCATTTATGACCGAAAAATTGAAGAAAATGGAAAATCTAGTAGAAACTTACAACCATTGTGCATGCATGCTTCATTTGGTCATGGGAGGCCATGAAATATATTTGACAAAATATAAAGATGGTGTGAACATGGAGGTTCCCCGACACAAGCCCTTCCGGCCGAGCCTGGCGCCCTTTGAGATCCTGGCTCGGGATCGGTGTGGTGTCAGGGCGCATCGAAGCGCAGGCGGATCCCCGCCAACGCGCACGAGAAAGGGCCATCGCACGCACGCGCGTCGTCACCCGGAGACAGGCCGACCGAATTAATCTATGCGGGCCCTGCACATGTACGCCTGTCGGGCCCAGTTCGATAATCCCGCGCGATCCGCCTGCGGTGCAGTTCCATGCATGCACGTAGGTTTCCCACGTCCGCCACGCCTCCTCCCCCAAAGCCCGACCCATTCAAGCAATTCAGGGCGGGCCGGCCCACGTCGCGCCGATCTCGAGCCAGGATCACGTCTTAATATTTTTAGTCCCACCTCCCCCCCCCCCCCCCCCCCCCCGAGCAAGTGGTGCACCGGCTTAAATACCTTCATCTATTTGATTATCACAAGCATTGGTCTTCCTTGCACTCTACGTGGAGGATATGTAGGATGAGTATGATTAATCATCTGTATTCATCCTATATATTCTTCAATTGGAGAGCAAGGATGACTGATGTATTTTTTAGGATTTATAGAAAATGCAAACCAAATATCGCAAAATAGAGAATTTGAAATAAGATGTAACATGTTGTTTTTTGAGTGGTCAGGTAATTTTTATGTAAGCAAAAGGAAAAGGAAAAAATAAACAAAATGAAAAGCATGGGCCAGCCTAGACATCTAGACCCACGCGTGGTCCAGCACGCGGGATAGGCTGGCCTGTGAAAGCCCATCTAATCTAGCCCATCGCGTGGGCGCACCAGGGCAAAGCAGACTGTGGTGGGAGTTTAGTCCCACCTCGCCGAGCGAGAGGGAGACGCACCAGCTTATATACCCGGCTGTGCCTCCCCACTCAAGCTCCTCTCATATGCAGGCAGTACTTTGCCTAATGTTTCATGCTCTTTGCCCAGTTGGCCCCACCAGCAGAAGAGTAATCTGCACCCCGGGCCTGTATCCTGGCCCATAAACTGTTGGGTTCCTAGTCGTATACAGGCCATGGTGTATGAAAACTCCTGCCTCTGGTATGGTAGGTGTGCATTTTTTTTGCATTCATATTGAAATTAGTCAACAAAATTTAACACATGCTCACTGACTTACCTAGCTTTGTTTGTGCAAGAGATCATGTGTGCCAAAATTTGGGTGATTTGGAGGTGGTCGAAAAAATCACCGCATTCCGGAGGGACCATTTGGTCTAACTTAAGCCATTTTTTGAACAAAGTTGATTTTTTCCACCACCTCCAAATCACCCAAATTTTTTATGACACGGTGACCCACATGTGCCAAACATGTCCATGAAAGAAAAAATTTGGAAAAAAATATATTCTACAATGCCCTCTTGAGGTATAGACCGATGTTATGATCAGTCAGTCTAGAGGGCAGTATAAATTAAAAAAAATCAAAAAAATAAAACCTTGGAAACCTAGCTTTGTTTGTGCAAGAGATCATGTGTGCCAAAATTGAGGTGATTTGGAGGTGGTCGAAAAAATCACCGCATTCCGGAGGGACCATTTGGTCAACTTAAGCCATTTTTTTGAACAAAGGTGATTTTTTCCACCACCTCCAAATCACCCAATTTCTCTATGACACGGTGACCCACATGTGCCAAACATGTCCATGAAAGAAAATTTGAAAAAAAAAATTTACAATGCCCCCTTGAGGTATAGACCGATGTTTTGATCAGTCAGTCTAGAGGGCAGTATAAATTCAAGAAAATTCAAAAAAATATAAAACCTTGGAAACCTAGCTTTGTTTGTGCAAGAGATCATGTGTGCCAAAATTGAGGTGATTTGGAGGTGGTCGAAAACATCACCGCATTCCGGAGGGACCGTTTGGTCTAACTTAAGCCATTTTTTGAACAAAGTTGATTTTTTCCACCACCTCCAAATCACCCAATTTCTCTATGACACGGTGACCCACATGTGCCAAACATGTCCATGAAAGAAAATTTGGAAAAAATATATTTTACAATGCCCCCTTGAGGTATAGACCGATGTTTTGATCAGTCAGTCTAGAGGGCAGTATAAATTCAAAAACATTCAAAAAAATATAAAACCTTGGAAACCTAGCTTTGTTTGTGCAAGAGATCATGTGTGCCAAAATTGAGGTGATTTGGAGGTGGTCGAAAAAATCACCGCATTCCGGAGGGACCGTTTGGTCTAACTTAAGCCATTTTTTGAACAAAGGTGATTTTTTCCACCACCTCCAAATCACCCAAATTTTCTTTTACAGAGTGACCCATAGGTGCCAAACATGTCCATGAAATAAAATTTGGAAAAAAATATTTTACAATGCCCCCTTGAGGTATAGATCGATGTTTTGATCAGTCAGTGGCAGTATAAATTCAAATAAATTCAAAAAAATATAAAACCTTGGAAACCTAGCTTTGTTTGTGCAAGAGATCATGTGTGCCAAAATTGAGGTGATTTGAAGGTGGTCGAAAAAATCACCGCATTCCGGAGGGACCATTTGGTCAAACTTAAGCCATTTTTTGAACAAAGGTGATTTTTTCCACCACCTCCAAATCGCCCAAATTTTCTTTTACACAGTGACCCACATGTGCCAAACATGTCCATGAAAGAAAATTTGAAAAAAATATATTTTACAATGCCCCCTTGAGGTATAGACCGATGTTATGATCAGTCAGTCTAGAGGGTAGTATAAATTCAAAAAAAATCAAAAAAATATAAAACCTTGGAAACCTAGCTTTGTTTGTGCAAGAGATCATGTGTGCCAAAATTGAGGTGATTTGGAGGTGGTCGAAAAAATCACCGCATTCCGGAGGGACCATTGAGGTGCAGGAGAGTTCGTGGCCGCAGAATATCCCGTAGCCCTTTATGGAGACAGGATAGCGACAGAATTCGAGGCAGATTAGCCTGCAGCAGCCAGTTTCGGGCGGTCCTGATCTTCTGTGGCAGCGGGCCGAGGCGCTGGTGAGAGTGGAGCCGCAGAAGATCCAGGGCGGCTCGCAGACTCATCATGAGCCCATGATGTTGCAGGCCCACTGGAGTCAGGGCCTGTCTCCACGTCCGCCTGGCGAACGGCGGGGCGCCGCTTGTAGCACACGAGCTGGGCCGCAAAGCGCGTGCGTCCCTGACCATTATCTGGTTGCCGCGTGGCCGCCGGTTATTGGTGCGGGCCGGAGGGGCGCCTCGCCCGGTCCGAGGTGGCCGCGTGTCGAGCGGCGGGTCGGAGGCGCGCGTGCAGCCGACCGCAACTGGCGCGTCTGGTCGATATGCCGCGGATCCGCAGCTGTCACCTGGCGCTGATCCCGGAGACGATTGCCTGGGCTTCTGCGACGGAAATCCCGAGAAGGATATGTTCCCCACGCCGCGGCACACGCGATATAACTCGCCCTGAACGATTTCTTCACCAGTTTCTTTGCCGTTTTCACTGTTTTGTTCACCTGGCTCCCCTGTAGTATGGTGAGTTGTACATGCAGATACAAACACACTGTGATAAGAAGTCGCAAGCAGTTTTCCTATCACTCTACGTGGAGGATATGTAGGATGAGTATGATTCATCATCTGTATTCATCCTGTATATTCTTCAATTGGAGAGCATGGATGACTAATGTATTTTTCGTATTTATCAGGCTTTTATTTTGTTTTCAGGAGCGAAATATAATTCCTCCATTACATCTATTTCCAAATTTTATCGTGCAACCTAAACAAGCTACACGCTGGCCACGAAGAAACCACGATTCTTGAGGTTGCACTTGAAAAACTCACATATAAAATGCAAAAAAAAATATCCCAAACTAATACTGTTACAAGGGAGTGGACAACCAAATAGCTGAGTCATACAATATGAGTTAGTCACTAACTGACAGAATGAAGTATTTTAGAGAAAAGGTCACACGATACTAGACATAGACGACAATGCACACACCAACATCAGGTTGATCGTCGACGTACTTGATGTCCGACTGTGCGCACAATGTTGTAGCTATCATAGTTCTGCTTTGAGATCCTGCACATAAGGATATTATTAATGCCATGGAATATATTTGGACACATTAAAACATTAAATTACGGCATATTAGGTACCTCGACGTCTTGGAGAGCCTCGTTCAAGCGTCGCGACGCAAGGCAACGCTCATAGTGCTCTAGCATTTGAAACAATGTCATCTTAGCCTCAAGATGCGTATGTAGCACCGAGTTTAAACTCTCACTCCGCTGATTGCTGCTCAATCCTAGAAAACAACGGCCCTCAAGATATGGAGCACACCACAGTTTTCTCATCTTATACATCTGATGCAGCCAGGAGTCCGCACTTGTTACTTTATTTCGTTGTAAGAAGTGTAACCATTTTCTCTCATGCTCTTCAATGGAAGATGTATCATATATGAAAGATCGGAATTCCTCCTTTACCGCGTCATCATGCAGATGGCGTACAATATTCTGCTGAATGTGCCATATACAGAGCCTATGGTTTGAGTCAGGCCACACCACCCTGATTGCTCTCTGCATTGCAAGGTCCCCATCCGTGATCACAGATATAGGATGCTTCTGTCCCATAGCATCAGAAAAGGTCCGTAACATCCACTTGTATGCCTGGCTTGTTTCATGTGAAATGATACCACATGCAAAAATAACGGTGCTGCAGTGGTGATTCAACCCGACAAACGGCACAAATGGCAGATTGTACTTATTGGTTATGTATGTGCTAACAAAAACAATAACGTCTCCGAAAGCCTCGTAGTCAAGTCGGGATTGACTATCACACCAAAACAGTCCCTTCAGATGGCCAGCTTCATCAACCAAGTACCTGAAGAAAAAATCTGAATCTTGCTCTTGCCTCGCCACCATGTGATTGATCACCGTTTGAGCATCCCCGGAAGAAATTGTTTCCTGCTTGTTAGCATGGCAGAAATTGTAAATGTCCCTCATAATGCATCCAACCTCATCATATCCACCGTATTGCATGCACATAATATCCATAATATGGTGTTTTCTGATCCCAGATTTTTCCATGTCTGCAATGTCCGCTTTCTGCTCATCGCTAATTCTTCTGTGTGAACGCAAAAGACACGACAGATCCCGTGGGACTAGAGGATGGTTGTGTTCATCGATGAAATCCTTGACAAACCACTGACCTGTTTCCTCCTGTCTTGCAATCACCAATTTAGCTTTACACCCTACACGAGTTATACTCTGTGGCCTCCTCTTTCTATCTTCCATCTTCCTCTTCATGTGCTTCTCTTCACGAACCCCTTCACGACTACACACAAATTTCCTTAAAATTATATGGCAGTTGGATCCATCCCACTCGACATAGCTTCTCCGGACACTAAAACCTTTCTCAAGACCATATTTGTTATAGAATGTATAACCTTCATCCTCACTATTAAACATCTTGTTGGCAATATGATAGTACTCGATCATTGACTCGTGACTTACGTCCGCCATGTCTTCCTGCATCACAATTCGGACGAATAAAAATCTGAAAGGACAGACATAAATGCATGCAAAACCCAGTACGAAATCTTGCATGGAATTTTAAACTTTGCTCCTTGTACATGTTATGGCAAGCGATCATAAACGTCCATAAACTGGGTCCCCCGTAAACTAGTGAAGTGACCATGGATGATGAAAAATTCTAAATTGAATTGCATGCACTAGGGAAACCTAAATCGATGATGACTAAACAAATCTAAGTAGGAAGTGCAGGCTATGAATCAAAGTAAGTTGAGATTCGGGCGATTCATACCTTAAGATGCAAGTCCGGAAGCGATGGGATCAGCGGGGGGCTTTCTCCTATACCGCCGCCGCCGTCGCCGCCGACACCGCCGCCGCAGATGTCACTTCTTCTTCCTGCCGCCGACCACGTCTTTTATAGTGAAGGGGACCAGAAGGAGGACGAGAACGACGCCGACGACGATGAATTGGTTCCTCTCGCCGGGCTCGTCGGACAGAAGGAAGAGGACGAGACCGACGCCGACGACGGTGAATTGGTTCCTCTCGCCGGGCTCATCGGACAGAAGGAAGAGGACGGGAAGGAGGACTTGACCGAGCTACTAGATCTATACATGGTTCTGGTCGTGGACGTGATCGGTTGAATTTTTTTTACCCTAGATCATTATGCCCTTCTCTGATTAAACTAATTAAGTTAATTCATTCTTAATCTCCCACCAGATCGGACGGCTAATAAAAATCGGAGGGGTAAGTACTCGAAAGTACTCCCAGTACCGTCCCAATCACCGTAAAGGAGCTCATATTCTATTCTGCATGACCTTCGATGAACGACTCTAAATGAGCCGGCCCATGGAAAGCGTCGATACATTATGCATGTATCGTTAAGCTTAAGTTGATAGAATCCCCTAAAAAGAGATATGGGTTGTGTAGTATTGTTAGGTTTAAGTTGATAGAATTATTCCATGGAAAGATAATATAAGATGGAAAGAAGTACATTTATTGCCATCATGTGTGCTCCATGATGATGAACATAGAAATCCACGTTTATCCATACGTAGAAACATTGCCGTAGAAAGATGAGATGGAGAGAAGCACATTTATTCACATCATGCATGCTGCATTCTGCTACACACATGGAAATACACGCTGATACAATTCTAATAAGACCTGCTTATTGTAGCCGCGTATAGTGCATTCTACAGTACGAACACTCATGATGATGCTACTGGATAATATGTGTATACACCCTAGCGCGGCTTGAGGGAAGATGACGTGCGTTGCAAGGCTTGAAGGCGACACGCGCTTCAGGTGCGAGTTTGTGCTAGATCTCGGGGGACCGCGGCTGCATTTCCGGCCAGGAGTCCTTCTCCGGCGAGCGCACCGCCTGGCCCTCCTCGACCTCGACGGCAGGACGGTGGACGAGCGGTGGCGGCGAGCCGACGACGACCTTGAGGCAGGTCAGCTGATCCGCTTTCCATCTCACCTGGCCAGGATCGCCCCCTACGACGGGGAGAGGCTTTCAGTAGTGAGACTTGACCGCAACGAGCTCGCCGGTGACCTACCGGGGCTAACCTCGCCGGAGCAGAGAAGATGGCCTGCGCTGTATAGATCGCGGCTGTCGGAGGCATGTTTTCTACCTTACAAGAGAGGTACCATTGTCGAGTCGGGGATCAGAGCGCTGCTGCTCGACGACACCGAGCGGGTCGTGGACAGCCGTGGACTCCGGCCCAGCGAGGTGGTTGCGGTACATCGCGTTTTCGACTTCCCGTGTCATGTGGTACACGTTGGTTGCCATCTGGTGGTAGGTGCGGTGGTGCACTGGGGGAATTCGAGGCGTGCGGCTGCCATGAATGCGGGGGGAAGGTGGAGAATAAATCCCCTCACCCCGGGGTTGGGCCGACGCACTTGGAAACCGACTCGACAAACCATCCCACCCCGACCTCGTCAGATCCAACAGAGAAGAAGGTGAGGGAGGTGATAGATGGCGGATTGGAGGATGAGGATGGAGAGGGCCATTGTCGAACTGGCCAACGGAGACGAGGAGAGGATGGACAAGGCCAAGGAGATCGTATCCTGGTTCCCGTCTCGGAAGGAGATGCGCCACGCAGCAAAAAGAGTGTTCAGAAACCTGACGGTGGAGGAGGACATGCGGCTCACCCCGAACGGCTTCACCACACCGTTGGGCGGTCCAGTGAGCTCGCTGGCCGCTCTGGTGTGGGCAATGGAGGAGACAAAAGGAGAAGATCTGGAGCAGAAGAGGAAGTGGTGGGCGTTCCGCTCGCGCCGCCGCTTCCCCGCGGGTCCAGAGGACTTTGTGGTGGGTGGAGTCATGTCGTTTCCAGCACCGGGGACTCGCTGGGTTCCAATCTAGATTGAATCCAGCGAGGGAGAAATGGAGCAGGACTCCGAGGATGCAGAGATGGTGGTGGCCGAGGAGTTGGAGATCCCGAAGCGCAAGGGGAAAAGATGTTTCAGAGCTACCACGCAGGTCGCCGTGTTTTCTCCGTCGATCGCCGCGCAGCCGCGACCTCGCCTCCCGCCCGGCGGAGGATTAGGCTACTCCCCTGCCGGCAATCACTTCTGGTTCCTGGCCGGGGAGGAGTCTGATGAGGAGAATGGGTGCTCATCAGAGGATTCAGGTATGTTTCGATGCAAATCTGATAAATATTTGCACTCCGTTTCTGAAGATTATATTCAGACTAGAGTGAAGGGCAGTAGAGGAAAAAATATGCAAAGAGGGGACGATAAGAAACTGATTAGAGATAAATCTATTAAAATCAATGATAGAGAAAATCTTGATGTTGATGTTCTTGTGAGAAATGATAAAAAAGCCAATGAGGCTCTGATGAAAAAAAATGCTATGAGTGGAGAAGATGTTAAATCTAGAATGAATTCGATTATACCCATCCCAGATTTTTGGTCAGAGATTGGGTTGGATTCAGACATTTTGGTGGTTAAAGCTGATATACACAGCAGTAAACCATGGGGGGAGAGAAATGACATTAAGAAAATGAATAAGATTGGAGATGGGATTGTTGAGGACTGGCCCTTGACCTAGGCCCAACAGGGAGTGACGAGCTATTCTCTTTTGGGGGGGAGCGGAGAGGTCCAGTGGGCCATCCAGCTCTCCTTAGAATATATATATACCCACCCCCCGTAGCAGAGAGCGAGAGAAGAGGAGAGGGATCCAAATTAGGGTTTGTAGGGGAGTGATACGTCTATTTTTGCATCATGTTTTCCTGCTGTTATTTATGATGTTTTTATGTATAATAATGCTTTTTGGAGTAATTGTAATGCCTTTTCTCTCATAATATGCAAGGTACACACAAAGAGGGAGAATTCCGGCAGCTGGAAATATGGACCTAGAAAAGCTACGTCAGGCTACCTATTCTGCACAACACCAAACAAGGTGAAACTTCACGGAGAATTTTTATGGAGTATGTGAAGAATATTGGAGCAAATAAGTACCAGAGGGGGCCCACCAGGTGGGCACAACCCACCTGGGCGCTCCAAGGAGCCTAGGCGCGCCCTTGTGGGTTGTGCTCACCCAGGCCCACCTCCGGTGCCCATCTTTTGGTATATAGGTCATTTTGACCTAAAAAATAAGGAGAGGACTTTCGGGACGGAGCGCCGCCGTCTCGAGGCGGAACTTGGGCAGGAGCACTTTTGCCCTCCGGCGGAGCGATTCCGCTGGGGGAACTTCCCTCCCAAAGGGGGAAATCATGGTCCTCATCATCACCAACAACTCTCCCATCTTGGGGAGGGCAATCTCCATCAACATCTTCAACAACACCATCTCATCTCAAACCCTAGTTCATCTCTTGTGCTCAATCTTGTTGCCGGAACTATAGATTGATGCTTGTGGGTGACTAGTAGTGTTGATTACATCTTGTAGTTGATTACTATATGGTTTATTTGATGGAAGATTATATGTTCAGATCCAATAGGCTATTTAATACCCCTCTGATATTGATCATGATTATCATTTGTGAGAAGTTACTTTTGTTCTTGAGGTCACGGGAGAAATCATGTTGCAAGTAATCATGTGAACTTGATATGTGTTTGATATTTTGATAGTATGTATGTTGTGATTCCCATAGTGGTGTCATGTGAACGTCGACTACATGACACTTCACCATATTTGGGCCTAAGGGAATGCATTGTGGACTAGTTATTAGATGATGGGTTGCGAGAGTAACAGAAGCTTAAACCCTAGTTTATGCGCTATTTCATAAGGGACCGATTGGATCCAAAAGTTTAATGCTATGGTTAGAATTTATTCTTAATACTTTTCTCTTAGTTGTGGATGCTTGTTAGAGGGTTAATCATAAGTAGGAGGTAAGAACAGCACCTAAGCACCGGTCCACCCACATATCAAATTATCAAAGTAGCGAACACGAATCGAACCAACATGATGAAAGTGACTAGATGAAATTCCCGTGTACCCTCAAGAACGCTTTGCCTATTATAAGAGACTGTTTTGGCCTGTCCTTTGCCTCAACAGGATTGGGCTATGTCATGGACTTAACACGGCAAATGCACTAGCAAAAGGACTTAGGTGTGGAGCCATCACAGCTAGGTTAGCTTGAAGGGGTTAAACGGGACAAATGACATAGAGAGATTGCACGTGAATTAAAACTCACAACCGGAAGCCTGGAATTTTTGAAATCTCGACAATTCACAAGAAAATCTTACCATGGAAGAAAACTCAGCAAGTGACCGCATATATGTCGAAAGTTTAAGGTTCAGATGGATTTTCCTTTTTCTCCGTAGAAACTCTCAACCTTTCTCTAAACAAATGACCAGGTAAAACTGGTTTTCGAAACCCCATAAGTTTAGTAGCTAACGTGAGTAACAGAACAACAGAAGACCATGTTGATGTGTCAAACCATAACTAAACATGTTTTTTGAGTAGTAGCTAGAGGTATGCTACACGTCGGCTGGCAGATCTTTTTGAAGTTCCGTCGGATTGCAAGCCATTAGATCCGGCGTAATCTCTTGGTGAGCACTGTTCTCACTTTTATAATATAGAAGTTGAGTGGCGAGACCACTTTTGCAACACAATTCTTGCTACAGAAACATTTGCAACAAAGGCTGTGCTGTAGTTTTTTTTTGCAACAAAGGTCTTGTTGCCACATTTTGTTGCAACAAAGGTCTTGTTGCAGAACAGAGGCCTTGTTGCTGACCTTTTTATAATTTGTTTGCAACGGAGGTTTTGCTGCAGATTTTTCTTGCAACTGATACCTGCGGCAGAAACTCTCTGCGTCCCCGCCTGTTCACCTTCTTCAACCTTCGCTCAGGGGAGGTGGGGATGACGATGAACCTAGTGATTTCCACCTTATCGGTGTCGGACCTAATGAATTTGCCCTTATCCTTTAATGTCGAGCAGTGTGTTCTATGCTTTGCATGTCAATGGAGTATGGGTCCGCCGATCTCGAAGAAGAGTAAAGCTGTTGTTTGTTTTATCTTTTTTTTGAGAAATACTTGTAATTTTATTCATACTCATAACAATTACAGATACGCTGATTTAGATCTAAAATCCAAAAAAAATGAAAGTAACTCCTATGACTAAGTTTTTTTTGCCAGGTCCTATGACTAAGAATTACAATAAAATCTTTTGGAAACACCTTCCTTGTGGTAACAATCTCTGCTACTTCCTTTGTTCCTAAATATAAGTCTTTTTAGATATTTCATTATGGACTACATATAGAGCAAAATGAGTGAATTTACACTCTAAAATATGTTTATATTCCTCGTAATTCCCTTGCTAGCCCTCCAGAAAAGGAAAAGTATCTCTGTCCTGATTGTTTGTATCTCTTCTTGTAGCAAAAGAAGAAAAATATCTCTCTGTCGATTGCATGTGTATCTCATACTTTCCTGGACTAACTGATTTACTTGCCACTAACCAATAAATTTTCCAAGGGTAATTTCGTCCTAATATGTCTATAATTATGTTCCTTGGTCACCGTGTCAAAAATAATACACCTTACATAAAAGAACGGAGGTAGTAGTTTGTAGTGGAATATGTAAAAAGACTTATATTTAGGAACGGAGGGAGTAAAAAAAATACTTCAAGACTTCGCTAATTGATTCGCTGCCAAAGTTTGGCATTGCCAAAACTAGAAGTTGCCATTTTTTTGAGAGATGGGTAAGAACCAATTGGTAGCCAACCAATTGAGAGATAAATTTTTAGACTTGCCAACAATTGGCGTGCCAATTATTGGCACCAAACCAATTAGGCTCTGGAGGCCCTTATTTTGGCGGGTTTTTTTCTTAGTAGGGGTGGCGTTTGGCGAAATCACTAATTAAGAAGTACTCCTTCAAAAGATCTCCTCAGGTTGAGATAAGTGGCAGTTTTTTTGTAGATCCATTTATTCAAAATGTTTTATCTCATAAACCGCGCGTCCAAATGTCGAACCATTTTCACCATTGGATTCCTCGCGTTGTGATCTTCAAAACTAGATCCCATGTTGATAGATTTTGATGAACATTTTTGTTCATGAAAAAACGAACGAAAAACCGCAGTGGGAGCATCTTTTTTTCCATTTCTGAAAGCCGTTCCCGAGAGGCACGACCGTGCCTCTCGCGAAAGCAAAACAGTGCCTCTTGTGGAAGAAAAAAACACGTTAAGCCAAACCGTGACTCAAACGGAAGATACCGTTTCAACTGTGCTTCCAATAGTAAAACACATTTTTTTATTTGCTGACGATTCTCTAATTCTCATGAAAGCAGATGTGTTAAATGCAACTTCCTTACAGCAAACACTAGATACCTATTGTCAAAGCTCAGGACAGATGGTGAGTTTAGCCAAGTCAAGCATTTTCTTTAGCTCGAAGACAAGTGTAGTTTCAAAGGCAGAGATTTGTCAAATCTTACACACTGATACAGAAGCGCTCTCTGATAAGTACCTTGGTCTCCCAGCCTTAGTGGGTGCAGACAGAAGTGATTGCTTCAGGCACTTTGTAGAGAGAATTAAAGTTAGACTGATGGGATGGATGGAAAAGATATTGTCTGTTGGGGGTAAGGAGATTTTGTTAAAAGCGGTTGCTCAACCTATACCTGTTTTTGCCATGTCCGTGTTCAGCCTACCTAAAGGAATATGTAAAGAGATCACAGATATAATTGCACAGTTTTGGTGGGGTGATGATGAGGAGAATAAGAGGATGCACTGGATGGCATGGTGGAAGCTTTGTATCCCAAAAGGTGAGGGAGGTATGGGTTTTCGGGATCTTTATTCTTTTAATCTGGCGATGTTGGCTAAACAATGTTGGAGGTTAATTACTGACCCAGACTCACTGGTTGCAAGAGTTCTGAAGGCTAAATATTTTCCAAATGGCAGTATCCTAGATGCTACACCAAAAAATGGATCCTCGTTTACATGGCAAAGTATTCTGAACGGGTTAGATACCTTCAAAAAAGGTTATATTTGGAGAATTGGGTCTGGAGAGCATGTGAACATTTGGTCGGATCCGTGGATACCTTCTAGCCCGGATAGAAAGGTAATCATGCCACGGGGCCAGACAATATTAACTAGAGTTTGTGAACTAATTGATCCTACGAGTGGAACATGGTGTTGGAAATATGCCCTAGAGGCAATAATAAAATGGTTATTATTATATTTCCTTGTTCATGATAGTTGTCTATTGTTCATGCTATAATTGTATTAACTGGAAACCGTAATACATGTGTGAATACATAGACCACAACATGTCCCTAGTAAGCCTCTAGTTGACTAGCTCGTTGATCAATAGATGGTTATGGTTTCCTGACCATGCACATTGGATGTCATTGATAACGGGATCACATCATTAGGAGAATGATGTGATGGACAAGACCCAATCCTAAGCATAGCACAAGATCGTGTAGTTCGTTTGCTAGAGCTTTTCTAATGTCAAGTATCATTTCCTTAGACCATGAGATTGTGCAACTCCCGGATACCGTAGGAATGCTTTGGGTGTACCAAACGTCACAACGTAACTGGGTGGCTATAAAGGTGCACTACAGGTATCTCCGAAAGTGTCTGTTGGGTTGGCACGAATCGAGACTGGGATTTGTCACTCCGTATGACGGAGAGGTATCTCTGGGCCCACTCGGTAATGCATCATCATAATGAGCTCAATGTGACTAAGGAGTTAGCCACGGGATCATGCATTACGGTACGAGTAAAGTGACTTGCCGGTAACGAGATTGAACAAGGTATTGGGATACCGACGATCGAATCTCAAGCAAGTAACGTACCGATTGACAAAGGGAATTGTATACGGGATTGATTGAATCCTCGACATCGTGGTTCATCCGATGAGATCATTGTGGAACATGTGGGAGCCAACATGGGTATCCAGATCCCGCTGTTGGTTATTGACCGGAGAGTCGTCTCGGTCATGTCTGCATGTCTCCCGAACCCGTAGGGTCTACACACTTAAGGTTCAGTGATGCTAGAGTTGTAGAGATATTAGTATGCGGTTAACCGAAAGTTGTTCGTAGTCGTGGATGAGATCCCGGACGTCACGAGGAGTTCCGGAATGGTCCGGAGGTAAAGATTTATATATGGGAAGTCCTATTTTGGCCACCGGAAAATGTTCGCGATTTTTCGGTATTGTACCGGGAAGGTTCTAGAAGGTTTCGAAGTGGGTCCCACCTGCATGGGGGGACCCACATGAACGTGGGTAGTGGGGGCAAGGCCCCACACCCCTGGTCAAGGCACACCAAGATCCCACCTTAGAAGGAATAAGATCATATCCCGAAGGGATAAGATCAAGATCCCTAAAAAAGGGGGATAACAATCGGTGGGGAAGGGAAATGATGGGATTTCTTTCCCCCACCTTTGCCAACGCCCCAATGGATTTGGAGGGCAAGAAACCAGCCCCCTCCACCCCTATATATAGTGGGGAGGCGCATGGGAGCAGCACCCCTAGCCCTGGCGCCTCCCTCTCCCTCCCGTGACACATCTTCCTCCTCCCGCAGCGCTTGGCGAAGCCCTGTTGGAATCCCGCTACTTCCACCACCACGCCGTCGTGCTGCTGGATCTCCATCAACCTCTCCTCCCCCTTGCTGGATCAAGAAGGAGGAGACGTCGCTGCTCCGTACGTGTGTTGAACGCGGAGGTGCCGTCCGTTCAGCGCTAGGATCATCGGTGATTTGGATCACGACGAGTACGACTCCATCAACCCCGTTCTCTTGAACGCTTCCGCTCGCGATCTACAAGGGTATGTAGATGCACTCCTCCCCTCTCGTTGCTAGCATCTCCTAGATTGATCTTGGTGACACGTAGGAAAATTTTGAATTTCTGCTACGTTCCCCAACACATGGGATGAGATTTTGATCTCAAATTTATTCAACCCGGTTGATTCACGCAGGATACTCCAAATACCTATTCACTTACAAGGATTTGGTGATTTTATAGCATGGCACCCAAATAGAACTGGGATTTTTTCAGTTCGAAGTGCTTATCATATGAAGTGGATGCATACTTTTCGGGTGCATGCAAATATGATGGGGCGCCCAAGTGGATCCACCCCTTTGACTGTATGGAGTACTCTCTGGAAGCTGCAATTTCCACGTATATTCCGCTTCGTGCTATCCTTACTAATAGGCATGTTGGTTCAAATGGTGCATGCCCCATCTGTCATCAAGGCGCCAAGGACATCCGACATCTGCTATTCTTGTGCACTAATGCACGGTCCTTGTGGTCCCATCTTGGGTTAACTCGTATCATTGACCAAGCGATACATGTTGACAGATCAGGTTCGGCCATCTTTGAATATATACTCTCACTGCCGGATCAACAAGTAGCTATGCATCCATCTTTGAACTTGAAACAGGTTATAGTCGTGGGAGGTTGGTACCTATGGTGGATCAGAAGACAAATAACCCATAATGAATCGGTTCCACCACAATGGAGATGGGCGTTGTCAGTGCTATCCATTGCGAGCAATCATCAGAGGGCGTCATCGCTCACCCCTAGTTTCCCTGAAGCAAAATGGAGTAAGCCAGACCCTCAATTTATTAAACTGAATGTTGATGCAGCTTTTTATCCAGATGAAGGTGCGGGGGCTACAGCGGCCATACTACGGGATGTTAGAGGAAACTTTGTGGCGGCACAATGCAAATTTATCCCTTTCGCTGCAGATGTGATCACTACAGAAGCTTTGGCAATGAAAGACGGTCTAGTTTTTGCTAATTCTCTTGGATTCAATCGGTTGGAAGCGGAATCAGACTCCCTATAGGTTATTAACTTCTGTAATGGTCAAACTAGATGGCGGGACTCAGCGGCGGCAATCTTCGCGGAATGTGTGGATACTAGTTCCTTGATCGGGAGGGTCATTTTTAAGCATTGTTATCGTTCTTGTAATCAAGCAGTTCATGCGCTAGCTAATTTTTGTTTCTGTAATAAATCTTCTTTTAGTTGGTTGGATGAGCCTCCTGACTGTGTTGTGAGTAAGCTCGTAGACGATGTAAACATTGTTTAATTTTAATAAAGCTAGCCATGATGGCCTTTCCTAAAAAAACATATTTTTTTTTCGTTTCCAAGAGGCTCACATCCAGCTCGTGGGGTGGGCTTAAAATCACAGCAGCCCGCCAGTCCGTGAGCTTTTTCTTTCCGTGGGTTTAAAGGTCTCGCGGACGACCCGCAACGCAAGCCCAGGCCCAGCCCATCTCCATAGCGAGAAGCCGCCCGCCGCCTCTCCCTCCCCTCGGCTTCCGCTGCTAGGGTTCTTCTTCTCCCCCTCGCCGACTGCCACGCCTCTCTTGGCCACCCGCTCCCCGCTCCAAACCGCCGCCGCCGCCGCCATGGTGAGGCTCAACGCCGACCTGATATGGAAGAGCCCGCACTTCTTCAACGCCATCAAGGAGCGCGAGCTCGACCTCCGAGGTTCCTTTCCCCTTATCCCCTTCCTCTCGCCCGTCAGATAGATCTAGGGCTCTGCCTTTTTTTTCTCCCCTGTCTAACCGGTGGTTCGTTTGGTCTTCGCGGCGGCAGGCAACAAGATCGCCATCATCGAGAACATCGGCGCCACCGAGGTGAGCTCCGCCACCTACCCGTCCTTCCTCTCATTGTAAGCTGTAATAGGGTGCGGGCTCCTCGACCCAACCTCCCCGGCCGGCGGAATCTGCTTCTAGGAAAATTCGTACTACTTCCTTAGAACGGGTCCAGAGGCAGAAGCTGTTTGAGCTAGGTAGCAAGTGACGCGGGAGAATTTAGTATGCGGCCTATCGATTTGCTTGGCGTCCCTTTTCCAGTTAGTGATGCGGCAGTTGAAGAGGCTAGAGAGGCCGGGAGGGGTAATGCTGCACTGTATTTCAAGTTACCCCATGTTGCTGACGGTTTCGGTGCTAGCCAAGTGACATTTCTTCTCATGGATTTGTAATCCCTGACCATGTAATAAGCAGGACATTTAACCTTTATGAGTGGGTATTGTGCTGGAGTTGCTATCTGTGTTGTGAGTACTGTTTGAGCTTTTTAGCTTAGTGTGTGCGCCCGAGAGTGGTGATTTTGTTGTCACTGTTCAGACTACTGCTTTTTATTACTGCTATACCAGCTACGGTTGAGAGGAATGACTGGTACTGGAATGCATCGTGTAGTAATTGTACAAGAGGTACACATTATATGCGTGCTACTGCTATGCAATGTTATGCTGGGCTTGCAAGGCGTGATATAGGTACTGTTTGAGCATTTTACTGTATTCTTCTCCTAAGAGTGGTGATTTTGTTGTTACAGTTCAGAATAGTGTTTTTTATGCACTGCTATACCAGCTAAAGGTTGAGAGGAGTGAAGCATTAAACTGGCATTGTGTAGTAATTTTACAAGTGGTACATATATTAGGATTGGTGCATGCACAAGTTGCTGCTAGGACTGTTTATATACTTGATCACCACACCTTTTAGAGTTCTGGCTATCGATTTGCTTGGCTGCAATTGAAGTGGCTACAGAGGCTTGGGGAGGTAATGCGGTAGTGCTTTTCAGGTGAGTGGATGTTAGTGCTGGGATTATCTCTGTTGGTACCCAGATGCTAGCCGAGTAACATATCTGCTGGTGGATTCGTAATCCTTGGCCATGTAGTAAGCATTGAGTTTACCTTTATCAGTGTGTGCTATGCAGTGTTATGCTGGTGTTGCAAGGTTTGATATTGGTAATTGGGTACTCTTTGAGCACTTTTGCGTAGTGTCGACCAAAGAGTAGTGATCTTTCTGTTACAGTTCAGAATAGTGGGTTTTATACAACAACTATACCAGCTAAGGTTGAGAGGAATTAAGTATTGGACTGCATCGTCTAGTAGTATTTGAGCATATTTTGCGTAGTGTCCACCAAAGAGTGCTGATCTTGCTGTTACGGTTCAGAATAGTATTTTTTATGCACTGCTATACCAGCTAAGGTTTGAAGGAATGAAATATTGGAGTGCATTGTGTAGTAATTTTATAAGAGGTCCATATTGTAGGGGTGGTGAAGCTGGATGCTTTTCCTCCCCAACAAAATAATTTACTCTTCACTATGAGCGGTGCAATTATAGAATTTGCTGCTAGGAATGTTTACTGTTTATATACTTGATCACCACACCTGTGTTCTGGTTACTTTTGCTTTCTTGTATGTAGTTGTCCAGGACACGACAGTTCTCTATATGAGGCTTGTTATTGTGTTACCAGCCTACTTTCTTGTACTGACTCTACCATCAGTGACACCTCTTGGCGATTTTTTGTATTACCGATGGCTTAATATTTAAAATGTTTAGCTTGATTTGAAATTGAAATCATAGGGTTTTCTTTATCTCATTTTGAATTGTTTGCAGTTGCTCCAGTTCCTTCTCTAGCTGTGTTTATATAACTGTCTTTGTTCCTTTTCTGATAACAGGACCAGTTTGACACGATTGACTTGTCAGACAACGAGATTGTCAAGCTTGAGAACTTCCCTTTCATGAATCGCCTTGGCACTCTGTTAATCAACAACAACAGAATTACACGTATCAATCCGAACCTTGGTGGTAAGAGGAACAATATCTTGTCTTGTTGCCATGTACTTTTGCTCCATACCTTGTCTGTTTCTTCAATTCTCTTTGCTTTGCTGTCATGTAGAGTTTTTACCCAAGATGCATACTTTGGTGCTGACGAACAATCGCCTCACAAGTCTTGCGGAGATTGACCCCCTGGCCTCTCTTCCAAAGCTGCAATTTCTCAGCTTACTGGATAATACCGTAACTAAGCAACCAGATTACCGGTTATATGTGATCCACAAACTGAAGCATCTGCGTTTGCTGGACTTCAAGAAAGTGAAACAACAGGTTAGCAACCACCAAATTCTGATAACACTATTATGTTTGATATTTGAATCATCTGTAGTCAGGCTTGATTTCTTGGTTCTCATGTTGTCCAAATATACTTCTGCACAGTGCCAATGATTTTGTTCTGAATGACATCTGTTTAATTTCGCTGCAGTTTTCTCTCATTTGATAGCTAATCATAGTTTCTAAAGTCAACATCCTATGTTTGCATTTTCTTTAATGGTGAAACATCATTTACCATTTGTGTGCCACTGTGCTGCATTGAACTTTGCTTGGTTCTTCATATACGGGAAACCAACTGGTCATGATTTCTTCAATGAACCCAGAAATCTAGCGATATAATGTCCGGACATAATATATTGCATGTATCTACGGCCCACATACATCTGCCCATATATGTTTTACTTATCTAAGATATGAGTTAGTTCAAACGAGCTCAAAATTTAGCAGCATTGCAGGCTTATGTTGTTTATGGCTTTATGGTAATCAATAGACTATGTCTGCTCTAAGTCATGTTTATTTTAATTGAAGAAGTATCAGTTGAGAACACCATCTAGATGCATTCGTGCTAGCCCTTTAGAGCATCAAGTCAAGATAATTCTTGGGACTTCTAAAAGAAAAAGAGTAACTGTCATTAATTGACAGTTTATGAGTTCTGTCAGCAGCTAATACTCTTTTCTTCTAATCGTTTTCTTCATTTCTTTTTTAATGGAGCTAGGAGTTGTTGATTTATACCATGCCATAATCGTTTTATCATGAAGTTTTTTAGAAGTTGTAGATATGCACAGAAATCCTGTCGCTGCTTGATTTGTTGATTTATTCCCCACAGGTTGATTCATTTCCTTCGGAATGATTTCCAAAATGATTTTGGAATTGACCGCAGAAGTGCTGGCAGCAAAAGGGGGAAAAGAGCAACTCTTTTAACTGATTATCTGTGAATTAGATGCATGAATGCCATTGAATGTTTTTTGGTTGGCATGTTCACTAGCATTTTTTGCCGTGCCTGGTTTTGTGTATGTTTCTGAAATTTTGTATGAGATTTTGTGTTTGTGTAGGAGAGAGCTGACGCAGCACAAAAGTTCCACTCAAAGGAGGCAGAGGAGGCGGCAAAGAAGGTTGCTGCCAAAGCTTATACTCCAGTAGTGATGGATGCTCAAGGTACCACAAAAGACCAGGGCCCTAAAGTAGTCGCTCCAACGCCTGCACAAATCACAGCTATCAAGGTACTTGACTCCCTCTTTCTGTTTCGTACACAGGCTGTTCATGTCATTATTGGAAGTTGAGTAGAATCCCTATTACTTCTGCATTCAGGGGGAAAATTATGGTCTGGTCTTTTACCCGCATATGTTTGGTATGGGCTTGATATTTACTTTCATATGTTTTAGTCTTACCATGATGTCCATGTCCGTCCCAGGTATTGAGACATCATTTGTTCTCAGTTACCGTATATATGTCGTCGTTAAAATGCCAGTATCTTCTATTTTTCCTTTGTAATACATCTGGCCGTGAATTCGTGTTTAAACAACTCTTTTATCTGTATGTAGGCTGCTATCATTAACTCGCAGACGCTTGACGAAGTTACAAGGCTTGAGAAGGTAACATGCCGTGTGTCATTTAGCTCCAGCGCTTTGTGCAGTTTGAAGCACCCTATGCTATGTACTGACACGCACTCGTTCGTCACCATGATATCAGGCGCTGAGCACTGGCCAAGTTCCTGCTGAGTTTGCGCTCCCCAAGCCTGACACCAACATGGCTGAGGCGTCAGAGGAAGCTGAAGCTGAGAAGATGGAGACAGATGGTCAGGACCAGGAGGAGGATGGGGCTGATGAGCAGAAGCAAGCAGATGAAAGCACCCCAATTCAGGAGGTACTGATATTTGCAGTGTGTTTTCTGCCTTTTACCTCACACATGGTACCTGTTGGTTCAACTGGCTGCTTCTTACCTGCTTGTGTTTGTTTAACCTTTGCCGCAGGATTGATGTCACGCGCATACATCTTAATCGGCCAGTTCTCGTGGGGGGGATGAAACCATGTGTGGTGACTCGGCGCCTAATCTCACAGAATTCTTGGTGAACGCTCTCCTAGTGTCGGTATTGCTGTATCTTGTGGATGCTAACAACGATTTTCAGTACATGGTACTGTTGTCCGAGTTGAGGAAGGTTTACGCCCAGCGGACCTAGATGTGTTGGGGTGTTTTAGACTGTAGAAGATGATGCGTTGCGTGCTGAATGAATGTTGCTGAGACTCTACTCCCGCAATGTGTTGACGAGGCCAACTTGCTTGGGCTCCATTGTTGTTAAATTTGTTGCGCTACCTATTGATAGATGGTTTTTCCTGTTGAATTTGGATCTTGCTGGGGTTGTAATTTCATCAGGAGAGGTAATATCTGCATCAGTTTTTCAGGCCTTTTTGCTAGCGCATGTCCGAACCAACCTTGACACACAACTTGACGAAATTAACTCAGTTATTTGGAAGCATCATAATTGTTTTTTTCTTCTTTGGGCCCAACCTGCTCGTTGATCTTGTACTCCCTCTGTTCTGTGGAGAGATTTCATTGTGGACCATATATGGATGTATGTAGATTCATTTTGGAGTGTAGATTCACTTATTTTGCGTCGTATGTAGTCCATAGTGAAATGTCTACAAAGACTTTGTATTTAGGAACGGAGGAAGTAGTTAAGTCACTAGCACGATCAATACTCTCTGTTCAATTCAGTTGGGTTTAGGGTTTAGGGTCCGGTCTACCGCGCTTGGTTCCGACGCCCTCTCCTCCGTCAGCCCGCGCTGGACTGGAAGAGCCGCCACCAGGTCAGCTTCTGCCTTCCTCCTTGCACGCCAGGTGCTTGCGTTTATTCCCACCCGCTCCACTTGGTCCTTCCTAGCAAGCTAGCCACCGCTCACATCACTTATTGGAGGCATCATCATGTGGAAACATCCGCAGAAAGCACGTAAATATGCCAAGTGAAGTCCACACACACAAATATTACTCCATTAGGCAGCATCAAGCGACCCAACTTGCAGCGCGTCGCTGTATGTAGCCGCAAACGCCATTTCCTTAGTTACCCTTTTAAAGGAGAAAACTCATATATCAATGCGCCCATGTATGGACGAGCTTGGAATGACACAAGTTGGGTCCTCGGTCAGGTCAAGTAGAACATGATTTGATTTCGCAAAAAAAAAGGTCAAGTAGAATATATAAGCTGATAAGCATGAATGTATATAAGCAAGTAGCTAGATTTAGATCATACATTTAAGGCAAGTGCACCGAGCTATTTAACTTGGCCAAGGCAAGCAAGTAGGAGTGTAGTATCCTGGCAGGCATCACCTACAAATCAAGTCAAGGCCATTATAACACACCCCCTCTGTCGCAGGAGTAGCTGTAGTTCAACTACTACAGCGACATATATTTCGGTTGATACTACTCCCTCCATCGCATAACATATAAGACAATAACGAAGTGATTAAACTGGGCGAATAAGGACAAGACTCGTGTATATTGATGTGCCTATGGACGACGAGCTTGGGACGACTCAAGCTGGGTCTTCAGCCAAGTTAAATATAATATGAGCAAGTTCCGCCTACCGACACTTGTGGTGGTAGTGGTATACATATATAAGCAACTAGCTAGAGGCTGACCATACGTTTAAGGCAACTGCACTGAACTATGCATCTGGTCAGGTCAGGCAATTATATGATTAAGCCAGACCCTCGACACTTGTGGTGGTATACACTCGATGTAAGCACCTATGACAACAGCGCAGTTACCCAGCTTCAAAGGACCCAACCTCTCACTTCTGACTTCTGAGTGCAGTGTGTTGGATCGGCTGTAGGTGTGAGGGAGCAAGAGCCATAGGCAGAGATCGATGGGCATCTCAGGTGCTGTGGAGTGGTGGGAGGAGTGGCAGCTGCGCATCCTCGTCCTCGCCAGCCTCTTCCTCCAGTGGATCCTGTTTATCTCATCTACCCTGCGTAAGCTTGCTCTTCCTTCCTGGTTCAGGTCCTTAATCTGGCTAACGTACCTAGGCAGCGATGCTCTAGCCATATACGCCCTGGCTACCCTCTTTAGCCGCCAGCGGAAGCAGGATTATGGTTCTGCAAACAGCGATAGCATCCTCGAGGTGGTTTGGGCGCCCGTTCTCCTGGTCCACCTTGGTGGACAGGACGGCATAACCGCCTACAACATCGAGGACAACGAGCTGTGGACTCGGCATGTCCTCACTGCTGTGTCCCAAATCACCGTAGCCATCTATGTGTTTTGCAAATCATGGCCTGGTGGCGACAAGAGGTTATTGCAGGCGTCAATCTTGTTCTTCGTCCTGGGGATACTCAAATGCATAGAGAAGCCCTGGGCTCTCAAGAGCGCTAGCTTCAGTAGCCTAGTCAGCTTAGCCGACCCTTATCTCAATCATCGAAGGATGGCGAGAAGGGCAGCAATCAAAGCTGCTCGACCTCCTTGGTTGGTGCGGTATCAGCAAAGGCTGAACTCCCTCTTCCCGGAGGCGACGATCAAGGCTGATTCGCTTTCGAGGATGGTAAGCAGGATAGGCAAGGACATTTTGCTTGAAGACTATGTGCAAAAAGCAAGGGCTTTTGTCCTGGCCGACTGTCGTTCTCAAGCCAGAGTAGAAGGTGGCGGAATTGACCATCAGCACAGCCATGTTCCTCTAGCGCAAGAAGCCAATGAAGTGGACCTTGAGGGCAACCATCATCGTCAAGCCCAAGGAAAGGACAATGAGGCTGACGGTGAGCCTGACCATGTTCCTCAATCACAAGAAGAACATGGCGAAGCTGACCTTGAGCTCAACCATGTTCCTCGAGCACAAAAAGAAGGTGGCGTGGCTGACCCGCCCAACCATGTTCCTGAAGCCCAGGGAGAAGGCGATAGAGTAAACCGCCTAATCCAATTAGGGAGATTGGACCTTGACACCCGTAAGTTATTTGTAGACCTTGCATCATCGAATTCTGATCGGCTAACTGTCCTAGAATTCTTCCTGGCGCATGAAGCATATGCTTCTTTGCAAGGAGAGCTATTCAAGATGTTTGATCTTCTCTACACAAAAGCGAAGATGATAACCATGTTTGCAGAAACACCCACAACAGACGGCATTACATCAATGAGTTTTTTTTCTGGCTGCGTACGTTTAGCAGCTATATTTCTGCCATTAGCAGCCATTGGCCTCTTCCACAAGAGTCGCAGAGACGCTTATAACATTAACGATGTCCAGGTTACATATACATTGTTCTGTTGTACTGCTGTGCTGGAGTATATTTCCATGTCCACTGTAATGTTCGTGTCTGCGCTGATGGATGCGATAATCCCGTCCGGTATGGTTGCCCAATATAGCCTCGTAGGTTTCTTAATCCGCAACAAAAGACACAGCAAGAAAATGTGCATCCTTAGTTCCCTCAATTGCAAGGATTTCCTTGACCAGCGTTTGTGCACGAAGTCATGTTCCTCATCTTCCAGAATTACAAAGTTGGTTCTTCAGCATGTGAAAGGTTGGTGGAAGGAACACATAATAGATGCTGCCAGTTACAGGAGGTTCAGTGATCACAGGGGGCAATGGACTATTCAGCGTAAAGAATGCGACGAAAGCCAGGAATGGGGGCTAAACAGGTCGTTCGACGAGAGTGTCCTTCTCTGGCACATCGCAACGGACTTGTGCTTCTACCAAAAGGGCGACACATCAGCCAGTCACGGAAATGCCACGGAATGCCGAGAAATTTCCAGTTACATGATATACCTACTGTTTGTCAAGCCTGAGATGCTGTTGCCCGGCGCGAGACGGAGTCTGTTCAAGACTGCTAATGCTGAACTGGAGGAGTTCCTCAAGGACGACGAGGCATCAGTGATGGAGATCCTCAAGGGAAAAGGGACATTGCCTGAGGAGACTGAAAAAAGATTTGTGGACAGGATAGTTGTCAAGTTGCAGCGCACAGAATGCAGAGAAGAAGTCACAGGATGCACAGAATTGCCACCGGATGCAGAGAAATATCCAGCGCTACGGCAAGGTTTGATTATCCACGACGCCTGGAAGATTTCTAAAATGTTGTTGGCTCTGGGTGATGAGAAGAAGATGTGGGAGGTAATTGAAGGCGTGTGGGTGGAGATGCTCTGCTTCTCTGCTAGTAGGTGCCGAGGGTTCCTACACGCCAGGAGTTTGGGCACTGGCGGGGAGCTGCTCACATACATCTGGCTCCTGCTGTCACACATGGGGATGGAGACCTTGCCGGAGAGGGTGCAGAGGAGGGACCTTTCAAGTGGAGGAGGAAACACCGACACCACTCCATCAACTTCCCAGGTCAGCACCCGCCGGGAAAGCCATTGTTTTCACTGTGATGTTTCATTTGTCGTTGTGGTTTTCTAAGTGTTATTGTTCTTCACTGGTGCCAAGTTTAGAGATATTATAACTACGTGATGATGTGATCTACCAGATACCTGGGAGCGAAGATGCACGACCCTTGAAACGCCAGAGGCCTCATGAAGCTGCTGGTGCTGGCGCATCTACCTCTCGACCTGAAGAAATACAACCAGCTGAATAGTCTGAGAAATCATTATCTCTGTGGTGTTCATACAGGGAAATAATCATGTGTCTGTATCACCCATCTGTCGTTCGTTTCCTTGGAGTCGTTGCTTGCAGCTGCTCCGTTATGCAGAGCTTGATGCACCAGCCCAGTTTGATGCCTGTCAGTCTGTGTGTGTGTGTGTGATGTTAGAGCTGCCAGATGATGTCATATTAGTCCGCTGATGCGTGTCCCGTGTTGGATTCTGTAGCATCAGTGGGTTTGTTAGAGTGAATTTGGTTTTTTTTTTTGAGGGGTGAAAAACAGTTTATTCCTCACCATAATCCACATGAAGTGGGATACATGAAGGGTCATGGGGGTTTCCAAGCCACATATGGCGTCCCGGACCCTGCGAAAGAGCAAATTTAGCTAATCTATGTGCCTCATAGTTTACGGCACGACCCTCCCAAGTAAAATTGCAATTAAACGTCGTAGCACTGAGTTTTATTTCGCTGATGATAGTACCATATCGGCCTCTGGTCCCCTTTTGAATGTCTGAGACAACTTGTTTGCAGTCTGAGGCAATGATGAACTGTTGCAGGTTGAGGTCCTCCGCCAAGGCTAAGGCCTCCCGGCAGGCAATTGCCTCCAACACAGCAGGATCGCAAATACCATAAGTGACGAGTGCAGAGCTCCCAAGATAGAATCCTTGGTCATCCCTACAGATAGCAGCAGCAGAGCCTCCCCGCTCGAACCTGACTCCTGCGTCCACATGAATTTTTGCATATCCCATAGGAGGTGCCTTAGGTCTAGCAGCAGGCGACGCATGCAATACCGGTCCCTGGACGGCCCGCGGATTGCTAGTACCAACGATATCCAAATCTGATATATACCTGTTTACAAACGCATGTGTGGACTGAGGGCTCTGAAAAATACCTTCATGTATCGCCTTTCGTCGTGCCGACCAGATAGCCCACAAAGTGACCGCAAACAACGTGAATTTCTGCTGCGATAGAGTTTCTATGAGAGTAAACATCCATTGCTTGGCAGAGGGTTCAGAGATTTCCATGATTTGCTGCACAAGATCACTGTCGCTGAGAGCCCAAGTGCACCTTGAAGCAGTGCAATCGATGAGAGAGTGCCGCCAAGAGTCAGGCGCGCCACACAGCCCACAGCTGGCTGAATCTGCCATGCGACGATGCATGCGTACATCATTCGTTGGTAGCGAGTGTCTGGAAAGACGCCACAAGAACATCCTCACCTTAGCCGGAACACTCGTCTTCCACAGTCGTTTCCAGCTGTTCTGCTCTGTGTTTGAACTCGAGGTGCCCGCGGTTCCCTCCAACCATGCTTCTCTTCGCTGCTTCGTTGCTACGAGCATGTTGTAGGCTGATTTCACAGTAAAAAGGCCATGCTTATCGTAGTGCCAACTCCAAAAGTCAGGAATATTGCGTGTGCAGAGAGGAATCCCAAGAATAACGGTGGCGTCCATTGGCATGAAAGTTGCATCCACTACCGTTCTGTTCCATGTTGCGGATGTATGGTCAATTAGTTCTGAGACCAAAGCCGGCGGGTTCTGTACTCGGCTGCCGTATGGGCGAAGCATCTCATCCCTGGGAAGCCAGTTATCGTTCCAGATGTGTGTTGTGGCACCATTACCCACCCTTCTTATTAAACCCTGCTTTAAGGTGTCTCTTCCTTCGATGATTGCCCTCCATATCTGACTAGGGTGGCCCCCAAGGCTAGCCTGCAAGATATCTGAATTTGGAAAGTAAATGCTCTTCAAAAGCCTTGCACTCAAAGTCTCAGGGTTCTGTAACAACCTCCATGATTGCCTTGCCAACATAGCAAGATTAAACAGCTCGAAATCTTTAAAACCCAGACCACCCATACCTTTCGGTTGGGTCATAGTTTGCCATGAGACCCAATGAGGTTTGCGTTTGCCTTCCTTGCTTCCCCACCAGAATTTTCTTATCAGCATATTGAGGTGTTCACACAATCCTCTTGGGAGCTTGAAGCAAGACATAGAGAAAACTGGCACTGCCTGAGCTACAGATTTGACAAGGACTTCCTTACCTGCTGCTGACATTGTGTTTGCAATCCACCCCTGGACTTTGCTCCACAACCGATCCTTAAGATATTTGAAGGCACCGTTCTTTGAGTTACCGATGTCAGACGGCATTCCCAAATACTTTTCGTTTAAAGTCTCGGTTGGAACATTGAGCAGCTCTTTGATCTCATTCCTCACAGCCTCAGGCACTCCTTTGCTGAAGAAGATTGATGACTTTGCAAAATTTATACGTTGACCAGTTGCCTGACAGTATGTGTCCAGAACCTGGGTTACCTCATCAGCACCCACACTATTGGCCTTGAAGAACAGCAGGCTGTCATCAGCAAATAATAGATGATTAACTGGTGGAGCCGAGGGGGCTACCTGCAAACCACTTAAATTGGATGACTCATTTCTGGATTTAAGGAGGCACGAAAGGCCCTCTGCTACTAACAAGAACAAGTATGGGGAGATGGGGTCCCCCTATCTGATTCCACGAGTTGGTGTGAACTCCTGCAATTTATTGCCATTGAACATTACGGAGAACTTGACTGTGGTGACAAGATTCATCACTATATCCACCCACCGCTCTGTGAAGCCCAGCTTTAGCATTATAGCTCTCAAATATTCCCACTCGACCCTATCATATGCCTTCATCATATCAAGTTTCAGTGCACACGTTTGGTGCTTCTTCGCCTTATTTCGCTTCATAAAATGCAGGCATTCATAAGCAGTTATAATGTTGTCGGTGATCAGTCTGCCTGGGACAAAAGCTGACTGCTCCTCAGAAATAATGTCAGGTAAAACTAACTTTAGGCGGTTGGATATTACCTTTGATGCAATCTTGTACAGTACATTGCATAGGCTGGTCGGTCGAAACTGGGTTAAAAGTGTGGGATTCTTTACCTTAGGTATTAGGACTAACACAGTCTCATTGATACTCGCCGCCGTCTCAGTACCCTCAACAATTTTCAGCACCACTTTGGTGACTTCCTCACCACATATCTCCCAATGACGTTGAAAAAAATGTGCAGGGTATCCATCCGGGCCAGGTGCTTTGAGTGGGAACATTTGGAATAAAGCATCCTTGACCTCCTGTTGGGTATACGGCGCGTTAAGCGAATCATTCATTGCCTGGGTGACCTTACAAGGCACAGTGTCCAGGACTTGATTCATATTTTGAACCCCCTCCGATGTGTACAAGTTCTCATAGAAAGCTGTAGTCAGCGACTCCATCTCACTTTTATCAGTGGTCATTTGCCCGTCCGATCTCTGTAAGGATTTGATCTGATTTTTTCTTCTCCTTCTGCTAGCTCTAAGGTGGAAAAAATACGTGTTTCTGTCCCCATGTGCCAGCCACTCCAATCTTGCCCTTTGTCTCCATAGCATTTCTTCTCTGTGATACAATTCCGTGAGGCGATCAACAATTTTAATCTCCAAATGATTGGGACCTGATCTACCTTGGGAGTCGCGTAACTCCTGTAGCTGTCTCCTTAACCGAGAGATCTCCTGCCGAACATTGCCGAAATGAGTGCGATCCCACCTCGATAGGTCCCCTGCCAGCACCTGCATTTTGTCCTTTAGCTCTCGGACCGAGGAAGCCCCTGTCGCTGTCCATGCAGTCGCGACCACAGCCGGCAGCGCTGGGTCTCTCTCCCAGCATGTTTCGTATTTAAAAGGCCTTGGCCCAGAGCTGCATGCATGCACCTCGCTGTAGCTTACGTAAACTGGTACGTGATCGGATGTAGCTGCTGTTTTGTGCTCCACCGTAGCTCCCGGATAAGCAATTGACCAGGCAGGATTTGCAACGCCTCTGTCCAGCCTGACTCTAGTAAAGGTTCCTCCGGTGACCTTCTTTTCGAAAGTCCAGTTGTTCCCAATATATCCTATATCTGAGAGGCCACACGTATCCAAAGCATCTCGGAACAGATCCATCTGTGCCTGACTCCTCCTGCCGACGCCGTCGTGTTCGTGCGCATGGAGGACCTCATTGAAATCCCCCACGACTAGCCAAGGCAAGTCACTCGATCCGACAATACCCCTCAACGTATCCCAGGTTTTATACCGTTCATTGACTTGTGCCTCCCCGTACACAAAAGTAACTCTTGTCCTGTGATCAACCATTGCATCAATAATAGCATCAATGTGGTAATCAGAGTACCCGACAACTTCAAGCTTTATTTCATCATTCCAAAAAATACATAGTCCTCCACTCCTTCCACGACTACTAACAGCAAAACTTTTATTGAAACCTAAATTGCCTGCTAGATTCTCTACTCGAGAGCCCTCTATTTGAGTTTCGACGATACATGCGATAGAGGGGGCAAGTTGCCTCGTGAGATCACGAAGCTCACGAACTGTTGCGGGTTTGCCAGCCCCGCGACAGTTCCAGCATAGAAGACTCATTGCGCTCGGCGCGACTCCTCAAGGGAGCCCGCCAAACGCGCATCAGAAAGGTTGTTGCTGCTTGTTGCATTCAGGTTTCCTTGTTCAAACATCAACACAGCAGCTTTCGTCCTCTTTGGTTCTTGCTTAGATGTTGGGCTAGGGGGTACCATCGCAGGGGGTAAAGCCAGAGGAGCTCGACCCGAACTGTTTTTTGCAACATATTCTGGCACAACCGGTCCCCCAGAGCTGGCTTGTGTTGCTCCACGCTTTCTGTTGCCTTCAGCCCCTACCATGTCTATATCATCATTAAGACTGGGGTCATCCCGTCCCCTGTATTCTGTACTTTCATGCTGGCCTGCGCCCCTTTGACTGGCACCGCGGCCTGTTCCACGGCCAGCTCTGCCTCGACCTCTACCACCACCTGATGCCCTGTCAGCTCCAGGTCCTCGCCCTGGCCCCTTAAACCAATCAGCTCAAAGATTTTTAAAAACTAGAGCAGATGGAGGATGTATCCCGTTGCCACATTCTTTATATAAGTGACCTAACATACCACAGACGGCGCACCAGTCGGGCAGTCGTTCATATTTGACCCTGAAGATCTCCCTCTTCTTCTTAATCACCAAAGAAACAACGTTCCTGAGAGGTTTTGTGACATCCACCTTGACACGCACCCTGAAAAAATTGCCTTCAAAATCTTGGGATTTGGGTTCAGCATAGATGAAGTCTCCTACTGTGCTAGCAAGGGATTTGATCAGGCCAAAAAACAGTTCCGGGAGGTCATGGATCTGAATCCACATCTCAATCTTGTTCAAGCTAATCGATGTCGGTCTGGTGATTCCATCATAAGGCTCGATGACGACCGCCTTGCCTTTGAAGGTCCATGGCCCGTCTTCAATTACTCGCTCCCAATCCCCGAGGCAAGAGAACTTCAGGGTGTATAGGTTATCCTCCAGGGGACGAAATTTAACTTCCTGAGCAAGATCCCAGGCAACCCTCATGTTGCGAAAGAACCAATACTGACTATACGGCCTGTCGCTGTGCACGCGAGCAATTGCCATCCAACGAGCAGCTTCCTCCGGCAAGTCACCGTCCTCCACAACTATGTCCACCAAGTCATCCTCCTTCAACCCTAGCTCCTTCATCATTGATTCCATGTCGCTCATCGTCGTTCCAGAAGCCGACGTCGAGCCCTCCATCGTATCTCTTGCCCGAGAAAAACTGCGAGTTCCGCGGGCGGGATGTTCCCAAAACCGGTCTCCAGACTGCCACAGCGCCAGCCACCACTCAGGCGTCGGCGTTCGGTAGCAGGGGAGCGGTGGGGATCGCGATCTCCACGTCGGGGCGCGCCGCCGTCGGGAGGAAGAAAACCCTAACTAGAGGGGAATTTGGTGCGATTAGAAACATTTGAGCCGATGGTTTTACCCGGTTGTTGTAATAAATGTACTGCTACCCCAAGGTCAGAAATTGCAGTCATTTTTAAAATTTTATTTCCCTCAATCTCCATGATTTTTTTCCTTTTCGAAATGGCAGAATTTCTGCAGAAAAAAGTTGCTCGGTTAATTAGGGAAGGTTTACCCGGTTGTTGTAATTAATGTATCCCTACCCCAAGGTCAGAAATTGCAGTTTTTTTTTATTTTCTTCAATCTCCATGATTTTATAGGTTTGTGAATTGTGAGCATGTGACCTACCATATAGACCAGCTGAATAACCTGTGAAACTATTGCTCTTTATTTACGCGTGGAAATAATCCCGTGGGTCCTGATTTGCTGTTGCGCCATTGTGCAGAAGTTAATACACTGCAGTTGTTGTGTGTCTGCACTACCAGCTGTTCGACTCTGATTTGCTGTTGCGCCATTATGCAGAAGTTAATACACTACAGTTGTTGGTAACTGACGATGAATTTTCTGTATGCAAATCGATGTACATATGCTATTAGTGATTTAGTGTGACATGCACACTAGTAGAAAACCCACCATTTGTCCCGGTTCCAAAGGCCCATTAGCCCCGGTTCAGGAACCGGGACTAAAGGGTCGGGAGTAAAGCCCAACACTTTTAGTCCCGGTTCAGTTACGAACCGAGACAGATGGTGGTCCACGTGGCCGCTGCGGCGAGCCCAGGTAGGAGGGCCTTTAGTCCCGGTTGATAACATCAACCGGGACCAAAAAGCATCCACGCGTCAGCAACTCAGGAGCTGGTTTTTTTGTTTATTTAGGGGGGGGGGGGGGGGGGGGGTTAGGGGGTTTTGGAGGGTTAATTTAGGGGTTTCATATATTGTGTTAGCTAGCTAATAGAGAGAAGTGACCTCTCTTATCTCCGTGCTTGGTCGACGCTAACTACTATACGTATAGAAAGAACTCGACACGCTAGCTAGTAAGAAAATGAAGGAACCATTAAATACACAAGATCGTCATGAACATATACAGAGAGGCCGGAGTGCACCTCTCTTTCTCCGAGAGATTTGTCGAACAACAAGTTTCCGTATATCTAGCCGACGCTACTAGCTACATAAATAAAATATAAGATCTCTTACAATCCCTAACATCTCATCTCTATATCAATTTCCACATGGTATTCTCCGGCTTTATTGATGACGTGGTCAAGAAAGAATCCCGCCAATTCCTCTTGAATTGCTCGTATGCGATCTTGTGGTAGGAGTTCATCCCGCATCTGCCAGATTTAATTTAAAGAAGGGGGTCAATACATATATATGAATGAAACTCAACACAAAATGATGGTAATAAAATAAAATTGTGAATATTATTGCTTACGCACTTGATATTGTTTTTCAGTGTAGCCCTTGCTCACAGGTCGAGTGGCGGATGAACTCGCAAACGTAGTATCCACAAAAATCATTCCCGCCTTCCTGCCACAAGTACTTTACGAGAAATAGAGTTCAATCAAACTGATAATCAAGCATGATAGATGGTATTGATGAAACTAGCTAAAATCAATGGGAGATGCACGGAACTAGCTAGTAGTACTTACTTTCGGGTGTGTAAATCACAGCTCCCTCGGTAGTCCCGGAGCTATTGCGGTGAACTCTTTCCAAACCCTGCCAGACAAAAATAATAATTACTTGATATCAGGAAATGAACAAAGTTGCCGATATGGTACGGTAATGATCGATTGAACTTACTTCTGAAGCATTTCAGTCATGTCCGCATACTCCTGGGGATCTTTTCGTCTCGAGTCTAAGACAGTTACTACTCCCTGCTCAAGCTTAATCTCTAGCAGAATAAAGTGAAAGCTGCGCACGCATGCATAACTAAGCAATTACATTACCATAACCTCGAGTAATAAGGGAAACCAAATATGCACAAGACAGTAACACTCACTTGAAGTTGTAAGGAAAGAGTATTTTATCTTTGTTTTGATTTTTGAGCAACGATTGTAGCACGTTGTCCTCGGTTTCTGTGATATTCTTTTTAACCGTCCATTCATGTATGACATTTGGGTTAATGAAGCCAATGTCCCAGATTTGTGCTTTTCTGCATTCAACGATCTTCAATCGGCATAATATAATGAGGATAGTTATATATACATGCAATGAAAGAGCTGAGCTATATATAGAGACTTAATTACAGAAGTAGTACTTACAGACAGTAGCAAGTCAAGATTGTTTTGTCGAGGGCCTTTTGATTGTATAACTGGAATAACTCTTCAAATGCAACAGAAAACAGACCAGTTCCAACGAGGTCATGCTCCTCTTTAATTCTCATCGTCAAAACATCCTTCCCAGACTCGCTGCAGGTTTTCAGGTACCATTGAATGGAATCTTCGCATCATCGTTGTTAGAGGAGGATGATCAGGTTTGACGAGAGGCTTCTCATACTGGTATCTGAATTCGTCCACCTCCATTGTTTCAAACACCATATCATCGCTCAGGTAATCAGCAGAATTGGTACCGGGCATCATCCCCGGCAGATTAGCGACGATATCGCTAGACACCTTGAGCGGGGGGCACGATTGGTTCGCCTGTTCGCCGAGCTGGGGAATTTTTTCCCACTTCTTCGTTCTGCTAACCCTTTATCACTGGAAGTAGTTCCCGACCGCCGTGCATCTTGATATGTACTTTGAAGAGCGCGGAAATAGTTGGAATCCGGCGGAGGCGGTGGTGGTCGCTTCAGGGCATCGATAGTGCGCTTCAATTTTACCGGATCTATCATCTCCTTCGGAGGTGGAGGTTTCTTTGCAAAATGGTCCCTCACTTGGGCATGACAGATGTCCTCGTTTTCCTTCTCGGTCCTCTCATATGGTAACTTTTCCAGAGGCTTGAGAGATGGACCGTATCTGTATTGCCTCTCGCCTCTGGCTGTACTGCTAGCCGCCAGAGCGGCGGCGTCTCTCTTCCGTCGTTGCTTACGAGGCGGAGAAGGAGGCGGAGTGCTCCGACGCACCGGAGCAGCCAGAGCGGCGGCGTCTGTCTTCCGCCGTTGCTGACGAGGTGGAGGAGGAGGCGGACTGCTCGGACGCGCCGGAGGAGGCGAAGGAGGAGGCGGAGTGCCGGCCTCACGCGCCGGAGCAGCTGGAGAAGGAGGCGGAGTGCCCTGATCACTCACCGGAGGAGGAGGAGGAGGAGGAGGCGGAGGCGTCCAGTTCGGAAACTTGATATGCTCCTTCCGCCATAGACATGGAGTCTTCAGAGCAAGACCCAACTAAGTCTCCCCTTCACCTGTAGGGTGGTCAAGCTCGAGCTCCTCAAATCCCTCCGTTACTTCATCCACCATCACAACAGCATAGCCATGTGGAATTGTACGACAGTGAAAAGTTCCGTCAGGTTGAGGAGGTGCAACAGAGCCGACAGCTGCCTTGACTTTGAGGTTCTGCCATTGCGTCATAAGCTGGCAATGTTGAGCCTCCATGATAGCATCCACGGGGTAGCTAGGAGCCGTGAAGTCAGGCTGCTGAACGAGCTCGGTGGAAGCCACGCTGCTTCTCCGCTGAGATGACGGGGTAGCTTCTAGGGTAGCTCCGGCAGCTCGCTGGCTCTCAACTTGTTCCTCTAGCTTTTGTACTCTTGCATTCAGCTTCTGCATTTCATTGATCTCCAGTTTCCTCATCCTCTCCCGGGTTTTGTAACCGCCTGCGTTGGGAAACCTAACCTTCCATGCAATGGAGCCTGGCGTGCCTCGTGTTCGTCCAGGGTGCTCAGGATTCCCGAGGGCCTCGGTCAGCTTGTCATTCTCTCTGTCGGGAATTAACGTCCCTTGCTGCGCTGCGGCGATACACTTCTAAAGCTTCTTGACGGGTATTGCAAGTTGCTCGTCCGTCCAAATGCACTTCCCTGTTTCAGGGTCCAAGGTTCCCCCAGCCCCGAAGAACCAAGTCCTTGAACGGTTTGGCCAGTTCAATGTCTCTGGTTCGACCACTTTAGCAAGAAGGTCATTCTCAGCTTTGTCCCATAGCGGCCGGGATTTGAGTTAGCCACCTGACCCCGTGCGATGGTGAAACTTCTTCTTTGCAGCATTTATCTTATTCGTCTCTGAGATCTTCTTACTCTTGTCCGATGTCTTGCAGGACACAAATGCGGGCCAGTGATTTCTTATCTTCTCAAATCGGCCGGTGAATTCTGGAGTCTTCCCTTTGTCGACAAACGTTGATTTCAACTCATTCTTCCACCTCCTGAATAGATCTGCCATCTTCTTAAGAGCACACGCCTTGACCAATGGCTCTATAACTGGCTTATCCGGATCCTCCTCTGGCGGTAGGGTGAAATTCGCCTTCAGCGAGGTCCAAATATCTTCTTTCTGTCTATCCTGGACATAAGGAACTTGAGGGTCTTTGTTCTTAGGCTTATTCCATAGCTGGATGCTGATCGGGATCATGTCCCTAACAATAGCCCCGCATTGAGCATAAAATGCTTCCTTGGTCCGCCTGGGTTCAATCGGTTAGCCATTGTCCGAGATTGCCGTGATCATGAACCTTTCATCCGGGCGCAACCTTTTCTTCGGGCTCGTCTCGTTACCGAAGTTTGGCTCGATCCGGAGGGCTATAAAAGAAGAAAGAAGAGTTAATATATGTACATACCAAAACAATTAATGCATCAATTAGCTAGTCAGCACAAGCTTAATTAATATATATACCTCGCCAGACTTTGCAACAGCTCCCTCCTCCGTTCGGTCACCGGAGCCGTCATCACGGTCTCCTTCTTCCACCGGCATTCGGTCACCGGAGCCATCATGATCATGTCCTTCCTCCTCCATTCTTCGATCAACGGAGCCTTCACCCTCTCCTTCCAGACCATCGGTGTCGTTGCGATACAACAAGACATCACCTCCGCCGAGGATTATGTCCCCCAACAACTGTTCTGTTTCCAAGTCTCTTTGCTCCATAGTTTCTGCAAATATTACAACATGGTAATTAATATACAAACATGAGAGATGGATATATTAGTGGCAAACATAGACCTAGCTAGCTAATCACAACAAGGAATATTAATTAGTGGCCTCGACGCTTCTACGGTTTGGGGTGGCCTCGACAACGCTTCTAGGCTTTGGGTTGGCCTCGACAACGCTTCTAGGGTTTGGGGTGGCCTTGACAACGCTCTTTTAACTTGGTAAATTTGGGTGGCCTCGACGCTTCTAGGGTTTGGGGTGGCCTCGGCAACGCTTCTAGGGTTTGGCCCGGACCGCCTCTCTCATATAATGTCCGACGTCCGGACCGCCTCTCTCAGGAATGTCAAACAAGGGATTTAATAAAATGGCGCCATTCTGGATGTGCAGAAAATGGTCCCTATTTTTCCCGATCTCATCTACCCTTCTATATGTCACGTTGTCTAGTGTCAAAGGATTCAAGAAAACCATGGCTTCATCATTAGCCGGAAGTAACAGGCGCATGATGGTATGAAGCTCTCCAAAGTTATTTTGGAACGGAGTCCTGATAGGATAATTCACTTTTTGGTACGAAGTTCAGCAAGAGCCTTTCGGATATCGCTATTTGGAAGGCCTTTGCTGAACTTCGTACCAAAAAGAGAATTATCCTATCAGGACTCCTTTCCAAAATAACTTTGGATAGCTTCATACCATCATGCGCCTGTTACTTCCGGCTAATTATGAAACCATGGATTTCTTCAATACTTTGACACAAGAGAACGTGCACATATAGAAGCGTAGATGAGATCAGGAAAATATGGATCAACTTAATTATGCACATCCATAATGGGGGCATTCTTGATAAATCTCTTATAAATCTCGAGAGAGTTTGTCGGGTAGGGGCGGGAGGGGGTAGGAGATCGACAACCTTTTTTTTCTAGGGTTTGGGTGTCCTCGAGAGTTGGTCGAGCGAGAGGGGGTTGATCGACGTCCCCCTCTCGACCCCTTGGCGATCCTCGAACTCGACCCTCGACCCTCGACCCCTCGGCAAACCTCGACCCTCTACCCTAGTTCCCGACCCTCGACCCTCGACCCCTCGGCGATCCTCGAACCTCGACCCCTCGGTGACCCTCGACCCTCTACCCTTTCTCGACCCTCGAACGCTCGGCGATCCTCGACACCCTCGTTCCCGATAAAAAATAAGAAGAGGAAGAAGAAGAAAAAAAAGAGGAGAAGAAGAAGGAATAGAGGAGAAGAAGAAAAAAAATAGAATAATATATAAGAAGAAGGATAATATATTTTTCTTCTTGTCCTCTATTCCTTCTTCTTCTCCTCTTTTTTTTTCTTCTTCTTCCTCTTCTTATTTTTTCTCCTCTTCTTCTCCTTTTCTTCTCCTTCTTCCTCTTCTTATTCTTATTTTCCTTTTTCCTCTCCTTTTTCTTCTTCTTCCTTCTTCCTTCTTCTTTCTTCCCCTTTTCTTCTTTTTCCTTATTTCCCTTTTTCCTCTCCACTAACCTAAAATGCACTAACAGTACAACTAACCTAGAATGCACTAAATCAACTAACCTAAAATGCACTAAGCTAAAATCAATATCTACTAACAACCTAAATAAAAAAATTAATACATATATGAAAAAAATCATCATATGAACAAAAAAAAGCATACATCATCTATCATCAACACCATCATATCTATCATCAACATAATCTAACAAAATCTAATGAAAAAATGTATATGAACAAAGCAAGCTAGCTAAGGAAGGAGGATCGGACAAGGAGGAAGGGGGCCGGCCAGATCATAGCGCGGGGCAGCGCGGACCGGGGCGATGACGGGGCGGGGGCGGTGACGGCGCGGGGCAGGGGCGTCGGGGGCAGGGCGCGCGCGACGACGAGGGCTCGGGGCAGGGGCGCGGCGACGGCGTCGGAGGCAGGGGCACGCGGCGACGGTGTCGGAGTCAGGGGCGACGACGGCGACGGCAGGGCAGCCTGGCGTCATCGTCAGAGGGATCGAAGACGGACTGAATGAAATTTTCACAAGTGCTGCTTATATAGACGAAGCATTGGTCTCGGTTCGGGGCACCAACCGGGACCAATGCACCCCTTTAGTCCCGGTTGGTGCCACAAACCGGGACCAAAGGTTAGTTTTTAGCAGCCCGAAGGGCGGGGAACAGAGACCTTTGGTCCCGATTGGTGGCACCAACCAGACTAAAGGGGGGCATTGGTCCCGGTTGGTGCCACGAACCAGTACCAATGCACCCCTTTCATCCCGGTTGGTGCTACCAACCGGGACCAAAAGCCTTGCGCTGGCACGGTGCAGTGGGATGTTTAGTCCCACCTCGCTAGTTGAGAGAGCTCGAGAGTGGTTTATAAGTTGAAAGGATCGATACGGTCGACTAGAGGGGGGGGGGGGGGGGGGTGAATAGGAGACTACAAATTTTAATCTTTCTTGTCGTTTTTAAGGCTTAGCGGATAAAAGAGTTCACTAGATATGCAACTAGGTGAAAGCAAACTATATGACAAGCAAGCTCCAAGATAAATATGCTAGGCAACAAACTAAGTAGCAAGCCAACAAGCATACAACAACAAAGTAAGGTGCGGGAATGGATTAACCACAAGTGAGACGAGGACGCGGATTTTAACCCGAAGTTCACTCTTCCTTGGGGAAGAGCTACTCTCCGTTTGGAGCGGTGCCGGAGCCAAAGCTTGCGGAACGCCACCAAAGGCTCACCGTATTCTCCTTCGAGTCACCCCTAACGGATGAGCCTCGAAACACTCGGGGTTGGTCTTGAAGGCGACCACCACACCTTTACAAACTTCTCCGGAGCACACCACAAGCAAGGAAGCTTCCGGAGGAACCTCTAGCCGCCTAGGAGCCCAAGCTCCAAGAGTAACAAGTCAATGGGGAAGAAATGTTGCGGGGAACGCGATTTGGTTTGGTTAAGTTGTAGATCGGGTCTTGCTCTCCCAATCCCCAAAGTTTCAACAAGTTTGGGTGGAGGGATTGAGAGTATTGAGCAAAATGGGGTGTAGCAATGGTGGAGCTCAACAAGACATTAGGGTTAGGGGTTGGAGGTGGAAGAAGGGCATATATATAGTGTTCTTGGCCGGTGGGGATTTCTGCCCGTTGGACCCCGTGCGCACGGGCTAAGTCAGCCCCGTGTGCACGGGGTACTCAGAGACTTTCACACCACCCCGTGCGCACGGGGTCTTTTGAGACCCCGTGCGCATGGGGTACTCAGAGAGTTACGCAGTACCCCGTGCGCACGGGGGTCAAAAGACCCCGTGCGCACGGGGTACCCAGTAACTTTTTGTTGCAAGCTTTCTGAGTACCACAGCACACACACTAGGCTCTTTAAGTGGTCGGAGTGGGAAGGATAAGAGAGTAAGGTTTGGCAATGGCATTCCCACACAACTTTCATCCACACAGACCCCTCTTAATAGTGCGGTCTTTCCTACGACTCGAAGCAAACCAAAACTAAAACCTTCGAAGCATCGAAAGACCACGCCTTTGCCCTTTTCGAAATGGGGGGGGGGGGGTCGCACATCTCCATCGTGGGCACTTAGAACCAATATCCTGAGATAAACTTTAGCAACCGATATTAGTTCAACTAACCACATTGTCATCACACCAAAATATAGTATAAGTGCCACTTGCACTTTCAATCTCCCCCTTTTTGGTGCATTGATGACAACGTGGTTAGAGCATGGCATAGAGGATAAACAGATAAAAAGCCATGGGACAAATAATGATCATGATAGCTCCCCCTATATGTGTGCCCGAAAACAAGAATGCTTCTAGTACATACATAGGAGGCTCTACCAAGATCACTATTGTCAAGTCATGAGATTAACCATAATGAACCTATAACGGTGCCTAGATCTCATGACAAAGTGTGGTGAGCAAATAATGTGAGACCCAAGATAAGCATAAAGAGATACTTGCAATAGGTTCAATGATAAAGCTAGAGTCTCACAACCATAACTGAGAGGCTCACACAACCACACAAACGGAAAGTAAATAAGAGTATCTCAAGCCAACTAAAACCAACCAACAGCGAGAAACACGAGGCTTGAGATCTCAACACACACACAACACACCCACGAACACACCACTTCTCCCCCTTTGTCACCAAGACAACAAAAAGGAGACAAATGGCGTCACCCAGACCCACTAGACAAGAGGAGCACTCGAGGCATCATCATCATCATCAAAACGCCACCCGGCCATCGGAAAAGATCGAGCAGTGGCCTCACTGTCGTTGTCCTCTGAACCTGGACCGACCTCCTCACCAGCTGCAGCCCTTGCTGCCTTCTGCTCACGGCGAACAAGCTTCTCCTTGTTGATTTCCTTGATCTGACGGCGCTGAATCGACTGGCACATCTTGATCATGTTGCTCAAGGTCTTCAACAGAGACTTCCTCTCTCCCCTGGCAAAGACGGCCTCAGAACCAACAGACTTGGCCTTACCACGAGGGATCCGTGCAGTAGAGGACATGCCCGGGGTGTAAGTAGCACGATCCTCAGGCCTAGGGTTACACCCCTTCTTGATAGGCACATAAGGAGCAGGAGCAGCTGGGGTCCAGTTGGAGTTGCGCTTGGGAATAAAGGTCTTGAAAGAGGAAATGTACTTGGCAGGACAAACGGTCTCAATCAAAGCCTATATGAATGGAGCATAGATCAAAGACTTGTTCTCTTGCACACACTGATGAAGCTCATAGTACATGAAACCCAGAACATCCACTTTCTTCTTCTGATGAAGATACACAAAGACATCTAGCATGGAGCTCCGAATGTTATGGGAATCCCCGGCCTTTGGAGTGAGGGTATACCTCAGGATATGGCGCATGGTGTCATAGAGGGGCAAGAGATCTTTGATTGACCCAGTGACAAACGACTTCTCTTGTTTGTAAGCAAAGACAATCTCATCCTTAGTGCGCTGCCCACTTTCCCTAACAATGCCAAACTCATCAGAAACAGCCTCTGCATCCATAAATGGGTAGGGAATGATCTGAGAGAACTTTGCCATAGGAGCTGAGCACCGATGCGTTCCGGACATCCAAGTGAGGGTGCGAGCAGAGTCATTGGAGAAATACAGAGTGGCAAAGAACTGCATCACTAGATCTTCATTATAGGGATGGTTGAAGGTGACAAACAGAATAAGACCCAATCTGCCAAGAGCGGAGTACACACCGGGATACAGATGATCATCGTCGCGCAAACTCTCAGTGTTGACTTGCTTGTGAGGAGCAAACTTCTTTGACTTGGTCATAAGAAGCTCATGATAGACCCTTTGCTGAAACTCGTTCTTGAAGCGGGGATCCACTCCCATACCAGTGGCAGCTGCATAAGGATGGCTCTGTCTCTCAGCCCAGAGCTCTGGCTTGGTCCACTTGGCAAGAGGCATATTCCGGAGGTCACACCTGCCCGGAATGGCTTGCTCGGGACTAGACACCTTTTCCTCTCCTCAACACGATCATCCTCTTCTTCTATCTCATCATCAACATTGGGGTTGTCATAGTAAGCATCATCTTGCGAGTCATATTCTTCCTCAGAATCATCGGAGGCCTCAACAACTGGCCGCTTTGAGGCTGCACGGCGAACACGGCCCTGACCAGACCCAGACTCCTGACCCATGCCTTCAGATGGCTGACGACGAGCAATGGTGAAGTCCTTTGATCCTCCTTTTGCGCGCTTGCGATGAAGCTCAGCCCTCTTGTCAGCGGAGTCTGAAACACACGCAAACACCCAACAACACAAAGCATGAAACACAAATGAGTACAAGTGCATGAAGGATGGCAAAGAGATAGACAGACGACAAGCAGATAGGTCCTGGATAGCCCGTGCGCACGGTACATGACCGTGGACACGGGGCCCCGTGCGCACGGGGGTCAAACACCTCGTGGACACGGGGGTCTCCCAGCGGCAGCCACTTCCAAAACAAACTTCGGGAGTGGGTGTAGCAGAGGGACCATAGGATCTATGCACTAGACATCTATCTACAAATTAGTTGAGGCCAAACAAATCTAGGAAGCAAGGAAACCCTAAGGCTAGAAAACTAGATAGGAACTCATGGAGAGAGAGCAAGGGGACAGGACCAACCGGAGGAGGACCCCATCTTGATGCAGATCCACGGAGGAAGAAGCCCGGCGAAGCCCGGAGGAGCTCCGGCGAGCGGAGGCGACGGCGGCGGCGCTGGAGGTTTCCAGGGGAGTGGAGAGGGCGAATGGGTGGGAATGAACACGAGCCCCCCACGCCCCACCTCTTCAGGGCCAGAAACCGCAGACCCCGTGCGCACGGGCTAAGTGAGCCCCGTGCGCACGGGGGTCCCGTGCGCATGGTACAGAGACCGTGGGCATGGGGGCCCCGTGCACACGGTACACAACCTATGGGCACGGGGTATTCAGGAACTTTGACATGAGTGATTTTTTGAATACAGGGCTGAGTGTAGACTCTTACCCCTTCTTCACAAAACACTCGGTCTATATTTCTGAATACGCCGCGAGGAATGTCCTATTACTACGAGAAGGGTATATGTGGAGCACTTGTACCAAACGAGAAGCGAGAAACACCCACCAAGAAAAAGAGAGAAAAAGACACAAAAACAACACACCACACATAGGAAACAAACACGGACACAACCCTCAAGAGAGGGCGGTGGCCGAGGCCACCATGTTTGAGTTTATTTGGTATGGCACCGCGAAGATATGAACCTTGGGCCCAAGACCAATACTCATCTTTGAAGCACAAGTACCACCTAAAGTGGCTAATGTGAAAGATTGCGTTTGATTTATGCACTTCTAGGATAAGATAGCTCATGAGTTGAGCTAGCTTCCCCTAGACATGTGCCTACATCTAAGCAAGATAATACATGAGTATGTGTGTATGAGCAAGGATTTCATCCCAAGTTACTAATATCCACGATATTTAGCTCATGCCTTAACTCGCGGAATCTTGCTTGTTCAAGAGGCTTGGTGAAGATGTCTGCTAGTTGATTCTCGGTGTTGACATGGAGCAACTCAATGTTTCCCTTGGCCACATGATCTCTAATGAAATGATGGCGAATCTCAATATGCTTGGTCTTGCTATGTTGAACCGGATTCTTGGCGATCTTGATGGCACTTTCATTGTCACACCAAAGAGGCACTTTGTCACATTTGACACCATAATCCATCAAAGTTTGCCTCATCCATAATAATTGAGCACAACAACTTCCGGCGGCAATGTACTCGGCTTCGGCGGTGGAGAGAGATATACAATTTTGCTTCTTTGAAGACCAACTTACCAACGACCTCCCTAAGAATTGACACGAACTGGAAATGGACTTGCGATCAACCTTGTCTCCGGCCCAATCCGAATCCAAGTAACCCATTAACTCAAATGATGATCCCTTGGGATACCAAAGGCCCAAGTTTGGGGTATGAACCAAATATCGAAGGATCCTTTTCACTGCCGAATAGTGGCTCTCCTTAGGAGCGGATTGAAATCTTGCACACATACACACACTCAACATAATATCTGGCCTAGATGCACAAAGGTAAAGCAAGGAACCGATTATAGAGCAATATACCTTTTGATCCACTTCTTTACCATTTGGATCAAGATGAAGTTGACCATTTGTGGGCATGGGTGTCTTCATTGGCTTGACATCTTGCATTTTGAATCTCTTGAGCATGTCTTGGATATAACGAGATTGATTGATGAAGGTTCCTCCTCTCAATTGCTTCACTTGAAAACCGAGAAAGAACTTCAACTCTCCCATCATGCTCATCACAAATTCCTTAGTCATAAGATTCTCAAACTCAACGTTAATAGCATGGTTAGTGGACCCAAAGATAATATCATCAACATATATTTGGCAGACAAACAACTCTCCTTTTACCCTCTTTGTAAAGAGAGTGGAATCTATTACCCCAATATGGAACCCCTTCTCGCTTAGGAATGCCGTAAGGTGATCATACCAAGCACGAGGTGCTTGTTTGAGTCCATAGAGTGCCTTATGGAGTTCATAAACGTGAGAGGGATGATCGGGGTCTTCAAAACTAGGAGGTTGCTTGACATACACCAACTCCTTAAGAGGACTATTAAGAAATGCACTCTTAACATCCATTTGATATAATTTGAAATCATGATGAGAGGCATAAGCAAGAAAGTTGCGAATGGATTCGAGACGGGCAACGGGGGCAAAAGTTTCACCAAAGTCCAAACCTTCAACTTGGGTGAAACCTTGTGCCACTAACCTTGCCTTGTTCCTTATTACTTGTCCATGTTCATCTTATTTGTTCTTGAAAATCCACTTTGTTCCAATGACATTATGAAAGTCCTTGGGTCTTTCTACAAGGGTCCACACTTTGTTGCGGGTGAAGTTGTTGAGTTCTTCATGCATGGCATCAATCCAATCCGGATCGTCAAGTGCATCTTCCACCTTAAGGGGCTCAACACAAGAGACAAACGAGTGATGTTCACAAAAGTTTGCCAAACATCTACGAGTAGTTTCCCCCTTGTTGATGCTTCCGTAAATGTTCTTGGTGAGGTGTTGAAGATGCTTTAGCTTGGCGGCCACTTTTTGCTCTTTGAGGTCAAGCTCTTCTTCACTTGGTTTTGGACTTGATGAAGAAGCTTGCCCTTGGGATTGTTTTAGCCTTGGAGACACTCTTCTCTTTGCAACCACAAGTTCTTGCTCATTAGGAAGTGATGAAGACGAAGACACTTGCGGTTGGGGTTGATCTTGATCTTGATCATGACCTTGAGCTTGATCTTGAGCCTCAATGATTGGTTCTTTATTATTTGGAAGAGTTTGCTCTTGATCTTGCTCAGGAATATGAGGGACTTGATCTTGTTCTTGGATAGGTTCATGATCTCCCGAAGCATCTTGTACAAGTGGTGTCGGTGATGACTTCCCTTGTGGAGACTCCACAAGAGGGGCTCTTACTCCTTCTTCTTCTACTTGGACATGGGGTGTTTCTTGTGGAAGAATGTGGCCTATCCCCATTATCCTTATAGCTTGTGAAGGAGCCTCATAACCTACAACACTAGGAACAATTTGCTCTGCACGGGAGCCATTATCTTCATCAAACTCCACATTTACCGTTTCCTCAATGCACCCGGTGGATTTATTGAGAACTCGGTAAGCATGAGAGTTTGATGCATATCCAACAAATATGCCCTCATAAGTTCTAGACTCAAATTTAGCTAACCGGGATTTCTTGTTTAAAATGAAACACTTACAACCGAATACCCGAAAGTATTTGACGTTAGGCTTTCTCCCGATTAGGAGCTCATACGGGGTCTTGTTCTTGAGCTTGCGAAGGTAAAGCCGGTTTGAAGCATGGCACGCGGTGTTGATGGCTTCCGCCCAAAGCTTGTATGGTGATTTGTACTCATCAAGCATGGTCCTAGCCATCTCAATCAGAGTCCGATTCTTCCTCTCCGCAACACCATTTTGTTGGGGAGTATATGGTGTGGCATATTGGTGCTTTATCCCTCCTTCACTCAAGAATTCATCCATTGTATAGTTTTTGAACTCAGTGCCATTGTCACTTCAGATTGCCTTGATCTCACAATTATGTTGACGTTGAGCTTCTTTGGCAAAGTTGATGAAGGTTTCTTGAGTTTCATCTTTAGTCTTGAGAAAGAACACCCAAGTATATCTTGTGAAGTCATCAACAATGACAAGGCAATACCTCCTCCCTCCCAGACTATCATATGTTGGAGGCCCAAATAGATCCAAATGGATGGCCTCAAGGTGGTGATGATAGTCTTCACTTTATGAGCTTTTTCATGAAGCTTTCCGGCAATGCAAGCACTACAAGGACGATCTTTGGCAAAAGACACATTGGTTAGTCCAAGAATGTGCTCCCCCTTTAAGAGAGCTTGTAAATTTCTCATGCCCACGTGGGCTAGCCTACGGTGCCATAGCCACCCCACGTCAGCCTTGGCCATTAGGCATGTTGCAAGATGAGTTTTCTCTTTTGAGAAATCAACCACGTAAAGGTTGTCTTCAACATGCCCAACAAAGACCACTTTGAGATTGCTTCTCTTCAAGACGGTCACATGGAATCCACCAAAATGTGAATCATATCCGGCATGAGTCAATTGAATAGTTGAAAGTAAATTGTAGTGAAGGGATTGGACAAGCATGACATTTGAAAGTGACGAATCATTAGAGATTACCACCTTGCCCAAACCCAATACCTTTCCCTTGCTATTGTCACCAAAGGACATGTTCGAAGAGGCCTTGAGTGAATCAACGAACTCCACAAGCATCTCCCTTTCTCCGGTCATATGATTGGTGCATCCACTGTCGATCACCCATTGAGTTCCACCGGAGACATAGTCCTACAATAATCAAGCTTTGGTTATAGGTACCCATTTTGCAATGGGTCCTGGTGAGTTAGCAACAAGGGTCTTGGGAACCCAAATAGTCCAAGCATAATCATCATAGTTAGTTCCAATTTTTTTTGCAAAGGTATAGCCATCATCTCCTCTCATGAGAACATATGATGGATTGTTCTTGCCGGCAAAATTCTTGGGAATGGCCTTGTCCCTAATGACCTTGCCATTCCCAACACCCTTCATTTCCTTCTCCTTCTCCTTGTGCCCTTCTTGCACAAACACTACCTTTTGGGGAGGGGAAGGAGTCGGACCGATCTTCTTCTTGTTGTTGTTGTTGTTGTTGTTGTTGTTGTTGTTCTTCTTCTTCTTCTTCTTCTTACCACTCTTAGATGCGGGATTAAACCCAACTCCCTCCTTGGCAACACACTCCTTTTGGTTGCTCAAGAGGTCGTTTAGGTTTTTCTCCCCTTGGATGCATGATACAAGCCCTTTCTCAATTTGGGCTTTCAACTTCTTATTCTCCTCTTGAAGGGAGGTGCAATCATGAACAAAGTTAGCCGTACAAGCATCATCATTTAAATCTATATGAGGTAAGGAAGTGAGAGCTTTAATGGTTGTAGCTTTTAGTTGGGCATAAGACTCGGTGAGGGCAATGAGGTCACCTTTGACAACCTTGGAACTAATCACAAGGAACTCATGCTCCTCAACAAGTCTTGTATGGTCAACTAGAAGCTTTTCAACTCTAACATTAAGAGCATCTTTGTTCTCAAGAGCAAGTTGCCAAGCATCGTTGGTTTTAACAAAGTCAACTTGATGAGCAGATAAGGCTTCCTCAAGTGATGCTCTCATGACACTCTCTTCATTAAGTTCGTGCTCGAGGAGATCAACTCTCTCTTTTTCCTCTATAAGGAGGTTTTCAACGTTCTCAATAAAGTCATCGCATTCGGCAAGTGACTTAAGGAGATCTCCAAAATGAGCACGAGCTTCACCATGAAGAGTTTTCATGAAAGCCATTAAGGATTCCTCATCATTATCCACCCCCTCCTCACACTCATCCTCCACTATCTCACATGAGACATTGGGAGTGTAGTTGTCGGGTTTCTTGGATTTGGACTTAGTTTTTACCTCTTTGGCCATGAGGCACCGATGAGTGAACGGCTTGTCCTCATTTGGAGAGTCGAAGAGGCCGGTGGTGGAGGAGGAGGTAGTGGCATGCATGGCAAAGGCGGCCGTGCCCACTTGATCATCATCACCGTCATCTTCATCTCCAGACATGTATTCTTCATGAACAAGAGCCTTGTCATCCTTCCTCTTTGCAAACTTGGTGAACTTCTTCTTCTTAAGCACAAGCTTCTCAGACTTGTCTTCACGTCTCTCATACGGACAATCATGAACAAAGTGTCTTGGGCTATCACAATTGTAGCATTTCCTTCGTCCAAAGGATCTTCCTTGAAGATTTTTTCCTTTGTTTGCCATGCTCCCGGATTACTTCTTGACTAAGAGAGCCAAGTCTTCTGCAAAATCATTTACCGGGCACGAGGTGTCATTGTCCTCCACACATATCTCTTCACTCACTTCTTCCTCCCTTGAGGGTTGGATTATCACTTTCTTGGCCTTCAAAGCAAGATTGGAGTTCTTGGTTGCTTGAGCTATTGCAAATGTTTTCTTGGACTTGGTTTCCAAAAGAGCATGGGTAGAGAAAGTGGAAACAACTTGAGCCGCGGTCAACTTGTGATAGTCCGGACGTTGATGAACCATCATGACCATGGTATGTTCCGTGAGAACCATAGCATCTATGAACTTGTCCTTGATAAAATCATCATTTGCCCAAGTGCACCCAAAGGTTCTCAAGTTGAGCACAAGGGACTTCAACCTTTGGTAAACCTCTTCTGCGGACTCACCCTCATTCCTCACAAAGAGATTGACTTCTTGCTTGAGCAAAGCCAACCGAGATCTTCGAATTTCTTCATCTCCTTCAAGAGCCTCCACAAGGCAATCCCAAATTTCCTTTGCGGTTTTGAGAAGAGCAATGGAGTCACTATAGTCTTCAGTCACAGCGGTGCGAAGCATGTTGTGTGCAGTTGCATTGAGTTGGTCATCAACCGCTTCCCTTGGAGTGAGATTCATTGGGTCCCTGGGGTTGAATCCATTGACCACAATCCACCACAATTGAGTTGAAGCACTGCGCATGTGAGACTCCATATCTAGCTTCCACTTAGCAAACACATTAGCTTTCAAAGGGGGCGGAGGCCCAACAGGATTAATGCGAGGATGTTGCAAGGGTTGAGGAGAGTAAAAGGGTTCCACGGCATTGTACTTGGGAACTTGAGTACGAGCCGGAGAAGCAAGAGGTTCCCTCGAGTCATCCGCATCATGAACATCATTTGGATCAAACGAGTTTGATGCGGATGTCAATGGCTTTAAGCGAGCATCAATTTCCTCCTTGACCGATGACCGAACCTCTTTCAACATAGAGGCTTTGAGGTCCGCAAACATTGAAAGAATATCGGCCGCGGTCAAAGGGACACTCGGGTTAGGAGGAGCGGCGGGAGCAATGACAGGGTCACCAAGTGCCTTGGTCGTGGCGGGGGGTTGGTTTTGACCATCCCCCGCAACGGGTGCGCCACCTCCCTCATTCCCTAGATCGACCATATCCTCTAAGGTTGTAAAACCTTATATTAGAGCACGAGGCTCTGATACCAATTGAAAGGATCGATACGGTCGACTAGAGGGGGGGTGAATAGGAGACTACAAATTTTAATCTTTCTTGTCGTTTTTAAGGCTTAGCGGATAAAAGAGTTCACTAGATATGCAACTAGGTGAAAGCAACCTATATGACAAGCAAGCTCCAAGATAAATATGCTAGGCAACAAACTAAGTAGCAAGCCAACAAGCATACAACAACAAAGTAAGGTGCGGGAATGGATTAACCACAAGTGAGACGAGGACGCGGATTTTAACCAGAAGTTCACTCTTCCTTGGGGAAGAGCTACTCTCCGTTTGGAGCGGTGCCGGAGCCAAAGCTTGAGGAACGCCACCAAAGGCTCACCGTATTCTCCTTTGAGTCACCCCCAACGGATGAGCCTCGAAACACTCGGGGTTGGTCTTGAAGGCGACCACCACACCTTTACAAACTTCTCCAGAGCACACCACAAGCAAGGAAGCTTCCGGAGGAACCTCTAGCCGCCTAGGAGCCCAAGCTCCAAGAGTAACAAGTCAATGGGGAAGAAATGTTGAGGGGAACGCGATTTGGTTTGGTTAAGTTGTAGATCGGGTCTTGCTCTCCCAATCCCCAAAGTTTCAACAAGTTTGGGTGGAGGGATTGAGAGTATTGAGCAAAATGGGGTGTAGCAATGGTGGAGCTCAACAAGACATTAGGGTTAGGGGTTGGAGGTGGAAGAAGGGCATATATATAGTGTTCTTGGCCGGTGGGGATTTCTGCCCGTTGGACCCCGTGCGCACGGGCTAAGTCAGCCCCGTGCGCACGGGGTACTCAGAGACTTTCACACCACCCCGTGCGCACGGGGGTCAAAAGACCCCATGCGCACGGGGTACTCAGAGAGTTTACATGGTACCCCGTGTGCACGGGGGTCAAAAAACCCCGTGCGCACGGGGTACTCAGAGACTTATGCAGTACCCCGTGCACATGGGGGTCAAAAGACCCCGTGCGCATGGGGTACCCAGTAACTTTCTGTTGCAAGCTTTCTGAGTACCACATCACACACACTAGGTTCTTTAAGTGGTCGGAGTGGGAAGGATAAGAGAGTAAGGTTTGGCAATGGCATTCCCACACGACTTTCATCCACACAGACCCCTCTTAATAGTGCAGTCTTTCCTACGACTCGAAGCAAACCAAAACTAAAACCTTCGAAGCGTCGAAAGACCACGCCTTTGCCCTTTTCGAAATGGGGGGGTCGCACATCTCCATCGTGGGCACTTAGAACCAATATCCTGAGATAAACTTTAGCAACCGATATTAGTTCAACTAACCACATTGTCATCACACCAAAATATAGTATAAGTGCCACTTGCACTTTCATAAGTGCTGCTACGCCCACCCTCTCGAGCTCCTCTCAACTGCAGGCTTTTGGGCCTAATCTGTCACTCCTTGCCTGTGGGCCTATTGGGCCTGCTGCGGGCCTGAATCCTGGCCCATGGTTGGGTTTCTAGTCGTATTCAGGCTGTGGTGGCCCAGTAGGTGGCATTTTTTCTAAAAAAAATCCAGTTTTTTGTTTATTTTATTTTATTTCTACTTACAGCAAAATACTTACTGTTTTTCAGTGATTCTTTTTTGCTTTTAGATAATAAAATTTAAAAACTTTCTGTTAGTGCCATTAGTTTTCCAATTTGAATAGTTTAAATTTGAATTTTTTGAAATTTGTGTGAATCACTAGTTTGTGAATAACTTTCCTATACAAATAGATTTTTTAGTGATTGTTTTTCCTGCTATTTAATATTACTGTTTTATCATTATATTCGATTTGGTAATGTTTAGGTTATTTGAAATGTCTGTTTTAATCAAAAACAGATTTTGTTATTTTAGTTTGCTATTAAAGTTTCAAACAAAAATATTCTTTATGAAAATTCTTTTTGCTATTAATGTTTTGAACAAAAAATACTTTGATAATTTTAGTTGCATAAATTTTATATAATTTTAGTTTCAAAAATACTAGAGGTTTATAAAAGCTTTTTAGTTGATTCCTTTTGCTATTAGAGTTTCATTAAGGTTTTCTAGTTCATTCTTTTTTCTATTAGAGTTTCATTAAAGTTTTCTAGTTCATTATTTTTGCTATTAGAGTTTCATAAAAGTTTTCTAGTTCATTCTATTTGCTATTAGTTCATACTTTGAGCTAAATGACTCTGAAATTGGAAAGCACTTCAAATGAACTCTGAAGAGGTTGAAAGTTGGTATGGTATCATCATTTCACCCACATAGCATGTGCTAAAAAGTTGAGACGGTTACGGTAAAAACTGGATGCACTTCGTGTACAAAATGGACAATCTCTCGAAGTATCAATGTTTTGGACGAAAACTCATCTGTTACAAAGGGATTTCATTTTTTTGAACTTATTTGAACTCCAGACTTTTTTTGTGTTCAAAATGCACCATTCAAAGCCACATCATCAATTTTCAACCCTTCTGACTTCATTTGTTATTTTTCATGCATTTACTGATTCTTTTGAGCTATATGACCCTGAAATTGAAAAGCACTACAAATGAACTCTCAAAAGGTTGAAAGTTGGCATGGTATCATCATTTCACCCACATAGCATGTGCTAAAAAGTTGAGAGGGTTACGGCAAAAACTGGTTGCACTTCATGTACAAAACGGACAATCTCTTTTGAAGTATCAAGGTTTCATACGGAAACTCGTCTATTACAAAAGGCATTTCATTTCTTCACATGTAACTACAGTGATATTCTAGATCGAAGGCATCATCATAATAGTTGTGGAGAGAAAGTCTTCACTTTTTCTTCGCTTGTGTCCTTTGCTTATTGCGCCGTAACCATGGATAATCTTCATCGTTTAACAGGGTGCTTGGGTCAGCCTTGACTTTGAAGGGAGGAATTTCATGAAACTTTTCATAAACTTCAGACATGTTTGTCTTGCCCTCCAATCCCACGATATCTCTTTTTCTTGAAAGAACTATGTGGCACTTTGGCTCATCGTATGATGTATTCGCTTCCTTATCTTTTCCTTTTCCCGGTTTGGTAGACATGTCCTTCACATAGAAAACCTGCGCCACATCATTGGCTAGGACGGATGGTTCGTCTGTGTACCCAAGATTGTTCAGATCCACTATTGTCATTCCGTACTGTGGGTCTACTTGTACCCCGCCTCCTGACAGATTGACCCATTTGCACTGAAACAAAGGGACCTTAAAATCATGTCCGTAGTCCATATGTCCACTATGTAACCATAATATGTGTCCTTTCCCCTCTTGGTTGCTGCATCAAAGCGGACACCGCTGTTTTGGTTGGTGGTGTTTTGATCTTGGGCGATTATGTAAAATGTATTCCCATTTATCTCGTACCCTTTGTAAGTCAATAAAGTCGAAGATGGTCCCCTGGCCAACGAGTACAACTCATCAAAAACAGTGTTGTCACCCCTAAGACGTGTTTGCAACCAACTGCCGAAAGTCATGATGTGTTCACATGTAATCCAGTCGTCACACTGCTTCGGGTGTTTGGAGCGCAGAATGTTCTTGTGTTCATCGACATACGGGGTCACCAAGGTAGAGTTCAGTAGAACTGTGTAGTGTGCTTGAGACCAAGAATGCCCGTCCCCACATATTATTGAGTCCCCTCCTAGCATGCCTTTTCCATTCAGTCTCCCCTCATACCGCGATTGAGGGAGACCAATCTTCTTAAGGTCAGGAATGAAGTCAACACAAAACCCAATGACATTCTCTGTTTGATGGCCCATGGAGATGCTTCCTTCTGGCCTAGCGCGGTTACAGACATATTTCTTTAGGACTCCCATGAACCTCTCAAAGGGGAACATATTGTGTAGAAATACAGGGCCCAGAACGGCAATCTCATCGACTAGATGAACTAGGACGTGCGTCATGATATTGAAGAAGGATGGTGGGAACACCAGCTCGAAACTGACAAGACATTGCGCCACATCACTCCTTAACCTTGGTAGGATTTCTGGATCGATCACCTTCTGAGAGATTGCATTGAGGAATGAACATAGCTTCACAATGGCTAATCGAACGTTTTTCGGTAGAAGCCCCCTCAATGCAACCGGAAGCAGTTGCGTCATAATCCCGTGACAGTCATGAGACTTTAGGTTCTGGAACTTTTTCTCTGGCATATTTAGTATTCCCTTTATATTCGACGAGAAGCCAGACGGGACCTTCATACTGAGCAAGCATTCAAAGAAGATTTCCTTCTCTTCTTTGGTAAGAGCGTAGCTGGCAGGACCTTCATACTGCTTTGGAGGCATGCCGTCTTTTTCGTGCACACGTTGCTGGTCCTCCCGTGCCTCCGGTGTATCTTTTGTCTTCCCGTACACGCCCAAGAAGCCTAGTAGGTTCACACAAAGATTCTTCGTCACGTGCATCACGTCGATTGAAGAGCGGACATCTAGGTCTTTCTAGTAGGGTAGGTCCCAAAATATAGATTTCTTCTTCCACATGGGTGCGCGTCCCTCAGCGTCATTCGGAACAAATAGTCCGGCGGGACCCTTTCCAAAGATTACTTGTAAATCATTGACCATAGCAAGTATGTGATCACCGATACGGATGGCGGGCTTCTTTCGGTGATCTGCCTCGCCTTTGAAATGCTTGCCTTTCTTTCGACATAGATGGTTTGTCGGAAGAAATTGACGATACCCCAGGTACACATTCTTCCTGCATTTGTCCAGGTATATACTTTCGGTGTCATCTAAACAGTGCGTGCATGCCTGAAAGGTTAATGAGAGCAGTCCAATCATTGATGGTTACAAACAGCAACGCATGCAGGTCAAATTCCTGATATTTGTGCTCATCCACACACGTACACCGTTTCCATTCCATAGCTGTAGAAGTTCTTCAACTAATGGCCTTAGGTACACATCAACGTCGTTGCCGGGTTGCTTAGAGCCTTGGATGAGAACTTGCATCATAGTGAACTTCCGCTTCATGCACAGCCAAGGAGGAAGGTTATAGATACATAGAGTCACGGGCCATGTGCTGTCATTGCTCCTCTGCTCCCCAAAAGGATTAATGCCATCCGCGCTTAAACCAAACCGTACGTTCCTTGCGTCACCTGCAAAGTCCTCCCAGTACTTTCTCTCGATTTTTCTCCACTGTGACCCGTTAGCGGGTGCTCTCAACTTCCCGTCTTTCTTACGGACCTCTCTGTGCCATCGCATCAACTTGGCATGCTCTTTGTTTCTGAACAGACGTTTCAACCGTGGTATTATAGGAGCATACCACATCACCTTGGCAGGAACCCTCTTCCTGGGGCGCTCGCCATCAACATCACCAGGGTCATCTCGTCTGATCTTATACCGCAATGCACCGCATATCGGGCATGCGTTCAAATCTTCATACGCACCGCGGTAGAGGATGCAGTCATTAGGGCATGCATGTATCTTCTGCACCTCCAATCCTAGAGGGCATACAACCTTGTTTGCTGCGTACATACTGTCGGGCAATTCGTTATCCTTTGGAAGCTTCTTCTTCAATATTTTCAGTAGCTTCTCAAATCCTTTGTCAGGTACACCATTCTCTGTCTTCCACTGCAGCAATTCTAGTACGGTACCGAGCTTTGTGTTGCCATCTTCGCAATTTGGGTACAACCCTTTTTATGATCCTCTAACATGCGATCGAACTTCAGCTTCTCCTTTTTCACTTTCGCACTGTCTCTTTGCATCAACAATGACCCGGCGAAGATCATCATCGGGCACATCGTCTGGTTCCACTTGATCTTCAGCTTCCCCCTTGCAGCATCACCATATTCAGGGGGCACATAGTTGTCATCATCCTCTTCTTCTTCGCTGTCTTCCATCATAATCCCTCTTTCTCCATGCTTGGTCCAAACATTATAGTGTGGCATGAAACCCTTATAAAGCAGGTGGGTGTGAAGGGTTTTCGAGTTAGAGTAAGACCTCGTATTCCCACAGCTAGGGCATGAACAACACATAAAACCATTCTGCTTGTTTGCCTCAGGCACAACGAGAAAATTATGCACGCTCTCAATGTACTCAGAGGTGCGTCTGTTACCGTACATCCATTGCAGGTTCATCTGCGTGCATTATATATAATTAAGTGTGTCAAAAACCATTATAGAATATCATGAATAGATAAGTGACCAAATTAATAGAAGTTCATCATCACATTAAAACCAAAGTACATACATAGTTCTCATTGAACAACATATAGCTCTCCAGAGCATCTAATTAAACCATACATTGAAACTATGTAAAACATTTCAATGCAACAACAAATGCGATCATAATCGCAACTAAGGTAACAATTGATCCAACGACATAATGATACCAAGCCTCGGTATGAATGGCATATTTTCTAATCTTTCTAATCTTCAAGCGCATTGCATCCATCTTGATCTTGTGATCATCGACGACATCCGCAACATGCAACTCCAATATCATCTTCTCCTCCTCAATTTTTTTCAATTTTTCCTTCAAGTAATTGTTTTCTTCTTCAACTAAATTTAACCTCTTGACAATAGGGTCGGTTGGAATTTCCGGTTCACATACCTCCTAGATAAAAAAATCTATGTCACGTTGCTCGGCATAATTGCCATAAACACTAAATGAACCAAATAGTTATAAAATATAATATATACCACATCCGAATCATAGATAGGACGAGGGCCGACGGAGGCGGATACCAAAACCATCGCACTATATAATAACAAACAATAATAAAAGTAAGAAAATTACACAAGTATCTATCTAAATCATACAAGTAAGAACTTTTTTCTTTTAGAAAGAAGATAAGATTAAGAGGCTCACCACGGTGGTGCCGACGACGAGATCGACGCGGGCGATCGACGGCGGTGAGGACGGGGACGGGACAGGCCGGACCGCCAAACCTAGACAAATCTCAAGGAAAATGGAGCCTGGAAAAGGAGCTTCGAGAGGAGAAACCTTAAGTGTGGCTCGGGCATTTCATCGAACACCTCATGTGCATGGGAGGTGAGCTAGAGCACCACAAAGGTCTCCCATGGCCGGCCGAAAAACAGAGCACTCTCCACTGCTCTGCTCGCGGACGAGGGGGTATATATAGGCATCTCATTGGTCCTGGTTTATGGCTGGAACCGGACTAAAGGACCCCCTTTGGTCCCGGTTCCAGCCACAAACCGAGACCAATGGTTGTGGGCTAGGAGCGAGGCTCATTGGTCTGTTTTCTACTAGTGGCATGCTATTTTCCGCAACTGGAGAACCAAACCGACAGAAAGCGCATATGACCAAGACAAATCTCCCGCAGTTGAGATGGAGCAATATTGCAACAGCACCGCACAGATGCTATTAAAGAACATAAACAGCACCGCTGTTCGATCCACTCACACCAAATCCATCAACAGCGTACTCAAACGTTCTTAGAGCATCTCCAACAGAATTTCTTTCTCCACTATTTTTCATGAATTAGGAGAGTTGAGAAGAAAAATATGCTCTAACAGACTCCCTTTCCCCAATAAATTACCGGAAAGACTAAAAATATGATGTCAGATTTTTAGACATGGCAAATCAAATACAATATTTTTTATGGCAATTTATATGGCGTAAGGATGGCAAATTTAGTTTGCAAGCACGACAATATTTCTGGCAAAAAATGAACTGAGGTTGTGGATATGCACAGAAACCCTGTCGCTGCTTGATTTGTTGATTTATTCCCCACAAGTTCATTCATATCCTTGGGAATGATTTCCAAAATGATTTTGAAACTGACAGCAGAAGTGGTGGCAGCAAAAGGGGGAAAAGAGCAACTCTTTTAACTAATTATCTGTGAATTAGATGAGTGTTAGACAAAAAACTACTCCCTTCGATTTCTAAATATAAGTCTTTTTAGATATTCTAATTTGGACTACCTATGAAGCAAAAATGAATGAATCAACATTCTAAAATATGTTTATATACATCTACATGTAGTCCATATAGAAATCTCTAAAAAGACTTGTATTTAGACTAACCACAATGCATAGTAACATACACTAGTAACATACACATATCCCTACACTATGTTCAAATACGAATCCAGCGATATAATTTTGTGTCAAATTTTGACCATAGATTGAACTCACAAAATGTTCATGCATGTCATAAAAAAATATCATTGAAAACTATGTTCAAATACGAATCCAGCGATATAATTTTTGTTGACATGCATTAACATTTTGTTAGTTAAATCTTTGGTCAAAATTTGGCACAAACTACAAAGGGGACCTATAAACCAGGACGGAGGTAGTAGTGGGTAGTAACATACTCCCTCTTTTCCGGTTTATAGGGCTTATCTCAAAATTTTAGTTTTTTCCATTTTATAAGGCTTAATTTGGTTGTTCCCCATCACATATTCAGATTTTAAGGTGCATTAAATCATTGCATGCAAGTATTAAGAGAAAATTAACCAATACATGTACTTTATGCACGCATGTATTGCAATTAATGCATTGATAAACATAACCTTTTGAGAAAAACAAGAGCATTAATTGGGTGCTTTTTCAAACTACAAAAAGTATTTCACCACTCATCATCTACCTTGGTTGGTGAGATTTTTTAATTGAGCCCTATAAACCGGAAAGGAAGGAGTAAGAGCATGGTTAATAGTATAGCCAACTACCAGCTATATGGAGTTGCCATGTCACATATAGTCGACCTAATAGCCAACACGTATAGTAGCAAGTTACTAAGAAATAGTACTTTATTAATACATGGCCCACCTTACATCCTTACATTGTTTCTTGGAGCCTGTGCTACAGCCGGCTATTAATCTGCAGCCCGCTTCTCTTCTCTCTCCTATTCTCTCTCATCTAACTCAGCAAAAATATAATAGTTTAATCCTTACAGCCTGCTGACTGTACCTTATTATACTTGCTCTAAGTGCGGTGTCATGCAAAGCTTCATTTATTAGGTTATAGACTCATAATGCATTGGGACATGTGATGTTACGGTAACTAGCTAAGTTACTCAAACTACCTCTCTCCTCATTAACTCATTGTCACATAAGCAAATTTGCTTAATTGGACTTGATGTTACTGCTGAAATTGCTTCCACTATGGCTAGTCTTAAAAACAGAGGGAGTACCACATTACAGGCATGCGTCCCAGAGAACTACCACATTTTTAAAAAAATGACCAAAAACTAGCAAAAATTTGTACTTTTGTGACAAAAAGTTGGAGCCGGACGCGCATTCATTGTTAGTTCAGCTCGACACGCGCATTCATTGCTGGTTCGAGGCTCAAGGCTCAAGGACAGGAGCAGCCGGGATATCCAGGGCAGGGCCCAGCGCTCATCCACTCGGCGCATGCGTGCGTACTGCATGCATGCAGGGAAAGTGGCAGGCAGACAGCCCGCGGATTTGCTAGTCCTCGATAGAAACGAAATCGATCCTGCCGGATGATGAGTTTGCCCGGCCCCGTTGATCGAACCTCTGAATATCAGAGACCAGACACACACGACACGGACGCACGTCGCATGTCGCCGGACCCCTCCATCTCCATGCTCGCCGCACCACCCCCGCGCTCTTCTCGTACCAAAATAAATCTGTCTTAATTGGACAAGTTGGCCCACACTGAACGCGTGACGGTCCCTTATTGGCCCTGCACAATATTTCCTGCACGGATCCCTGCAGGTGAGCCGGGTGCAGGCTGGGCCAGATCAACAGGGCCAACACCGGCGTCCCCTACCTCAACTTCTTCTTCATCCGGGTCCTCTGCCTCGGCGCCGGTAAGACCTATATATAGCCACGGTGTGTCGTTCGGTGGCGGTGAATGGTGGGCGAGGTGAAAACCTGTTCTATCTTCGGACGGGCCGGCGGCGGTGAAGCTCGTTTTCTTCTTGAAGGCGTCGTCGCGGCTCTCATTGCCCGTCGTGTTGCTCCAGGGGAAACTCTAATCCTCGGACCGGGCGGTGGCGGCGCTCCGGTGTCATCTTCTTCCTGAAGGGGCCGCCTTGGAGCCCACGGTTCGTCATTTGCGGCTTCACCTCTTGGCGTAGTGCTAGGTGTTGAGCGTACGTTGTACACTGCATATGTATAGGACTAGGGTCTGTATTTATACCGGTGTATCTCTCTCTCCCCCCGTATATTTGTATATCTTGGGAGACAAGTAGAGGCCGGTCCACCCTGTACCTATATATGTGCACCATGCACACGATCAATGATTATCGATTCGTGCAATCTCATTCTTCCTAACTAACATGGTATCAGTTTAGCACGCCGATCCCTTTCCCACCTTCCGCACTAGCCGCCGCCACGCCCTACAGCAGCCGCCGCCGCCTCCCTTGCGCCGCCACCGCCGCTGCCGCGCCCTCCCCTTCCCTCTGTAACGCCCGGATAATCATGCTACAGTAATCTCACGTTAATGATGGCACGTCACCTCTGTCACTGTAATTAATCTCGGGATAATTCGAAACCGTTTCAAAAGTTAAATTCAATTTAATGTCAATAATAAAAGTTTTCAAAAATTTAAACAAAAATGTTCGGTGGGTGCCAGATATTGCACTGATAATTATTGTGGAGAAAACACATTTTTATAAAATGCCTAAATACTTTTAAATGAATTAAAACAGAAAAGAAAATAAATAAAAAAAGAAAGAAAGGAGGAGAAGCCCCCCCACTGGACCCCTTGGCCCAACTGGGCCACGACCCAGCCAGGCCGGCCCATGCCCATGGCCTACTTAGGCCTCTACCCCCCCGAAACCCTAGCCGCACCCCACACCCCCACGATCCCCTCTCTCCCTCGTCTCTCACTCGATCTGGATCGGGGGGCAGCGACCCCGACCCCGATCCCGCGTCGCCGCCCGGATCGCCGTTGCCACCGTAGCTCCCCGCCGGCCAGCATCCTCTACGCCGCCGTCCCCGCCATCCCCCTCGACCACCGCTGCCACGAGCCCTACACCCCCCCCGTGAGCGCTCCCCTCTCCTCTCCCCCTGCCCCGGCTCGGCCGCTCCGCGCGCTCCTCAGTTGCGCCCCGCCGCGGCCAGCGCCCCCCCCCTCGCCGCGGCCTCGACTGGCCGCGTCCAGTTCGGGCGCCCCGGCGCCCGTCGCCCGCGCCCGGCGACGCCCGCGGCCGCCCCTGCTTCGCCTCCGCCGCTCCGCGACCGGCTTCCCCGGGGCTCGGCCTCTGCCCCGCGGTGCCGCGCCCCGCACCTGGCCGTGCCCGCAGTCGCCTGGGTCGCCGCCGTCCTGCGCCCCGCCGGGGACCGCCCTCGCCCCGCGGCCATCCCCTGTGCCCGGGCGGGCCTCGCCCCGTCACCGCCCGCATGGGCCACCGCGGCGCCTCCCGCCTTCGGCCGCCGTAGGCCCCGCCCCGCCGCACCTTGCTCGCCGGCGGCGCGCCTTGGCCGCGGCCACGCCTCGGGCGTGTGCTCGCGAGCCCTGGCGGGTTCGTCCCGCGCCCGCGCCCGTAACCCGCACCCGCATCGCCCCCTCTGGGCCACTGCCAAACGGGGCCCGCGCCCCCCCCCCCACACAGAACGTTTACAAAAAAAAATTATAAAATAAAAATAATAAATAAAATAATAAAATTAATAAATTAATTAATAAAAATTAATGAATAAATAAATAAAGAAAATAAAAATAAAAATAATTTTAATTAATTAATTAATTAACTAAATTAATTAATCCTGTATAAATTAATCTAATTAGATAATTAATTTAATTAAACAGTAATTTTTTAGCTAAACCCTAATTAACCTAAACAAAGAATGACAGGCGGGTCCCACTGGACCCACATGTCAGTTTGACTTAGTCAACCCCTGTTGACTGCTGATGTCAGCATGACATCATGCTGATGTCATAAATCCAGATTTCGAATTAAATTAAATAAATAATTAAATTCTAGAAATTAATAAAATCTTTAGAAAATCATATCTTTTAATCCGTAACTCGGATTAAAATATTTTCAACATGAAAGTTGCTCAGAACGACGAGACGAATCCGAATACACAGTCCGTTCGTCCACCACACCTCCCTAACCTATTGAACTAGCAACTTTCCCCCTCTGGTCCGTCTGTCCGAAAACGCGAAACATCGGAAATACTTCCCGGATGTTCCCCCCTTCGCCGGTACCACCTACTGTCGCGTTAGGACACACCTAGCACCGCTCATTGTCATGTCACGCATCGTCATGCTTATGTTTGCATTGTATTTACTGTTTCTTCCCCCTCTTCTCTCCGGTAGACTACGAGACCGACACTGCTGCTGCCCAGTTCGACTACGGAGTCGACGACCCCTCCTACTTGCCAGAGCAACCAGGCAAGCCCCCCTTGATCACCAGATATCGCCTATTCTTCTCTATACTGCTTGCATTAGAGTAGTGTAGCATGTTACTGCTTTTCGATATCCTATCCTGATGCATAGCCTATCCTTGCTACTACTGTTGTTACCTGTACCTGCAATCCTACATGCTTAGTATAGGATGCTAGTTTTCCATCAGTGGCCCTACATTCTTGTCCGTCTGCTGTGCTATACTATCGGGCCGTGATCACCTGGGCGGTGATCACGGGTATATACTTATATACTATATACATGACACATGTGATGACTAAAGTCGGGTCGGCTTGTAGGAGTACCCGCGAGTGGATCTTTGTGGCGGAGCGACAGGGCAGGTTGAGACCGCCTAGGTGAGAGGTGGGCCTGGCCCTGGTCGGCGTTCGCGGTTACTTAACACGCTTAACGAGATCTTGGTATTTGATCTGAGTCTGGCCATTTGGTCTATACGCACTAACCATCTACGTGGGAGTAGTTATGGGTATCCCGACGTCGTGGTATCAGCCGAAGCTCTTTTGACGTCAGCAACTGAGTGGCGCGCGCCGCATTGGACCGTAAGCTCGCGCTTGTATTAAGGGAGCTAGGTCTGCTTCCGGCCGCGTACGCAACGTGCTGGTGTGCATAGGGCGATGGGCCCAGACCCCTGCGCGCATAGGTTTAGACCGGCGTGCTGACCTCTCTGTTGAGCCTAGGTGGGGCTGCGACGTGTTGATCTTACGAGGCCGGGCATGACCCAGAAAAGTGTGTCCGGCCAAATGGGATCGAGCGTGTTGGGTTATGTGGTGCACCCCTGCAGGGAAGTTTATCTATTCGAATAGCCGTGTCCCTCGGTAAAAGGACGACCCGGAGTTGTACCTTGACCTTATGACAACTAGAACTGGATACTGAATAAAATTCACCCTTCCAAGTGCCAGATACAACCCGGTGATCGCTCTCTAACAGGGCGACGAGGAGGGGATCGCCGGGTAGGATTATACTATGCGATGCTACTTGGAGGACTTCAATCTACTCTCTTCTACATGCTGCAAGATGGAGATGACCAGAAGCGTAGTCTTCGACATGACTAGCTTTCCCCCTTTTATTCTGGCATTCTGCAGTTCAGTCCACTGATATGCCCCTTTACACATATACCCATGCATATGTAGTGTAGCTCCTTGCTTGCGAGTACTTTGGATGAGTACTCACGGTTGCTTCTCTCCCTCTTTTCCCCTTTTCCTTTCTATCTGGTTGTCGCAACCAGATGCTGGAGTCCAGGAGCCAGACGCCACCGTCGACGACGACTCCTACGACACTGGAGGTGCCTACTACTACGTGCAGGCTGCTGACGACGACCAGGAGTAGTTAGGAGGATCCCAGGCAGGAGGCCTGCGCCTCGTTCGATCTGTATCCCAGTTTGTGCTAGCCTTCTTAAGGCAAACTTGTTTAACTTATGTCTGTACTCAGATATTGTGGCTTCCGCTGACTCGTCTGTGATCGAGCACTTGTATTCGAGCCCTCGAGGCCCCTGACTTGTATTATGATGCTTGTATGACTTATTTATGTTTTAGAGTTGTGTTGTGATATCTTCCCGTGAGTCCCTGATCTTGATCGTACACATTTGCGTGCATGATTAGTGTACGGTCAAATCGGGGGCGTCACACCCTCGCAGCCGCCGCTTTCCCCTCTGCCGTCGCTGCCCTCCTCCCCAAGTTGCCGCCGCACCCCCCAAACCCTAACCCTACACCGCGCCGCCGCCACTCTCCCCCTCCCACCCGAGCCGCCGCACCCCTCCCCTTGCCGCCGCTCCCATGGCGTCCCCTCAATCCAGCAACTCCAATCCGTTCGCCGGACTCGTACCCGACGCCACCGCCGTCCGTTATCTCGACATCCACACCCGTGTTCCCATCAAGCTTGATCAGTCCACCTCCTCGTACTACGCATGGAAGACCTACTTCAACCTCGTCTTCCGCGAGTACCACCTCCTCGAGCACGTCGACGGGACCGTGGATGGCGATCTCATGGTGGATGATCCGGACTGGGCGGCCATTGAGGCCTCTCTCATCCGGTGGTTCTACCTCACCGTCTCCCCGGACATCTTTCACACGGTCGTCTCGGAGGATGACGACGCGTGTGCCGTATGGACCAAGATCAACAACCTCTTCACCGACAACAAGCTTCAACGTCTTGTGTTTTTGCAGCAGGAATTTTTCGGGTGCCACCAAGATGATTCCTCCATCGATGACTAGTGCATGCGTCTCAAGCGCCTCGCCGATGAGCTCCGTGATATCGGCGCCAAGGTGTCGGACGCGCTCATGCTTAGCACCCTCACCGCCGGCCTCAATGAGGACTTCGGCAACGTGGCTTCGAACCTCTCCCTGCTGCCGAACCCGACTTTCCAGTCCGTCACAGCGTACTTACGCTTGGAGGAACAGCGGATGAAGAAGGTCAAGGCCCGCGTCCACCACACCGTCCTCGCCGCCGGGACATCTCGCGGGCAGCCGCCGCCCGCCCCGCCCCAACCGCGTCCGCCGGCGCCATCGGGGTACTACCCCCTCCCGCCCACTCCGCCCGCACCTCCCGCTCCTCAGCAGCAGCAGCAGGGCGGGGGCGGCGCCCGCCGCAATAGGCGTCGTGGGGGAGGGGCGGCGGTCGTTCCCAGCAGCAGCAGCACCAGCCGCCAGGGTACGGGGGGGCCCAGCGCCAACATCAGCCCTCCCCGCCCTGGGCCGTCGGCCCTAACCCGTGGACCGGCGTGGTCCACGCTTACCACATGCCGGTCCCACGGGCCCCGGGCATCCTTGGGCCGCACCCGGCCGGGCCGCAGGCACACCTCGCCGCTGCACCCTACCAGGCGGGTGGGGGCGGCCACGCCCCCGGTGGCTACGCGCCTCCGCCGGCGTCCTTCGGCTATGCGCCGCCGCCTGCACCAGCTCCGCCCGGTAGCTACTCGCTCCCTCCGGCTCCATGGGATCCCGCTCTGCTCGCTGCACTTCACTCGGCGCCGTCTCCCTCCAATTACGGAGGTGGCGGTGATTGGTACATGGACACGGGGGCTACCGCCCACATGACGTCGCGCCCCGGTAACCTTGCATCTTCCTTCCCGGTCACCACTTCGAACCGCATCACCTTTGGTGATGGTTCCTCCGTACCCATTACTCATGTCGGTCATAGTTTCTTTCCATCTAATTCTATGCCTATTAACATGACTAATGTTCTTGTCTCACCTAACCTAGTTAAAAATCTTGTCTCCGTTCGTCGTCTTGCACGTGACAATCCTCTCACCGTTGAATTTGATGGCCTTGGTTTCTCTGTGAAGGACGCCCGTACGCGGATGGTGCTCCACCGATGTGACAGCCCCGACGACTTATACCCGGTGCACTCCGCCTCCACCGCCACCGCCTCACCAGTCGCCCTCGCCGCCGGTGTCGACCTCTGGCACGCACGCTTGGGTCACCCCAACTCCACCGTCCTTCGCCAGATTCTCAAGAGTTTTTCATTTTCATGTAATAAATTCGACGAGCACACTTGTCATGCTTGCCGTCTCGGCAAGCACGTTCGTCGACCGTTTAGCGAGTCAAACACTATTTCTTCTTTTCCGTTTCAGTTAATCCATAGTGATGTTTGGACATCTCCCGTTGCGAGCAACACCGGTTTCATATATTATCTTGTTTTACTTGATGATTTCTCTCACTATGCGTGGACGTTTCCGCTCCGTCGCAAATCCGATGTTCTCGCCACTCTCACGGCCTTTTACTCCTACGTCACTACCCAGTTCGGGCGCCCTATCCTCGCCCTTCAGACTAACAACGGCAAAGAGTTTGACAATGCTGCCACTCGCCATCTTCTCACCTCTCACGGTACCACTTTTCGTCTCACATGTCCCTACACATCTCAGCAGAACGGCCGCGCCGAGCGGATCCTCCGCACTCTTAACGACTGCGTCCGCACGTTGTTGTTTCACTCCAACGTGCCCCCTCGGTTCTGGCCTGACGCTCTCGCCACCGCCACTCTCCTAGTTAACATTAGGCCTTGTCGTCCACGCTGGAACTACACACCCCATCACCTTCTTTTTGGTTCCCCTCCCTCCTACGATGGTCTTCGCATCTTCGGATGTTTGTGTTATCCCAGCACCGCCTCCACCTCACCACACAAACTCGCTCCTCGCTCCGTAGCATGTATCTTCCTAGGCTACCCTCCTAACACCAAAGGTTACCGGTGCTACGACCCCGTCTCCCACCGTGTGTACACCTCTCGACATGTGTACTTTGACGAGCGGGTTTTTCCTTTTCATAAGGTTCCACCCTCTGCAGCAGACTCGGCGCTCCCTGATGGTGTCCCGGATGCGGACTCGGTGCTGCCCCCGGCGCGGCCTCTCCTGGCCCCGGCGCGGCTCCTGCCGGCTCCTCCTGGTGCGGCCTCGGCGCCCCCCCCCCCCCGCAGGCCCCTCTGCCGCGGCCCAGGCTGCACGCCCCCGGCGCGGCCCTGCATGGCCCCGGGTGGCCCTTCAGCTTCCACCCCGCCGGGCGACGTACCTGGCCCCGCCCCGGCCGGCTCCACCTCGGCTGGCCCCGCCCCTGCAGCCGGCTTCGGTCCCGCTGTGACGCCAGGCGTGACGGACTCTTCATCACCCCCGTCTGTCACCCCCGCCGCAGCCGACCCACCTTCCACCGGCATGGTGACATGGTCCCGCGCCGGCATCCACCGCACCAGCACACGCTATGCTGCTGACGAGTACGCGTGCGCGGTGTCGACATCATCCTCTCCACCGTCGCCCATACCCTCGTCCGCACGCGCCGCTCTCCGTGATCCACATTGGCTCGCCGCGATGCGCGAGGAGTTTGATGCGTTGCAGCGCAACCGCACATAGCATCTTGTGCCGCGACCCCCTCACGCCAACGTCATCAGTGGCAAATGGGTGTTCCGCCACAAGACCAACCCCGACGGTTCTCTCGAGCGCTACAAGGCTCGTTGGGTGGTGCGCGGTTTCCGCCAGCGCGCCGGTGTGGACTTCACCGACACCTTCGCTCCGGTTGTTAAACCGGGCACGATCCGTACGGTGCTTCAGCTAGCGGTCTCCCGGGCCTGGCCAGTGCATCAGTTGGATGTTTCCAACGCGTTTCTGCACGGCCATCTCACGGAGCGGGTCTTCTGCGAGCAGCCGACTGGTTTTGTTGATGCCGAGCATCCCGACCATGTCTGCCTGCTCTCTCGGTCCCTCTATGGACTGAAGCAGGCCCCTAGGGCATGGTACCAGCGTATGGCCGGGTTCCTACAGCAGCTTGGGTTTCATACAACCCGCTCCGACGCGTCGTTGTTCGTCTATCATCAGGGCACTGCCACTGCCTATCTGCTGCTCTATGTGGACGACATTATCCTGACGGCATCCTCGCCTGGGCTTCTTCAGCAGCTCACGGCTCGTCTACGTGATGAGTTTGCCCTCAAGGATCTTGGAGCGCTGCACTACTTCCTTGGCATTGAGGTCGTTCGTCGTGCCGACGGGTTCTTTCTGCATCAGCAGAAGTACGCTCATGAGCTTCTTGAGCGCGCGGGCATGCTTAATTGCAAGACCGCGTCCACGCCTGTTGACACCAAGGCGAAGGTTTCTACTTTGGAGGGTTCCCCTGCGCCAGATGCGGCGTTCTACCGCTCCATCGTTGGCGCCCTGCAGTATCTCACCCTCACTCGGCCTGACCTGCAGTATGCAGTTCAGCAGGTGTGCCTCCATATGCACTCCCCGCGTGATTCCCATTGGACTCTGGTGAAGCGTATCCTTCGGTATATACGCGGCACTATGACCATGGGGCTCACCCTGACGGCTTCCTCCTCCATCGACATGGTCGCCTACTCCGATGCTGATTGGGCTGGCTGCCCAGACACGCGTCGTTCTACGTCAGGCTATTGTGTCTACCTCGGGCCTTCGCTGATATCGTGGTCGTCCAAGCGGCAACCCACGGTCTCTCGCTCGAGCGCCGAGGCGGAGTATCGGGCAGTGGCTAACGCCGTTGCTGAGTGCTCTTGGCTCTGTCAGCTTCTTCAGGAGTTGCTCTGTGTGGTTCCCAAGGCCACGATCGTCTACTGTGACAACGTCTCCGCCGTCTACCTCTCCGCCAACCCCGTACACCATCGCCGTATGAAGCATATTGAGCTCGACATTCACTTCGTTCGCGAGCAGGTGGCTCTTGGGAAGGTTCGTGTTCTACACGTTCCTACCACTCAGCAGTTTGCCGATGTCATGACTAAGGGACTACCGACCCCAGTCTTTGAGGAGTTTCGGTCCATTCTCTGTGTCTCCGGCGACGCTTCGACTGCGGAGGGTTGTTGAGCGTACGTTGTACACTGCATATGTATAGGACTAGGGTCTGTATTTATACCGTTGTATCTCTCTCTCTCCCCCCTTATATTTGTATATCTTGGGAGACAAGTAGAGGCCGGTCCACCCTGTACCTATATATGTGCACCATGCACACGATCAATGATTATCGATTCGTGCAATCTCATTCTTCCTAACTAACACTAGGGGTGGTGTTGCTGCGCTCAACGCCTATGTATTCTCGGGTGTGTGTCCACGTGTATTGTGGGGGCGTGCGTTTGTACCGGGTGTTGTTGATCGTTGCTTTATATATAAAGCGGGGCGAAAGCCTTTTCCGGTAAACCCCCTTCCTGAAACAAAGGACCAGTTGTAGAAACGTGAAGACGGAAGGGTTGCTCTCGACGGTCTAAGCAAGACTGCATCCGGCGGACACGGAAGCGGTGGACGCTAGCTCGCTCAGGATGGGCCGGCTGAGGCAAACGTTTCCCATCACATAAACACCAAAACGCTCTTATATTATAGGACGGAAGGGGTACTTATTATTATGTTTGACGCAATAAAATAAAATTCACCCTTGTCTTGGTTTGAAAAAAAAATATGCCACGTTGTGGAGCCGGACGCGTTCATTGCTAGTTCAGCTCGTCGCCCAGCGCCGCTATAAACACGCCCTCTTCCTCCCCGCGCGTCTCGCTCTCTCGCTTATTAACACCGCCACCACAAGCAGCAGCGCGGCTATGCTAACGCCTGCCCCGTGCGCGCGCGTTACGGCCAACGTACGTGCGCCGTTCTTAAGTTGTTTCTTTTATTAATCCGCCTGTTGAGCGAGCACATCGAACGGCGGCAATGGCGGCTCCGTTGCTGGCGGAGGGGAGGAGGGTGTGCAGGGAAGGGTGCCCCGGGTGCAGGCTGGACGAGATCAACAAGGCCAACACCGGCGTCCCCTACCTCAACTTCTTCTTCATCTGGGTCGTCTGCCTCTGCGCCGGTAAGAGCTATACATAGCCAGCGTGACTCGCGACCACCCATCTCTCCTCTCCATCTTGCTTCAGCGCGTCTCTTGGATTCCATTCCATAAAGAGACACCTCTAGTATTTCGATCGTACAAAATGCGTGTCCCTACATTTTCTTTGAGGCGTTACTTTTCTTTTAGCAACTTTTGACGGGTTACTATGGCTCACCTAGAACTCGTGCGCCACCGATACGAAATGTTAAAAAAAAAATCCCCAAAATATTGCTGGTTACGTGTGTGTATGCGTGTGCAGTGGCGGAGCTAGACAACATCTGCTTGGGGGTTATGTAAAATACAATTGTTTGTGGGGCCAAAAGCTAAAAAAGAAGTTCTCATCTATCCCTCACAATAAATTTTTTCTTCACAAGTTGGTTCAATGTTGGGGGGCCAAACCCCCCAGGAGCCTACATAGCTCCGCCAGTGTGTGTGTTGGCAATCCCATTTATAAACTTGTCTAGTGAGCACAGAAAGAAAGCATACCAATTTTTTTAATAGCGACCCCATTTGAATACTTGCAGTTGCGACAGTTTTGGAAATTTGGTTCTTTTTAAAAACTTACAGTTGCAACCCTATTTGAAAACTTGCTTTCTTTATTTGGGCTTGTTCTTATTAGATTTCTAAGCTTAAAAGAGATATACTATAAAGACGATGGCTACATGAGTTTTTTTCCCCTTCCTTATGTCTCACCCAGAAGTTGTGTGTGACTCGATACAAAATGTAAAGGAAAATCCCCAACAAGAAGAGTTGGTTACGTGTGTGTCGGCGGCTCTTTCTGGGAGCGACAATGGTCGTTTGATGGTCCATATACCTCCATGTGTTTTTTTTAATTATGTTTGAGGTGTTTTGTATTTTCGATGAATCTTTATTATGGATCTGATCCTATTGGCAAAAACATATTATATTCATTCAAAAAAGGAAAAGGTATAGGCTGCACGGCCAAACACAAAATTAACAACAATTGAAGAAAAAATCAATGTCAAAATAATTGGGCCGCACCCAACTGAAGGCAATAACTCAGCGGAGGCTGCCCGCCACAACATGTACACAGCAAAAAAAAAGAAGAAGATATATACAGTAAACGAGACGAGATCCTGACAATTTCGGACTTCAGAATACTAAGATCAACATGGTGCCCAACATGTTATTTCATTCATGGTTTTTTTCTAGAGAGTCTTGCAGTTCGTTTACAGAACTCAATTTTTTTTATTGTCACAATTGGACATATTTTTGTATGTTTTATTTTTTTAGTTCAGCTAATTTTTGATGCTTTCTAACTAACACCCTAGTTTGTTATCTTTCCAGCGTTACCCATCCAGTCGCTATTTCCCTACCTTTACTTCATGGTACGTAGAGATGTCACAAAAATTGCACACCTATCTATTCTGATTGTATTCATGGAAATTATTGTTTGATGACATATTGAATACTGATGGAGTTCCCGCAACAAAGAAATATACCCTATGGTGATTAATTGTATGCTCAACTTTGTTACATGCAACAGATTCAGGACCTGAAAGTTGCAAAGCAGGAGCAAGACATTGGGTTCTATGCTGGTTTTGTCGGTGAGGAATCCCCCCCCCCCCCCCCCCCCCCCCCCTCATCGTGTGACATTGGAAAATTTATGGGAAGAGAAGTCTACAAGTACATGAAGTAGACTCTAACGGCGTTATGACGCGAGGCGGGTATTTTCTGTTAGTATACTTATTTCCTTGGAAGAACAATCAGTGCTGTGCCATGGGGCATGTTTGCCGACAAATATGGGAGGAAACCCTGCATTGTGATCAGTATCCTCTCAGTGTATGACATATTCAGTTAAATCATATGGAAAACATACTTTTTTTACTCCGTTCAATTAAATCAAAGTAAACCCTATTATACATCTTCTTTTTCAGGATTGTACTTAACACCCTCTTTGGACTTAGCACGACTTACTGGATGGCAATTGTTACTAGGGGGCTACTTGGGTTACTATGTGGTATATTAGGACCAATCAAGGTAAAAAAAGATATCGTTCGAGTGACTAAGATTAATTAAGAAGTACTTAAATATTGAACACCCATTGTTGTGTCTGCACTCTCCAGGCCTATGCTTCAGAAGTCTGTACAAAGGAACACCAAGCGCTAGGAATTTCTCTTGTAAGAATAGTTCATCTTTATGTTTTGTGTTTCTGACTCGGTTACTAGCTGATAATTATATCAAACATTATATCGTAGGTCACATCTTCGCGGGCAATAGCTCTTATTATTGGACCAGCCATTGGAGGATTTCTCGCACAAGTGAGGATCAATCCACTGTATTGTAGAGTTATAGAATTCTATTCCTGAATTAACATTGTATTTAACCGGTTTATCAAACTAATGGTCAACTATTTCCAGGAGCATAGAAAAGATTCTACATCTGGTCTTCCAATAAAGCCATCACTGTAATAATTCATTGAGCCGCTATAAGTATATGTAAAAATGGTGTAGACCCTGAGAATAATATAGATCCTCTACTAATTGGTGCAAAAGCGAAAGACTGGGCTAATAGGCAAGAGCTTTTCTGCCATGGCAGTTCAAAAAATGCTTTATTCCGAGGGAATTTCCACAGAATCTGTATTTAACGTAAAAGTGATAACTGGAACATTTGTTCGAATGATGAACATAACATGTCTCTTTGGAGACTAATTAGTGATCTTATACCCTGGCTAACATTGTGTATTCTTTGTCTTGCATCAGCCTGCAAAAAAGTACCCGAATCTTTTCTCTGAGGAATCCATATTTGGGAGGTAAATTATTACTTATATTAATGTTTCAGTGATATAAATTTTGCAGCATTGGGAAGATAAGATAAACTTTCAAACATCTTATAGGTTTCCATACTTCCTCCCTTGCTTGGTAATATCGGTACTAGCTGCAGGAGCATGTGTTGCATGTATTTGGCTTCCGGTATTGCTTCAAAAATCTCCCTATGATTATGTTCTATACCATTAATTCCTACTTGAATGAGTGAATTTTAGGAAACTCTGCACGTGTACAATGATGATAAAATAGAAGCTATCGACACAATGGAGGTACAAGTTGATGACTCGATCTTAGAAGATGGGAAAACTAAAGAATATGGGTCGAAAAGAATGGCATCTACAAAGAGCCTACTAAAGAACCGGCAGTTGATGTCAGCAAT